>NC_064928.1:59568636-61968636 GCF_023897955.1 Schistocerca gregaria | reverse complement strand
TGTTGCTGGTTGTGACTGCTGATAACAGATGCCGTAGCAATCAATTCATGGAGTGAATTGTATGTTTTGGGATAGTCTGTCTCTGACATGCAAGCACAGGTGATATAGGTGCGAACACAGGAAGCTTGCAGCCCCTCGCTGCCTGCAGACACAGAGCAGCCACACTAGGAGAGCGGCCTAAGCCGTAGGCGAAATGTGCTCATTCGCTTTGGCGCGACGTCGAACTATAAATAAGGCTGCCACTAGCGTGAGCGTTGCGTGAGCGTCGTGTAAAGTCGGAAAAGTCGGCTGCATGGGTGATTGCCAAGTTTGGGGAGCGTTTCGGAGTATGATCAGTGCAATGGAGACGCGGAAACTTGTTGTGGCCCAGTGTTTTGCAGTTGGACGACAAGAGTGGTACACAGTAGCAAAGAGCGAGGCACTGAGATGGCATGAACAATGGAGTGCACAATGGGGCTCGAGATGTGCTTGTTATCTCAGGTGCTGTGTGATTGTCGACAAGGAGTGAAATGGACCAATTTGTGACCGCCCTTTCAATTTAAGACGTTAAAAACAGACGGAATTTGCATTCGTAATACCAGAGCATCGAAACGACTTGGAACTCTTGTGTATATGAACGTGTCCGCGCCTTTGTACTCTGGTACCTTCGCCGCTACAAACCAACCAACCATCGTGTCCGTGCACATCAGAGTCGCAAAGAATGGAGAATAGGCAGGCGTTGTTGTGTGTGCAGCCGTGGCTCAGTTGGCTGATCGTTCGCTTAGTGTGTGAAAGGGCTCGTGTTCAAGCCCCGGCGCATCCATGTTTTGTGGTCAGTGCATGGTAAGTGTTGGTCGCGGCGAACCTAAAGGCACGCAAGAAGTTGCAAAACCAGCGTCACAGACTGATATGATGTGTACTGACATAAGGAGAGCAAGATGTAAGTGTGGGGACCGGCTGTTATCGAGGAGTCATCGAGTGCAGATCTGTCTAAGGTATCAAGGCTTAACGTCATTGAAGTCTAGAGAGTGGACAACACGTTCGTCATACTCAGAGCGATGTCCGAACTCTATTTTCGACGTTATGCGTGCAACTTTCATTGTGGCCAACTACGATTCGATACAGAATGCACGAAACCTGAAAGACACCCTCACTGATACATAGAGAGTAGGATTTGTCTGCGGAATAATGGGAGTGCAAGGATCTGTGACGTTGATATGACTGTATGTAGCACTATTAGTCACCGGGGGTGTGGGCGTAGCTCAGATGGTAGAGCGCTCGGTTGGCGTGCGAGAGGTACTGGGATCGATACCCAGCGCCTCCAGAATTTTTAACACACCTACATTCGCACCTTGCCCTGCAAGTGGAATAATTCACTACTAGTTGAGGTGTCTAGGCAGATACAAGCGAACGATTAGCATCCACAATTGGCAAGCGTGCTTTTATTCGTGTGCAGGAAGCACCCTCCTCCCACACCTACACTTAATTTAGAAACAGTACAAGTGTTCCCATAATATTCTCAAGCCTACGTCGGAAAGATATGCCTTTTGCCGAGTTCACGTAAATCCCACTGCACGTTCCCATTCTTTGCGTGCAGTCGGCTGCTACTGGTGTTGCTGGTTGTGACTGCTGATAACAGATGCCGTAGCAATCAATTCATGGAGTGAATTGTATGTTTTGGGATAGTCTGTCTCTGACATGCAAGCACAGGTGATATAGGTGCGAACACAGGAAGCTTGCAGCCCCTCGCTGCCTGCAGACACAGAGCAGCCACACTAGGAGAGCGGCCTAAGCCGTAGGCGATATGTGCTCATTCGCTTTGGCGCGACGTCGAACTATAAATAAGGCTGCCACTAGCGTGAGCGTCGTGTAAAGTCGGAAAAGTCGGCTGCATGGGTGATTGCCAAGTTTGGGGAGCGTTTCGGAGTATGATCAGTGCAATGGAGACGCGGAAACTTGTTGTGGCCCAGTGTTTTGCAGTTGGACGACAAGAGTGGTACACAGTAGCAAAGAGCGAGGCACTGAGATGGCATGAACAATGGAGTGCACAATGGGGCTCGAGATGTGCTTGTTATCTCAGGTGCTGTGTGATTGTCGACAAGGAGTGAAATGGACCAATTTGTGACCGCCCTTTCAATTTAAGACGTTAAAAACAGACGGAATTTGCATTCGTAATACCAGAGCATCGAAACGACTTGGAACTCTTGTGTATATGAACGTGTCCGCGCCTTTGTACTCTGGTACCTTCGCCGCTACAAACCAACCAACCATCGTGTCCGTGCACATCAGAGTCGCAAAGAATGGAGAATAGGCAGGCCTTGTTGTGTGTGCAGCCGTAGCTCAGTTGGCTGATCGTTCGCTTAGTGTGTGAAAGGTCTCGTGTTCAAGCCCCGGCGCATCCATGTTTTGTGGTCAGTGCATGGTAAGTGTTGGTCGCGGCGAACCTAAAGGCACGCAAGAAGTTGCAAAACCAGCGTCACAGACTGATATGATGTGTACTGACATAAGGAGAGCAAGATGTAAGTGTGGGGACCGGCTGTTATCGAGGTGTCATCGAGTGCAGATCTGTCTAAGGTATCAAGACTTAACGTCATTGAAGTCTAGAGAGTGGACAACACGTTCGTCATACTCAGAGCGATGTCCGAACTCTATTTTCGACGTTATGCGTGCAACTTTCATTGTGGCCAACTACGATTCGATACAGAATGCACGAAACCTGAAAGACACCCTCACTGATACATAGAGAGTAGGATTTGTCTGCGGAATAATGGGAGTGCAAGGATCTGTGACGTTGGTATGACTGTATGTAGCACTATTAGTCACCGGGGGTGTGGGCGTAGCTCAGATGGTAGAGCGCTCGGTTGGCGTGCGAGAGGTACTGGGATCGATACCCAGCGCCTCCAGAATTTTTAACACACCTACATTCGCACCTTGCCCTGTAAGTGGAATAATTCACTACTAGTTGAGGTGTCTAGGCAGATACAAGCGAACGATTAGCATCCACAATTGGCAAGCGTGCTTTTATTCGTGCGCAGGAAGCACCCTCCTCCCACACCTACACTTAATTTAGAAACAGTACAAGTGTTCCCATAATATTCTCAAGCCTACGTCGGAAAGATATGCCTTTTGCCGAGTTCACGTAAATCCCACTGCACGTTCCCATTCTTTGCGTGCAGTCGGCTGCTACTGGTGTTGCTGGTTGTGACTGCTGATAACAGATGCCGTAGCAATCAATTCATGGAGTGAATTGTATGTTTTGGGATAGTCTGTCTCTGACATGCAAGCACAGGTGATATAGGTGCGAACACAGGAAGCTTGCAGCCCCTCGCTGCCTGCAGACACAGAGCAGCCACACTAGGAGAGCGGCCTAAGCCGTAGGCGAAATGTGCTCATTCGCTTTGGCGCGACGTCGAACTATAAATAAGGCTGCCACTAGCGTGAGCGTCGTGTAAAGTCGGAAAAGTCGGCTGCATGGGTGATTGCCAAGTTTGGGGAGCGTTTCGGAGTATGATCAGTGCAATGGAGACGCGGAAACTTGTTGTGGCCCAGTGTTTTGCAGTTGGACGACAAGAGTGGTACACAGTAGCAAAGAGCGAGGCACTGAGATGGCATGAACAATGGAGTGCACAATGGGGCTCGAGATGTGCTTGTTATCTCAGGTGCTGTGTGATTGTCGACAAGGAGTGAAATGGACCAATTTGTGACCGCCCTTTCAATTTAAGACGTTAAAAACAGACGGAATTTGCATTCGTAATACCAGAGCATCGAAACGACTTGGAACTCTTGTGTATATGAACGTGTCCGCGCCTTTGTACTCTGGTACCTTCGCCGCTACAAACCAACCAACCATCGTGTCCGTGCACATCAGAGTCGCAAAGAATGGAGAATAGGCAGGCGTTGTTGTGTGTGCAGCCGTGGCTCAGTTGGCTGATCGTTCGCTTAGTGTGTGAAAGGTCTCGTGTTCAAGCCCCGGCGCATCCATGTTTTGTGGTCAGTGCATGGTAAGTGTTGGTCGCGGCGAACCTAAAGGCACGCAAGAAGTTGCAAAACCAGCGTCACAGACTGATATGATGTGTACTGACATAAGGAGAGCAAGATGTAAGTGTGGGGACCGGCTGTTATCGAGGAGTCATCGAGTGCAGATCTGTCTAAGGTATCAAGGCTTAACGTCATTGAAGTCTAGAGAGTGGACAACACGTTCGTCATACTCAGAGCGATGTCCGAACTCTATTTTCGACGTTATGCGTGCAACTTTCATTGTGGCCAACTACGATTCGATACAGAATGCACGAAACCTGAAAGACACCCTCACTGATACATAGAGAGTAGGATTTGTCTGCGGAATAATGGGAGTGCAAGGATCTGTGACGTTGGTATGACTGTATGTAGCACTATTAGTCACCGGGGGTGTGGGCGTAGCTCAGATGGTAGAGCGCTCGGTTGGCGTGCGAGAGGTACTGGGATCGATACCCAGCGCCTCCAGAATTTTTAACACACCTACATTCGCACCTTGCCCTGCAAGTGGAATAATTCACTACTAGTTGAGGTGTCTAGGCAGATACAAGCGAACGATTAGCATCCACAATTGGCAAGCGTGCTTTTATTCGTGCGCAGGAAGCACCCTCCTCCCACACCTACACTTAATTTAGAAACAGTACAAGTGTTCCCATAATATTCTCAAGCCTACGTCGGAAAGATATGCCTTTTGCCGAGTTCACGTAAATCCCACTGCACGTTCCCATTCTTTGCGTGCAGTCGGCTGCTACTGGTGTTGCTGGTTGTGACTGCTGATAACAGATGCCGTAGCAATCAATTCATGGAGTGAATTGTATGTTTTGGGATAGTCTGTCTCTGACATGCAAGCACAGGTGATATAGGTGCGAACACAGGAAGCTTGCAGCCCCTCGCTGCCTGCAGACACAGAGCAGCCACACTAGGAGAGCGGCCTAAGCCGTAGGCGAAATGTGCTCATTCGCTTTGGCGCGACGTCGAACTATAAATAAGGCTGCCACTAGCGTGAGCGTTGCGTGAGCGTCGTGTAAAGTCGGAAAAGTCGGCTGCATGGGTGATTGCCAAGTTTGGGGAGCGTTTCGGAGTATGATCAGTGCAATGGAGACGCGGAAACTTGTTGTGGCCCAGTGTTTTGCAGTTGGACGACAAGAGTGGTACACAGTAGCAAAGAGCGAGGCACTGAGATGGCATGAACAATGGAGTGCACAATGGGGCTCGAGATGTGCTTGTTATCTCAGGTGCTGTGTGATTGTCGACAAGGAGTGAAATGGACCAATTTGTGACCGCCCTTTCAATTTAAGACGTTAAAAACAGACGGAATTTGCATTCGTAATACCAGAGCATCGAAACGACTTGGAACTCTTGTGTATATGAACGTGTCCGCGCCTTTGTACTCTGGTACCTTCGCCGCTACAAACCAACCAACCATCGTGTCCGTGCACATCAGAGTCGCAAAGAATGGAGAATAGGCAGGCCTTGTTGTGTGTGCAGCCGTAGCTCAGTTGGCTGATCGTTCGCTTAGTGTGTGAAAGGTCTCGTGTTCAAGCCCCGGCGCATCCATGTTTTGTGGTCAGTGCATGGTAAGTGTTGGTCGCGGCGAACCTAAAGGCACGCAAGAAGTTGCAAAACCAGCGTCACAGACTGATATGATGTGTACTGACATAAGGAGAGCAAGATGTAAGTGTGGGGACCGGCTGTTATCGAGGTGTCATCGAGTGCAGATCTGTCTAAGGTATCAAGGCTTAACGTCATTGAAGTCTAGAGAGTGGACAACACGTTCGTCATACTCAGAGCGATGTCCGAACTCTATTTTCGACGTTATGCGTGCAACTTTCATTGTGGCCAACTACGATTCGATACAGAATGCACGAAACCTGAAAGACACCCTCACTGATACATAGAGAGTAGGATTTGTCTGCGGAATAATGGGAGTGCAAGGATCTGTGACGTTGGTATGACTGTATGTAGCACTATTAGTCACCGGGGGTGTGGGCGTAGCTCAGATGGTAGAGCGCTTGGTTGGCGTGCGAGAGGTACTGGGATCGATACCCAGCGCCTCCAGAATTTTTAACACACCTACATTCGCACCTTGCCCTGCAAGTGGAATAATTCACTACTAGTTGAGGTGTCTAGGCAGATACAAGCGAACGATTAGCATCCACAATTGGCAAGCGTGCTTTTATTCGTGCGCAGGAAGCACCCTCCTCCCACACCTACACTTAATTTAGAAACAGTACAAGTGTTCCCATAATATTCTCAAGCCTACGTCGGAAAGATATGCCTTTTGCCGAGTTCACGTAAATCCCACTGCACGTTCCCATTCTTTGCGTGCAGTCGGCTGCTACTGGTGTTGCTGGTTGTGACTGCTGATAACAGATGCCGTAGCAATCAATTCATGGAGTGAATTGTATGTTTTGGGATAGTCTGTCTCTGACATGCAAGCACAGGTGATATAGGTGCGAACACAGGAAGCTTGCAGCCCCTCGCTGCCTGCAGACACAGAGCAGCCACACTAGGAGAGCGGCCTAAGCCGTAGGCGAAATGTGCTCATTCGCTTTGGCGCGACGTCGAACTATAAATAAGGCTGCCACTAGCGTGAGCGTCGTGTAAAGTCGGAAAAGTCGGCTGCATGGGTGATTGCCAAGTTTGGGGAGCGTTTCGGAGTATGATCAGTGCAATGGAGACGCGGAAACTTGTTGTGGCCCAGTGTTTTGCAGTTGGACGACAAGAGTGGTACACAGTAGCAAAGAGCGAGGCACTGAGATGGCATGAACAATGGAGTGCACAATGGGGCTCGAGATGTGCTTGTTATCTCAGGTGCTGTGTGATTGTCGACAAGGAGTGAAATGGACCAATTTGTGACCGCCCTTTCAATTTAAGACGTTAAAAACAGACGGAATTTGCATTCGTAATACCAGAGCATCGAAACGACTTGGAACTCTTGTGTATATGAACGTGTCCGCGCCTTTGTACTCTGGTACCTTCGCCGCTACAAACCAACCAACCATCGTGTCCGTGCACATCAGAGTCGCAAAGAATGGAGAATAGGCAGGCCTTGTTGTGTGTGCAGCCGTAGCTCAGTTGGCTGATCGTTCGCTTAGTGTGTGAAAGGTCTCGTGTTCAAGCCCCGGCGCATCCATGTTTTGTGGTCAGTGCATGGTAAGTGTTGGTCGCGGCGAACCTAAAGGCACGCAAGAAGTTGCAAAACCAGCGTCACAGACTGATATGATGTGTACTGACATAAGGAGAGCAAGATGTAAGTGTGGGGACCGGCTGTTATCGAGGTGTCATCGAGTGCAGATCTGTCTAAGGTATCAAGGCTTAACGTCATTGAAGTCTAGAGAGTGGACAACACGTTCGTCATACTCAGAGCGATGTCCGAACTCTATTTTCGACGTTATGCGTGCAACTTTCATTGTGGCCAACTACGATTCGATACAGAATGCACGAAACCTGAAAGACACCCTCACTGATACATAGAGAGTAGGATTTGTCTGCGGAATAATGGGAGTGCAAGGATCTGTGACGTTGGTATGACTGTATGTAGCACTATTAGTCACCGGGGGTGTGGGCGTAGCTCAGATGGTAGAGCGCTCGGTTGGCGTGCGAGAGGTACTGGGATCGATACCCAGCGCCTCCAGAATTTTTAACACACCTACATTCGCACCTTGCCCTGCAAGTGGAATAATTCACTACTAGTTGAGGTGTCTAGGCAGATACAAGCGAACGATTAGCATCCACAATTGGCAAGCGTGCTTTTATTCGTGCGCAGGAAGCACCCTCCTCCCACACCTACACTTAATTTAGAAACAGTACAAGTGTTCAAATAATATTCTCAAGCCTACGTCGGAAAGATATGCCTTTTGCCGAGTTCACGTAAATCCCACTGCACGTTCCCATTCTTTGCGTGCAGTCGGCTGCTACTGGTGTTGCTGGTTGTAACTGCTGATAACAGATGCCGTAGCAATCAATTCATGGAGTGAATTGTATGTTTTGGGATAGTCTGTCTCTGACATGCAAGCACAGGTGATATAGGTGCGAACACAGGAAGCTTGCAGCCCCTCGCTGCCTGCAGACACAGAGCAGCCACACTAGGAGAGCGGCCTAAGCCGTAGGCGAAATGTGCTCATTCGCTTTGGCGCGACGTCGAACTATAAATAAGGCTGCCACTAGCGTGAGCGTTGCGTGAGCGTCGTGTAAAGTCGGAAAAGTCGGCTGCATGGGTGATTGCCAAGTTTGGGGAGCGTTTCGGAGTATGATCAGTGCAATGGAGACGCGGAAACTTGTTGTGGCCCAGTGTTTTGCAGTTGGACGACAAGAGTGGTACACAGTAGCAAAGAGCGAGGCACTGAGATGGCATGAACAATGGAGTGCACAATGGGGCTCGAGATGTGCTTGTTATCTCAGGTGCTGTGTGATTGTCGACAAGGAGTGAAATGGACCAATTTGTGACCGCCCTTTCAATTTAAGACGTTAAAAACAGACGGAATTTGCATTCGTAATACCAGAGCATCGAAACGACTTGGAACTCTTGTGTATATGAACGTGTCCGCGCCTTTGTACTCTGGTACCTTCGCCGCTACAAACCAACCAACCATCGTGTCCGTGCACATCAGAGTCGCAAAGAATGGAGAATAGGCAGGCGTTGTTGTGTGTGCAGCCGTGGCTCAGTTGGCTGATCGTTCGCTTAGTGTGTGAAAGGTCTCGTGTTCAAGCCCCGGCGCATCCATGTTTTGTGGTCAGTGCATGGTAAGTGTTGGTCGCGGCGAACCTAAAGGCACGCAAGAAGTTGCAAAACCAGCGTCACAGACTGATATGATGTGTACTGACATAAGGAGAGCAAGATGTAAGTGTGGGGACCGGCTGTTATCGAGGAGTCATCGAGTGCAGATCTGTCTAAGGTATCAAGGCTTAACGTCATTGAAGTCTAGAGAGTGGACAACACGTTCGTCATACTCAGAGCGATGTCCGAACTCTATTTTCGACGTTATGCGTGCAACTTTCATTGTGGCCAACTACGATTCGATACAGAATGCACGAAACCTGAAAGACACCCTCACTGATACATAGAGAGTAGGATTTGTCTGCGGAATAATGGGAGTGCAAGGATCTGTGACGTTGATATGACTGTATGTAGCACTATTAGTCACCGGGGGTGTGGGCGTAGCTCAGATGGTAGAGCGCTCGGTTGGCGTGCGAGAGGTACTGGGATCGATACCCAGCGCCTCCAGAATTTTTAACACACCTACATTCGCACCTTGCCCTGCAAGTGGAATAATTCACTACTAGTTGAGGTGTCTAGGCAGATACAAGCGAACGATTAGCATCCACAATTGGCAAGCGTGCTTTTATTCGTGTGCAGGAAGCACCCTCCTCCCACACCTACACTTAATTTAGAAACAGTACAAGTGTTCCCATAATATTCTCAAGCCTACGTCGGAAAGATATGCCTTTTGCCGAGTTCACGTAAATCCCACTGCACGTTCCCATTCTTTGCGTGCAGTCGGCTGCTACTGGTGTTGCTGGTTGTGACTGCTGATAACAGATGCCGTAGCAATCAATTCATGGAGTGAATTGTATGTTTTGGGATAGTCTGTCTCTGACATGCAAGCACAGGTGATATAGGTGCGAACACAGGAAGCTTGCAGCCCCTCGCTGCCTGCAGACACAGAGCAGCCACACTAGGAGAGCGGCCTAAGCCGTAGGCGAAATGTGCTCATTCGCTTTGGCGCGACGTCGAACTATAAATAAGGCTGCCACTAGCGTGAGCGTTGCGTGAGCGTCGTGTAAAGTCGGAAAAGTCGGCTGCATGGGTGATTGCCAAGTTTGGGGAGCGTTTCGGAGTATGATCAGTGCAATGGAGACGCGGAAACTTGTTGTGGCCCAGTGTTTTGCAGTTGGACGACAAGAGTGGTACACAGTAGCAAAGAGCGAGGCACTGAGATGGCATGAACAATGGAGTGCACAATGGGGCTCGAGATGTGCTTGTTATCTCAGGTGCTGTGTGATTGTCGACAAGGAGTGAAATGGACCAATTTGTGACCGCCCTTTCAATTTAAGACGTTAAAAACAGACGGAATTTGCATTCGTAATACCAGAGCATCGAAACGACTTGGAACTCTTGTGTATATGAACGTGTCCGCGCCTTTGTACTCTGGTACCTTCGCCGCTACAAACCAACCAACCATCGTGTCCGTGCACATCAGAGTCGCAAAGAATGGAGAATAGGCAGGCGTTGTTGTGTGTGCAGCCGTGGCTCAGTTGGCTGATCGTTCGCTTAGTGTGTGAAAGGTCTCGTGTTCAAGCCCCGGCGCATCCATGTTTTGTGGTCAGTGCATGGTAAGTGTTGGTCGCGGCGAACCTAAAGGCACGCAAGAAGTTGCAAAACCAGCGTCACAGACTGATATGATGTGTACTGACATAAGGAGAGCAAGATGTAAGTGTGGGGACCGGCTGTTATCGAGGAGTCATCGAGTGCAGATCTGTCTAAGGTATCAAGGCTTAACGTCATTGAAGTCTAGAGAGTGGACAACACGTTCGTCATACTCAGAGCGATGTCCGAACTCTATTTTCGACGTTATGCGTGCAACTTTCATTGTGGCCAACTACGATTCGATACAGAATGCACGAAACCTGAAAGACACCCTCACTGATACATAGAGAGTAGGATTTGTCTGCGGAATAATGGGAGTGCAAGGATCTGTGACGTTGATATGACTGTATGTAGCACTATTAGTCACCGGGGGTGTGGGCGTAGCTCAGATGGTAGAGCGCTCGGTTGGCGTGCGAGAGGTACTGGGATCGATACCCAGCGCCTCCAGAATTTTTAACACACCTACATTCGCACCTTGCCCTGCAAGTGGAATAATTCACTACTAGTTGAGGTGTCTAGGCAGATACAAGCGAACGATTAGCATCCACAATTGGCAAGCGTGCTTTTATTCGTGCGCAGGAAGCACCCTCCTCCCACACCTACACTTAATTTAGAAACAGTACAAGTGTTCCCATAATATTCTCAAGCCTACGTCGGAAAGATATGCCTTTTGCCGAGTTCACGTAAATCCCACTGCACGTTCCCATTCTTTGCGTGCAGTCGGCTGCTACTGGTGTTGCTGGTTGTGACTGCTGATAACAGATGCCGTAGCAATCAATTCATGGAGTGAATTGTATGTTTTGGGATAGTCTGTCTCTGACATGCAAGCACAGGTGATATAGGTGCGAACACAGGAAGCTTGCAGCCCCTCGCTGCCTGCAGACACAGAGCAGCCACACTAGGAGAGCGGCCTAAGCCGTAGGCGAAATGTGCTCATTCGCTTTGGCGCGACGTCGAACTATAAATAAGGCTGCCACTAGCGTGAGCGTTGCGTGAGCGTCGTGTAAAGTCGGAAAAGTCGGCTGCATGGGTGATTGCCAAGTTTGGGGAGCGTTTCGGAGTATGATCAGTGCAATGGAGACGCGGAAACTTGTTGTGGCCCAGTGTTTTGCAGTTGGACGACAAGAGTGGTACACAGTAGCAAAGAGCGAGGCACTGAGATGGCATGAACAATGGAGTGCACAATGGGGCTCGAGATGTGCTTGTTATCTCAGGTGCTGTGTGATTGTCGACAAGGAGTGAAATGGACCAATTTGTGACCGCCCTTTCAATTTAAGACGTTAAAAACAGACGGAATTTGCATTCGTAATACCAGAGCATCGAAACGACTTGGAACTCTTGTGTATATGAACGTGTCCGCGCCTTTGTACTCTGGTACCTTCGCCGCTACAAACCAACCAACCATCGTGTCCGTGCACATCAGAGTCGCAAAGAATGGAGAATAGGCAGGCCTTGTTGTGTGTGCAGCCGTAGCTCAGTTGGCTGATCGTTCGCTTAGTGTGTGAAAGGTCTCGTGTTCAAGCCCCGGCGCATCCATGTTTTGTGGTCAGTGCATGGTAAGTGTTGGTCGCGGCGAACCTAAAGGCACGCAAGAAGTTGCAAAACCAGCGTCACAGACTGATATGATGTGTACTGACATAAGGAGAGCAAGATGTAAGTGTGGGGACCGGCTGTTATCGAGGTGTCATCGAGTGCAGATCTGTCTAAGGTATCAAGGCTTAACGTCATTGAAGTCTAGAGAGTGGACAACACGTTCGTCATACTCAGAGCGATGTCCGAACTCTATTTTCGACGTTATGCGTGCAACTTTCATTGTGGCCAACTACGATTCGATACAGAATGCACGAAACCTGAAAGACACCCTCACTGATACATAGAGAGTAGGATTTGTCTGCGGAATAATGGGAGTGCAAGGATCTGTGACGTTGGTATGACTGTATGTAGCACTATTAGTCACCGGGGGTGTGGGCGTAGCTCAGATGGTAGAGCGCTCGGTTGGCGTGCGAGAGGTACTGGGATCGATACCCAGCGCCTCCAGAATTTTTAACACACCTACATTCGCACCTTGCCCTGCAAGTGGAATAATTCACTACTAGTTGAGGTGTCTAGGCAGATACAAGCGAACGATTAGCATCCACAATTGGCAAGCGTGCTTTTATTCGTGCGCAGGAAGCACCCTCCTCCCACACCTACACTTAATTTAGAAACAGTACAAGTGTTCCCATAATATTCTCAAGCCTACGTCGGAAAGATATGCCTTTTGCCGAGTTCACGTAAATCCCACTGCACGTTCCCATTCTTTGCGTGCAGTCGGCTGCTACTGGTGTTGCTGGTTGTGACTGCTGATAACAGATGCCGTAGCAATCAATTCATGGAGTGAATTGTATGTTTTGGGATAGTCTGTCTCTGACATGCAAGCACAGGTGATATAGGTGCGAACACAGGAAGCTTGCAGCCCCTCGCTGCCTGCAGACACAGAGCAGCCACACTAGGAGAGCGGCCTAAGCCGTAGGCGAAATGTGCTCATTCGCTTTGGCGCGACGTCGAACTATAAATAAGGCTGCCACTAGCGTGAGCGTCGTGTAAAGTCGGAAAAGTCGGCTGCATGGGTGATTGCCAAGTTTGGGGAGCGTTTCGGAGTATGATCAGTGCAATGGAGACGCGGAAACTTGTTGTGGCCCAGTGTTTTGCAGTTGGACGACAAGAGTGGTACACAGTAGCAAAGAGCGAGGCACTGAGATGGCATGAACAATGGAGTGCACAATGGGGCTCGAGATGTGCTTGTTATCTCAGGTGCTGTGTGATTGTCGACAAGGAGTGAAATGGACCAATTTGTGACCGCCCTTTCAATTTAAGACGTTAAAAACAGACGGAATTTGCATTCGTAATACCAGAGCATCGAAACGACTTGGAACTCTTGTGTATATGAACGTGTCCGCGCCTTTGTACTCTGGTACCTTCGCCGCTACAAACCAACCAACCATCGTGTCCGTGCACATCAGAGTCGCAAAGAATGGAGAATAGGCAGGCGTTGTTGTGTGTGCAGCCGTGGCTCAGTTGGCTGATCGTTCGCTTAGTGTGTGAAAGGTCTCGTGTTCAAGCCCCGGCGCATCCATGTTTTGTGGTCAGTGCATGGTAAGTGTTGGTCGCGGCGAACCTAAAGGCACGCAAGAAGTTGCAAAACCAGCGTCACAGACTGATATGATGTGTACTGACATAAGGAGAGCAAGATGTAAGTGTGGGGACCGGCTGTTATCGAGGAGTCATCGAGTGCAGATCTGTCTAAGGTATCAAGGCTTAACGTCATTGAAGTCTAGAGAGTGGACAACACGTTCGTCATACTCAGAGCGATGTCCGAACTCTATTTTCGACGTTATGCGTGCAACTTTCATTGTGGCCAACTACGATTCGATACAGAATGCACGAAACCTGAAAGACACCCTCACTGATACATAGAGAGTAGGATTTGTCTGCGGAATAATGGGAGTGCAAGGATCTGTGACGTTGATATGACTGTATGTAGCACTATTAGTCACCGGGGGTGTGGGCGTAGCTCAGATGGTAGAGCGCTCGGTTGGCGTGCGAGAGGTACTGGGATCGATACCCAGCGCCTCCAGAATTTTTAACACACCTACATTCGCACCTTGCCCTGCAAGTGGAATAATTCACTACTAGTTGAGGTGTCTAGGCAGATACAAGCGAACGATTAGCATCCACAATTGGCAAGCGTGCTTTTATTCGTGTGCAGGAAGCACCCTCCTCCCACACCTACACTTAATTTAGAAACAGTACAAGTGTTCCCATAATATTCTCAAGCCTACGTCGGAAAGATATGCCTTTTGCCGAGTTCACGTAAATCCCACTGCACGTTCCCATTCTTTGCGTGCAGTCGGCTGCTACTGGTGTTGCTGGTTGTGACTGCTGATAACAGATGCCGTAGCAATCAATTCATGGAGTGAATTGTATGTTTTGGGATAGTCTGTCTCTGACATGCAAGCACAGGTGATATAGGTGCGAACACAGGAAGCTTGCAGCCCCTCGCTGCCTGCAGACACAGAGCAGCCACACTAGGAGAGCGGCCTAAGCCGTAGGCGAAATGTGCTCATTCGCTTTGGCGCGACGTCGAACTATAAATAAGGCTGCCACTAGCGTGAGCGTCGTGTAAAGTCGGAAAAGTCGGCTGCATGGGTGATTGCCAAGTTTGGGGAGCGTTTCGGAGTATGATCAGTGCAATGGAGACGCGGAAACTTGTTGTGGCCCAGTGTTTTGCAGTTGGACGACAAGAGTGGTACACAGTAGCAAAGAGCGAGGCACTGAGATGGCATGAACAATGGAGTGCACAATGGGGCTCGAGATGTGCTTGTTATCTCAGGTGCTGTGTGATTGTCGACAAGGAGTGAAATGGACCAATTTGTGACCGCCCTTTCAATTTAAGACGTTAAAAACAGACGGAATTTGCATTCGTAATACCAGAGCATCGAAACGACTTGGAACTCTTGTGTATATGAACGTGTCCGCGCCTTTGTACTCTGGTACCTTCGCCGCTACAAACCAACCAACCATCGTGTCCGTGCACATCAGAGTCGCAAAGAATGGAGAATAGGCAGGCGTTGTTGTGTGTGCAGCCGTGGCTCAGTTGGCTGATCGTTCGCTTAGTGTGTGAAAGGTCTCGTGTTCAAGCCCCGGCGCATCCATGTTTTGTGGTCAGTGCATGGTAAGTGTTGGTCGCGGCGAACCTAAAGGCACGCAAGAAGTTGCAAAACCAGCGTCACAGACTGATATGATGTGTACTGACATAAGGAGAGCAAGATGTAAGTGTGGGGACCGGCTGTTATCGAGGAGTCATCGAGTGCAGATCTGTCTAAGGTATCAAGGCTTAACGTCATTGAAGTCTAGAGAGTGGACAACACGTTCGTCATACTCAGAGCGATGTCCGAACTCTATTTTCGACGTTATGCGTGCAACTTTCATTGTGGCCAACTACGATTCGATACAGAATGCACGAAACCTGAAAGACACCCTCACTGATACATAGAGAGCAGGATTTGTCTGCGGAATAATGGGAGTGCAAGGATCTGTGACGTTGATATGACTGTATGTAGCACTATTAGTCACCGGGGGTGTGGGCGTAGCTCAGATGGTAGAGCGCTCGGTTGGCGTGCGAGAGGTACTGGGATCGATACCCAGCGCCTCCAGAATTTTTAACACACCTACATTCGCACCTTGCCCTGCAAGTGGAATAATTCACTACTAGTTGAGGTGTCTAGGCAGATACAAGCGAACGATTAGCATCCACAATTGGCAAGCGTGCTTTTATTCGTGTGCAGGAAGCACCCTCCTCCCACACCTACACTTAATTTAGAAACAGTACAAGTGTTCCCATAATATTCTCAAGCCTACGTCGGAAAGATATGCCTTTTGCCGAGTTCACGTAAATCCCACTGCACGTTCCCATTCTTTGCGTGCAGTCGGCTGCTACTGGTGTTGCTGGTTGTGACTGCTGATAACAGATGCCGTAGCAATCAATTCATGGAGTGAATTGTATGTTTTGGGATAGTCTGTCTCTGACATGCAAGCACAGGTGATATAGGTGCGAACACAGGAAGCTTGCAGCCCCTCGCTGCCTGCAGACACAGAGCAGCCACACTAGGAGAGCGGCCTAAGCCGTAGGCGAAATGTGCTCATTCGCTTTGGCGCGACGTCGAACTATAAATAAGGCTGCCACTAGCGTGAGCGTTGCGTGAGCGTCGTGTAAAGTCGGAAAAGTCGGCTGCATGGGTGATTGCCAAGTTTGGGGAGCGTTTCGGAGTATGATCAGTGCAATGGAGACGCGGAAACTTGTTGTGGCCCAGTGTTTTGCAGTTGGACGACAAGAGTGGTACACAGTAGCAAAGAGCGAGGCACTGAGATGGCATGAACAATGGAGTGCACAATGGGGCTCGAGATGTGCTTGTTATCTCAGGTGCTGTGTGATTGTCGACAAGGAGTGAAATGGACCAATTTGTGACCGCCCTTTCAATTTAAGACGTTAAAAACAGACGGAATTTGCATTCGTAATACCAGAGCATCGAAACGACTTGGAACTCTTGTGTATATGAACGTGTCCGCGCCTTTGTACTCTGGTACCTTCGCCGCTACAAACCAACCAACCATCGTGTCCGTGCACATCAGAGTCGCAAAGAATGGAGAATAGGCAGGCCTTGTTGTGTGTGCAGCCGTAGCTCAGTTGGCTGATCGTTCGCTTAGTGTGTGAAAGGTCTCGTGTTCAAGCCCCGGCGCATCCATGTTTTGTGGTCAGTGCATGGTAAGTGTTGGTCGCGGCGAACCTAAAGGCACGCAAGAAGTTGCAAAACCAGCGTCACAGACTGATATGATGTGTACTGACATAAGGAGAGCAAGATGTAAGTGTGGGGACCGGCTGTTATCGAGGTGTCATCGAGTGCAGATCTGTCTAAGGTATCAAGGCTTAACGTCATTGAAGTCTAGAGAGTGGACAACACGTTCGTCATACTCAGAGCGATGTCCGAACTCTATTTTCGACGTTATGCGTGCAACTTTCATTGTGGCCAACTACGATTCGATACAGAATGCACGAAACCTGAAAGACACCCTCACTGATACATAGAGAGTAGGATTTGTCTGCGGAATAATGGGAGTGCAAGGATCTGTGACGTTGGTATGACTGTATGTAGCACTATTAGTCACCGGGGGTGTGGGCGTAGCTCAGATGGTAGAGCGCTCGGTTGGCGTGCGAGAGGTACTGGGATCGATACCCAGCGCCTCCAGAATTTTTAACACACCTACATTCGCACCTTGCCCTGCAAGTGGAATAATTCACTACTAGTTGAGGTGTCTAGGCAGATACAAGCGAACGATTAGCATCCACAATTGGCAAGCGTGCTTTTATTCGTGCGCAGGAAGCACCCTCCTCCCACACCTACACTTAATTTAGAAACAGTACAAGTGTTCCCATAATATTCTCAAGCCTACGTCGGAAAGATATGCCTTTTGCCGAGTTCACGTAAATCCCACTGCACGTTCCCATTCTTTGCGTGCAGTCGGCTGCTACTGGTGTTGCTGGTTGTGACTGCTGATAACAGATGCCGTAGCAATCAATTCATGGAGTGAATTGTATGTTTTGGGATAGTCTGTCTCTGACATGCAAGCACAGGTGATATAGGTGCGAACACAGGAAGCTTGCAGCCCCTCGCTGCCTGCAGACACAGAGCAGCCACACTAGGAGAGCGGCCTAAGCCGTAGGCGAAATGTGCTCATTCGCTTTGGCGCGACGTCGAACTATAAATAAGGCTGCCACTAGCGTGAGCGTCGTGTAAAGTCGGAAAAGTCGGCTGCATGGGTGATTGCCAAGTTTGGGGAGCGTTTCGGAGTATGATCAGTGCAATGGAGACGCGGAAACTTGTTGTGGCCCAGTGTTTTGCAGTTGGACGACAAGAGTGGTACACAGTAGCAAAGAGCGAGGCACTGAGATGGCATGAACAATGGAGTGCACAATGGGGCTCGAGATGTGCTTGTTATCTCAGGTGCTGTGTGATTGTCGACAAGGAGTGAAATGGACCAATTTGTGACCGCCCTTTCAATTTAAGACGTTAAAAACAGACGGAATTTGCATTCGTAATACCAGAGCATCGAAACGACTTGGAACTCTTGTGTATATGAACGTGTCCGCGCCTTTGTACTCTGGTACCTTCGCCGCTACAAACCAACCAACCATCGTGTCCGTGCACATCAGAGTCGCAAAGAATGGAGAATAGGCAGGCGTTGTTGTGTGTGCAGCCGTGGCTCAGTTGGCTGATCGTTCGCTTAGTGTGTGAAAGGTCTCGTGTTCAAGCCCCGGCGCATCCATGTTTTGTGGTCAGTGCATGGTAAGTGTTGGTCGCGGCGAACCTAAAGGCACGCAAGAAGTTGCAAAACCAGCGTCACAGACTGATATGATGTGTACTGACATAAGGAGAGCAAGATGTAAGTGTGGGGACCGGCTGTTATCGAGGAGTCATCGAGTGCAGATCTGTCTAAGGTATCAAGGCTTAACGTCATTGAAGTCTAGAGAGTGGACAACACGTTCGTCATACTCAGAGCGATGTCCGAACTCTATTTTCGACGTTATGCGTGCAACTTTCATTGTGGCCAACTACGATTCGATACAGAATGCACGAAACCTGAAAGACACCCTCACTGATACATAGAGAGTAGGATTTGTCTGCGGAATAATGGGAGTGCAAGGATCTGTGACGTTGATATGACTGTATGTAGCACTATTAGTCACCGGGGGTGTGGGCGTAGCTCAGATGGTAGAGCGCTCGGTTGGCGTGCGAGAGGTACTGGGATCGATACCCAGCGCCTCCAGAATTTTTAACACACCTACATTCGCACCTTGCCCTGCAAGTGGAATAATTCACTACTAGTTGAGGTGTCTAGGCAGATACAAGCGAACGATTAGCATCCACAATTGGCAAGCGTGCTTTTATTCGTGTGCAGGAAGCACCCTCCTCCCACACCTACACTTAATTTAGAAACAGTACAAGTGTTCCCATAATATTCTCAAGCCTACGTCGGAAAGATATGCCTTTTGCCGAGTTCACGTAAATCCCACTGCACGTTCCCATTCTTTGCGTGCAGTCGGCTGCTACTGGTGTTGCTGGTTGTGACTGCTGATAACAGATGCCGTAGCAATCAATTCATGGAGTGAATTGTATGTTTTGGGATAGTCTGTCTCTGACATGCAAGCACAGGTGATATAGGTGCGAACACAGGAAGCTTGCAGCCCCTCGCTGCCTGCAGACACAGAGCAGCCACACTAGGAGAGCGGCCTAAGCCGTAGGCGAAATGTGCTCATTCGCTTTGGCGCGACGTCGAACTATAAATAAGGCTGCCACTAGCGTGAGCGTTGCGTGAGCGTCGTGAAAAGTCGGAAAAGTCGGCTGCATGGGTGATTGCCAAGTTTGGGGAGCGTTTCGGAGTATGATCAGTGCAATGGAGACGCGGAAACTTGTTGTGGCCCAGTGTTTTGCAGTTGGACGACAAGAGTGGTACACAGTAGCAAAGAGCGAGGCACTGAGATGGCATGAACAATGGAGTGCACAATGGGGCTCGAGATGTGCTTGTTATCTCAGGTGCTGTGTGATTGTCGACAAGGAGTGAAATGGACCAATTTGTGACCGCCCTTTCAATTTAAGACGTTAAAAACAGACGGAATTTGCATTCGTAATACCAGAGCATCGAAACTACTTGGAACTCTTGTGTATATGAACGTGTCCGCGCCTTTGTACTCTGGTACCTTCGCCGCTACAAACCAACCAACCATCGTGTCCGTGCACATCAGAGTCGCAAAGAATGGAGAATAGGCAGGCGTTGTTGTGTGTGCAGCCGTGGCTCAGTTGGCTGATCGTTCGCTTAGTGTGTGAAAGGTCTCGTGTTCAAGCCCCGGCGCATCCATGTTTTGTGGTCAGTGCATGGTAAGTGTTGGTCGCGGCGAACCTAAAGGCACGCAAGAAGTTGCAAAACCAGCGTCACAGACTGATATGATGTGTACTGACATAAGGAGAGCAAGATGTAAGTGTGGGGACCGGCTGTTATCGAGGAGTCATCGAGTGCAGATCTGTCTAAGGTATCAAGGCTTAACGTCATTGAAGTCTAGAGAGTGGACAACACGTTCGTCATACTCAGAGCGATGTCCGAACTCTATTTTCGACGTTATGCGTGCAACTTTCATTGTGGCCAACTACGATTCGATACAGAATGCACGAAACCTGAAAGACACCCTCACTGATACATAGAGAGTAGGATTTGTCTGCGTAATAATGGGAGTGCAAGGATCTGTGACGTTGATATGACTGTATGTAGCACTATTAGTCACCGGGGGTGTGGGCGTAGCTCAGATGGTAGAGCGCTCGGTTGGCGTGCGAGAGGTACTGGGATCGATACCCAGCGCCTCCAGAATTTTTAACACACCTACATTCGCACCTTGCCCTGCAAGTGGAATAATTCACTACTAGTTGAGGTGTATAGGCAGATACAAGCGAACGATTAGCATCCACAATTGGCAAGCGTGCTTTTATTCGTGTGCAGGAAGCACCCTCCTCCCACACCTACACTTAATTTAGAAACAGTACAAGTGTTCCCATAATATTCTCAAGCCTACGTCGGAAAGATATGCCTTTTGCCGAGTTCACGTAAATCCCACTGCACGTTCCCATTCTTTGCGTGCAGTCGGCTGCTACTGGTGTTGCTGGTTGTGACTGCTGATAACAGATGCCGTAGCAATCAATTCATGGAGTGAATTGTATGTTTTGGGATAGTCTGTCTCTGACATGCAAGCACAGGTGATATAGGTGCGAACACAGGAAGCTTGCAGCCCCTCGCTGCCTGCAGACACAGAGCAGCCACACTAGGAGAGCGGCCTAAGCCGTAGGCGAAATGTGCTCATTCGCTTTGGCGCGACGTCGAACTATAAATAAGGCTGCCACTAGCGTGAGCGTTGCGTGAGCGTCGTGTAAAGTCGGAAAAGTCGGCTGCATGGGTGATTGCCAAGTTTGGGGAGCGTTTCGGAGTATGATCAGTGCAATGGAGACGCGGAAACTTGTTGTGGCCCAGTGTTTTGCAGTTGGACGACAAGAGTGGTACACAGTAGCAAAGAGCGAGGCACTGAGATGGCATGAACAATGGAGTGCACAATGGGGCTCGAGATGTGCTTGTTATCTCAGGTGCTGTGTGATTGTCGACAAGGAGTGAAATGGACCAATTTGTGACCGCCCTTTCAATTTAAGACGTTAAAAACAGACGGAATTTGCATTCGTAATACCAGAGCATCGAAACGACTTGGAACTCTTGTGTATATGAACGTGTCCGCGCCTTTGTACTCTGGTACCTTCGCCGCTACAAACCAACCAACCATCGTGTCCGTGCACATCAGAGTCGCAAAGAATGGAGAATAGGCAGGCGTTGTTGTGTGTGCAGCCGTGGCTCAGTTGGCTGATCGTTCGCTTAGTGTGTGAAAGGTCTCGTGTTCAAGCCCCGGCGCATCCATGTTTTGTGGTCAGTGCATGGTAAGTGTTGGTCGCGGCGAACCTAAAGGCACGCAAGAAGTTGCAAAACCAGCGTCACAGACTGATATGATGTGTACTGACATAAGGAGAGCAAGATGTAAGTGTGGGGACCGGCTGTTATCGAGGAGTCATCGAGTGCAGATCTGTCTAAGGTATCAAGGCTTAACGTCATTGAAGTCTAGAGAGTGGACAACACGTTCGTCATACTCAGAGCGATGTCCGAACTCTATTTTCGACGTTATGCGTGCAACTTTCATTGTGGCCAACTACGATTCGATACAGAATGCACGAAACCTGAAAGACACCCTCACTGATACATAGAGAGTAGGATTTGTCTGCGGAATAATGGGAGTGCAAGGATCTGTGACGTTGATATGACTGTATGTAGCACTATTAGTCACCGGGGGTGTGGGCGTAGCTCAGATGGTAGAGCGCTCGGTTGGCGTGCGAGAGGTACTGGGATCGATACCCAGCGCCTCCAGAATTTTTAACACACCTACATTCGCACCTTGCCCTGCAAGTGGAATAATTCACTACTAGTTGAGGTGTCTAGGCAGATACAAGCGAACGATTAGCATCCACAATTGGCAAGCGTGCTTTTATTCGTGTGCAGGAAGCACCCTCCTCCCACACCTACACTTAATTTAGAAACAGTACAAGTGTTCCCATAATATTCTCAAGCCTACGTCGGAAAGATATGCCTTTTGCCGAGTTCACGTAAATCCCACTGCACGTTCCCATTCTTTGCGTGCAGTCGGCTGCTACTGGTGTTGCTGGTTGTGACTGCTGATAACAGATGCCGTAGCAATCAATTCATGGAGTGAATTGTATGTTTTGGGATAGTCTGTCTCTGACATGCAAGCACAGGTGATATAGGTGCGAACACAGGAAGCTTGCAGCCCCTCGCTGCCTGCAGACACAGAGCAGCCACACTAGGAGAGCGGCCTAAGCCGTAGGCGAAATGTGCTCATTCGCTTTGGCGCGACGTCGAACTATAAATAAGGCTGCCACTAGCGTGAGCGTTGCGTGAGCGTCGTGTAAAGTCGGAAAAGTCGGCTGCATGGGTGATTGCCAAGTTTGGGGAGCGTTTCGGAGTATGATCAGTGCAATGGAGACGCGGAAACTTGTTGTGGCCCAGTGTTTTGCAGTTGGACGACAAGAGTGGTACACAGTAGCAAAGAGCGAGGCACTGAGATGGCATGAACAATGGAGTGCACAATGGGGCTCGAGATGTGCTTGTTATCTCAGGTGCTGTGTGATTGTCGACAAGGAGTGAAATGGACCAATTTGTGACCGCCCTTTCAATTTAAGACGTTAAAAACAGACGGAATTTGCATTCGTAATACCAGAGCATCGAAACGACTTGGAACTCTTGTGTATATGAACGTGTCCGCGCCTTTGTACTCTGGTACCTTCGCCGCTACAAACCAACCAACCATCGTGTCCGTGCACATCAGAGTCGCAAAGAATGGAGAATAGGCAGGCCTTGTTGTGTGTGCAGCCGTAGCTCAGTTGGCTGATCGTTCGCTTAGTGTGTGAAAGGTCTCGTGTTCAAGCCCCGGCGCATCCATGTTTTGTGGTCAGTGCATGGTAAGTGTTGGTCGCGGCGAACCTAAAGGCACGCAAGAAGTTGCAAAACCAGCGTCACAGACTGATATGATGTGTACTGACATAAGGAGAGCAAGATGTAAGTGTGGGGACCGGCTGTTATCGAGGTGTCATCGAGTGCAGATCTGTCTAAGGTATCAAGGCTTAACGTCATTGAAGTCTAGAGAGTGGACAACACGTTCGTCATACTCAGAGCGATGTCCGAACTCTATTTTCGACGTTATGCGTGCAACTTTCATTGTGGCCAACTACGATTCGATACAGAATGCACGAAACCTGAAAGACACCCTCACTGATACATAGAGAGCAGGATTTGTCTGCGGAATAATGGGAGTGCAAGGATCTGTGACGTTGGTATGACTGTATGTAGCACTATTAGTCACCGGGGGTGTGGGCGTAGCTCAGATGGTAGAGCGCTCGGTTGGCGTGCGAGAGGTACTGGGATCGATACCCAGCGCCTCCAGAATTTTTAACACACCTACATTCGCACCTTGCCCTGCAAGTGGAATAATTCACTACTAGTTGAGGTGTCTAGGCAGATACAAGCGAACGATTAGCATCCACAATTGGCAAGCGTGCTTTTATTCGTGCGCAGGAAGCACCCTCCTCCCACACCTACACTTAATTTAGAAACAGTACAAGTGTTCCCATAATATTCTCAAGCCTACGTCGGAAAGATATGCCTTTTGCCGAGTTCACGTAAATCCCACTGCACGTTCCCATTCTTTGCGTGCAGTCGGCTGCTACTGGTGTTGCTGGTTGTGACTGCTGATAACAGATGCCGTAGCAATCAATTCATGGAGTGAATTGTATGTTTTGGGATAGTCTGTCTCTGACATGCAAGCACAGGTGATATAGGTGCGAACACAGGAAGCTTGCAGCCCCTCGCTGCCTGCAGACACAGAGCAGCCACACTAGGAGAGCGGCCTAAGCCGTAGGCGAAATGTGCTCATTCGCTTTGGCGCGACGTCGAACTATAAATAAGGCTGCCACTAGCGTGAGCGTTGCGTGAGCGTCGTGTAAAGTCGGAAAAGTCGGCTGCATGGGTGATTGCCAAGTTTGGGGAGCGTTTCGGAGTATGATCAGTGCAATGGAGACGCGGAAACTTGTTGTGGCCCAGTGTTTTGCAGTTGGACGACAAGAGTGGTACACAGTAGCAAAGAGCGAGGCACTGAGATGGCATGAACAATGGAGTGCACAATGGGGCTCGAGATGTGCTTGTTATCTCAGGTGCTGTGTGATTGTCGACAAGGAGTGAAATGGACCAATTTGTGACCGCCCTTTCAATTTAAGACGTTAAAAACAGACGGAATTTGCATTCGTAATACCAGAGCATCGAAACTACTTGGAACTCTTGTGTATATGAACGTGTCCGCGCCTTTGTACTCTGGTACCTTCGCCGCTACAAACCAACCAACCATCGTGTCCGTGCACATCAGAGTCGCAAAGAATGGAGAATAGGCAGGCGTTGTTGTGTGTGCAGCCGTAGCTCAGTTGGCTGATCGTTCGCTTAGTGTGTGAAAGGTCTCGTGTTCAAGCCCCGGCGCATCCATGTTTTGTGGTCAGTGCATGGTAAGTGTTGGTCGCGACGAACCTAAAGGCACGCAAGAAGTTGCAAAACCAGCGTCACAGACTGATATGATGTGTACTGACATAAGGAGAGCAAGATGTAAGTGTGGGGACCGGCTGTTATCGAGGTGTCATCGAGTGCAGATCTGTCTAAGGTATCAAGGCTTAACGTCATTGAAGTCTAGAGAGTGGACAACACGTTCGTCATACTCAGAGCGATGTCCGAACTCTATTTTCGACGTTATGCGTGCAACTTTCATTGTGGCCAACTACGATTCGATACAGAATGCACGAAACCTGAAAGACACCCTCACTGATACATAGAGAGTAGGATTTGTCTGCGGAATAATGGGAGTGCAAGGATCTGTGACGTTGATATGACTGTATGTAGCACTATTAGTCACCGGCGGTGTGGGCGTAGCTCAGATGGTAGAGCGCTCGGTTGGCGTGCGAGAGGTACTGGGATCGATACCCAGCGCCTCCAGAATTTTTAACACACCTACATTCGCACCTTGCCCTGCAAGTGGAATAATTCACTACTAGTTGAGGTGTCTAGGCAGATACAAGCGAACGATTAGCATCCACAATTGGCAAGCGTGCTTTTATTCGTGTGCAGGAAGCACCCTCCTCCCACACCTACACTTAATTTAGAAACAGTACAAGTGTTCCCATAATATTCTCAAGCCTACGTCGGAAAGATATGCCTTTTGCCGAGTTCACGTAAATCCCACTGCACGTTCCCATTCTTTGCGTGCAGTCGGCTGCTACTGGTGTTGCTGGTTGTGACTGCTGATAACAGATGCCGTAGCAATCAATTCATGGAGTGAATTGTATGTTTTGGGATAGTCTGTCTCTGACATGCAAGCACAGGTGATATAGGTGCGAACACAGGAAGCTTGCAGCCCCTCGCTGCCTGCAGACACAGAGCAGCCACACTAGGAGAGCGGCCTAAGCCGTAGGCGAAATGTGCTCATTCGCTTTGGCGCGACGTCGAACTATAAATAAGGCTGCCACTAGCGTGAGCGTTGCGTGAGCGTCGTGTAAAGTCGGAAAAGTCGGCTGCATGGGTGATTGCCAAGTTTGGGGAGCGTTTCGGAGTATGATCAGTGCAATGGAGACGCGGAAACTTGTTGTGGCCCAGTGTTTTGCAGTTGGACGACAAGAGTGGTACACAGTAGCAAAGAGCGAGGCACTGAGATGGCATGAACAATGGAGTGCACAATGGGGCTCGAGATGTGCTTGTTATCTCAGGTGCTGTGTGACTGTCGACAAGGAGTGAAATGGACCAATTTGTGACCGCCCTTTCAATTTAAGACGTTAAAAACAGACGGAATTTGCATTCGTAATACCAGAGCATCGAAACTACTTGGAACTCTTGTGTATATGAACGTGTCCGCGCCTTTGTACTCTGGTACCTTCGCCGCTACAAACCAACCAACCATCGTGTCCGTGCACATCAGAGTCGCAAAGAATGGAGAATAGGCAGGCGTTGTTGTGTGTGCAACCGTAGCTCAGTTGGCTGATCGTTCGCTTAGTGTGTGAAAGGTCTCGTGTTCAAGCCCCGGCGCATCCATGTTTTGTGGTCAGTGCATGGTAAGTGTTGGTCGCGGCGAACCTAAAGGCACGCAAGAAGTTGCAAAACCAGCGTCACAGACTGATATGATGTGTACTGACATAAGGAGAGCAAGATGTAAGTGTGGGGACCGGCTGTTATCGAGGTGTCATCGAGTGCAGATCTGTCTAAGGTATCAAGGCTTAACGTCATTGAAGTCTAGAGAGTGGACAACACGTTCGTCATACTCAGAGCGATGTCCGAACTCTATTTTCGACGTTATGCGTGCAACTTTCATTGTGGCCAACTACGATTCGATACAGAATGCACGAAACCTGAAAGACACCCTCACTGATACATAGAGAGTAGGATTTGTCTGCGGAATAATGAGAGTGCAAGGATCTGTGACGTTGATATGACTGTATGTAGCACTATTAGTCACCGGGGGTGTGGGCGTAGCTCAGATGGTAGAGCGCTCGGTTGGCGTGCGAGAGGTACTGGGATCGATACCCAGCGCCTCCAGAATTTTTAACACACCTACATTCGCACCTTGCCCTGCAAGTGGAATAATTCACTACTAGTTGAGGTGTCTAGGCAGATACAAGCGAACGATTAGCATCCACAATTGGCAAGCGTGCTTTTATTCGTGTGCAGGAAGCACCATCCTCCCACACCTACACTTAATTTAGAAACAGTACAAGTGTTCCCATAATATTCTCAAGCCTACGTCGGAAAGATATGCCTTTTGCCGAGTTCACGTAAATCCCACTGCACGTTCCCATTCTTTGCGTGCAGTCGGCTGCTACTGGTGTTGCTGGTTGTGACTGCTGATAACAGATGCCGTAGCAATCAATTCATGGAGTGAATTGTATGTTTTGGGATAGTCTGTCTCTGACATGCAAGCACAGGTGATATAGGTGCGAACACAGGAAGCTTGCAGCCCCTCGCTGCCTGCAGACACAGAGCAGCCACACTAGGAGAGCGGCCTAAGCCGTAGGCGAAATGTGCTCATTCGCTTTGGCGCGACGTCGAACTATAAATAAGGCTGCCACTAGCGTGAGCGTCGTGTAAAGTCGGAAAAGTCGGCTGCATGGGTGATTGCCAAGTTTGGGGAGCGTTTCGGAGTATGATCAGTGCAATGGAGACGCGGAAACTTGTTGTGGCCCAGTGTTTTGCAGTTGGACGACACGAGTGGTACACAGTAGCAAAGAGCGAGGCACTGAGATGGCATGAACAATGGAGTGCACAATGGGGCTCGAGATGTGCTTGTTATCTCAGGTGCTGTGTGATTGTCGACAAGGAGTGAAATGGACCAATTTGTGACCGCCCTTTCAATTTAAGACGTTAAAAACAGACGGAATTTGCATTCGTAATACCAGAGCATCGAAACTACTTGGAACTCTTGTGTATATGAACGTGTCCGCGCCTTTGTACTCTGGTACCTTCGCCGCTACAAACCAACCAACCATCGTGTCCGTGCTCATCAGAGTCGCAAAGAATGGAGAATAGGCAGGCTTGGTCGTGTGTGCAGCCGTAGCTCAGTTGGCTGATCTTTCGCTTAGAAGTGTGAAAGGTCTCGGGTTCAAGCCCCGGCGCATCCATGTTTTGTGGTCAGTGCATGGTAAGTGTTGGTCGCGGCGAACCTAAAGGCACGCAAGAAGTTGCAAAACCAGCGTCACAGACTGATATGATGTGTACTGACATAAGGAGAGCAAGATGTAAGTGTGGGGACCGGCTGTTATCGAGGTGTCATCGAGTGCAGATCTGTCTAAGGTATCAAGGCTTAACGTCATTGAAGTCTAGAGAGTGGACAACACGTTCGTCATACTCAGAGCGATGTCCGAACTCTATTTTCGACGTTATGCGTGCAACTTTCATTGTGGCCAACTACGATTCAATACAGAATGCACGAAACCTGAAAGACACCCTCACTGATACATAGAGAGTAGGATTTGTCTGCGGAATAATGGGAGTGCAAGGATCTGTGACGTTGATATGACTGTATGTAGCACTATTAGTCACCGGGGGTGTGGGCGTAGCTCAGATGGTAGAGCGCTCGGTTGGCGTGCGAGAGGTACTGGGATCGATACCCAGCGCCTCCAGAATTTTTAACACACCTACATTCGCACCTTGCCCTGCAAGTGGAATAATTCACTACTAGTTGAGGTGTCTAGGCAGATACAAGCGAACGATTAGCATCCACAATTGGCAAGCGTGCTTTTATTCGTGTGCAGGAAGCACCCTCCTCCCACACCTACACTTAATTTAGAAACAGTACAAGTGTTCCCATAATATTCTCAAGCCTACGTCGGAAAGATATGCCTTTTGCCGAGTTCACGTAAATCCCACTGCACGTTCCCATTCTTTGCGTGCAGTCGGCTGCTACTGGTGTTGCTGGTTGTGACTGCTGATAACAGATGCCGTAGCAATCAATTCATGGAGTGAATTGTATGTTTTGGGATAGTCTGTCTCTGACATGCAAGCACAGGTGATATAGGTGCGAACACAGGAAGCTTGCAGCCCCTCGCTGCCTGCAGACACAGAGCAGCCACACTAGGAGAGCGGCCTAAGCCGTAGGCGAAATGTGCTCATTCGCTTTGGCGCGACGTCGAACTATAAATAAGGCTGCCACTAGCGTGAGCGTCGTGTAAAGTCGGAAAAGTCGGCTGCATGGGTGATTGCCAAGTTTGGGGAGCGTTTCGGAGTATGATCAGTGCAATGGAGACGCGGAAACTTGTTGTGGCCCAGTGTTTTGCAGTTGGACGACACGAGTGGTACACAGTAGCAAAGAGCGAGGCACTGAGATGGCATGAACAATGGAGTGCACAATGGGGCTCGAGATGTGCTTGTTATCTCAGGTGCTGTGTGATTGTCGACAAGGAGTGAAATGGACCAATTTGTGACCGCCCTTTCAATTTAAGACGTTAAAAACAGACGGAATTTGCATTCGTAATACCAGAGCATCGAAACTACTTGGAACTCTTGTGTATATGAACGTGTCCGCGCCTTTGTACTCTGGTACCTTCGCCGCTACAAACCAACCAACCATCGTGTCCGTGCTCATCAGAGTCGCAAAGAATGGAGAATAGGCAGGCTTGGTCGTGTGTGCAGCCGTAGCTCAGTTGGCTGATCTTTCGCTTAGAAGTGTGAAAGGTCTCGGGTTCAAGCCCCGGCGCATCCATGTTTTGTGGTCAGTGCATGGTAAGTGTTGGTCGCGGCGAACCTAAAGGGCACGCAAGAAGTTGCAAAACCAGCGTCACAGACTGATATGATGTGTACTGACATAAGGAGAGCAAGATGTAAGTGTGGGGACCGGCTGTTATCGAGGTGTCATCGAGTGCAGATCTGTCTAAGGTATCAAGGCTTAACGTCATTGAAGTCTAGAGAGTGGACAACACGTTCGTCATACTCAGAGCGATGTCCGAACTCTATTTTCGACGTTATGCGTGCAACTTTCATTGTGGCCAACTACGATTCGATACAGAATGCACGAAACCTGAAGACACCATCACTGATACATAGAGAGTAGGATTTGTCTGCGGAATAATGGGAGTGCAAGGATCTGTGACGTTGATATGACTGTATGTAGCACTATTAGTCACCGGGGGTGTGGGCGTAGCTGAGATGGTAGAGCGCTTGGTTGGCGTGCGAGAGGTACTGGGATCGATACCCAGCGCCTCCAGAATTTTTAACACACCTACATTCGCACCTTGCCCTGCAAGTGGAATAATTCACTACTAGTTGAGGTGTCTAGGCAGATACAAGCGAACGATTAGCATCCACATTTGGCAAGCGTGCTTTTATTCGTGCGCAGGAAGCACCCTCCTCCCACACCTACACTTAATTAAGAAACAGTACAAGTGTTCCCATAATATTCTCAAGCCTACGTCGGAAAGATATGCCTTTTGCCGAGTTCACGTAAATCCCACTGCACGTTCCCATTCTTTGCGTGCAGTCGGCTGCTACTGGTGTTGCTGGTTGTGACTGCTGATAACAGATGCCGTAGCAATCAATTCATGGAGTGAATTGTATGTTTTGGGATAGTCTGTCTCTGACATGCAAGCACAGGTGATATAGGTGCGAACACAGGAAGCTTGCAGCCCCTCGCTGCCTGCAGACACAGAGCAGCCACACTAGGAGAGCGGCCTAAGCCGTAGGCGATATGTGCTCATTCGCTTTGGCGCGACGTCGAACTATAAATAAGGCTGCCACTAGCGTGAGCGTCGTGTAAAGTCGGAAAAGTCGGCTGCATGGGTGATTGCCAAGTTTGGGGAGCGTTTCGGAGTATGATCAGTGCAATGGAGACGCGGAAACTTGTTGTGGCCCAGTGTTTTGCAGTTGGACGACAAGAGTGGTACACAGTAGCAAAGAGCGAGGCACTGAGATGGCATGAACAATGGAGTGCACAATGGGGCTCGAGATGTGCTTGTTATCTCAGGTGCTGTGTGACTGTCGACAAGGAGTGAAATGGACCAATTTGTGACCGCCCTTTCAATTTAAGACGTTAAAAACAGACGGAATTTGCATTCGTAATACCAGAGCATCGAAACTACTTGGAACTCTTGTGTATATGAACGTGTCCGCGCCTTTGTACTTTGGTACCTTCGCCGCTACAAACCAACCAACCATCGTGTCCGTGCACATCAGAGTCGCAAAGAATGGAGAATAGGCAGGCGTTGTTGTGTGTGCAGCCGTAGCTCAGTTGGCTGATCGTTCGCTTAGTGTGTGAAAGGTCTCGTGTTCAAGCCCCGGCGCATCCATGTTTTGTGGTCAGTGCATGGTAAGTGTTGGTCGCGGCGAACCTAAAGGCACGCAAGAAGTTGCAAAACCAGCGTCACAGACTGATATGATGTGTACTGACATAAGGAGAGCAAGATGTAAGTGTGGGGACCGGCTGTTATCGAGGTGTCATCGAGTGCAGATCTGTCTAAGGTATCAAGGCTTAACGTCATTGAAGTCTAGAGAGTGGACAACACGTTCGTCATACTCAGAGCGATGTCCGAACTCTATTTTCGACGTTATGCGTGCAACTTTCATTGTGGCCAACTACGATTCGATACAGAATGCACGAAACCTGAAAGACACCATCACTGATACATAGAGAGTAGGATTTGTCTGCGGAATAATGGGAGTGCAAGGATCTGTGACGTTGATATGACTGTATGTAGCACTACTAGCCACCGGGGGTGTGGGCGTAGCTCAGATGGTAGAGCGCTCGGTTGGCGTGCGAGAGGTACTGGGATCGATACCCAGCGCCTCCAGAATTTTTAACACACCTACATTCGCACCTTGCCCTGCAAGTGGAATAATTCACTACTAGTTGAGGTGTCTAGGCAGATACAAGCGAACGATTAGCATCCACAATTGGCAAGCGTGCTTTTATTCGTGCGCAGGAAGCTCCCTCCTCCCACACCTACACTTAATTTAGAAACAGTACAAGTGTTCCCATAATATTCTCAAGCCTACGTCGGAAAGATATGCCTTTTGCCGAGTTCACGTAAATCCCACTGCACGTTCCCATTCTTTGCGTGCAGTCGGCTGCTACTGGTGTTGCTGGTTGTGACTGCTGATAACAGATGCCGTAGCAATCAATTCATGGAGTGAATTGTATGTTTTGGGATAGTCTGTCTCTGACATGCAAGCACAGGTGATATAGGTGCGAACACAGGAAGCTTGCAGCCCCTCGCTGCCTGCAGACACAGAGCAGCCACACTAGGAGAGCGGCCTAAGCCGTAGGCGATATGTGCTCATTCGCTTTGGCGCGACGTCGAACTATAAATAAGGCTGCCACTAGCGTGAGCGTCGTGTAAAGTCGGAAAAGTCGGCTGCATGGGTGATTGCCAAGTTTGGGGAGCGTTTCGGAGTATGATCAGTGCAATGGAGACGCGGAAACTTGTTGTGGCCCAGTGTTTTGCAGTTGGACGACAAGAGTGGTACACAGTAGCAAAGAGCGAGGCACTGAGATGGCATGAACAATGGAGTGCACAATGGGGCTCGAGATGTGCTTGTTATCTCAGGTGCTGTGTGACTGTCGACAAGGAGTGAAATGGACCAATTTGTGACCGCCCTTTCAATTTAAGACGTTAAAAACAGACGGAATTTGCATTCGTAATACCAGAGCATCGAAACTACTTGGAACTCTTGTGTATATGAACGTGTCCGCGCCTTTGTACTCTGGTACCTTCGCCGCTACAAACCAACCAACCATCGTGTCCGTGCACATCAGAGTCGCAAAGAATGGAGAATAGGCAGGCGTTGTTGTGTGTGCAGCCGTAGCTCAGTTGGCTGATCGTTCGCTTAGAAGTGTTAAAGGTCTCGGGTTCAAGCCCCGGCGCATCCATGTTTTGTGGTCAGTGCATGGTAAGTGTTGGTCGCTTCGAACCTAAAGGCACGCAAGAAGTTGCAAAACCAGCGTCACAGACTGATATGATGTGTACTGACATAAGGAGAGCAAGATGTAAGTGTGGGGACCGGCTGTTATCGAGGTGTCATCGAGTGCAGATCTGTCTAAGGTATCAAGGCTTAACGTCATTGAAGTCTAGAGAGTGGACAACACGTTCGTCATACTCAGAGCGATGTCCGAACTCTATTTTCGACGTTATGCGTGCAACTTTCATTGTGGCCAACTACGATTCGATACAGAATGCACGAAACCTGAAAGACACCCTCACTGATACATAGAGAGTAGGATTTGTCTGCGGAATAATGAGAGTGCAAGGATCTGTGACGTTGATATGACTGTATGTAGCACTATTAGTCACCGGGGGTGTGGGCGTAGCTCAGATGGTAGAGCGCTCGGTTGGCGTGCGAGAGGTACTGGGATCAATACCCAGCGCCTCCAGAATTTTTAACACACCTACATTCGCACCTTGCCCTGCAAGTGGAATAATTCACTACTAGTTGAGGTGTCTAGGCAGATACAAGCGAACGATTAGCATCCACAATTGGCAAGCGTGCTTTTATTCGTGTGCAGGAAGCACCCTCCTCCCACACCTACACTTAATTTAGAAACAGTACAAGTGTTCCCATAATATTCTAAAGCCTACGTCGGAAAGATATGCCTTTTGCCGACTTCACGTAAATCCCACTGCACGTTCCCATTCTTTGCGTGCAGTCGGCTGCTACTGGTGTTGCTGGTTGTGACTGCTGATAACAGATGCCGTAGCAATCAATTCATGGAGTGAATTGTATGTTTTGGGATAGTCTGTCTCTGACATGCAAGCACAGGTGATATAGGAGCGAACACAGGAAGCTTGCAGCCCCTCGCTGCCTGCAGACACAGAGCAGCCACACTAGGAGAGCGGCCTAAGCCGTAGGCGAAATGTGCTCATTCGCTTTGGCGCGACGTCGAACTATAAATAAGGCTGCCACTAGCGTGAGCGTCGTGTAAAGTCGGAAAAGTCGGCTGCATGGGTGATTGCCAAGTTTGGGGAGCGTTTCGGAGTATGATCAGTGCAATGGAGACGCGGAAACTTGTTGTGGCCCAGTGTTTTGCAGTTGGACGACACGAGTGGTACACAGTAGCAAAGAGCGAGGCACTGAGATGGCATGAACAATGGAGTGCACAATGGGGCTCGAGATGTGCTTGTTATCTCAGGTGCTGTGTGATTGTCGACAAGGAGTGAAATGGACCAATTTGTGACCGCCCTTTCAATTTAAGACGTTAAAAACAGACGGAATTTGCATTCGTAATACCAGAGCATCGAAACTACTTGGAACTCTTGTGTATATGAACGTGTCCGCGCCTTTGTACTCTGGTACCTTCGCCGCTACAAACCAACCAACCATCGTGTCCGTGCACATCAGAGTCGCAAAGAATGGAGAATAGGCAGGCCTTGTTGTGTGTGCAGCCGTAGCTCAGTTGGCTGATCGTTCGCTTAGTGTGTGAAAGGTCTCGTGTTCAAGCCCCGGCGCATCCATGTTTTGTGGTCAGTGCATGGTAAGTGTTGGTCGCGGCGAACCTAAAGGCACGCAAGAAGTTGCAAAACCAGCGTCACAGACTGATATGATGTGTACTGACATAAGGAGAGCAAGATGTAAGTGTGGGGACCGGCTGTTATCGAGGTGTCATCGAGTGCAGATCTGTCTAAGGTATCAAGGCTTAACGTCATTGAAGTCTAGAGAGTGGACAACACGTTCGTCATACTCAGAGCGATGTCCGAACTCTATTTTCGACGTTATGCGTGCAACTTTCATTGTGGCCAACTACGATTCGATACAGAATGCACGAAACCTGAAAGACACCCTCACTGATACATAGAGAGTAGGATTTGTCTGCGGAATAATGGGAGTGCAAGGATCTGTGACGTTGATATGACTGTATGTAGCACTATTAGCCACCGGGGGTGTGGGCGTAGCTCAGATGGTAGAGCGCTCGGTTGGCGTGCGAGAGGTACTGGGATCGATACCCAGCGCCTCCAGAATTTTTAACACACCTACATTCGCACCTTGCCCTGCAAGTGGAATAATTCACTACTAGTTGAGTTGTCTAGGCAGATACAAGCGAACGATTAGCATCCACAATTGGCAAGCGTGCTTTTATTCGTGTGCAGCAAGGACCCTCCTCCCACACCTACACTTAATTTAGAAACAGTACAAGTGTTCCCATAATATTCTCAAGCCTACGTCGGAAAGATATGCCTTTTGCCGAGTTCACGTAAATCCCACTGCACGTTCCCATTCTTTGCGTGCAGTCGGCTGCTACTGGTGTTGCTGGTTGTGACTGCTGATAACAGATGCCGTAGCAATCAATTCATGGAGTGAATTGTATGTTTTGGGATAGTCTGTCTCTGACATGCAAGCACAGGTGATATAGGTGCGAACACAGGAAGCTTGCAGCCCCTCGCTGCCTGCAGACACAGAGCAGCCACACTAGGAGAGCGGCCTAAGCCGTAGGCGAAATGTGCTCTTTCGCTTTGGCGCGACGTCGAACTATAAATAAGGCTGCCACTAGCGTGAGCGTTGCGTGAGCGTCGTGTAAAGTCGGAAAAGTCGGCTGCATGGGTGATTGCCAAGTTTGGGGAGCGTTTCGGAGTATGATCAGTGCAATGGAGACGCGGAAACTTGTTGTGGCCCAGTGTTTTGCAGTTGGACGACAAGAGTGGTACACAGTAGCAAAGAGCGAGGCACTGAGATGGCATGAACAATGGAGTGCACAATGGGGCTCGAGATGTGCTTGTTATCTCAGGTGCTGTGTGACTGTCGACAAGGAGTGAAATGGACCAATTTGTGACCTCCCTTTCAATTTAAGACGTTAAAAACAGACGGAATTTGCATTCGTAATACCAGAGCATCGAAACTACTTGGAACTCTTGTGTATATGAACGTGTCCGCGCCTTTGTACTCTGGTACCTTCGCCGCTACAAACCAACCAACCATCGTGTCCGTGCACATCAGAGTCGCAAAGAATGGAGAATAGGCAGGCCTTGTTGTGTGTGCAGCCGTAGCTCAGTTGGCTGATCGTTCGCTTAGTGTGTGAAAGGTCTCGTGTTCAAGCCCCGGCGCATCCATGTTTTGTGGTCAGTGCATGGTAAGTGTTGGTCGCGGCGAACCTAAAGGCACGCAAGAAGTTGCAAAACCAGCGTCACAGACTGATATGATGTGTACTGACATAAGGAGAGCAAGATGTAAGTGTGGGGACCGGCTGTTATCGAGGTGTCATCGAGTGCAGATCTGTCTAAGGTATCAACGCTTAACGTCATTGAAGTCTAGAGAGTGGACAACACGTTCGTCATACTCAGAGCGATGTCCGAACTCTATTTTCGACGTTATGCGTGCAACTTTCATTGTGGCCAACTACGATTCGATACAGAATGCACGAAACCTGAAAGACACCCTCACTGATACATAGAGAGTAGGATTTGTCTGCGGAATAATGGGAGTGCAAGGATCTGTGACGTTGATATGACTGTATGTTGCACTATTAGTCACCGGGGGTGTGGGAGTAGCTGAGATGGTAGAGCGCTTGGTTGGCGTGCGAGAGGTACTGGGATCGATACCCAGCGCCTCCAGAATTTTTAACACACCTACATTCGCACCTTGCCCTGCAAGTGGAATAATTCACTACTAGTTGAGGTGTCTAGGCAGATACAAGCGAACGATTAGCATCCACAATTGGCAAGCGTGCTTTTATTCGTGCGCAGGAAGCACCCTCCTCCCACACCTACACTTAATTTAGAAACAGTACAAGTGTTCCCATAATATTCTCAAGCCTACGTCGGAAAGATATGCCTTTTGCCGAGTTCACGTAAATCCCACTGCACGTTCCCATTCTTTGCGTGCAGTCGGCTGCTACTGGTGTTGCTGGTTGTGACTGCTGATAACAGATGCCGTAGCAATCAATTCATGGAGTGAATTGTATGTTTTGGGATAGTCTGTCTCTGACATGCAAGCACAGGTGATATAGGTGCGAACACAGGAAGCTTGCAGCCCCTCGCTGCCTGCAGACACAGAGCAGCCACACTAGGAGAGCGGCCTAAGCCGTAGGCGATATGTGCTCATTCGCTTTGGCGCGACGTCGAACTATAAATAAGGCTGCCACTAGCGTGAGCGTTGCGTGAGCGTCGTGTAAAGTCGGAAAAGGCGGCTGCATGGGTGATTGCCAAGTTTGGGGAGCGTTTCGGAGTATGATCAGTGCAATGGAGACGCGGAAACTTGTTGTGGCCCAGTGTTTTGCAGTTGGACGACAAGAGTGGTACACAGTAGCAAAGAGCGAGGCACTGAGATGGCATGAACAATGGAGTGCACAATGGGGCTCGAGATGTGCTTGTTATCTCAGGTGCTGTGTGATTGTCGACAAGGAGTGAAATGGACCAATTTGTGACCGCCCTTTCAATTTAAGACGTTAAAAACAGACGGAATTTGCATTCGTAATACCAGAGCATCGAAACTACTTGGAACTCTTGTGTATATGAACGTGTCCGCGCCTTTGTACTCTGGTACCTTCGCCGCTACAAACCAACCAACCATCGTGTCCGTGCTCATCAGAGTCGCAAAGAATGGAGAATAGGCAGGCTTGGTCGTGTGTGCAGCCGTAGCTCAGTTGGCTGATCTTTCGCTTAGAAGTGTGAAAGGTCTCGGGTTCAAGCCCCGGCGCATCCATGTTTTGTGGTCAGTGCATGGTAAGTGTTGGTCGCGGCGAACCTAAAGGCACGCAAGAAGTTGCAAAACCAGCGTCACAGACTGATATGATGTGTACTGACATAAGGAGAGCAAGATGTAAGTGTGGGGACCGGCTGTTATCGAGGTGTCATCGAGTGCAGATCTGTCTAAGGTATCAAGGCTTAACGTCATTGAAGTCTAGAGAGTGGACAACACGTTCGTCATACTCAGAGCGATGTCCGAACTCTATTTTCGACGTTATGCGTGCAACTTTCATTGTGGCCAACTACGATTCGATACAGAATGCACGAAACCTGAAGACACCATCACTGATACATAGAGAGTAGGATTTGTCTGCGGAATAATGGGAGTGCAAGGATCTGTGACGTTGATATGACTGTATGTAGCACTATTAGTCACCGGGGGTGTGGGCGTAGCTGAGATGGGCAGTCTGCCTGCGGCAGCGGTGGTGAGCGGACCTCCAGGGCCAGCGCGCTGCGGCAGGAAGTGTTTACGTCAGGCGGTGAGTCGCGTGCTTACAGCGTCTGCTTATTAGTATTCGTTCCGTTCTGTAGGATCTGATATGGAATTATGAATCCGACTAACAGGAAAGATACCTTGAAGTTTACCTTTGATAGGAACTTTTCGAAACCAAATTCGTTTGAAGTTGAAGCATGGTTAGAGGAAACAGCTAAGATTACTTTTGATGACATTGTAGGGATAAATTTCTCTATCGTGACTAGTGTTGTTTATGTGAAATTAACGTCCTCTGAAATGTGTGATAGAATTGTGGAGTCCAGTGGAGGTGTACTGAAGTTTAAACATAGCGACGGTACCGTCAGTGACGTCAGCATTACGCATGCTGGACTGGGCATCCGAACGGCACGTATTTTCGAACTCCCGTTTGAAATAACAGCCGCGCAAATAAATTCTGCATTGACACCTTACGGGAGGGTCATTAACAATTTTGCGGAGCGTTGGTCCAAAGCCCACAAATTTCCGGTGCTTAACGGCGTCAGGCAGGTTAAGATCGATATACAGAAGCACATACCTTCATATATTTACGTAGGTGGACATCGCGGAATTGTCATATATGATGGGCAGCCAAAAACGTGTGCCGGCTGTGGTGCGCCCGGCCACGTGCGCTCTGAATGTATACAAAGACGGGTGACGCAGATACCTGTCGGTGAAGCCGCTAGCCCCCCTGTGACGACGGCACTGCCACTGACATACGCTGTCGCGGCTTCTGGTCTTCCACCCGCGACCCCGCCTGTAGATGCCCCTCGTTTGAATGATGTTTTGGCCGATAACGTCAAAGAACCGAGTGCTGACGCGGCACCGCCGCTACCACACTCAGAGATGGAGGTAACGACGGATGACTCCCCAGTGGTTGATGCCACTGGTACTGAGGATGAAGCAGACGCTGTGTTCCCGGCGGATCAACCCCAGAGTCAACAGTCCACTTCGGATGTTGATGATACTGCGAACCCTAACAGGAAGCCTTCCAAAAAGAAGCGGAGACTTGCACATCAAGGAGCCAATCAGCTCGCCCCACAGCTCCGCGACAAAGCGAAACGAATAAGCAGCCAAATGTGTCAGAACACTTCTGAACCCTCTGAAGTTGGTCTCCCTGCGTCTGGTCGAATGGACATTGATCCTGTAGTGTCTCCCCCTGTGAATCCACGACGGGTGGAAGATAGTGATACCTCGAGTAGAGTAGTTTTGCCGGATACCCACGCTCAAGGAAACGCAGGATCGCTTTTGTCAGAGGCCACTCTCACTGGGAATTGGGCACAGGAAATGGAAGTATTGGATGCGAGCAATGATGCGGCTGTCATGCGGACCATTGAGACGGAATCTTCGGCACCCCCCACAGAGCAGCATACACCAACCGTACCGGGAACTACAGGAACTCCGACTGACGCGCTTGGCCTCAATTTCGTTAGCCATCCTTCTAAGACTGTTTAATTAATAGTATGTGCCTTCTCCCATGAACGAGCCCCAAGCCTATAAAATTGCCACGTTAAACATCAATAAGATACAGCCGTACTGGCGGCTCCGTAATTTACAAGATTTTGTATACGCAGCGGATATCGATATTCTGTTACTTCAAGAAGTCGCTGCGATTGAACTTGACCGAATAACTGGTTATACTACTCTCTCCAATTCCGGGAGCGGTGCGAATTTAGGGACAGCGATTCTGTTAAAAGAAGGGATTGTAGCGACCGACGCAGAAAAACTGCCTGATCATAGAGGGATCGCTGTCACTTTCCATCGGACACGCATAATCAATGTTTACGCCCCGTCCGGCAGTAGCAATAGGCGTGCTAGGGCTGAGTTCTTCACAAGCGCCATAGTCCCACTTTTTAGGGGAACCTACGATCGTATAATTTTTGCGGGTGACTTCAATTGTGTCTTAAGTCCAAAAGACCAGACGCCTAATTTTAACAAATCTGGAGAACTAGAACGTATCTTCCAAGAAATGAACCTCATTGACACATGGGAGCATACGCACGGAGCGGCACCTGGGTTCACTCATGTCACGAACCACTCTGCAAGCCGGCTAGACAGAATCTATGTATCGGCGTGTATGAAGACTCAAGTCCTCCAATCCGAAGTTTGGCCCACAATTTTTTCCGATCATGCCGCATATATTTGTACTGTTAACATGGTCAAGCAAGGCACATTTCGCGGCAGAGGTTTCTGGAAACTTAACAATGCTCTCCTTAACGATGTTGACTGTCACCGTGTCTTTAACGAAACATGGGAGGCATGTGAACGACGGGTTGCACAGTATGCCTCCGTTACTGAATGGTGGATAACACATGCCAAACCAACTTTATCAAAAATGTTTAAACGCTACGCTCGGGACAAATCCTGGTGGCAACGGCAAACGTCTGAGTTTTATTTTACTTGTCTCAGGGAGCTCTACCAGTCCGATGTGACTGTACCTGAAAATTTTATGCAGATTAAAAAAATTAAGGCAAAATTATTAAAACTTCAGCGGCAGCAGGCAGAAGGCTTTCAAATAAGGTCCAGGCCCCAGAATGTGATAGACGACGAAATGACATCCATGTTTCACGTCATTCGTGAAAATAAGAGGGGGCGGCGGAGATTAATAACTCGTCTTCAGTTGAGTGAAGGCGTTGCGCTCACGCGGCAACAAGACATACGGAACGCACTTCACAATCACTTGGCAGGTCTCCTGACAACGACACATACCGACGATGGAACTAACGATGAATTACTCAATAACTTGCAAAGGACTTTGGGTGCTGCTGAAGTCGAAACTCTCATGCGAGAAATTGATGAAGACGAATTGGATTCTGCGCTATCACGAAGTCCGAAAAATAAATCGCCGGGACCCGACGGTCTCACTGCCGAATTTTATCTTACTTTCTGCGACAAATTAAAGCCCAAGTTGTTGAGTATGTTTAATGAAATTTTACGGCCAGATTTTAATGTTCCTCAGGCTCTCGTGGAAGGCATCGTGGTTTTAATCCCTAAACGCCCAATGTGCAGTTCTGTTGACGATTTTCGGCCGCTTACTTTACTGAACAGTGACTACAAAATTTTAGCACGTATTATTTCTAATAGATTGAAAATGTTGATGAATACTGTCATTGGTCAGTACCAGACCAGTGTAGGTGTCGGTAGGACGATCTTCCAAAATTTGTCTCAATACAGGGACGTTATAGCCATTGCAGATGCGTGTAAGATACGGTGTGCGCTAGTTTCCCTTGACTTTTCAAAGGCATTCGACAGAGTAAACCATCAGTTTCTCATCCGGACGATGCATGCCATGGGATTTCCACTACGTTTTATCAATCTTATACATGAGCTCCTTCGTAAAGGAGTAACTCGACTCATGGTGAATGGCCAGCTGAGCGCATCAATTAATATTACTAATTCAGTGCGACAGGGATGCCCTATGTCGATGGCCTTGTTTGCCATTGCCGTTGAGCCTTTGCTTGTCACCTTGACACAGCGTCTACAAGGATTAACCATCCACGGCATTAAGATTGTTTGTACTGCATATGCGGATGACGTCGGATTTTTGGTCATGGACGAAGGTGAAGTCGAGGAAGCCCTTCAGATCGTCAAAAACTACGAACTTGTTGCGGGTGCGAAGTTGAATGCCAGGAAATCTGGCATTATGAACATAGGACGCGGCATCTCGCTGCACCATCACGGTCAGTTGCAACTAATTTCTAAAATGAAATGCCTTGGTATTGAGTACAGGAGCAACATACAGCACACAATTGCGGTGAACTATAGGAATCTCCTGGCAAGTATGCGTGCTTGCATGCAGACCCACTACCTAAGAAGCCTTGATGAACTGCAGAAAGTCACCTTCGCTAATGTCTACCTCACCTCAAAGATTAACTACGTTGCACAAGTACTGCCCATGCCACAGGAGACAGCGAAGCGTATGATGTCCGCTCTAGGACATTTTGTCACACGTGGACACATTTTTAAAGTCAAGTACGATACGCTCACTCTCTCCACGACCGATGGAGGCTTAAATTTAACAGATGTTCGTTCCAAGTCACGAGCTTTGTACGTATGCACCACCTACAAACGGTGGAGGTCGTTACCGAACAGTCTAACGGCTCACTTGTTAACCGAAATAGCGCCGGCCTGCCTGCAGCCTCCTGTCTCTGTTCAACATATTCCGCCTGCGCTGACTCACTTTAAGAGCTTTTTCATTGAGTTCAGTTACGTACGGTCAACTCTCCCAGAAAATGAGCTTTCCGTGGTGAAGTTAGTTTATAATAAACTACTGGCAACCAAGAACAGGAACAACATCGAACACAAATACCCCAATCATCGCTGGCCAGTGATATGGAAAAACATACATAGCCGTGATTTACCAACGTCAGTGAAAGCCTCTTGGTACAGGGTCGTGAACCGTAAAATAAGTACCAATTCACGACTTCATGCTCTACATTTGGCTAACTCACCTTTGTGCCTAACGTGCAACTTGCCTGATACTGATGAACATCGTTTTCTGTGCACCACTGTCCAAGCAGTTTGGCCATGCATTCGCCGAAAACTGGCTACGATTATGAGGACTTCCCAGCATTGTATTAAACCTGAAGATTTCCTGTATCCGGATTCAGTGCCGTACCCGAACTCCAAACGGAACTCTGTCAATTGGTTGAAGGGTCATTATGTTCATTATTTACAGACGCAAGAACCCAAGAGTGAGGCGGCGTTCTGTCTTTACCTGGCATTACAGTTTCACATACTTTCACAGACGAGACATTACAGGAAACGATATGCGAATTTTTTAGAAGTCGTTCTTCGATGAAAGAAGTATTTTTTTCTTTCCTTCATTCTACATTGCTTTGTTTTTTCTCTTTTCTTCTTCAAATGTCACAGTGACGTATACTGAACAGTGTTACGACAAGGACTATTTTATTTTCTTCTGTTTTTCTAGCGGACCAGAGTTCCTTTTTCAGTTTCTATTAAAAAAAAATATATTCTACTTTGTCACCATTGCGGGACTATGCAATAGGTTTAGAAGTATCTTTGGTTTGGAAATCGGAATAGTTCAGAAGAATAAGTAATTCAGAAATCATGGCAGATGAAGCCGACGCCGACGAAGGCGATTTATGGCGAGCGCAAGGCGGGGCTGAAGGGGAGGAAGGAGGCCCTATAAAAAAAAAAAAAAAAAAAAAAAAAAAAAAAAAACAAAAAAAAAAAAAAAGATGGTAGAGCGCTTGGTTGGCGTGCGAGAGGTACTGGGATCGATACCCAGCGCCTCCAGAATTTTTAACACACCTACATTCGCACCTTGCCCTGCAAGTGGAATAATTCACTACTAGTTGAGGTGTCTAGGCAGATACAAGTGAACGATTAGCATCCACAATTGGCAAGCGTGCTTTTATTCGTGCGCAGGAAGCACCCTCCTCCCACACCTACACTTAATTTAGAAACAGTACAAGTGTTCCCATAATATTCTCAAGCCTACGTCGGAAAGATATGCCTTTTGCCGAGTTCACGTAAATCCCACTGCACGTTCCCATTCTTTGCGTGCAGTCGGCTGCTACTGGTGTTGCTGGTTGTGACTGCTGATAACAGATGCCGTAGCAATCAATTCATGGAGTGAATTGTATGTTTTGGGATAGTCTGTCTCTGACATGCAAGCACAGGTGATATAGGTGCGAACACAGGAAGCTTGCAGCCCCTCGCTGCCTGCAGACACAGAGCAGCCACACTAGGAGAGCGGCCTAAGCCGTAGGCGATATGTGCTCATTCGCTTTGGCGCGACGTCGAACTATAAATAAGGCTGCCACTAGCGTGAGCGTCGTGTAAAGTCGGAAAAGTCGGCTGCATGGGTGATTGCCAAGTTTGGGGAGCGTTTCGGAGTATGATCAGTGCAATGGAGACGCGGAAACTTGTTGTGGCCCAGTGTTTTGCAGTTGGACGACAAGAGTGGTACACAGTAGCAAAGAGCGAGGCACTGAGATGGCATGAACAATGGAGTGCACAATGGGGCTCGAGATGTGCTTGTTATCTCAGGTGCTGTGTGATTGTCGACAAGGAGTGAAATGGACCAATTTGTGACCGCCCTTTCAATTTAAGACGTTAAAAACAGACGGAATTTGCATTCGTAATACCAGAGCATCGAAACTACTTGGAACTCTTGTGTATATGAACGTGTCCGCGCCTTTGTACTCTGGTACCTTCGCCGCTACAAACCAACCAACCATCGTGTCCGTGCACATCAGAGTCGCAAAGAATGGAGAATAGGCAGGCTTGGTCGTGTGTGCAGCCGTAGCTCAGTTGGCTGATCTTTCGCTTAGAAGTGTGAAAGGTCTCGGGTTCAAGCCCCGGCGCATCCATGTTTTGTGGTCAGTGCATGGTAAGTGTTGGTCGCGGCGAACCTAAAGGCACGCAAGAAGTTGCAAAACCAGCGTCACAGACTGATATGATGTGTACTGACATAAGGAGAGCAAGATGTAAGTGTGGGGACCGGCTGTTATCGAGGTGTCATCGAGTGCAGATCTGTCTAAGGTATCAAGGCTTAACGTCATTGAAGTCTAGAGAGTGGACAACACGTTCGTCATACTCAGAGCGATGTCCGAACTCTATTTTCGACGTTATGCGTGCAACTTTCATTGTGGCCAACTACGATTCGATACAGAATGCACGAAACCTGAAGACACCATCACTGATACATAGAGAGTAGGATTTGTCTGCGGAATAATGGGAGTGCAAGGATCTGTGACGTTGATATGACTGTATGTAGCACTATTAGTCACCGGGGGTGTGGGCGTAGCTGAGATGGTAGAGCGCTTGGTTGGCGTGCGAGAGGTACTGGGATCGATACCCAGCGCCTCCAGAATTTTTAACACACCTACATTCGCACCTTGCCCTGCAAGTGGAATAATTCACTACTAGTTGAGGTGTCTAGGCAGATACAAGCGAACGATTAGCATCCACAATTGGCAAGCGTGCTTTTATTCGTGCGCAGGAAGCACCCTCCTCCCACTCCTACACTTAATTTAGAAACAGTACAAGTGTTCCCATAATATTCTAAAGCCTACGTCGGAAAGATATGCCTTTTGCCGAGTTCACGTAAATCCCACTGCACGTTCCCATTCTTTGCGTGCAGTCGGCTGCTACTGGTGTTGCTGGTTGTGACTGCTGATAACAGATGCCGTAGCAATCAATTCATGGAGTGAATTGTATGTTTTGGGATAGTCTGTCTCTGACATGCAAGCACAGGTGATATAGGTGCGAACACAGGAAGCTTGCAGCCCCTCGCTGCCTGCAGACACAGAGCAGCCACACTAGGAGAGCGGCCTAAGCCGTAGGCGAAATGTGCTCATTCGCTTTGGCGCGACGTCGAACTATAAATAAGGCTGCCACTAGCGTGAGCGTTGCGTGAGCGTCGTGTAAAGTCGGAAAAGTCGGCTGCATGGGTGATTGCCAAGTTTGGGGAGCGTTTCGGAGTATGATCAGTGCAATGGAGACGCGGAAACTTGTTGTGGCCCAGTGTTTTGCAGTTGGACGACAAGAGTGGTACACAGTAGCAAAGAGCGAGGCACTGAGATGGCATGAACAATGGAGTGCACAATGGGGCTCGAGATGTGCTTGTTATCTCAGGTGCTGTGTGATTGTCGACAAGGAGTGAAATGGACCAATTTGTGACCGCCCTTTCAATTTAAGACGTTAAAAACAGACGGAATTTGCATTCGTAATACCAGAGCATCGAAACTACTTGGAACTCTTGTGTATATGAACGTGTCCGCGCCTTTGTACTCTGGTACCTTCGCCGCTACAAACCAACCAACCATCGTGTCCGTGCACATCAGAGTCGCAAAGAATGGAGAATAGGCAGGCTTGGTCGTGTGTGCAGCCGTAGCTCAGTTGGCTGATCTTTCGCTTAGAAGTGTGAAAGGTCTCGGGTTCAAGCCCCGGCGCATCCATGTTTTGTGGTCAGTACATGGTAAGTGTTGGTCGCGGCGAACCTAAAGGCACGCAAGAAGTTGCAAAACCAGCGTCACAGACTGATATGATGTGTACTGACATAAGGAGAGCAAGATGTAAGTGTGGGGACCGGCTGTTATCGAGGTGTCATCGAGTGCAGATCTGTCTAAGGTATCAAGGCTTAACGTCATTGAAGTCTAGAGAGTGGACAACACGTTCGTCATACTCAGAGCGATGTCCGAACTCTATTTTCGACGTTATGCGTGCAACTTTCATTGTGGCCAACTACGATTCGATACAGAATGCACGAAACCTGAAGACACCATCACTGATACATAGAGAGTAGGATTTGTCTGCGGAATAATGGGAGTGCAAGGATCTGTGACGTTGATATGACTGTATGTAGCACTATTAGTCACCGGGGGTGTGGGCGTAGCTCAGATGGTAGAGCGCTCGGTTGGCGTGCGAGAGGTACTGGGATCGATACCCAGCGCCTCCAGAATTTTTAACACACCTACATTCGCACCTTGCCCTGCAAGTGGAATAATTCACTACTAGTTGAGGTGTCTAGGCAGATACAAGCGAACGATTAGCATCCACAATTGGCAAGCGTGCTTTTATTCGTGCGCAGGAAGCACCCTCCTCCCACACCTACACTTAATTTAGAAACAGTACAAGTGTTCCCATAATATTCTCAAGCCTACGTCGGAAAGATATGCCTTTTGCCGAGTTCACGTAAATCCCACTGCACGTTCCCATTCTTTGCGTGCAGTCGGCTGCTACTGGTGTTGCTGGTTGTGACTGCTGATAACAGATGCCGTAGCAATCAATTCATGGAGTGAATTGTATGTTTTGGGATAGTCTGTCTCTGACATGCAAGCACAGGTGATATAGGTGCGAACACAGGAAGCTTGCAGCCCCTCGCTGCCTGCAGACACAGAGCAGCCACACTAGGAGAGCGGCCTAAGCCGTAGGCGATATGTGCTCATTCGCTTTGGCGCGACGTCGAACTATAAATAAGGCTGCCACTAGCGTGAGCGTTGCGTGGGCGTCGTGTAAAGTCGGAAAAGTCGGCTGCATGGGTGATTGCCAAGTTTGGGGAGCGTTTCGGAGTATGATCAGTGCAATGGAGACGCGGAAACTTGTTGTGGCCCAGTGTTTTGCAGTTGGACGACAAGAGTGGTACACAGTAGCAAAGAGCGAGGCACTGAGATGGCATGAACAATGGAGTGCACAATGGGGCTCGAGATGTGCTTGTTATCTCAGGTGCTGTGTGATTGTCGACAAGGAGTGAAATGGACCAATTTGTGACCGCCCTTTCAATTTAAGACGTTAAAAACAGACGGAATTTGCATTCGTAATACCAGAGCATCGAAACGACTTGGAACTCTTGTGTATATGAACGTGTCCGCGCCTTTGTACTCTGGTACCTTCGCCGCTACAAACCAACCAACCATCGTGTCCGTGCACATCAGAGTCGCAAAGAATGGAGAATAGGCAGGCCTTGTTGTGTGTGCAGCCGTAGCTCAGTTGGCTGATCGTTCGCTTAGTGTGTGAAAGGTCTCGCGTTCAAGCCCCGGCGCATCCATGTTTTGTGGTCAGTGCATGGTAAGTGTTGGTCGCGGCGAACCTAAAGGCACGCAAGAAGTTGCAAAACCAGCGTCACAGACTGATATGATGTGTACTGACATAAGGAGAGCAAGATGTAAGTGTGGGGACCGGCTGTTATCGAGGTGTCTTCGAGTGCAGATCTGTCTAAGGTATCAAGGCTTAACGTCATTGAAGTCTAGAGAGTGGACAACACGTTCGTCATACTCAGAGCGATGTCCGAACTCTATTTTCGACGTTATGCGTGCAACTTTCATTGTGGCCAACTACGATTCGATACAGAATGCACGAAACCTGAAGACACCATCACTGATACATAGAGAGTAGGATTTGTCTGCGGAATAATGGGAGTGCAAGGATCTGTGACGTTGATATGACTGTATGTAGCACTATTAGTCACCGGGGGTGTGGGCGTAGCTGAGATGGTAGAGCGCTTGGTTGGCGTGCGAGAGGTACTGGGATCGATACCCAGCGCCTCCAGAATTTTTAACACACCTACATTCGCACCTTGCCCTGCAAGTGGAATAATTCACTACTAGTTGAGGTGTCTAGGCAGATACAAGCGAACGATTAGCATCCACAATTGGCAAGCGTGCTTTTATTCGTGCGCAGGAAGCACCCTCCTCCCACACCTACACTTAATTTAGAAACAGTACAAGTGTTCCCATAATATTCTAAAGCCTACGTCGGAAAGATATGCCTTTTGCCGAGTTCACGTAAATCCCACTGCACGTTCCCATTCTTTGCGTGCAGTCGGCTGCTACTGGTGTTGCTGGTTGTGACTGCTGATAACAGATGCCGTAGCAATCAATTCATGGAGTGAATTGTATGTTTTGGGATAGTCTGTCTCTGACATGCAAGCACAGGTGATATAGGTGCGAACACAGGAAGCTTGCAGCCCCTCGCTGCCTGCAGACACAGAGCAGCCACACTAGGAGAGCGGCCTAAGCCGTAGGCGAAATGTGCTCATTCGCTTTGGCGCGACGTCGAACTATAAATAAGGCTGCCACTAGCGTGAGCGTTGCGTGAGCGTCGTGTAAAGTCGGAAAAGTCGGCTGCATGGGTGATTGCCAAGTTTGGGGAGCGTTTCGGAGTATGATCAGTGCAATGGAGACGCGGAAACTTGTTGTGGCCCAGTGTTTTGCAGTTGGACGACAAGAGTGGTACACAGTAGCAAAGAGCGAGGCACTGAGATGGCATGAACAATGGAGTGCACAATGGGGCTCGAGATGTGCTTGTTATCTCAGGTGCTGTGTGATTGTCGACAAGGAGTGAAATGGACCAATTTGTGACCGCCCTTTCAATTTAAGACGTTAAAAACAGACGGAATTTGCATTCGTAATACCAGAGCATCGAAACTACTTGGAACTCTTGTGTATATGAACGTGTCCGCGCCTTTGTACTCTGGTACCTTCGCCGCTACAAACCAACCAACCATCGTGTCCGTGCACATCAGAGTCGCAAAGAATGGAGAATAGGCAGGCTTGGTCGTGTGTGCAGCCGTAGCTCAGTTGGCTGATCTTTCGCTTAGAAGTGTGAAAGGTCTCGGGTTCAAGCCCCGGCGCATCCATGTTTTGTGGTCAGTACATGGTAAGTGTTGGTCGCGGCGAACCTAAAGGCACGCAAGAAGTTGCAAAACCAGCGTCACAGACTGATATGATGTGTACTGACATAAGGAGAGCAAGATGTAAGTGTGGGGACCGGCTGTTATCGAGGTGTCATCGAGTGCAGATCTGTCTAAGGTATCAAGGCTTAACGTCATTGAAGTCTAGAGAGTGGACAACACGTTCGTCATACTCAGAGCGATGTCCGAACTCTATTTTCGACGTTATGCGTGCAACTTTCATTGTGGCCAACTACGATTCGATACAGAATGCACGAAACCTGAAGACACCATCACTGATACATAGAGAGTAGGATTTGTCTGCGGAATAATGGGAGTGCAAGGATCTGTGACGTTGATATGACTGTATGTAGCACTATTAGTCACCGGGGGTGTGGGCGTAGCTCAGATGGTAGAGCGCTCGGTTGGCGTGCGAGAGGTACTGGGATCGATACCCAGCGCCTCCAGAATTTTTAACACACCTACATTCGCACCTTGCCCTGCAAGTGGAATAATTCACTACTAGTTGAGGTGTCTAGGCAGATACAAGCGAACGATTAGCATCCACAATTGGCAAGCGTGCTTTTATTCGTGCGCAGGAAGCACCCTCCTCCCACACCTACACTTAATTTAGAAACAGTACAAGTCTTCCCATAATATTCTCAAGCCTACGTCGGAAAGATATGCCTTTTGCCGAGTTCACGTAAATCCCACTGCACGTTCCCATTCTTTGCGTGCAGTCGGCTGCTACTGGTGTTGCTGGTTGTGACTGCTGATAACAGATGCCGTAGCAATCAATTCATGGAGTGAATTGTATGTTTTGGGATAGTCTGTCTCTGACATGCAAGCACAGGTGATATAGGTGCGAACACAGGAAGCTTGCAGCCCCTCGCTGCCTGCAGACACAGAGCAGCCACACTAGGAGAGCGGCCTAAGCCGTAGGCGATATGTGCTCATTCGCTTTGGCGCGACGTCGAACTATAAATAAGGCTGCCACTAGCGTGAGCGTCGTGTAAAGTCGGAAAAGTCGGCTGCATGGGTGATTGCCAAGTTTGGGGAGCGTTTCGGAGTATGATCAGTGCAATGGAGACGCGGAAACTTGTTGTGGCCCAGTGTTTTGCAGTTGGACGACAAGAGTGGTACACAGTAGCAAAGAGCGAGGCACTGAGATGGCATGAACAATGGAGTGCACAATGGGGCTCGAGATGTGCTTGTTATCTCAGGTGCTGTGTGATTGTCGACAAGGAGTGAAATGGACCAATTTGTGACCGCCCTTTCAATTTAAGACGTTAAAAACAGACGGAATTTGCATTCGTAATACCAGAGCATCGAAACGACTTGGAACTCTTGTGTATATGAACGTGTCCGCGCCTTTGTACTCTGGTACCTTCGCCGCTACAAACCAACCAACCATCGTGTCCGTGCACATCAGAGTCGCAAAGAATGGAGAATAGGCAGGCCTTGTTGTGTGTGCAGCCGTAGCTCAGTTGGCTGATCGTTCGCTTAGTGTGTGAAAGGTCTCGCGTTCAAGCCCCGGCGCATCCATGTTTTGTGGTCAGTGCATGGTAAGTGTTGGTCGCGGCGAACCTAAAGGCACGCAAGAAGTTGCAAAACCAGCGTCACAGACTGATATGATGTGTACTGACATAAGGAGAGCAAGATGTAAGTGTGGGGACCGGCTGTTATCGAGGTGTCTTCGAGTGCAGATCTGTCTAAGGTATCAAGGCTTAACGTCATTGAAGTCTAGAGAGTGGACAACACGTTCGTCATACTCAGAGCGATGTCCGAACTCTATTTTCGACGTTATGCGTGCAACTTTCATTGTGGCCAACTACGATTCGATACAGAATGCACGAAACCTGAAAGACACCCTCACTGATACATAGAGAGTAGGATTTGTCTGCGGAATAATGGGAGTGCAAGGATCTGTGACGTTGATATGACTGTATGTAGCACTATTAGTCACCGGGGGTGTGGGCGTAGCTCAGATGGTAGAGCGCTCGGTTGGCGTGCGAGAGGTACTGGGATCGATACCCAGCGCCTCCAGAATTTTTAACACACCTACATTCGCACCTTGCCCTGCAAGTGGAATAATTCACTACTAGTTGAGGTGTCTAGGCAGATACAAGCGAACGATTAGCATCCACAATTGGCAAGCGTCCTTTTATTCGTGTGCAGGAAGCACCCTCCTCCCACACCTACACTTAATTTAGAAACAGTACAAGTGTTCCCATAATATTCTCAAGCCTACGTCGGAAAGATATGCCTTTTGCCGACTTCACGTAAATCCCACTGCACGTTCCCATTCTTTGCGTGCAGTCGGCTGCTACTGGTGTTGCTGGTTGTGACTGCTGATAACAGATGCCGTAGCAATCAATTCATGGAGTGAATTGTATGTTTTGGGATAGTCTGTCTCTGACATGCAAGCACAGGTGATATAGGTGCGAACACAGGAAGCTTGCAGCCCCTCGCTGCCTGCAGACACAGAGCAGCCACACTAGGAGAGCGGCCTAAGCCGTAGGCGAAATGTGCTCATTCGCTTTGGCGCGACGTCGAACTATAAATAAGGCTGCCACTAGCGTGAGCGTTGCGTGAGCGTCGTGTAAAGTCGGAAAAGTCGGCTGCATGGGTGATTGCCAAGTTTGGGGAGCGTTTCGGAGTATGATCAGTGCAATGGAGACGCGGAAACTTGTTGTGGCCCAGTGTTTTGCAGTTGGACGACAAGAGTGGTACACAGTAGCAAAGAGCGAGGCACTGAGATGGCATGAACAATGGAGTGCACAATGGGGCTCGAGATGTGCTTGTTATCTCAGGTGCTGTGTGATTGTCGACAAGGAGTGAAATGGACCAATTTGTGACCGCCCTTTCAATTTAAGACGTTAAAAACAGACGGAATTTGCATTCGTAATACCAGAGCATCGAAACTACTTGGAACTCTTGTGTATATGAACGTGTCCGCGCCTTTGTACTCTGGTACCTTCGCCGCTACAAACCAACCAACCATCGTGTCCGTGCACATCAGAGTCGCAAAGAATGGAGAATAGGCAGGCTTGGTCGTGTGTGCAGCCGTAGCTCAGTTGGCTGATCTTTCGCTTAGAAGTGTGAAAGGTCTCGGGTTCAAGCCCCGGCGCATCCATGTTTTGTGGTCAGTGCATGGTAAGTGTTGGTCGCGGCGAACCTAAAGGCACGCAAGAAGTTGCAAAACCAGCGTCACAGACTGATATGATGTGTACTGACATAAGGAGAGCAAGATGTAAGTGTGGGGACCGGCTGTTATCGAGGTGTCATCGAGTGCAGATCTGTCTAAGGTATCAAGGCTTAACGTCATTGAAGTCTAGAGAGTGGACAACACGTTCGTCATACTCAGAGCGATGTCCGAACTCTATTTTCGACGTTATGCGTGCAACTTTCATTGTGGCCAACTACGATTCGATACAGAATGCACGAAACCTGAAGACACCATCACTGATACATAGAGAGTAGGATTTGTCTGCGGAATAATGGGAGTGCAAGGATCTGTGACGTTGATATGACTGTATGTAGCACTGTTACTCACCGGGGGTGTGGGCGTAGCTGAGATGGTAGAGCGCTTGGTTGGCGTGCGAGAGGTACTGGGATCGATACCCAGCGCCTCCAGAATTTTTAACACACCTACATTCGCACCTTCCCCTGCAAGTGGAATAATTCACTACTAGTTGAGGTGTCTAGGCAGATACAAGCGAACGATTAGCATCCACAATTGGCAAGCGTGCTTTTATTCGTGCACAGGAAGCACCCTCCTCCCACACCTACACTTAATTTAGAAACAGTACAAGTGTTCCCATAATATTCTCAAGCCTACGTCGGAAAGATATGCCTTTTGCCGAGTTCACGTAAATCCCACTGCACGTTCCCATTCTTTGCGTGCAGTCGGCTGCTACTGGTGTTGCTGGTTGTGACTGCTGATAACAGATGCCGTAGCAATCAATTCATGGAGTGAATTGTATGTTTTGGGATAGTCTGTCTCTGACATGCAAGCACAGGTGATATAGGTGCGAACACAGGAAGCTTGCAGCCCCTCGCTGCCTGCAGACACAGAGCAGCCACACTAGGAGAGCGGCCTAAGCCGTAGGCGATATGTGCTCATTCGCTTTGGCGCGACGTCGAACTATAAATAAGGCTGCCACTAGCGTGAGCGTTGCGTGGGCGTCGTGTAAAGTCGGAAAAGTCGGCTGCATGGGTGATTGCCAAGTTTGGGGAGCGTTTCGGAGTATGATCAGTGCAATGGAGACGCGGAAACTTGTTGTGGCCCAGTGTTTTGCAGTTGGACGACAAGAGTGGTACACAGTAGCAAAGAGCGAGGCACTGAGATGGCATGAACAATGGAGTGCACAATGGGGCTCGAGATGTGCTTGTTATCTCAGGTGCTGTGTGATTGTCGACAAGGAGTGAAATGGACCAATTTGTGACCGCCCTTTCAATTTAAGACGTTAAAAACAGATGGAATTTGCATTCGTAATACCAGAGCATCGAAACGACTTGGAACTCTTGTGTATATGAACGTGTCCGCGCCTTTGTACTCTGGTACCTTCGCCGCTACAAACCAACCAACCATCGTGTCCGTGCACATCAGAGTCGCAAAGAATGGAGAATAGGCAGGCCTTGTTGTGTGTGCAGCCGTAGCTCAGTTGGCTGATCGTTCGCTTAGTGTGTGAAAGGTCTCGCGTTCAAGCCCCGGCGCATCCATGTTTTGTGGTCAGTGCATGGTAAGTGTTGGTCGCGGCGAACCTAAAGGCACGCAAGAAGTTGCAAAACCAGCGTCACAGACTGATATGATGTGTACTGACATAAGGAGAGCAAGATGTAAGTGTGGGGACCGGCTGTTATCGAGGTGTCTTCGAGTGCAGATCTGTCTAAGGTATCAAGGCTTAACGTCATTGAAGTCTAGAGAGTGGACAACACGTTCGTCATACTCAGAGCGATGTCCGAACTCTATTTTCGACGTTATGCGTGCAACTTTCATTGTGGCCAACTACGATTCGATACAGAATGCACGAAACCTGAAAGACACCCTCACTGATACATAGAGAGTAGGATTTGTCTGCGGAATAATGGGAGTGCAAGGATCTGTGACGTTGATATGACTGTATGTAGCACTAATAGTAACCGGGGGTGTGGGCGTAGCTCAGATGGTAGAGCGCTCGGTTGGCGTGCGAGAGGTACTGGGATCGATACCCAGCGCCTCCAGAATTTTTAACACACCTACATTCGCACCTTGCCCTGCAAGTGGAATAATTCACTACTAGTTGAGGTGTCTAGGCAGATACAAGCGAACGATTAGCATCCACAATTGGCAAGCGTGCTTTTATTCGTGTGCAGGAAGCACCCTCCTCCCACACCTACACTTAATTTAGAAACAGTACAAGTGTTCCCATAATATTCTCAAGCCTACGTCGGAAAGATATGCCTTTTGCCGACTTCACGTAAATCCCACTGCACGTTCCCATTCTTTGCGTGCAGTCGGCTGCTACTGGTGTTGCTGGTTGTGACTGCTGATAACAGATGCCGTAGCAATCAATTCATGGAGTGAATTGTATGTTTTGGGATAGTCTGTCTCTGACATGCAAGCACAGGTGATATAGGTGCGAACACAGGAAGCTTGCAGCCCCTCGCTGCCTGCAGACACAGAGCAGCCACACTAGGAGAGCGGCCTAAGCCGTAGGCGAAATGTGATCTTTCGCTTTGGCGCGACGTCGAACTATAAATAAGGCTGCCACTAGCGTGAGCGTTGCGTGAGCGTCGTGTAAAGTCGGAAAAGTCGGCTGCATGGGTGATTGCCAAGTTTGGGGAGCGTTTCGGAGTATGATCAGTGCAATGGAGACGCGGAAACTTGTTGTGGCCCAGTGTTTTGCAGTTGGACGACAAGAGTGGTACACAGTAGCAAAGAGCGAGGCACTGAGATGGCATGAACAATGGAGTGCACAATGGGGCTCGAGATGTGCTTGTTATCTCAGGTGCTGTGTGATTGTCGACAAGGAGTGAAATGGACCAATTTGTGACCGCCCTTTCAATTTAAGACGTTAAAAACAGACGGAATTTGCATTCGTAATACCAGAGCATCGAAACTACTTGGAACTCTTGTGTATATGAACGTGTCCGCGCCTTTGTACTCTGGTACCTTCGCCGCTACAAACCAACCAACCATCGTGTCCGTGCACATCAGAGTCGCAAAGAATGGAGAATAGGCAGGCCTTGTTGTGTGTGCAGCCGTAGCTCAGTTGGCTGATCGTTCGCTTAGTGTGTGAAAGGTCTCGCGTTCAAGCCCCGGCGCATCCATGTTTTGTGGTCAGTGCATGGTAAGTGTTGGTCGCGGCGAACCTAAAGGCACGCAAGAAGTTGCAAAACCAGCGTCACAGACTGATATGATGTGTACTGACATAAGGAGAGCAAGATGTAAGTGTGGGGACCGGCTGTTATCGAGGTGTCTTCGAGTGCAGATCTGTCTAAGGTATCAAGGCTTAACGTCATTGAAGTCTAGAGAGTGGACAACACGTTCGTCATACTCAGAGCGATGTCCGAACTCTATTTTCGACGTTATGCGTGCAACTTTCATTGTGGCCAACTACGATTCGATACAGAATGCACGATACCTGAAAGACACCCTCACTGATACATAGAGAGTAGGATTTGTCTGCGTAATAATGGGAGTGCAAGGATCTGTGACGTTGATATGACTGTATGTAGCACTATTAGTCACCGGGGGTGTGGGCGTAGCTCAGATGGTAGAGCGCTCGGTTGGCGTGCGAGAGGTACTGGGATCGATACCCAGCGCCTCCAGAATTTTTAACACACCTACATTCGCACCTTGCCCTGCAAGTGGAATAATTCACTACTAGTTGAGGTGTCTAGGCAGATACAAGCGAACGATTAGCATCCACAATTGGCAAGCGTCCTTTTATTCGTGTGCAGGAAGCACCCTCCTCCCACACCTACACTTAATTTAGAAACAGTACAAGTGTTCCCATAATATTCTCAAGCCTACGTCGGAAAGATATGCCTTTTGCCGAGTTCACGTAAATCCCACTGCACGTTCCCATTCTTTGCGTGCAGTCGGCTGCTACTGGTGTTGCTGGTTGTGACTGCTGATAACAGATGCCGTAGCAATCAATTCATGGAGTGAATTGTATGTTTTGGGATAGTCTGTCTCTGACATGCAAGCACAGGTGATATAGGTGCGAACACAGGAAGCTTGCAGCCCCTCGCTGCCTGCAGACACAGAGCAGCCACACTAGGAGAGCGGCCTAAGCCGTAGGCGATATGTGCTCATTCGCTTTGGCGCGACGTCGAACTATAAATAAGGCTGCCACTAGCGTGAGCGTCGTGTAAAGTCGGAAAAGTCGGCTGCATGGGTGATTGCCAAGTTTGGGGAGCGTTTCGGAGTATGATCAGTGCAATGGAGACGCGGAAACTTGTTGTGGCCCAGTGTTTTGCAGTTGGACGACAAGAGTGGTACACAGTAGCAAAGAGCGAGGCACTGAGATGGCATGAACAATGGAGTGCACAATGGGGCTCGAGATGTGCTTGTTATCTCAGGTGCTGTGTGATTGTCGACAAGGAGTGAAATGGACCAATTTGTGACCGCCCTTTCAATTTAAGACGTTAAAAACAGACGGAATTTGCATTCGTAATACCAGAGCATCGAAACTACTTGGAACTCTTGTGTATATGAACGTGTCCGCGCCTTTGTACTCTGGTACCTTCGCCGCTACAAACCAACCAACCATCGTGTCCGTGCACATCAGAGTCGTAAAGAATGGAGAATAGGCAAGCTTGGTCGTGTGTGCAGCCGTAGCTCAGTTGGCTGATCTTTCGCTTAGAAGTGTGAAAGGTCTCGGGTTCAAGCCCCGGCGCATCCATGTTTTGTGGTCAGTGCATGGTAAGTGTTGGTCGCGGCGAACCTAAAGGCACGCAAGAAGTTGCAAAACCAGCGTCACAGACTGATATGATGTGTACTGACATAAGGAGAGCAAGATGTAAGTGTGGGGACCGGCTGTTATCGAGGTGTCATCGAGTGCAGATCTGTCTAAGGTATCAAGGCTTAACGTCATTGAAGTCTAGAGAGTGGACAACACGTTCGTCATACTCAGAGCGATGTCCGAACTCTATTTTCGACGTTATGCGTGCAACTTTCATTGTGGCCAACTACGATTCGATACAGAATGCACGAAACCTGAAGACACCATCACTGATACATAGAGAGTAGGATTTGTCTGCGGAATAATGGGAGTGCAAGGATCTGTGACGTTGATATGACTGTATGTAGCACTATTAGTCACCGGGGGTGTGGGCGTAGCTGAGATGGTAGAGCGCTTGGTTGGCGTGCGAGAGGTACTGGCATCGATACCCAGCGCCCCCAGAATTTTTAACACACCTACATTAGCACCTTGCCCTGCAAGTGGAATAATTCACTACTAGTTGAACTGTCTAGGCAGATACAAGCGAACGATTAGCATCCACAATTGGCAAGCGTGCTTTTATTCGTGCGCAGGAAGCACCCTCCTCCCACACCTACACTTAATTTAGAAACAGTACAAGTGTTCCCATAATATTCTAAAGCCTACGTCGGAAAGATATGCCTTTTGCCGAGTTCACGTAAATCCCACTGCACGTTCCCATTCTTTGCGTGCAGTCGGCTGCTACTGGTGTTGCTGGTTGTGACTGCTGATAACAGATGCCGTAGCAATCAATTCATGGAGTGAATTGTATGTTTTGGGATAGTCTGTCTCTGACATGCAAGCACAGGTGATATAGGTGCGAACACAGGAAGCTTGCAGCCCCTCGCTGCCTGCAGACACAGAGCAGCCACACTAGGAGAGCGGCCTAAGCCGTAGGCGATATGTGCTCATTCGCTTTGGCGCGACGTCGAACTATAAATAAGGCTGCCACTAGCGTGAGCGTTGCGTGAGCGTCGTGTAAAGTCGGAAAAGTCGGCTGCATGGGTGATTGCCAAGTATGGGGAGCGTTTCGGAGTATGATCAGTGCAATGGAGATGCGGAAACTTGTTGTGGCCCAGTGTTTTGCAGTTGGACGACAAGAGTGGTACACAGTAGCAAAGAGCGAGGCACTGAGATGGCATGAACAATGGAGTGCACAATGGGGCTCGAGATGTGCTTGTTATCTCAGGTGCTGTGTGATTGTCGACAAGGAGTGAAATGGACCAATTTGTGACCGCCCTTTCAATTTAAGACGTTAAAAACAGACGGAATTTGCATTCGTAATACCAGAGCATCGAAACTACTTGGAACTCTTGTGTATATGAACGTGTCCGCTCCTTTGTACTCTGGTACCTTCGCCGCTACAAACCAACCAACCATCGTGTCCGTGCACATCAGAGTCGTAAAGAATGGAGAATAGGCAAGCTTGGTCGTGTGTGCAGCCGTAGCTCAGTTGGCTGATCTTTCGCTTAGAAGTGTGAAAGGTCTCGGGTTCAAGCCCCGGCGCATCCATGTTTTGTGGTCAGTGCATGGTAAGTGTTGGTCGCGGCGAACCTAAAGGCACGCAAGAAGTTGCAAAACCAGCGTCACAGACTGATATGATGTGTACTGACATAAGGAGAGCAAGATGTAAGTGTGGGGACCGGCTGTTATCGAGGTGTCATCGTGTGCACATCTGTCTAAGGTATCAAGGCTTAACGTCATTGAAGTCTAGAGAGTGGACAAGACGTTCGTCATACTCAGAGCGATGTCCGAACTCTATTTTCGACGTTATGCGTGCAACTTTCATTGTGGCCAACTACGATTCGATACAGAATGCACGAAACCTGAAGACACCATCACTGATACATAGAGAGTAGGATTTGTCTGCGGAATAATGGGAGTGCAAGGATCTGTGACGTTGATATGACTGTATGTAGCACTGTTAGTCACCGGGGGTGTGGGCGTAGCTGAGATGGTAGAGCGCTCGGTTGGCGTGCGAGAGGTACTGGGATCGATACCCAGCGCCTCCAGAATTTTTAACACACCTACATTCGCACCTTGCCCTGCAAGTGGAATAATTCACTACTAGTTGAGGTGTCTAGGCAGATACAAGCGAACGATTAGCATCCACAATTGGCAAGCGTGCTTTTATTCGTGCGCAGGAAGCACCCTCCTCCCACACCTACACTTAATTTAGAAACAGTACAAGTGTTCCCATAATATTCTAAAGCCTACGTCGGAAAGATATGCCTTTTGCCGAGTTCACGTAAATCCCACTGCACGTTCCCATTCTTTGCGTGCAGTCGGCTGCTACTGGTGTTGCTGGTTGTGACTGCTGATAACAGATGCCGTAGCAATCAATTCATGGAGTGAATTGTATGTTTTGGGATAGTCTGTCTCTGACATGCAAGCACAGGTGATATAGGTGCGAACACAGGAAGCTTGCAGCCCCTCGCTGCCTGCAGACACAGAGCAGCCACACTAGGAGAGCGGCCTAAGCCGTAGGCGATATGTGCTCATTCGCTTTGGCGCGACGTCGAACTATAAATAAGGCTGCCACTAGCGTGAGCGTCGTGTAAAGTCGGAAAAGTCGGCTGCATGGGTGATTGCCAAGTTTGGGGAGCGTTTCGGAGTATGATCAGTGCAATGGAAACGCGGAAACTTGTTGTGGCCCAGTGTTTTGCAGTTGGACGACAAGAGTGGTACACAGTAGCAAAGAGCGAGGCACTGAGATGGCATGAACAATGGAGTGCACAATGGGGCTCGAGATGTGCTTGTTATCTCAGGTGCTGTGTGATTGTCGACAAGGAGTGAAATGGACCAATTTGTGACCGCCCTTTCAATTTAAGACGTTAAAAACAGACGGAATTTGCATTCGTAATACCAGAGCATCGAAACGACTTGGAACTCTTGTGTATATGAACGTGTCCGCGCCTTTGTACTCTGGTACCTTCGCCGCTACAAACCAACCAACCATCGTGTCCGTGCACATCAGAGTCGCAAAGAATGGAGAATAGGCAGGCCTTGTTGTGTGTGCAGCCGTAGCTCAGTTGGCTGATCGTTCGCTTAGTGTGTGAAAGGTCTCGGGTTCAAGCCCCGGCGCATCCATGTTTTGTGGTCAGTGCATGGTAAGTGTTGGTCGCGGTGAACCTAAAGGCACGCAAGAAGTTGCAAAACCAGCGTCACAGACTGATATGATGTGTACTGACATAAGGAGAGCAAGATGTAAGTGTGGGGACCGGCTGTTATCGAGGTGTCATCGAGTGCAGATCTGTCTAAGGTATCAAGGCTTAACGTCATTGAAGTCTAGAGAGTGGACAACACGTTCGTCATACTCAGAGCGATGTCCGAACTCTATTTTCGACGTTATGCGTGCAACTTTCATTGTGGCCAACTACGATTCGATACAGAATGCACGAAACCTGAAAGACACCATCACTGATACATAGAGAGTAGGATTTGTCTGCGGAATAATGGGAGTGCAAGGATCTGTGACGTTGATATGACTGTATGTAGCACTATTAGTCACCGGTGGTGTGGGCGTAGCTGAGATGGTAGAGCGCTTGGTTGGCGTGCGAGAGGTACTGTGATCGATACCCAGCGCCTCCAGAATTTTTAACACACCTACATTCGCACCTTGCCCTGCAAGTGGAATAATTCACTACTAGTTGAGGTGTCTAGGCAGATACAAGCGAACGATTAGCATCCACAATTGGCAAGCGTGCTTTTATTCGTGCGCAGGAAGCACCCTCCTCCGACACCTACACTTAATTTAGAAACAGTACAAGTGTTCCCATAATATTCTCAAGCCTACGTCGGAAAGATATGCCTTTTGCCGAGTTCACGTAAATCCCACTGCACGTTCCCATTCTTTGCGTGCAGTCGGCTGCTACTGGTGTTGCTGGTTGTGACTGCTGATAACAGATGCCGTAGCAATCAATTCATGGAGTGAATTGTATGTTTTGGGATAGTCTGTCTCTGACATGCAAGCACAGGTGATATAGGTGCGAACACAGGAAGCTTGCAGCCCCTCGCTGCCTGCAGACACAGAGCAGCCACACTAGGAGAGCGGCCTAAGCCGTAGGCGATATGTGCTCATTCGCTTTGGCGCGACGTCGAACTATAAATAAGGCTGCCACTAGCGTGAGCGTTGCGTGAGCGTCGTGTAAAGTCGGAAAAGTCGGCTGCATGGGTGATTGCCAAGTATGGGGAGCGTTTCGGAGTATGATCAGTGCAATGGAGATGCGGAAACTTGTTGTGGCCCAGTGTTTTGCAGTTGGACGACAAGAGTGGTACACAGTAGCAAAGAGCGAGGCACTGAGATGGCATGAACAATGGAGTGCACAATGGGGCTCGAGATGTGCTTGTTATCTCAGGTGCTGTGTGATTGTCGACAAGGAGTGAAATGGACCAATTTGTGACCGCCCTTTCAATTTAAGACGTTAAAAACAGACGGAATTTGCATTCGTAATACCAGAGCATCGAAACTACTTGGAACTCTTGTGTATATGAACGTGTCCGCTCCTTTGTACTCTGGTACCTTCGCCGCTACAAACCAACCAACCATCGTGTCCGTGCACATCAGAGTCGTAAAGAATGGAGAATAGGCAAGCTTGGTCGTGTGTGCAGCCGTAGCTCAGTTGGCTGATCTTTCGCTTAGAAGTGTGAAAGGTCTCGGGTTCAAGCCCCGGCGCATCCATGTTTTGTGGTCAGTGCATGGTAAGTGTTGGTCGCGGCGAACCTAAAGGCACGCAAGAAGTTGCAAAACCAGCGTCACAGACTGATATGATGTGTACTGACATAAGGAGAGCAAGATGTAAGTGTGGGGACCGGCTGTTATCGAGGTGTCATCGTGTGCACATCTGTCTAAGGTATCAAGGCTTAACGTCATTGAAGTCTAGAGAGTGGACAAGACGTTCGTCATACTCAGAGCGATGTCCGAACTCTATTTTCGACGTTATGCGTGCAACTTTCATTGTGGCCAACTACGATTCGATACAGAATGCACGAAACCTGAAGACACCATCACTGATACATAGAGAGTAGGATTTGTCTGCGGAATAATGGGAGTGCAAGGATCTGTGACGTTGATATGACTGTATGTAGCACTGTTAGTCACCGGGGGTGTGGGCGTAGCTGAGATGGTAGAGCGCTCGGTTGGCGTGCGAGAGGTACTGGGATCGATACCCAGCGCCTCCAGAATTTTTAACACACCTACATTCGCACCTTGCCCTGCAAGTGGAATAATTCACTACTAGTTGAGGTGTCTAGGCAGATACAAGCGAACGATTAGCATCCACAATTGGCAAGCGTGCTTTTATTCGTGCGCAGGAAGCACCCTCCTCCCACACCTACACTTAATTTAGAAACAGTACAAGTGTTCCCATAATATTCTAAAGCCTACGTCGGAAAGATATGCCTTTTGCCGAGTTCACGTAAATCCCACTGCACGTTCCCATTCTTTGCGTGCAGTCGGCTGCTACTGGTGTTGCTGGTTGTGACTGCTGATAACAGATGCCGTAGCAATCAATTCATGGAGTGAATTGTATGTTTTGGGATAGTCTGTCTCTGACATGCAAGCACAGGTGATATAGGTGCGAACACAGGAAGCTTGCAGCCCCTCGCTGCCTGCAGACACAGAGCAGCCACACTAGGAGAGCGGCCTAAGCCGTAGGCGATATGTGCTCATTCGCTTTGGCGCGACGTCGAACTATAAATAAGGCTGCCACTAGCGTGAGCGTCGTGTAAAGTCGGAAAAGTCGGCTGCATGGGTGATTGCCAAGTTTGGGGAGCGTTTCGGAGTATGATCAGTGCAATGGAAACGCGGAAACTTGTTGTGGCCCAGTGTTTTGCAGTTGGACGACAAGAGTGGTACACAGTAGCAAAGAGCGAGGCACTGAGATGGCATGAACAATGGAGTGCACAATGGGGCTCGAGATGTGCTTGTTATCTCAGGTGCTGTGTGATTGTCGACAAGGAGTGAAATGGACCAATTTGTGACCGCCCTTTCAATTTAAGACGTTAAAAACAGACGGAATTTGCATTCGTAATACCAGAGCATCGAAACGACTTGGAACTCTTGTGTATATGAACGTGTCCGCGCCTTTGTACTCTGGTACCTTCGCCGCTACAAACCAACCAACCATCGTGTCCGTGCACATCAGAGTCGCAAAGAATGGAGAATAGGCAGGCCTTGTTGTGTGTGCAGCCGTAGCTCAGTTGGCTGATCGTTCGCTTAGTGTGTGAAAGGTCTCGGGTTCAAGCCCCGGCGCATCCATGTTTTGTGGTCAGTGCATGGTAAGTGTTGGTCGCGGTGAACCTAAAGGCACGCAAGAAGTTGCAAAACCAGCGTCACAGACTGATATGATGTGTACTGACATAAGGAGAGCAAGATGTAAGTGTGGGGACCGGCTGTTATCGAGGTGTCATCGAGTGCAGATCTGTCTAAGGTATCAAGGCTTAACGTCATTGAAGTCTAGAGAGTGGACAACACGTTCGTCATACTCAGAGCGATGTCCGAACTCTATTTTCGACGTTATGCGTGCAACTTTCATTGTGGCCAACTACGATTCGATACAGAATGCACGAAACCTGAAAGACACCATCACTGATACATAGAGAGTAGGATTTGTCTGCGGAATAATGGGAGTGCAAGGATCTGTGACGTTGATATGACTGTATGTAGCACTATTAGTCACCGGTGGTGTGGGCGTAGCTGAGATGGTAGAGCGCTCGGTTGGCGTGCGAGAGGTACTGTGATCGATACCCAGTGCCTCCAGAATTTTTAACACACCTACATTCGCACCTTGCCCTGCAAGTGGAATAATTCACTACTAGTTGAGGTGTCTAGGCAGATACAAGCGAACGATTAGCATCCACAATTGGCAAGCGTGCTTTTATTCGTGCGCAGGAAGCACCCTCCTCCGACACCTACACTTAATTTAGAAACAGTACAAGTGTTCCCATAATATTCTCAAGCCTACGTCGGAAAGATATGCCTTTTGCCGAGTTCACGTAAATCCCACTGCACGTTCCCATTCTTTGCGTGCAGTCGGCTGCTACTGGTGTTGCTGGTTGTGACTGCTGATAACAGATGCCGTAGCATTCAATTCATGGAGTGAATTGTATGTTTTGGGATAGTCTGTCTCTGACATGCAAGCACAGGTGATATAGGTGCGAACACAGGAAGCTTGCAGCCCCTCGCTGCCTGCAGACACTGAGCAGCCACACTAGGAGAGCGGCCTAAGCCGTAGGCGAAATGTGCTCATTCGCTTTGGCGCGACGTCGAACTATAAATAAGGCTGCCACTAGCGTGAGCGTTGCGTGAGCGTCGTGTAAAGTCGGAAAAGTCGGCTGCATGGGTGATTGCCAAGTTTGGGGAGCGTTTCGGAGTATGATCAGTGCAATGGAGACGCGGAAACGTGTTGTGGCCCAGTGTTTTGCAGTTGGACGACAAGAGTGGTACACAGTAGCAAAGAGCGAGGCACTGAGATGGCATGAACAATGGAGTGCACAATGGGGCTCGAGATGTGCTTGTTATCTCAGGTGCTGTGTGATTGTCGACAAGGAGTGAAATGGACCAATTTGTGACCGCCCTGTCAATTTAAGACGTTAAAAACAGACGGAATTTGCATTCGTAATACCAGAGCATCGAAACTACTTGGAACTCTTGTGTATATGAACGTGTCCGCGCCTTTGTACTCTGGTACCTTCGCCGCTACAAACCAACCAACCATCGTGTCCGTGCACATCAGAGTCGCAAAGAATGGAGAATAGGCAGGCTTGGTCGTGTGTGCAGCCGTAGCTCAGTTGGCTGATCGTTCGCTGAGTGTGTGAAAGGTCTCGGATTCAAGCCCCTGCGCATCCATGTTTTGTGGTCAGTGCATGGTAAGTGTTGGTCGCGGCGAACCTAAAGGCACGCAAGAAGTTGCAAAACCAGCGTCACAGACTGATATGATGTGTACTGACATAAGGAGAGCAAGATGTAAGTGTGGGGACCGGCTGTTATCGAGGTGTCATCGAGTGCAGATCTGTCTAAGGTATCAAGGCTTAACGTCATTGAAGTCTAGAGAGTGGACAACACGTTCGTCATACTCAGAGCGATGTCCGAACTCTATTTTCGACGTTATGCGTGCAACTTTCATTGTGGCCAACTACGATTCGATACAGAATGCACGAAACCTGAAAGACACCATCACTGATACCTAGAGAGTAGGATTTGTCTGCGGAATAATGGGAGTGCAAGGATCTGTGACGTTGATATGACTGTATGTAGCACTATTAGTCACCGGTGGTGTGGGCGTAGCTGAGATGGTAGAGCGCTCGGTTGGCGTGCGAGAGGTACTGGGATCGATACCCAGCGCCCCCAGAATTTTTAACACACCTACATTCGCACCTTGCCCTGCAAGTGGAATAATTCACTACTAGTTGAGGTGTCTAGGCAGATACAAGCGAACGATTAGCATCCACAATTGGCAAGCGTGCTTTTATTCGTGCGCAGGAAGCACCCTCCTCCCACACCTACACTTAATTTAGAAACAGTACAAGTGTTCCCATAATATTCTCAAGCCTACGTCGGAAAGATATGCCTTTTGCCGAGTTCACGTAAATCCCACTGCACGTTCCCATTCTTTGCGTGCAGTCGGCTGCTACTGGTGTTGCTGGTTGTGACTGCTGATAACAGATGCCGTAGCAATCAATTCATGGAGTGAATTGTATGTTTTGGGATAGTCTGTCTCTGACATGCAAGCACAGGTGATATAGGTGCGAACACAGGAAGCTTGCAGCCCCTCGCTGCCTGCAGACACTGAGCAGCCACACTAGGAGAGCGGCCTAAGCCGTAGGCGAAATGTGCTCATTCGCTTTGGCGCGACGTCGAACTATAAATAAGGCTGCCACTAGCGTGAGCGTCGTGTAAAGTCGGAAAAGTCGGCTGCATGGGTGATTGCCAAGTTTGGGGAGCGTTTCGGAGTATGATCAGTGCAATGGAGACGCGGAAACGTGTTGTGGCCCAGTGTTTTGCAGTTGGACGACAAGAGTGGTACACAGTAGCAAAGAGCGAGGCACTGAGATGGCATGAACAATGGAGTGCACAATGGGGCTCGAGATGTGCTTGTTATCTCAGGTGCTGTGTGATTGTCGACAAGGAGTGATATGGACCAATTTGTGACCGCCCTGTCAATTTAAGACGTTAAAAACAGACGGAATTTGCATTCGTAATACCAGAGCATCGAAACTACTTGGAACTCTTGTGTATATGAACGTGTCCGCGCCTTTGTACTCTGGTACCTTCGCCGCTACAAACCAACCAACCATCGTGTCCGTGCACATCAGAGTCGCACAGAATGGAGAATAGCAGGCTTTGTTGTGTGTGCAGCCGTAGCTCAGTTGGCTGATCGTTCGCTTAGTGTGTGAAAGGTCTCGTGTTCAAGCCCCCGGCGCATCCATGTTTTGTGGTCAGTGCATGGTAAGTGTTGGTCGCGGCGAACCTAAAGGCACGCAAGAAGTTGCAAAACCAGCGTCACAGACTGATATGATGTGTACTGACATAAGGAGAGCAAGATGTAAGTGTGGGGACCGGCTGTTATCGAGGTGTCATCGAGTGCAGATCTGTCTAAGGTATCAACCGTTAACGTCATTGAAGTCTAGAGAGTGGACAACACGTTCGTCATACTCAGAGCGATGTCCGAACTCTATTTTCGACGTTATGCGTGCAACTTTCATTGTGGCCAACTACGATTCGATACAGAATGCACGAAACCTGAAAGACACCCTCACTGATACATAGAGAGTAGGATTTGTCTGCGGAATAATGGGAGTGCAAGGATCTGTGACGTTGATATGACTGTATGTAGCACTAATAGTAACCGGGGGTGTGGGCGTAGCTCAGATGGTAGAGCGCTCGGTTGGCGTGCGAGAGGTACTGGGATCGATACCCAGCGCCTCCAGAATTTTTAACACACCTACATTCGCACCTTGCCCTGCAAGTGGAATAATTCACTACTAGTTGAGGTGTCTAGGCAGATACAAGCGAACGATTAGCATCCACAATTGGCAAGCGTGCTTTTATTCGTGTGCAGGAAGCACCCTCCTCCCACACCTACACTTAATTTAGAAACAGTACAAGTGTTCCCATAATATTCGCAAGCCTACGTCGGAAAGATATGCCTTTTGCCGAGTTCACGTAAATCCCACTGCACGTTCCCATTCTTTGCGTGCAGTCGGCTGCTACTGGTGTTGCTGGTTGTGACTGCTGATAACAGATGCCGTAGCAATTAATTCATGGAGTGAATTGTATGTTTTGGGATAGTCTGTCTCTGACATGCAAGCACAGGTGATATAGGTGCGAACACAGGAAGCTTGCAGCCCCTCGCTGCCTGCAGACACAGAGCAGCCACACTAGGAGAGCGGCCTAAGCCGTAGGCGAAATGTGCTCATTCGCTTTGGCGCGACGTCGAACTATAAATAAGGCTGCCACTAGCGTGAGCGTCGTGTAAAGTCGGAAAAGTCGGCTGCGTGGGTGATTGCCAAGTTTGGGGAGCGTTTCGGAGTATGATCAGTGCAATGGAGACGCGGAGACTTGTTGTGGCCCAGTGTTTTGCAGTTGGACGAAGGAGTGGTACACAGTAGCAAAGAGCGAGGCACTGAGATGGCATGAACAATGGAGTGCACAATGGGGCTCGAGATGTGCTTGTTATCTCAGGTGCTGTGTGACTGTCGACAAGGAGTGAAATGGACCAATTTGTGACCGCCCTTTCAATTTAAGACGTTAAAAACAGACGGAATTTGCATTCGTAATACCAGAGCATCGAAACTACTTGGATCTCTTGTGTATATGAACGTGTCCGCGCCTTTGTACTCTGGTACCTTCGCCGCTACAAACCAACCAACCATCGTGTCCGTGCACATCAGAGTCGCAAAGAATGGAGAATAGGCAGGCTTGGTCGTGTGTGCAGCCGTAGCTCAGTTGGCTGATCTTTCGCTTAGTGTCTGAAAGGTCTCGGGTTCAAGCCCCGGCGCATCTATGTTTTGTGGTCAGTGCATGGTAAGTGTTGGTCGCGGCGAACCTAAAGGCACGCAAGAAGTTGCAAAACCAGCGTCACAGACTGATATGATGTGTACTGACATAAGGAGAGCAAGATGTAAGTGTGGGGACCGGCTGTTATCGAGGTGTCATCGAGTGCAGATCTGTCTAAGGTATCAAGGCTTAACGTCATTGAAGTCTAGAGAGTGGACAACACGTTCGTCATACTCAGAGCGATGTCCGAACTCTATTTTCGACGTTATGCGTGCAACTTTCATTGTGGCCAACTACGATTCGATACAGAATGCACGAAACCTGAAAGACACCATCACTGATACATAGAGAGTAGGATTTGTCTGCGGAATAATGGGAGTGCAAGGATCTGTGACGTTGATATGACTGTATGTAGCACTATTAGTCACCGGTGGTGTGGGCGTAGCTGAGATGGTAGAGCGCTCGGTTGGCGTGCGAGAGGTACTGGGATCGATACCCAGCGCCTCTAGAATTTTTAACACACCTACATTCGCACCTTGCCCTGCAAGTGGAATAATTCACTACTAGTTGAGGTGTCTAGGCAGATACAAGCGAACGATTAGCATCCACAATTGGCAAGCGTGCTTTTATTCGTGCGCAGGAAGCACCCTCCTCCCACACCTACACTTAATTTAGAAACAGTACAAGTGTTCCCATAATATTCTCAAGCCAACGTCGGAAAGATATTCCTTTTGCCGAGTTCACGTAAATCCCACTGCACGTTCCCATTCTTTGCGTGCAGTCGGCTGCTACTGGTGTTGCTGGTTGTGACTGCTGATAACAGATGCCGTAGCATTCAATTCATGGAGTGAATTGTATGTTTTGGGATAGTCTGTCTCTGACATGCAAGCACAGGTGATATAGGTGCGAACACAGGAAGCTTGCAGCCCCTCGCTGCCTGCAGACACTGAGCAGCCACACTAGGAGAGCGGCCTAAGCCGTAGGCGAAATGTGCTCATTCGCTTTGGCGCGACGTCGAACTATAAATAAGGCTGCCACTAGCGTGAGCGTTGCGTGAGCGTCGTGTAAAGTCGGAAAAGTCGGCTGCATGGGTGATTGCCAAGTTTGGGGAGCGTTTCGGAGTATGATCAGTGCAATGGAGACGCGGAAACGTGTTGTGGCCCAGTGTTTTGCAGTTGGACGACAAGAGTGGTACACAGTAGCAAAGAGCGAGGCACTGAGATGGCATGAACAATGGAGTGCACAATGGGGCTCGAGATGTGCTTGTTATCTCAGGTGCTGTGTGATTGTCGACAAGGAGTGATATGGACCAATTTGTGACCGCCCTGTCAATTTAAGACGTTAAAAACAGACGGAATTTGCATTCGTAATACCAGAGCATCGAAACTACTTGGAACTCTTGTGTATATGAACGTGTCCGCGCCTTTGTACTCTGGTACCTTCGCCGCTACAAACCAACCAACCATCGTGTCCGTGCACATCAGAGTCGCAAAGAATGGAGAATAGGCAGGCCTTGTTGTGTGTGCAGCCGTAGCTCAGTTGGCTGATCGTTCGCTTAGTGTGTGAAAGGTCTCGTGTTCAAGCCCCGGCGCATCCATGTTTTGTGGTCAGTGCATGGTAAGTGTTGGTCGCGGCGAACCTAAAGGCACGCAAGAAGTTGCAAAACCAGCGTCACAGACTGATATGATGTGTACTGACATAAGGAGAGCAATATGTAAGTGTGGGGACCGGCTGTTATCGAGGTGTCATCGAGTGCAGATCTGTCTAAGGTATCAAGGCTTAACGTCATTGAAGTCTAGAGAGTGGACAACACGTTCGTCATACTCAGAGCGATGTCCGAACTCTATTTTCGACGTTATGCGTGCAACTTTCATTGTGGCCAACTACGATTCGATACAGAATGCACGAAACCTGAAAGACACCCTCACTGATACATAGAGAGTAGGATTTGTCTGCGGAATAATGGGAGTGCAAGGATCTGTGACGTTGATATGACTGTATGTAGCACTATTAGTCACCGGGGGTGTGGGCGTAGCTCAGATGGTAGAGCGCTCGGTTGGCGTGCGAGAGGTACTGGGATCGATACCCAGCGCCTCCAGAATTTTTAACACACCTACATTCGCACCTTGCCCTGCAAGTGGAATAATTCACTACTAGTTGAGGTGTCTAGGCAGATACAAGCGAACGATTAGCATCCACAATTGGCAAGCGTGCTTTTATTCGTGTGCAGGAAGCACCCTCCTCCCACACCTACACTTAATTTAGAAACAGTACAAGTGTTCCCATAATATTCTCAAGCCTACGTCGGAAAGATATGCCTTTTGCCGAGTTCACGTAAATCCCACTGCACGTTCCCATTCTTTGCGTGCAGTCGGCTGCTACTGGTGTTGCTGGTTGTGACTGCTGATAACAGATGCCGTAGCAATCAATTCATGGAGTGAATTGTATGTTTTGGGATAGTCTGTCTCTGACATGCAAGCACAGGTGATATAGGTGCGAACACAGGAAGCTTGCAGCCCCTCGCTGCCTGCAGACACAGAGCAGCCACACTAGGAGAGCGGCCTAAGCCGTAGGCGAAATGTGCTCATTCGCTTTGGCGCGACGTCGAACTATAAATAAGGCTGCCACTAGCGTGAGCGTCGTGTAAAGTCGGAAAAGTCGGCTGCATGGGTGATTGCCAAGTTTGGGGAGCGTTTCGGAGTATGATCAGTGCAATGGAGACGCGGAAACTTGTTGTGGCCCAGTGTTTTGCAGTTGGACGACAAGAGTGGTACACAGTAGCAAAGAGCGAGGCACTGAGATGGCATGAACAATGGAGTGCACAATGGGGCTCGAGATGTGCTTGTTATCTCAGGTGCTGTGTGATTGTCGACAAGGAGTGAAATGGACCAATTTGTGACCGCCCTTTCAATTTAAGACGTTAAAAACAGACGGAATTTGCATTCGTAATACCAGAGCATCGAAACTACTTGGAACTCTTGTGTATATGAACGTGTCCGCGCCTTTGTACTCTGGTACCTTCGCCGCTACAAACCAACCAACCATCGTGTCCGTGCACATCAGAGTCGCAAAGAATGGAGAATAGGCAGGCTTGGTCGTGTGTGCAGCCGTAGCTCAGTTGGCTGATCTTTCGCTTAGAAGTGTGAAAGGTCTCGGGTTCAAGCCCCGGCGCATCCATGTTTTGTGGTCAGTGCATGGTAAGTGTTGGTCGCGGCGAACCTAAAGGCACGCAAGAAGTTGCAAAACCAGCGTCACAGACTGATATGATGTGTACTGACATAAGGAGAGCAAGATGTAAGTGTGGGGACCGGCTGTTATCGAGGTGTCATCGAGTGCAGATCTGTCTAAGGTATCAAGGCTTAACGTCATTGAAGTCTAGAGAGTGGACAACACGTTCGTCATACTCAGAGCGATGTCCGAACTCTATTTTCGACGTTATGCGTGCAACTTTCATTGTGGCCAACTACGATTCGATACAGAATGCACGAAACCTGAAGACACCATCACTGATACATAGAGAGTAGGATTTGTCTGCGGAATAATGGGAGTGCAAGGATCTGTGACGTTGATATGACTGTATGTAGCACTATTAGTCACCGGGGGTGTGGGCGTAGCCGAGATGGTAGAGCGCTTGGTTGGCGTGCGAGAGGTACTGGGATCGATACCCAGCGCCTCCAGAATTTTTAACACACCTACATTCGCACCTTGCCCTGCAAGTGGAATAATTCACAACTAGCAGAGGTGTCTAGGCAGATACAAGCGAACGATTAGCATCCACAATTGGCAAGCGTGCTTTTATTCGTGCGCAGGAAGCACCCTCCTCCCACACCTACACTTAATTTAGAAACAGTACAAGTGTTCCCATAATATTCTCAAGCCTACGTCGGAAAGATATGCCTTTTGCCGAGTTCACGTAAATCCCACTGCACGTTCCCATTCTTTGCGTGCAGTCGGCTGCTACTGGTGTTGCTGGTTGTGACTGCTGATAACAGATGCCGTAGCAATCAATTCATGGAGTGAATTGTATGTTTTGGGATAGTCTGTCTCTGACATGCAAGCACAGGTGATATAGGTGCGAACACAGGAAGCTTGCAGCCCCTCGCTGCCTGCAGACACAGAGCAGCCACACTAGGAGAGCGGCCTAAGCCGTAGGCGATATGTGCTCATTCGCTTTGGCGCGACGTCGAACTATAAATAAGGCTGCCACTAGCGTGAGCGTCGTGTAAAGTCGGAAAAGTCGGCTGCATGGGTGATTGCCAAGTTTGGGGAGCGTTTCGGAGTATGATCAGTGCAATGGAGACGCGGAAACTTGTTGTGGCCCAGTGTTTTGCAGTTGGACGACAAGAGTGGTACACAGTAGCAAAGAGCGAGGCACTGAGATGGCATGAACAATGGAGTGCACAATGGGGCTCGAGATGTGCTTGTTATCTCAGGTGCTGTGTGATTGTCGACAAGGAGTGAAATGGACCAATTTGTGACCGCCCTTTCAATTTAAGACGTTAAAAACAGACGGAATTTGCATTCGTAATACCAGAGCATCGAAACTACTTGGAACTCTTGTGTATATGAACGTGTCCGCGCCTTTGTACTCTGGTACCTTCGCCGCTACAAACCAACCAACCATCGTGTCCGTTACATCAGAGTCGCAAAGAATGGAGAATAGGCAGGCTTGGTCGTGTGTACAGCCGTAGCTCAGTTGGCTGATCTTTCGCTTAGTGTCTGAAAGGTCTCGGGTTCAAGCCCCGGCGCATCTATGTTTTGTGGTCAGTGCATGGTAAGTGTTGGTCGCGGCGAACCTAAAGTCACGCAAGAAGTTGCAAAACCAGCGTCACAGACTGATATGATGTGTACTGACATAAGGAGAGCAAGATGTAAGTGTGGGGACCGGCTGTTATCGAGGTGTCATCGAGTGCAGATCTGTGTAAGGTATCAAGGCTTAACGTCATTGAAGTCTAGAGAGTGGACAACACGTTCGTCATACTCAGAGCGATGTCCGAACTCTATTTTCGACGTTATGCGTGCAACTTTCATTGTGGCCAACTACGATTCGATACAGAATGCACGAAACCTGAAAGACACCATCACTGATACATAGAGAGTAGGATTTGTCTGCGGAATAATGGGAGTGCAAGGATCTGTGACGTTGATATGACTGTATGTAGCACTATTAGTCACCGGTGGTGTGGGCGTAGCTCAGATGGTAGAGCGCTCGGTTGGCGTGCGAGAGGTACTGGGATCGATACCCAGCGCCTCCAGAATTTTTAACACACCTACATTCGCACCTTGCCCTGCAAGTGGAATAATTCACTACTAGTTGAGGTGTCTAGGCAGATACAAGCGAACGATTAGCATCCACAATTGGCAAGCGTGCTTTTATTCGTGCGCAGGAAGCACCCTCCTCCCACACCTACACTTAATTTAGAAACAGTACAAGTGTTCCCATAATATTCTCAAGCCTACGTCGGAAAGATATGCCTTTTGCCGAGTTCACGTAAATCCCACTGCACGTTCCCATTCTTTGCGTGCAGTCGGCTGCTACTGGTGTTGCTGGTTGTGACTGCTGATAACAGATGCCGTAGCATTCAATTCATGGAGTGAATTGTATGTTTTGGGATAGTCTGTCTCTGACATGCAAGCACAGGTGATATAGGTGCGAACACAGGAAGCTTGCAGCCCCTCGCTGCCTGCAGACACTGAGCAGCCACACTAGGAGAGCGGCCTAAGCCGTAGGCGAAATGTGCTCATTCGCTTTGGCGCGACGTCGAACTATAAATAAGGCTGCCACTAGCGTGAGCGTCGTGTAAAGTCGGAAAAGTCGGCTGCATGGGTGATTGCCAAGTTTGGGGAGCGTTTCGGAGTATGATCAGTGCAATGGAGACGCGGAAACTTGTTGTGGCCCAGTGTTTTGCAGTTGGACGACAAGAGTGGTACACAGTAGCAAAGAGCGAGGCACTGAGATGGCATGAACAATGGAGTGCACAATGGGGCTCGAGATGTGCTTGTTATCTCAGGTGCTGTGTGATTGTCGACAAGGAGTGAAATGGACCAATTTGTGACCGCCCTTTCAATTTAAGCCGTAAAAACAGACGGAATTTGCATTCGTAATACCAGAGCATCGAAACTACTTGGAACTCTTGTGTATATGAACGTGTCCGCGCCTTTGTACTCTGGTACCTTCGCCGCTACAAACCAACCAACCATCGTGTCCGTGCACATCAGAGTCGCAAAGAATGGAGAATAGGCAGGCTTGGTCGTGTGTGCAGCCGTAGCTCAGTTGGCTGATCTTTCGCTTAGTGTGTGAAAGGTCTCGGGTTCAAGCCACGGCGCATCTATGTTTTGTGGTCAGTGCATGGTTAGTGTTGGTCGCGGCGAACCTAAAGGCACGCAAGAAGTTGCAAAACCAGCGTCACAGACTGATATGATGTGTACTGACATAAGGAGAGCAAGATGTAAGTGTGGGGACCGGCTGTTATCGAGGTGTCATCGAGTGCAGATCTGTCTAAGGTATCAAGGCTTAAAGTCATTGAAGTCTAGAGAGTGGACAACACGTTCGTCATACTCAGAGCGATGTCCGAACTCTATTTTCGACGTTATGCGTGCAACTTTCATTGTGGCCAACTACGATTCGATACAGAATGCACGAAACGTGAAAGACACCATCACTGATACATAGAGGGTAGGATTTGTCTGCGGAATAATGGGAGTGCAAAGATCTGTGACGTTGATATGACTGTATGTAGCACTATTAGTCACCGGTGGTGTGGGCGTAGCTGAGATGGTAGAGCGCTCGGTTGGCGTGCGAGAGGTACTGGGATCGATACCCAGCGCCTCCAGAATTTTTAACACACCTACATTCGCACCTTGCCCTACAAGTGGAATAATTCACTACTAGTTGAGGTGTCTAGGCAGATACAAGCGAACGATTAGCATCCACAATTGGCAAGCGTGCTTTTATTCGTGCGCAGGAAGCACCCTCCTCCCACACCTACACTTAATTTAGAAACAGTACAAGTGTTCCCATAATATTCTCAAGCCTACGTCGGAAAGATATGCCTTTTGCCGAGTTCACGTAAATCCCACTGCACGTTCCCATTCTTTGCGTGCAGTCGGCTGCTACTGGTGTTGCTGGTTGTGACTGCTGATAACAGATGCCGTAGCAATCAATTCATAGAGTGAATTGTATGTTTTGGGATAGTCTGTCTCTGACATGCAAGCACAGGTGATATAGGTGCGAACACAGGAAGCTTGCAGCCCCTCGCTGCCTGCAGACACAGAGCAGCCACACTAGGAGAGCGGCCTAAGCCGTAGGCGAAATGTGCTCATTCGCTTTGGCGCGACGTCGAACTATAAAGAAGGCTGCCACTAGCGTGAGCGTCGTGTAAAGTCGGAAAAGTCGGCTGCATGGGTGATTGCCAAGTTTGGGGAGCGTTTCGGAGTATGATCAGTGCAATGGAGACGCGGAAACTTGTTGTGGCCCAGTGTTTTGCAGTTGGACGACAAGAGTGGTACACAGTAGCAAAGAGCGAGGCACTGAGATGGCATGAACAATGGAGTGCACAATGGGGCTCGAGATGTGCTTGTTATCTCAGGTGCTGTGTGATTGTCGACAAGGAGTGAAATGGACCAATTTGTGACCGCCCTTTCAATTTAAGACGTTAAAACAGACGGAATTTGCATTCGTAATACCAGAGCATCGAAACTACTTGGAACTCTTGTGTATATGAACGTGTCCGCGCCTTTGTACTCTGGTACCTTCGCCGCTACAAACCAACCAACCATCGTGTCCGTGCACATCAGAGTCGCAAAGAATGGAGAATAGGCAGGGTTGGTCGTGTGTGCAGCCGTAGCTCAGTTGGCTGAACGTTCGCTTAGTGCGTGAAAGGTCTCGGGTTCAAGCCCCGGCGCATCTATGTTTTGTGGTCAGTGCATGGTAAGTGTTGGTCGCGGCGAACCTAAAGGCACGCAAGAAGTTGCAAAACCAGCGTCACAGACTGATATGATGTGTACTGACATAAGGAGAGCAAGATGTAAGTGTGGGGACCGGCTGTTATCGAGGTGTCATCGAGTGCAGATCTGTCTAAGGTATCAAGGCTTAACGTCATTGAAGTCTAGAGAGTGGACAACACGTTCGTCATACTCAGAGCGATGTCCGAACTCTATTTTCGACGTTATGCGTGCCACTTTCATTGTGGCCAACTACGATTCGATACAGAATGCACGAAACCTGAAAGACACCCTCACTGATACATAGAGAGTAGGATTTGTCTGCGGAATAATGGGAGTGCAAATATCTGTGACGTTGATATGACTGTATGTAGCACTATTAGTCACCGGGGGGGGGGGGGGGGGGGGGGGTGGGCGTAGCTCAGATGGTAGAGCGCTCGGTTGGCGTGCGAGAGGTACTGGGATCGATACCCAGCGCCTCCAGAATTTTTAACACACCTACATTCGCACCTTGCCATGCAAGTGGAATAATTCACTACTAGTTGAGGTGTCTAGGCAGATAAAAGCGAACGATTAGCATCCACAATTGCCAAGCGTGCTTTTATTCGTGCGCAGGAAGCACCCTCCTCCCACACATACACTTAATTTAGAAACAGTACAAGTGTTCCCATAATATTCTCAAGCCTACGTCGGAAAGATATGCCTTTTGCCGAGTTCACGTAAATCCCACTGCACGTTCCCATTCTTTGCGTGCAGTCGGCTGCTACTGGTGTTGCTGGTTGTGACTGCTGATAACAGATGCCGTAGCAATCAATTCATGGAGTGAATTGTATGTTTTGGGACAGTCTGTCTCTGACATGCAAGCACAGGTGCGAACACAGGAAGCTTGCAGCCCCTCGCTGCCTGCAGACACAGAGCAGCCACACTGGGAGAGCGGCCTAAGCCGTAGGCGATATGTGCTCATTCGCTTTGGCGCGACGTCGAACTATAAATAAGGCTGCCACTAGCGTGAGCGTTGCGTGAGCGTCGTGTAAAGTCGGAAAAGTCGGCTGCATGGGTGATTGCCAAGTTTGGGGAGCGTTTCGGAGTATGATCAGTGCAATGGAAACGCGGAAACTTGTTGTGGCCCAGTGTTTTGCAGTTGGACGACAAGAGTGGTACACAGTAGCAAAGAGCGAGGCACTGAGATGGCATGAACAATGGAGTGCACAATGGGGCTCGAGATGTGCTTGTTATCTCAGGTGCTGTGTGATTGTCGACAAGGAGTGAAATGGACCAATTTGTGACCGCCCTTTCAATTTAAGCCGTAAAAACAGACGGAATTTGCATTCGTAATACCAGAGCATCGAAACTACTTGGAACTCTTGTGTATATGAACGTGTCCGCGCCTTTGTACTCTGGTACCTTCGCCGCTACAAACCAACCAACCATCGTGTCCGTGCACATCAGAGTCGCAAAGAATGGAGAATAGGCAGGCTTGGTCGTGTGTGCAGCCGTAGCTCAGTTGGCTGATCTTTCGCTTAGTGTGTGAAAGGTCTCGGGTTCAAGCCACGGCGCATCTATGTTTTGTGGTCAGTGCATGGTTAGTGTTGGTCGCGGCGAACCTAAAGGCACGCAAGAAGTTGCAAAACCAGCGTCACAGACTGATATGATGTGTACTGACATAAGGAGAGCAAGATGTAAGTGTGGGGACCGGCTGTTATCGAGGTGTCATCGAGTGCAGATCTGTCTAAGGTATCAAGGCTTAAAGTCATTGAAGTCTAGAGAGTGGACAACACGTTCGTCATACTCAGAGCGATGTCCGAACTCTATTTTCGACGTTATGCGTGCAACTTTCATTGTGGCCAACTACGATTCGATACAGAATGCACGAAACGTGAAAGACACCATCACTGATACATAGAGAGTAGGATTTGTCTGCGGAATAATGGGAGTGCAAAGATCTGTGACGTTGATATGACTGTATGTAGCACTATTAGTCACCGGTGGTGTGGGCGTAGCTGAGATGGTAGAGCGCTCGGTTGGCGTGCGAGAGGTACTGGGATCGATACCCAGCGCCTCCAGAATTTTTAACACACCTACATTCGCACCTTGCCCTACAAGTGGAATAATTCACTACTAGTTGAGGTGTCTAGGCAGATACAAGCGAACGATTAGCATCCACAATTGGCAAGCGTGCTTTTATTCGTGCGCAGGAAGCACCCTCCTCCCACACCTACACTTAATTTAGAAACAGTACAAGTGTTCCCATAATATTCTCAAGCCTACGTCGGAAAGATATGCCTTTTGCCGAGTTCACGTAAATCCCACTGCACGTTCCCATTCTTTGCGTGCAGTCGGCTGCTACTGGTGTTGCTGGTTGTGACTGCTGATAACAGATGCCGTAGCAATCAATTCATAGAGTGAATTGTATGTTTTGGGATAGTCTGTCTCTGACATGCAAGCACAGGTGATATAGGTGCGAACACAGGAAGCTTGCAGCCCCTCGCTGCCTGCAGACACAGAGCAGCCACACTAGGAGAGCGGCCTAAGCCGTAGGCGAAATGTGCTCATTCGCTTTGGCGCGACGTCGAACTATAAAGAAGGCTGCCACTAGCGTGAGCGTCGTGTAAAGTCGGAAAAGTCGGCTGCATGGGTGATTGCCAAGTTTGGGGAGCGTTTCGGAGTATGATCAGTGCAATGGAGACGCGGAAACTTGTTGTGGCCCAGTGTTTTGCAGTTGGACGACAAGAGTGGTACACAGTAGCAAAGAGCGAGGCACTGAGATGACATGAACAATGGAGTGCACAATGAGGCTCGAGATGTGCTTGTTATCTCAGGTGCTGTGTGATTGTCGACAAGGAGTGAAATGGAGCAATTTGTGACCGCCCTTTCAATTTAAGACGTTAAAAACAGACGGAATTTGCATTCGTAATACCAGAGCATCGAAACTACTTGGAACTCTTGTGTATATGAACGTGTCCTCGCCTTTGTACTCTGGTACCTTCGCCGCTACAAACCAACCAACCATCGTGTCCGTGCACATCAGAGTCACAAAGAATGGAGAATAGGCAGGCTTTGTCGTGTGTGCAGCCGTAGCTCAGTTGGCAGATCGTTCGCTTAGTGTGTGAAAGGTCTCGGGTTCAAGCTCCGGCGCATCTATGTTTTGTGGTCAGTGCATGGTAAGTGTTGGTCGCGGCGAACCTAAAGTCACGCAAGAAGTTGCAAAACCAGCGTCACAGACTGATATGATGTGTACTGACATAAGGAGAGCAAGATGTAAGTGTGGGGACCGGCTGTTATCGAGGTGTCATCGAGTGCAGATCTGTCTAAGGTATCAAGGCTTAACGTCATTGAAGTCTAGAGAGTGGACAACACGTTCGTCATACTCAGAGCGATGTCCGAACTCTATTTTCGACGTTATGCGTGCAACTTTCATTGTGGCCAACTACGATTCGATACAGAATGCACGAAACCTGAAAGACACCATCACTGATACATAGAGAGTAGGATTTGTCTGCGGAATAATGGGAGTGCAAGGATCTGTGACGTTGATATGACTGTATGTAGCACTATTAGTCACCGGTGGTGTGGGCGTAGCTGAGATGGTAGAGCGCTCGGTTGGCGTGCGAGAGGTACTGGGATCGATACCCAGCGCCTCCAGAATTTTTAACACACCTACATTCGCACCTTGCCCTGCAAGTGGAATAATTCACTACTAGTTGAGGTGTCTAGGCAGATACAAGCGAACGATTAGCATCCACAATTGGCAAGCGTGCTTTTATTCGTGCGCAGGAAGCACCCTCCTCCCACACCTACACTTAATTTAGAAACAGTACAAGTGTTCCCATAATATTCTCAAGCCTACGTCGGAAAGATATGCCTTTTGCCGAGTTCACGTAAATCCCACTGCACGTTCCCATTCTTTGCGTGCAGTCGGCTGCTACTGGTGTTGCTGGTTGTGACTGCTGATAACAGATGCCGTAGCATTCAATTCATGGAGTGAATTGTATGTTTTGGGATAGTCTGTCTCTGACATGCAAGCACAGGTGATATAGGTGCGAACACAGGAAGCTTGCAGCCCCTCGCTGCCTGCAGACACTGAGCAGCCACACTAGGAGAGCGGCCTAAGCCGTAGGCGAAATGTGCTCATTCGCTTTGGCGCGACGTCGAACTATAAATAAGGCTGCCACTAGCGTGAGCGTTGCGTGAGCGTCGTGTAAAGTCGGAAAAGTCGGCTGCATGGGTGATTGCCAAGTTTGGGGAGCGTTTCGGAGTATGATCAGTGCAATGGAGACGCGGAAACTTGTTGTGGCCCAGTGTTTTGCAGTTGGACGACAAGAGTGGTACACAGTAGCAAAGAGCGAGGCACTGAGATGGCATGAACAATGGAGTGCACAATGGGGCTCGAGATGTGCTTGTTATCTCAGGTGCTGTGTGATTGTCGACAAGGAGTGAAATGGACCAATTTGTGACCGCCCTTTCAATTTAAGCCGTAAAAACAGACGGAATTTGCATTCGTAATACCAGAGCATCGAAACTACTTGGAACTCTTGTGTATATGAACGTGTCCGCGCCTTTGTACTCTGGTACCTTCGCCGCTACAAACCAACCAACCATCGTGTCCGTGCACATCAGAGTCGCAAAGAATGGAGAATAGGCAGGCTTGGTCGTGTGTGCAGCCGTAGCTCAGTTGGCTGATCTTTCGCTTAGTGTGTGAAAGGTCTCGGGTTCAAGCCACGGCGCATCTATGTTTTGTGGTCAGTGCATGGTTAGTGTTGGTCGCGGCGAACCTAAAGGCACGCAAGAAGTTGCAAAACCAGCGTCACAGACTGATATGATGTGTACTGACATAAGGAGAGCAAGATGTAAGTGTGGGGACCGGCTGTTATCGAGGTGTCATCGAGTGCAGATCTGTCTAAGGTATCAAGGCTTAAAGTCATTGAAGTCTAGAGAGTGGACAACACGTTCGTCATACTCAGAGCGATGTCCGAACTCTATTTTCGACGTTATGCGTGCAACTTTCATTGTGGCCAACTACGATTCGATACAGAATGCACGAAACGTGAAAGACACCATCACTGATACATAGAGAGTAGGATTTGTCTGCGGAATAATGGGAGTGCAAAGATCTGTGACGTTGATATGACTGTATGTAGCACTATTAGTCACCGGTGGTGTGGGCGTAGCTGAGATGGTAGAGCGCTCGGTTGGCGTGCGAGAGGTACTGGGATCGATACCCAGCGCCTCCAGAATTTTTAACACACCTACATTCGCACCTTGCCCTACAAGTGGAATAATTCACTACTAGTTGAGGTGTCTAGGCAGATACAAGCGAACGATTAGCATCCACAATTGGCAAGCGTGCTTTTATTCGTGCGCAGGAAGCACCCTCCTCCCACACCTACACTTAATTTAGAAACAGTACAAGTGTTCCCATAATATTCTCAAGCCTACGTCGGAAAGATATGCCTTTTGCCGAGTTCACGTAAATCCCACTGCACGTTCCCATTCTTTGCGTGCAGTCGGCTGCTACTGGTGTTGCTGGTTGTGACTGCTGATAACAGATGCCGTAGCAATCAATTCATAGAGTGAATTGTATGTTTTGGGATAGTCTGTCTCTGACATGCAAGCACAGGTGATATAGGTGCGAACACAGGAAGCTTGCAGCCCCTCGCTGCCTGCAGACACAGAGCAGCCACACTAGGAGAGCGGCCTAAGCCGTAGGCGAAATGTGCTCATTCGCTTTGGCGCGACGTCGAACTATAAAGAAGGCTGCCACTAGCGTGAGCGTCGTGTAAAGTCGGAAAAGTCGGCTGCATGGGTGATTGCCAAGTTTGGGGAGCGTTTCGGAGTATGATCAGTGCAATGGAGACGCGGAAACTTGTTGTGGCCCAGTGTTTTGCAGTTGGACGACAAGAGTGGTACACAGTAGCAAAGAGCGAGGCACTGAGATGACATGAACAATGGAGTGCACAATGAGGCTCGAGATGTGCTTGTTATCTCAGGTGCTGTGTGATTGTCGACAAGGAGTGAAATGGAGCAATTTGTGACCGCCCTTTCAATTTAAGACGTTAAAAACAGACGGAATTTGCATTCGTAATACCAGAGCATCGAAACTACTTGGAACTCTTGTGTATATGAACGTGTCCTCGCCTTTGTACTCTGGTACCTTCGCCGCTACAAACCAACCAACCATCGTGTCCGTGCACATCAGAGTCACAAAGAATGGAGAATAGGCAGGCTTTGTCGTGTGTGCAGCCGTAGCTCAGTTGGCAGATCGTTCGCTTAGTGTGTGAAAGGTCTCGGGTTCAAGCTCCGGCGCATCTATGTTTTGTGGTCAGTGCATGGTAAGTGTTGGTCGCGGCGAACCTAAAGTCACGCAAGAAGTTGCAAAACCAGCGTCACAGACTGATATGATGTGTACTGACATAAGGAGAGCAAGATGTAAGTGTGGGGACCGGCTGTTATCGAGGTGTCATCGAGTGCAGATCTGTGTAAGGTATCAAGGCTTAACGTCATTGAAGTCTAGAGAGTGGACAACACGTTCGTCATACTCAGAGCGATGTCCGAACTCTATTTTCGACGTTATGCGTGCAACTTTCATTGTGGCCAACTACGATTCGATACAGAATGCACGAAACCTGAAAGACACCATCACTGATACATAGAGAGTAGGATTTGTCTGCGGAATAATGGGAGTGCAAGGATCTGTGACGTTGATATGACTGTATGTAGCACTATTAGTCACCGGTGGTGTGGGCGTAGCTGAGATGGTAGAGCGCTCGGTTGGCGTGCGAGAGGTACTGGGATCGATACCCAGCGCCTCCAGAATTTTTAACACACCTACATTCGCACCTTGCCCTGCAAGTGGAATAATTCACTACTAGTTGAGGTGTCTAGGCAGATACAAGCGAACGATTAGCATCCACAATTGGCAAGCGTGCTTTTATTCGTGCGCAGGAAGCACCCTCCTCCCACACCTACACTTAATTTAGAAACAGTACAAGTGTTCCCATAATATTCTCAAGCCTACGTCGGTAAGATATGCCTTTTGCCGAGTTCACGTAAATCCCACTGCACGTTCCCATTCTTTGCGTGCAGTCGGCTGCTACTGGTGTTGCTGGTTGTGACTGCTGATAACAGATGCCGTAGCATTCAATTCATGGAGTGAATTGTATGTTTTGGGATAGTCTGTCTCTGACATGCAAGCACAGGTGATATAGGTGCGAACACAGGAAGCTTGCAGCCCCTCGCTGCCTGCAGACACTGAGCAGCCACACTAGGAGAGCGGCCTAAGCCGTAGGCGAAATGTGCTCATTCGCTTTGGCGCGACGTCGAACTATAAATAAGGCTGCCACTAGCGTGAGCGTTGCGTGAGCGTCGTGTAAAGTCGGAAAAGTCGGCTGCATGGGTGATTGCCAAGTTTGGGGAGCGTTTCGGAGTATGATCAGTGCAATGGAGACGCGGAAACTTGTTGTGGCCCAGTGTTTTGCAGTTGGACGACAAGAGTGGTACACAGTAGCAAAGAGCGAGGCACTGAGATGGCATGAACAATGGAGTGCACAATGGGGCTCGAGATGTGCTTGTTATCTCAGGTGCTGTGTGATTGTCGACAAGGAGTGAAATGGACCAATTTGTGACCGCCCTTTCAATTTAAGCCGTAAAAACAGACGGAATTTGCATTCGTAATACCAGAGCATCGAAACTACTTGGAACTCTTGTGTATATGAACGTGTCCGCGCCTTTGTACTCTGGTACCTTCGCCGCTACAAACCAACCAACCATCGTGTCCGTGCACATCAGAGTCGCAAAGAATGGAGAATAGGCAGGCTTGGTCGTGTGTGCAGCCGTAGCTCAGTTGGCTGATCTTTGGCTTAGTGTGTGAAAGGTCTCGGGTTCAAGCCACGGCGCATCTATGTTTTGTGGTCAGTGCATGGTTAGTGTTGGTCGCGGCGAACCTAAAGGCACGCAAGAAGTTGCAAAACCAGCGTCACAGACTGATATGATGTGTACTGACATAAGGAGAGCAAGATGTAAGTGTGGGGACCGGCTGTTATCGAGGTGTCATCGAGTGCAGATCTGTCTAAGGTATCAAGGCTTAAAGTCATTGAAGTCTAGAGAGTGGACAACACGTTCGTCATACTCAGAGCGATGTCCGAACTCTATTTTCGACGTTATGCGTGCAACTTTCATTGTGGCCAACTACGATTCGATACAGAATGCACGAAACGTGAAAGACACCATCACTGATACATAGAGAGTAGGATTTGTCTGCGGAATAATGGGAGTGCAAAGATCTGTGACGTTGATATGACTGTATGTAGCACTATTAGTCACCGGTGGTGTGGGCGTAGCTGAGATGGTAGAGCGCTCGGTTGGCGTGCGAGAGGTACTGGGATCGATACCCAGCGCCTCCAGAATTTTTAACACACCTACATTCGCACCTTGCCATGCAAGTGGAATAATTCACTACTAGTTGAGGTGTCTAGGCAGATAAAAGCGAACGATTAGCATCCACAATTGCCAAGCGTGCTTTTATTCGTGCGCAGGAAGCACCCTCCTCCCACACATACACTTAATTTAGAAACAGTACAAGTGTTCCCATAATATTCTCAAGCCTACGTCGGAAAGATATGCCTTTTGCCGAGTTCACGTAAATCCCACTGCACGTTCCCATTCTTTGCGTGCAGTCGGCTGCTACTGGTGTTGCTGGTTGTGACTGCTGATAACAGATGCCGTAGCAATCAATTCATGGAGTGAATTGTATGTTTTGGGACAGTCTGTCTCTGACATGCAAGCACAGGTGCGAACACAGGAAGCTTGCAGCCCCTCGCTGCCTGCAGACACAGAGCAGCCACACTAGGAGAGCGGCCTAAGCCGTAGGCGAAATGTGCTCATTCGCTTTGGCGCGACGTCGAACTATAAATAAGGCTGCCACTAGCGTGAGCGTTGCGTGAGCGTCGTGTAAAGTCGGAAAAGTCGGCTGCATGGGTGATTGCCAAGTTTGGGGAGCGTTTCGGAGTATGATCAGTGCAATGGAGACGCGGAAACTTGTTGTGGCCCAGTGTTTTGCAGTTGGACGACAAGAGTGGTACACAGTAGCAAAGAGCGAGGCACTGAGATGGCATGAACAATGGAGTGCACAATGGGGCTCGAGATGTGCTTGTTATCTCAGGTGCTGTGTGATTGTCGACAAGGAGTGAAATGGACCAATTTGTGACCGCCCTTTCAATTTAAGCCGTAAAAACAGACGGAATTTGCATTCGTAATACCAGAGCATCGAAACTACTTGGAACTCTTGTGTATATGAACGTGTCCGCGCCTTTGTACTCTGGTACCTTCGCCGCTACAAACCAACCAACCATCGTGTCCGTGCACATCAGAGTCGCAAAGAATGGAGAATAGGCAGGCTTGGTCGTGTGTGCAGCCGTAGCTCAGTTGGCTGATCTTTCGCTTAGTGTGTGAAAGGTCTCGGGTTCAAGCCACGGCGCATCTATGTTTTGTGGTCAGTGCATGGTTAGTGTTGGTCGCGGCGAACCTAAAGGCACGCAAGAAGTTGCAAAACCAGCGTCACAGACTGATATGATGTGTACTGACATAAGGAGAGCAAGATGTAAGTGTGGGGACCGGCTGTTATCGAGGTGTCATCGAGTGCACATCTGTCTAAGGTATCAAGGCTTAAAGTCATTGAAGTCTAGAGAGTGGACAACACGTTCGTCATACTCAGAGCGATGTCCGAACTCTATTTTCGACGTTATGCGTGCAACTTTCATTGTGGCCAACTACGATTCGATACAGAATGCACGAAACGTGAAAGACACCATCACTGATACATAGAGAGTAGGATTTGTCTGCGGAATAATGGGAGTGCAAAGATCTGTGACGTTGATATGACTGTATGTAGCACTATTAGTCACCGGTGGTGTGGGCGTAGCTGAGATGGTAGAGCGCTCGGTTGGCGTGCGAGAGGTACTGGGATTGATACCCAGCGCCTCCAGAATTTTTAACACACCTACATTCGCACCTTGCCCTACAAGTGGAATAATTCACTACTAGTTGAGGTGTCTAGGCAGATACAAGCGAACGATTAGCATCCACAATTGGCAAGCGTGCTTTTATTCGTGCGCAGGAAGCACCCTCCTCCCACACCTACACTTAATTTAGAAACAGTACAAGTGTTCCCATAATATTCTCAAGCCTACGTCGGAAAGATATGCCTTTTGCCGAGTTCACGTAAATCCCACTGCACGTTCCCATTCTTTGCGTGCAGTCGGCTGCTACTGGTGTTGCTGGTTGTGACTGCTGATAACAGATGCCGTAGCAATCAATTCATAGAGTGAATTGTATGTTTTGGGATAGTCTGTCTCTGACATGCAAGCACAGGTGATATAGGTGCGAACACAGGAAGCTTGCAGCCCCTCGCTGCCTGCAGACACAGAGCAGCCACACTAGGAGAGCGGCCTAAGCCGTAGGCGAAATGTGCTCATTCGCTTTGGCGCGACGTCGAACTATAAAGAAGGCTGCCACTAGCGTGAGCGTCGTGTAAAGTCGGAAAAGTCGGCTGCATGGGTGATTGCCAAGTTTGGGGAGCGTTTCGGAGTATGATCAGTGCAATGGAGACGCGGAAACTTGTTGTGGCCCAGTGTTTTGCAGTTGGACGACAAGAGTGGTACACAGTAGCAAAGAGCGAGGCACTGAGATGGCATGAACAATGGAGTGCACAATGGGGCTCGAGATGTGCTTGTTATCTCAGGTGCTGTGTGATTGTCGACAAGGAGTGAAATGGACCAATTTGTGACCGCCCTTTCAATTTAAGACGTTAAAACAGACGGAATTTGCATTCGTAATACCAGAGCATCGAAACTACTTGGAACTCTTGTGTATATGAACGTGTCCGCGCCTTTGTACTCTGGTACCTTCGCCGCTACAAACCAACCAACCATCGTGTCCGTGCACATCAGAGTCGCAAAGAATGGAGAATAGGCAGGCTTGGTCGTGTGTGCAGCCGTAGCTCAGTTGGCTGAACGTTCGCTTAGTGTGTGAAAGGTCTCGGGTTCAAGCCCCGGCGCATCTATGTTTTGTGGTCAGTGCATGGTAAGTGTTGGTCGCGGCGAACCTAAAGGCACGCAAGAAGTTGCAAAACCAGCGTCACAGACTGATATGATGTGTACTGACATAAGGAGAGCAAGATGTAAGTGTGGGGACCGGCTGTTATCGAGGTGTCATCGAGTGCAGATCTGTCTAAGGTATCAAGGCTTAACGTCATTGAAGTCTAGAGAGTGGACAACACGTTCGTCATACTCAGAGCGATGTCCGAACTCTATTTTCGACGTTATGCGTGCCACTTTCATTGTGGCCAACTACGATTCGATACAGAATGCACGAAACCTGAAAGACACCCTCACTGATACATAGAGAGTAGGATTTGTCTGCGGAATAATGGGAGTGCAAATATCTGTGACGTTGATATGACTGTATGTAGCACTATTAGTCACCGGGGGGGGGTGGGCGTAGCTCAGATGGTAGAGCGCTCGGTTGGCGTGCGAGAGGTACTGGGATCGATACCCAGCGCCTCCAGAATTTTTAACACACCTACATTCGCACCTTGCCATGCAAGTGGAATAATTCACTACTAGTTGAGGTGTCTAGGCAGATAAAAGCGAACGATTAGCATCCACAATTGCCAAGCGTGCTTTTATTCGTGCGCAGGAAGCACCCTCCTCCCACACATACACTTAATTTAGAAACAGTACAAGTGTTCCCATAATATTCTCAAGCCTACGTCGGAAAGATATGCCTTTTGCCGAGTTCACGTAAATCCCACTGCACGTTCCCATTCTTTGCGTGCAGTCGGCTGCTACTGGTGTTGCTGGTTGTGACTGCTGATAACAGATGCCGTAGCAATCAATTCATGGAGTGAATTGTATGTTTTGGGACAGTCTGTCTCTGACATGCAAGCACAGGTGCGAACACAGGAAGCTTGCAGCCCCTCGCTGCCTGCAGACACAGAGCAGCCACACTAGGAGAGCGGCCTAAGCCGTAGGCGAAATGTGCTCATTCGCTTTGGCGCGACGTCGAACTATAAATAAGGCTGCCACTAGCGTGAGCGTTGCGTGAGCGTCGTGTAAAGTCGAAAAAGTCGGCTGCATGGGTGATTGCCAAGTTTGGGGAGCGTTTCGGAGTATGATCAGTGCAATGGAGACGCGAAAACTTGTTGTGGCCCAGTGTTTTGCAGTTGGACGACAAGAGTGGTACACAGTAGCAAAGAGCGAGGCACTGAGATGGCATGAACAATGGAGTGCACAATGGGGCTCGAGATGTGCTTGTTATCTCAGGTGCTGTGTGATTGTCGACAAGGAGTGAAATGGACCAATTTGTGACCGCCCTTTCAATTTAAGACGTTAAAAACAGACGGAATTTGCATTCGCAATACCAGAGCATCGAAACTACTTGGAACTCTTGTGTATATGAACGTGTCCGCGCCTTTGTACTCTGGTACCTTCGCCGCTACAAACCAACTAGCCATCGTGTCCGTGCACATCAGAGTCGCAAAGGCAGGCTTGGTCGTGTGTGCAGCCGTAGCTCAGTTGGCTGATCTTTCGCTTAGTGTGTGAAAGGTCTCGGGTTCAAGCCCCGGCGCATCTATGTTTTGTGGTCAGTGCATGGTAAGTGTTGGTCGCGGCGAACCTAAAGGCACGCAAGAAGTTGCAAAACCAGCGTCACAGACTGATATGATGTGTACTGACATAAGGAGAGCAAGATGTAAGTGTGGGGACCGGCTGTTATCGAGGTGTCATCGAGTGCAGATCTGTCTAAGGTATCAAGGCTTAACGTCATTGAAGTCTAGAGAGTGGACAACACGTTCGTCATACTCAGAGCGATGTCCGAACTCTATTTTCGACGTTATGCGTGCAACTTTCATTGTGGCCAACTACGATTCGATACAGAATGCACGAAACCTGAAAGACACCCTCACTGATACATAGAGAGTAGGATTTGTCTGCGGAATAATGGGAGTGCAAGGATCTGTGACGTTGATATGACTGTAAGTAGCACTAGTAGTCACCGGGGGTGTGGGCGTAGCTCAGATGGTAGAGCGCTCGGTAGGCGTGCGAGAGGTACTGGGATCGATACCCAGCGCCTCAAGAATTTTTAACACACCTACACTCGCACCTTGCCATGCAAGTGGAATAATTCACTACTAGTTGAGGTGTCTAGGCAGATACAAGCGAACGATTAGCATCCACAATTGGCAAGTGTGCGCAGGAAGCACCCTCCTCCCACACCTACACTTAATTTAGAAACAGTACAAGTGTTCCCATAATATTCTCAAGCCTACGTCGGAAAGATATGCCTTTTGCCGAGTTCACGTAAATCCCACTGCACGTTCCCATTCTTTGCATGCAGTCGGCTGCTACTGGTGTTGCTGGTTGTGACTGCTGATAACAGATGCCGTAGCAATCAATTCATGGAGTGAATTGTATGTTTTGGGATAGTCTGTCTCTGACATGCAAGCACAGGTGATATAGGTGCGAACACAGGAAGCTTGCAGCCCCTCGCTGCCTGCAGACACAGAGCAGCCACACTAGTAGAGCGGCCTAAGCCGTAGGCGAAATGTGCTCATTCGCTTTGGCGTGACGTCGAACTATAAATAAGGCTGCCACTAGCGTGAGCGTCGTGTAAAGTCGGAAAAGTCGGCTGCATGGGTGATTGCCAAGTTTGGGGAGCGTTTCGGAGTATGATCAGTGCAATGGAGACGCGGAAACTTGTTGTGGCACAGTGTTTTGCAGTTGGACGACAAGAGTGGTACACAGTAGCAAAGAGCGAGGCACTGAGATGGCATGAACAATGGAGTGCACAATGGGGCTCGAGATGTGCTTGTTATCTCAGGTGCTGTGTGATTGTCAACAAGGAGTGAAATGGACCAATTTGTGACCGCACTTTCAATTTAAGACGTTAAAAACAGACGGAATTTGCATTCGTAATACCAGAGCATCGAAACTACTTGGAACTCTTGTGTATATGAACGTGTCCGCGCCTTTGTACTCTGGTACCTTCGCCGCTACAAACCAACCAACCATCGTGTCCGTGCACATCAGAGTCGCAAAGAATGGAGAATAGGCAGGCTTGATCGTGTGTGCAGCCGTAGCTCAGTTGGCAGATCGCTTGCTTAGTGTGTGAATGGTGTCGGGTTCAAGCCCCGGCGCTTCCATGTTTTGTGGTCAGTGCATGGTAAGTGTTGGTCGCGGCGAACCAAAAGGCACGCAAGAAGTTGCAAAACCAGCGTCACAGACTGATATGATGTGTACTGACATAAGGAGAGCAAGATGTAAGTGTGGGGACCGGCTGTTATCGAGGTGTCATCGAGTGGAGATCTGTCTAAGGTATCAAGGCTTAACGTCATTGAAGTCTAGAGAGTGGACAACACGTTCGTCATACTCAGAGCGATGTCCGAACTCTATTTTCGACGTTATGCGTGCAACTTTCATTGTGGCCAACTACGATTCGATACAGAATGCACGAAACCTGAAAGACACCCTCACTGATACATAGAGAGTAGGATTAGTCTGCGGAATAATGGAAGTGCAAGGATCTGTGACGTTGATATGGCTGTATGTAGCACTATTAGTCACCGGGGGGGTGGGCGTAGCTCAGATGGTAGAGTGCTCGGTTGGCATGCGAGAGGTACTGGGATCGATACCCAGCGCCTCCAGAATTTTTAACACACCTACATTCGCACCTTGCCATGCAAGTGGAATAATTCACTACTAGTTGAGGTGTCTAGGCAGATAAAAGCGAACGATTAGCATCCACAATTGCCAAGCGTGCTTTTATTCGTGCGCAGGAAGCACCCTCCTCCCACACATACACTTAATTTAGAAACAGTACAAGTGTTCCCATAATATTCTCAAGCCTACGTCGGAAAGATATGCCTTTTGCCGAGTTCACGTAAATCCCACTGCACGTTCCCATTCTTTGCGTGCAGTCGGCTGCTACTGGTGTTGCTGGTTGTGACTGCTGATAACAGATGCCGTAGCAATCAATTCATGGAGTGAATTGTATGTTTTGGGACAGTCTGTCTCTGACATGCAAGCACAGGTGCGAACACAGGAAGCTTGCAGCCCCTCGCTGCCTGCAGACACAGAGCAGCCACACTGGGACAGCGGCCTAAGCCGTAGGCGAAATGTGCTCATTCGCTTTGGCGCGACGTCGAACTATAAATAAGGCTGCCACTAGCGTGAGCGTCGTGTAAAGTCGGAAAAGTCGGCTGCATGGGTGATTGCCAAGTTTGGGGAGCGTTTCGGAGTATGATCAGTGCAATGGAGACGCGGAAACTTGTTGTGGTCCAGTGTTTTGCAGTTGGACGACAAGAGTGGTACACAGTAGCAAAGAGCGAGGCACTGAGATGGCATGAACAATGGAGTGCACAATGGGGCTCGAGATGTGCTTGTTATCTCAGGTGCTGTGTGATTGTCGACAAGGAGTGAAATGGACCAATTTGTGACCGCCCTTTCAATTTAAGACGTTAAAAACAGATGGAATTTGCATTCGTAATACCAGAGCATCGAAACTACTTGGAACACTTGTGTATATGAACGTGTCCGCGCCTTTGAACTCTGGTACCTTCGCCGCTACAAACCAACAAACCATCGTGTCCGTGCACATCAGAGTCGCAAAGAATGGAGAATAGGCAGGCTTTGTCGTGTGTGCAGCCGTAGCTCAGTTGGCAGATCGTTCGCTTAGTGTGTGAAAGGTCTCGGGTTCAAGCCCCGGCGCCTCCATGTTTTGTGGTCAGTGCATGGTAGGTGCTGGTCGCGGCGAACCTAAAGGCACGCAAGAAGTTGCAAAACCAGCGTCACAGACTGATATGATGTGTACTGACATAAGGAGAGCAAGATGTAAGTGTGGGGACCGGCTGTTATCGAGGTGTCATCGAGTGCACATCTGTCTAAGGTATCAAGGCTTAACGTCATTGAAGTCTAGAGAGTGGACAACACGTTCGTCATACTCAGAGCGATGTCCGAACTCTATTTTCGACGTTATGCGTGCCACTTTCATTGTGGCCAACTACGATTCGATACAGAATGCACGAAACCTGAAAGACACCCTCACTGATACACAGAGAGTAGGATTTGTCTGCGGAATAATGGGAGTGCAAGGGTCTGTGACGTTGATATGGCTGTATGTACCACTATTAGTCACCGGGGGGGTGGGCGTAGCTCAGATGGTAGAGCGCTCGGTTGGCGTGCGAGAGGTACTGGGATCGATACCCAGCGCCTCCAGAATTCTTAACACACCTACATTCGCACCTTGCCATGCAAATGGAATAATTCACAACTAGCAGCGGTGTCTAGGCAGATACAAGCGAACGATTAGCATCCACAATTGGCAAGCGTGCTTTTATTCGTGCGCAGGAAGCACCCTCCTCCCACACCTACACTTAATTTAGAAACAGTACAAGTGTTCCCATAATATTCTCAAGCCTACGTCGGAAAGATATGCCTTTTGCCGAGTTCACGTAAATCCCACTGCACGTTCCCATTCTTTGCGTGCAGTCGGCTGCTACTGGTGTTGCTGGTTGTGACTGCTGATAACAGATGCCGTAGCAATCAATTCATGGAGTGAATTGTATGTTTTGAGATAGTCTGTCTCTGACAAGCAAGCGCAGGTGATATAGGTGCGAACACAGGAAGCTTGCAGCCCCTCGCTGCCTGCAGACACAGAGCAGCCACACTGGGAGAGCGGCCTAAGCCGTAGGCGAAATGTGCTCATTCGCTTTGGCGCGACGTCGAACTATAAATAAGGCTGCCACTATCGTGAGCGTCGTGTAAAGTCGGAACAGTCGGCTGCATGGGTGATTGCCAAGTTTGGGGAGCGTTTCGGAGTATGATCAGTGCAATGGAGACGCGGAAACTTGTTGTGGCCCAGTGTTTTGCAGTTGGACAACAAGAGTGGTACACAGTAGCAAAGAGCGAGGCACTGAGATGGCATGAACAATGCAGTGCACAATGGGGCTCGAGATGTGCTTGTTATCTCAGGTGCTGTGTGATTGTCGCCAAGGAGTGAAATGGACCAATTTGTGACCGCCCTTTCAATTAAAGACGTTAAAAACAGATGGAATTTGCATTCGTAATACCAGAGCATCGAAACTACTTGGAACTCTTGTGTATATGAACGTGTCCGCGCCTTTGTACTCTGGTACCTTCGCCGCTACAAACCAACCAACCATCGTTTGGTGCACATCAGAGTCGCAAAGAATGGAGAATAGGCAGGCTTTGTCGTGTGTGCAGCGGTAGCTCAGTTGGCAGATCGTTCGCTTAGTGTGTGAAAGGTGTCGGGTTCAAGCCCCGGCGCCTCCATGTTTTGTGGTCAGTGCATGGTAAGTGCTGGTCGCGGCGAACCTAAAGGCGCGCAAGAAGTTGCAAAACCAGCGTCACAGACTGATATGATGTGTACTGACATAAGGAGAGCAATGTAAGTGTGGGGACCGGCTGTTATCGAGGTGTCATCGAGTGCAGATCTGTCTAAGGTATCAAGGCTTAACGTCATTGAAGTCTAGAGAGTGGACAACACGTTCGTCATACTCAGAGCAATGTCCGAACTCTATTTTCGACGTTATGCGTGCCACTTTCATTGTGGCCAACTACGATTCGATACAGAATGCACGAAACCTGAAAGACACCCTCACTGATACACAGAGAGTAGGATTTGTCTGCGGAATAATGGGAGTGCAAGGGTCTGTGACGTTGATATGGCTGTATGTAGCACTATTAGTCACCGGGGGGGTGGGCGTAGCTCAGATGGTAGAGCGCTCGGTTGGCGTGCGAGAGGTAGTGGGATCGATACCCAGCGCCTCCAGAACTTTTAACACACCTACATTCGCACCTTGCCATGCAAATGGAATAATTCACAACTAGCAGAGGTGTCTAGGCAGATACAAGCGAACGATTAGCTTCCACAATTGGCAAGCGTGCTTTTATTCGTGCGCAGGAAGCACCCTCCTCCCACACCTACACTTAATTTAGAAACAGTACAAGTGTTCCCATAATATTCTAAAGCCTACGTCGGAAAGATATGCCTTTTGCCGAGTTCACGTAAATCCCACTGCACGTTCCCATTCTTTGCGTGCAGTCGGCTGCTACTGGTGTTGCTGGTTGTGACTGCTGATAACAGATGCCGTAGCAATCAATTCATGGAGTGAATTGTATGTTTTGAGATAGTCTGTCTCTGACAAGCAAGCGCAGGTGATATAGGTGCGAACACAGGAAGCTTGCAGCCCCTCGCTGCCTGCAGACACAGAGCAGCCACACTGGGAGAGCGGCCTAAGCCGTAGGCGAAATGTGCTCATTCGCTTTGGCGCGACGTCGAACTATAAATAAGGCTGCCACTAGCGTGATCGTCGTGTAAAGTCGGAACAGTCGGCTGCATGGGTGATTGCCAAGTTTGGGGAGCGTTTCGGAGTATGATCAGTGCAATGGAGACGCGGAAACTTGTTGTGGCCCAGTGTTTTGCAGTTGGACGACAAGAGTGGTACACAGTAGCAAAGAGCGAGGCACTGAGATGGCATGAACAATGCAGTGCACAATGGGGCTCGAGATGTGCTTGTTATCTCAGGTGCTGTGTGGTTGTCGACAAGGAGTGAAATGGACCAATTTGTGACCGCCCTTTCAATTTAAGACGTTAAAAACAGACGGAATTTGCATTCGTAATACCAGAGCATCGAAACTACTTGGAACTCTTGTGTATATGAACGTGTCCGCGCCTTTGTACCCTGGTACCTTCGCCGCTACAAACCAACCAACCATCGTGTCCGTGCACATCAGAGTCGCAAAGAATGGAGAATAGGCAGGCTTTGTCGTGTGTGCAGCCGTAGCTCAGTTGGCATATCGTTCGCTTAGTGTGTGAAAGGTCTCGGGTTCAAGCCCCGGCGCCTCCATGTTTTGTGGTCAGTGCATGGTAAGTGCTGGTCGCGGCGAACCTAAAGGCACGCAAGAAGTTGCAAAACCAGCGTCACAGACTGATATGATGTGTACTGACATAAGGAGAGCAAGATGTAAGTGTGGGGACCGGCTGTTATCGAGGTGTCATCGAGTGCAGATCTGTCTAAGGTATCAAGGCTTAACGTCATTGAAGTCTAGAGAGTGGACAACACGTTCGTCATACTCAGAGCGATGTCCGAACTCTATTTTCGACGTTATGCGTGCCACTTTCATTGTGGCCAACTACGATTCGATACAGAATGCACGAAACCTGAAAGACACCCTCACTGATACACAGAGAGTAGGATTTGTCTGCGGAATAATGGGAGTGCAAGGGTCTGTGACGTTGATATGGCTGTATGTAGCACTATTAGTCACCGGGGAGGTGGGGGTAGCTCAGATGGTAGACCGCTCGGTTGGCGTGCGAGAGGTACTGGGATCGATACCCAGCGCCTCCAGAATTTTTAACACACCTACATTCGCACCTTGCCATGCAAATGGAATAATTCACAACTAGCAGAGGTGTCTAGGCAGATACAAGCGAACGATTAGCATCCACAATTGGCAAGCGTGCTTTTATTCGTGCGCAGGAAGCACCCTCCTCCCACACCTACACTTAATTTAGAAACAGTACAAGTGTTCCCATAATATTCTCAAGCCTACGTCGGAAAGATATGCCTTTTGCCGAGTTCACGTAAATCCCACTGCACGTTCCCATTCTTTGCGTGCAGTCGGCTGCTACTGGTGTTGCTGGTTGTGACTGCTGATAACAGATGCCGTAGCAATCAATTCATGGAGTGAATTGTATGTTTTGAGATAGTCTGTCTCTGACAAGCAAGCGCAGGTGATATAGGTGCGAACACAGGAAGCTTGCAGCCCCTCGCTGCCTGCAGACACAGAGCAGCCACACTGGGAGAGCGGCCTAAGCCGTAGGCGAAATGTGCTCATTCGCTTTGGCGCGACGTCGAACTATAAATAAGGCTGCCACTATCGTGAGCGTCGTGTAAAGTCGGAACAGTCGGCAGCATGGGTGATTGCCAAGTTTGGGGAGCGTTTCGGAGTATGATCAGTGCAATGGAGACGCGGAAACTTGTTGTGGCCCAGTGTTTTGCAGTTGGACGACAAGAGTGGTACACAGTAGCAAAGAGCGAGGCACTGAGATGGCATGAACAATGGAGTGCACAATTTGGCTCGAGATGTGCTTGTTATCTCAGGTGCTGTGTGATTGTCGACAAGGAATGAAATGGAGCAATTTGTGACCGCTCTTTCAATTTAAGACGTTAAAAACAGACGGAATTTGCATTCGTAATACCAGAGCATCGAAACTACTTGGAACTCTTGTGTATATGAACGTGTCCGCGCCTTTGTACTCTGGTACCTTCGCCGCTACAAACCAACCAACCATCGTGTCCGTGCACATCAGAGTCGCAAAGAATGGAGAATAGGCAGGCTTTGTCGTGTGTGCAGCTGTAGCTCAGTTGGCAGATCGTTCGCTTAGTGTGTGAAAGGTGTCGGGTTCAAGCCCCGGCGCCTTCATGTTTTGTGGTCAGTGCATGGTAAGTGTTGGTCGCGGCGAACCTAAAGGCACGCAAGAAGTTGCAAAACCAGCGTCACAGACTGATATGATGTGTACTGACATAAGGAGAGCAATGTAAGTGTGGGGACCGGCTGTTATCGAGGTGTCATCGAGTGCAGATCTGTCTAAGGTATCAAGGCTTAACGTCATTGAAGTCTAGAGAGTGGACAACACGTTCGTCATACTCAGAGCGATGACCGAACTCTATTTTCGACGTTATGCGTGCCACTTTCATTGTGGCCAACTACGATTCGATACAGAATGCACGAAACCTGAAAGACACCCTCACTGATACACAGAGAGTAGGATTTGTCTGCGGAATAATGGGAGTGCAAGGGTCTGTGACGTTGATATGGCTGTATGTACCACTATTAGTCACCGGGGGGGTGGGCGTAGCTCAGATGGTAGAGCGCTCGGTTGGCGTGCGAGAGGTACTGGGATCGATACCCAGCGCCTCCAGAACTTTTAACACACCTACATTCGCACCTTGCCATGCAAATGGAATAATTCACAACTAGCAGAGGTGTCTAGGCAGATACAAGCGAACGATTAGCATCCACAATTGGCAAGCGTGCTTTTATTCGTGCGCAGGAAGCACCCTCCTCCCACACCTGCACTTAATTTAGAAACAGTACAAGTGTTCCCATAATATTCTAAAGCCTACGTCGGAAAGATATGCCTTTTGCCGAGTTCACGTAAATCCCACTGCACGTTCCCATTCTTTGCGTGCAGTCGGCTGCTACTGGTGTTGCTGGTTGTGACTGCTGATAACAGATGACGTAGCAATCAATTCATGGAGTGAATTGTATGTTTTGAGATAGTCTGTCTCTGACAAGCAAGCGCAGGTGATATAGGTGCGAACACAGGAAGCTTGCAGCCCCTCGCTGCCTGCAGACACAGAGCAGCCACACTGGGAGAGCGGCCTAAGCCGTAGGCGAAATGTGCTCATTCGCTTTGGCGCGACGTCGAACTATAAATAAGGCTGCCACTAGCGTGAGCGTCGTGTAAAGTCGGAACAGTCGGCTGCATGGGTGATTGCCAAGTTTGGGGAGCGTTTCGGAGTATGATCAGTGCAATGGAGACGCGGAAACTTGTTGTGGCCCAGTGTTTTGCAGTTGTACGACAAGAGTGGTACACAGTAGCAAAGAGCGAGGCACAGGGATGGCATGAACAATGGAGTGCACAATGGGGCTTGAGATGTGCTTGTTATCTCAGGTGCTGTGTGGTTGTCGACAAGGAGTGAAATGGACCAATTTGTGACCGCCCTTTCAATTTAAGACGTTAAAAACAGACGGAATTTGCATTCGTAATACCAGAGCATCGAAACTACTTGGAACTCTTGTGTATATGAACGTGTCCACGCCTTTGTACCCTGGTACCTTCGCCGCTACAAACCAACCAACCATCGTGTCCGTGCACATCAGAGTCGCAAAGAATGGAGAATAGGCAGGCTTTGTCGTGTGTGCAGCCGTAGCTCAGTTGGCAGATCGTTCGCTTAGTGTGTGAAAGGTCTCGGGTTCAAGCCCCGGCGCCTCCATGTTTTGTGGTCAGTGCATGGTAAGTGCTGGTCGCGGCGAACCTAAAGGCACGCAAGAAGTTGCAAAACCAGCGTCACAGACTGATATGATGTGTACTGACATAAGGAGAGCAAGATGTAAGCGTGGGGACCGGCTGTTATCGAGGTGTCATCGAGTGCAGATCTGTCTAAGGTATCAAGGCTTAACGTCATTGAAGTCTAGAGAGTGGACAACACGTTCGTCATACTCAGAGCGATGTCCGAACTCTATTTTCGACGTTATGCGTGCAACTTTCATTGTGGCCAACTACGATTCGATACAGAATGCACGAAACTGAAAGACACCCTCACTGATACACAGAGAGTAGTATTTGTCTGCGGAATAATGGGAGTGCAAGGGTCTGTGACGTTGATATGGCTGTATGTAGCACTATTAGTCACCGGGGAGGTGGGGGTAGCTCAGATGGTAGAGCGCTCGGTTGGCGTGCGAGAGGTACTGGGATCGATACCCAGCGCCTCCAGAATTTTTAACACACCTACATTCGCACCTTGCCATGCAAATGGAATAATTCACAACTAGCAGAGGTGTCTAGGCAAATACAAGCGAACGATTAGCATCCACAATTGGCAAGCGTGCTTTTATTCGTGCGCAGGAAGCACCCTCCTCCCACACCTACACTTAATTTAGAAACAGTACAAGTGTTCCCATAATATTCTCAAGCCTACGTCGGAAAGATATGCCTTTTGCCGAGTTCACGTAAATCCCACTGCACGTTCCCATTCTTTGCGTGCTGTCGGCTGCTACTGGTGTTGCTGGTTGTGACTGCTGATAACAGATGCCGTAGCAATCAATTCATGGAGTGAATTGTATGTTTTGAGATAGTCTGTCTCTGACAAGCAAGCGCAGGTGATATAGGTGCGAACACAGGAAGCTTGCAGCCCCTCGCTGCCTGCAGACACAGAGCAGCCACACTGGGAGAGCGGCCTAAGCCGTAGGCGAAATGTGCTCATTCGCTTTGGCGCGACGTCGAACTATAAATAAGGCTGCCACTAGCGTGAGCGTCGTGTAAAGTCGGAACAGTCGGCTGCATGGGTGATTGCCAAGTTTGGGGAGCGTTTCGGAGTATGATCAGTGCAATGGAGACGCGGAAACTTGTTGTGGCCCAGTGTTTTGCAGTTGGACGACAAGAGTGGTACACAGTAGCAAAGAGCGAGGCACTGAGATGGCATGAACAATGGAGTGCACAATGGGGCTCGAGATGTGCTTGTTATCTCAGGTGCTGTGTGGTTGTCGACAAGGAGTGAAATGGACCAATTTGTGACCGCCCTTTCAATTTAAGACGTTAAAAACAGACGGAATTTGCATTCGTAATACCAGAGCATCGAAACTACTTGGAACTCTTGTGTATATGAACGTGTCCGCGCCTTTGTACTCTGGTACCTTCGCCGCTACAAACCAACCAACCATCGTGTCCGTGCACATCAGAGTCGCAAAGAATGGAGAATAGGCAGGCTTTGTCGTGTGTGCAGCCGTAGCTCAGTTGGCAGATCGTTCGCTGAGTGTGTGGCTGGTCTCGGGTTCAAGCCCCGGCGCCTCCATGTTTTGTGGTCAGTGCATGGTAAGTGCTGGACGCGGCGAACCTAAAGGCACGCAAGAAGTTGCAAAACCAGCGTCACAGACTGATATGATGTGTACTGACATAAGGAGAGCAAGATGTAAGTGTGGGGACCGGCTGTTATCGAGGTGTCATCGAGTGAAGATCTGTCTAAGGTATCAAGGCTTAACGTCATTGAAGTCTAGAGAGTGGACAACACGTTCGTCATACTCAGAGCGATGTCCGAACTCTATTTTCGACGTTATGCGTGCCACTTTCATTGTGGCCAACTACGATTCGATACAGAATGCACGAAACCTGAAAGACACCCTCACTGATACACAGAGAGTAGGATTTGTCTGCGGAATAATGGGAGTGCAAGGGTCTGTGACGTTGATATGGCTGTATGTAGCTTTATTAGTCACCGGGGGGGCGTAGCTCAGATGGTAGAGCGCTCGGTTGGCGTGCGAGAGGTACTGGGATCGATACCCAGCGCCTCCAGAATTTTTAACACGCCTACATTCGCACCTTGCCATGCAAATGGAATAATTCACAACTAGCAGAGTTGTCTAGGCAGATACAAGCGAACGATTAGCATCCACAATTGGCAAGCGAGCTTTTATTCGTGCGCAGGAAGCACCCTCCTCCCACACCTACACTTAATTTAGAAACAGTACAAGTGTTCCCATAATATTCTCAAGCCTACGTCGGAAAGATATGCCTTTTGCCGAGTTCACGTAAATCCCACTGCTCGTTCCCATTCTTTGCGTGCAGTCGGCTGCTACTGGTGTTGCTGGTTGTGACTGCTGATAACAGATGCCGTAGCAATCATTTCATGGAGTGAATTGTATGTTTTGAGATAGTCTGTCTCTGACAAGCAAGCGCAGGTGATATAGGTGCGAACACAGGAAGCTTGCAGCCCCTCGCTGCCTGCAGACACAGAGCAGCCACACTGGGAGAGCGGCCTAAGCCGTAGGCGAAATATGCTCATTCGCTTTGGCGCGACGTCGAATTATAAATAAGGCTGCCACTAGCGTGAGCGTCGTGTAAAGTCGGAAAAGTCGGCTGCATGGGTGATTGCCAAGTTTGGGGAGCGTTTCGGAGTATGATCAGTGCAATGGAGACGCGGAAACTTGTTGTGGCCCAGTGTTTTGCAGTTGGACGACGAGAGTGGTACACAGTAGCAAAGAGCGAGGCACTGAGATGGCATGAACAATGCAGTGCACAATGGGGCTCGAGATGTGCTTGTTATCTCAGGTGCTGTGTGATTGTCGACAAGGAGTGAAATGGACCAATTTGTGACCGCCCTTTCAATTTAAGACGTTAAAAACAGACGGAATTTGTATTCGTAATACCAGAGCATCGAAACTACTTGGAACTCTTGTGTATATGAACGTGTCCGCGCCTTTGTACTCTGGTACCTTCGCCGCTACAAACCAACCAACCATCGTGTCCGTGCACATCAGAGTCGCAAAGAATGGAGAATAGGCAGGCTTTGTCGTGTGTGCAGCCGTAGCTCAGTTGGCAGATCGTTCGCTTAGTGTGTGAAAGGTCTCGGGTTCAAGCCCCGGCGCCTCCATGTTTTGTGGTCAGTGCATGGTAAGTGCTGGTCGCGGCGAACCTAAAGGCACGCAAGAAGTTGCAAAACCAGCGTCACAGACTGATATGATGTGTACTGACATAAGGAGAGCAAGATGTAAGTGTGGGGACCGGCTGTTATCGAGGTGTCATCGAGTGCAGATCTGTCTAAGGTATCAAGGCTTAACGTCATTGAAGTCTAGAGAGTGGACAACACGTTCGTCATACTCAGAGCGATGTCCGAACTCTATTTTCGACGTTATGCGTGCCACTTTCATTGTGGCCAACTACGATTCGATACAGAATGCACGAAACCTGAAAGACACCCTCACTGATACACAGAGAGTAGGATTTGTCTGCGGAATAATGGGAGTGCAAGGGTCTGTGACGTTGATATGGCTGTATGTAGCACTATTAGTCACCGGGGAAGTGGGCGTAGCTCAGATGGTAGAGCGCTCGGTTGGCGTGCGAGAGGTACTGGGATCGATACCCAGCGCCTCCAGAATTTTTAACACACCTACATTCGCACCTTGCCATGCAAATGGAATAATTCACAACTAGCAGAGGTGTCTAGGCAGATACAAGCGAACGATTAGCATCCACAATTGGCAAGCGTGCTTTTATTCATGCGCAGGAAGCACCCTCCTCCCACACCTACACTTAATTTAGAAACAGTACAAGTGTTCCCATAATATTCTCAGGCCTACGTCGGAAAGATATGCCTTTTGCCGAGTTCTCGTAAATCCCACTGAACGTACCCATTCTTTGCGTGCAGTCGGCTGCTACTGGTGTTGCTGGTTGTGACTGCTGATAACAGATGCCGTAGCAATCAATTCATGGAGTGAATTGTATGTTTTGAGATAGTCTGTCTCTGACAAGCAAGCGCAGGTGATATAGGTGCGAATACAGGAAGCTTGCAGCCCCTCGCTGCCTGCAGACACAGAGCAGCCACACTGGGAGAGCGGCCTAAGCCGTAGGCGAAATGTGCTCATTCGCTTTGGCGCGACGTCGAACTATAAATAAGGCTGCCACTAGCGTGAGCGTCGTGTAAAGTCGGAAAAGTCGGCTGCATGGGTGATTGCCAAGTTTGGGGAGCGTTTCGGAGTATGATCAGTGCAATGGAGACGCGGAAACTTGTTGTGGCCCAGTGTTTTGCAGTTGGACGACGAGAGTGGTACACAGTAGCAAAGAGCGAGGCACTGAGATGGCATGAACAATGCAGTGCACAATGGGGCTCGAGATGTGCTTGTTATCTCAGGTGCTGTGTGATTGTCGACAAGGAGTGAAATGGAGCAATTTGTGACCGCCCTTTCAATTTAAGACGTTAAAAACAGACGGAATTTGCATTCGTAATACCAGAGCATCGAAACTACTTGGAACTCTTGTGTATATGAACGTGTCCGCGCCTTTGTACTCTGGTACCTTCGCCGCTACAAACCAACCAACCATCGTGTCCGTGCACATCAGAGTCGCAAAGAATGGAGAATAGGCAGGCTTTGTCGTGTGTGCAGCCGTAGCTCAGTTGGCAGATCGTTCGCTTAGTGTGTGAAAGGTCTCGGGTTCAAGCCCCGGCGCCTCCATGTTTTGTGGTCACTGCATGGTAAGTGCTGGTCGCGGCGAACCTAAAGGCACGCAAGAAGTTGCAAAACTAGCGTCCCAGACTGATATGATGTGTACTGACATAAGGAGAGCAAGATGTAAGTGTGGGGACCGGCTGTTATCGAGGTGTCATCGAGTGCAGATCTGTCTAAGGTATCAAGGCTTAACGTCATTGAAGTCTAGAGAGTGGACAACACGTTCGTCATACTCAGAGCGACGTCCGAACTCTATTTTCGACGTTATGCGTGCCACTTTCATTGTGGCCAACTACGATTCGATACAGAATGCACGAAACCTGAAAGACACCCTCACTGATACACAGAGAGTAGGATTTGTCTGCGGAATAATGGGAGTGCAAGGGTCTGTGACGTTGATATGGCTGTATGTAGCACTATTAGTCACCGGGGGGGGTGGGCGTAGCTCAGATGGTAGAGCGCTCGGTTGGCGTGCGAGAGGTACTGGTATCGATACCCAGCGCCTCCAGAATTTTTAACACACCTACATTCGCACCTTGCCATGCAAATGGAATAATTCACAACTAGCAGAGGTGTCTAGGCAGATACAAGCGAACGATTAGCATCCACAATTGGCAAGCGTGCTTTTATTCGTGCGCCGGAAGCACCCTCCTTCCACACCTACACTTAATTTAGAAACAGTACAAGTGTTCCCATAATATTCTCAAGCCTACGTCGGAAAGATATGCCTTTTGCCGAGTTCACGTAAATCCCACTGCACGTTCCCATTCTTTGCGTGCAGTCGGCTGCTACTGGTGTTGCTGGTTGTGACTGCTGATAACAGATGCCGTAGCAATCAATTCATGGAGTGAATTGTATGTTTTGAGATAGTCTGTCTCTGACAAGCAAGCGCAGGTGATATAGGTGCGAACACAGGAAGCTTGCAGCCCCTCGCTGCCTGCAGACACAGAGCAGCCACACTGGGAGAGCGGCCTAAGCCGTAGGCGAAATGTGCTCATTCGCTTTGGCGCGACGTCGAACTATAAATAAGGCTGCCACTAGCGTGAGCGTTGCGTGAGCGTCGTGTAAAGTCGGAAAAGTCGGCTGCATGGGTGATTGCCAAGTTTGGGGAGCGTTTCGGAGTATGATCAGTGCAATGGAGACGCGGAAACTTGTTGTGGCCCAGTGTTTTGCAGTTGGACGACGAGAGTGGTACACAGTAGCAAAGAGCGAGGCACTGAGATGGCATGAACAATGCAGTGCACAATGGGGCTCGAGATGTGCTTGTTATCTCAGGTGCTGTGTGATTGTCGACAAGGAGTGAAATGGAGCAATTTGTGACCGCCCTTTCAATTTAAGACGTTAAAAACAGACGGAATTTGCATTCGTAATACCAGAGCATCGAAACTACTTGGAACTCTTGTGTATATGAACGTGTCCGCGCCTTTGTACTCTGGTACCTTCGCCGCTACAAACCAACCAACCATCGTGTCCGTGCACATCAGAGTCGCAAAGAATGGAGAATAGGCAGGCTTTGTCGTGTGTGCAGCCGTAGCTCAGTTGGCAGATCGTTCGCTTAGTGTGTGAAAGGTCTCGGGTTCAAGCCCCGGCGCCTCCATGTTTTGTGGTCAGTGCACGGTAAGTGCTGGTCGCGGCGAACCTAAAGGCACGCAAGAAGTTGCAAAACCAGCGTCACAGACTGATATGATGTGTACTAACATAAGGAGAGCAAGATGTAAGTGTGGGGACCGGCTGTTATCGAGGTGTCATCGAGTGGAGATCTGTCTAAGGTATCAAGGCTTAACGTCATTGAAGTCTAGAGAGTGGACAACACGTTCGTCATACTCAGAGCGATGTCCGAACTCTATTTTCGACGTTATGCGTGCCACTTTCATTGTGGCCAACTACGATTCGATACAGAATGCACGAAACCTGAAAGACACCCTCACTGATACACAGAGAGTAGGATTTGTCTGCGGAATAATGGGAGTGCAAGGGTCTGTGACGTTGATATGGCTGTATGTAGCACTATTAGTCACCGGGGGGTGGGCGTAGCTCAGATGGTAGAGCGCTCGGTTGGCGTGCGAGAGGTACTGGGATCGATACCCAGCGCTTCCAGAATTTTTAACACACCTACATTCGCACCTTGCCATGCAAATGGAATAATTCACAACTAGCAGAGGTGTCTAGGCAGATACAAGCGAACGATTAGCATCCACAATTGGCAAGCGTGCTTTTATTCGTGCGCAGGAAGCACCCTCCATCCACACCTACACTTAATTTAGAAACAGTACAAGTGTTCCCATAATATTCTCAAGCCTACGTCGGAAAGATATGCCTTTTGCCGAGTTCACGTATATCCCACTGCACGTTCCCATTCTTTGCGTGCAGTCGGCTGCTACTGGTGTTGCTGGTTGTGACTGCTGATAACAGATGCCGTAGCAATCAATTCATGGAGTGAATTGTATGTTTTGAGATAGTCTGTCTCTGACAAGCAAGCGCAGGTGATATAGGTGCGAACACAGGAAGCTTGCAGCCCCTCGCTGCCTGCAGACACAGAGCAGCCACACTGGGAGAGCGGCCTAAGCCGTAGGCGAAATGTGCTCATTCGCTTTGGCGCGACGTCGAACTATAAATAAGGCTGCCACTAGCGTGAGCGTTGCGTGAGCGTCGTGTAAAGTCGGAAAAGTCGGCTGCATGGGTGGTTGCCAAGTTTGGGGAGCGTTTCGGAGTATGATCAGTGCAATGGAGACGCGGAAACTTGTTGTGGCCCAGTGTTTTGCAGTTGGACGACAAGAGTGGTACACAGTAGCAAAGAGCGAGGCACTGAGATGACATGAACAATGGAGTGCACAATGAGGCTCGAGATGTGCTTGTTATCTCAGGTGCTGTGTGATTGTCGACAAGGAGTGAAATGGAGCAATTTGTGACCGCCCTTTCAATTTAAGACGTTAAAAACAGACGGAATTTGCATTCGTAATACCAGAGCATCGAAACTACTTGGAACTCTTGTGTATATGAACGTGTCCTCGCCTTTGTACTCTGGTACCTTCGCCGCTACAAACGAACCAACCATCGTGTCCGTGCACATCAGAGTCACAAAGAATGGAGAATAGGCAGGCTTTGTCGTGTGTGCAGCCGTAGCTCAGTTGGCAGATCGTTCGCTTAGTGTGTGAAAGGTCTCGGGTTCAAGCTCCGGCGCCTCCATGTTTTGTGGTCAGTGCATGGTAAGTGCTGGTCGCGGCGAACCTAAAGGCACGCAAGAAGTTGCAAAACCAGCGTCACAGACTGATATGATGTGTACTGACATAAGGAGAGCAAGATGTGAGTGTGGGGACCGGCTGTTATCGAGGTGTCATCGAGTGGAGATCTGTCTAAGGTATCAAGGCTTAAAGTCATTGAAGTCTAGATAGTGGACAACACGTTCGTCATACTCAGAGCGATGTCCGAACTCTATTTTCGACGTTATGCGTGCCACTTTCATTGTGGCCAACTACGATTCGATACAGAATGCACGAAACCTGAAAGACACCCTCACTGATACACAGAGAGTAGGATTTGTCTGCGGAATAATGGGAGTGCAAGGTTCTGTGACGTTGATATGGCTGTATGTAGCACTATTAGTCACCGGGGGGGTGGGCGTAGCTCAGATGGTAGAGCGCTCGGTTGGCATGCGAGAGGTACTGGGATCGATACCCAGCGCCTCCAGAATTTTTAACACACCTACATTCGCACCTTGCCATGCAAATGGAATAATTCACAACTATCAGAGGTGTCTAGGCAGATACAAGCGAACGATTAGCATCCACAATTGGCAAGCGTGCTTTTATTCGTGCGCAGGAAGCACCCTCCTTCCACACCTACACTTAATTTAGAAACAGTACAAGTGTTCCCATAATATTCTCAAGCCTACGTCGGAAAGATATGCCTTTTGCCGAGTTCACGTAAATCCCACTGCACGTTCCCATTCTTTGCGTGCAGTCGGCTGCTACTGGTGTTGCTGGTTGTGACTGCTGATAACAGATGCCGTAGCAATCAATTCATGGAGTGAATTGTATGTTTTGAGATAGTCTGTCTCTGACAAGCAAGCGCAGGTGATATAGGTGCGAACACAGGAAGCTTGCAGCCCCTCGCTGCCTGCAGACACAGAGCAGCCACACTGGGAGAGCGGCCTAAGCCGTAGGCGAAATGTGCTCATTCGCTTTGGCGCGACGTCGAACTATAAATAAGGCTGCCACTAGCGTGAGCGTCGTGTAAAGTCGGAAAAGTCGGCTGCATGGGTGATTGCCAAGTTTGGGGAGCGTTTCGGAGTATGATCAGTGCAATGGAGACACGGAAACTTGTTGTGGCCCAGTGTTTTGCAGTTGGACGACAAGAGTGGTACACAGTAGCAAAGAGCGAGGCACTGAGATGGCATGAACAATGCAGTGCACAATGGGGCTCGAGATGTGCTTGTTATCTCAGGTGCTGTGTGATTGTCGACAAGGAGTGAAATGGAGCAATTTGTGACCGCCCTTTCAATTTAAGACGTTAAAAACAGACGGAATTTGCATTCGTAATACCAGAGCATCGAAACTACTTGGAACTCTTGTGTATATGAACGTGTCCGCGCCTTTGTACTCTGGTACCTTCGCCGCTACAAACCTACCAACCATCGTGTCCGTGCACATCAGAGTCGCAAAGAATGGAGAATAGGCAGGCTTTGTCGTGTGTGCAGCCGTAGCTCAGTTGGCAGATCGTTCGCTGAGTGTGTGGCTGGTCTCGGGTTCAAGCCCCGGCGCCTCCATGTTTTGTGGTCAGTGCATGGTAAGTGCTGGACGCGGCGAACCTAAAGGCACGCAAGAAGTTGCAAAACCAGCGTCACAGACTGATATGATGTGTACTGACATAAGGAGAGCAAGATGTAAGTGTGGGGACCGGCTGTTATCGAGGTGTCATCGAGTGAAGATCTGTCTAAGGTATCAAGGCTTAACGTCATTGAAGTCTAGAGAGTGGACAACACGTTCGTCATACTCAGAGCGATGTCCGAACTCTATTTTCGACGTTATGCGTGCCACTTTCATTGTGGCCAACTACGATTCGATACAGAATGCACGAAACCTGAAAGACACCCTCACTGATACACAGAGAGTAGGATTTGTCTGCGGAATAATGGGAGTGCAAGGGTCTGTGACGTTGATATGGCTGTATGTAGCACTATTAGTCACCGGGGGGGTGGGCGTAGCTCAGATGGTAGAGCGCTCGGTTGGCGTGCGAGAGGTACTGGGATCGATACCCAGCGCCTCCAGAATTTTTAACACGCCTACATTCGCACCTTGCCATGCAAATGGAATAATTCACAACTAGCAGAGTTGTCTAGGCAGATACAAGCGAACGATTAGCATCCACAATTGGCAAGCGAGCTTTTATTCGTGCGCAGGAAGCACCCTCCTCCCACACCTACACTTAATTTAGAAACAGTACAAGTGTTCCCATAATATTCTCAAGCCTACGTCGGAAAGATATGCCTTTTGCCGAGTTCACGTAAATCCCACTGCTCGTTCCCATTCTTTGCGTGCAGTCGGCTGCTACTGGTGTTGCTGGTTGTGACTGCTGATAACAGATGCCGTAGCAATCAATTCATGGAGTGAATTGTATGTTTTGAGATAGTCTGTCTCTGACAAGCAAGCGCAGGTGATATAGGTGCGAACACAGGAAGCTTGCAGCCCCTCGCTGCCTGCAGACACAGAGCAGCCACACTGGGAGAGCGGCCTAAGCCGTAGGCGAAATATGCTCATTCGCTTTGGCGCGACGTCGAATTATAAATAAGGCTGCCACTAGCGTGAGCGTCGTGTAAAGTCGGAAAAGTCGGCTGCATGGGTGATTGCCAAGTTTGGGGAGCGTTTCGGAGTATGATCAGTGCAATGGAGACGCGGAAACTTGTTGTGGCCCAGTGTTTTGCAGTTGGACGACGAGAGTGGTACACAGTAGCAAAGAGCGAGGCACTGAGATGGCATGAACAATGCAGTGCACAATGGGGCTCGAGATGTGCTTGTTATCTCAGGTGCTGTGTGATTGTCGACAAGGAGTGAAATGGACCAATTTGTGACCGCCCTTTCAATTTAAGACGTTAAAAACAGACGGAATTTGTATTCGTAATACCAGAGCATCGAAACTACTTGGAACTCTTGTGTATATGAACGTGTCCGCGCCTTTGTACTCTGGTACCTTCGCCGCTACAAACCAACCAACCATCGTGTCCGTGCACATCAGAGTCGCAAAGAATGGAGAATAGGCAGGCTTTGTCGTGTGTGCAGCCGTAGCTCAGTTGGCAGATCGTTCGCTTAGTGTGTGAAAGGTCTCGGGTTCAAGCCCCGGCGCCTCCATGTTTTGTGGTCAGTGCATGGTAAGTGCTGGTCGCGGCGAACCTAAAGGCACGCAAGAAGTTGCAAAACCAGCGTCACAGACTGATATGATGTGTACTGACATAAGGAGAGCAAGATGTAAGTGTGGGGACCGGCTGTTATCGAGGTGTCATCGAGTGCAGATCTGTCTAAGGTATCAAGGCTTAACGTCATTGAAGTCTAGAGAGTGGACAACACGTTCGTCATACTCAGAGCGATGTCCGAACTCTATTTTCGACGTTATGCGTGCCACTTTCATTGTGGCCAACTACGATTCGATACAGAATGCACGAAACCTGAAAGACACCCTCACTGATACACAGAGAGTAGGATTTGTCTGCGGAATAATGGGAGTGCAAGGGTCTGTGACGTTGATATGGCTGTATGTAGCACTATTAGTCACCGGGGAAGTGGGCGTAGCTCAGATGGTAGAGCGCTCGGTTGGCGTGCGAGAGGTACTGGGATCGATACCCAGCGCCTCCAGAATTTTTAACACACCTACATTCGCACCTTGCCATGCAAATGGAATAATTCACAACTAGCAGAGGTGTCTAGGCAGATACAAGCGAACGATTAGCATCCACAATTGGCAAGCGTGCTTTTATTCATGCGCAGGAAGCACCCTCCTCCCACACCTACACTTAATTTAGAAACAGTACAAGTGTTCCCATAATATTCTCAGGCCTACGTCGGAAAGATATGCCTTTTGCCGAGTTCTCGTAAATCCCACTGAACGTACCCATTCTTTGCGTGCAGTCGGCTGCTACTGGTGTTGCTGGTTGTGACTGCTGATAACAGATGCCGTAGCAATCAATTCATGGAGTGAATTGTATGTTTTGAGATAGTCTGTCTCTGACAAGCAAGCGCAGGTGATATAGGTGCGAATACAGGAAGCTTGCAGCCCCTCGCTGCCTGCAGACACAGAGCAGCCACACTGGGAGAGCGGCCTAAGCCGTAGGCGAAATGTGCTCATTCGCTTTGGCGCGACGTCGAACTATAAATAAGGCTGCCACTAGCGTGAGCGTTGCGTGAGCGTCGTGTAAAGTCGGAAAAGTCGGCTGCATGGGTGATTGCCAAGTTTGGGGAGCGTTTCGGAGTATGATCAGTGCAATGGAGACGCGGAAACTTGTTGTGGCCCAGTGTTTTGCAGTTGGACGACGAGAGTGGTACACAGTAGCAAAGAGCGAGGCACTGAGATGGCATGAACAATGCAGTGCACAATGGGGCTCGAGATGTGCTTGTTATCTCAGGTGCTGTGTGATTGTCGACAAGGAGTGAAATGGAGCAATTTGTGACCGCCCTTTCAATTTAAGACGTTAAAAACAGACGGAATTTGCATTCGTAATACCAGAGCATCGAAACTACTTGGAACTCTTGTGTATATGAACGTGTCCGCGCCTTTGTACTCTGGTACCTTCGCCGCTACAAACCAACCAACCATCGTGTCCGTGCACATCAGAGTCGCAAAGAATGGAGAATAGGCAGGCTTTGTCGTGTGTGCAGCCGTAGCTCAGTTGGCAGATCGTTCGCTTAGTGTGTGAAAGGTCTCGGGTTCAAGCCCCGGCGCCTCCATGTTTTGTGGTCACTGCATGGTAAGTGCTGGTCGCGGCGAACCTAAAGGCACGCAAGAAGTTGCAAAACTAGCGTCCCAGACTGATATGATGTGTACTGACATAAGGAGAGCAAGATGTAAGTGTGGGGACCGGCTGTTATCGAGGTGTCATCGAGTGCAGATCTGTCTAAGGTATCAAGGCTTAACGTCATTGAAGTCTAGAGAGTGGACAACACGTTCGTCATACTCAGAGCGACGTCCGAACTCTATTTTCGACGTTATGCGTGCCACTTTCATTGTGGCCAACTACGATTCGATACAGAATGCACGAAACCTGAAAGACACCCTCACTGATACACAGAGAGTAGGATTTGTCTGCGGAATAATGGGAGTGCAAGGGTCTGTGACGTTGATATGGCTGTATGTAGCACTATTAGTCACCGGGGGGGTGGGCGTAGCTCAGATGGTAGAGCGCTCGGTTGGCGTGCGAGAGGTACTGGTATCGATACCCAGCGCCTCCAGAATTTTTAACACACCTACATTCGCACCTTGCCATGCAAATGGAATAATTCACAACTAGCAGAGGTGTCTAGGCAGATACAAGCGAACGATTAGCATCCACAATTGGCAAGCGTGCTTTTATTCGTGCGCCGGAAGCACCCTCCTTCCACACCTACACTTAATTTAGAAACAGTACAAGTGTTCCCATAATATTCTCAAGCCTACGTCGGAAAGATATGCCTTTTGCCGAGTTCACGTAAATCCCACTGCACGTTCCCATTCTTTGCGTGCAGTCGGCTGCTACTGGTGTTGCTGGTTGTGACTGCTGATAACAGATGCCGTAGCAATCAATTCATGGAGTGAATTGTATGTTTTGAGATAGTCTGTCTCTGACAAGCAAGCGCAGGTGATATAGGTGCGAACACAGGAAGCTTGCAGCCCCTCGCTGCCTGCAGACACAGAGCAGCCACACTGGGAGAGCGGCCTAAGCCGTAGGCGAAATGTGCTCATTCGCTTTGGCGCGACGTCGAACTATAAATAAGGCTGCCACTAGCGTGAGCGTTGCGTGAGCGTCGTGTAAAGTCGGAAAAGTCGGCTGCATGGGTGATTGCCAAGTTTGGGGAGCGTTTCGGAGTATGATCAGTGCAATGGAGACGCGGAAACTTGTTGTGGCCCAGTGTTTTGCAGTTGGACGACGAGAGTGGTACACAGTAGCAAAGAGCGAGGCACTGAGATGGCATGAACAATGCAGTGCACAATGGGGCTCGAGATGTGCTTGTTATCTCAGGTGCTGTGTGATTGTCGACAAGGAGTGAAATGGAGCAATTTGTGACCGCCCTTTCAATTTAAGACGTTAAAAACAGACGGAATTTGCATTCGTAATACCAGAGCATCGAAACTACTTGGAACTCTTGTGTATATGAACGTGTCCGCGCCTTTGTACTCTGGTACCTTCGCCGCTACAAACCAACCAACCATCGTGTCCGTGCACATCAGAGTCGCAAAGAATGGAGAATAGGCAGGCTTTGTCGTGTGTGCAGCCGTAGCTCAGTTGGCAGATCGTTCGCTTAGTGTGTGAAAGGTCTCGGGTTCAAGCCCCGGCGCCTCCATGTTTTGTGGTCAGTGCACGGTAAGTGCTGGTCGCGGCGAACCTAAAGGCACGCAAGAAGTTGCAAAACCAGCGTCACAGACTGATATGATGTGTACTAACATAAGGAGAGCAAGATGTAAGTGTGGGGACCGGCTGTTATCGAGGTGTCATCGAGTGGAGATCTGTCTAAGGTATCAAGGCTTAACGTCATTGAAGTCTAGAGAGTGGACAACACGTTCGTCATACTCAGAGCGATGTCCGAACTCTATTTTCGACGTTATGCGTGCCACTTTCATTGTGGCCAACTACGATTCGATACAGAATGCACGAAACCTGAAAGACACCCTCACTGATACACAGAGAGTAGGATTTGTCTGCGGAATAATGGGAGTGCAAGGGTCTGTGACGTTGATATGGCTGTATGTAGCACTATTAGTCACCGGGGGGTGGGCGTAGCTCAGATGGTAGAGCGCTCGGTTGGCGTGCGAGAGGTACTGGGATCGATACCCAGCGCCTCCAGAATTTTTAACACACCTACATTCGCACCTTGCCATGCAAATGGAATAATTCACAACTAGCAGAGGTGTCTAGGCAGATACAAGCGAACGATTAGCATCCACAATTGGCAAGCGTGCTTTTATTCGTGCGCAGGAAGCACCCTCCATCCACACCTACACTTAATTTAGAAACAGTACAAGTGTTCCCATAATATTCTCAAGCCTACGTCGGAAAGATATGCCTTTTGCCGAGTTCACGTATATCCCACTGCACGTTCCCATTCTTTGCGTGCAGTCGGCTGCTACTGGTGTTGCTGGTTGTGACTGCTGATAACAGATGCCGTAGCAATCAATTCATGGAGTGAATTGTATGTTTTGAGATAGTCTGTCTCTGACAAGCAAGCGCAGGTGATATAGGTGCGAACACAGGAAGCTTGCAGCCCCTCGCTGCCTGCAGACACAGAGCAGCCACACTGGGAGAGCGGCCTAAGCCGTAGGCGAAATGTGCTCATTCGCTTTGGCGCGACGTCGAACTATAAATAAGGCTGCCACTAGCGTGAGCGTTGCGTGAGCGTCGTGTAAAGTCGGAAAAGTCGGCTGCATGGGTGGTTGCCAAGTTTGGGGAGCGTTTCGGAGTATGATCAGTGCAATGGAGACGCGGAAACTTGTTGTGGCCCAGTGTTTTGCAGTTGGACGACAAGAGTGGTACACAGTAGCAAAGAGCGAGGCACTGAGATGACATGAACAATGGAGTGCACAATGAGGCTCGAGATGTGCTTGTTATCTCAGGTGCTGTGTGATTGTCGACAAGGAGTGAAATGGAGCAATTTGTGACCGCCCTTTCAATTTAAGACGTTAAAAACAGACGGAATTTGCATTCGTAATACCAGAGCATCGAAACTACTTGGAACTCTTGTGTATATGAACGTGTCCTCGCCTTTGTACTCTGGTACCTTCGCCGCTACAAACCAACCAACCATCGTGTCCGTGCACATCAGAGTCACAAAGAATGGAGAATAGGCAGGCTTTGTCGTGTGTGCAGCCGTAGCTCAGTTGGCAGATCGTTCGCTTAGTGTGTGAAAGGTCTCGGGTTCAAGCTCCGGCGCCTCCATGTTTTGTGGTCAGTGCATGGTAAGTGCTGGTCGCGGCGAACCTAAAGGCACGCAAGAAGTTGCAAAACCAGCGTCACAGACTGATATGATGTGTACTGACATAAGGAGAGCAAGATGTGAGTGTGGGGACCGGCTGTTATCGAGGTGTCATCGAGTGGAGATCTGTCTAAGGTATCAAGGCTTAAAGTCATTGAAGTCTAGATAGTGGACAACACGTTCGTCATACTCAGAGCGATGTCCGAACTCTATTTTCGACGTTATGCGTGCCACTTTCATTGTGGCCAACTACGATTCGATACAGAATGCACGAAACCTGAAAGACACCCTCACTGATACACAGAGAGTAGGATTTGTCTGCGGAATAATGGGAGTGCAAGGTTCTGTGACGTTGATATGGCTGTATGTAGCACTATTAGTCACCGGGGGGGTGGGCGTAGCTCAGATGGTAGAGCGCTCGGTTGGCATGCGAGAGGTACTGGGATCGATACCCAGCGCCTCCAGAATTTTTAACACACCTACATTCGCACCTTGCCATGCAAATGGAATAATTCACAACTATCAGAGGTGTCTAGGCAGATACAAGCGAACGATTAGCATCCACAATTGGCAAGCGTGCTTTTATTCGTGCGCAGGAAGCACCCTCCTTCCACACCTACACTTAATTTAGAAACAGTACAAGTGTTCCCATAATATTCTCAAGCCTACGTCGGAAAGATATGCCTTTTGCCGAGTTCACGTAAATCCCACTGCACGTTCCCATTCTTTGCGTGCAGTCGGCTGCTACTGGTGTTGCTGGTTGTGACTGCTGATAACAGATGCCGTAGCAATCAATTCATGGAGTGAATTGTATGTTTTGAGATAGTCTGTCTCTGACAAGCAAGCGCAGGTGATATAGGTGCGAACACAGGAAGCTTGCAGCCCCTCGCTGCCTGCAGACACAGAGCAGCCACACTGGGAGAGCGGCCTAAGCCGTAGGCGAAATGTGCTCATTCGCTTTGGCGCGACGTCGAACTATAAATAAGGCTGCCACTAGCGTGAGCGTCGTGTAAAGTCGGAAAAGTCGGCTGCATGGGTGATTGCCAAGTTTGGGGAGCGTTTCGGAGTATGATCAGTGCAATGGAGACGCGGAAACTTGTTGTGGCCCAGTGTTTTGCAGTTGGACGACGAGAGTGGTACACAGTAGCAAAGAGCGAGGCACTGAGATGGCATGAACAATGCAGTGCACAATGGGGCTCGAGATGTGCTTGTTATCTCAGGTGCTGTGTGATTGTCGACAAGGAGTGAAATGGAGCAATTTGTGACCGCCCTTTCAATTTAAGACGTTAAAAACAGACGGAATTTGCATTCGTAATACCAGAGCATCGAAACTACTTGGAACTCTTGTGTATATGAACGTGTCCGCGCCTTTGTACTCTGGTACCTTCGCCGCTACAAACCAACCAACCATCGTGTCCGTGCACATCAGAGTCGCAAAGAATGGAGAATAGGCAGGCTTTGTCGTGTGTGCAGCCGTAGCTCAGTTGGCAGATCGTTCGCTTAGTGTGTGAAAGGTCTCGGGTTCAAGCCCCGGCGCCTCCATGTTTTGTGGTCAGTGCACGGTAAGTGCTGGTCGCGGCGAACCTAAAGGCACGCAAGAAGTTGCAAAACCAGCGTCACAGACTGATATGATGTGTACTAACATAAGGAGAGCAAGATGTAAGTGTGGGGACCGGCTGTTATCGAGGTGTCATCGAGTGGAGATCTGTCTAAGGTATCAAGGCTTAACGTCATTGAAGTCTAGAGAGTGGACAACACGTTCGTCATACTCAGAGCGATGTCCGAACTCTATTTTCGACGTTATGCGTGCCACTTTCATTGTGGCCAACTACGATTCGATACAGAATGCACGAAACCTGAAAGACACCCTCACTGATACACAGAGAGTAGGATTTGTCTGCGGAATAATGGGAGTGCAAGGGTCTGTGACGTTGATATGGCTGTATGTAGCACTATTAGTCACCGGGGGGTGGGCGTAGCTCAGATGGTAGAGCGCTCGGTTGGCGTGCGAGAGGTACTGGGATCGATACCCAGCGCCTCCAGAATTTTTAACACACCTACATTCGCACCTTGCCATGCAAATGGAATAATTCACAACTAGCAGAGGTGTCTAGGCAGATACAAGCGAACGATTAGCATCCACAATTGGCAAGCGTGCTTTTATTCGTGCGCAGGAAGCACCCTCCATCCACACCTACACTTAATTTAGAAACAGTACAAGTGTTCCCATAATATTCTCAAGCCTACGTCGGAAAGATATGCCTTTTGCCGAGTTCACGTATATCCCACTGCACGTTCCCATTCTTTGCGTGCAGTCGGCTGCTACTGGTGTTGCTGGTTGTGACTGCTGATAACAGATGCCGTAGCAATCAATTCATGGAGTGAATTGTATGTTTTGAGATAGTCTGTCTCTGACAAGCAAGCGCAGGTGATATAGGTGCGAACACAGGAAGCTTGCAGCCCCTCGCTGCCTGCAGACACAGAGCAGCCACACTGGGAGAGCGGCCTAAGCCGTAGGCGAAATGTGCTCATTCGCTTTGGCGCGACGTCGAACTATAAATAAGGCTGCCACTAGCGTGAGCGTTGCGTGAGCGTCGTGTAAAGTCGGAAAAGTCGGCTGCATGGGTGGTTGCCAAGTTTGGGGAGCGTTTCGGAGTATGATCAGTGCAATGGAGACGCGGAAACTTGTTGTGGCCCAGTGTTTTGCAGTTGGACGACAAGAGTGGTACACAGTAGCAAAGAGCGAGGCACTGAGATGACATGAACAATGGAGTGCACAATGAGGCTCGAGATGTGCTTGTTATCTCAGGTGCTGTGTGATTGTCGACAAGGAGTGAAATGGAGCAATTTGTGACCGCCCTTTCAATTTAAGACGTTAAAAACAGACGGAATTTGCATTCGTAATACCAGAGCATCGAAACTACTTGGAACTCTTGTGTATATGAACGTGTCCTCGCCTTTGTACTCTGGTACCTTCGCCGCTACAAACCAACCAACCATCGTGTCCGTGCACATCAGAGTCACAAAGAATGGAGAATAGGCAGGCTTTGTCGTGTGTGCAGCCGTAGCTCAGTTGGCAGATCGTTCGCTTAGTGTGTGAAAGGTCTCGGGTTCAAGCTCCGGCGCCTCCATGTTTTGTGGTCAGTGCATGGTAAGTGCTGGTCGCGGCGAACCTAAAGGCACGCAAGAAGTTGCAAAACCAGCGTCACAGACTGATATGATGTGTACTGACATAAGGAGAGCAAGATGTGAGTGTGGGGACCGGCTGTTATCGAGGTGTCATCGAGTGGAGATCTGTCTAAGGTATCAAGGCTTAAAGTCATTGAAGTCTAGATAGTGGACAACACGTTCGTCATACTCAGAGCGATGTCCGAACTCTATTTTCGACGTTATGCGTGCCACTTTCATTGTGGCCAACTACGATTCGATACAGAATGCACGAAACCTGAAAGACACCCTCACTGATACACAGAGAGTAGGATTTGTCTGCGGAATAATGGGAGTGCAAGGTTCTGTGACGTTGATATGGCTGTATGTAGCACTATTAGTCACCGGGGGGGTGGGCGTAGCTCAGATGGTAGAGCGCTCGGTTGGCATGCGAGAGGTACTGGGATCGATACCCAGCGCCTCCAGAATTTTTAACACACCTACATTCGCACCTTGCCATGCAAATGGAATAATTCACAACTATCAGAGGTGTCTAGGCAGATACAAGCGAACGATTAGCATCCACAATTGGCAAGCGTGCTTTTATTCGTGCGCAGGAAGCACCCTCCTTCCACACCTACACTTAATTTAGAAACAGTACAAGTGTTCCCATAATATTCTCAAGCCTACGTCGGAAAGATATGCCTTTTGCCGAGTTCACGTAAATCCCACTGCACGTTCCCATTCTTTGCGTGCAGTCGGCTGCTACTGGTGTTGCTGGTTGTGACTGCTGATAACAGATGCCGTAGCAATCAATTCATGGAGTGAATTGTATGTTTTGAGATAGTCTGTCTCTGACAAGCAAGCGCAGGTGATATAGGTGCGAACACAGGAAGCTTGCAGCCCCTCGCTGCCTGCAGACACAGAGCAGCCACACTGGGAGAGCGGCCTAAGCCGTAGGCGAAATGTGCTCATTCGCTTTGGCGCGACGTCGAACTATAAATAAGGCTGCCACTAGCGTGAGCGTCGTGTAAAGTCGGAAAAGTCGGCTGCATGGGTGATTGCCAAGTTTGGGGAGCGTTTCGGAGTATGATCAGTGCAATGGAGACACGGAAACTTGTTGTGGCCCAGTGTTTTGCAGTTGGACGACAAGAGTGGTACACAGTAGCAAAGAGCGAGGCACTGAGATGGCATGAACAATGCAGTGCACAATGGGGCTCGAGATGTGCTTGTTATCTCAGGTGCTGTGTGATTGTCGACAAGGAGTGAAATGGAGCAATTTGTGACCGCCCTTTCAATTTAAGACGTTAAAAACAGACGGAATTTGCATTCGTAATACCAGAGCATCGAAACTACTTGGAACTCTTGTGTATATGAACGTGTCCGCGCCTTTGTACTCTGGTACCTTCGCCGCTACAAACCAACCAACCATCGTGTCCGTGCACATCAGAGTCGCAAAGAATGGAGAATAGGCAGGCTTTGTCGTGTGTGCAGCCGTAGCTCAGTTGGCAGATCGTTCGCTTAGTTTGTGAAAGTTCTCGGGTTCAAGCCCCGGCGCCTCCGTGTTTTGTGGTCAGTGCATGGTAAGTGCTGGTCGCGGCGAACCTAAAGGCACGCAAGAAGTTGCAAAACCAGCGTCACAGACTGATATGATGTGTACTGACATAAGGAGAGCAAGATGTAAGTGTGGGGACCGGCTGTTATCGAGGTGTCATCGAGTGCACATCTGTCTAAGGTATCAAGGCTAAACGTCATTGAAGTCTAGAGAGTGGACAACACGTTCGTCATACTCAGAGCGATGTCCGAACTCTATTTTCGACGTTATGCGTGCCACTTTCATTGTGGCCAACTACGATTCGATACAGAATGCACGAAACCTGAAAGACACCCTCACTGATACACAGAGAGTAGGATTTGTCTGCGGAATAATGGGAGTGCAAGGGTCTGTGACGTTGATATGGCTGTATGTAGCACTATTAGTCACCGGGGGGGGGTGGGCGTAGCTCAGATGGTAGAGCGCTCGGTTGGCGTGCGAGAGGTACTGGCATCGATACCCAGCGCCTCCAGAATTTTTAACACACCTACATTCGCACCTTGCCATGCAAATGGAATAATTCACAACTAGCAGAGGTGTCTAGGCAGATACAAGCGAACGATTAGCATCCACAATTGGCAAGCGTGCTTTTATTCGTGCGCAGGGAGCACCCTCCATCCACACCTACACTTAATTTAGAAACAGTACAAGTGTTCCCATAATATTCTCAAGCCTACGTCGGAAAGATATGCCTTTTGCCGAGTTCACGTAAATCCCACTGCACGTTCCCATTCTTTGCGTGCAGTCGGCTGCTACTGGTGTTGCTGGTTGTGACTGCTGATAACAGATGCCGTAGCAATCAATTCATGGAGTGAATTGTATGTTTTGAGATAGTCTGTCTCTGACAAGCAAGCGCAGGTGATATAGGTGCGAACACAGGAAGCTTGCAGCCCCTCGCTGCCTGCAGACACAGAGCAGCCACACTGGGAGAGCGGCCTAAGCCGTAGGCGAAATGTGCTCATTCGCTTTGGCGCGACGTCGAACTATAAATAAGGCTGCCACTAGCGTGAGCGTCGTGTAAAGTCGGAAAAGTCGGCTGCATGGGTGATTGCCAAGTTTGGGGAGCGTTTCGGAGTATGATCAGTGCAATGGAGACGCGGAAACTTGTTGTGGCCCAGTGTTTTGCAGTTGGACGACAAGAGTGGTACACAGTAGCAAAGAGCGAGGCACTGAGATGGCATGAACAATGCAGTGCACAATGGGGCTCGAGATGTGCTTGTTATCTCAGGTGCTGTGTGATTGTCGACAAGGAGTGACATGGACCAATTTGTGACCGCCCTTTCAATTTAAGACGTTAAAAACAGACGGAATTTGCATTCGTAATACCAGAGCATCGAAACTACTTGGAACTCTTGTGTATATGAACGTGTCCGCGCCTTTGTACTCTGGTACCTTCGCCGCTACAAACCAACCAACCATCGTGTCCGTGCACATCAGAGTCGCAAAGAATGGAGAATAGGCAGGCTTTGTCGTGTGTGCAGCCGTAGCTCAGTTGGCAGATCGTTCGCTTAGTGTGTGAAAGGTCTCGGGTTCAAGCCCCGGCGCCTCCATGTTTTGTGGTCACTGCATGGTAAGTGCTGGTCGCGGCGAACCTAAAGGCACGCAAGAAGTTGCAAAACTAGCGTCCCAGACTGATATGATGTGTACTGACATAAGGAGAGCAAGATGTAAGTGTGGGGACCGGCTGTTATCGAGGTGTCATCGAGTGCAGATCTGTCTAAGGTATCAAGGCTTAACGTCATTGAAGTCTAGAGAGTGGACAACACGTTCGTCATACTCAGAGCGACGTCCGAACTCTATTTTCGACGTTATGCGTGCCACTTTCATTGTGGCCAACTACGATTCGATACAGAATGCACGAAACCTGAAAGACACCCTCACTGATACACAGAGAGTAGGATTTGTCTGCGGAATAATGGGAGTGCAAGGGTCTGTGACGTTGATATGGCTGTATGTAGCACTATTAGTCACCGGGGGGGTGGGCGTAGCTCAGATGGTAGAGCGCTCGGTTGGCGTGCGAGAGGTACTGGTATCGATACCCAGCGCCTCCAGAATTTTTAACACACCTACATTCGCACCTTGCCATGCAAATGGAATAATTCACAACTAGCAGAGGTGTCTAGGCAGATACAAGCGAACGATTAGCATCCACAATTGGCAAGCGTGCTTTATTCGTGCGCCGGAAGCACCCTCCATCCACACCTACACTTAATTTAGAAACAGTACAAGTGTTCCCATAATATTCTCAAGCCTACGTCGGAAAGATATGCCTTTTGCCGAGTTCACGTAAATCCCACTGCACGTTCCCATTCTTTGCGTGCAGTCGGCTGCTACTGGTGTTGCTGGTTGTGACTGCTGATAACAGATGCCGTAGCAATCAATTCATGGAGTGAATTGTATGTTTTGAGATAGTCTGTCTCTGACAAGCAAGCGCAGGTGATATAGGTGCGAACACAGGAAGCTTGCAGCCCCTCGCTGCCTGCAGACACGGAGCAGCCACACTGGGAGAGCGGCCTAAGCCGTAGGCGAAATGTGCTCATTCGCTTTGGCGCGACGTCGAACTATAAATAAGGCTGCCACTAGCGTGAGCGTCGTGTAAAGTCGGAAAAGTCGGCTGCATGGGTGATTGCCAAGTTTGGGGAGCGTTTCGGAGTATGATCAGTGCAATGGAGACGCGGAAACTTGTTGTGGCCCAGTGTTTTGCAGTTGGACGACGAGAGTGGTACACAGTAGCAAAGAGCGAGGCACTGAGATGGCATGAACAATGCAGTGCACAATGGGGCTCGAGATGTGCTTGTTATCTCAGGTGCTGTGTGATTGTCGACAAGGAGTAAAATGGAGCAATTTGTGACCGCCCTTTCAATTTAAGACGTTAAAAACAGACGGAATTTGCATTCGTAATACCAGAGCATCGAAACTACTTGGAACTCTTGTGTATATGAACGTGTCCGCGCCTTTGTACTCTGGTACCTTCGCCGCTACAAACCAACCAACCATCGTGTCCGTGCACATCAGAGTCGCAAAGAATGGAGAATAGGCAGGCTTTGTCGTGTGTGCAGCCGTAGCTCAGTTGGCAGATCGTTCGCTTAGTGTGTGAAAGGTCTCGGGTTCAAGCCCCGGCGCCTCCATGTTTTGTGGTCAGTGCACGGTAAGTGCTGGTCGCGGCGAACCTAAAGGCACGCAAGAAGTTGCAAAACCAGCGTCACAGACTGATATGATGTGTACTAACATAAGGAGAGCAAGATGTAAGTGTGGGGACCGGCTGTTATCGAGGTGTCATCGAGTGGAGATCTGTCTAAGGTATCAAGGCTTAACGTCATTGAAGTCTAGAGAGTAGACAACACGTTCGTCATACTCAGAGCGATGTCCGAACTCTATTTTCGACGTTATGCGTGCCACTTTCATTGTGGCCAACTACGATTCGATACAGAATGCACGAAACCTGAAGACACCCTCACTGATACACAGAGAGTAGGATTTGTCTGCGGAATAATGGGAGTGCAAGGGTCTGTGACGTTGATATGGCTGTATGTAGCACTATTAGTCACCGGGGGGGTGGGCGTAGCTCAGATGGTAGAGCGCTCGGTTGGCGTGCGAGAGGTACTGGTATCGATACCAGCGCCTCCAGAATTTTTAACACACCTACATTCGCACCTTGCCATGCAAATGGAATAATTCACAACTAGCAGAGGTGTCTAGGCAGATACAAGCGAACGATTAGCATCCACAATTGGCAAGCGTGCTTTTATTCGTGCGCCGGAAGCACCCTCCATCCACACCTACACTTAATTTAGAAACAGTACAAGTGTTCCCATAATATTCTCAAGCCTACGTCGGAAAGATATGCCTTTTGCCGAGTTCACGTAAATCCCACTGCACGTTTCCATTCTTTGCGTGCAGTCGGCTGTTACTGGTGTTGCTGGTTGTGACTGCTGATAACAGATGCCGTAGCAATCAATTCATGGAGTGAATTGTATGTTTTGAGATAGTCTGTCTCTGACAAGCAAGCGCAGGTGATATAGGTGCGAACACAGGAAGCTTGCAGCCCCTCGCTGCCTGCAGACACGGAGCAGCCACACTGGGAGAGCGGCCTACGCCGTAGGCGAAATGTGCTCATTCGCTTTGGCGCGACGTCGAACTATAAATAAGGCTGCCACTAGCGTGAGCGTCGTGTAAAGTCGGAAAAGTCGGCTGCATGGGTGATTGCCAAGTTTGGGGAGCGTTTCGGAGTATGATCAGTGCAATGGAGACGCGGAAACTTGTTGTGGCCCAGTGTTTTGCAGTTGGACGACGAGAGTGGTACACAGTAGCAAAGAGCGAGGCACTGAGATGGCATGAACAATGCAGTGCACAATGGGGCTCGAGATGTGCTTGTTATCTCAGGTGCTGTGTGATTGTCGACAAGGAGTGAAATGGAGCAATTTGTGACCGCCCTTTCAATTTAAGACGTTAAAAACAGACGGAATTTGCATTCGTAATACCAGAGCATCGAAACTACTTGGAACTCTTGTGTATATGAACGTGTCCGCGCCTTTGTACTCTGGTACCTTCGCCGCTACAAACCAACCAACCATCGTGTCCGTGCACATCAGAGTCACAAAGAATGGAGAATAGGCAGGCTTTGTCGTGTGTGCTGCCGTAGCTCAGTTGGCAGATCGTTCGCTTAGTGTGTGAAAGGTCTCGGGTTCAAGCTCCGGCGCCTCCATGTTTTGTGGTCAGTGTATGGTAAGTGCTGGTCGCGGCGAACCTAAAGGCACGCAAGAAGTTGCAAAACCAGCGTCACAGACTGATATGATGTGTACTGACATAAGGAGAGCAAGATGTGAGTGTGGGGACCGGCTGTTATCGAGGTGTCATCGAGTGGAGATCTGTCTAAGGTATCAAGGCTTAAAGTCATTGAAGTCTAGATAGTGGACAACACGTTCGTCATACTCAGAGCGATGTCCGAACTCTATTTTCGACGTTATGCGTGCCACTTTCATTGTGGCCAACTACGATTCGATACAGAATGCACGAAACCTGAAAGACACCCTCACTGATACACAGAGAGTAGGATTTGTCTGCGGAATAATGGGAGTGCAAGGGTCTGTGACGTTGATATGGCTGTATGTAGCACTATTAGTCACCGGGGGGGGGGTGGGCGTAGCTCAGATGGTAGAGCGCTCGGTTGGCGTGCGAGAGGTACTGGCATCGATACCCAGCGCCTCCAGAATTTTTAACACACCTACATTCGCACCTTGCCATGCAAATGGAATAATTCACAACTAGCAGAGGTGTCTAGGCAGATACAAGCGAACGATTAGCATCCACAATGGCAAGCGTGCTTTTATTCGTGCGCAGGGAGCACCCTCCATCCACACCTACACTTAATTTAGAAACAGTACAAGTGTTCCCATAATATTCTCAAGCCTACGTCGGAAAGATATGCCTTTTGCCGAGTTCACGTAAATCCCACTGCACGTTCCCATTCTTTGCGTGCAGTCGGCTGCTACTGGTGTTGCTGGTTGTGACTGCTGATAACAGATGCCGTAGCAATCAATTCATGGAGTGAATTGTATGTTTTGAGATAGTCTGTCTCTGACAAGCAAGCGCAGGTGATATAGGTGCGAACACAGGAAGCTTGCAGCCCCTCGCTGCCTGCAGACACAGAGCAGCCACACTGGGAGAGCGGCCTAAGCCGTAGGCGAAATGTGCTCATTCGCTTTGGCGCGACGTCGAACTATAAATAAGGCTGCCACTAGCGTGAGCGTCGTGTAAAGTCGGAAAAGTCGGCTGCATGGGTGATTGCCAAGTTTGGGGAGCGTTTCGGAGTATGATCAGTGCAATGGAGACGCGGAAACTTGTTGTGGCCCAGTGTTTTGCAGTTGGACGACAAGAGTGGTACACAGTAGCAAAGAGCGAGGCACTGAGATGGCATGAACAATGCAGTGCACAATGGGGCTCGAGATGTGCTTGTTATCTCAGGTGCTGTGTGATTGTCGACAAGGAGTGAAATGGACCAATTTGTGACCGCCCTATCAATTTAAGACGTTAAAACAGACGGAATTTGCATTCGTAATACCAGAGCATCGAAACTACTTGGAACTCTTGTGTATATGAACGTGTCCGCGCCTTTGTACTCTGGTACCTTCGCCGCTACAAACCAACCAACCATCGTGTCCGTGCACATCAGAGTCGCAAAGAATGGAGAATAGGCAGGCTTTGTCGTGTGTGCAGCCGTAGCTCAGTTGGCAGATCGTTCGCTTAGTGTGTGAAAGGTCTCGGGTTCACGCCCCGGCGCCTCCATGTTTTGTGGTCACTGCATGGTAAGTGCTGGTCGCGGCGAACCTAAAGGCACGCAAGAAGTTGCAAAACTAGCGTCCCAGACTGATATGATGTGTACTGACCATAAGGAGAGCAAGATGTAAGTGTGGGGACCGGCTGTTATCGAGGTGTCATCGAGTGCAGATCTGTCTAAGGTATCAAGGCTTAACGTCATTGAAGTCTAGAGAGTGGACAACACGTTCGTCATACTCAGAGCGACGTCCGAACTCTATTTTCGACGTTATGCGTGCCACTTCATTGTGGCCAACTACGATTCGATACAGAATGCACGAAACCTGAAAGACACCCTCACTGATACACAGAGAGTAGGATTTGTCTGCGGAATAATGGGAGTGCAAGGGTCTGTGACGTTGATATGGCTGTATGTAGCACTATTAGTCACCGGGGGGGTGGGCGTAGCTCAGATGGTAGAGCGCTCGGTTGGCGTGCGAGAGGTACTGGTATCGATACCCAGCGCCTCCAGAATTTTTAACACACCTACATTCGCACCTTGCCATGCAAATGGAATAATTCACAACTAGCAGAGGTGTCTAGGCAGATACAAGCGAACGATTAGCATCCACAATTGGCAAGCGTGCTTTTATTCGTGCGCCGGAAGCACCCTCCATCCACACCTACACTTAATTTAGAAACAGTACAAGTGTTCCCATAATATTCTCAAGCCTACGTCGGAAAGATATGCCTTTTGCCGAGTTCACGTAAATCCCACTGCACGTTCCCATTCTTTGCGTGCAGTCGGCTGCTACTGGTGTTGCTGGTTGTGACTGCTGATAACAGATGCCGTAGCAATCAATTCATGGAGTGAATTGTATGTTTTGAGATAGTCTGTCTCTGACAAGCAAGCGCAGGTGATATAGGTGCGAACACAGGAAGCTTGCAGCCCCTCGCTGCCTGCAGACACGGAGCAGCCACACTGGGAGAGCGGCCTAAGCCGTAGGCGAAATGTGCTCATTCGCTTTGGCGCGACGTCGAACTATAAATAAGGCTGCCACTAGCGTGAGCGTCGTGTAAAGTCGGAAAAGTCGGCTGCATGGGTGATTGCCAAGTTTGGGGAGCGTTTCGGAGTATGATCAGTGCAATGGAGACGCGGAAACTTGTTGTGGCCCAGTGTTTTGCAGTTGGACGACGAGAGTGGTACACAGTAGCAAAGAGCGAGGCACTGAGATGGCATGAACAATGCAGTGCACAATGGGGCTCGAGATGTGCTTGTTATCTCAGGTGCTGTGTGATTGTCGACAAGGAGTAAAATGGAGCAATTTGTGACCGCCCTTTCAATTTAAGACGTTAAAAACAGACGGAATTTGCATTCGTAATACCAGAGCATCGAAACTACTTGGAACTCTTGTGTATATGAACGTGTCCGCGCCTTTGTACTCTGGTACCTTCGCCGCTACAAACCAACCAACCATCGTGTCCGTGCACATCAGAGTCGCAAAGAATGGAGAAATAGGCAGGCTTTGTCGTGTGTGCAGCCGTAGCTCAGTTGGCAGATCGTTCGCTTAGTGTGTGAAAGGTCTCGGGTTCAAGCCCCGGCGCCTCCATGTTTTGTGGTCAGTGCACGGTAAGTGCTGGTCGCGGCGAACCTAAAGGCACGCAAGAAGTTGCAAAACAGCGTCACAGACTGATATGATGTGTACTAACATAAGGAGAGCAAGATGTAAGTGTGGGGACCGGCTGTTATCGAGGTGTCATCGAGTGGAGATCTGTCTAAGGTATCAAGGCTTAACGTCATTGAAGTCTAGAGAGTAGACAACACGTTCGTCATACTCAGAGCGATGTCCGAACTCTATTTTCGACGTTATGCGTGCCACTTTCATTGTGGCCAACTACGATTCGATACAGAATGCACGAAACCTGAAAGACACCCTCACTGATACACAGAGAGTAGGATTGTCTGCGGAATAATGGGAGTGCAAGGGTCTGTGACGTTGATATGGCTGTATGTAGCACTATTAGTCACCGGGGGGGTGGGCGTAGCTCAGATGGTAGAGCGCTCGGTTGGCGTGCGAGAGGTACTGGTATCGATACCCAGCGCCTCCAGAATTTTTAACACACCTACATTCGCACCTTGCCATGCAAATGGAATAATTCACAACTAGCAGAGGTGTCTAGGCAGATACAAGCGAACGATTAGCATCCACAATTGGCAAGCGTGCTTTTATTCGTGCGCCGGAAGCACCCTCCATCCACACCTACACTTAATTTAGAAAACAGTACAAGTGTTCCCATAATATTCTCAAGCCTACGTCGGAAAGATATGCCTTTTGCCGAGTTCACGTAAATCCCACTGCACGTTCCCATTCTTTGCGTGCAGTCGGCTGCTACTGGTGTTGCTGGTTGTGACTGCTGATAACAGATGCCGTAGCAATCAATTCATGGAGTGAATTGTATGTTTTGAGATAGTCTGTCTCTGACAAGCAAGCGCAGGTGATATAGGTGCGAACACAGGAAGCTTGCAGCCCCTCGCTGCCTGCAGACACGGAGCAGCCACACTGGGAGAGCGGCCTAAGCCGTAGGCGAAATGTGCTCATTCGCTTTGGCGCGACGTCGAACTATAAATAAGGCTGCCACTAGCGTGAGCGTCGTGTAAAGTCGGAAAAGTCGGCTGCATGGGTGATTGCCAAGTTTGGGGAGCGTTTCGGAGTATGATCAGTGCAATGGAGACGCGGAAACTTGTTGTGGCCCAGTGTTTTGCAGTTGGACGACGAGAGTGGTACACAGTAGCAAAGAGCGAGGCACTGAGATGGCATGAACAATGCAGTGCACAATGGGGCTCGAGATGTGCTTGTTATCTCAGGTGCTGTGTGATTGTCGACAAGGAGTGAAATGGAGCAATTTGTGACCGCCCTTTCAATTTAAGACGTTAAAAACAGACGGAATTTGCATTCGTAATACCAGAGCATCGAAACTACTTGGAACTCTTGTGTATATGAACGTGTCCGCGCCTTTGTACTCTGGTACCTTCGCCGCTACAAACCAACCAACCATCGTGTCCGTGCACATCAGAGTCGCAAAGAATGGAGAATAGGCAGGCTTTGTCGTGTGTGCAGCCGTAGCTCAGTTGGCAGATCGTTCGCTTAGTGTGTGAAAGGTCTCGGGTTCAAGCCCCGGCGCCTCCATGTTTTGTGGTCACTGCATGGTAAGTGCTGGTCGCGGCGAACCTAAAGGCACGCAAGAAGTTGCAAAACTAGCGTCCCAGACTGATATGATGTGTACTGACATAAGGAGAGCAAGATGTAAGTGTGGGGACCGGCTGTTATCGAGGTGTCATCGAGTGCAGATCTGTCTAAGGTATCAAGGCTTAACGTCATTGAAGTCTAGAGAGTGGACAACACGTTCGTCATACTCAGAGCGACGTCCGAACTCTATTTTCGACGTTATGCGTGCCACTTTCATTGTGGCCAACTACGATTCGATACAGAATGCACGAAACCTGAAAGACACCCTCACTGATACACAGAGAGTAGGATTGTCTGCGGAATAATGGGAGTGCAAGGGTCTGTGACGTTGATATGGCTGCATGTAGCACTATTAGTCACCGGGGGGGTGGGCGTAGCTCAGATGGTAGAGCGCTCGGTTGGCGTGCGAGAGGTACTGGTATCGATACCCAGCGCCTCCAGAATTTTTAACACACCTACATTCGCACCTTGCCATGCAAATGGAATAATTCACAACTAGCAGAGGTGTCTAGGCAGATACAAGCGAACGATTAGCATCCACAATTGGCAAGCGTGCTTTTATTCGTGCCCAGGAAGCACCCTCCTCCCACACCTACACTTAATTTAGAAACAGTACAAGTGTTCCCATAATATTCTCAAGCCTACGTCGGAAAGATATGCCTTTTGCCGAGTTCACGTAAATCCCACTGCACGTTCCCATTCTTTGCGTGCAGTCGGCTGCTACTGGTGTTGCTGGTTGTGACTGCTGATAACAGATGCCGTAGCAATCAATTCATGGAGTGAATTGTATGTTTGAGATAGTCTGTCTCTGACAAGCAAGCGCAGGTGATATAGGTGCGAACACAGGAAGCTTGCAGCCCCTCGCTGCCTGCAGACACGGAGCAGCCACACTGGGAGAGCGGCCTAAGCCGTAGGCGAAATGTGCTCATTCGCTTTGGCGCGACGTCGAACTATAAATAAGGCTGCCACTAGCGTGAGCGTCGTGTAAAGTCGGAAAAGTCGGCTGCATGGGTGATTGCCAAGTTTGGGGAGCGTTTCGGAGTATGATCAGTGCAATGGAGACGCGGAAACTTGTTGTGGCCCAGTGTTTTGCAGTTGGACGACGAGAGTGGTACACAGTAGCAAAGAGCGAGGCACTGAGATGGCATGAACAATGCAGTGCACAATGGGGCTCGAGATGTGCTTGTTATCTCAGGTGCTGTGTGATTGTCGACAAGGAGTAAAATGGAGCAATTTGTGACCGCCCTTTCAATTTAAGACGTTAAAAACAGACGGAATTTGCATTCGTAATACCAGAGCATCGAAACTACTTGGAACTCTTGTGTATATGAACGTGTCCGCGCCTTTGTACTCTGGTACCTTCGCCGCTACAAACCAACCAACCATCGTGTCCGTGCACATCAGAGTCGCAAAGAATGGAGAATAGGCAGGCTTTGTCGTGTGTGCAGCCGTAGCTCAGTTGGCAGATCGTTCGCTTAGTGTGTGAAAGGTCTCGGGTTCAAGCCCCGGCGCCTCCATGTTTTGTGGTCAGTGCACGGTAAGTGCTGGTCGCGGCGAACCTAAAGGCACGCAAGAAGTTGCAAAACCAGCGTCACAGACTGATATGATGTGTACTAACATAAGGAGAGCAAGATGTAAGTGTGGGGACCGGCTGTTATCGAGGTGTCATCGAGTGGAGATCTGTCTAAGGTATCAAGGCTTAACGTCATTGAAGTCTAGAGAGTGGACAACACGTTCGTCATACTCAGAGCGATGTCCGAACTCTATTTTCGACGTTATGCGTGCCACTTTCATTGTGGCCAACTACGATTCGATACAGAATGCACGAAACCTGAAAGACACCCTCACTGATACACAGAGAGTAGGATTTGTCTGCGGAATAATGGGAGTGCAAGGGTCTGTGACGTTGATATGGCTGTATGTAGCACTATTAGTCACCGGAGGGGTGGGCGTAGCTCAGATGGTAGAGCGCTCGGTTGGCGTGCGAGAGGTACTGGTATCGATACCCAGCGCCTCCAGAATTTTTAACACACCTACATTCGCACCTTGCCATGCAAATGGAATAATTCACAACTAGCAGAGGTGTCTAGGCAGATACAAGCGAACGATTAGCATCCACAATTGGCAAGCGTGCTTTTATTCGTGCGCCGGAAGCACCCTCCATCCACACCTACACTTAATTTAGAAACAGTACAAGTGTTCCCATAATATTCTCAAGCCTACGTCGGAAAGATATGCCTTTTGCCGAGTTCACGTAAATCCCACTGCACGTTCCCATTCTTTGCGTGCAGTCGGCTGCTACTGGTGTTGCTGGTTGTGACTGCTGATAACAGATGCCGTAGCAATCAATTCATGGAGTGAATTGTATGTTTTGAGATAGTCTGTCTCTGACAAGCAAGCGCAGGTGATATAGGTGCGAACACAGGAAGCTTGCAGCCCCTCGCTGCCTGCAGACACGGAGCAGCCACACTGGGAGAGCGGCCTAAGCCGTAGGCGAAATGTGCTCATTCGCTTTGGCGCGACGTCGAACTATAAATAAGGCTGCCACTAGCGTGAGCGTCGTGTAAAGTCGGAAAAGTCGGCTGCATGGGTGATTGCCAAGTTTGGGGAGCGTTTCGGAGTATGATCAGTGCAATGGAGACGCGGAAACTTGTTGTGGCCCAGTGTTTTGCAGTTGGACGACGAGAGTGGTACACAGTAGCAAAGAGCGAGGCACTGAGATGGCATGAACAATGCAGTGCACAATGGGGCTCGAGATGTGCTTGTTATCTCAGGTGCTGTGTGATTGTCGACAAGGAGTGAAATGGAGCAATTTGTGACCGCCCTTTCAATTTAAGACGTTAAAAACAGACGGAATTTGCATTCGTAATACCAGAGCATCGAAACTACTTGGAACTCTTGTGTATATGAACGTGTCCGCGCCTTTGTACTCTGGTACCTTCGCCGCTACAAACCAACCAACCATCGTGTCCGTGCACATCAGAGTCGCAAAGAATGGAGAATAGGCAGGCTTTGTCGTGTGTGCAGCCGTAGCTCAGTTGGCAGATCGTTCGCTTAGTGTGTGAAAGGTCTCGGGTTCAAGCCCCGGCGCCTCCATGTTTTGTGGTCAGTGCACGGTAAGTGCTGGTCGCGGCGAACCTAAAGGCACGCAAGAAGTTGCAAAACCAGCGTCACAGACTGATATGATGTGTACTAACATAAGGAGAGCAAGATGTAAGTGTGGGGACCGGCTGTTATCGAGGTGTCATCGAGTGGAGATCTGTCTAAGGTATCAAGGCTTAACGTCATTGAAGTCTAGAGAGTGGACAACACGTTCGTCATACTCAGAGCGATGTCCGAACTCTATTTTCGACGTTATGCGTGCCACTTTCATTGTGGCCAACTACGATTCGATACAGAATGCACGAAACCTGAAAGACACCCTCACTGATACACAGAGAGTAGGATTTGTCTGCGGAATAATGGGAGTGCAAGGGTCTGTGACGTTGATATGGCTGTATGTAGCACTATTAGTCACCGGCGGGGTGGGCGTAGCTCAGATGGTAGAGCGCTCGGTTGGCGTGCGAGAGGTACTGGGATCGATACCCAGCGCCTCCAGAATTTTTAACACACCTACATTCGCACCTTGCCATGCAAATGGAATAATTCACAACTAGCAGAGGTGTCTAGGCAGATACAAGCGAACGATTAGCATCCACAATTGGCAAGCGTGCTTTTATTCGTGCGCCGGAAGCACCCTCCATCCACACCTACACTTAATTTAGAAACAGTACAAGTGTTCCCATAATATTCTCAAGCCTACGTCGGAAAGATATGCCTTTTGCCGAGTTCACGTATATCCCACTGCACGTTCCCATTCTTTGCGTGCAGTCGGCTGCTACTGGTGTTGCTGGTTGTGACTGCTGATAACAGATGCCGTAGCAATCAATTCATGGAGTGAATTGTATGTTTTGAGATAGTCTGTCTCTGACAAGCAGGCGCAGGTGATATAGGTGCGAACACAGGAAGCTTGCAGCCCCTCGCTGCCTGCAGACACAGAGCAGCCACACTGGGAGAGCGGCCTAAGCCGTAGGCGAAATGTGCTCATTCGCTTTGGCGCGACGTCGAACTATAAATAAGGCTGCCACTAGCGTGAGCGTCGTGTAAAGTCGGAAAAGTCGGCTGCATGGGTGGTTGCCAAGTTTGGGGAGCGTTTCGGAGTATGATCAGTGCATGGAGACGCTGAAACTTGTTGTGGCCCAGTGTTTTGCAGTTGGAACACGCGATCTAGTGTCAGTAGCAAAGAGCGAGGCACTGAGATGACATGAACAATGGAGTGCACAATGAGGCTCGAGATGTGCTTGTTATCTCAGGTGCTGTGTGATTGTCGACAAGGAGTGAAATGGACCAATTTGTGACCGCCCTTTCAATTTAAGACGTTAAAAACAGACGGAATTTGCATTCGTAATACCAGAGCATCGAAACTACTTGGAACTCTTGTGTATATGAACGTGTCCTCGCCTTTGTACTCTGGTACCTTCGCCGCTACAAACCAACCAACCATCGTGTCCGTGCACATCAGAGTCACAAAGAATGGAGAATAGGCAGGCTTTGTCGTGTGTGCAGCCGTAGCTCAGTTGGCAGATCGTTCGCTTAGTGTGTGAAAGGTCTCGGGTTCAAGCTCCGGCGCCTCCATGTTTTGTGGTCAGTGCATGGTAAGTGCTGGTCGCGGCGAACCTAAAGGCACGCAAGAAGTTGCAAAACCAGCGTCACAGACTGATATGATGTGTACTGACATAAGGAGAGCAAGATGTGAGTGTGGGGACCGGCTGTTATCGAGGTGTCATCGAGTGGAGATCTGTCTAAGGTATCAAGGCTTAACGTCATTGAAGTCTAGATAGTGGACAACACGTTCGTCATACTCAGAGCGATGTCCGAACTCTATTTTCGACGTTATGCGTGCCACTTTCATTGTGGCCAACTACGATTCGATACAGAATGCACGAAACCTGAAAGACACCCTCACTGATACACAGAGAGTAGGATTTGTCTGCGGAATAATGGGAGTGCAAGGTTCTGTGACGTTGATATGGCTGTATGTAGCACTATTAGTCACCGGGGGGGTGGGCGTAGCTCAGATGGTAGAGCGCTCGGTTGGCATGCGAGAGGTACTGGGATCGATACCCAGCGCCTCCAGAATTTTTAACACACCTACATTCGCACCTTGCCATGCAAATGGAATAATTCACAACTATCAGAGGTGTCTAGGCAGATACAAGCGAACGATTAGCATCCACAATTGGCAAGCGTGCTTTTATTCGTGCGCAGGAAGCACCCTCCTTCCACACCTACACTTAATTTAGAAACAGTACAAGTGTTCCCATAATATTCTCAAGCCTACGTCGGAAAGATATGCCTTTTGCCGAGTTCACGTAAATCCCACTGCACGTTCCCATTCTTTGCGTGCAGTCGGCTGCTACTGGTGTTGCTGGTTGTGACTGCTGATAACAGATGCCGTAGCAATCAATTCATGGAGTGAATTGTATGTTTTGAGATAGTCTGTCTCTGACAAGCAAGCGCAGGTGATATAGGTGCGAACACAGGAAGCTTGCAGCCCCTCGCTGCCTGCAGACACAGAGCAGCCACACTGGGAGAGCGGCCTAAGCCGTAGGCGAAATGTGCTCATTCGCTTTGGCGCGACGTCGAACTATAAATAAGGCTGCCACTAGCGTGAGCGTCGTGTAAAGTCGGAAAAGTCGGCTGCATGGGTGATTGCCAAGTTTGGGGAGCGTTTCGGAGTATGATCAGTGCAATGGAGACACGGAAACTTGTTGTGGCCCAGTGTTTTGCAGTTGGACGACAAGAGTGGTACACAGTAGCAAAGAGCGAGGCACTGAGATGGCATGAACAATGCAGTGCACAATGGGGCTCGAGATGTGCTTGTTATCTCAGGTGCTGTGTGATTGTCGACAAGGAGTGAAATGGAGCAATTTGTGACCGCCCTTTCAATTTAAGACGTTAAAAACAGACGGAATTTGCATTCGTAATACCAGAGCATCGAAACTACTTGGAACTCTTGTGTATATGAACGTGTCCGCGCCTTTGTACTCTGGTACCTTCGCCGCTACAAACCAACCAACCATCGTGTCCGTGCACATCAGAGTCGCAAAGAATGGAGAATAGGCAGGCTTTGTCGTGTGTGCAGCCGTAGCTCAGTTGGCAGATCGTTCGCTTAGTGTGTGAAAGTTCTCGGGTTCAAGCCCCGGCGCCTCCGTGTTTTGTGGTCAGTGCATGGTAAGTGCTGGTCGCGGCGAACCTAAAGGCACGCAAGAAGTTGCAAAACCAGCGTCACAGACTGATATGATGTGTACTGACATAAGGAGAGCAAGATGTAAGTGTGGGGACCGGCTGTTATCGAGGTGTCATCGAGTGCACATCTGTCTAAGGTATCAAGGCTAAACGTCATTGAAGTCTGGAGAGTGGACAACACGTTCGTCATACTCAGAGCGATGTCCGAACTCTATTTTCGACGTTATGCGTGCCACTTTCATTGTGGCCAACTACGATTCGATACAGAATGCACGAAACCTGAAAGACACCCTCACTGATACACAGAGAGTAGGATTTGTCTGCGGAATAATGGGAGTGCAAGGGTCTGTGACGTTGATATGGCTGTATGTAGCACTATTAGTCACCGGGGGGGTGGGCGTAGCTCAGATGGTAGAGCGCTCGGTTGGCGTGCGAGAGGTACTGGCATCGATACCCAGCGCCTCCAGAATTTTTAACACACCTACATTCGCACCTTGCCATGCAAATGGAATAATTCACAACTAGCAGAGGTGTCTAGGCAGATACAAGCGAACGATTAGCATCCACAATTGGCAAGCGTGCTTTTATTCGTGCGCCGGAAGCACCCTCCTTCCACACCTACACTTAATTTAGAAACAGTACAAGTGTTCCCATAATATTCTCAAGCCTACGTCGGAAAGATATGCCTTTTGCCGAGTTCACGTAAATCCCACTGCACGTTCCCATTCTTTGCGTGCAGTCGGCTGCTACTGGTGTTGCTGGTTGTGACTGCTGATAACAGATGCCGTAGCAATCAATTCATGGAGTGAATTGTATGTTTTGAGATAGTCTGTCTCTGACAAGCAAGCGCAGGTGATATAGGTGCGAACACAGGAAGCTTGCAGCCCCTCGCTGCCTGCAGACACAGAGCAGCCACACTGGGAGAGCGGCCTAAGCCGTAGGCGAAATGTGCTCATTCGCTTTGGCGCGACGTCGAACTATAAATAAGGCTGCCACTAGCGTGAGCGTTGCGTGAGCGTCGTGTAAAGTCGGAAAAGTCGGCTGCATGGGTGGTTGCCAAGTTTGGGGAGCGTTTCGGAGTATGATCAGTGCAATGGAGACGCGGAAACTTGTTGTGGCCCAGTGTTTTGCAGTTGGACGACAAGAGTGGTACACAGTAGCAAAGAGCGAGGCACTGAGATGGCATGAACAATGCAGTGCACAATGGGGCTCGAGATGTGCTTGTTATCTCAGGTGCTGTGTGATTGTCGACAAGGAGTGAAATGGAGCAATTTGTGACCGCCCTTTCAATTTAAGACGTTAAAAACAGACGGAATTTGCATTCGTAATACCAGAGCATCGAAACTACTTGGAACTCTTGTGTATATGAACGTGTCCGCGCCTTTGTACTCTGGTACCTTCGCCGCTACAAACCAACCAACCATCGTGTCCGTGCACATCAGAGTCGCAAAGAATGGAGAATAGGCAGGCTTTGTCGTGTGTGCAGCCGTAGCTCAGTTGGCAGATCGTTCGCTTAGTGTGTGAAAGGTCTCGGGTTCAAGCCCCGGCGCCTCCGTGTTTTGTGGTCAGTGCATGGTAAGTGCTGGTCGCGGCGAACCTAAAGGCACGCAAGAAGTTGCAAAACCAGCGTCACAGACTGATATGATGTGTACTGACATAAGGAGAGCAAGATGTAAGTGTGGGGACCGGCTGTTATCGAGGTGTCATCGAGTGGAGATCTGTCTAAGGTATCAAGGCTAAACGTCATTGAAGTCTAGAGAGTGGATAACACGTTCGTCATACTCAGAGCGATGTCCGAACTCTATTTTCGACGTTATGCGTGCCACTTTCATTGTGGCCAACTACGATTCGATACAGAATGCACGAAACCTGAAAGACACCCTCACTGATACACAGAGAGTAGGATTTGTCTGCGGAATAATGGGAGTGCAAGGGTCTGTGACGTTGATATGGCTGTATGTAGCACTATTAGTCACCGGGGGGGTGGGCGTAGCTCAGATGGTAGAGCGCTCGGTTGGCGTGCGAGAGGTACTGGCATCGATACCCAGCGCCTCCAGAATTTTTAACACACCTACATTCGCACCTTGCCATGCAAATGGAATAATTCACAACTAGCAGAGGTGTCTAGGCAGATACAAGCGAACGATTAGCATCCACAATTGGCAAGCGTGCTTTTATTCGTGCGCAGGAAGCACCCTCCATCCACACCTACACTTAATTTAGAAACAGTACAAGTGTTCCCATAATATTCTCAAGCCTACGTCGGAAAGATATGCCTTTTGCCGAGTTCACGTAAATCCCACTGCACGTTCCCATTCTTTGCGTGCAGTCGGCTGCTACTGGTGTTGCTGGTTGTGACTGCTGATAACAGATGCCGTAGCAATCAATTCATGGAGTGAATTGTATGTTTTGAGATAGTCTGTCTCTGACAAGCAAGCGCAGGTGATATAGGTGCGAACACAGGAAGCTTGCAGCCCCTCGCTGCCTGCAGACACAGAGCAGCCACACTGGGAGAGCGGCCTAAGCCGTAGGCGAAATGTGCTCATTCGCTTTGGCGCGACGTCGAACTATAAATAAGGCTGCCACTAGCGTGAGCGTTGCGTGAGCGTCGTGTAAAGTCGGAAAAGTCGGCTGCATGGGTGATTGCCAAGTTTGGGGAGCGTTTCGGAGTATGATCAGTGCAATGGAGACGCGGAAACTTGTTGTGGCCCAGTGTTTTGCAGTTGGACGACGAGAGTGGTACACAGTAGCAAAGAGCGAGGCACTGAGATGGCATGAACAATGCAGTGCACAATGGGGCTCGAGATGTGCTTGTTATCTCAGGTGCTGTGTGATTGTCGACAAGGAGTGAAATGGACCAATTTGTGACCGCCCTTTCAATTTAAGACGTTAAAACAGACGGAATTTGCATTCGTAATACCAGAGCATCGAAACTACTTGGAACTCTTGTGTATATGAACGTGTCCGCGCCTTTGTACTCTGGTACCTTCGCCGCTACAAACCAACCAACCATCGTGTCCGTGCACATCAGAGTCGCAAAGAATGGAGAATAGGCAGGCTTTGTCGTGTGTGCAGCCGTAGCTCAGTTGGCAGATCGTTCGCTTAGTGTGTGAAAGGTCTCGGGTTCAAGCCCCGGCGCCTCCATGTTTTGTGGTCAGTGCACGGTAAGTGCTGGTCGCGGCGAACCTAAAGGCACGCAAGAAGTTGCAAAACCAGCGTCACAGACTGATATGATGTGTACTAACATAAGGAGAGCAAGATGTAAGTGTGGGGACCGGCTGTTATCGAGGTGTCATCGAGTGGAGATCTGTCTAAGGTATCAAGGCTTAACGTCATTGAAGTCTAGAGAGTGGACAACACGTTCGTCATACTCAGAGCGATGTCCGAACTCTATTTTCGACGTTATGCGTGCCACTTTCATTGTGGCCAACTACGATTCGATACAGAATGCACGAAACCTGAAAGACACCCTCACTGATACACAGAGAGTAGGATTTGTCTGCGGAATAATGGGAGTGCAAGGGTCTGTGACGTTGATATGGCTGTATGTAGCACTATTAGTCACCGGCGGGGTGGGCGTAGCTCAGATGGTAGAGCGCTCGGTTGGCGTGCGAGAGGTACTGGGATCGATACCCAGCGCCTCCAGAATTTTTAACACACCTACATTCGCACCTTGCCATGCAAATGGAATAATTCACAACTAGCAGAGGTGTCTAGGCAGATACAAGCGAACGATTAGCATCCACAATTGGCAAGCGTGCTTTTATTCGTGCGCAGGAAGCACCCTCCATCCACACCTACACTTAATTTAGAAACAGTACAAGTGTTCCCATAATATTCTCAAGCCTACGTCGGAAAGATATGCCTTTTGCCGAGTTCACGTAAATCCCACTGCACGTTCCCATTCTTTGCGTGCAGTCGGCTGCTACTGGTGTTGCTGGTTGTGACTGCTGATAACAGATGCCGTAGCAATCAATTCATGGAGTGAATTGTATGTTTTGAGATAGTCTGTCTCTGACAAGCAAGCGCAGGTGATATAGGTGCGAACACAGGAAGCTTGCAGCCCCTCGCTGCCTGCAGACACAGAGCAGCCACACTGGGAGAGCGGCCTAAGCCGTAGGCGAAATGTGCTCATTCGCTTTGGCGCGACGTCGAACTATAAATAAGGCTGCCACTAGCGTGAGCGTCGTGTAAAGTCGGAAAAGTCGGCTGCATGGGTGATTGCCAAGTTTGGGGAGCGTTTCGGAGTATGATCAGTGCAATGGAGACACGGAAACTTGTTGTGGCCCAGTGTTTTGCAGTTGGACGACAAGAGTGGTACACAGTAGCAAAGAGCGAGGCACTGAGATGGCATGAACAATGCAGTGCACAATGGGGCTCGAGATGTGCTTGTTATCTCAGGTGCTGTGTGATTGTCGACAAGGAGTGAAATGGAGCAATTTGTGACCGCCCTTTCAATTTAAGACGTTAAAAACAGACGGAATTTGCATTCGTAATACCAGAGCATCGAAACTACTTGGAACTCTTGTGTATATGAACGTGTCCGCGCCTTTGTACTCTGGTACCTTCGCCGCTACAAACCAACCAACCATCGTGTCCGTGCACATCAGAGTCGCAAAGAATGGAGAATAGGCAGGCTTCGTCGTGTGTGCAGCCGTAGCTCAGTTGGCAGATCGTTCGCTTAGTGTGTGAAAGTTCTCGGGTTCAAGCCCCGGCGCCTCCGTGTTTTGTGGTCAGTGCATGGTAAGTGCTGGTCGCGGCGAACCTAAAGGCACGCAGGAAGTTGCAAAACCAGCGTCACAGACTGATATGATGTGTACTGACATAAGGAGAGCAAGATGTAAGTGTGGGGACCGGCTGTTATCGAGGTGTCATCGAGTGGAGATCTGTCTAAGGTATCAAGGCTAAACGTCATTGAAGTCTAGAGAGTGGACAACACGTTCGTCATACTCAGAGCGATGTCCGAACTCTATTTTCGACGTTATGCGTGCCACTTTCATTGTGGCCAACTACGATTCGATACAGAATGCACGAAACCTGAAAGACACCCTCACTGATACACAGAGAGTAGGATTTGTCTGCGGAATAATGGGAGTGCAAGGGTCTGTGACGTTGATATGGCTGTATGTAGCACTATTAGTCACCGGGGGGGTGGGCGTAGCTCAGATGGTAGAGCGCTCGGTTGGCGTGCGAGAGGTACTGGCATCGATACCCAGCGCCTCCAGAATTTTTAACACACCTACATTCGCACCTTGCCATGCAAATGGAATAATTCACAACTAGCAGAGGTGTCTAGGCAGATACAAGCGAACGATTAGCATCCACAATTGGCAAGCGTGCTTTTATTCGTGCGCAGGAAGCACCCTCCATCCACACCTACACTTAATTTAGAAACAGTACAAGTGTTCCCATAATATTCTCAAGCCTACGTCGGAAAGATATGCCTTTTGCCGTGTTCACGTAAATCCCACTGCACGTTCCCATTCTTTGCGTGCAGTCGGCTGCTACTGGTGTTGCTGGTTGTGACTGCTGATAACAGATGCCGTAGCAATCAATTCATGGAGTGAATTGTATGTTTTGAGATAGTCTGTCTCTGACAAGCAAGCGCAGGTGATGTAGGTGCGAACACAGGAAGCTTGCAGCCCCTCGCTGCCTGCAGACACAGAGCAGCCACACTGGGAGAGCGGCCTAAGCCGTAGGCGAAATGTGCTCATTCGCTTTGGCGCGACGTCGAACTATAAATAAGGCTGCCACTAGCGTGAGCGTCGTGTAAAGTCGGAAAAGTCGGCTGCATGGGTGGTTGCCAAGTTTGGGGAGCGTTTCGGAGTATGATCAGTGCAATGGAGACGCGGAAACTTGTTGTGGCCCAGTGTTTTGCAGTTGGACGACAAGAGTGGTACACAGTAGCAAAGAGCGAGGCACTGAGATGGCATGAACAATGCAGTGCACAATGGGGCTCGAGATGTGCTTGTTATCTCAGGTGCTGTGTGATTGTCGACAAGGAGTGAAATGGACCAATTTGTGACCGCCCTTTCAATTTAAGACGTTAAAAACAGACGGAATTTGCATTCGTAATACCAGAGCATCGAAACTACTTGGAACTCTTGTGTATATGAACGTGTCCGCGCCTTTGTACTCTGGTACCTTCGCCGCTACAAACCAACCAACCATCGTGTCCGTGCACATCAGAGTCGCAAAGAATGGAGAATAGGCAGGCTTTGTCGTGTGTGCAGCCGTAGCTCAGTTGGCAGATCGTTCGCTTAGTGTGTGAAAGGTCTCGGGTTCAAGCCCCGGCGCCTCCGTGTTTTGTGGTCAGTGCATGGTAAGTGCTGGTCGCGGCGAACCTAAAGGCACGCAAGAAGTTGCAAAACCAGCGTCACAGACTGATATGATGTGTACTGACATAAGGAGAGCAAGATGTAAGTGTGGGGACCGGCTGTTATCGAGGTGTCATCGAGTGGAGATCTGTCTAAGGTATCAAGGCTAAACGTCATTGAAGTCTAGAGAGTGGACAACACGTTCGTCATACTCAGAGCGATGTCCGAACTCTATTTTCGACGTTATGCGTGCCACTTTCATTGTGGCCAACTACGATTCGATACAGAATGCACGAAACCTGAAAGACACCCTCACTGATACACAGAGAGTAGGATTTGTCTGCGGAATAATGGGAGTGCAAGGGTCTGTGACGTTGATATGGCTGTATGTAGCACTATTAGTCACCAGGGGGGTGGGCGTAGCTCAGATGGTAGAGCGCTCGGTTGGCGTGCGAGAGGTACTGGCATCGATACCCAGCGCCTCCAGAATTTTTAACACACCTACATTCGCACCTTGCCATGCAAATGGAATAATTCACAACTAGCAGAGGTGTCTAGGCAGATACAAGCGAACGATTAGCATCCACAATTGGCAAGCGTGCTTTTATTCGTGCGCAGGAAGCACCCTCCATCCACACCTACACTTAATTTAGAAACAGTACAAGTGTTCCCATAATATTCTCAAGCCTACGTCGGAAAGATATGCCTTTTGCCGTGTTCACGTAAATCCCACTGCACGTTCCCATTCTTTGCGTGCAGTCGGCTGCTACTGGTGTTGCTGGTTGTGACTGCTGATAACAGATGCCGTAGCAATCAATTCATGGAGTGAATTGTATGTTTTGAGATAGTCTGTCTCTGACAAGCAAGCGCAGGTGATATAGGTGCGAACACAGGAAGCTTGCAGCCCCTCGCTGCCTGCAGACACAGAGCAGCCACACTGGGAGAGCGGCCTAAGCCGTAGGCGAAATGTGCTCATTCGCTTTGGCGCGACGTCGAACTATAAATAAGGCTGCCACTAGCGTGAGCGTTGCGTGAGCGTCGTGTAAAGTCGGAAAAGTCGGCTGCATGGGTGGTTGCCAAGTTTGGGGAGCGTTTCGGAGTATGATCAGTGCAATGGAGACGCGGAAACTTGTTGTGGCCCAGTGTTTTGCAGTTGGACGACAAGAGTGGTACACAGTAGCAAAGAGCGAGGCACTGAGATGGCATGAACAATGCAGTGCACAATGGGGCTCGAGATGTGCTTGTTATCTCAGGTGCTGTGTGATTGTCGACAAGGAGTGAAATGGAGCAATTTGTGACCGCCCTTTCAATTTAAGACGTTAAAAACAGACGGAATTTGCATTCGTAATACCAGAGCATCGAAACTACTTGGAACTCTTGTGTATATGAACGTGTCCGCGCCTTTGTACTCTGGTACCTTCGCCGCTACAAACCAACCAACCATCGTGTCCGTGCACATCAGAGTCGCAAAGAATGGAGAATAGGCAGGCTTTGTCGTGTGTGCAGCCGTAGCTCAGTTGGCAGATCGTTCGCTTAGTGTGTGAAAGGTCTCGGGTTCAAGCCCCGGCGCCTCCGTGTTTTGTGGTCAGTGCATGGTAAGTGCTGGTCGCGGCGAACCTAAAGGCACGCAAGAAGTTGCAAAACCAGCGTCACAGACTGATATGATGTGTACTGACATAAGGAGAGCAAGATGTAAGTGTGGGGACCGGCTGTTATCGAGGTGTCATCGAGTGCACATCTGTCTAAGGTATCAAGGCTAAACGTCATTGAAGTCTAGAGAGTGGACAACACGTTCGTCATACTCAGAGCGATGTCCGAACTCTATTTTCGACGTTATGCGTGCCACTTTCATTGTGGCCAACTACGATTCGATACAGAATGCACGAAACCTGAAAGACACCCTCACTGATACACAGAGAGTAGGATTTGTCTGCGGAATAATGGGAGTGCAAGGGTCTGTGACGTTGATATGGCTGTATGTAGCACTATTAGTCACCAGGGGGGTGGGCGTAGCTCAGATGGTAGAGCGCTCGGTTGGCGTGCGAGAGGTACTGGCATCGATACCCAGCGCCTCCAGAATTTTTAACACACCTACATTCGCACCTTGCCATGCAAATGGAGTAATTCACAACTAGCAGAGGTGTCTAGGCAGATACAAGCGAACGATTAGCATCCACAATTGGCAAGCGTGCTTTTATTCGTGCGCAGGAAGCACCCTCCATCCACACCTACACTTAATTTAGAAACAGTACAAGTGTTCCCATAATATTCTCAAGCCTACGTCGGAAAGATATGCCTTTTGCCGTGTTCACGTAAATCCCACTGCACGTTCCCATTCTTTGCGTGCAGTCGGCTGCTACTGGTGTTGCTGGTTGTGACTGCTGATAACAGATGCCGTAGCAATCAATTCATGGAGTGAATTGTATGTTTTGAGATAGTCTGTCTCTGACAAGCAAGCGCAGGTGATATAGGTGCGAACACAGGAAGCTTGCAGCCCCTCGCTGCCTGCAGACACAGAGCAGCCACACTGGGAGAGCGGCCTAAGCCGTAGGCGAAATGTGCTCATTCGCTTTGGCGCGACGTCGAACTATAAATAAGGCTGCCACTAGCGTGAGCGTCGTGTAAAGTCGGAAAAGTCGGCTGCATGGGTGATTGCCAAGTTTGGGGAGCGTTTCGGAGTATGATCAGTGCAATGGAGACGCGGTAACTTGTTGTGGCCCAGTGTTTTGCAGTTGGACGACAAGAGTGGTACACAGTAGCAAAGAGCGAGGCACTGAGATGGCATGAACAATGGAGTGCACAATGGGGCTCGAGATGTGCTTGTTATCTCAGGTGCTGTGTGATTGTCGACAAGGAGTGAAATGGACCAATTTGTGACCGCCCTTTCAATTTAAGACGTTAAAAACAGACGGAATTGGCATTCGTAATACCAGAGCATCGAAACTACTTGGAACTCTTGTGTATATGAACGTGTCCTCGCCTTTGTACTCTGGTACCTTCGCCGCTACAAACCAACCAACCATCGTGTCCGTGCACATCAGAGTCACAAATAATGGAGAATAGGCAGGCTTTGTCGTGTGTGCAGCCGTAGCTCAGTTGGCAGATCGTTCGCTTAGTGTGTGAAAGGTCTCGGGTTCAAGCTCCGGCGCCTCCATGTTTTGTGGTCAGTGCATGGTAAGTGCTGGTCGCGGCGAACCTAAAGGCACGCAAGAAGTTGCAAAACCAGCGTCACAGACTGATATGATGTGTACTGACATAAGGAGAGCAAGATGTAAGTGTGGGGACCGGCTGTTATCGAGGTGTCATCGAGTGGAGATCTGTCTAAGGTATCAAGGCTTAACGTCATTGAAGTCTAGATAGTGGACAACACGTTCGTCATACTCAGAGCGATGTCCGAACTCTATTTTCGACGTTATGCGTGCCACTTTCATTGTGGCCAACTACGATTCGATACAGAATGCACGAAACCTGAAAGACACCCTCACTGATACACAGAGAGTAGGATTTGTCTGCGGAATAATGGGAGTGCAAGGGTCTGTGACGTTGATATGGCTGTATGTAGCACTATTAGGCACCGGAAGGTGGGCGTAGCTCAGATGGTAGAGCGCTCGGTTGGCGTGCGAGAGGTACTGGGATCGATACCCAGCGCCTCCAGAATTTTTAACACACCTACATTCGCACCTTGCCATGCAAATGGAATAATTCACAACTAGCAGAGGTGTCTAGGCAGATACAAGCGAACGATTAGCATCCACAATTGGCAAGCGTGCTTTTATTCGTGCGCAGGAAGCACCCTCCTTCCACACCTACACTTAATTTAGAAACAGTACAAGTGTTCCCATAATATTCTCAAGCCTACGTCGGAAAGATATGCCTTTTGCCGAGTTCACGTAAATCCCACTGCACGTTCCCATTCTTTGCGTGCAGTCGGCTGCTACTGGTGTTGCTGGTTGTGACTGCTGATAACAGATGCCGTAGCAATCAATTCATGGAGTGAATTGTATGTTTTGAGATAGTCTTTCTCTGACAAGCAAGCGCAGGTGATATAGGTGCGAACACAGGAAGCTTGCAGCCCCTCGCTGCCTGCAGACACAGAGCAGCCACACTGGGAGAGCGGCCTAAGCCGTAGGCGAAATGTGCTCATTCGCTTTGGCGCGACGTCGAACTATAAATAAGGTTGCCACTAGCGTAAAGTCGGAAAAGTCGGCTGCATGGGTGGTTGCCAAGTTTGGGGAGCGTTTCGGAGTATGGTCAGTGCAATGGAGACGCGGAAACTTGTTGTGGCCCAGTGTTTTGCAGTTGGACGACAAGAGTGGTACACAGTAGCAAAGAGCGAGGCACTGAGATGGCATGAACAATGCAGTGCACAATGGGGCTCGAGATGTGCTTGTTATCTCAGGTGCTGTGTGATTGTCGACAAGGAGTGAAATGGACCAATTTGTGACCGCCCTTTCAATTTAAGACGTTAAAAACAGACGGAATTTGCATTCGTAATACCAGAGCATCGAAACTACTTGGAACTCTTGTGTATATGAACGTGTCCGCGCCTTTGTACTCTGGTACCTTCGCCGCTACAAACCAACCAACCATCGTGTCCGTGCACATCAGAGTCGCAAAGAATGGAGAATAGGCAGGCTTTGTCCTGTGTGCAGCCGTAGCTCAGTTGGCAGATCGTTCGCTTAGTGTGTGAAAGGTCTCGGGTTCAAGCCCCGGCGCCTCCATGTTTTGTGGTCAGTGCATGGTAAATGCTGGTCGCGGCGAACCTAAAGGCACGCTTGAAGTTGCAAAACCAGCGTCACAGACTGATATGATGTGTACTGACATAAGGAGAGCAAGATGTAAGTGTGGGGACCGGCTGTTATCGAGGTGTCATCGAGTGGAGATCTGTCTAAGGTATCAAGGCTAAACGTCATTGAAGTCTAGAGAGTGGACAACACGTTCGTCATACTCAGAGCGATGTCCGAACTCTATTTTCGACGTTATGCGTGCCACTTTCATTGTGGCCAACTACGATTCGATACAGAATGCACGAAACCTGAAAGACACCCTCACTGATACACAGAGAGTAGGATTTGTCTGCGGAATAATGGGAGTGCAAGGGTCTGTGAAGTTGATATGGCTGTATGTAGCACTATTAGTCACCGGCGGGGTGGGCGTAGCTCAGATGGTAGAGCGCTCGGTTGGCGTGCGAGAGGTACTGGGATCGATACCCAGCGCCTCCAGAATTTTTAACACACCTACATTCGCACCTTGCCATGCAAATGGAATAATTCACAACTAGCAGAGGTGTCTAGGCAGATACAAGCGAACGATTAGCATCCACAATTGGCAAGCGTGCTTTTATTCGTGCGCAGGAAGCACCCTCCATCCACACCTACACTTAATTTAGAAACAGTACAAGTGTTCCCATAATATTCTCAAGCCTACGTCGGAAAGATATGCCTTTTGCCGAGTTCACGTAAATCCCTCTGCACGTTCCCATTCTTTGCGTGCAGTCGGCTGCTACTGGTGTTGCTGGTTGTGACTGATGATAACAGATGCCGTAGCAATCAATTCATGGAGTGAATTGTATGTTTTGAGATAGTCTGTCTCTGACAAGCAAGCGCAGGTGATATAGGTGCGAACACAGGAAGCTTGCAGCCCCTCGCTGCCTGCAGACACAGAGCAGCCACACTGGGAGAGCGGCCTAAGCCGTAGGCGAAATGTGCTCATTCGCTTTGGCGCGACGTCGAACTATAAATAAGGCTGCCACTAGCGTAAAGTCGGAAAAGTCGGCTGCATGGGTGGTTGCCAAGTTTGGGGAGCGTTTCGGAGTATGATCAGTGCAATGGAGACGCGGAAACTTGTTGTGGCCCAGTGTTTTGCAGTTGGACGACTAGAGTAGTACACAGTAGCAAAGAGCGAGGCACTGAGATGGCATGAACAATGGAGTGCACAATGAGGCTCGAGATGTGCTTGTTATCTCAGGCGCTGTGTGATTGTCGACAAGGAGTGAAATGGAGCAATTTGTGACCGCCCTTTCAATTTAAAACGTTAAAAACAGACGGAATTTGCATTCGTAATACCAGAGCATCGAAACTACTTGGAACTCTTGTGTATATGAACGTGTCCTCGCCTTTGTACTCTGGTACCTTCGCCGCTACAAACCAACCAACCATCGTGTCCGTGCACATCAGAGTCACAAAGAATGGAGAATAGGCAGGCTTTGTCGTGTGTGCAGCCGTAGCTCAGTTGGCAGATCGTTCGCTTAGTGTGTGAAAGGTCTCGGGTTCAAGCTCCGGCGCCTCCATGTTTTGTGGTCAGTGCATGGTAAGTGCTGGTCGCGGCGAACCTAAAGGCACGCAAGAAGTTGCAAAACCAGCGTCACAGACTGATATGATGTGTACTGACATAAGGAGAGCAAGATGTAAGTGTGGGGACCGGCTGTTATCGAGGTGTCATCGAGTGGAGATCTGTCTAAGGTATCAAGGCTTAACGTCATTGAAGTCTAGATAGTGGACAACACGTTCGTCATACTCAGAGCGATGTCCGAACTCTATTTTCGACGTTATGCGTGCCACTTTCATTGTGGCCAACTACGATTCGATACAGAATGCACGATACCTGAAAGACACCCTCACTGATACACAGAGAGTACGATTTGTCTGCGGAATAATGGGAGTGCAAGGGTCTGTGACGTTGATATGGCTGTATGTAGCACTATTAGTCACCGGGGGGGTGGGCGTAGCTCAGATGGTAGAGCGCTCGGTTGGCGTGCGAGAGGTACTGGGATCGATACCCAGCGCCTCCAGAATTTTTAACACACCTACATTCGCACCTTGCCATGCAAATGGAATAATTCACAACTAGCAGAGGTGTCTAGGCAGATACAAGCGAACGATTAGCATCCACAATTGGCAAGCATGCTTTTATTCGTGCGCAGGAAGCACCCTCCTTCCACACCTACACTTAATTTAGAAACAGTACAAGTGTTCCCATAATATTCTCAAGCCTACGTCGGAAAGATATGCCTTTTGCCGAGTTCACGTAAATCCCACTGCACGTTCCCATTCTTTGCGTGCAGTCGGCTGCTACTGGTGTTGCTGGTTGTGACTGCTGATAACAGATGCCGTAGCAATCAATTCATGGAGTGAATTGTATGTTTTGAGATAGTCTGTCTCTGACAAGCAAGCGCAGGTGATATAGGTGCGAACACAGGAAGCTTGCAGCCCCTCGCTGCCTGCAGACACAGAGCAGCCACACTGGGAGAGCGGCCTAAGCCGTAGGCGAAATGTGCTCATTCGCTTTGGCGCGACGTCGAACTATAAATAAGGTTGCCACTAGCGTGAGCGTCGTGTAAAGTCGGAAAAGTCGGCTGCATGGGTGATTGCCAAGTTTGGGGAGCGTTTCGGAGTATGATCAGTGCAATGGAGACGCGGAAACTTGTTGTGGCCCAGTGTTTTGCAGTTGGACGACAAGAGTGGTACACAGTAGCAAAGAGCGAGGCACTGAGATGGCATGAACAATGCAGTGCACAATGGGGCTCGTGATGTGCTTGTTATCTCAGGTGCTGTGTGATTGTCGACAAGGAGTGAAATGGACCAATTTGTGACCGCCCTTTCAATTTAAGACGTTAAAAACAGACGGAATTTGCAATCGTAATACCAGAGCATCGAAACTACTTGGAGCTCTTGTGTATATGAACGTGTCCGCGCCTTTGTACTCTGGTACCTTCGCCGCTACAAACCAACCAACCATCGTGTCCGTGCACATCAGAGTCGCAAAGAATGGAGAATAGGCAGGCTTTGCCGTGTGTGCAGCCGTAGCTCAGTTGGCAGATCGTTCGCTTAGTGTGTGAAAGGTCTCGGGTTCAAGCCCCGGCGCTTCCATGTTTTGTGGTCAGTGCATGGTAAGTGCTGGTCGCGGCGAACCTAAAGGCACGCAAGAAGTTGCAAAACCAGCGTCACAGACTGATATGATGTGTACTGACATAAGGAGAGCAAGATGTAAGTGTGGGGACCGGCTGTTATCGAGGTGTCATCGAGTGGAGATCTGTCTAAGGTATCAAGGCTAAACGTCATTGAAGTCTAGAGAGTGGACAACACGTTCGTCATACTCAGAGCGATGTCCGAACTCTATTTTCGACGTTATGCGTGCCACTTTCATTGTGGCCAACTACGATTCGATACAGAATGCACGAAACCTGAAAGACACCCTCACTGATACACAGAGAGTAGGATTTGTCTGCGGAATAATGGGAGTGCAAGGGTCTGTGACGTTGATATGGCTGTATGTAGCACTATTAGTCACTGGGGGGGTGGGCGTAGATCAGATGGTAGAGCGCTCGGTTGGCGTGCGAGAGGTACTGGGATCGATACCCAGCGCCTCCAGAATTTTTAACACACCTACATTCGCACCTTGCCATGCAAATGGAATAATTCACAACTAGCAAAGGTGTCTAGGCAGATACAAGCGAACGATTAGCATCCACAATTGGCAAGCGTGCTTTTATTCGTGCGCAGGAAGCACCCTCCTTCCACACCTACACTTAATTTAGAAACAGTACAAGTGTTCCCATAATATTCTCAAGCCTACGTCGGAAAGATATGCCTTTTGCCGAGTTCACGTAAATCCCACTGCACGTTCCCATTCTTTGCGTGCAGTCGGCTGCTACTGGTGTTGCTGGTTGTGACTGCTGATAACAGATGCCGTAGCAATCAATTCATGGAGTGAATTGTATGTTTTGAGATAGTCTGTCTCTGACAAGCAAGCGCAGGTGATATAGGTGCGAACACAGGAAGCTTGCAGCCCCTCGCTGCCTGCAGACACAGAGCAGCCACACTGGGAGAGCGGCCTAAGCCGTAGGCGAAATGTGCTCATTCGCTTTGGCGCGACGTCGAACTATAAATAAGGCTGCCACTAGCGTGAGCGTTGCGTGAGCGTCGTGTAAAGTCGGAAAAGTCGGCTGCATGGGTGATTGCCAAGTTTGGGGAGCGTTTCGGAGTATGATCAGTGCAATGGAGACGCGGAAACTTGTTGTGGCCCAGTGTTTTGCAGTTGGACGACAAGAGTGGTACACAGTAGCAAAGAGCGAGGCACTGAGATGGCATGAACAATGGAGTGCACAATGGGGCTCGAGATGTGCTTGTTATCTCAGGTGCTGTGTGATTGTCGACAAGGAGTGAAATGGACCAATTTGTGACCGCCCTTTCAATTTAAGACGTTAAAAACAGACGGAATTGGCATTCGTAATACCAGAGCATCGAAACTACTTGGAACTCTTGTGTATATGAACGTGTCCTCGCCTTTGTACTCTGGTACCTTCGCCGCTACAAACCAACCAACCATCGTGTCCGTGCACATCAGAGTCACAAAGAATGGAGAATAGGCAGGCTTTGTCGTGTGTGCAGCCGTAGCTCAGTTGGCAGATCGTTCGCTTAGTGTGTGAAAGGTCTCGGGTTCAAGCTCCGGCGCCTCCATGTTTTGTGGTCAGTGCATGGTAAGTGCTGGTCGCGGCGAACCTAAAGGCACGCAAGAAGTTGCAAAACCAGCGTCACAGACTGATATGATGTGTACTGACATAAGGAGAGCAAGATGTAAGTGTGGGGACCGGCTGTTATCGAGGTGTCATCGAGTGGAGATCTGTCTAAGGTATCAAGGCTTAACGTCATTGAAGTCTAGATAGTGGACAACACGTTCGTCATACTCAGAGCGATGTCCGAACTCTATTTTCGACGTTATGCGTGCCACTTTCATTGTGGCCAACTACGATTCGATACAGAATGCACGAAACCTGAAAGACACCCTCACTGATACACAGAGAGTAGGATTTGTCTGCGGAATAATGGGAGTGCAAGGGTCTGTGACGTTGATATGGCTGTATGTAGCACTATTAGTCACCGGGGGGTGGGCGTAGCTCAGATGGTAGAGCGCTCGGTTGGCGTGCGAGAGGTACTGGGATCGATACCCAGCGCCTCCAGAATTTTTAACACACCTACATTCGCACCTTGCCATGCAAATGGAATAATTCACAACTAGCAGAGGTGTCTAGGCAGATACAAGCGAACGATTAGCATCCACAATTGGCAAGCGTGCTTTTATTCGTGCGCAGGAAGCACCCTCCTTCCACACCTACACTTAATTTAGAAACAGTACAAGTGTTCCCATAATATTCTGAAGCCTACGTCGGAAAGATATGCCTTTTGCCGAGTTCACGTAAATCCCACTGCACGTTCCCATTCTTTGCGTGCAGTCGGCTGCTACTGGTGTTGCTGGTTGTGACTGCTGATAACAGATGCCGTAGCAATCAATTCATGGAGTGAATTGTATGTTTTGAGATAGTCTGTCTCTGACAAGCAAGCGCAGGTGATATAGGTGCGAACACAGGAAGCTTGCAGCCCCTCGCTGCCTGCAGACACAGAGTAGCCACACTGGGAGAGCGGCCTAAGCCGTAGGCGAAATGTGCTCATTCGCTTTGGCGCGACGTCGAACTATAAATAAGGCTGCCACTAGGGTGAGCGTCGTGTAAAGTCGGAAAAGTCGGCTGCATGGGTGATTGCCAAGTTTGGGGAGCGTTTCGGAGTATGATCAGTGCAATGGAGACGCGGAAACTTGTTGTGGCCCAGTGTTTTGCAGTTGGACGACAAGAGTGGTACACAGTAGCAAAGAGCGAGGCACTGAGATGGCATGAACAATGGAGTGCACAATGGGGCTCGAGATGTGCTTGTTATCTCAGGTGCTGTGTGATTGTCGACAAGGAGTGAAATGGACCAATTTGTGACCGCCCTTTCAATTTAAGACGTTAAAAACAGACGGAATTTGCATTCGTAATACTAGAGCATCGAAACTACTTGGATCTCTTGTGTATATGAACGTGTCCTCGCCTTTGTACTCTGGTACCTTCGCCGCTACAAACCAACCAACCATCGTGTCCGTGCACATCAGAGTCACAAAGAATGGAGAATAGGCAGGCTTTGTCGTGTGTGCAGCCGTAGCTCAGTTGGCAGATCGTTCGCTTAGTGTGTGAAAGGTCTCGGGTTCAAGCCCCGGCGCCTCCATGTTTTGTGGTCAGTGCATGGTAAGTGCTGGTCGCGGCGAACCTAAAGGCACGCAAGAAGTTGCAAAACCAGCGTCACAGACTGATATGATGTGTACTGACATAAGGAGAGCAAGATGTAAGTGTGGGGACCGGCTGTTATCGAGGTGTCATCGAGTGCACATCTGTCTAAGGTATCAAGGCTAAACAACATTGAAGTCTAGAGAGTGGACAACACGTTCGTCATACTCAGAGCGATGTCCGAACTCTATTTTCGACGTTATGCGTGCCACTTTCATTGTGGCCAACTACGATTCGATACAGAATGCACGAAACCTGAAAGACACCCTCACTGATACACAGAGAGTAGGATTTGTCTGCGGAATAATGGGAGTGCAAGGGTCTGTGACGTTGATATGGCTGTATGTAGCACTATTAGTCACCGGGGGGGTGGGCGTAGCTCAGATGGTAGAGCGCTCGGTTGGCGTGCGAGAGGTACTGGGATCGATACCCAGCGCCTCCAGAATTTTTAACACACCTACATTCGCACCTTGCCATGCAAATGGAATAATTCACAACTAGCAGAGGTGTCTAGGCAGATACAAGCGAACGATTAGCATCCACAATTGGCAAGCGTGCTTTTATTCGTGCGCAGGAAGCATCCTCCTTCCACACCTACACTTAATTTAGAAACAGTACAAGTGTTCCCATAATATTCTCAAGCCTACGTCGGAAAGATATGCCTTTTGCCGAGTTCACGTAAATCCCACTGCACGTTCCCATTCTTTGCGTGCAGTCGGCTGCTACTGGTGTTGCTGGTTGTGACTGCTGATAACAGATGCCGTAGCAATCAATTCATGGAGTGAATTGTATGTTTTGAGATAGTCTGTCTCTGACAAGCAAGCGCAGGTGATATAGGTGCGAACACAGGAAGCTTGCAGCCCCTCGCTGCCTGCAGACACAGAGCAGCCACACTGGGAGAGCGGCCTAAGCCGTAGGCGAAATGTGCTCATTCGCTTTGGCGCGACGTCGAACTATAAATAAGGCTGCCACTAGCGTGAGCGTCGTGTAAAGTGGGAAAAGTCGGCTGCATGGGTGATTGCCAAGTTTGGGGAGCGTTTCGGAGTATGATCAGTGCAATGGAGACGTGGAAACTTGTTGTGGCCCAGTGTTTTGCAGTTGGACGACAAGAGTGGTACACAGTAGCAAAGAGCGAGGCACTGAGATGGCATGAACAATGCAGTGCACAATGGGGCTCGAGATGTGCTTGTTATCTCAGGTGCTGTGTGATTGTCGACAAGGAGTGAAATGGACCAATTTGTGACCGCCCTTTCAATTTAAGACGTTAAAAACAGACGGAATTTGCATTCGTAATACCAGAGCATCGAAACTACTTGGAACTCTTGTGTATATGAACGTGTCCGCGCCTTTGTACTCTGGTACCTTCGCCGCTACAAACCAACCAACCATCGTGTCCGTGCACATCAGAGTCGCAAAGAATGGAGAATAGGCAGGCTTTGCCGTGTGTGCAGCCGTAGCTCAGTTGGCAGATCGTTCGCTTAGTGTGTGAAAGGTCTCGGGTTCAAGCCCCGGCGCCTCCATGTTTTGTGGTCAGTGCATGGTAAGTGCTGGTCGCGGCGAACCTAAAGGCACGCAAGAAGTTGCAAAACCAGCGTCACAGACTGATATGATGTGTACTGACATAAGGAGAGCAAGATGTAAGTGTGGGGACCGGCTGTTATCGAGGTGTCATCGAGTGGAGATCTGTCTAAGGTATCAAGGCTAAACGTCATTGAAGTCTAGAGAGTGGACAACACGTTCGTCATACTCAGAGCGATGTCCGAACTCTATTTTCGACGTTATGCGTGCCACTTTCATTGTGGCCAACTACGATTCGATACAGAATGCACGAAACCTGAAAGACACCCTCACTGATACACAGAGAGTAGGATTTGTCTGCGGAATAATGGGAGTGCAAGGGTCTGTGACGTTGATATGGCTGTATGTAGCACTATTAGTCACTGGGGGGGTGGGCGTAGCTCAGATGGTAGAGCGCTCGGTTGGCGTGCGAGAGGTACTGGGATCGATACCCAGCGCCTCCAGAATTTTTAACACACCTACATTCGCACCTTGCCATGCAAATGGAATAATTCACAACTAGCAAAGGTGTCTAGGCAGATACAAGCGAACGATTAGCATCCACAATTGGCAAGCGTGCTTTTATTCGTGCGCAGGAAGCACCCTCCTTCCACACCTACACTTAATTTAGAAACAGTACAAGTGTTCCCATAATATTCTCAAGCCTACGTCGGAAAGATATGCCTTTTGCCGAGTTCACGTAAATCCCACTGCACGTTCCCATTCTTTGCGTGCAGTCGGCTGCTACTGGTGTTGCTGGTTGTGACTGCTGATAACAGATGCCGTAGCAATCAATTCATGGAGTGAATTGTATGTTTTGAGATAGTCTGTCTCTGACAAGCAAGCGCAGGTGATATAGGTGCGAACACAGGAAGCTTGCAGCCCCTCGCTGCCTGCAGACACAGAGCAGCCACACTGGGAGAGCGGCCTAAGCCGTAGGCGAAATGTGCTCATTCGCTTTGGCGCGACGTCGAACTATAAATAAGGCTGCCACTAGCGTGAGCGTTGCGTGAGCGTCGTGTAAAGTCGGAAAAGTCGGCTGCATGGGTGATTGCCAAGTTTGGGGAGCGTTTCGGAGTATGATCAGTGCAATGGAGACGCGGAAACTTGTTGTGGCCCAGTGTTTTGCAGTTGGACGACAAGAGTGGTACACAGTAGCAAAGAGCGAGGCACTGAGATGGCATGAACAATGGAGTGCACAATGGGGCTCGAGATGTGCTTGTTATCTCAGGTGCTGTGTGATTGTCGACAAGGAGTGAAATGGACCAATTTGTGACCGCCCTTTCAATTTAAGACGTTAAAAACAGACGGAATTTGCATTCGTAATACCAGAGCATCGAAACTACTTGGAACTCTTGTGTATATGAACGTGTCCGCGCCTTTGTACTCTGGTACCTTCGCCGCTACAAACCAACCAACCATCGTGTCCGTGCACATCAGAGTCGCAAAGAATGGAGAATAGGCAGGCTTTGCCGTGTGTGCAGCCGTAGCTCAGTTGGCAGATCGTTCGCTTAGTGTGTGAAAGGTCTCGGGTTCAAGCCCCGGCGCCTCCATGTTTTGTGGTCAGTGCATGGTAAGTGCTGGTCGCGGCGAACCTAAAGGCACGCAAGAAGTTGCAAAACCAGCGTCACAGACTGATATGATGTGTACTGACATAAGGAGAGCAAGATGTAAGTGTGGGGACCGGCTGTTATCGAGGTGTCATCGAGTGGAGATCTGTCTAAGGTATCAAGGCTAAACGTCATTGAAGTCTAGAGAGTGGACAACACGTTCGTCATACTCAGAGCGATGTCCGAACTCTATTTTCGACGTTATGCGTGCCACTTTCATTGTGGCCAACTACGATTCGATACAGAATGCACGAAACCTGAAAGACACCCTCACTGATACACAGAGAGTAGGATTTGTCTGCGGAATAATGGGAGTGCAAGGGTCTGTGACGTTGATATGGCTGTATGTAGCACTATTAGTCACCGGGGAGGTGGGCGTGGATCAGATGGTAGAGTGTTCGGTTGGCGTGCGAGAGGTACTGGGATCGATACCCAGCGCCTCCAGAATTTTTAACACACCTACATTCGCACCTTGCCATGCAAATGGAATAATTCACAACTAGCAAAGGTGTCTAGGCAGATACAAGCGAACGATTAGCATCCACAATTGGCAAGCGTGCTTTTATTCGTGCGCAGGAAGCACCCTCCTTCCACACCTACACTTAATTTAGAAACAGTACAAGTGTTCCCATAATATTCTCAAGCCTACGTCGGAAAGATATGCCTTTTGCCGAGTTCACGTAAATCCCACTGCACGTTCCCATTCTTTGCGTGCAGTCGGCTGCTACTGGTGTTGCTGGTTGTGACTGCTGATAACAGATGCCGTAGCAATCAATTCATGGAGTGAATTGTATGTTTTGAGATAGTCTGTCTCTGACAAGCAAGCGCAGGTGATATAGGTGCGAACACAGGAAGCTTGCAGCCCCTCGCTGCCTGCAGACACAGAGCAGCCACACTGGGAGAGCGGCCTAAGCCGTAGGCGAAATGTGCTCATTCGCTTTGGCGCGACGTCGAACTATAAATAAGGCTGCCACTAGCGTGAGCGTTGCGTGAGCGTCGTGTAAAGTCGGAAAAGTCGGCTGCATGGGTGATTGCCAAGTTTGGGGAGCGTTTCGGAGTATGATCAGTGCAATGGAGACGCGGAAACTTGTTGTGGCCCAGTGTTTTGCAGTTGGACGACAAGAGTGGGACACAGTAGCAAAGAGCGAGGCACTGAGATGGCATGAACAATGCAGTGCACAATGGGGCTCGAGATGTGCTTGTTATCTCAGGTGCTGTGTGATTGTCGACAAGGAGTGAAATGGAGCAATTTGTGACCGCCCTTTCAATTTAAGACGTTAAAAACAGACGGAATTTGCATTCGTAATACCAGAGCATCGAAACTACTTGGAACTCTTGTGTATATGAACGTGTCCGCGCCTTTGTACTCTGGTACCTTCGCCGCTACAAACCAACCAACCATCGTGTCCGTGCACATCAGAGTCGCAAAGAATGGAGAATAGGCAGGCTTTGTCGTGTGTGCAGCCGTAGCTCAGTTGGCAGATCGTTCGCTTAGTGTGTGAAAGGTGTCGGGTTCAAGCCCCGGCGCCTCCATGTTTTGTGGTCAGTGCATGGTAAGTGCTGGTCGCGGCGAACCTAAAGGCACGCAAGAAGTTGCAAAACCAGCGTCACAGACTGATATGATGTGTACTGACATAAGGAGAGCAAGATGTAAGTGTGGGGACCGGCTGTTATCGAGGTGTCATCGAGTGGAGATCTGTCTAAGGTATCAAGGCTAAACGTCATTGAAGTCTAGAGAGTGGACAACACGTTCGTCATACTCAGAGCGATGTCCGAACTCTATTTTCGACGTTATGCGTGCCACTTTCATTGTGGCCAACTACGATTCGATACAGAATGCACGAAACCTGAAAGACACCCTCACTGATACACAGAGAGTAGGATTTGTCTGCGGAATAATGGGAGTGCAAGGGTCTGTGACGTTGATATGGCTGTATGTAGCACTATTAGTCACCGGGGGGGTGGGCGTAGCTCAGATGGTAGAGCGCTCGGTTGGCGTGCGAGAGGTACTGTGATCGATACCCAGCGCCTCCAGAATTTTTAACACACCTACATTCGCACCTTGCCATGCAAATGGAATAATTCACAACTAGCAGAGGTGTCTAGGCAGATACAAGCGAAGGATTAGCATCCACAATTGGCAATCGTGCTTTTATTCGTGCGCAGGAAGCACCCTCCTTCCACACCTACACTTAATTTAGAAACAGTACAAGTGTTCCCATAATATTCTCAAGCCTACGTCGGAAAGATATGCCTTTTGCCGAGTTCACGTAAATCCCACTGCACGTTCCCATTCTTTGCGTGCAGTCGGCTGCTACTGGTGTTGCTGGTTGTGACTGCTGATAACAGATGCCGTAGCAATCAATTCATGGAGTGAATTGTATGTTTTGAGATAGTCTGTCTCTGACAAGCAAGCGCAGGTGATATAGGTGCGAACACAGGAAGCTTGCAGCCCCTCGCTGCCTGAAGACACAGAGCAGCCACACTGGGAGAGCGGCCTAAGCCGTAGGCGAAATGTGCTCATTCGCTTTGGCGCGACGTCGAACTATAAATAAGGCTGCCACTAGCGTGAGCGTCGTGTAAAGTCGGAAAAGTCGGCTGCATGGGTGATTGCCAAGTTTGGGGAGCGTTTCGGAGTATGATCAGTGCAATGGAGACGCGGAAACTTGTTGTGGCCCAGTGTTTTGCAGTTGGACGACAAGAGTGGGACACAGTAGCAAAGAGCGAGGCACTGAGATGGCATGAACAATGCAGTGCACAATGGGGCTCGAGATGTGCTTGTTATTTCAGGTGCTGTGTGATTGTCGACAAGGAGTGAAATGGAGCAATTTGTGACCGCCCTTTCAATTTAAGACGTTAAAAACAGACGGAATTTGCATTCGTAATACCAGAGCATCGAAACTACTTGGAACTCTTGTGTATATGAACGTGTCCGCGCCTTTGTACTCTGGTACCTTCGCCGCTACAAACCAACCAACCACCGTGCCCGTGCACATCAGAGTCACAAAGAATGGAGAATAGGCAGGCTTTGTCGTGTGTGCAGCCGTAGCTCAGTTGGCAGATCGTTCGCTTAGTGTGTGAAAGGTCTCGGGTTCAAGCTCCGGCGTCTCTATGTTTTGTGGTCAGTGCATGGTAAGTGCTGGTCGCGGCGAACCTAAAGGCACGCAAGAAGTTGCAAAACCAGCGTCACAGACTGATATGATGTGTACTGACATAAGGAGAGCAAGATGTAAGTGTGGGGACCGGCTGTTATCGAGGTGTCATCGAGTGCACATCTGTCTAAGGTATCAAGGCTAAACGTCATTGAAGTCTAGAGAGTGGACAACACGTTCGTCATACTCAGAGCGATGTCCGAACTCTATTTTCGACGTTATGCGTGCCACTTTCATTGTGGCCAACTACGATTCGATACAGAATGCACGAAACCTGAAAGACACCCTCACTGATACACAGATAGTAGGATTTGTCTGCGGAATAATGGGAGTGCAAGGGTCTGTGACGTTGATATGGCTGTATGTAGCACTATTAGTCACCGGTGGGGTGGGCGTAGCTCAGATGGTAGAGCGCTCGGTTGGCGTGCGAGAGGTACTGGGATCGACACCCAGCGCCTCCAGAATTTTTAACACACCTACATTCGCACCTTGCCATGCAAATGGAATAATTCACAACTAGCAGAGGTGTCTAGGCAGATACAAGCGAACGATTAGCATCCACAATTGGCAAGCGTGCTTTTATTCGTGCGCAGGAAGCACCCTCCTTCCACACCTACACTTAATTTAGAAACAGTACAAGTGTTCCCATAATATTCTCAAGCCTACGTCGGAAAGATATGCCTTTTGCCGAGTTCACGTAAATCCCACTGCACGTTCCCATTCTTTGCGTGCAGTCGGCTGCTACTAGTGTTGCTGGTTGTGACTGCTGATAACAGATGCCGTAGCAATCAATTCATGGAGTGAATTGTATGTTTTGAGATAGTCTGTCTCTGACAAGCAAGCGCAGGTGATATAGGTGCGAACACAGGAAGCTTGCAGCCCCTCGCTGCCTGCAGACACAGAGCAGCCACACTGGGAGAGCGGCCTAAGCCGTAGGCGAAATGTGCTCATTCGCTTTGGCGCGACGTCGAACTATAAATAAGGCTGCCACTAGCGTGAGCGTTGCGTGAGCGTCGTGTAAAGTCGGAAAAGTCGGCTGCATGGGTGATTGCCAAGTTTGGGGAGCGTTTCGGAGTATGATCAGTGCAATGGAGACGCGGAAACTTGTTGTGGCCCAGTGTTTTGCAGTTGGACGACAAGAGTGGGACACAGTAGCAAAGAGCGAGGCACTGAGATGGCATGAACAATGCAGTGCACAATGGGGCTCGAGATGTGCTTGTTATCTCAGGTGCTGTGTGATTGTCGACAAGGAGTGAAATGGAGCAATTTGTGACCGCCCTTTCAATTTAAGACGTTAAAAACAGACGGAATTTGCATTCGTAATACCAGAGCATCGAAACTACTTGGAACTCTTGTGTATATGAACGTGTCCGCGCCTTTGTACTCTGGTACCTTCGCCGCTACAAACCAACCAACCATCGTGTCCGTGCACATCAGAGTCGCAAAGAATGGAGAATAGGCAGGCTTTGTCGTGTGTGCAGCCGTAGCTCAGTTGGCAGATCGTTCGCTTAGTGTGTGAAAGGTGTCGGGTTCAAGCCCCGGCGCCCCCATGTTTTGTGGTCAGTGCATGGTAAGTGCTGGTCGCGGCGAACCTAAAGGCACGCAAGAAGTTGCAAAACCAGCGTCACAGACTGATATGATGTGTACTGACATAAGGAGAGCAAGATGTAAGTGTGGGGACCGGCTGTTATCGAGGTGTCATCGAGTGGAGATCTGTCTAAGGTATCAAGGCTAAACGTCATTGAAGTCTAGAGAGTGGACAACACGTTCGTCATACTCAGAGCGATGTCCGAACTCTATTTTCGACGTTATGCGTGCCACTTTCATTGTGGCCAACTACGATTCGATACAGAATGCACGAAACCTGAAAGACACCCTCACTGATACACAGAGAGTAGGATTTGTCTGCGGAATAATGGGAGTGCAAGGGTCTGTGACGTTGATATGGCTGTATGTAGCACTATTAGTCACCGGGGGGGTGGGCGTAGCTCAGATGGTAGAGCGCTCGGTTGGCGTGCGAGAGGTACTGTGATCGATACCCAGCGCCTCCAGAATTTTTAACACACCTACATTCGCACCTTGCCATGCAAATGGAATAATTCACAACTAGCAGAGGTGTCTAGGCAGATACAAGCGAACGATTAGCATCCACAATTGGCAAGCGTGCTTTTATTCGTGCGCAGGAAGCACCCTCCTTCCACACCTACACTTAATTTAGAAACAGTACAAGTGTTCCCATAATATTCTCAAGCCTACGTCGGAAAGATATGCCTTTTGCCGAGTTCACGTAAATCCCACTGCACGTTCCCATTCTTTGCGTGCAGTCGGCTGCTACTGGTGTTGCTGGTTGTGACTGCTGATAACAGATGCCGTAGCAATCAATTCATGGAGTGAATTGTATGTTTTGAGATAGTCTGTCTCTGACAAGCAAGCGCAGGTGATATAGGTGCGAACACAGGAAGCTTGCAGCCCCTCGCTGCCTGAAGACACAGAGCAGCCACACTGGGAGAGCGGCCTAAGCCGTAGGCGAAATGTGCTCATTCGCTTTGGCGCGACGTCGAACTATAAATAAGGCTGCCACTAGCGTCAGCGTCGTGTAAAGTCGGAAAAGTCGGCTGCATGGGTGATTGCCAAGTTTGGGGAGCGTTTCGGAGTATGATCAGTGCAATGGAGACGCGGAAACTTGTTGTGGCCCAGTGTTTTGCAGTTGGACGACAAGAGTGGTACACAGTAGCAAAGAGCGAGGCACTGAGATGGCATGAACAATGGAGTGCACAATGGGGCTCGAGATGTGCTTGTTATCTCAGGTGCTGTGTGATTGTCGACAAGGAGTGAAATGGACCAATTTGTGACCGCCCTTTCAATTTAAGACGTTAAAAACAGACGGAATTTGCATTCGTAATACCAGAGCATCGAAACTACTTGGAACTCTTGTGTATATGAACGTGTCCGCGCCTTTGTACTCTGGTACCTTCGCCGCTACAAACCAACCAACCACCGTGCCCGTGCACATCAGAGTCACAAAGAATGGAGAATAGGCAGGCTTTGTCGTGTGTGCAGCCGTAGCTCAGTTGGCAGATCGTTCGCTTAGTGTGTGAAAGGTCTCGGGTTCAAGCTCCGGCGTCTCTATGTTTTGTGGTCAGTGCATGGTAAGTGCTGGTCGCGGCGAACCTAAAGGCACGCAAGAAGTTGCAAAACCAGCGTCACAGACTGATATGATGTGTACTGACATAAGGAGAGCAAGATGTAAGTGTGGGGACCGGCTGTTATCGAGGTGTCATCGAGTGGAGATCTGTCTAAGGTATCAAGGCTTAACGTCATTGAAGTCTAGAGAGTGGACAACACGTTCGTCATACTCAGAGCGATGTCCGAACTCTATTTTCGACGTTATGCGTGCCACTTTCATTGTGGCCAACTACGATTCGATACAGAATGCACGAAACCTGAATGACACCCTCACTGATACACAGAGAGTAGGATTTGTCTGCGGAATAATGGGAGCGCAAGGGTCTGTGACGTTGATATGGCTGTATGTAGCACTATTATTCACCGGGGGGGTGGGCGTAGCTCAGATGGTAGAGCGCTCGGTTGGCGTGCGAGTGGTACTGGGATCGATACCCAGCGCCTCCAGAATTTTTAACACACCTACATTCGCACCTTGCCATGCAAATGGAATAATTCACAACTAGCAGAGGTGTCTAGGCAGATACAAGCGAACGATTAGCATCCACAATTGGCAAGCGTGCTTTTATTCGTGCGCAGGAAGCACCTTCCTCCCACACCTACACTTAATTTAGAAACAGTACAAGTGTTCCCATAATATTCTAAAGCCTACGTCGGAAAGATATGCCTTTTGCCGAGTTCACGTAAATCCCACTGCACGTTCCCATTCTTTGCGTGCAGTCGGCTGCTACTAGTGTTGCTGGTTGTGACTGCTGATAACAGATGCCGTAGCAATCAATTCATGGAGTGAATTGTATGTTTTGAGATAGTCTGTCTCTGACAAGCAAGCGCAGGTGATATAGGTGCGAACACAGGAAGCTTGCAGCCCCTCGCTGCCTGCAGACACAGAGCAGCCACACTGGGAGAGCGGCCTAAGCCGTAGGCGAAATGTGCTCATTCGCTTTGGCGCGACGTCGAACTATAAATAAGGCTGCCACTAGCGTCAGCGTCGTGTAAAGTCGGAAAAGTCGGCTGCATGGGTGATTGCCAAGTTTGGGGAGCGTTTCGGAGTATGATCAGTGCAATGGAGACGCGGAAACTTGTTGTGGCCCAGTGTTTTGCAGTTGGACGACAAGAGTGGGACACAGTAGCAAAGAGCGAGGCACTGAGATGGCATGAACAATGCAGTGCACAATGGGGCTCGAGATGTGCTTGTTATCTCAGGTGCTGTGTGATTGTCGACAAGGAGTGAAATGGACCAATTTGTGACCGCCCTTTCAATTTAAGACGTTAAAAACAGACGGAATTTGCATTCGTAATACCAGAGCATCGAAACTACTTGGAACTCTTGTGTATATGAACGTGTCCGCGCCTTTGTACTCTGGTACCTTCGCCGCTACAAACCAACCAACCATCGTGTCCGTGCACATCAGAGTCGCAAAGAATGGAGAATAGGCAGGCTTTGTCGTGTGTGCAGCCGTAGCTCAGTTGGCAGATCGTTCGCTTAGTGTGTGAAAGGTGTCGGGTTCAAGCCCCGGCGCCTCCATGTTTTGTGGTCAGTGCATGGTAAGTGCTGGTCGCGGCGAACCTAAAGGCACGCAAGAAGTTGCAAAACCAGCGTCACAGACTGATATGATGTGTACTGACATAAGGAGAGCAAGATGTAAGTGTGGGGACCGGCTGTTATCGAGGTGTCATCGAGTGGAGATCTGTCTAAGGTATCAAGGCTAAACGTCATTGAAGTCTAGAGAGTGGACAACACGTTCGTCATACTCAGAGCGATGTCCGAACTCTATTTTCGACGTTATGCGTGCCACTTTCATTGTGGCCAACTACGATTCGATACAGAATGCACGAAACCTGAAAGACACCCTCACTGATACACAGAGAGTAGGATTTGTCTGCGGAATAATGGGAGTGCAAGGGTCTGTGACGTTGATATGGCTGTATGTAGCACTATTAGTCACCGGGGGTGTGGGCGTAGCTCAGATGGTAGAGCGCGCGGTTGGCGTGCGAGAGGTACTGTGATCGATACCCAGCGCCTCCAGAATTTTTAACACACCTACATTCGCACCTTGCCATGCAAATGGAATAATTCACAACTAGCAGAGGTGTCTAGGCAGATACAAGCGAACGATTAGCATCCACAATTGGCAAGCGTGCTTTTATTCGTGCGCAGGAAGCACCCTCCTTCCACACCTACACTTAATTTAGAAACAGTACAAGTGTTCCCATAATATTCTCAAGCCTACGTCGGAAAGATATGCCTTTTGCCGAGTTCACGTAAATCCCACTGCACGTTCCCATTCTTTGCGTGCAGTCGGCTGCTACTGGTGTTGCTGGTTGTGACTGCTGATAACAGATGCCGTAGCAATCAATTCATGGAGTGAATTGTATGTTTTGAGATAGTCTGTCTCTGACAAGCAAGCGCAGGTGATATAGGTGCGAACACAGGAAGCTTGCAGCCCCTCGCTGCCTGAAGACACAGAGCAGCCACACTGGGAGAGCGGCCTAAGCCGTAGGCGAAATGTGCTCATTCGCTTTGGCGCGACGTCGAACTATAAATAAGGCTGCCACTAGCGTCAGCGTCGTGTAAAGTCGGAAAAGTCGGCTGCATGGGTGATTGCCAAGTTTGGGGAGCGTTTCGGAGTATGATCAGTGCAATGGAGACGCGGAAACTTGTTGTGGCCCAGTGTTTTGCAGTTGGACGACAAGAGTGGTACACAGTAGCAAAGAGCGAGGCACTGAGATGGCATGAACAATGGAGTGCACAATGGGGCTCGAGATGTGCTTGTTATCTCAGGTGCTGTGTGATTGTCGACAAGGAGTGAAATGGACCAATTTGTGACCGCCCTTTCAATTTAAGACGTTAAAAACAGACGGAATTTGCATTCGTAATACCAGAGCATCGAAACTACTTGGAACTCTTGTGTATATGAACGTGTCCGCGCCTTTGTACTCTGGTACCTTCGCCGCTACAAACCAACCAACCATCGTGTCCGTGCACATCAGAGTCGCAAAGAATGGAGAATAGGCAGGCTTTGTCGAGTGTGCAGCCGTAGCTCAGTTGGCAGATCGTTCGCTTAGTGTGTGAAAGGTCTCGGGTTCAAGCCCCGGCGCCTCCATGTTTTGTGGTCAGTGCATGGTAAGTGCTGGTCGCGGCGAACCTAAAGGCACGCAAGAAGTTGCAAAACCAGCGTCACAGACTGATATGATGTGTACTGACATAAGGAGAGCAAGATGTAAGTGTGGGGACCGGCTGTTATCGAGGTGTCATCGAGTGGAGATCTGTCTAAGGTATCAAGGCTAAACGTCATTGAAGTCTAGAGAGTGGACAACACGTTCGTCATACTCAGAGCGATGTCCGAACTCTATTTTCGACGTTATGCGTGCCACTTTCATTGTGGCCAACTACGATTCGATACAGAATGCACGAAACCTGAATGACACCCTCACTGATACACAGAGAGTAGGATTTGTCTGCGGAATAATGGGAGCGCAAGGGTCTGTGACGTTGATATGGCTGTATGTAGCACTATTAGTCACCGGGGGGGTGGGCGTAGCTCAGATGGTAGAGCGCTCGGTTGGCGTGCGAGTGGTACTGGGATCGATACCCAGCGCCTCCAGAATTTTTAACACACCTACATTCCCACCTTGCCATGCAAATGGAATAATTCACAACTAGCAGAGGTGTCTAGGCAGATACAAGCGAACGATTAGCATCCACAATTGGCAAGCGTGCTTTTATTCGTGCGCAGGAAGCACCTTCCTCCCACACCTACACTTAATTTAGAAACAGTACAAGTGTTCCCATAATATTCTAAAGCCTACGTCGGAAAGATATGCCTTTTGCCGAGTTCACGTAAATCCCACTGCACGTTCCCATTCTTTGCGTGCAGTCGGCTGCTACTAGTGTTGCTGGTTGTGACTGCTGATAACAGATGCCGTAGCAATCAATTCATGGAGTGAATTGTATGTTTTGAGATAGTCTGTCTCTGACAAGCAAGCGCAGGTGATATAGGTGCGAACACAGGAAGCTTGCAGCCCCTCGCTGCCTGCAGACACAGAGCAGCCACACTGGGAGAGCGGCCTAAGCCGTAGGCGAAATGTGCTCATTCGCTTTGGCGCGACGTCGAACTATAAATAAGGCTGCCACTAGCGTCAGCGTCGTGTAAAGTCGGAAAAGTCGGCTGCATGGGTGATTGCCAAGTTTGGGGAGCGTTTCGGAGTATGATCAGTGCAATGGTGACGCGGAAACTTGTTGTGGCCCAGTGTTTTGCAGTTGGACGACAAGAGTGGTACACAGTAGCAAAGAGCGAGGCACTGAGATGGCATGAACAATGGAGTGCACAATGGGGCTCGAGATGTGCTTGTTATCTCAGGTGCTGTGTGATTGTCGACAAGGAGTGAAATGGAGCAATTTGTGACCGCCCTTTCAATTTAAGACGTTAAATACAGACGGAATTTGCATTCGTAATACCAGAGCATCGAAACTACTTGGAACTCTTGTGTATATGAACGTGCCCGCGCCTTTGTACTCTGGTACCTTCGCCGCTACAAACCAACCAATCATCGTGTCCGTGCACATCAGAGTCACAAAGAATGGAGAATAGGCAGGCTTTGTCGTGTGTGCAGCCGTAGCTCAGTTGGCAGATCGTTCGCTTAGTGTGTGAAAGGTCTCGGGTTCAAGCTCCGGCGCCTCTATGTTTTGTGGTCAGTGCATGGTAAGTGCTGGTCGCGGCGAACCTAAAGGCACGCAAGAAGTTGCAAAACCAGCGTCACAGACTGATATGATGTGTACTGACATAAGGAGAGCAAGATGTAAGTGTGGGGACCGGCTGTTATCGAGGTGTCATCGAGTGCACATCTGTCTAAGGTATCAAGGCTAAACGTCATTGAAGTCTAGAGAGTGGACAACACGTTCGTCATACTCAGAGCGATGTCCGAACTCTATTTTCGACGTTATGCGTGCCACTTTCATTGTGGCCAACTACGATTCGATACAGAATGCACGAAACCTGAAAGACACCCTCACTGATACACAGATAGTAGGATTTGTCTGCGGAATAATGGGAGTGCAAGGGTCTGTGACGTTGATATGGCTGTATGTAGCACTATTAGTCACCGGTGGGGTGGGCGTAGCTCAGATGGTAGAGCGCTCGGTTGGCGTGCGAGAGGTACTGGGATCGACACCCAGCGCCTCCAGAATTTTTAACACACCTACATTCGCACCTTGCCATGCAAATGGAATAATTCACAACTAGCAGAGGTGTCTAGGCAGATACAAGCGAACGATTAGCATCCACAATTGGCAAGCGTGCTTTTATTCGTGCGCAGGAAGCACCCTCCTTCCACACCTACACTTAATTTAGAAACAGTACAAGTGTTCCCATAATATTCTCAAGCCTACGTCGGAAAGATATGCCTTTTGCCGAGTTCACGTAAATCCCACTGCACGTTCCCATTCTTTGCGTGCAGTCGGCTGCTACTAGTGTTGCTGGTTGTGACTGCTGATAACAGATGCCGTAGCAATCAATTCATGGAGTGAATTGTATGTTTTGAGATAGTCTGTCTCTGACAAGCAAGCGCAGGTGATATAGGTGCGAACACAGGAAGCTTGCAGCCCCTCGCTGCCTGCAGACACAGAGCAGCCACACTGGGAGAGCGGCCTAAGCCGTAGGCGAAATGTGCTCATTCGCTTTGGCGCGACGTCGAACTATAAATAAGGCTGCCACTAGCGTGAGCGTCGTGTAAAGTCGGAAAAGTCGGCTGCATGGGTGATTGCCAAGTTTGGGGAGCGTTTCGGAGTATGATCAGTGCAATGGAGACGCGGAAACTTGTTGTGGCCCAGTGTTTTGCAGTTGGACGACAAGAGTGGTACACAGTAGCAAAGAGCGAGGCACTGAGATGGCATGAACAATGCAGTGCACAATGGGGCTCGAGATGTGCTTGTTATCTCAGGTGCTGTGTGATTGTCGACAAGGAGTGAAATGGACCAATTTGTGACCGCCCTTTCAATTTAAGACGTTAAAAACAGACGGAATTTGCATTCGTAATACCAGAGCATCGAAACTACTTGGAACTCTTGTGTATATGAACGTGTCCGCGCCTTTGTACTCTGGTACCTTCGCCGCTACAAACCAACCAACCATCGTGTCCGTGCACATCAGAGTCGCAAAGAATGGAGAATAGGCAGGCTTTGTCGAGTGTGCAGCCGTAGCTCAGTTGGCAGATCGTTCGCTTAGTGTGTGAAAGGTCTCGGGTTCAAGCCCCGGCGCCTCCATGTTTTGTGATCAGTGCATGGTAAGTGCTGGTCGCGGCGAACCTAAAGGCACGCAAGAAGTTGCAAAACCAGCGTCACAGACTGATATGATGTGTACTGACATAAGGAGAGCAAGATGTAAGTGTGGGGACCGGCTGTTATCGAGGTGTCATCGAGTGGAGATCTGTCTAAGGTATCAAGGCTAAACGTCATAGAAGTCTAGAGAGTGGACAACACGTTCGTCATACTCAGAGCGATGTCCGAACTCTATTTTCGACGTTATGCGTGCCACTTTCATTGTGGCCAACTACGATTCGATACAGAATGCACGAAACCTGAAAGACACCCTCACTGATACACAGAGAGTAGGATTTGTCTGCGGAATAATGGGAGTGCAAGGGTCTGTGACGTTGATATGGCTGTATGTAGCACTATTAGTCACCGGTGGGGTGGGCGTAGCTCAGATGGTAGAGCGCTCGGTTGGCGTGCGAGAGGTACTGGGATCGACACCCAGCGCCTCCAGAATTTTTAACACACCTACATTCGCACCTTGCCATGCAAATGGAATAATTCACAACTAGCAGAGGTGTCTAGGCAGATACAAGCGAACGATTAGCATCCACAATTGGCAAGCGTGCTTTTATTCGTGCGCAGGAAGCACCCTCCTTCCACACCTACACTTAATTTAGAAACAGTACAAGTGTTCCCATAATATTCTCAAGCCTACGTCGGAAAGATATGCCTTTTGCCGAGTTCACGTAAATCCCACTGCACGTTCCCATTCTTTGCGTGCAGTCGGCTGCTACTAGTGTTGCTGGTTGTGACTGCTGATAACAGATGCCGTAGCAATCAATTCATGGAGTGAATTGTATGTTTTGAGATAGTCTGTCTCTGACAAGCAAGCGCAGGTGATATAGGTGCGAACACAGGAAGCTTGCAGCCCCTCGCTGCCTGCAGACACAGAGCAGCCACACTGGGAGAGCGGCCTAAGCCGTAGGCGAAATGTGCTCATTCGCTTTGGCGCGACGTCGAACTATAAATAAGGCTGCCACTAGCGTGAGCGTCGTGTAAAGTCGGAAAAGTCGGCTGCATGGGTGATTGCCAAGTTTGGGGAGCGTTTCGGAGTATGATCAGTGCAATGGAGACGCGGAAACTTGTTGTGGCCCAGTGTTTTGCAGTTGGACGACAAGAGTGGTACACAGTAGCAAAGAGCGAGGCACTGAGATGGCATGAACAATGCAGTGCACAATGGGGCTCGAGATGTGCTTGTTATCTCAGGTGCTGTGTGATTGTCGACAAGGAGTGAAATGGACCAATTTGTGACCGCCCTTTCAATTTAAGACGTTAAAAACAGACGGAATTTGCATTCGTAATACCAGAGCATCGAAACTACTTGGAACTCTTGTGTATATGAACGTGTCCGCGCCTTTGTACTCTGGTACCTTCGCCGCTACAAACCAACCAACCATCGTGTCCGTGCACATCAGAGTCGCAAAGAATGGAGAATAGGCAGGCTTTGTCGAGTGTGCAGCCGTAGCTCAGTTGGCAGATCGTTCGCTTAGTGTGTGAAAGGTCTCGGGTTCAAGCCCCGGCGCCTCCATGTTTTGTGATCAGTGCATGGTAAGTGCTTGTCGCGGCGAACCTAAAGGCACGCAAGAAGTTGCAAAACCAGCGTCACAGACTGATATGATGTGTACTGACATAAGGAGAGCAAGATGTAAGTGTGGGGACCGGCTGTTATCGAGGTGTCATCGAGTGGAGATCTGTCTAAGGTATCAAGGCTAAACGTCATTGAAGTCTAGAGAGTGGACAACACGTTCGTCATACTCAGAGCGATGTCCGAACTCTATTTTCGACGTTATGCGTGCCACTTTCATTGTGGCCAACTACGATTCGATACAGAATGCACGAAACCTGAAAGACACCCTCACTGATACACAGATAGTAGGATTTGTCTGCGGAATAATGGGAGTGCAAGGGTCTGTGACGTTGATATGGCTGTATGTAGCACTATTAGTCACCGGGGGGGTGGGCGTAGCTCAGATGGTAGAGCGCTCGGTTGGCGTGCGAGAGGTACTGGGATCGATACCCAGCGCCTCCAGAATTTTTAACACACCTACATTCGCACCTTGCCATGCAAATGGAATAATTCACAACTAGCAGAGGTGTCTAGGCAGATACAAGCGAACGATTAGCATCCACAATTGGCAAGCGTGCTTTTATTCGTGCGCAGGAAGCACCCTCCTTCCACACCTACACTTAATTTAGAAACAGTACAAGTGTTCCCATAATATTCTCAAGCCTACGTCGGAAAGATATGCCTTTTGCCGAGTTCACGTAAATCCCACTGCACGTTCCCATTCTTTGCGTGCAGTTGGCTGCTACTGGTGTTGCTGGTTGTGACTGCTGATAACAGATGCCGTAGCAATCAATTCATGGAGTGAATTGTATGTTTTGAGATAGTCTGTCTCTGACAAGCAAGCGCAGGTGATATAGGTGCGAACACAGGAAGCTTGCAGCCCCTCGCTGCCTGCAGACACAGAGCAGCCACACTGGGAGAGCGGCCTAAGCCGTAGGCGAAATGTGCTCATTCGCTTTGGCGCGACGTCGAACTATAAATAAGGCTGCCACTAGCGTGAGCGTCGTGTAAAGTCGGAAAAGTCGGCTGCATGGGTGATTGCCAAGTTTGGGGAGCGTTTCGGAGTATGATCAGTGCAATGGAGACGCGGAAACTTGTTGTGGCCCAGTGTTTTGCAGTTGGACGACAAGAGTGGGACACAGTAGCAAAGAGCGAGGCACTGAGATGGCATGAACAATGCAGTGCACAATGGGGCTCGAGATGTGCTTGTTATCTCAGGTGCTGTGTGATTGTCGACAAGGAGTGAAATGGACCAATTTGTGACCGCCCTTTCAATTTAAGACGTTAAAAACAGACGGAATTTGCATTCGTAATACCAGAGCATCGAAACTACTTGGAACTCTTGTGTATATGAACGTGTCCGCGCCTTTGTACTCTGGTACCTTCGCCGCTACAAACCAACCAACCATCGTGTCCGTGCACATCAGAGTCGCAAAGAATGGAGAATAGGCAGGCTTTGTCGTGTGTGCAGCCGTAGCTCAGTTGGCAGATCGTTCGCTTAGTGTGTGAAAGGTCTCGGGTTCAAGCTCCGGCGTCTCCATGTTTTGTGGTCAGTGCATGGTAAGTGCTGGTCGCGGCGAACCTAAAGGCACGCAAGAAGTTGCAAAACCAGCGTCACAGACTGATATGATGTGTACTGACATAAGGAGAGCAAGATGTAAGTGTGGGGACCGGCTGTTATCGAGGTGTCATCGAGTGGAGATCTGTCTAAGGTATGAAGGCTTAACGTCATTGAAGTCTAGAGAGTGGACAACACGTTCGTCATACTCAGAGCGATGTCCGAACTCTATTTTCGACGTTATGCGTGCCACTTTCATTGTGGCCAACTACGATTCGATACAGAATGCACGAAACCTGAAAGACACCCTCACTGATACACAGAGAGTAGGATTTGTCTGCGGAATAATGGGAGCGCAAGGGTCTGTGACGTTGATATGGCTGTATGTAGCACTATTAGTCACCGGGGGGGTGGGCGTAGCTCAGATGGTAGAGCGCTCGGTTGGCGTGCGAGTGGTACTGGGATCGATACCCAGCGCCTCCAGAATTTTTAACACACCTACATTCGCACCTTGCCATGCAAATGGAATAATTCACAACTAGCAGAGGTGTCTAGGCAGATACAAGCGAACGATTAGCATCCACAATTGGCAAGCGTGCTTTTATTCGTGCGCAGGAAGCACCCTCCTTCCACACCTACACTTAATTTAGAAACAGTACAAGTGTTCCCATAATATTCTCAAGCCTACGTCGGAAAGATATGCCTTTTGCCGAGTTCACGTAAATCCCACTGCACGTTCCCATTCGTTGCGTGCAGTCGGCTGCTACTGGTGTTGCTGGTTGTGACTGCTGATAACAGATGCCGTAGCAATCAATTCATGGAGTGAATTGTATGTTTTGAGATAGTCTGTCTCTGACAAGCAAGCGCAGGTGATATAGGTGCGAACACAGGAAGCTTGCAGCCCCTCGCTGCCTGCAGACACAGAGCAGCCACACTGGGAGAGCGGCCTAAGCCGTAGGCGAAATGTGCTCATTCGCTTTGGTGCGACGTCGAACTATAAATAAGGCTGCCACTAGCGTGAGCGTCGTGTAAAGTCGGAAAAGTCGGCTGCATGGGTGATTGCCAAGTTTGGGGAGCGTTTCGGAGTATGATCAGTGCAATGGAGACGCGGAAACTTGTTGTGGCCCAGTGTTTTGCAGTTGGACGACAAGAGTGGTACACAGTAGCAAAGAGCGAGGCACTGAGATGGAATGAACAATGGAGTGCACAATGGGGCTCGAGATGTGCTTGTTATCTCAGGTGCTGTGTGATTGTCGACAAGGAGTGAAATGGACCAATTTGTGACCGCCCTTTCAATTTAAGACGTTAAAAACAGACGGAATTTGCATTCGTAATACCAGAGCATCGAAACTACTTGGAACTCTTGTGTATATGAACGTGTCCGCGCCTTTGTACTCTGGTACCTTCGCCGCTACAAACCAACCAACCATCGTGTCCGTGCACATCAGAGTCGCAAAGAATGGAGAATAGGCAGGCTTTGTCGTGTGTGCAGCCGTAGCTCAGTTGGCAGATCGTTCGCTTAGTGTGTGAAAGGTCTCTGGTTCAAGCGCCGGCGCCTCCATGTTTTGTGGTCATTGCATGGTAAGTGCTGGTCACGGTGAACCTATAGGCACGCAAGAAGTTGCAAAACCAGCGTCACAGACTGATATGATGTGTACTGACATACGGAGAGCAAGATGTAAGTGTGGGGACCGGCTGTTATCGAGGTGTCATCGAGTGCAGATCTGTCTAAGGTATCAAGGCTTAACGTCATTGAAGTCTAGAGAGTGGACAACACGTTCGTCATACTCAGAGCGATGTCCGAACTCTATTTTCGACGTTATGCGTGCCACTTTCATTGTGGCCAACTACGATTCGATACAGAATGCACGAAACCTGAAAGACACCCTCACTGATACACAGAGAGTAGGATTTGTCTGCGGAATAATGGGAGTGCAAGGGTCTGTGACGTTGATATGGCTGTATGTAGCACTATTAGTCACCGGGGGGGTGGGCGTAGCTCAGATGGACGCCGGCACGGTAGCTCAGCGTGTTCGGTCAGAGGGTTACGCGCCCTCTGTAATAAAAAAACTGAGTCAATCGATCAAAAAAACGAACATAAATGGATGTCTTACGACGTCCGCCCTGACCAGATGCAACGAACAAAAGCGAACAAAATGAGATTTAAAAAAAAAAAAAAAAAAAAAAAAAAAAGATGGTAGAGCGCTCGGTTGGCGTGCGAGAGGTACTGGGATCGATACCCAGCGCCTCCAGAATTTTTAACACACCTACATTCGCACCTTGCCATGCAAATGGAATAATTCACAACTAGCAGAGGTGTCTAGGCAGATACAAGCGAACGATTAGCATCCACAATTGGCAAGCGTGCTTTTATTCGTGCGCAGGAAGCACCCTCCTCCCACACCTACACTTAATTTAGAAACAGTACAAGTGTTCCCATAATATTCTAAAGCCTACGTCGGAAAGATATGCCTTTTGCCGAGTTCACGTAAATCCCACTGCACGTTCCCATTCTTTGCGTGCAGTCGGCTGCTACTGGTGTTGCTGGTTGTGACTGCTGATAACAGATGCCGTAGCAATCAATTCATGGAGTGAATTGTATGTTTTGAGATAGTCTGTCTCTGACAAGCAAGCGCAGGTGATATAGGTGCGAACACAGGAAGCTTGCAGCCCCTCGCTGCCTGCAGACACAGAGCAGCCACACTGGGAGAGCGGCCTAAGCCGTAGGCGAAATGTGCTCATTCGCTTTGGCGCGACGTCGAACTATAAATAAGGCTGCCACTAGCGTGAGCGTCGTGTAAAGTCGGAAAAGTCGGCTGCATGGGTGATTGCCAAGTTTGGGGAGCGTTTCGGAGTATGATCAGTGCAATGGAGACGCGGAAACTTGTTGTGGCCCAGTGTTTTGCAGTTGGACGACAAGAGTGGTACACAGTAGCAAAGAGCGAGGCACTGAGATGGCATGAACAATGGAGTGCACAATGGGGCTCGAGATGTGCTTGTTATCTCAGGTGCTGTGTGATTGTCGACAAGGAGTGAAATGGACCAATTTGTGACCGCCCTTTCAATTTAAGACGTTAAAAACAGACGGAATTTGCATTCGTAATACCAGAGCATCGAAACTACTTGGAACTCTTGTGTATATGAACGTGTCCGCGCCTTTGTACTCTGGTACCTTCGCCGCTACAAACCAACCAACCATCGTGTCCGTGCACATCAGAGTCACAAAGAATGGAGAATAGGCAGGCTTTGTCGTGTGTGCAGCCGTAGCTCAGTTGGCAGATCGTTCGCTTAGTGTGTGAAAGGTCTCGGGTTCAAGCTCCGGCGCCTCCATGTTTTGTGGTCAGTGCATGGTAAGTGCTGGTTGCGGCGAACCTAAAGGCACGCAAGAAGTTGCAAAACCAGCGTCACAGACTGATATGATGTGTACTGACATAAGGAGAGCAAGATGTAAGTGTGGGGACCGGCTGTTATCGAGGTGTCATCGAGTGAAGATCTGTCTAAGGTATCAAGGCTTAACGTCATTGAAGTCTAGAGAGTGGACAACACGTTCGTCATACTCAGAGCGATGTCCGAACTCTATTTTCGACGTTATGCGTGCCACTTTCATTGTGGCCAACTACGATTCGATACAGAATGCACGAAACCTGAAAGACACCCTCACTGATACACAGAGAGTAGGATTTGTCTGCGGAATAATGGGAGTGCAAGGGTCTGTGACGTTGATATGGCTGTATGTAGCACTATTAGTCACCGGGGGGGTGGGCGTAGCTTAGATGGTAGAGCGCTCGGTTGGCGTGCGAGAGGTACTGGGATCGATACCCAGCGCCTCCAGAATTTTTAACACACCTACATTCGCACCTTGCCATGCAAATGGAATAATTCACAACTAGCAGAGGTGTCTAGGCAGATACAAGCGAACGATTAGCATCCACAATTGGCAAGCGTGCTTTTATTCGTGCGCAGGAAGCACCCTCCTTCCACACCTACACTTAATTTAGAAACAGTACAAGTGTTCCCATAATATTCTCAAGCCTACGTCGGAAAGATATGCCTTTTGCCGAGTTCACGTAAATCCCACTGCACGTTCCCATTCTTTGCGTGCAGTCGGCTGCTACTGGTGTTGCTGGTTGTGACTGCTGATAACAGATGCCGTAGCAATCAATTCATGGAGTGAATTGTATGTTTTGAGATAGTCTGTCTCTGACAAGCAAGCGCAGGTGATATAGGTGCGAACACAGGAAGCTTGCAGCCCCTCGCTGCCTGCAGACACAGCGCAGCCACACTGGGAGAGCGGCCTAAGCCGTAGGCGAAATGTGCTCATTCGCTTTGGCGCGACGTCGAACTATAAATAAGGCTGCCACTAGCGTGAGCGTCGTGTAAAGTCGGAAAAGTCGGCTGCATGGGTGATTGCCAAGTTTGGGGAGCGTTTCGGAGTATGATCAGTGCAATGGAGACGCGGAAACTTGTTGTGGCCCAGTGTTTTGCAGTTGGACGACAAGAGTGGTACACAGTAGCAAAGAGCGAGGCACTGAGATGGCATGAACAATGGAGTGCACAATGGGGCTCGAGATGTGCTTGTTATCTCAGGTGCTGTGTGATTGTCGACAAGGAGTGAAATGGACCAATTTGTGACCGCCCTTTCAATTTAAGACGTTAAAAACAAACGGAATTTGCATTCGTAATACCAGAGCATCGAAACTACTTGGAACTCTTGTGTATATGAACGTGTCCGCGCCTTTGTACTCTGGTACCTTCGCCGCTACAAACCAACCAACCATCGTGTCCGTGCACATCAGAGTCACAAAGAATGGAGAATAGGCAGGCTTTGTCGTGTGTGCAGCCGTAGCTCAGTTGGCAGATCGTTCGCTTAGTGTGTGAAAGGTCTCGGGTTCAAGCTCCGGCGCCTCTATGTTTTGTGGTCAGTGCATGGTAAGTGCTGGTTGCGGCGAACCTAAAGGCACGCAAGAAGTTGCAAAACCAGCGTCACAGACTGATATGATGTGTACTGACATAAGGAGAGCAAGATGTAAGTGTGGGGACCGGCTGTTATCGAGGTGTCATCGAGTGAAGATCTGTCTAAGGTATCAAGGCTTAACGTCATTGAAGTCTAGAGAGTGGACAACACGTTCGTCATACTCAGAGCGATGTCCGAACTCTATTTTCGACGTTATGCGTGCCACTTTCATTGTGGCCAACTACGATTCGATACAGAATGCACGAAACCTGAAAGACACCCTCACTGATACACAGAGAGTAGGATTTGTCTGCGGAATAATGGGAGTGCAAGGGTCTGTGACGTTGATATGGCTGTATGTAGCACTATTAGTCACCGGGGGGGTGGGCGTAGCTTAGATGGTAGAGCGCTCGGTTGGCGTGCGAGAGGTACTGGGATCGATACCCAGCGCCTCCAGAATTTTTAACACACCTACATTCGCACCTTGCCATGCAAATGGAATAATTCACAACTAGCAGAGGTGTCTAGGCAGATACAAGCGAACGATTAGCATCCACAATTGGCAAGCGTGCTTTTATTCGTGCGCAGGAAGCACCCTCCTTCCACACCTACACTTAATTTAGAAACAGTACAAGTGTTCCCATAATATTCTCAAGCCTACGTCGGAAAGATATGCCTTTTGCCGAGTTCACGTAAATCCCACTGCACGTTCCCATTCTTTGCGTGCAGTCGGCTGCTACTGGTGTTGCTGGTTGTGACTGCTGATAACAGATGCCGTAGCAATCAATTCATGGAGTGAATTGTATGTTTTGAGATAGTCTGTCTCTGACAAGCAAGCGCAGGTGATATAGGTGCGAACACAGGAAGCTTGCAGCCCCTCGCTGCCTGCAGACACAGCGCAGCCACACTGGGAGAGCGGCCTAAGCCGTAGGCGAAATGTGCTCATTCGCTTTGGCGCGACGTCGAACTATAAATAAGGCTGCCACTAGCGTGAGCGTCGTGTAAAGTCGGAAAAGTCGGCTGCATGGGTGATTGCCAAGTTTGGGGAGCGTTTCGGAGTATAATCAGTGCAATGGAGACGCGGAAACTTGTTGTGGCCCAGTGTTTTGCAGTTGGACGACAAGAGTGGTACACAGTAGCAAAGAGCGAGGCACTGAGATGGCATGAACAATGGAGTGCACAATGGGGCTCGAAATGTGCTTGTTATCTCAGGTGCTGTGTGATTGTCGACAAGGAGTGAAATGGACCAATTTGTGACCGCCCTTTCAATTTAAGACGTTAAAAACAGACGGAATTTGCATTCGTAATACCAGAGCATCGAAACTACTTGGAACTCTTGTGTATATGAACGTGTCCGCGCCTTTGTACTCTGGTACCTTCGCCGCTACAAACCAACCAACCATCGTGTCCGTGCACATCAGAGTCGCAAAGAATGGAGAATAGGCAGGCTTTGTCGTGTGTGCAGCCGTAGCTCAGTTGGCAGATCGTTCGCTTAGTGTGTGAAAGGTCTCTGGTTCAAGCGCCGGCGCCTCCATGTTTTGTGGTCATTGCATGGTAAGTGCTGGTCGCGGCGAACCTAAAGGCACGCAAGAAGTTGCAAAACCAGCGTCACAGACTGATATGATGTGTACTGACATACGGAGAGCAAGATGTAAGTGTGGGGACCGGCTGTTATCGAGGTGTCATCGAGTGCAGATCTGTCTAAGGTATCAAGGCTTAACGTCATTGAAGTCTAGAGAGTGGACAACACGTTCGTCATACTCAGAGCGATGTCCGAACTCTATTTTCGACGTTATGCGTGCCACTTTCATTGTGGCCAACTACGATTCGATACAGAATGCACGAAACCTGAAAGACACCCTCACTGATACACAGAGAGTAGGATTTGTCTGCGGAATAATGGGAGTGCAAGGGTCTGTGACGTTGATATGGCTGTATGTAGCACTATTAGTCACCGGGGGGGTGGGCGTAGCTCAGATGGTAGAGCGCTCGGTTGGCGTGCGAGAGGTACTGGGATCGATACCCAGCGCCTCCAGAATTTTTAACACACCTACATTCGCACCTTGCCATGCAAATGGAATAATTCACAACTAGCAGAGGTGTCTAGGCAGATACAAGCGAACGATTAGCATCCACAATTGGCAAGCGTGCTTTTATTCGTGCCCAGGAAGCACCCTCCTCCCACACCTACACTTAATTTAGAAACAGTACAAGTGTTCCCATAATATTCTAAAGCCTACGTCGGAAAGATATGCCTTTTGCCGAGTTCACGTAAATCCCACTGCACGTTCCCATTCTTTGCGTGCAGTCGGCTGCTACTGGTGTTGCTGGTTGTGACTGCTGATAACAGATGCCGTAGCAATCAATTCATGGAGTGAATTGTATGTTTTGAGATAGTCTGTCTCTGACAAGCAAGCGCAGGTGATATAGGTGCGAACACAGGAAGCTTGCAGCCCCTCGCTGCCTGCAGACACAGAGCAGCCACACTGGGAGAGCGGCCTAAGCCGTAGGCGAAATGTGCTCATTCGCTTTGGCGCGACGTCGAACTATAAATAAGGCTGCCACTAGCGTGAGCGTCGTGTAAAGTCGGAAAAGTCGGCTGCATGGGTGATTGCCAAGTTTGGGGAGCGTTTCGGAGTATGATCAGTGCAATGGAGACGCGGAAACTTGTTGTGCCCCAGTGTTTTGCAGTTGGACGACAAGAGTGGTACATAGTAGCAAAGAGCGAGGCACTGAGATGGCATGAACAATGGAGTGCACAATGGGGCTCGAGATGTGCTTGTTATCTCAGGTGCTGTGTGATTGTCGACAAGGAGTGAAATGGACCAATTTGTGACCGCCCTTTCAATTTAAGACGTTAAAAACAGACGGAATTTGCATTCGTAATACCAGAGCATCGAAACTACTTGGAACTCTTGTGTATATGAACGTGTCCGCGCCTTTGTACTCTGGTACCTTCGCCGCTACAAACCAACCAACCATCGTGTCCGTGCACATCAGAGTCACAAAGAATGGAGAATAGGCAGGCTTTGTCGTGTGTGCAGCCGTAGCTCAGTTGGCAGATCGTTCGCTGAGTGTGTGAAAGGTCTCGGGTTCAAGCTCCGGCGCCTCCATGTTTTGTGGTCAGTGCATGGTAAGTGCTGGTCGCGGCGAACCTAAAGGCACGCAAGAAGTTGCAAAACCAGCGTCACAGACTGATATGATGTGTACTGACATAAGGAGAGCAAGATGTAAGTGTGGGGACCGGCTGTTATCGAGGTGTCATCGAGTGAAGATCTGTCTAAGGTATCAAGGCTTAACGTCATTGAAGTCTAGAGAGTGGACAACACGTTCGTCATACTCAGAGCGATGTCCGAACTCTATTTTCGACGTTATGCGTGCCACTTTCATTGTGGCCAACTACGATTCAATACAGAATGCACGAAACCTGAAAGACACCCTCACTGATACACAGAGAGTAGGATTTGTCTGCGGAATAATGGGAGTGCAAGGGTCTGTGACGTTGATATGGCTGTATGTAGCACTATTAGTCACCGGGGGGGTGGGCGTAGCTCAGATGGTAGAGCGCTCGGTTGGCGTGCGAGAGGTACTGGGATGGATACCCAGCGCCTCCAGAATTTTTAACACACCTACATTCGCACCTTGCCATGCAAATGGAATAATTCACAACTAGCAGAGGTGTCTAGGCAGATACAAGCGAACGATTAGCATCCACAATTGGCAAGCGTGCTTTTATTCGTGCGCAGGAAGCACCCTCCTCACACACCTACACTTAATTTAGAAACAGTACAAGTGTTCCCATAATATTCTAAAGCCTACGTCGGAAAGATATGCCTTTTGCCGAGTTCACGTAAATCCCACTGCACGTTCCCATTCTTTGCGTGCAGTCGGCTGCTACTGGTGTTGCTGGTTGTGACTGCTGATAACAGATGCCGTAGCAATCAATTCATGGAGTGAATTGTATGTTTTGAGATAGTCTGTCTCTGACAAGCAAGCGCAGGTGATATAGGTGCGAACACAGGAAGCTTGCAGCCCCTCGCTGCCTGCAGACACAGAGCAGCCACACTGGGAGAGCGGCCTAAGCCGTAGGCGAAATGTGCTCATTCGCTTTGGCGCGACGTCGAACTATAAATAAGGCTGCCACTAGCGTGAGCGTCGTGTAAAGTCGGAAAAGTCGGCTGCATGGGTGATTGCCAAGTTTGGGGAGCGTTTCGGAGTATGATCAGTGCAATGGAGACGCGGAAACTTGTTGTGCCCCAGTGTTTTGCAGTTGGACGACAAGAGTGGTACATAGTAGCAAAGAGCGAGGCACTGAGATGGCATGAACAATGGAGTGCACAATGGGGCTCGAGATGTGCTTGTTATCTCAGGTGCTGTGTGATTGTCGACAAGGAGTGAAATGGACCAATTTGTGACCGCCCTTTCAATTTAAGACGTTAAAAACAGACGGAATTTGCATTCGTAATACCAGAGCATCGAAACTACTTGGAACTCTTGTGTATATGAACGTGTCCGCGCCTTTGTACTCTGGTACCTTCGCCGCTACAAACCAACCAACCATCGTGTCCGTGCACATCAGAGTCACAAAGAATGGAGAATAGGCAGGCTTTGTCGTGTGTGCAGCCGTAGCTCAGTTGGCAGATCGTTCGCTTAGTGTGTGAAAGGTCTCGGGTTCAAGCTCCGGCGCCTCCATGTTTTGTGGTCAGTGCATGGTAAGTGCTGGTCGCGGCGAACCTAAAGGCACGCAAGAAGTTGCAAAACCAGCGTCACAGACTGATATGATGTGTACTGACATAAGGAGAGCAAGATGTAAGTGTGGGGACCGGCTGTTATCGAGGTGTCATCGAGTGAAGATCTGTCTAAGGTATCAAGGCTTAACGTCATTGAAGTCTAGAGAGTGGACAACACGTTCGTCATACTCAGAGCGATGTCCGAACTCTATTTTCGACGTTATGCGTGCCACTTTCATTGTGGCCAACTACGATTCAATACAGAATGCACGAAACCTGAAAGACACCCTCACTGATACACAGAGAGTAGGATTTGTCTGCGGAATAATGGGAGTGCAAGGGTCTGTGACGTTGATATGGCTGTATGTAGCACTATTAGTCACCGGGGGGGTGGGCGTAGCTCAGATGGTAGAGCGCTCGGTTGGCGTGCGAGAGGTACTGGGATGGATACCCAGCGCCTCCAGAATTTTTAACACACCTACATTCGCACCTTGCCATGCAAATGGAATAATTCACAACTAGCAGAGGTGTCTAGGCAGATACAAGCGAACGATTAGCATCCACAATTGGCAAGCGTGCTTTTATTCGTGCCCAGGAAGCACCCTCCTCCCACACCTACACTTAATTTAGAAACAGTACAAGTGTTCCCATAATATTCTAAAGCCTACGTCGGAAAGATATGCCTTTTGCCGAGTTCACGTAAATCCCACTGCACGTTCCCATTCTTTGCGTGCAGTCGGCTGCTACTGGTGTTGCTGGTTGTGACTGCTGATAACAGATGCCGTAGCAATCAATTCATGGAGTGAATTGTATGTTTTGAGATAGTCTGTCTCTGACAAGCAAGCGCAGGTGATATAGGTGCGAACACAGGAAGCTTGCAGCCCCTCGCTGCCTGCAGACACAGAGCAGCCACACTGAGAGAGCGGCCTAAGCCGTAGGCGAAATGTGCTCATTCGCTTTGGCGCGACGTCGAACTATAAATAAGGCTGCCACTAGCGTGAGCGTCGTGTAAAGTCGGAAAAGTCGGCTGCATGGGTGATTGCCAAGTTTGGGGAGCGTTTCGGAGTATGATCAGTGCAATGGAGACGCGGAAACTTGTTGTGCCCCAGTGTTTTGCAGTTGGACGACAAGAGTGGTACATAGTAGCAAAGAGCGAGGCACTGAGATGGCATGAACAATGGAGTGCACAATGGGGCTCGAGATGTGCTTGTTATCTCAGGTGCTGTGTGATTGTCGACAAGGAGTGAAATGGACCAATTTGTGACCGCCCTTTCAATTTAAGACGTTAAAAACAGACGGAATTTGCATTCGTAATACCAGAGCATCGAAACTACTTGGAACTCTTGTGTATATGAACGTGTCCGCGCCTTTGTACTCTGGTACCTTCGCCGCTACAAACCAACCAACCATCGTGTCCGTGCACATCAGAGTCACAAAGAATGGAGAATAGGCAGGCTTTGTCGTGTGTGCAGCCGTAGCTCAGTTGGCAGATCGTTCGCTTAGTGTGTGAAAGGTCTCGGGTTCAAGCTCCGGCGCCTCCATGTTTTGTGGTCAGTGCATGGTAAGTGCTGGTCGCGGCGAACCTAAAGGCACGCAAGAAGTTGCAAAACCAGCGTCACAGACTGATATGATGTGTACTGACATAAGGAGAGCAAGATGTAAGTGTGGGGACCGGCTGTTATCGAGGTGTCATCGAGTGAAGATCTGTCTAAGGTATCAAGGCTTAACGTCATTGAAGTCTAGAGAGTGGACAACACGTTCGTCATACTCAGAGCGATGTCCGAACTCTATTTTCGACGTTATGCGTGCCACTTTCATTGTGGCCAACTACGATTCAATACAGAATGCACGAAACCTGAAAGACACCCTCACTGATACACAGAGAGTAGGATTTGTCTGCGGAATAATGGGAGTGCAAGGGTCTGTGACGTTGATATGGCTGTATGTAGCACTATTAGTCACCGGGGGGGTGGGCGTAGCTCAGATGGTAGAGCGCTCGGTTGGCGTGCGAGAGGTACTGGGATGGATACCCAGCGCCTCCAGAATTTTTAACACACCTACATTCGCACCTTGCCATGCAAATGGAATAATTCACAACTAGCAGATTTGTCTAGGCAGATACAAGCGAACGATTAGCATCCACAATTGGCAAGCGTGCTTTTATTCGTGCGCAGGAAGCACCCTCCTCCCACACCTACACTTAATTTAGAAACAGTACAAGTGTTCCCATAATATTCTAAAGCCTACGTCGGAAAGATATGCCTTTTGCCGAGTTCACGTAAATCCCACTGCACGTTCCCATTCTTTGCGTGCAGTCGGCTGCTACTGGTGTTGCTGGTTGTGACTGCTGATAACAGATGCCGTAGCAATCAATTCATGGAGTGAATTGTATGTTTTGAGATAGTCTGTCTCTGACAAGCAAGCGCAGGTGATATAGGTGCGAACACAGGAAGCTTGCAGCCCCTCGCTGCCTGCAGACACAGAGCAGCCACACTGGGAGAGCGGCCTAAGCCGTAGGCGAAATGTGCTCATTCGCTTTGGCGCGACGTCGAACTATAAATAAGGCTGCCACTAGCGTGAGCGTCGTGTAAAGTCGGAAAAGTCGGCTGCATGGGCGATTGCCAAGTTTGGGGAGCGTTTCGGAGTATGATCAGTGCAATGGAGACGCGGAAACTTGTTGTGGCCCAGTGTTTTGCAGTTGGACGACAAGAGTGGTACACAGTAGCAAAGAGCGAGGCACTGAGATGGCATGAACAATGGAGTGCACAATGGGGCTCGAGATGTGCTTGTTATCTCAGGTGCTGTGTGATTGTCGACAAGGAGTGAAATGGACCAATTTGTGACCGCCCTTTCAATTTAAGACGTTAAAAACAGACGGAATTTGCATTCGTAATACCAGAGCATCGAAACTACTTGGAACTCTTGTGTATATGAACGTGTCCGCGCCTTTGTACTCTGGTACCTTCGCCGCTACAAACCAACCAACCATCGTGTCCGTGCACATCAGAGTCACAAAGAATGGAGAATAGGCAGGCTTTGTCGTGTGTGCAGCCGTAGCTCAGTTGGCAGATCGTTCGCTTAGTGTGTGAAAGGTCTCGGGTTCAAGCTCCGGCGCCTCCATGTTTTGTGGTCAGTGCATGGTAAGTGCTGGTCGCGGCGAACCTAAAGGCACGCAAGAAGTTGCAAAACCAGCGTCACAGACTGATATGATGTGTACTGACATAAGGAGAGCAAGATGTAAGTGTGGGGACCGGCTGTTATCGAGGTGTCATCGAGTGAAGATCTGTCTAAGGTATCAAGGCTTAACGTCATTGAAGTCTAGAGAGTGGACAACACGTTCGTCATACTCAGAGCGATGTCCGAACTCTATTTTCGACGTTATGCGTGCCACTTTCATTGTGGCCAACTACGATTCGATACAGAATGCACGAAACCTGAAAGACACCCTCACTGATACACAGAGAGTAGGATTTGTCTGCGGAATAATGGGAGTGCAAGGGTCTGTGACGTTGATATGGCTGTATGTAGCACTATTAGTCACCGGGGGGGTGGGCGTAGCTCAGATGGTAGAGCTCTGGTTGGCGTGCGAGAGGTACTGGGATCGATACCCAGCGCCTCCAGAATTTTTAACACACCTACATTCGCACCTTGCCATGCAAATGGAATAATTCACAACTAGCAGAGGTGTCTAGGCAGATACAAGCGAACGATTAGCATCCACAATTGGCAAGCGTGCTTTTATTCGTGCCCAGGAAGCACCCTCCTCCCACACCTACACTTAATTTAGAAACAGTACAAGTGTTCCCATAATATTCTAAAGCCTACGTCGGAAAGATATGCCTTTTGCCGAGTTCACGTAAATCCCACTGCACGTTCCCATTCTTTGCGTGCAGTCGGCTGCTACTGGTGTTGCTGGTTGTGACTGCTGATAACAGATGCCGTAGCAATCAATTCATGGAGTGAATTGTATGTTTTGAGATAGTCTGTCTCTGACAAGCAAGCGCAGGTGATATAGGTGCGAACACAGGAAGCTTGCAGCCCCTCGCTGCCTGCAGACACAGAGCAGCCACACTGGGAGAGCGGCCTAAGCCGTAGGCGAAATGTGCTCATTCGCTTTGGCGCGACGTCGAACTATAAATAAGGCTGCCACTAGCGTGAGCGTCGTGTAAAGTCGGAAAAGTCGGCTGCATGGGTGATTGCCAAGTTTGGGGAGCGTTTCGGAGTATGATCAGTGCAATGGAGACGCGGAAACTTGTTGTGGCCCAGTGTTTTGCAGTTGGACGACAAGAGTGGTACACAGTAGCAAAGAGCGAGGCACTGAGATGGCATGAACAATGGAGTGCACAATGGGGCTCGAGATGTGCTTGTTATCTCAGGTGCTGTGTGATTGTCGACAAGGAGTGAAATGGACCAATTTGTGACCGCCCTTTCAATTTAAGACGTTAAAAACAGACGGAATTTGCATTCGTAATACCAGAGCATCGAAACTACTTGGAACTCTTGTGTATATGAACGTGTCCGCGCCTTTGTACTCTGGTACCTTCGCCGCTACAAACCAACCAACCATCGTGTCCGTGCACATCAGAGTCACAAAGAATGGAGAATAGGCAGGCTTTGTCGTGTGTGCAGCCGTAGCTCAGTTGGCAGATCGTTCGCTTAGTGTGTGAAAGGTCTCGGGTTCAAGCTCCGGCGCCTCCATGTTTTGTGGTCAGTGCATGGTAAGTGCTGGTCGCGGCGAACCTAAAGGCACGCAAGAAGTTGCAAAACCAGCGTCACAGACTGATATGATGTGTACTGACATAAGGAGAGCAAGATGTAAGTGTGGGGACCGGCTGTTATCGAGGTGTCATCGAGTGAAGATCTGTCTAAGGTATCAAGGCTTAACGTCATTGAAGTCTAGAGAGTGGACAACACGTTCGTCATACTCAAAGCGATGTCCGAACTCTATTTTCGACGTTATGCGTGCCACTTTCATTGTGGCCAACTACGATTCAATACAGAATGCACGAAACCTGAAAGACACCCTCACTGATACACAGAGAGTAGGATTTGTCTGCGGAATAATGGGAGTGCAAGGGTCTGTGACGTTGATATGGCTGTATGTAGCACTATTAGTCACCGGGGGGGTGGGCGTAGCTCAGATGGTAGAGCGCTCGGTTGGCGTGCGAGAGGTACTGGGATCGATACCCAGCGCCTCCAGAATTTTTAACACACCTACATTCGCACCTTGCCATGCAAATGGAATAATTCACAACTAGCAGAGGTGTCTAGGCAGATACAAGCGAACGATTAGCATCCACAATTGGCAAGCGTGCTTTTATTCGTGCGCAGGAAGCACCCTCCTCCCACACCTACACTTAATTTAGAAACAGTACAAGTGTTCCCATAATATTCTAAAGCCTACGTCGGAAAGATATGCCTTTTGCCGAGTTCACGTAAATCCCACTGCACGTTCCCATTCTTTGCGTGCAGTCGGCTGCTACTGGTGTTGCTGGTTGTGACTGCTGATAACAGATGCCGTAGCAATCAATTCATGGAGTGAATTGTATGTTTTGAGATAGTCTGTCTCTGACAAGCAAGCGCAGGTGATATAGGTGCGAACACAGGAAGCTTGCAGCCCCTCGCTGCCTGCAGACACAGAGCAGCCACACTGGGAGAGCGGCCTAAGCCGTAGGCGAAATGTGCTCATTCGCTTTGGCGCGACGTCGAACTATAAATAAGGCTGCCACTAGCGTGAGCGTCGTGTAAAGTCGGAAAAGTCGGCTGCATGGGTGATTGCCAAGTTTGGGGAGCGTTTCGGAGTATGATCAGTGCAATGGAGACGCGGAAACTTGTTGTGGCCCAGTGTTTTGCAGTTGGACGACAAGAGTGGTACACAGTAGCAAAGAGCGAGGCACTGAGATGGCATGAACAATGGAGTGCACAATGGGGCTCGAGATGTGCTTGTTATCTCAGGTGCTGTGTGATTGTCGACAAGGAGTGAAATGGACCAATTTGTGACCGCCCTTTCAATTTAAGACGTTAAAAACAGACGGAATTTGCATTCGTAATACCAGAGCATCGAAACTACTTGGAACTCTTGTGTATATGAACGTGTCCGCGCCTTTGTACTCTGGTACCTTCGCCGCTACAAACCAACCAACCATCGTGTCCGTGCACATCAGAGTCACAAAGAATGGAGAATAGGCAGGCTTTGTCGTGTGTGCAGCCGTAGCTCAGTTGGCAGATCGTTCGCTTAGTGTGTGAAAGGTCTCGGGTTCAAGCTCCGGCGCCTCCATGTTTTGTGGTCAGTGCATGGTAAGTGCTGGTCGCGGCGAACCTAAAGGCACGCAAGAAGTTGCAAAACCAGCGTCACAGACTGATATGATGTGTACTGACATAAGGAGAGCAAGATGTAAGTGTGGGGACCGGCTGTTATCGAGGTGTCATCGAGTGAAGATCTGTCTAAGGTATCAAGGCTTAACGTCATTGAAGTCTAGAGAGTGGACAACACGTTCGTCATACTCAGAGCGATGTCCGAACTCTATTTTCGACGTTATGCGTGCCACTTTCATTGTGGCCAACTACGATTCAATACAGAATGCACGAAACCTGAAAGACACCCTCACTGATACACAGAGAGTAGGATTTGTCTGCGAAATAATGGGAGTGCAAGGGTCTGTGACGTTGATATGGCTGTATGTAGCACTATTAGTCACCGGGGGGGTGGGCGTAGCTCAGATGGTAGAGCGCTCGGTTGGCGTGCGAGAGGTACTGGGATGGATACCCAGCGCCTCCAGAATTTTTAACACACCTACATTCGCACCTTGCCATGCAAATGGAATAATTCACAACTAGCAGAGGTGTCTAGGCAGATACAAGCGAACGATTAGCATCCACAATTGGCAAGCGTGCTTTTATTCGTGCGCAGGAAGCACCCTCCTCCCACACCTACACTTAATTTAGAAACAGTACAAGTGTTCCCATAATATTCTAAAGCCTACGTCGGAAAGATATGCCTTTTGCCGAGTTCACGTAAATCCCACTGCACGTTCCCATTCTTTGCGTGCAGTCGGCTGCTACTGGTGTTGCTGGTTGTGACTGCTGATAACAGATGCCGTAGCAATCAATTCATGGAGTGAATTGTATGTTTTGAGATAGTCTGTCTCTGACAAGCAAGCGCAGGTGATATAGGTGCGAACACAGGAAGCTTGCAGCCCCTCGCTGCCTGCAGACACAGAGCAGCCACACTGGGAGAGCGGCCTAAGCCGTAGGCGAAATGTGCTCATTCGCTTTGGCGCGACGTCGAACTATAAATAAGGCTGCCACTAGCGTGAGCGTCGTGTAAAGTCGGAAAAGTCGGCTGCATGGGTGATTGCCAAGTTTGGGGAGCGTTTCGGAGTATGATCAGTGCAATGGAGACGCGGAAACTTGTTGTGGCCCAGTGTTTTGCAGTTGGACGACAAGAGTGGTACACAGTAGCAAAGAGCGAGGCACTGAGATGGCATGAACAATGGAGTGCACAATGGGGCTCGAGATGTGCTTGTTATCTCAGGTGCTGTGTGATTGTCGACAAGGAGTGAAATGGACCAATTTGTGACCGCCCTTTCAATTTAAGACGTTAAAAACAGACGGAATTTGCATTCGTAATACCAGAGCATCGAAACTACTTGGAACTCTTGTGTATATGAACGTGTCCGCGCCTTTGTACTCTGGTACCTTCGCCGCTACAAACCAACCAACCATCGTGTCCGTGCACATCAGAGTCACAAAGAATGGAGAATAGGCAGGCTTTGTCGTGTGTGCAGCCGTAGCTCAGTTGGCAGATCGTTCGCTTAGTGTGTGAAAGGTCTCGGGTTCAAGCTCCGGCGCCTCCATGTTTTGTGGTCAGTGCATGGTAAGTGCTGGTCGCGGCGAACCTAAAGGCACGCAAGAAGTTGCAAAACCAGCGTCACAGACTGATATGATGTGTACTGACATAAGGAGAGCAAGATGTAAGTGTGGGGACCGGCTGTTATCGAGGTGTCATCGAGTGAAGATCTGTCTAAGGTATCAAGGCTTAACGTCATTGAAGTCTAGAGAGTGGACAACACGTTCGTCATACTCAGAGCGATGTCCGAACTCTATTTTCGACGTTATGCGTGCCACTTTCATTGTGGCCAACTACGATTCGATACAGAATGCACGAAACCTGAAAGACACCCTCACTGATACACAGAGAGTAGGATTTGTCTGCGGAATAATGGGAGTGCAAGGGTCTGTGACGTTGATATGGCTGTATGTAGCACTATTAGTCACCGGGGGGGTGGGCGTAGCTCAGATGGTAGAGCGCTCGGTTGGCGTGCGAGAGGTACTGGGATCGATACCCAGCGCCTCCAGAATTTTTAACACACCTACATTCGCACCTTGCCATGCAAATGGAATAATTCACAACTAGCAGAGGTGTCTAGGCAGATACAAGCGAACGATTAGCATCCACAATTGGCAAGCGTGCTTTTATTCGTGCGCAGGAAGCACCCTCCTCCCACACCTACACTTAATTTAGAAACAGTACAAGTGTTCCCATAATATTCTAAAGCCTACGTCGGAAAGATATGCCTTTTGCCGAGTTCACGTAAATCCCACTGCACGTTCCCATTCTTTGCGTGCAGTCGGCTGCTACTGGTGTTGCTGGTTGTGACTGCTGATAACAGATGCCGTAGCAATCAATTCATGGAGTGAATTGTATGTTTTGAGATAGTCTGTCTCTGACAAGCAAGCGCAGGTGATATAGGTGCGAACACAGGAAGCTTGCAGCCCCTCGCTGCCTGCAGACACAGAGCAGCCACACTGGGAGAGCGGCCTAAGCCGTAGGCGAAATGTGCTCATTCGCTTTGGCGCGACGTCGAACTATAAATAAGGCTGCCACTAGCGTGAGCGTCGTGTAAAGTCGGAAAAGTCGGCTGCATGGGTGATTGCCAAGTTTGGGGAGCGTTTCGGAGTATGATCAGTGCAATGGAGACGCGGAAACTTGTTGTGGCCCAGTGTTTTGCAGTTGGACGACAAGAGTGGTACACAGTAGCAAAGAGCGAGGCACTGAGATGGCATGAACAATGGAGTGCACAATGGGGCTCGAGATGTGCTTGTTATCTCAGGTGCTGTGTGATTGTCGACAAGGAGTGAAATGGACCAATTTGTGACCGCCCTTTCAATTTAAGACGTTAAAAACAGACGGAATTTGCATTCGTAATACCAGAGCATCGAAACTACTTGGAACTCTTGTGTATATGAACGTGTCCGCGCCTTTGTACTCTGGTACCTTCGCCGCTACAAACCAACCAACCATCGTGTCCGTGCACATCAGAGTCACAAAGAATGGAGAATAGGCAGGCTTTGTCGTGTGTGCAGCCGTAGCTCAGTTGGCAGATCGTTCGCTTAGTGTGTGAAAGGTCTCGGGTTCAAGCTCCGGCGCCTCCATGTTTTGTGGTCAGTGCATGGTAAGTGCTGGTCGCGGCGAACCTAAAGGCACGCAAGAAGTTGCAAAACCAGCGTCACAGACTGATATGATGTGTACTGACATAAGGAGAGCAAGATGTAAGTGTGGGGACCGGCTGTTATCGAGGTGTCATCGAGTGAAGATCTGTCTAAGGTATCAAGGCTTAACGTCATTGAAGTCTAGAGAGTGGACAACACGTTCGTCATACTCAGAGCGATGTCCGAACTCTATTTTCGACGTTATGCGTGCCACTTTCATTGTGGCCAACTACGATTCAATACAGAATGCACGAAACCTGAAAGACACCCTCACTGATACACAGAGAGTAGGATTTGTCTGCGGAATAATGGGAGTGCAAGGGTCTGTGACGTTGATATGGCTGTATGTAGCACTATTAGTCACCGGGGGGGTGGGCGTAGCTCAGATGGTAGAGCGCTCGGTTGGCGTGCGAGAGGTACTGGGATGGATACCCAGCGCCTCCAGAATTTTTAACACACCTACATTCGCACCTTGCCATGCAAATGGAATAATTCACAACTAGCAGAGGTGTCTAGGCAGATACAAGCGAACGATTAGCATCCACAATTGGCAAGCGTGCTTTTATTCGTGCGCAGGAAGCACCCTCCTCCCACACCTACACTTAATTTAGAAACAGTACAAGTGTTCCCATAATATTCTCAAGCCTACGTCGGAAAGATATGCCTTTTGCCGAGTTCACGTAAATCCCACTGCACGTTCCCATTCTTTGCGTGCAGTCGGCTGCTACTGGTGTTGCTGGTTGTGACTGCTGATAACAGATGCCGTAGCAATCAATTCATGGAGTGAATTGTATGTTTTGAGATAGTCTGTCTCTGACAAGCAAGCGCAGGTGATATAGGTGCGAACACAGGAAGCTTGCAGCCCCTCGCTGCCTGCAGACACAGAGCAGCCACACTGGGAGAGCGGCCTAAGCCGTAGGCGAAATGTGCTCATTCGCTTTGGCGCGACGTCGAACTATAAATAAGGCTGCCACTAGCGTGAGCGTCGTGTAAAGTCGGAAAAGTCGGCTGCATGGGTGATTGCCAAGTTTGGGGAGCGTTTCGGAGTATGATCAGTGCAATGGAGACGCGGAAACTTGTTGTGGCCCAGTGTTTTGCAGTTGGACGACAAGAGTGGTACACAGTAGCAAAGAGCGAGGCACTGAGATGGCATGAACAATGGAGTGCACAATGGGGCTCGAGATGTGCTTGTTATCTCAGGTGCTGTGTGATTGTCGACAAGGAGTGAAATGGACCAATTTGTGACCGCCCTTTCAATTTAAGACGTTAAAAACAGACGGAATTTGCATTCGTAATACCAGAGCATCGAAACTACTTGGAACTCTTGTGTATATGAACGTGTCCGCGCCTTTGTACTCTGGTACCTTCGCCGCTACAAACCAACCAACCATCGTGTCCGTGCACATCAGAGTCACAAAGAATGGAGAATAGGCAGGCTTTGTCGTGTGTGCAGCCGTAGCTCAGTTGGCAGATCGTTCGCTTAGTGTGTGAAAGGTCTCGGGTTCAAGCTCCGGCGCCTCCATGTTTTGTGGTCAGTGCATGGTAAGTGCTGGTCGCGGCGAACCTAAAGGCACGCAAGAAGTTGCAAAACCAGCGTCACAGACTGATATGATGTGTACTGACATAAGGAGAGCAAGATGTAAGTGTGGGGACCGGCTGTTATCGAGGTGTCATCGAGTGAAGATCTGTCTAAGGTATCAAGGCTTAACGTCATTGAAGTCTAGAGAGTGGACAACACGTTCGTCATACTCAGAGCGATGTCCGAACTCTATTTTCGACGTTATGCGTGCCACTTTCATTGTGGCCAACTACGATTCGATACAGAATGCACGAAACCTGAAAGACACCCTCACTGATACACAGAGAGTAGGATTTGTCTGCGGAATAATGGGAGTGCAAGGGTCTGTGACGTTGATATGGCTGTATGTAGCACTATTAGTCACCGGGGGGGTGGGCGTAGCTCAGATGGTAGAGCGCTCGGTTGGCGTGCGAGAGGTACTGGGATCGATACCCAGCGCCTCCAGAATTTTTAACACACCTACATTCGCACCTTGCCATGCAAATGGAATAATTCACAACTAGCAGAGGTGTCTAGGCAGATACAAGCGAACGATTAGCATCCACAATTGGCAAGCGTGCTTTTATTCGTGCGCAGGAAGCACCCTCCTCCCACACCTACACTTAATTTAGAAACAGTACAAGTGTTCCCATAATATTCTAAAGCCTACGTCGGAAAGATATGCCTTTTGCCGAGTTCACGTAAATCCCACTGCACGTTCCCATTCTTTGCGTGCAGTCGGCTGCTACTGGTGTTGCTGGTTGTGACTGCTGATAACAGATGCCGTAGCAATCAATTCATGGAGTGAATTGTATGTTTTGAGATAGTCTGTCTCTGACAAGCAAGCGCAGGTGATATAGGTGCGAACACAGGAAGCTTGCAGCCCCTCGCTGCCTGCAGACACAGAGCAGCCACACTGGGAGAGCGGCCTAAGCCGTAGGCGAAATGTGCTCATTCGCTTTGGCGCGACGTCGAACTATAAATAAGGCTGCCACTAGCGTGAGCGTCGTGTAAAGTCGGAAAAGTCGGCTGCATGGGTGATTGCCAAGTTTGGGGAGCGTTTCGGAGTATGATCAGTGCAATGGAGACGCGGAAACTTGTTGTGGCCCAGTGTTTTGCAGTTGGACGACAAGAGTGGTACACAGTAGCAAAGAGCGAGGCACTGAGATGGCATGAACAATGGAGTGCACAATGGGGCTCGAGATGTGCTTGTTATCTCAGGTGCTGTGTGATTGTCGACAAGGAGTGAAATGGACCAATTTGTGACCGCCCTTTCAATTTAAGACGTTAAAAACAGACGGAATTTGCATTCGTAATACCAGAGCATCGAAACTACTTGGAACTCTTGTGTATATGAACGTGTCCGCGCCTTTGTACTCTGGTACCTTCGCCGCTACAAACCAACCAACCATCGTGTCCGTGCACATCAGAGTCACAAAGAATGGAGAATAGGCAGGCTTTGTCGTGTGTGCAGCCGTAGCTCAGTTGGCAGATCGTTCGCTTAGTGTGTGAAAGGTCTCGGGTTCAAGCTCCGGCGCCTCCATGTTTTGTGGTCAGTGCATGGTAAGTGCTGGTCGCGGCGAACCTAAAGGCACGCAAGAAGTTGCAAAACCAGCGTCACAGACTGATATGATGTGTACTGACATAAGGAGAGCAAGATGTAAGTGTGGGGACCGGCTGTTATCGAGGTGTCATCGAGTGAAGATCTGTCTAAGGTATCAAGGCTTAACGTCATTGAAGTCTAGAGAGTGGACAACACGTTCGTCATACTCAGAGCGATGTCCGAACTCTATTTTCGACGTTATGCGTGCCACTTTCATTGTGGCCAACTACGATTCAATACAGAATGCACGAAACCTGAAAGACACCCTCACTGATACACAGAGAGTAGGATTTGTCTGCGGAATAATGGGAGTGCAAGGGTCTGTGACGTTGATATGGCTGTATGTAGCACTATTAGTCACCGGGGGGGTGGGCGTAGCTCAGATGGTAGAGCGCTCGGTTGGCGTGCGAGAGGTACTGGGATGGATACCCAGCGCCTCCAGAATTTTTAACACACCTACATTCGCACCTTGCCATGCAAATGGAATAATTCACAACTAGCAGAGGTGTCTAGGCAGATACAAGCGAACGATTAGCATCCACAATTGGCAAGCGTGCTTTTATTCGTGCGCAGGAAGCACCCTCCTCCCACACCTACACTTAATTTAGAAACAGTACAAGTGTTCCCATAATATTCTCAAGCCTACGTCGGAAAGATATGCCTTTTGCCGAGTTCACGTAAATCCCACTGCACGTTCCCATTCTTTGCGTGCAGTCGGCTGCTACTGGTGTTGCTGGTTGTGACTGCTGATAACAGATGCCGTAGCAATCAATTCATGGAGTGAATTGTATGTTTTGAGATAGTCTGTCTCTGACAAGCAAGCGCAGGTGATATAGGTGCGAACACAGGAAGCTTGCAGCCCCTCGCTGCCTGCAGACACAGAGCAGCCACACTGGGAGAGCGGCCTAAGCCGTAGGCGAAATGTGCTCATTCGCTTTGGCGCGACGTCGAACTATAAATAAGGCTGCCACTAGCGTGAGCGTCGTGTAAAGTCGGAAAAGTCGGCTGCATGGGTGATTGCCAAGTTTGGGGAGCGTTTCGGAGTATGATCAGTGCAATGGAGACGCGGAAACTTGTTGTGGCCCAGTGTTTTGCAGTTGGACGACAAGAGTGGTACACAGTAGCAAAGAGCGAGGCACTGAGATGGCATGAACAATGGAGTGCACAATGGGGCTCGAGATGTGCTTGTTATCTCAGGTGCTGTGTGATTGTCGACAAGGAGTGAAATGGACCAATTTGTGACCGCCCTTTCAATTTAAGACGTTAAAAACAGACGGAATTTGCATTCGTAATACCAGAGCATCGAAACTACTTGGAACTCTTGTGTATATGAACGTGTCCGCGCCTTTGTACTCTGGTACCTTCGCCGCTACAAACCAACCAACCATCGTGTCCGTGCACATCAGAGTCACAAAGAATGGAGAATAGGCAGGCTTTGTCGTGTGTGCAGCCGTAGCTCAGTTGGCAGATCGTTCGCTTAGTGTGTGAAAGGTCTCGGGTTCAAGCTCCGGCGCCTCCATGTTTTGTGGTCAGTGCATGGTAAGTGCTGGTCGCGGCGAACCTAAAGGCACGCAAGAAGTTGCAAAACCAGCGTCACAGACTGATATGATGTGTACTGACATAAGGAGAGCAAGATGTAAGTGTGGGGACCGGCTGTTATCGAGGTGTCATCGAGTGAAGATCTGTCTAAGGTATCAAGGCTTAACGTCATTGAAGTCTAGAGAGTGGACAACACGTTCGTCATACTCAGAGCGATGTCCGAACTCTATTTTCGACGTTATGCGTGCCACTTTCATTGTGGCCAACTACGATTCGATACAGAATGCACGAAACCTGAAAGACACCCTCACTGATACACAGAGAGTAGGATTTGTCTGCGGAATAATGGGAGTGCAAGGGTCTGTGACGTTGATATGGCTGTATGTAGCACTATTAGTCACCGGGGGGGTGGGCGTAGCTCAGATGGTAGAGCGCTCGGTTGGCGTGCGAGAGGTACTGGGATCGATACCCAGCGCCTCCAGAATTTTTAACACACCTACATTCGCACCTTGCCATGCAAATGGAATAATTCACAACTAGCAGAGGTGTCTAGGCAGATACAAGCGAACGATTAGCATCCACAATTGGCAAGCGTGCTTTTATTCGTGCGCAGGAAGCACCCTCCTCCCACACCTACACTTAATTTAGAAACAGTACAAGTGTTCCCATAATATTCTCAAGCCTACGTCGGAAAGATATGCCTTTTGCCGAGTTCACGTAAATCCCACTGCACGTTCCCATTCTTTGCGTGCAGTCGGCTGCTACTGGTGTTGCTGGTTGTGACTGCTGATAACAGATGCCGTAGCAATCAATTCATGGAGTGAATTGTATGTTTTGAGATAGTCTGTCTCTGACAAGCAAGCGCAGGTGATATAGGTGCGAACACAGGAAGCTTGCAGCCCCTCGCTGCCTGCAGACACAGAGCAGCCACACTGGGAGAGCGGCCTAAGCCGTAGGCGAAATGTGCTCATTCGCTTTGGCGCGACGTCGAACTATAAATAAGGCTGCCACTAGCGTGAGCGTCGTGTAAAGTCGGAAAAGTCGGCTGCATGGGTGATTGCCAAGTTTGGGGAGCGTTTCGGAGTATGATCAGTGCAATGGAGACGCGGAAACTTGTTGTGGCCCAGTGTTTTGCAGTTGGACGACAAGAGTGGTACACAGTAGCAAAGAGCGAGGCACTGAGATGGCATGAACAATGGAGTGCACAATGGGGCTCGAGATGTGCTTGTTATCTCAGGTGCTGTGTGATTGTCGACAAGGAGTGAAATGGACCAATTTGTGACCGCCCTTTCAATTTAAGACGTTAAAAACAGACGGAATTTGCATTCGTAATACCAGAGCATCGAAACTACTCGGAACTCTTGTGTATATGAACGTGTCCGCGCCTTTGTACTCTGGTACCTTCGCCGCTACAAACCAACCAACCATCGTGTCCGTGCACATCAGAGTCACAAAGAATGGAGAATAGGCAGGCTTTGTCGTGTGTGCAGCCGTAGCTCAGTTGGCAGATCGTTCGCTTAGTGTGTGAAAGGTCTCGGGTTCAAGCTCCGGCGCCTCCATGTTTTGTGGTCAGTGCATGGTAAGTGCTGGTCGCGGCGAACCTAAAGGCACGCAAGAAGTTGCAAAACCAGCGTCACAGACAGATATGATGTGTACTGACATAAGGAGAGCAAGATGTAAGTGTGGGGACCGGCTGTTATCGAGGTGTCATCGAGTGAAGATCTGTCTAAGGTATCAAGGCTTAACGTCATTGAAGTCTAGAGAGTGGACAACACGTTCGTCATACTCAGAGCGATGTCCGAACTCTATTTTCGACGTTATGCGTGCCACTTTCATTGTGGCCAACTACGATTCGATACAGAATGCACGAAACCTGAAAGACACCCTCACTGATACACAGAGAGTAGGATTTGTCTGCGGAATAATGGGAGTGCAAGGGTCTGTGACGTTGATATGGCTGTATGTAGCACTATTAGTCATCGGGGGGGGTGGGCGTAGCTCAGATGGTAGAGCGCTCGGTTGGCGTGCGAGAGGTACTGGGATCGATACCCAGCGCCTCCAGAATTTTTAACACACCTACATTCGCACCTTGCCATGCAAATGGAATAATTCACAACTAGCAGAGGTGTCTAGGCAGATACAAGCGAACGATTAGCATCCACAATTGGCAAGCGTGCTTTTATTCGTGCGCAGGAAGCACCCTCCTCCCACACCTACACTTAATTTAGAAACAGTACAAGTGTTCCCATAATATTCTCAAGCCTACGTCGGAAAGATATGCCTTTTGCCGAGTTCACGTAAATCCCACTGCACGTTCCCATTCTTTGCGTGCAGTCGGCTGCTACTGGTGTTGCTGGTTGTGACTGCTGATAACAGATGCCGTAGCAATCAATTCATGGAGTGAATTGTATGTTTTGAGATAGTCTGTCTCTGACAAGCAAGCGCAGGTGATATAGGTGCGAACACAGGAAGCTTGCAGCCCCTCGCTGCCTGCAGACACAGCGCAGCCACACTGGGAGAGCGGCCTAAGCCGTAGGCGAAATGTGCTCATTCGCTTTGGCGCGACGTCGAACTATAAATAAGGCTGCCACTAGCGTGAGCGTCGTGTAAAGTCGGAAAAGTCGGCTGCATGGGTGATTGCCAAGTTTGGGGAGCGTTTCGGAGTATGATCAGTGCAATGGAGACGCGGAAACTTGTTGTGGCCCAGTGTTTTGCAGTTGGACGACAAGAGTGGTACACAGTAGCAAAGAGCGAGGCACTGAGATGGCATGAACAATGGAGTGCACAATGGGGCTCGAGATGTGCTTGTTATCTCAGGTGCTGTGTGATTGTCGACAAGGAGTGAAATGGACCAATTTGTGACCGCCCTTTCAATTTAAGACGTTAAACAGACGGAATTTGCATTCGTAATACCAGAGCATCGAAACTACTTGGAACTCTTGTGTATATGAACGTGTCCGCGCCTTTGTACTCTGGTACCTTCGCCGCTACAAACCAACCAACCATCGTGTCCGTGCACATCAGAGTCGCAAAGAATGGAGAATAGGCAGGCTTGGTCGTGTGTGCAGCCGTAGCTCAGTTGGCAGATCGTTCGCTTAGTGTGTGAAAGGTGTCGGGTTCAAGCCCCGGCGCCTCCACGTTTTGTGGTCAGTGCATGGTAAGTGCTGGTCGCGGCGAACATAAAGGCACGCAAGAAGTTGCAAAACCAGCGTCACAGACTGATATGATGTGTACTGACATAAGGAGAGCAAGATGTAAGTGTGGGGACCGGCTGTTATCGAGGTGTCATCGAGTGCACATCTGTCTAAGGTATCAAGGCTTAACGTCATTGAAGTCTAGAGAGTGGACAACACGTTCGTCATACTCAGAGCGATGTCCGAACTCTATTTTCGACGTTATGCGTGCCACTTTCATTGTGGCCAACTACGATTCGATACAGAATGCACGAAACCTGAAAGACACCCTCACTGATACATAGAGAGTAGGATTTGTCTGCGGAATAATGCGAGTGCAAGGGTCTGTGACGTTGATATGGCTGTATGTAGCACTATTAGTCACCGGGGGGTGGGCGTAGCTCAGATGGTAGAGCGCTCGGTTGGCGTGCGAGAGGTACTGGGATCGATACCCAGCGCCTCCAGAATTTTTAACACACCTACATTCGCACCTTGCCATGCAAGTGGAATAATTCACAACTAGCAGAGGTGTCTAGGCAGATACAAGCGAACGATTAGCATCCACAATTGGCAAGCGTGCTTTTATTCGTGCGCAGGAAGCACCCTCCTCCCACACCTACACTTAATTTAGAAACAGTACAAGTGTTCCCATAATATTCTCAAGCCTACGTCGGAAAGATATGCCTTTTGCCGAGTTCACGTAAATCCCACTGCACGTTCCCATTCTTTGCGTGCAGTCGGCTGCGACTGGTCTTGCTGGTTGTGACTGCTGATAACAGATGCCGTAGCAATCAATTCATGGAGTGAATTGTATGTTTTGGGATAGTCTGTCTCTGACAAGCAAGCACAGGTGATATAGGTGCGAACACAGGAAGCTTGCAGCCCCTCGCTGCCTGCAGACACAGAGCAGCCACACTAGGAGAGCGGCCTAAGCCGTAGGCGAAATGTGCTCATTCGCTTTGGAGCGACGTCGAACTATAAATAAGGCTGCCACTAGCGTGAGCGTCGTGTAAAGTCGGAAAAGTCGGCTGCATGGGTGATTGCCAAGTTTGGGGAGCGTTTCGGAGTATGATCAGTGCAATGGAGACGCGGAAACTTGTTGTGGCCCAGTGTTTTGCAGTTGGACGACAAGAGTGGTACACAGTAGCAAAGAGCGAGGCACTGAGATGGCATGAACAATGGAGTGCACAATGGGGCTCGAGATGTGCTTGTTATCTCAGGTGCTGTGTGATTGTCGACAAGGAGTGAAATGGACCAATTTGTGACCGCCCTTTCAATTTAAGACGTTAAAAACAGACGGAATTTGCATTCGTAATACCAGAGCATCGAAACTACTTGGAACTCTTGTGTATATGAACGTGTCCGCGCCATTGTACTCTGGTACCTTCGCCGCTACAAACCAACCAACAATCGTGTCCGTGCACATCAGAGTCGCAAAGAATGGAGAATAGGCAGGCTTGGTCGTGTGTGCAGCCGTAGGTCAGTTGGCAGATCGTTCGCTTAGTGTGTAAAAGGTGTCGGGTTCAAGCCCCGGCGCCTCCATGTTTTGTGGTCAGTGCATGGTAAGTGCTGGTCGCGGCGAACCTAAAGGCACGCAAGAAGTTGCAAAACCAGCGTCACATACTGATATGATGTGTACTGACATAAGGAGAGCAAGATGTAAGTGTGGGGACCGGCTGTTATCGAGGTGTCATCGAGTGCACATCTGTCTAAGGTATCAAGGCTTAACGTCATTGAAGTCTAGAGAGTGGACAACACGTTCGTCATACTCAGAGCGATGTCCGAACTCTATTTTCGACGTTATGCGTGCCACTTTCATTGTGGCCAACTACGATTCGATACAGAATGCACGAAACCTGAAAGACACCCTCACTGATACATAGAGAGTAGGATTTGTCTGCGGAATAATGGGAGTGCAAGGGTCTGTGACGTTGATATGGCTGTATGTAGCACTATTAGTCACCGGGGGGGTGGGCGTAGCTCAGATGGTAGAGCGCTCGGTTGGCGTGCGAGAGGTACTGGGATCGATACCCAGCGCCTCCAGAATTTTTAACACACCTACATTCGCACCTTGCCATGCAAGTGGAATAATTCACAACTAGCAGAGGTGTCTAGGCAGATACAAGCGAACGATTAGCATCCACAATTGGCAAGCGTGCTTTTATTCGTGCGCAGGAAGCACCCTCCTCCCACACCTACACTTAATTTAGAAACAGTACAAGTGTTCCCATAATATTCTCAAGCCTACGTCGGAAAGATATGCCTTTTGCCGAGTTCACGTAAATCCCACTGCACGTTCCCATTCTTTGCGTGCAGTCGGCTGCTACTGGTGTTGCTGGTTGTGACTGCTGATAACAGATGCCGTAGCAATCAATTCATGGAGTGAATTGTATGTTTTGGGATAGTCGGTCTCTGACAAGCAAGCACAGGTGATATAGGTGCGAACACAGGAAGCTTGCAGCCCCTCGCTGCCTGCAGACACAGAGCAGCCACACTAGGAGAGCGGCCTAAGCCGTAGGCGAAATGTGCTCATTCGCTTTGGCGCGACGTCGAACTATAAATAAGGCTGCCACTAGCGTGAGCGTCGTGTAAAGACGGAAAAGTCGGCTGCATGGGTGATTGCCAAGTTTGGGGAGCGTTTCGGAGTATGATCAGTGCAATGGAGACGCGGAAACTTGTTGTGGCCCAGTGTTTTGCAGTTGGACGACAAGAGTGGTACACAGTAGCAAAGAGCGAGGCACTGAGATGGCATGAACAATGGAGTGCACAATGGGGCTCGAGATGTGCTTGTTATCTCAGGTGCTGTGTGATTGTCGACAAGGAGTGAAATGGACCAATTTGTGACCACCCTTTCAATTTAAGACGTTAAAAACAGACGGAATTTGCATTCGTAATACCAGAGCATCGAAACTACTTGGAACTCTTGTGTATATGAACGTGTCCGCGCCTTTGTACTCTGGTACCTTCGCCGCTACAAACCAACCAACCATCGTGTCCGTGCACATCAGAGTCGCAAAGAATGGAGAATAGGCAGGCTTGGTAGTGTGTGCAGCCGTAGCTCAGTTGGCAGATCGTTCGCTTAGTGTGTGAAAGGTGTCGGGTTCAAGCCCCGGCGCCTCCACGTTTTGTGGTCAGTGCATGGTAAGTGCTGGTCGCGGCGAACCTAAAGGCACGCAAGAAGTTGCAAAACCAGCGTCACAGACTGATATGATGTGTACTGACATAAGGAGAGCAAGATGTAAGTGTGGGGACCGGCTGTTATCGAGGTGTCATCGAGTGCACATCTGTCTAAGGTATCAAGGCTTAACGTCATTGAAGTCTAGAGAGTGGACAACACGTTCGTCATACTCAGAGCGATGTCCGAACTCTATTTTCGACGTTATGCGTGCCACATTCATTGTGGCCAACTACGATTCGATACAGAATGCACTAAACCTGAAAGACACCCTCACTGATACATAGAGAGTAGGATTTGTCTGCGGAATAATGGGAGTGCAAGGGTCTGTGACGTTGATATGGCTGTATGTAGCACTATTAGTCACCGGGGGGGTGGGCGTAGCTTAGATGGTAGAGCGCTCGGTTGGCGTGCGAGAGGTACTGGGATCGATACCCAGCGCCTCCAGAATTTTTAACACACCTACATTCGCACCTTGCCATGCAAGTGGAATAATTCACAACTAGCAGAGGTGTCTAGGCAGATACAAGCGAACGATTAGCATCCACAATTGGCAAGCGTGCTTTTATTCGTGCGCAGGAAGCACCCTCCTCCCACACCTACACTTAATTTAGAAACAGTACAAGTGTTCCCATAATATTCTCAAGCCTACGTCGGAAAGATCTGCCTTGCCCCGAGTTCATTTAAATCCCACTGCACATTCTTATTCTTTGCGTGCAGTCGGCTGCTACTGGTGTTGGTAGTTGTGACTGCTGATAACAGATGCCGTAGCAATCAATTCATGGAGTGAGTTGTATGTTTTGGGATAGTCGGTCTCTGACAAGCAAGCACAGGTGACATAGGTGCAAACACAGGAAGCTTGCAGCCCCTCGCTGCCTGCAGACACCGAGCAGCCACACTAGGAGGGCGGCCTAAGCCGTAGGCGAAATGTGCTCATTCGCTTTGGCGCGACGTCGAACTATAAATAAGGCTGCCACTAGCGTGAGCGTCGTGTAAAGTCGGAGAAGTCGGCTGCATGGGTGATTGCCAAGTTTGCGGAGCGTTTCGCAGTATGCGCAGTGCAATGGAGACGCGGAAACTTGTTGTGGCCCAGTGTTTTGCAGTTGGACGACAACAGTGGAACACAGTAGTAAAGAGCGAGGCACTGAGTTGATATGAACAATGGAGTGCACAATGGGGCTCGAGATGTGCTTGTTACCTCAGGTGCTGTGTGATTGTCGACCAGGAGTGAAAACGGAGCATTTTGTGACGGCCCTTTCAATTTAAGACGTTAAAAACAGACGGAATTTGCATTTGTAATACCAGAGCATCGAAACTACTTGGAACTCTTGTGTATATGAACGTGTCCGCGCCTTTGTACTCTGGACCCTTCACTGCTACAAACCAACCAACCATGGTGTCCTTGCACATCAGAGTGGCAGAGAATGGAGAATAGCGCATCGTGGTCGTGCATGGGCGCGTAGGTCAATTGGTAGAGCATTCGCTTCGCATGTGAAAGGTCCACGGTTCAAGCCACGGCGCCTCCATTTTTTGTGGTCATTGCATGGTAAGTGTTGGTCGCGGTTAACCTAAAGGCACGTAAGATGTCGCAAAGCCAGCGTCACAGACTGATATGATGTATACTGACGTAAGGAAAGCAAGATGTAAGTGTGGGGACCGGCTGTTATCGAGATGTCATCGAGTGCAGATCCGTCTTAGGTATCACGGCTTAACCTCATTGAATTCTAGAGAGTGGACAACACGTTCGTCTTACTCAGAGAGGTGTCCGAGCTCTATTTTCGACGTTATGCGTGCAACTTTCATTGTGGCCAACTACGATTCGATACAGAATGCACGAAACCTGAAAGACACCCTCACGGATACATAGAGAGTAGTGTTTGTCTGCTGAATAATGGGAGTGCAAGGGTCTGTGTCGTCTATATGGCTGTATGTAGTACCATTCCAATGGGAGGGAGGGCGTAGCTCAGATGGTAGAGCGCTCGCTTGGTAAACGAGAGGTTCTGCGATCGATACCCAGTGCCTCCAGAATTTTTAACACAACAGCAAGCGCACCTTGCCATGCAAGTGGAATAATTCACAGGCAGAAGATGTGTCTAGGAAGATACAAGCGAATGATTAGCATCCACAACTGGGAAGCGTGCTGTTATTAGTGCGCAGGAAGCACCCTCCTCCAACGCCTACACTTAATTTAGAAACAGTACATGTGTTCCCGTAAGATTCTCAAGCCTACGTCTGAAAGATCTGCCTTGCCCCGAGTTCATTTAAATCCCACTGCACATTCTTATTCTTTGCGTGCAGTCGGCTGCTACTGGTGTTGCTGGTTGTGACTGCTGATAACAGATGCCGTAGCAATCAATTCATGGAGTGAGTTGTATGTTTTGCGATAGTCTGTCTCTGACAAGCAAGCACAGGTGACATAGGTGCAAACACAGGAAGCTTGCAGCCCCTCGCTGCCTGCAGACACCGAGCAGCCACACTAGGAGGGCGGCCTAGGCCGTAGGCGAAATGTGCTCATTCGCTTTGGCGCGACGTCGAAGTATAAATAAGGCTGTCACTAGCTTGAGTGCGTGTAAAGTCGGGAAATTCGGCTGCATGGGTGAGTGCCAAGTTTGGGGAGCGTTTCGTAGTATGATCAGTGCAATGGAGACGCGGAAACTTGTTGTGGCCCACTGTTTTGCAGTTGGACGACAAGAGTTTTACACAGTAGCAAAGAGCGAGGCACTGAGTTGGCATGAACAATGGAGAGCACAATGAGGCTAGAGATGTGCTTGTTATCTCAGGTGCTGTGTGATTGTCGACAATGAGTGAAACGGACCAATTTGTGACCGCCCTTTCAATTTAAGACGTTAAAAACAGACGGAATTTGCATTCGTAATACCAGAGCATCGAAACTACTTGGATCTCTTGTGTATATGAACGTGTCCGCGCCTTTGTACTCTTGTACCTTCGCCGCTACAAACCAACCAACCATCGTGTCCGTGCACATCAGAGTCGCAAAGAATGGAGAATAGCCAGGCTTGGTCGTGTGTGCAGCCGTAGCTCAGTTGGCAGATCGTTCGCTTAGCGTGTGAGAGGTCTTGGGTTCAAGCCCCGGCTCCTCCATGTTTTGTGGTCAGTGCATGGTAAGTGTTGGTCGCGGCGAACATAATGGCACGCAAGAAGTTGCAAAACCAGCGTCACAGACTGATATGATGTATACTGTCATAAGGAGAGCAAGATGTAAGTGTGGGGACCGGCTGTTGTCGAGGTGTCATCGAGTGCAGATCTGTCTCAGGTATCACGGCTTAACGTCATTGACGTCTAGAGAGTGGACAACACGTTCGTCTTACTCAGAGCGGTGTTCGAACTCTATTTTCGACGTTATGCGTGCCACTTTCATTGTGGCCAACTACGATTCGATACAGAATGCACGAAACCTGAAAGACACTCTCACTGATTTATAGAGAGTAGTGTTTGTCTGCGGAATAATGGGAGTGCAAGGGTCTGTGACGTTGATATGGCTGTATGTAGCACTATTAGTCAACGGGGGCGTGGGCGCAGCTCAGATGGTCACATTCAGCCAGCGGCTGCGCTGGAGTTCAGACGTGCCGTGCTGTGTGCTGTGCTGCGTTAGCTCCGCGTGGTAAGTCTCAGCTCTTGCTGCAACGCGTCGCTGTCTATAGTATTTGTGTAGACATGAAAAAGAATTAAGAGGTGTCGCAACCGCAACGAAAAGATACTTTGAAATTCACGTTTGATCGCAACTTTGTCCGACCGAGGTCATTTGATGTTGAACAGTGGTTAGAGGATGATGTTAAAATAGGACTTGATGATATTATCGGCATACATTTCTCGATTATGAACAGTGTGGTTTTCGTGAAACTTGCCAGTCCAGAATTGTGTGAAAGGATAGTTCGATCTTGTGGTGGCATTCTGAAATTTAAACATGCTGACGGAAATGTTGGGGAGGTTACCGTTGCCCATGCTTGTCTAGGTATTCGGACCGTGCGAGTCTTTGAACTTCCCTTTGAAATTACAAGTGACCAGATAAATGCTGTTATTGCTCCATACGGGAAAGTTTTGAGTAATATTGCCGAACGGTGGTCTGCTGCACACAAATTCCCTGTTTTGAATGGTGTGCGCCAATTAAAAGTCGAATTGCAGAAGCACATTCCGTCGTTTATAAACGTCTGCAGATATAGAGCTGTTGTGATGTATGATGACCAACCGAAAACGTGTGCTATGTGCCATTTACCAGGCCACGTTCGTGCAGACTGTGTTCAAAGGCGAGTGGCGCAACTGCCTGCCGGCGATGCCGTCAGGCCCCCTGCTATGTCAACGCTGCCCGTGACATATGTCGCCGTAGCGCGCGGTTTTGCAAGTGCCACTGCTCCCCCCGAAGTTACTACGAATACCGACCCACAAGCGACCGACCAACCGACCGACTCAGGTGTAGCATCTGTAGACACTCAACCCTCCTGCGAAGACATATCTGCTCCTGCCCTTGTCGCCGTGGAATCGCCCAATGAGGCAATGGATACGGACGCGACCTCAGTCGCTTCGGGTAGTGCTCCTCTGCATCCTGGAGCTTCTTTAGGAGGTATCAAAAGCGTATCAGGTGCACAAAAAAACGGACTCGCAACCAGCCGTTTCTAGTGGTGCTCCTCCGAATCCTGCACCTGCCTTAGGCACTGACCACAGCCCGTCAAGTGCAATGAAATCAGACCTTTCGTCAGTCACTTCGAGTAGTGCTACTTTGCAACCTGAGGCTTCTTCAGGTACCGTCCAAAGTCCACCACGAGACGCATCTCCCAAGAAATCTGAAAAACGGAGGATCGCGCGTCAAGGTGCAGAGCAGACTGCACCACAACTGCGTTAACAGGCGAAGCAAATAGGGGGCAAAATACGTCAATCTGCATCTGAGAACTTGCAGTGCAATCAGCAGTCATCTAACGAAGACCCTGTGTCCTTGGATAGTACCTCCGGTTCTGCCAGTTTGCCCTCCGATGACGTAGCAATTACCCGAACCGAAGATAAAAATCAGCAGCCAACACCTGAATATAGTGCACCACTTAATGACGAACCGATGACAGGGCTGTCGAATCCGTGGGCAGACGATGTCGACGACACTACAAAGGAGGACGCAATTATGGACACCACAGGAACCGTTACAGGCACCACGATGGCCACACCACGAGATGACGTCGTCTTGAATGTCATCGCCGCGACGGATACTGTCCCAGACACGGAGAAGCCGACTGATCCCTTCCCAAGTCATGAATATTTCTAGTCTGAACGGTTTTACTGACTTGTGTCCACATGTCTCTCGGGTCAGATTTCTTAATGTTTTTTCGAAGTGATATGTTGCCAGAGTTTTTCCTAATTACACTCCCGTCTTGGCTAACGTAGTTCCGTTGCAGGCCTATAAGATCGCTACGCTGAACATCAATAAAATTTGTAGCCCATTTAATTTACAAAATTTAAAAGATTTCCTGTATGCAGCTGATGTGGACATTTTGTTTTTACAAGAAGTAACAAACATCAAACTTGACTTCATACAGGGGTATAATGCTATAGTCAATCCTGGAATTGGATGTGATTTGGGTACCGCATTTCTTTTCAAAGAGGGCGTCGTCATTACAGACGTAACAAAACTGCCTAACGGCAGAGGCATTGCCGGCACGCTTTATAACACCAGGATTATTAATGTCTATGCCCCATCTGGTTCTACCAATCGGTGCCAACGAGCACAGTTTTTTAAGGAGGGAATTGTTCCTTTGTTTGGTGTACACTGCACCCATACCATCCTTGGAGGCGACTTTAACAGTGTCATACATGCCAAAGACCAAACTCCGAACTACAACAAATCGCCGGACTTGGAACGTATCGTCACCGACCTCCGTTTAACTGATTCGTGGGAGCAAAAGCACGGCGCGGCACCCGGCTTTACCCACCTCACTAATCATTCAGCGAGCCGGTTGGATCGAATATATGTCTCGCCCAATCTGAAACACCGCATCCTGCAGTCTGAAATTTGGCCAACCGTTTTTTCAGACCACGCTGCATATATATGCACATTAAATTTGGAACGACAAGGAACCTGTCGATATAAAGGGCCATGGAAACTTAATGTTTCACAATGAAAAGATCCTGCCTGTCGAGAAGCCTTTCTCACCACTTGGAGAGCCTGCGAGACCAAACTCATCTCTTACCACTCGACTTTGGATTGGTGGCTCAAATGCGCCAAACCTCAGATCCGGAGATGTTTCATCAACTACTCTCGGGAGAAGAGCTTTTGGCGGAAAAGAACGATAGAATTTTACTTTCATTGTCTCCGAGAACTCTACCTGCAAGGTGCTACAGCTATTGGGAACCATGGGAGAATTAAAAAAATCCAGGCAAAAATGCTCACATTAAGGCGACAACAGCTTGAAGGATACCAAATAAGGTCAAGAGCAGAGACTGTGGCGCAAAAAGAAGCCACTTCGGTATATCATGTGATTCGTGAAACTAAACGAGGATTCCGCAAAATACTGACGGAGCTTAAAACTGATAATGGAACCACCTTGACAATGCACAACGACATAAAAGCAGAAATACTAACCCATTTCGACAACTTGTTTTCACATAAAGAGGTGGACGAAAAAGCACAGGACGATTTACTGACCCACCTGCAAGGACGCGTTGGTAACGCGTACGCGGAAGCTCTAATAGCGGAGGCGACCGAAGACGATGTACACTATGCTGTCTATCAAAGTGCAAAAAATAAATCCCCTGGAGCTGACGGCATACCAGCAGAATTTTATCAAGTCTTCTGGGAACATATAAAACATAGAATTACATGCATCTGTAATGAACTTCTGAACCTCAATAAGGAGATACAGAAAGATTTTCGCGAAGGTATGATAGTGTTAATCGCAAAAAAATCGGCTGGCAAGAAAATTGGAAATTTGAGACCAATCACTCTGCTGAACAGTGACTATAAAATTTTTTCGCGGCTCTTAGCCCACAGACTTAAAAATGTAATGGCCAGCGTCACCGGCCCATATCAGTCTAGCGTGGGCAAGGGTAGGAAAATTCAGCAGACGCTGTCCGACTACCGCGACATAATTTCAATAGCAGAAGTATGTCGACTAAAATGTGCCATCGTGTCGTTAGATTTCGATAAAGCCTTCGACAGGATCAGCCACTCCTACCTCCTGAAAACGATAGGCGCAATGGGTTTTCCGCCGAGATTCGTTGACCTCACACGACGTTTGGTAACGAATAACTCCTCCAGCATCATCATAAATGGACAGCCTAGCCGGCCAGTCGAGATCGCATGTTCCGTCAGGCAAGGTTGTCCGTTGTCCATGGCACTTTTTGCCATGGCCATCGAACCTTTGCTCGCTACCTTGACTCAGCGGTTACAAGGATTGCAAATACGAGGAAACAAAATAATATGTAAAGCTTATGCGGACGGTGTTGGGTTTCTCGTTATGAATGTAGCGGAAGTCGAGACGGCAATGCACATAATAGAAAAATACGAACGAGCGTCAGCCGCGAGGTTAAACAAAACCAAGTCCGGCATATTCAATATCGGACGTGGCATTGGCATGCGCACACACGGTCAGTTACGTGAGCTAACAGCCTTGAAGTGTCTCGGCATTGATTTCCGAAAAAATATACGTCAAACTATTGCGGCCAACTATAGACAAGTACTAACTACCATACGAGCTAGTGTACGGACACATAGTATTCGACAATTAAATGACATTCAGAGAGTGTCTTTAGCGAACGTCTCTATTACTTCCAAAGTCAATTATGTCGCCCAGATACTGCCAATACCCGCCGGCATCGCCAAACAAATTATGTCAGCAATAGGCTATTTTGTGAGCCGTGGCCACATATTTAAAATCCAGTATGACACTCTGACGCTCGCCACTAATAATGGCGGCTTAAACTTAACGAATGTTACTAAAAAGTCGCAGGCTCTGTACATCTCCAATACGTTTCAACAATGGAGACAATCCGGCAGCTGTATCGCCGCGCACTTGCTATCTGAAATAGCTCCAGATGACCTCTCTCCACCCATTAATGTGTAGCACATACCGAGCGGACTTTACCATTTACGATGGTTTTTAATAGAATATAGCTACCTACATTCAAGAATTCCGGAAAAAGACATGACAAACAAAAAAGAAATATCTGGCAAATTGATGGGAGAAAAGAAGAACAACAAAATAGAACAAAACTATCCATGTTCTAACTGGAAAGTGATATGGGCAAATATTCATAACCGTAACTTAGCTACTCATCTGAAAGCAACATGGTACTATGTTGTAAATAGGAAAGTTGCAACAAACTCGAAACTTCATACGATCCACTTAGCGGATTCGCCTTTGTGTGCAACGTGTAGTTTAATTGATAACGAAGAACATCGTTTCGTGTGTGACAAGGTTAAAGATATATGGCTGAATGTCCGACGAAAGCTGGCACTCATCCTTCGAACGTCACCTAACGCTATAACGCCAGCGGACTTTTTGACACCGGATGATGTACCCTTTCCTAACACGAAACGCAACGCAGTCAATTGGCTGAAAGCGGCAACGGTACATTACCTCTTCACGAAGGAAGAGAAAAGCCAAGAGGATTTTTGGATCTATCTGCTAACTGAGCATCACATGTTACTGAAGACTAGTAAATATAAAGAAACATACGCAAATTTTTTAATCAAGACCTTGATGTAAAAGAATTAACAAGAAATATCTGCGGACACAGAAGACAAAAGTAAGAGAGTGTTCAGCACTACTAACTTACTTTACAATCGTGGGAAAAAAAAATTTAGTTTTTACCGGGATTGCCGTTCTTTGAGTTCAACGTTTATTAATTTATTTTTCAAGAAGCCATTATAAATAGTTGCTTCTCACCGAATATGGTTTGTTTTTTAAGCATTTTCAGAGAGAAGAGGCAGTTTCGGAATGCCCTCTGACGTTTCTTTGTCAAGGAAGCCTATTTGCTTTAAGTGTGACAACAAAAAACAGCGATGAAGAAGGAAACAAATTGAACATAACTTCTGTTTCTACCTACTGAAGACTTCATTCTTTTTTCACATTATCAATAAGCCCAAAGAAGGGGAACATTAGTTTCTCCACGATAAAGGGATTAACCTTGTCTCATCAGTTTATGGTTATGAAAAAAGTCTTTACTACAAAAAAAAAGTGGTAGAGCACTGGTCCGAAAAAAAAAGATGGTAGAGCGCTCGCTTAGCGTGCGAGAGGTACTGGGATCGATACCCAGCGCCTCCAGAATTTTTAACACACATACAAGCGCACCTTACCATGCAAGTGGAATAATTCCCAACCAGCAGAGGTGTCTAGGCAGATACAGCGAACGATTAGCATGCACAATTGGCAAGCGTGCTTTTATTCGTGCGCAGGAAGCACCCTCCTCCCACACCTACATTTATTTTAGAAACAGTACAAATGTTCCCATTAGATTCCCAAGCCTACGTCGGAAAGATCTGCCTTGCGCCGAGTTCACGTAAATCCCGCTGCACGTTCCCATTCTTTGCGTGCAGTCGGCTGCTACTGGTGTTGCTGGTTGTGACTGCTGATAACAGATGCCGTAGCAATCAATTCATGGAGTGAGTTGTATGTTTTGCGATAGTCTGTCTCTGACAAGCAAGCACAGGTGATATAGGTGCGAACACAGGAAGCTTGCAGCCCCTCGCTGCATGCAGACACAGAGCTGCCACACTAGGAGAGCGGCCTAAGCCGTAGGCGAAATGTGCTCATTCGCTTTGGCGCGACGTCGAACTATAAATAAGGCTGTCACTAGCGTGAGCGTCGTGTAAAGTCGGAAAAGTCGGCTGCATGGGTGATTGCCAAGTTTGGGGAGCGTTTCGTAGTATGATCAGTGCAATGGAGAAGTGGAAACTTGTTGAGGCCCAGTGTTTTCAATTGGATGACAAGAGTTTTACACAGTAGCAAAGAGCGAGGCACTGAGTTGGCATGAACAATGGTGAGCACAAAGGGGCTCGAGATGTGCTTGTTACCTCAGGTGCTGTGTGATTGTCGACAAGGAGTGAAACGGACCAATTTGTGACCGACCTTTCAATTTAAGACGTTAAAAACAGACGGAATTTGCATTCGTAATACCAGAGCATCGAAACTACTTGCAACTCTTGTGTATATGAACGTGTCCGCGCCTTTGTACTCTTGTACCTTCGCTGCTACAAACCAACCAAAGACCGTGTCTGTGCACATCAGAGTCGCAAAGAATGGAGAATAGCCAGGCTTGGTCGTGTGTGCAGCCGTAGCTCAGTTTGCAAAACGTTCGCTTAGCGTGTGAAAGGTCTTGGGCCAAGCCCCGGCTCCTCCACGTTTTGTGGTCAGTGCATGGTAAGTGTTGGTCGTGGCGAACATAAAGGCACGCAAGAAGTTGCAAAACCAGCGTCACAGACTGATATGATGTATACTGTCATAAGGAGAGCAAGATGTAAGTGTGGGGACCGGCTGTTATCGAGGTGTCATCGTGTGCAGATTTGTCTTAGGTATCACGGCTTAACGTCATTGAAGTCTAGAGAGTGGACAACACGTTCGTCGTACTCAGAGCGGTGTCCGAACTCTATTTTCGACGTTATGCGTGCCACTTTCATTGTGGCCAACTACGATTCGATACAGAATGCACGAAACCTGAAAGACACCCTCACTGATTTATAGAGAGTAGTGTTTGTCTGCGGAATAATGGGAGTGCAAGGGTCTGTGACGTTGATATGGCTGTATGTAGCACTATTAGTCAACGGGGGGGATGGGCGCAGCTCAGATGGTAGAGCGCTCGCTTAGCCTGCGAGAGGTACTGGGATCGATACCCAGCGCCACCAGAATTTTTAACACACCTACATGCGCACCTTACCATGCAAGTGGAATAATTCCCAACCAGCAGAGGTGTCTAGGCAGATACAAGCGAACGATTAGCATCCACAATTGGCAAGCGTGCTTTTATCGTGCGCAGGAAGCACCCTCCTCCCACACCTATACTTAATTTAGAAACAGTACAAATGTTCCCATAAGATTCTCAAGCCTACGTCGGAAAGATCTGCCTTGCGCCGAGTTCACGTAAATCCCGCTGCACGTTCCCTTTCTTTGCGTGCAGTCGGCTGCTACTGGTGTTGCTGGTTGTGACTGCTGATAACAGATGCCGTAGCAATCAATTCATGGAGTGAGTTGTATGTTTTGCGATAGTCTGTCTCTGACAAGCAAGCACAGGTGATATAGGTGCGAACACAGGAAGCTTGCAGCCCCTCGGTGCATGCAGACACAGAGCAGCCATACTAGGAGAGCGGCCTAGGCCGTAGGCGAAATGTGCTCATTCGCTTTGGCGCGACTTCGAACTATAAATAAGGCTGTCACTAGCGTGAGCGTCGTGTAAAGTCGGAAAATTCGGCTGCATGGGTGATTGCCAAGTTTGGGGAGCGTTTCGTAGTATGATCAGTGCAATGGAGAAGTGGAAACTTGTTGTGGCCCAGTGTTTTGGAGTTGGACGACAAGAGTTTTACACAGTAGCAAAGAGCGAGGCACTGAGTTGGCATGAACAATTTAGTGTAAAATGGGGCTCGAGATGTGCTTGTTACCTCAGGTGCTGTGTGATTGTCGACAAGGAGTGAAACGGACCAATTTGTGACCGCCCTTTCAATTTAAGACGTTAAAAACAGACGGAATTTGCATTCGTAATACGAGAGCATCGAAACTACTTGGATCTCTTGTGTATATGAACGTGTCCGCGCCTTTGTACTCTGGTACCTTCGCCGCTACAAACCAACCAACCATCGTGTCCGTGCACATCAGAGTCGCAAAGAATGGAGAATAGGCAGGCTTGGTCGTGTGTTGTGGCAATACCCGTAAGACACCGCTAACCCACGCCTCTCGCGGTGTGCGTTTAACCCCATTTAAATGACGCGCCAAGCGCGCGCCCAGCGGCTGTACGATTAATTAAATAATCGGCGTGCTAATCACAGTTGAAATCTCTGGTCCAGAGGGACGTGAAGAGGCTCTGTTCCATAGAGAGAGTAGAGTCAGTCGAGTCTAGTTCAGTCTTAAGAGTCAGTCGAGCTAGAAAGTGTCTTGTGAAACGATCATTCTGTGGATAATATTAGTGTGATGATTTCTTTTATATGTGTTGTGTTGGCTTCTTCGATGAGTAAAAAAAAATATAGGTAAAATAAATTTTTGTGATGTCCATCAATAAGTTCATTCCAGTAAAAATAGAACCACTTCCCTTCACCTTTATTCACCCTTTTTTCTTTCTTTCCTTTCAACAAATAAAAAAAAAACAAAAAAATTACAACCCCCCCTTTTTTTTTAATTCCGGACATCACACTGGCGACCGTTTACAGGACGCCAATCTTCGGATTTTACTGGAATGAACTTAACAAGTGCAAATTAAAGTAAAATCTTACGTGTAGTAATATTTATTGTCTTGTACATTGGCTAAAAAACTGTAATTTTCTCTTTCATGCCCAATATGAAAACGAGAGCTAACGTTGTTTCAAGATTAACAAGATTTCTGCAAGCTTCAACGCAGCGCGGTGAGTAGTGCAAAAGCATTTGTTCTGCTATGCCATTGTCCAGCGTGCGCCTCCCGCCTATGCTAACTTTTATTCCCATTTCCCATGCCTTTCCCTAAACAATAATCATACCCTTTGTCAATGGAATTTCTATTATTGTAACATTGAAATTCAACAGTAAGATATGCAGAAGTCATTGTTATGAGTCAATCCTGTTTGTTACGTCATGACACCACTTTCAGATTAGCTACGCGAATACGGTTACAACCACAATAATAATTCAGACATTTTTGGAAATTCTATCAATTAATAGTTATTACCGTCTAACTATTTAAATTTTATTTATCTTTTGTACTTTGCAAGCCATCGCCATTCTGGGTGTACTATTTGTATATTTCACGTTTGTTAATTATTGGCAAAAATGGAACAACAGCAACAGCAAACTGATAACGGTGATGCTACTGTATCATCAGCATCCCCTTTCCTAGGCTTTTCCAGCCCAGAATCTATGGAATTTACTGCAGGTGTATCACATCAAATAATACTAAGTAACGAAAGTAATTTATCAGGTGACACACCCAATAATCTTGACCCTATGGAAAACGATAGTAGACGTGTCCAACTAGGGATTTCCCACTCCGATCCTAATTTGCACAACTCTAGTGAAAGGAACAATGATCCAAACATTGATCCGAATCAGTACGGAATTTTAATACAACTTCTTACGCGAAGTATGGATAGCATCCTTAATGAAAGGTTTGATAAACTAGACACTAGATTTGATAAACAGGAGCAGAGTACAAAAGAGTTAAACAGCAAAATCGATCAATTGTCTTCTGAGGTAACGTCTACTCTGGAAAAACAGGCTAACCAAATCTCAGAACTTAATTCAAAAACGACACAATTGACCGAAAGTTTCAACGAATTGTCATGTCGTGTAAACACTCACGAAAATTCCTTTGTTAAATATCAAACAGTGACAAATTCCGAAATGCAGCCATGTAAAACCAAGTTGGATCAGGTCACGAACGCTCAGGCTCAGGTCAATGATCTAGTTCAGAATTTAGTGCAAAATCAAACCACCTCACAAAATAAAATTTCGATGGATATCGAAGGTATTACTCAACAAGTTAGCGTAGTATGCTTACAACAATTAGAAATGAAAGAAAAAATTTCCCATTTGGAGGAAAAAACAGAATCGCTTTCTTTAGAGTGTAACGCAAACATTGCAGAAAAATTAGTGCACGAATGTGGTATTTGCAACAAGCTCATTGAGCAAAGGGTAGAAACCGCTACAAAAGAGATTTTACACCAGGCCATGTCGCAGGTGCAAACCGAGACCAACACTTTAAAAAACCAAATTTCTCAGTTATTAACTCCCGATTCTAACGTAGTTACTGTTCCGCCTACAACCCCACTCACAACGAGTTCACCGCCTAATTTCACTGTGCAGTTTGTTCCACAGTCTAACAGCGAATCACTTGCGAGCGAAAAACATCAAACAGAGCCGCTCTCAGTGATCGCACAAAACAGTAATTCTCAACCACCCTTGTGCCATGAAGTTTTACCAGGGAACAATAGTTCAGGCCCTATAGTGCCTGCTGGTATTGTTGACGGTAACATGATTAAACATGCCTATTTTCCAACGTTCAGTTCCGATGATACCCAAGCGGTGCACCCGATTGTTTTTATTAGGTCTTTTGACGGAATGTTTCCGCACAACTGGTCAGATGCGGAAAAGATTTTTTTTTGTAAGTAATCTGTTGAGGGGGCGAGCATCCAGATGGGGAGCTGAAATAAAAAGGCAAAATTTAACTTTCAAGCAATTTGAAGAGGCTTTTCTGCAGGAATTCTGGTCAGAACATGAGCAAAAACAACTTCGACGTGAAGTTCACAATCCCGAACCATACAACCCTCGTAAAGAAACTTTGCGTCAATATTTTGAAAGATACCTGGACAAAACACTTTATTGGTCAAAACCGGCCGATATTGCCGATGTGACTAACACCTTAAAAAGTCATTTACCCCTGCATTACCGGACACAATTAATTGGTGTTCCGGAAACTAACATCAAGAAATTTCTAGATTATTTGAATGAAGTAGACCTTGTGTTTAGAGGAGATTCAGGGAACACTCCACATATTTATAATGCTAATTCCAACTCTCGCCAAAACAATTGCCATAATTTCAATCAAAATAACAACAGCGGTAACATGTGGAATGCAAACCCGCTTCCTCAAAATCAGGGGCAAAAATCACAACAGCCCAACTTCACACAATATTCGCAGCAATCTTGCTATCCCCGATTCCAAAATTCCAACAATTACAACAGTTTTGGTAATGGTCAATTTTACCGAAAAAGTAATAGTAATGGCAACAGACGCAATGGTAGTTTCAACAACAATCAGTACTCCAGAGGCAACAACAACCGTAACCGAAACAACAACAATCAAAACAGACGTCAGGATGGAAGATACAACCCTGGTTATTTTGAGAGAAATTCGCCATATCAGCAGTATAATTCAAATTGTCAAAATTCTAGAGTCAGTTATCCACCCCCGCAGTGGGGAAACCCGAACCATACACCACACAACTACAATTATGTTTCCGAATGCACGACACTTTGTACCAACAAACAATGCTAATAATCAGGACTGCGGTAATCAAACTCCACCGAATACCAAACATGTCCATGAACAAAGGATAAATATTATTGAGGTAAGTGATGACCAAAATGCGTCGCCTAATAACGCGGCGGAAAACATGAGCAGACCGGCGTAAGCGCCCAACCCCCGGTCGAGAACGTGAGCACGGGCGCAAATAATCTTGCAAATTGTTTTTTGAGATTCCAAGACGGACACACTATGGAACATGACCTTCTTGCCGAGAATAATAAGTCTAGTAATAACGACAAAGTAAAGGTAACGGTTCAGGCAACTGCTGTTTTATCGTTAGAGAAATCCATTGTAGAAGTGTTATTCGACACTGGAGCGTCAGCAAGCGTGATATCTAGTTCCCTGTTCTTGGATCTAGATAAAGGTTCTAAACTTCCGACGTTTCCAGTGCAGAACTGCCGAATCATCGGTGCCACTGGAAACAAATCAAAAAATGTCAAATTACAAGCTCTTCTAACTTTTGTTGTTTCCAACGTGCATGTTCGTTATCATTTCCTTGTTGTGGATAATTTAACAGTTCCATGTCTTGTCGGCATCGATTTCTTAAATCAGTATCGAGCAGTGATTGACTTAGGGAATGGTATCTGTCAATTGACGGTTGAAAAGCAAAGAATTTTGATACCTTTATCTAAAACAATTAATAACAACAGTTCTTATCGGGACGTACGTCACTTGAAAGTACAATCTGTGCCCATCACTAATTTTTCTATGACAAACAACTGCAATTCTTCTTACAATGCTGATAGTAAAACTCTGTGGGAAAAGTGTGCCGAAGCCTACCATCTAACTGATTTGCAAAAACAGAATCTGTTTCACCTTCTTCAACAATTTTCAGTAGTCTTTCAAGATAAACCTGGTATCATACGTGGGTATGTGTACAAGATGGATGTCAAACCCCACCTAACATTTTGTCGTACACACTACAATATACCGTGGTCTAAAAAACCAGCGGTTATGCAGGAAATTAACAGAATGCTACGTTGGGATGTCATAGAAAATTCGCACTCGCCGTATTGCAACCCTTTATTGTCAGTTTCGAAACCCGATGGAAGCGTGCGTCTTGTTCTCGATGCACGCGAAATCAACAAAATTATTATACCGGTAAATACTCGCCCTGTAAATCTGGACGAACAATTCCTGAAATTTCACAACGCCAAATTTCTGACTAATATCGACCTACGATCGTCCTACTACCAGGTTCTTCTACATCCTGAATCACGTAAATATACCGCATTTTTGTGCGAAGGACGATCATACCAATTCCGTGTTTTGCCATTCGGGTTACGAATAAGTGCAGGAATCTTTATCTAGGCGCTTGACGACGTCCTCGGACCAGATTTACTTTCACAAATCACTCCCTATGTGGATGATTTAGTTGTGGCGACTGCCACCTGGGAAGAACATGTCGATCTTCTAAGACAAATTTTGATTAAATTCGCCGATGCAGGCGTGACAATCAATTTGGAAAAATCAAGGTTCGCCCGACAACAGATTAAGTTCCTTGGCCACATCATCACGCCGGAAGGCATCAGGCCGGACTCTAAAAAGACTGAAGCAATTCGCAACTTTCCTGCACCCCGAACCAAAAAAACAACTTAAAGCACTTTTGGGTCTTTCGTCATTTTTCAGAAAGTTCGTGGCACAGCAAGCTCTTAACAGCCCACATCTTCTAAATCTTCTAAAGAGAAATTCCCTTTGGCGATGGACTACAGAATGTCAAGCCGATTTTGGAAAAAATAAACTATCATTAATCCACGCACCACTCCTCTGTCATCCGGACATGTCAAAAGACTTCTGCCTATCGACCGATGCGTCATCTTATGGACTTGGGGCCTTTTTGTTTCAACTGTCTGTTGAACATGATCGAACAATAGTAAAACCTATCAGTTTTGCCAGTCGCACCTTAACTGAATGCGAGAGATCGTATTCAGTTACGGAACGCGAGACCCTTGCAATTATTTGGTCTATGCGAAAATTTCAATATTTTCTCTGGGGAAAACATACACGCATCTATACAGACCACCAAGCTTTATCATTTTTACTGTCTTGCAAATTACTTCATTCCCGGCTCACTCGTTGGTGTTTGTCGTTACAAGAATACGATTTCGAAATTATTTACATCACCGGCGAAACCAATATTGTTGCGGACGCTCTTTCTCGTCTTCCGCACGATGCGAAAAATCTTTCAGATTTGCATGAGCAAACTTCCGACTTTCAGGTCATGTTAATGTATGACGAATCCTACAACCGCTACTATCACCGAATCTGCAGGGATTTTGCACAGTTACAAGATGCCGATCCTAGGTGGTCTACAGTAAAAACAAAATTATGTCAGAATTCAAATTCTAATCTTCAAAATTACTACAAGATCAACAATGGTGTACTGTTTCATCGTTCCCATCTCGTGTCAGAGCGTTGGTTGGTATGTTTACCGGAAGCTTATGTTGACGACTTCATTTTGTTCACCCACAAAACCTGGGGACATTATGGCATTAATAAATGTGCCGCCAAGATCCTACGCTTCTGCTATTTTCCTAACATGCGACGTAGAGTCCAGCAGGTCATTCGCAAATGTATCATTTGCCAGAAGGCAAAATATTTGAACAAACATGCATCAATTGAATTGCATCCCATTCTTCCAAAGCAACCGCTTGATTTGATTTCCGTAGACATTGGCGGACCCTATCCACAATCCCGAGGTGGTGCTAAATACATTTTGGCTATATTGGACGTTTTTACTAAGTATGTGAAATTGTACGCCTTGCGCACAGCCACTGTTGCGGCTATCATTCGACGCTTTTCGGCCGACTACCTAGCCCGCGTCGGAAAACCTGTCGCTGTCCTAACGGACAATGCATCGTACTTTACGAGTGCAAAGTGGAAATCATTTCTGCAAGATTCCGATATTAAACATGTTCTTACTTCCCGATTTCACCCACAGGGTAACCCCGTTGAGCGAATTTTTAAAGAATTTAATCAATTTATGCGCATCCATTCTTCTACAAAACATTCCAAATGGATAGAATACCTCGCTCCGTTCGAGTACATTGTGAACAATTTGCCACATAGTTCAACCGGATTCTCACCTGCCGAGTTATTATCAGACGAACCAGAAAAAAACTCATGGTCAAGTCCCCTGCCTAAGTTGTCTTCGAACGATATTTCTTTGCAGGAAAAGGTAAGGCAAGCTGCCATTACCCTGGCACACACTGCGGAGCTCCGGAAGAAAAAATTTGATAAACGGGTCAGACCGACACGTGTGTTCGAAATTGATGATTTGGTATTGCTCACAACCCATCCCAAATCTACGAGGCTAAAACGTTTGCTTAAGAAATGGCAATTAGTTTACTCAGGTCCATACCGGATCGTCGATATTCCTCACCCTGGATGTTATTTATTAGCATACCCTACAACACAGAAAGTTAAAGGACTTTACGCCCACCACCAATTAAAGCAGTATGTAAAGTAAGAGAAAGAGAAAGGATGTGCTAGTTACAGCTAAAATGTTAGTGTTAATTGTTAGTCAATGCAAAGAATCATAACGCATTAAACTATAGCAAATCTACGTTAAACATTACATGCAATCCAAGAACTATTTAATCTACGTTATATTTACTATGCTACGAATAATTTGACTACTAGCCAAGGACAACGAAGTTAGCGACCAAACTTACTCATTAAACAGGCATTTTCTAGAACAGGAAACTATGTACAAGAAACAAGATTTTATTATGTTAATAACTGTGATGAATTTGAGAGCCACCAGAATGCTATACTATACGCCAGGATGAGTGAATAATTGTGCTGAAATGAGTGTGAAAGAATGAATGTGAATTTTAGTTTATAAGGTAGTTTTTATGATGATGATGAGGATTTCGTTGTGTGTGAGCCAATGATGCCACCACGTAGTATTATTTGATGATTTGCGACTTATATTGAAGCTGTTCTATGAGAAGAAAGGTGAATATTAATTATATGAAGCTGTATGAATGAAAACGATACGTGTGTATGAATACTGATAGATGTTAATGAGAAATGATCCGCCGTGTAGGCAATAAAAAAGGAGAAAGAAATACTTATTTGGTATGTGCCCTATTTAAAAAACCATTATCTCACGCTTGGCATAAAGAGTTTGTGTGCTCTCCATCGTAACAAACGTAAATTTTGTACATAGGTCATTGTGGAGGAAAAATGTTTATCAGCCACAGCTAAATAAATAATCTGCTTACGTAGCGAATAAAAATTGCTGTCGTTATAGAATCTCATTCTTTACACAGGCTAATTGTGTAGTACCATGCATGCAGGCTGCCTTCGTAAGATTCGTATTCTACATTTACGAAGGTCGTGTTTAATGGTTACGAACTTATGAACTCACTAACATTAACACTATTTAAAAAATGTTTTTATCCTGTGAAGTAATTTAGGTGAAATCTAGCACTCATTACTTGATACTGTGAGGACATGGACATATGTATTTGTGTAAGTGGGATAGTATGTAAGTTATGCAATTTTATGTCGTTCTGTCTGGACCAGAGTTAAGAAAATGCGACTCTCATAAAACAATTGCTAGGATACGAAGTCTCCCGCTCTCTGCTCATGTTCTCGACCAGGAAACAAAAACTACACGACTACCGGTACGACGTACAATTCACGATTACAAGAAAACATACTTTAGTGTATGAGATTTTTCTTTCTCTTTCAGCAAAGTGGATAAGTTTTTGAAGATTTGTGTGTAATGCAGTACGACGCAGCTGTCTTCGTGGACACAGCGATTTTCTTGTCTTTATGGAAACTAAAGCGCATTCATTTTCCTTTACCTACAGGAAATTCATATATTTATTTTACTACATGATACTCACTAAAGTACACTTCTTATGGAAGGATCCTATAGTCATTTATTAGTACGTTTACTGACCGAATTTTTATTTCAGGAATATAAACTACCGTGTCATTAAGCGCATCTTTACCTAAACATGACTGATTTAACGAGTGAATTAAACCATATACGGTACTCACATTGATTCTTGCAAAAATCTTTGACTGATTTACAGGAAGTGATTGACAATGATCATTGAATTTCTTTTTGCTTAAACAGCAATTCGGATCAACTTTAAAGGATGAAACTAAATACAACATGAATTGGCTTAAAGTCAGTGACACTTGCGCAATGGCAAAGTTTATGATGCATACGTTACGCAAACAGATACACTATTCGTCGCACACATGTGTGAAAACACTACTGTATTGATGAAGATTTTGTAAATATGAATATAACCCAATCCTTCTATCTTGATCCTACTCCCACCTCCTTGCCCACTGCTGGACGATGGATAGTGGGGTAGTGAGGTTTTTGCACTATTCTTTTGTATATTTTGTCCATTCATAATTTGCAGCACTTAGGGTCTCTCGTCGAGTTTTGCAGAATTCTTGATGGCAGATGCCATAGATTTCAATATTCTGTAAAGAAGGAGATGATACTCCGTTAGTGCACATGCACAGCAAGAAATAGATGGCACAACCTGAATTTCGTGTACGTAAATATGTCATGTCATGTCTAATTGTAAAATTTTGTAAATGTAAACAACTAGCAATCTCAATATAAATCTGAATTTTGTAAAGTTTCACAGGACACGACTAGCAAAACATGTCTAATTGTAAGTTTTTGAAGATGTAAACAACTAGTATTCTCTATATAAATATGAATTTTGGGAGAGTTTCACAGGTCACGACTAGCAAAGTATTTCAATGGCTATGTAGCAACTTAGCTACGAAGAAGTTCATTTGTATTATGTATATTGAATTTCATGTCTATAGTAGGTAATCATTTTATGTATATGTACATGTCCATTTTTTCTATGTAATTTTGAACTTGCCTATTCAAAACTTAAATGTCCTCTTGTGAAGGCTACACACAAAACAGTCTTACTATGTGCACCTAATATAAAAGGAGGAAAGATGCAAAGTGTAATTTTGCTCAAAAGTGAAGTGTCTGTGAAAATGTGTTCTCAGAAGGAACAGGACGTCGAACCTCCCTTCTGAACAGTGTAAAAAAAAATCAAATAGTGTTGATAAAGAGAAATCAACCAGTCAAGAGTAAAAATATGATAGAAAAGTGTTTTCCGTACAAAGTGATAAGTTTAATCTCAAATTCTACGATAAAGTGCAATGATGCGTATCACAGTGATCCCTACCTTGGAAAGTGCTTGGAAGTCTGCGTTGTACGTTCTTCGGATGCGGCTACCAGTACTGTCGCGTCCGTCGTAAGGGGTGGCGCCGCCAGACGTGTCACCGCCTATTATACCTCAACAGCGGACCCGAGCGCGAGGCTGTACGCAGTGCCGCGGTGCGTGGTGGATGGACCACTTTATCAAAATTACTGCACTCGTGCACGCACAGTCACTCTTAAACACCAACAATACTGACATGAACTTTGTTGTCATCGACAACTTAAAACCAAATTGTATGACCTTTTGTGTTCCTTTGTCGTAAGCAGATTCATTACCTATTGTCCTGATGTGCAAACTGTAAAGTAAACAAAGTTGTGGTGCTGTGACTTTTACTGTGCTTCGCACGACGCACCACACTGAACTGAGGCAAAGCATAGTGCTCACTGGTCGACACAATAAGAACTGTGAATACAGGGTAGCAGCTATTGTTTTAATAACAGGACTGCCAACGGTGCAGGCATCACTCTATAAAAAATGAATCATCCATTGATCAATTTCAAAGTGGCTATTTTGTAATGTGCAACAATTTATGTATATTTACTTAAACTTTGTACTTTAGGCTATAATTCTTTATATATGTATGTACTTGTCATATGTTTGAAAATGTTGTATAATGCTGGTGCAAACACTGCACAACCTTGTTCGTCAACTCAAATCTAGTACTGCCGCGAAGTTTGAAAAACTTACGCACCAGTAGAGGGGGCCGTGTGGCGATACCTGTAAGACACCGCTAGCCCACGCCTCTCGCGGTGTGCGTTTAACCCCATTTAAATGATGCGCCAAGCGCGCGCCCAGCGGCTGTACGATTAATTAAATACTCGGCGTGCTAATCACAGTTGAAATCTCTGGTCCAGAGGGACGTGAAGAGGCTGTGGTCCAGAGAGAGAGTAGAGTCAGTCGAGTCTAGTCCAGTCTTAAGAGTCAGTCGAGCTACAAAAGTGTCTTGTGAAACGATCATTCTGTGGATAATATTAGTGTGATGATTTCTTTTATATGTGTTGTGTTGTATTCTTCGATGAGTAAAAAAAAAATATAGGAAAAATAAATGTTTGTGATGTCCATCAATAAGTTCATTCCAGTAAAAATAGAACCACCTCCCTTCACCTTTATTCACCCTTTTTTCTTTCTTTCCTTTCAACAAATAAAAAAAACAAAAAAATTACAACCCCCCCCCTTTTTTTTTTTTTTTTTTTTTTTTTTTTTTTTTTTTTTTTAATTCCGGACATCACAGTGTGCAGCCGTAACTCAGTTGGCAGATCGTTCGCTTAAGGTGTGAAAGGTCTTGGGTTCAAGTCCCGGCTCCTCCATGTTTTGTGGTCAGTGCATGGTAAGTGTTGGTCGCGGAGAACATAAAGAAACGAAAGAAGTTGCAAAACCAGCGTCACTGACTGATATGATGTATACTGTCATAAGGAGAGCAAGATGTAAGTGTGGGGACCGGCTGTTATCGAGGTGTCATCGAGTGCAGATCTGTCTTAGGTATCACGGCTTAACGTCATTGAAGTCTAGAGAGTGGACAACACGTTCGTCTTACTCAGAGCGGTGTCCGAACTCTATTTTCGACGTTATGCGTGCCACTTTCATTGTGGCCAACTACGATTCGATACAGAATGCATGAAACCTGAAAGACACCCTTACTGATACATAGAGAGTAGTGTTTGTCTGGGGAATAATGGGAGTGCAAGGGTCTGTGACGTTGATATGGCTGTATGTAGCACTATTAGTCAACGAGGGGGTGGGCGCAGCTCAGATGGTAGAGCGCTCACTTAGCGTGCGAGAGGTACTGGGATCGATACCCAGAGCCTCCAGAATTTTTAACACACATACATGCACACCTTACCATTCAAGTGGAATAATTCCCAACCGGCAGAGGTGTCTAGGCAGATACAAGCGAACGATTAGCATCCACACTTGGCAAGCGTGCTTTTATTCGTGCGCAGGAAGCAACCTCCTCCCACACCTACACTTAATTTAGAAACAGTACAAATGTTCCCATAAGATTCTGAAGCCTACGTCGGAAAGATCTGCCTTGCGCCGAGTTCACGTAAATCCCGCTGCACGTTCCCATTCTTTGCGTGCAGTCGGCTGCTACTGGTATTGCTGGTTGTGACTGCTGATAACAGATGCCGTAGCAATCAATTCATGGAGTGAGTTGTATGTTTTGCGATAGTCTTTCTCTGACAAGCAAGCACAGGTGATATAGGTGCGAACACAGAAAGCTTGCAGCCCCTCGCTGCATGCAGACAAAGAGATGCCACACTAGGAGAGCGGCCTAAGCCGTAGGCGAAATGTGCTCATTCGCTTTTGCGCGACGTCGAACTATAAATAAGGCTGTCACTAGCGTGAGCGTTGCGTGAAGTCGGCTGCATGTGTGATTGCCAAGGTTGGGGAGCGTTTCGTAGTATGATCAGTGCAATGGAGAAGCGGAAACTTGTTGTGGCCCAGTGTTTTGCAGTTGGACGACAAGAGTTTTACACAGTAGCAAAGAGCGAGGCACTGAGTTGGCATGAACAATGGAGAGCACAATGGGGCTCGAGATGTGCTTGTTATCTCAGGTGCTGTGTGATTGTCGACAAGGAGTGAAACGGACCAATTTGTGACCGCCCTTTCAATTTAAGACGTTAAAAACAGACGGAATTTGCATTCGTAATAGCAGAGCATGGAAACTAATTGGAACTCTTGTGTATATGAACGTGTCCGCGCCTTTGTACTCTGGTACCTTCCCCGCTACAAGCCAACCAACCATCGTGTCCGAGCACATCAAGAGTCGCAAAGAATGGAGAATAGCCAAATTTGGTCGTGTGTGCAGCCGTAGCTCAGTCACATTCGGCCTGCGGCAGCGGTGGTGAGCGGACCTCCAGGGCCAGCGCGCTGTGGCAGGAAGTGTTTACGTCAGGCGGTGAGTCGCGTGCTTACAGCGTCTGCTTATTAGTATTCGTTCCGTTCTGTAGGATCTGATATGGAATTATGAATCTGACTAACAGGAAAGATACCTTGAAATTTACCTTTGATAGGAACTTTTCGAAACCAAATTCGTTTGAAGTTGAAGCATGGTTAGAGGAAACGCTAAGATTACTTTTGATGACATTGTAGGGATAAATTTCTCTATTGTGACTAGTGTTCTTTATGTGAAATTAACGTCCTCTGAAATGTGTGATAGAATTGTGGAGTCCAGTGGAGGTGTACTGAAGTTTAAACATAGAGATGGTACCGTCAGTGACGTCAGCATTACGCATGCTGGACTGGGCATCCGAACGGCACGTATTTTCGAACTCCCGTTTGAAATATCAGCCGCGCAAATAAATTCTGCATTAACACCTTACGGGAGGGTCATTAACAATTTTGCGGAGCGTTGGTCCAAATCCCACAAATTTCCGCTGCTTAACGGCGTCAGGCAGGTTAAGATCGATCTACAGAAGCACATACCTTCATATATTTACGTAGGTGGACATCGCGGAATTGTCATATATGATGGGCAGCCAAAAACGTGTGCCGGCTGTGGTGCGCCCGGCCACGTGCGCTCTGAATGTATACAAAGACGCGTGACACAGATACCTGTCGGTGAAGCCGCTAGCCCCCCTGTGACGACGGCACTGCCACTGACATACGCTGCCGCGGCTTCTGGTCTTCCACCCGCGACCCCGCCTGTAGATGCCCCTCGTTTGAATGATGTTTTGGCCGATAACGTCAAAGAACCGAGTGCTGACGCGGCACCGCCGCTACCACACTCAGAGATGGAGGTAACTACGGATGACTCCCCAGTGGTTGATGCCACTGGTACTGAGGATGAAGCAGACGCTGTGTTCCCGGCGGATCAACCCCAGAGTCAACAGTCCACTTCGGATGTTGATGATACCGCGAACCCTAACAGGAAGCCTTCCAAAAAGAAGCGGAGACTTGCACATCAAGGAGCCAATCAGCTCGCCCCACAGCTCCGCGAAAAAGCGAAACGAATAAGCAGCCAAATGAGTCAGAACACTTCTGAACCCTCTGAAGATGGTCTCCCTGCGTCTGGTCGAATGGACATTGATCCTGTAGTGTCTCCCCCTGTGAATCCACGACGGGTGGAAGATAGTGATACCTCGAGTAGAGTCGTTTTACCGGATACCCACGCTCAAGGAAACGCAGGATCGCTTTTGTCAGAGGCCACTCTCACTGGGAATTGGGCACAGGAAATGGAAGTATTGGATGCGAGCAATGATGCGGCTGTCATGCGGACCATTGAGACGGAATCTTCGGCACCCCCCACAGAGCAGCATACACCAACCGTACCGGGAACTACAGGAACTCCGACTGACGCGCTTGGCCTCAATTTCGTTAGCCATCCTTCTAAGACTGTTTAATTAATAGTATGTGCCTTCTCCCATGAACGAGCCCCAAGCCTATAAAATTGCCACGTTAAACATCAATAAGATACAGTCGTACTGGTGGCTCCGTAATTTACAAGATTTTGTATGCGCAGCGGATATCGATATTCTGTTACTTCAAGAAGTCGCTGCGATTGAACTTGACCGAATAACTGGTTATACTACTCTCTCCAATTCCGGGAGCGGTGAGAATTTAGGGACAGCGATTCTGTTAAAAGAAGGGATTGTAGCGACCGACGCAGAAAAACTGCCTGATCATAGAGGGATCGCTGTCACTTTCCATCGGACACGCATAATCAATGTTTACGCCCCGTCCGGCAGTAGCAATAGGCGTGCTAGGGCTGAGTTCTTCACAAGCGCCATAGTCCCACTTTTTAGGGGAACCTACGATCGTATAATTTTTGCGGGTGACTTCAATTGTGTCTTAAGTCCAAAAGACCAGACGAATAATTTTAACAAATCTGGAGAACTAGAACGTATCGTGCAAGAAATGGACCTCATTGACACATGGGAGCATACTCACGGAGCGGCACCTGGGTTCACTCATGTCACGAACCACTCTGCAAGCCGGCTAGACAGAACCTATGTATCGGCGTATATGAAAACTCAAGTCCTCCATTCCGAAGTTTGGCCCACAATTTTTTCCGATCATGCCGCATATATTTGTACTGTTAACATGGTCAAGCAAGGCACATTTCGCGGCAGAGGTTTCTGGAAACTTAACAATGCTCTCCTTAACGATGTTGACTGTCACCGTGTCTTTAACGAAACATGGGAGGCATGTGAACGACGGGTTGCACAGTATGCCTCCGTTACTGAATGGTGGATAACACATGCCAAACCAACTTTATCAAAAATGTTTAAACGCTACGCTCGGGACAAATCCTGGTGGCAACGGCAAACGTCTGAGTTTTATTTTACTTGTCTCAGGGAGCGTTACCAGTCCGATGTGACTGTACCTGAAAATTTTATGCAGATTAAAAAAATTAAGGCAAAATTATTAAAACTTCAGCGGCAGCAGGCAGAAGGCTTTCAAATAAGGTCCAGGCCCCAGAATGTGATAGACGACGAAATGACATCCATGTTTCACGTCATTCGTGAAAATAAGAGGGGGCGGCGGAGATTAATAACTCGTCTTCAGTTGAGTGAAGGCGTTGCGCTCACGCGGCAACAAGACATACGGAACGCACTTCACAATCACCTGGCAGATCTGCTGGCAACGACACATACCGACGATGGAACTCACGATGAATTACTCAATAACTTGCAAAGGACTTTGGGTGCTGCTGAAGTCGACACTCTCATGCGAGAAATTGATGAAGACGAATTGGATTCTGCGCTATCACGAAGTCCGAAAAATAAATCGCCAAGACCCGACGGTCTCACTGCCGAATTTTATCTTACTTTCTGCGACAAATTAAAGCCCAAGTTGTTGAGTATGTTTAATGAAATTTTACGGCCTGATTTTAATGTTCCTCAGGCTCTCGTGGAAGGCATCGTGGTTTTAATCCCTAAACGCCCAATGTGCAGTTCTGTTGACGATTTTCGGCCGCTTACTTTACTGAACAGTAACTACAAAATTTTAGCACGTATTATTTCTAATAGATTGAAATTGTTGATGAATACTGTCATTGGTCAGTACCAGACCAGTGTAGGTGTCGGTAGGACGATCTTCCAAAATTTGTCTCAATACAGGGACGTCATAGCCATTGCAGATGCGTGCAAGATACGGTGTGCGCTAGTTTCCCTTGACTTTTCAAAGGCATTCGACAGAGTAAACCATCAGTTTCTCATCCGGAGATGCATGCCATGGGATTTCCACTACGTTTTATCAATCTTATACATGAGCTCCTTCGTAAAGGAGTAACTCGACTCATGGTGAATGGCCAGCTGAGTGCATCGATTAATATTACTAATTCAGTGCGACAGGGATGCCCTATGTCGATGGCCTTGTTTGCCATTGCCATTGAGCCTTTGCTTGTCACCTTGACACAGCGTCTACAAGGATTAACCATCCACGGCATTAAGATTGTTTGTACTGCATATGCGGATGACGTCGGATTTTTGGTCAAGGACGAAGGTGAAGTCGAGGAAGCCCTTCAGATCGTCAAAAACTACGAACTTGTTGCGGGTGCGAAGTTGAATGCCAGGAAATCTGGCATTATGAACATAGGACGCGGCATCTCGCTGCACCATCACGGTCAGTTGCAACTACTTTCTAAAATGAAATGCCTTGGTATTGAGTTCAGGAGGAACATACAGCACACAATTGCGGTGAACTATAGGAATCTCCTGGCAAGTATGCGTGCTTGCATGCAGACCCACTACCTAAGGAGCCTTGATGAACTGCAGAAAGTCACCTTCGCTAATGTCTACCTCACCTCAAAGATTAACTACGTTGCACAAGTACTGCCCATGCCACAGGAGACAGCGAAGCGTATGATGTCCGCTCTAGGCCATTTTGTCACACGTGGACACATTTTTAAAGTCAAGTACGATACGCTCACTCTCTCCACGACCGATGGAGGCTTAAATTTAACAGATGTTCGTTCCAAGTCACGAGCTTTGTACGTATGCACCACCTACAAACGGTGGAGGTCGTTACCGAACAGTCTAACGGCTCACTTGTTAACCGAAATAGCGCCGGCCTGCCTGCAGCCTCCCGTCTCTGTTCAACATATTCCGCCTGCGCTGACTCACTTTAAGAGCTTTTTCATTGAGTTCAGTTACGTACGGTCAACTCTCCCAGAAAATGAGCTTTCCGTGGTGAAGTTAGTTTATAATAAACTACTGGCAACCAAGAACAGGAACAACATCGAACACAAATACCCAAATCATCGCTGGCCAGTGATATGGAAAAACATACATAGCCGTGATATACCAACGTCAGTGAAAGCCTCTTGGTACAGGGTCGTGAACCGTAAAATAGGTACCAATTCACGACTTCATGCTCTACATTTGGCTGACTCACCTTTGTGCCTTACGTGCGACTTGCCTGATACTGATGAACATCGTTTTCTGTGCACCACTGTCCAAGCAGTTTGGCCATGCATTCGCCGAAAACTGGCTACGATTATGAGGACTTCCCAGCTTTGTATTAAACCTGAAGATTTCCTGTATCCGGATTCAGTGCCGTACCCGAACACCAAACGGAACTCTGTCAATTGGTTGAAGGGTCATTATGTTCATTATTTACAGACGCAAGAACCCAAGAGTGAGGCGGCGTTCTGTCTTTACCTGGCATTACAGTTTCACATACTTTCACAGACGAGACGTTACAGGAAACGATATGCGAATTTTTTAGAAGTCGTTCTTCGATGAAAGAAGTATTTTTTTTCTTTCCTTCACTCTACATTGCTTTGTTTTTTTTTTCTTCAAATGTCACAGTGACGTATACTGAACAGTGTTACGACAAGGACAATTTTATTTTCTTCTGTTTTTCTAGAGGACCAGAGTTCCTTGTTTCATTTTCTATTAAAAAAAAAAGAAAAAAAATTAAAAAAAATAAATAAATAAATTATAATAAAAAAATAAACAATTATAAAAGTTGATAAAAAAACCAACAACACAACGAAAGCACTAAAAAGAACAACAAACAACAGAAAGAGTGATGCAGGCCAGAAGTAGGGGATTGCTGCCTGGGGTGAAGTACGGTGGGGACTTCGTGGGCCCTCTCGCCGCTACGGTCGCCGTGAAGGCCCTGGACAAATCTCTGAAAATGGAATACAACACACGCACAAAGAAAAATAAAATATTCTACTTTGTCACCATTGCGGGACTATGCATTAGGTTAAGAAGTATCTTTGGTTTGGAAATTGGAATAGTTCAGAAGAATAAGTAATTCAGAAATCATGGCAGATGAAGCCGACGCCGACGAAGGCGATTTATGGCGAGCGTAAGGCGGGGCTGAAGGGGAGGAAGGAGCCCCCCCCCCACCCCAAAAAAAAAAAAAAAAAAAAGTTGGCAGATGGTTCGCTTAGCGTGTGAAAGGTCTTGGGTCAAGTCCCGGCTCCTCCATGTTTTGTGGTCAGTGCATGGTAAGTGTTGGTCGCGGCGAACATAAAGGCACGCAAGAAGTTGCAAAACCAGCTTCACAGACTGATATGATGTATACTGTCATAAGGAGAGCAAGATGTAAGTGTGGGGACCGGCTGTTATCGAGGTGTCATCGAGAGCAGATCTGTCTTAGGTATCACGGCTTAACGTCATTGACGTCTAGAGAGTGGACAACACGTTCGTCTTACCCAGAGAGGTGTCCGAACTCTATTTTCGACGTTGTGGGTGACACTTTCATTGTGGCCAACTACGATTCGATACAAAATGCACGAAACCTGAAAGACACCCTCACTGATTTATAGAGAGTAGTGTTTGTCTGCGGAATAATGGGGGTGAAAGGGTCTGTGACATTGATATGGCTGTATGTAGCACTATTAGTCAACGGGGGGGTGGGCGTAGCTCAGATGGTAGAGCGCTCGCTTAGCGTGCGAGAGGTACTGGGATCGATACCCAGCGCCTCCCGAATTTTTAACACAGCTACATGCGCACCTTACCATGCAAGTGGAATAATTCCCAACCAGCAGAGGTGTCTAGGCAGATACAAGCGAACGATTAGCATCCACAATTGGCAAGCGTGCTTTTATTCGTGCGCAGGAAGCACCCTCCTCCCACACCTACACTTAATTTAGAAACAGTACAAATGTTCCCATAAGATTATGAAGCCTACGTCGGAAAGATCTGCCTTGCGCCGAGTTCACGTAAATCCCGCTGCACGTTCCCATTCTTTGCGTGCAGTCGGCTGCTACTGGTGCTGCTGGTTGTGACTGCTGATAATGGATGCCGTAGCAATCAATTCATGGAGAGAGTTGTATGTTTTGCGATAGTCTGTCTCTGACAAGCAAGCACAGGTGATACAGGTGTGAACACAGGAAGCTTGCAGCCCCTCGCTGCCTGCAGACACAGAGCAGCCACACTAGGAGAGCGGCCTAAGCCGTAGGCGAAATGTGCTCATTCGCTTTGGCGCGACGTCGAACTATAAATAAGGCTGCCACTAGCGTGAGCGTTGCGTGAGCGTCGTGTAAAGTCGGAAAAGTCGGCTGCATGGGTGATTGCTAAGTTTGGGGAGCGTTTCGTAGTATGATCAGTGCAATGGAGACGCGGAAACTTGTTGTGGCCCAGTGTTTTGCAGTTGGACGACAAGAGTGGTACACAGTAGCAAAGAGCGAGGCACTGAGATGGCATGAACAATGGAGAGCACAATGGGGCTCGAGATGTGCTTATTACCTCAGGTGCTGTGTGATTGTCGACAAGGAGTGAAACGGACCAATTTGTGACCGCCCTTTCAATTTAAGACGTTGAAAACAGAAGGAATTTGCATTCGTAATAGCAGAGCATCGAAACTACTTGGAACTCTTGTGTATATGAACGTGTCCGCGCCTTTGTACTCTTGTACCTTCGCCGCTACAAACCAACCAACCATCGTGTCCGTGCACATCAGAGTCGCAAAGAGTGGAGAATAGCCAGGATTGGTCGTGTGGGCAGCCGTTGCTCAGTTGGCAGATCGTTCGCTTAGCGTGTGAAAGGTCTCGGTTTCAAGCCCGGCTCCTCCATGTTTTGTGGTCAGTGCATGGTAAGTGTTGGTCGCGGCGAACATAAAGGCACGCAAGAAGTTGCAAAACCAGCGTCACAGACTGATATGATGTATACTGTCATAAGGAGAGCAAGATGTCAGTGTGGGGACCGGCCGTTGTCGAGGTGTCATCGAGTGCAGATCTGTCTAAGGTATCTAGGCTTAACGTCATTGAAGTCTAGAAAGTGGACAACACGTTCGTCTTACTCAGAGCGGTGTCCGAACTCTATTTTCGACGTTATGCGTGCCACTTTCATTGTGGCCAACTACGATTCGATACAGTATGCACGAAACCTGAAAGACACCCTCACTGATACATAGAGAGTAGTGTTGGTCTGCAGAATAATGGGAGTGAAAGGGTCTGTGACGTTGAAGTTCCGCTTGAGACGCGACAGCGGTCGGACGTGCTGTGTATTCGATCCGCCGTTACCCTCGGGTTGTGAATATTTACCTTCTGTGTGTGACGTTTCTTTGTCTTCTGTTTTTCGTTGTTTCATTGCCTTAGTGTTTGTTTTGTGTCTTGCGTTGTATTGCGGCTTTTGCCGCATTAATTAAGTGTTATGGCTTCCCGGTTGTTTTCGCGGAAGTGTACTCTCAGTTTTCAGTTTAACAAGGCTACCAGGAATGTCCAACCGACATCGTTGGAAATTCACGAATGGATTGTGGACACGATTGGCATTACATCGGACCAGGTACATACGGCGTATTTTGATACAGAATTATACTGCTTTTTTGTGAAATTGTTGAACCCGGTTTTGCTGGATAAGATATTACTTAAACATGGTGAGCAAGTGTCGTTCCGTCATAGGGATGGTTCTGTTAGCAGTGTTACTGTCTCAAATGCTGAAATTACGTATACCACAGTTCGGGTTTATAATTTACCCCCTGAAGTTGACAACAGCTATCTTAAGGAACTTTGCTTGGTTATGGTACTGTTCGGTCAATTCGAAATGAACGTTGGTCTGCACAACATAAGCTGCAATGTTATAATGGTGTCAGATCAGTTGAAATGCATATTAAGTCTAATATACCGTCCCATCTGGTTGTATGTGGTTATCGTGTACATCTTACTTATGAGGGGCAGCTTGGTACATGTTTCCTATGTAATGAACATGGTCATGTTCGAGCTAATTGCCCTAAGCGGGTATTTGTGCTTAAAAATGGTCTAGCACAGCGCCGCAAATTAACGGTTGCCGATCTTGTGCCAGCAGGTTCCTCCACTGTTTCCTATCTGCCTCCTGCAGTAGCTTCTTCACAACAGGTGTCACCCTCCCCTGATGCAGGTTTTCCTCCGCTACCCACTCGCCCAGACGTATCGGCTGCTCCTATACCGATTCCGTCTGTTTCCAACAACAAACGCCGTCGTGCTAGTGATACCGGTAGCACTGATGACGAAGCTGCTGTTTCGCAGCCGGTTTGCGAATCTGATGAGAGAATTCCAGAATCTCCCATGCCTGTTTCGGATTCTGTTCCCGCCTTGTCTCCTGCTTTGCCTGATGACGTCAAACTTGCTGCCATGCCGTCGGTAAAGAGCCACAACATTCGGTCGAGGTGTTGTTGACATCCCCACAGCCACAGGCATCACAACATGTTGACGACACTTCGGTGGAGACGGCTGTTTGTCGGAAAACCGCTCCTAGAACTGCGCGCTCCGCATCAGCAGACTCCAAACCTATCTTACCACCTCCTACACTTCCTCTACCTACACATTCTGAAACCGGTGCCGATGTTCCTGATGCAGTTTTCCCCTTGATGGCTCCTCCTTCTGACTCCTCTCGCCCTGCTAATCCTTCGGACGCTTTGGTTGACGTGCCTGATCTCGAACCCCCCACTCCGCCTGCTCTTGAATCTGGTGTGCATCAGATACGTCGTCGGGTGAAAGTGCCCCCCAATCTCCACGCGGTGCGGAAGAAACATAAGCATGCGAAGGACGACTCTGATTCCGTTGATTCTGGACAATCACCCTCTGCCATGTCTGATGTTGATGATATGGATGTAGTTGCTTCTAGTGTGGTGTAATTTGGGTTCATTTCCCATTTTTTGGTTGATGTTGCAGGCGTACTCGTTTATTACCTTAAATATAAATGGCATTCAATCTGCTCTGAAGTTAGCGTCTCTGCAGCAGTTTATTTATGACTCTGCAGCTGATATTGTTTTCCTGCAGGAGGTATCCGTTGCACACATGTTTGTTCCTGGTTTTCGCACTATTATAAATTTTGCACCTGAGTTTTCTGCAGGTACTGCTTTCCTAATTCGTGACGGTATCCCCGTTACCGAATTTGAGCTTTTAGACTCGGGACGGGGCATTGGTTGTCGGTTACTTGACACGAACTTGGTTAACATTTACGCCCCCTCTGGTTCTAGCAAGCGGCAGGAAAGGTCTCGTTTTTATGAAGAGGATCTGATTTACCTTTTACGAAAAAATCCTGCGACCTTGATATTGGGGGGCGATTTTAATTGTGTGTTACAAGCTAAAGACCAATCCCCTCATTTTAATTATTGTTTCGAGCTACATTCTCTTGTACGTCAATTACGAGTACGCGATGCGTGGGAGGTTAAACACCTCACTTTAGTTAAATTTACATTTTTTACTGCCACCTCAAGTAGTCGACTTGACCGATTGTATATTTCTGATCCCCTTAGTGTTTCTGTTTTAGATGTAGATGTTATTCCAGCCAGTTTTACGGATCATTGTGCCCTTGCTGTTATAATTAATTTGGAGCGTCAACCTCTTAAACTTTATAGGCCGCTGTGGAAATTAAATGTCTCCTTGCTCGATGACCCTGACATCGAACCTCTAATACAGACGGCGTGGGACATTTGTTTACGTTCTCTGCGATACTATCCGTCTAAGCTTCACTGGTGGATCCACTGTGTGAAGCCAAAACTACGTCGCACTTTAATGTCCTACAGTTATAATAGAGCGCGAGATCTGAAACTGACTTTTGAGTATTACTATTCGGTGCTTCGCGAACTTTATGATAATTCTACAATGACATGTGCCCACCTTTCTGAGATTCGGAAAATTAAGGCCAAGCTTCTTAGTATTAAGCGGCTTCAGATGGAAGGATTGAAGATTAAATCTAAACCACCGTCCACGTTAGCACATGAAATGACTTCTATGTACCATCTGTTTCGTCACCACAAGAACCGTCGACGTGTATTGATTGACGGCCTTATGGCAGCTGATGGTCGCCGGCTTACCTTACAGAATCAAATAACCCATGAACTTACCTGCTACTATGAGACGTTATATACTGCGGCTGATTCTGATCCGATTGATGTTGACGAGATTTTAACTGCTATCCCATCAGTTTTAACAGAGGACCATAATGCGAAATTTTTAGCTGCTTTTACTGCAGACGAAATTTCAGCTTTCATTGCTTGTTCAGCATCTCACAAATCTCCTGGTCCTGATGGCCCACCTAAGGAGTTTTTTGTTCGCTTTTGGCCTATTATAGGGCCTGTTTTTACGGATATTGTGAATGAAACCTTGAATGGTGGCACAATTCCAGCCGATTTCAAGAGAGGTACGGTTGTCCTGATACCTAAATCTGCTGGTTTGAAGACAGCTAGTGACTTTCGTCCTTTAACCCTTTTAAATTTTGACTATAAGACGGCCGCTAGGGCTGTTAATGCACGTCTATCCCTCTTGCTTACACCTGTGATACCTCCTTGTCAGAGCTGCTTTCCAGGGCGCTCCATATTGACGTCTCTGGCGGGGTATCGTGATGTCGTGTCGATTGTCGCTGTCACCAATATTTCCTGTGCGCTTTTATTTGTTGATTTTAGTAAGGCCTTTGATCGTGTGTCCCATTCGTTTTTAGAGCTTCTGCTGCGCCGGCTCGGTTTTAATGAACAGGCGCTGCTGGTACTTAAGAATATGACGACTGGCATTTCTGCTAAGATTGACATTAATGGCCAGCTAACAAAGGTCATTGATATTCAACGTGGCTTCCCGCAAGGTAGTCCTTTATCCATGACCCTTTATGCTCTCTCCCTTCAACCTCACACGTCTCAACTCGACACTTCGTGGTCTTACGATCGCTGGGGTTACCCAGACGGCAACAGCTTATGCTGATGATTTGGTTGTTTTGCTTCGTTCCACCGCAGAAGTGCCGCAGTTGAAAATGGAACTCGATAAATTTTCTGCGGCCTCAGGTTCTTGTATCAATCCCCGTAAAAGCAAGCTCCTGAATTTGCGGGGCTTTGAACGTGTGGATGTTCCGTGGGTTACAGCTGTTGAACACCATACACATTTAGGTATCTATCTTGAACGTTGTCCTCTTCGGATGGCTGCAAAAAACTGGCAAGTGGCCATTTCCAAGCTGCAAGGTGTTTTATTGGAACACTCATGGCGTCCGATACCGCTACTGCAAAAAAAGCGTGTATTAGACACTTATGTTTTATGTAAAGTATATTACGTTGCTCAGTTGTTTCCGCTTCCCCGAATGCAGGGTGCAAAAATGTTCCAGCTCATTAACAGATATATTTGGCGGGGGCATATTTTTAAATTACGTTGTGATGTTCTTACGAAGCCGCGTCTTGAGGGCGGCTTGTCGTTCACCGATGTCCGTGTCAAGGCTGCTGCCCTTTACGTTAAGCGAACCCTCCATCTTTTATTATCTGAGTCCCCGACTGTTACTTCGCGATTATTCCATGTCGTTCGTCCTGCGAGCTTGTCACCGCCTATTAACGTTGGGCCTCTAAATGCGAAGCTACGGCATGTTCGGGACTTCTACATTGATATTAGTTACCTAGATCTCCACTTACAACGTCGTCCTGTTATTACTACGCTAACCCTGCTTGACAAATGGCACCGGTCTTCTTCTTCCAACCCGATTGTTTTGCATTATCCCAGTTTTAAATGGCGTAACATATGGACGAATATTAGCTTACCCGTTCATTCAGCAACTGTTGCCTCCCTATGGTATAAGGTAGTTAATCAGCTGATTCCTACGAACGAACGCCTTCATCGTATAGGTTTATGTGTCTCTCCGCTTTGTCAAACGTGTGGTTGTGTTGATACACTCCAACACCGATTTACCTGCGCTGACCGTCATCGCATGTGGCACTGGCTGCGCCGACAATTGGCTTTACTCACCAGGAGCTCCGAATCAGCATTTAAGACTGATATTATCTGCTGGCCGGACACGGTTTTTTATCCCCGGACCAAGAACAACACCGTTATGTGGCTTCTTGGCCGTTACATTTCTGCAGTGGTTGATGATCATGGTATTACCGATTTTATTTCGTTTACTGGTTACATGCTTCACGAGTACTGGACGCAAAAGTCTTTACCACACCTTAAGAGGGACTTCGCGAATATGCTTACTATTGTTTTCGAAAAGCAGGGAGTTGGTTAGGTTTCAATTTCTATTGATCGCTCCTGCGCCTGAATCATTAATGGAACCGGTATAGGGGCATACTGAGCTAACTTCATGACAGGGAAGACATTCTCGCTAGTTCTTAGGTACAATCTTGACAGGAAGGCAAAATAACTGTTTGGATAGACAACGCTTCATAAGTCCCGTGTTCACATATAAGTATCATAAGACTCCGAACCAAAGACAATTACAACGTATTGGTGACACTGTGCTTCAGTGCAGGGAGGAGGAGACGTCATGGCCAGGCCTCGGGATACGACCCCTGCCCAACGCGCCTCCACCTACCTGCCCTGGGTCATTACAAAGGAAAAACGAAAAAACAGTGTTAAAAAAATATGAATGAAGAAAAACCTAAAAAGGACATAATAAACATAAATGGAAAAAACAGCGGTCTAAGGCGCCCAAAAAAAGAAAAGAGAAAAAAAAGTGGAAAAAAATGGATAAGGAAAAAAAAAGATGGTAGAGCGCTCGCTTAGCGTGCGAGAGGTACTGGGATCGATACCCAGCGCCTCCAGAATTTTTAACACACCTACATGCGCACCCTCCTCCCACACCTTCACTGAATTTAGAAACACTACAAATGTTCCCATAAGATTCTCAAGCCTACGTCGGAAAGATCTGCCTTGCGCCGAGTTCACGTAAATCCCGCTGCACGCTTCCATTCTTTGCGTGCAGTCGGCTGCTACTGGTGTTGCTGGTTGTGACTGCTGATAACAGATGCCGTAGCAATCAATTCATGGAGTGAGTTGTATGTTTTGCGATAGTTTGTCTCTGACAAGCAAGCACAGGTGATATAGGTGCGAACACTAGCAGCTTGCAGCCCCTCGCTGCATGCAGACACAGAGCAGCCACACTAGGAGAGCGGCCTAAGCCGTAGGCGAAATGTGCTCATTCGCTTTGGCGAGTCGTCGAACTATAAATACGGCTGTCACTAGCGTGAGCGTTGTGTGAGTGTCGTGTAAAGTCGGAAAAGTCGGCTGTATGGGTGAGTGCCAAGTTTGGGGAGCGTTTCGTAGTATGCGCAGTGCAATAGAGACGCGGAAAATTGTTGTGGCCCAGTTTTTTGCAGTTGGACGACAAGAGTTTTACACAGTAGCAAAGAGCGGGTCATTGAGTTGGCATGAACAATGGAGAGCACAATGGGGCTCGAGATGTGCTTGTTATCTCAGGTGCTGTGTGATTGTCGACAAGGAGTGAAATGGACCAATTTGTGACCGCCTTTTCAATTTAAGACGTTAAAAACAAACGGAATTTGCATTCCTAATAGCAGAGCATCGAAACTACTTGGAATTCTTGTGTATATGAACGTGTCCGCGCCTTTGTACTCTGGTACGTTCGCCGCTACAAACCAACCAACCTTCGTGTCCGTGCACATCAGAGTCGCAAAGAATGGAGAATAGCCAGGCTTGGACGTGTGTGCAGCCGTAGCTCAGTTGGCAGATCGTTCGCTTAGCGTGTGAGAGGTCTCGGGTTGAAGCCCCGGCTACTCCATGTTTTGTGGTCAGTGCATGGTAAGTGTTGGTCGCGGCGAACATAAAGGCACGCAAGAAGTTGCAAAACCAGCGTCACAGACTGATATGATGTATACTGTCATAAGGAGAGCAAGATGTAGGTGTGGGGACCGGCTGTTATCGAGGTGTCATCGAGTGCAGATCTGTCTTAGGTATCACGGCTTAACGTTATTGAAGTCTAGAGAGTGGACAACACGTTCGTCTTACTGAGGCGGTGTCCGAACTCTATTTTCGACGTAATGCGTGAGACTTTCATTGTGGCCAACTACGATTCGATACAGAATGCACGAAACCTGAAAGACACCCTCACTGATACATAGAGAGTAGTGTTTGTCTGCGGAATAATGGGAGTGCAAGGGTCTGTGACGTTGATATGGCTGTATGTAGCACTAGTAGTCAACAGGTGGGTGGGCGTAGCTCAGATGTTAGTGCGCTCGCTTAGCGTGCGAGAGGTACTGGGATCGATACCCAGCGCCTCCAGAATTTTTAACACACTTACATGCGCACCTTGCCATGCAAGTGGAATAATTCCCAACCAGCAGATGTGTCTAGGCAGATACAAGCGAACAATTAGCATCCACAATTGGCAAGCGTGCTTTTATTCGTGCGCAGGAAGCACCCTCCTACCACACCTACACTTAATTTAGAAACAGTACAAATGTTCCCATAAGATTCTCAAGCCAACGTCGGAAAGATCTGCCTTTTGCCGAGTTCACGTAAATCCCACAGCACGTTCCCATTCTTTGGGTGCAGTCGGCTGCTACTGGTGTTGCTGGTTGTGACTGCTGATAACAGATGCCGTAGAAATCAATTCATGGAGTGAGTTGTATGTTTTGCGATAGTCTGTCTCTGACAAGCAAGCACAGGTGATATAGGTGCGAACACAGGAAGCTTGCAGCCACTCGCTGCCTGCAGACACAGAGCCGCCACACTAGGAGAGCGGCCTAAGCAGTAGGCGAAATGTGCTCATTCGCTTTGGCGCGACGTCGAACTATAAATAAGGCTGTCACTAGCGTGAGCGTCGTGTAAAGTCGGAAAAGTCGGCTGCATGGGTGATTGCCAAGTTTGGGGAGCGTTTCGTAGTATGATCAGTGCAATGGAGACGCGGAAACTTGTTGTGACCCAGTGTTTTGCAGTTGGACGACTAGAGTTTTACACAGAAGCAAAGAGCGAGGCACTGAGTTGGCATGAACAATGGAGAGCACAATGGGGCTCGAGATGTGCTTGTTATCTCAGGTGCTGTGTGATTGTCGACAAGGAGTGAAATGGACCAATTTGTGACCGCCCTTTCAATTTAAGACGTTAAAAACAGACGGAATTTGCATTCGTAATAGCAGAGCATCGAAACTACTGGGAACTCTTGTGAATATGAACGTGTTCGCGCGTTTGTACTCTGGTACCTTCACCGGTACAAACCAACCAACCATCGTGTCCGTCCACATCAGAGACGCAATGAATAGAGATGAGTCTCTCTTGGTCCTGAGTGCAGCCGTAGCTCAGTTGGCAGATCGTTCGCTTAGCGTGTGAAAGGTCTCGGGATCAAGCCCCGGCTCCTCCATGTTTTGTGGTCAGTGCATGGTAAGTGTTGGTCGCGGCGAACATAAAGGCACGCAAGAAGTTGCAAAACCTGCGTCACAGACTGTTATGATGTATACTGTCATAAGGAGAGCAAGATGTAAGTGTGGGGACCGGCTGTTATCGAGGTGTCATCGAGTGCAGATCTGTCTAAGGTATCTAGGCTTAACGTCATTGAAGTCTAGAGAGTGGACAACACGTTCATCTTACTCAGAGCGGTGTCCGAACTCTACTTTCGACGTTATGCGTGCCACTTTCATTGTGGCCAACTACGATTCGATACAGAATGCACGAAACCTGAAAGACACCCTCACTGATACATAGAGAGTAGTGTTTGTCTGCGGAATAATGGGAGTGCAAGGGTCTGTGTCGTTGATATGGCCGTATGTAGCACAATTAGTCAACGGGGGGTGGGCGTAGCTCAGATGGGCAGTATTCCCTTTCTCGCTTTGCGCGTCGGGCGACTAGGATGTGCTCTTAGTTCCGCCTCTACCGTAGCGCAGCGTGTTTTCCTCCTGTCAGTTTAGTGCCGTGTTGGTCTGCGTGCGCGTAGCATCGCTGGTTGTCGGCTGGTGTTTGGTGTTCGTGCGGCCCTTCCTGTCGCGGCGTCGTCTCTCGCCGTGATGTCCACCATGGCTCCCACGAAAGTTCCGCGTACAGGTACAGTCAGTTTTACCTTTGACAAATCCACGCGTCACGTCCAGCCCGGTTCTTTGGAGATACATGACTGGTTAGTCGATACAGTTAAGGTCACTACTGATCAGGTGCATACCGCATATTTCGACAGCGAATTATATGTGTTTTTTGTTAAGTTTCTTGACCCGCTCCAGGTTGATAGGCTACTTTCTCGTCATGGTTCTCAGGTACCCTTTACGCACCGTGATGGTTCCACTAGTATAGTTCTCTTGGCAAATGTAGAAGTGATATATACGAATGTTCGGGTATTTAACCTTCCGCACGAGGCTGACGACTGTTTTCTGAAGTCCGTTTTGCTTCCTTATGGGGACGTACGCCATATTCGAAAGGAACGCTGGTCTGCTCAGCACCGCTTACAGGTATATAGTGGTATTCGGTCGGTGGAAATGGTGGTCAAAAAACCTATTCCTTCTCACCTACAGGTATGTGGTTATAGGGTCCATATCACGTACAGTGGCCAGGAAGGAACATGTTATTATTGTAATGAAACTGGTCATTTCCGTACTAATTGTCCGCGGCGTGTGGTGGTATTAAAACCTACATACGAACAGCGTAAAAAATTGACTTTAGCTGATCTTCTCCCGCAAGGATCTCGGACTGAATCGCTCACTGTTACTGAGGGACGCAGTGATCCGTTGCCCGACAACGGCCGTGATTTTCCCCCGTTGTCCTTGAGTAGGGATGTTGCTGCCCTTAATTCCGATGTGCCCGCGCTGATTTCTCACAACAAGCGTCGGCGAACACAGGATGATGCGGCTGAAGAATCTTCCTTATTGGCTCGCCCTTCCGATGGGCCTCCGGTAAAGGACTCTTTTTCTCAGTCGGAAATCGTGGATGAGGACGCCACAGGTGCTATCACGCCTTTGCAGAAGCTCCCTGACACCTTATCTGACGTTGTTCCTGCTGCCGCGGCAGCCTCTTCGGAGACGCCCGTGACGGAACCTGCTTCTGGTTGCCACGTGTCTTCTCCGGTTCTCTCTGACACTTCTCCTATTGACTCTGCTTCGCATCCCCCTTCTGGAATTTCTGTCGCCCCCTCTGGGTCACAGCCTTCTCCCATCAAACAACTGATTGATTCTCCATAGCCAGTGGATCCCGTTGTTATTCACCAACTGTCCCACCGTGAACCCATGTCTGCGGACGAGTGGGATGTAGAGGCCTCTCTCCCGCAATCTGACACGGAATGTCTACATGATGCTCCCACGCAGCCGAACGCTGCAGCGTCGGCACCGCGGAGCCGCAGTCGAATCCGTAAACAGCCACAGAGAGCCGCGTCACGGCCGAAGAAAAAGCAGTGGGAAGATGAGGGTTCTTTTCGTAGTTCTTCTCTCTGTGGTTCAGCGCTTGTTTCTGGTATGATTACTTGTATGATGCTCCGTCAGCTGACGGCTCTCTACCGATCTTTGTTCTTCTTTCTGGGTTGACGTTCCATGCAAGCATATACATTTCTTACTCTGAATATTAACAGAATATGTTCTGAGCTTCGGCTCGCCGCTTTGCGACAGTTTATCTATCAGTCTGGCGCAGATGTTGTTTTTTTAAAGGAAGTCCTATTCGACCAGTTTTCCATTCCTGGGTTCTTGACGTTTTTTAATGTCGCTTCCGAACTTTCTACGGCACTGCCTTGTTTTATAGAGAAGGCATTCCGTTGATGAATTTCGAAGTACTCGACAGTGGAAGGGGGATCGGGTGCACGTTTTATGATCTCAGTTTACTCCTTCTTTATGCCCCTTCTGGTTCGGGTTGTACTACCGCACGTTCGAGTTTCTATAAAGAAGAAGTCATTTACCTGCTTCGTAAATCCCCGACAAAGATAATTTTAGGTGGGGACTTCAATTGTGTTCTACGGCTGGTAGATCAGTCTCCTAATTTTAATTTCAGTAAAGAACTCGATGACCTTGTGCGCTCCTTGCACCTGCGTGACGTGTGGGTTTCTCGCTATCCTACACTTGTGCGACATACCTACTTTACTCCCACGTCTAGCAGTCGCCTCGATCGCTTTTACCTTTCCGATTCCTTGTGTGGGCAATTTCTGGCTGTTGATGTGATACCAGCCTGTTTTACTGATCATTGCGCTGTAGCCGTTGTGTTTAATTACGAGCGACAACCGGTAAAATTGTTTCGTCCTCCTTGGATGCTCAATATCGCGTATTTGCAAGATACCTCCCTTGGTATCGTCCTGGAGGACATTTGGACTCGTTGTTCTCGTACTATGGACCGGTACCCGTCTATCGTGGCATGGTGGACACTGTATGCAAAACCACACATCTGTAGGGCTCTCATGCGTTTTGGGGCTGCGAAGGTGGCAGAAGATCGACGAACGCAAGAATTTTACTATTCTGTCTTACGTCAACTGTACGATAGTGCTACGCATGCTCCCCTACGGGTTACTGATATACAGCGCATCAAAGCCAAATTGCTGCAGCTCAAACGCATTCAAATGGAGGGCCTGCGGACGAGGTCTCAACCACGTTCCCTTCTACAAGAGGAACTGACGTCACTCTATCATCTAGTCCGTTTACGGTCGCGCCGGAAACGTGGGTGCCTTGCCTCCCTCACAACCGCTGACGGCCGCGTGTTCACCTCTCACCGTGACATTTCTGACTTCGTTTACACCTATTTTACTGATCTGTACGATACTCATGTCCCGGCGGAAACCTCTCTTGACGACTTTACCTCCTTGATGCCTCGCGTCGTCACTCCTCAATTAAACGACGCCTTTCTGCGTCCCTTTCAGAAGGATGACATATATGATGTTGTTGCAGGATCGCAGTCCCGCAAGTCGCTTGGATTAGATGGTATTCCTAAGGAGTTCTATGTTCAATTTTGGCCGCTCATTGGTGACACCTTAACGTCAATGGTAAATGAAGTGATGCGGGGAGTCTCACTTCCTGTTCCTTTTCAGGAAGGCAGAATGGTCCTCCTCCCGAAATCCACAGGTCGACCTGCAATTGATTCCCTCCGTCCTATTACTCTCCTTAACTTTGATTATAAACTTGTCGCTCGAGCAATTAATATCCGTCTCTCTAAGCTGCTCGATACCATTATTGCCGCCCACCAAAGCTGTGTGCCTGGACGCACGATACTGACTTCCGTTCTCGAATGTCGCGATGTAATCTCGGTGGCGGCTACCGCTAATATCCCAGGGGCTTTGCTTTTTCTTGATTTCCAAAAAGCGTTCGATCGCGTCAGCAATGATTTTTTATCGAGAGTGCTCACCGCTGTCGGCTTTAATAATGATGCTCGACAAGTCTTAACTAATCTTTTTACCGGTATCAGTGTCTCGGTGATTGTGAACGGTCACCCTACCCCCCGGATATCGATCAGACGGGGGTTACCCCAGGGAAGCCCCTTATCCATGTCACTTTTTGTTCTATCCTTAGAGACCTTACTTCGCCATCTCACCATGCAATTACGTGTCTGGAATATATTGGGGGAAATTTTTGCAGTCCGTGCATACGCCGATGACGTCATGGTTTTAGTACGACATGCCGAGGACATACCGCGGCTTAAGGATACCTTGGATTCATTTTGTGGTCTTGCTGGTGCTCGCATTAATGATCGCAAATGCACGTTCCTGCCGTTGAGAGGCTTTGATCATGTCGTCATTCCTTGGGCGACGGTTGTCGATCGCCATAAGACCTTGGGGATCATAGTGGATCGTAATCCGATCAAAATGGCGGCACTAAATTGGCGTGAGGTTACGAGTCGTGTTCACGGGGCGATCCTTGAACATGACCGCCGTTCCCTTAGCCTCCTTCACAAGGCCCGGGTTTTAGAGACCTATGTCTTCAGTAAAATATACTACGTTGCGCAGGTCTTCCCGCTTCCCGCGATGATGGCCCGCAGGCTGAAACAGCTGTCTAGTCGATTTCTGTGGCGCCGCCATGTCTTCCGTGTCCGGTATGAAGTTGTGGCCAGGCCTCGGAAGCTTGGAGGATTGGGTCTTTCAGATATCAAAGTGAAGACGTCCATCTTATTTGCCCGCCGCAATGTTTTAACCTGTACGAGGGCTCCGCATTCAGTCACCTCTCGTTTACTTTCCCGCCTCCGGCCGGCCAGTCTGACCCCTCCTGTTGATGTTGGACGGATTAATCCTAAATTGCGGCACATTCGTGAATACTTTGTACTTGTCGGTAGTCTGGGTGCTGACATACTTTCTATGACGCATATTACTACCAACATGCTACAAATCCGTTGGGGTACAGCATGTTTCCCTTCTTCTGTTGAACTTGCTTCCCCATCAACGTCATGGAAAACGGTCTGGTCTCATCTTAGTCTTCCCATTTTGCCGATGGAGATTGTTTCAACGTGGTATAGGGTCATTTACCGTCTGACCCCTACTGGTGATCGTCTTTTTCGTATTGGCCTTCGTCCGACTGATCAGTGTGAGGAATGTCATCAAACTGACACCTTACTTCACAGGCTAGTTGCTTGCGGACGGGATCATTGGCTCTGGGTCCGCCGTCAATTAGCTTTTCTTACTAGAGGGCCTGAAACCGCATTCCCAGACGACATCTTCTTACATCGGGACATCTCTTATTTTCTTCAGACGAAAACGAACACGATTGTCTGGCTCTTGGGTTACTATGTCCACTACGTCATTGAAGGCGGTAATGAACCAGATCCTCGCGTTTTTCACCATTATTTGTCAACTGCGCATTGGAAATGGCAGCGGTTACCACAATACCGAACGCTTTTTGCGAATATGCTTTTTCTTGTGTTTAACCGTCAAGGTGTTGGTTAAGTTCCCCTGTGATTCCTGTTTCTTCCCTGAGCTTGAGTTCCCTCCATTGTTGTATTTTTCGTAATTTTTTTTCTCTTTTGCATGTATATATATACACCCAAAATTCATACGGGTGGGATAACGGGTTGGTCTTCCCCTTCAGAAGAAATGTTTTATTTGTGTTTCAACTAATTTGTTGATTTTCTTTTGCAGCTAATATTAAATGATGATTTGACTATGGATGTCTGAATTCTCGTGAAATATACCAAGTCAATCTGATAAAAAAAAAAGATGGTAGATCGTTTGCTTAGCGTGCGAGAGGTACTGGGATCGATACCCAGCGCCACCAGAATTTTTAACACACCTACATGCGCACCTTGCCATGCAAGTGGAATAATTCCCAACCAGCAGAGGTGTCTAGGCAAATACAAGCGAACGATTAGCATCCACAATTGGCAAGCGTGCTTTTATTCGTGCGCAGGAAGCACCCTCCTCCCACACCTACACTTAATTTAGAAACAGTACAAATGGAGTGCTGTATGTAGCACCATTAGTCAACGTGGGGGTGGGCGTAGCTCAGATGGTAGAGCGCTCACTTAGCGTGCGAGAGGTACTTTGATCGATATCCAGCGCCTCCAGAAATTTTAACACACCTACATACGCACCTTGCCATGCAAGTGGAATAATTCCCAACCAGCATAGGTGTCTAGGCAAATACAAGCGAACGATTAGCATCCACAATTGGTAAGCGTGCTTTTATTCGTGTGCGGGAAGCACCCTCCTCCCACACTTACACTTAATTTAGAAACAGTACAAATGTTCCCATAAGATTCTCAAGCCTACGTCATAAAGATCTGCCTTGCACCGAGTTCACGTAAATCCCACTGCACGTTCCCATTCTTTGCGTGCAGTCGGCTGCTACTGGTGTTGCTGGTTGTGACTGCTGATAACAGATGCCGTAGCAATCAATTCATGGAGTGAGTTGTATGTTTTGCTATAGTCTGTCTCTGACAAGCAAGCACAGGTGATATAGGTGCGAACACAGGAAGCTTGCAGCCCCTCGCTGCCTGCAGACACAGAGCAGCCACACTAGGAGAGCGGCCTAAGCCGTAGGCGAAATGTGCTCATTCGCTTTGGCGCGACGTCGAACTGTAAATAAGGCTGCCACTAGCGTGAGCGTCGTGTAAAGTCGGAAAAGTCGGCTGCATGGGTGATTGCCAAGTTTGGGGAGCGTTTCGTAGTATGATCAGTGCAATGGAGACTCGGAAACTTGTTGTGGCACAGTGTTATGCAGTTGGACGACAAGAGTTTTACACAGTAGCAAAGAGCGAGGCACTGAGTTGGCATGAACAATGGAGAGCACATTGGGGCTCGAGATGTGCTTGTTACCTCAGGTGCTGTGTGATTGTCGACAAGGAGTGAAATGGACCAATTTGTGACCGCCCTTTCAATTTAAGACGTTAAAAACAGACGGAATTTTCATTCGTAATACCAGAGCATCGAAACTACTTGGAACTCTTGTGTATATGAACGTGTCCGCACCGCCTATGTACTCTGGTACCTTCGCCGCTACAAACGAGCCAACCACCGTGTCCGTGCACATCAGAGTCGTAAAGAATGGAGAATATCCAGGCCTCTTCGTGTGTGCAGCCGTAGCTCATTTGGCAGATCGTTCGCTTAGCGTGAGACAGGTCTCGGGTTCAAGCCCCGGCTCCTCCATGTTTTGTGGTCAGTGCATGGTAAGTGTTGGTAGCGGTGAACATAAAGGCACGCAAGAAGTTGCAAAACCAGCGTCACAGACTGATATGATGTATACTGTCATAAGGAGAGCAAGATGTAAGTGTGGGGACCGGCTGTTATCGAGGTGTCATCGAGTGCAGATCTGTCTTAGGTATCACGGCTTAACGTCATTGAAGTCTAGAGAGTGGACAACACGTTCGTCGTACTCAGAACGGTGTCCGAACTCTATTTTCGACGTTATGCGTGCCACTTTCATTGTGGCCAACTACGATTCGATACAGAATGCACGAAACCTGAAAGACACCCTCACTGATACATAGAGAGTAGTGTTTGTCTGCGGAATAATGGGAGTGCAAGGGTCTGTGACGTTGATATGGCTGTATGTAGCACCATTAGTCAACGTGGGGGTGGGCGTACCTCAGATGGTAGAGCGCTCGCTTAGCGTGTGAGAGGTACTGGGATCGATACCCAGCGCCTCCAAAATTTTTAATACACCTACATGCGCTCCTTGCCATGCAAGTGGAATAATTCCCAGCCAGCAGAGGTGTCTAGGCAAATGCAAGCGAACGATTAGCATCCACAATTGGCAAGCGTGCTTTTATTCGTGCGCGGAAAGCACCCTACTCCCACACCTACACTTAATTTAGAAACAGTACAAATGTTCCCATAAGATTCTCAAGTCTACGTCGGAAAGATCTGCCTTGCGCCGAGTTCACGTAAATCCCACTGCACGTTCCCATTCTTTGCATGCAGTCGGCTGCTACTGGTGTTGCTGGTTGTGACTGCTGAAAACAGATGCCGTAGCAATCAATTCATGGAGTGAGTTGTATGTTTTGCGATAGTCTGTCTCTGACAAGCAAGCACAGGTGATATAGGTGCGAACACAGGAAGCTTGCAGCCCCTCGCTGCCTGCAGACACAGAGCAGCCACACTAGGAGAGCGGCCTAGGCCGTAGGCGAAATGTGCTCATTCGCCTTGGCGCGACGTCGAACTATAAATAAGGCTGTCACTAGCGTGAGCGTCGTGTAAAGTCGGAAAAGTCGGCTGCATGGGTGATTACAGATGTGCTTCGGAATATACTATTGGTCTACCAGAAATCTGTGAAAGCGTAGACTGATTGAGACATAACTCCCATGGAGAAAAGTCCGCATGGTGCCCGTTGTATTCAATCCCGATGCATTTTCTATGTTTCATCAATACTCTGAAGGCCCACAGATTGCAGAATGCCTCCAGATGTACTTCGGAAACTACTACTGGTTTTGCAGGAATCGAGCAAAGCGTAGACAGTTTGAGACATTACTCCCATGGAGAAATATCCGCATGGTGCCTTTTGTATTCAATCCCGATGCATTTTCTATGTTTCATCAATACTCTGAAGGCCCACAGATTGCAGAATGCCTCCAGATGTACTTCGGAAACTACTACTGGTTTTGCAGGAATCGAGCAAAGCGTAGACAGTTTGAGACATTACACCCTTGGAGAATAATCCGCATGGTGCATGTTGTATTCAATCCCGATGCAATGTCTGTGTTTCATCAACGCTCTGAAGGTCCAGAGATTACATAGTGCCTCCAGATCTGTTTCGGAAACTACTACTGGTTTTATAGGAATCGATCAAAGCGTAGACAGTTTAAGACATTACTCCATTGGAAAAAGTCCTCATGGTGCTTATTGTATTCAATGCCGATGCAATTTTTGTGTTTCATCATCACTCTGAAGGTCCACAGATTACGGAATGCCTAGAGATGTGCTTCCGAAGCTATTACTGGTCTTCCACGAAACGATCAAATCGTAGACAGTTTGAGAAATTACTCCCATGGAGAAAAGTCCGCATGGTGACTGTTGTATTCAATCGCGATGCAATTTATGTTTCATCAACACTCTGAAGGTCATTAGATTACAGAATGCCTTCAGATGTGCTTCGGAAACTACTACTGGTCTTCCAGGGAACGATTAAAGCGTAGCTAGTCTTAGACATTACTCACATAGAGAAATATCCGCATGGTGCCTTTTGTATTCAATCCCAATGCATTTTCTATGTTTCATCAATACTCTGAAGGTCCCTAGAATACAGAATGCCTCCAGTTGTACTTCGGAAACTACTACTGGTTTTGCAGGAGTCGAACAATGCGTAGACAGTTTGAGACATTACTCCCTTGGAGAAAAATCCCCATGGTGCATGTTGTATTCAATCCCGATGCAATTTCTGTGTTTCATCAAAACCCTGAAGATCTAGAGGTTACAGAATGATTCTGGACGTTCTTTGGAAACTACTACTGGTCTTCCAGAAATCTATCAAATCGTAGACAGTTTGAGACATTACTCCCATGGAGAAAAGTCCGCAATGTGCTTATTGTATTCAATGCCGATGCAATTTTTGTGTTTCATCAACACCCTGAAGGTTCAAAGATTACGGAATGCCTACTGATGCGCGTCGGAAACAACTACTGGTCTTCGAGGGAACGATCTAAGCGTAGACAGTTTAAGCCATTACTCCCATGGAGAAAATCCGCATGGTACTTATTGTATTCAATGCCGATGCAATTTTTGTGTTTCATCAACACTCTGAAGATCCACAGATAACAGAATGCCGCTAGATGTGTTTCGGGAACTACTACTGGTTTTCCAGGTATCGATCAAAGGGTAGACAGTTTAAGACATTACTCCCATGGAGAAAAGTCCGCATGGTGCTTATTGTAATTCAATGCCGATGCAATTTTTGTGTTATATCAACACTCTGAAGGTCCACAGATTACAGAATGCCTCCAGATGTGCTTCGGAAACTACTACTGGTCTTCCGGGGAACGATCAAAGCGTAGACAGTTTGAGACATTATTCCCATGGAGAAAAGTCAGCAAGGTGCTTATTGTATTCAATGCCGATGCAATATTTGTGTTTCATCAACACTCTGAAGATCCATAGATTACAGAATGCCTCCAGATATGCTTCGGAAACTACTACTTTTTTTCCAGGTATTGATCTAAGCGTAGACAGTTGAAGACATTACTCCCATGGAGAAAAGTCCGCATGGTGCTTATAGTATTCAATGCCGATGCAATTTTTGTGTTTCATCAACACTCTGAAGGTCCACAGATTACAGAATGTCTCCAGATGTGCTTCGTAAACAACTACTGGTCTTGCAGGGAACGATCAAAGTGTAGGCAATTTAAGACATTACTCCCATGGAGAAAATTCCGCATGGTACTTATTGTATTCAATGCCGATGAAATTTTTGTGTTTCATCAACACTCTGAAGGTCCACAGATTACAGAACGCCTCAAGATGTGCTTCGGAAACTACTACTGGTCTTCCAGGAATCGATCAAATCGTAGACAGTTTAAGACGTTACTCCCATGGAGAAAATTCCGCATGGTGCTTATAGTATTCAATGCCGATGCAATTTTTGTGTTTCATCAACACTCTGAAGGTCCACAGATTACAAAATGCCTCCAGAAGTGCTTCGGAAACAACTACTGGTCTTCCAGGGAACGTTCAAGGAGTAGACAGTTTGACACACTACTCCCATGGAGAAAAGTCCGCATGGTGACTGTTATATTCTATCCAAATGCAATTTCTGTGTTTCATCAACACTCTGAAGATCCACAGATAACAGAATGCCTCCAGATGTGCTTCGGTATCGATCTAAGCGTAGACAGTTTAAGACATTACTCCCATGGAGAAAAGTCCGCATGGTGCTTATTGTATTCAATGCTGATGCAATTTTTGTGTTTCATAAACACTCTGAAGGTCCAAAGATTAAAGAATGCATCCAGATGTGCTTCGGAAACTACTACTGGTTTTCCAGGAAACGATCAAAGCGTAGACAGTCTAAGACATTACTCCCATTGAGAAAAGTCCGCATGGTGCTTATTTTATTGAATTCCGATGCTATTTTTGTGTTTCATCAACACTCTGAAGGTCCACAGATTACGGAATGCCTCCAGATGTGCATCGGAAACAACTACTAGTCTTCCAGGGAACGATCAAAAGATAGACTGTTTAAGACATTACTCCCATGGAGAAAAGTCCGCAAGGTGACTGTTACATTCTGTCACGATGCAATTTCTGTGTTTAATCAACACTCTGAAAGTACTCAGATTACAGAATGCCTCCAGATGTGCTTCGGAAACAACTACTGGTCTTCCAGGGAACGTTCAAGGCGTAGACAGTTTGACACACTACTCCCATGGAGAAAAGTCCGCATGGTGACAGTTATATTCTATCCCGATTCAATTTCAGTGTTTAATCGACACTCTGAAGGTACACAGATTAAGGAATGCCCACAGATGTGCTTCGGAAACTGATACTGTTCTTCCAGGGAACGATCAAATCGTAGACAGTTTAAGACATTACTCCCATGGAGAAAAGTCTGCATTGTACTTATTGTATTCAATGCCGATGCTATTTTTGTGTTTCATCAACACTCTGAAGGTCCACAGATTACGGAATGCCTACAGATGTGTTTCGGAAACTGCTACTGGTCTTCCAGGGAACGATCAAAGCGTAGACAGTTTAAGATTTTACACACATGGAGAAAAGTACGCATGGTGCCTGTTGTATTCAATCCCTATGCAGTTTCTGTGTTTCATCAACACTCTGATGGTCCACAGATTACAGAATGCCTCCAGATGTGCTTCGTAAACAACTACTGGTCTTGCAGGGAACGATCAAAGCGTAGGCAATTTAAGACATTACTCCCATGGAGAAAATTCCGCATGGTACATATTGTATTCAATGCCGATGAAATTTTTGTGTTTCATCAACACTCTGAAGGTCCACAGATTACAGAATGCCTCCAGATGTGATTCGGAAACTACTACTGGTCTTCCAGGAATCGATCAAATCGTAGACAGTTTAAGGCGTTACTCCCATGGAGAAAATTCCGCATGGTGCTTATTGTATTCAATGCCGATGCAGTTTCTGTGTTTCATCAACACTCAGAAGGTCCACAGGTTACAGAATGCCTCCAGATGTGCTTCGGAAACAACTACTGATCTTCCAGGGAACGATCAAAGCGTAGACAGTTTAAGACAATACTGCCATGGAAAAAAGTCCGCATGGTGACTGTTATATTCTATCCAAATGCAATTTCTGTTTTTAATCAACACTCTGAAAGTACTCAGATTGCAGAATGCCTCCAGATTTGCTTCGGAAACAACTACTGGTCTTCCAGGGAACGTTCAAGGCGTAGACAGTTTGACACATTACTCCCATGGAGAAAAGACCGTATGGTGACAGTTATATTCTATCCCGATGCAATTTCAGTGTTTAATCGACACTCTGAACGTACACTGATTAAGGAATGCCTACAGATGTGCTTCGGAAACTGATACTGGTCTTCCAGGGAACGATCAAAGCGTAGACAGTTTAAGAGATTACTCCCATGGAGAGAAGTCCACATGGTGCTTATTGTAATCAATGCCGATGCAATTTTTGTGTTTCATCAACACTCTGAAGGTCCACAGATTACGGAATGCCTACAGATGTGCTTCGGAATCTACTACTGGTCTTCCAGAGCGCGATCAAAGCGTAGACAGTTTAAGACATTACTCCCATGGAGAAAAGTCCGCATGGTGCTTATTGTATTCAATGCCGATACAATTTTTGTGTTTCATCAACACTGTTAAGGTCCACAGATTACGGAATTCCTACAGATGTGCTTCGGAAACTGCTACTGGTCTTCCAGGGAACGATCAAAGCGTAGACAGTTTAAGACATTACTGCCACGGAGAAAAGTCTGCATGGTGGCTGTTGTATTCAATCCCGATGCAGTTTGTGTGTTTCATCAACACTCTGATGGTCCACAGATTACAGAATGCCTTCAGATGTGCTTCGGAAACTACTCCTGGTCTTCCAGGGAACGATCAAAGAATAGACAACTTAAGAAATTACTCCCATGGAGAAAAGTCCGCATTGTTCTTATTGTAGCCAATGTCGATGCAGTTTCTGTGTTTCATCGTCACTCTGAAGGTCCACAGATTTCAGAATGCCTCCACATGCGCTTCGGAAACAACTGCTGGTCTTCCAGGGAACGATCAAAGCGTAGACAGTTGAAGACATTCCTCCCATGGAGAAAAGTTCGCATGGTGACTGTTATATTCTTTCCGGATGCAATTTTTGTGTTTCATCAACACTCTGAAGGTCCACACATTACGGAATGCCTACAGATGTGCTTCGGAAACTGCTACTGGACTTCTAGGGAACGTACAAAGAGTAGACAGTTTAAGACATTACTCCAATGGAGAAAAGTCCGCATGATACTTATTGTATTCAATGCCGCTGCAATTTTTGTGTTTCATCAACACTCTGAATGTCCACAGTTTACGGAATGCCAACAGCTGTGCTTCGGAAACAGTTACTGGTCTTCCAGTATTCGATCAAAGCGTAGACAGTTCAAGACATTAATCCCATGGTGAAAAGTCAGCATAGAGCCTATTGTATTCAATCCCGATGCAGTTTGTGTGTTTCATCAACACTCTGATGGTCCACAGATTTAGAATGCTTCCAGATGTGCTTCGGAAACTACTACTGGTCTTCCAGGGAACAATCAAAGCGTAGACAGTTTAAGACACTATTCCTATGGAGAAAAGTCCGCATGGTGCTTATTGTATTCAATCCCGATGCAATTTTTGTGTTTCGTCAACACCCTGAGTGTCCACAGATTACGGATTGCCTACAGATGTGCTTCAGATACTGCTACTGGTCTTACAATGTACGATCAAAGCGTAGAGAGTTTAACACATTTCTCCCATGGAGAAAAGTCCGCATGGTGCCTGTTGTATTCAATCCCGAAGCAGTTTCTGTGTTTCATCAACACTCTGAATGTCCACAGTTTACGGAATGCCTACAGCTGTGCTTCGGGAACAGTTACTGGTCTTGCAGGATTCGATCAAAGCGTAGACAGTTTAAGACATTACTCCCATGGTGAAAAGTCAGCATAGTGCCTGTTATATTCTATGCCGATGCAATTTCTGTGTTTAATCAACACTCTGAAGGTACACAGATTACATAATGTCTCCAGATGTGCTTCGGAAACTACTACTGGTCTTCCAGGAATCGATCAAAGCGTAGACAGTTTAAGACATTACTCCCATGGAGAAAAGTCGGCATGGTGCTTATTTTATTCAATGCCGATGCAATTTTTGTGTTTCGTCAACACCCTGAGGGTCTACAGATTACGGATTGCCTACAGATGTGCTTCAGACACTGCTACTGGTCATCAGGGTACGATCAAATCATAGAGAGTTTAACACATTTCTCCCATGGAGAAAAGTCCGCATGGAGCCTGTTGTATTCAATCCCGAAGCAGTTTCTGTGTTTCATCAACACTCGGAAGGTCCACAGATTACGGAATGCATACAGATGTGTTTCGGAAACTGTTACTGGTCTTCCAGGGAACGACCAAAGCGTAGACAGTTTAAGACATTACGCAAATGGAGAAAAGTCCACATGGTGCCTGTTGTATTCAATACCGATGCAGTTTCTGTGTTTCATCAACACTCTGTTGGTCCACAGGTTACTGAATGCCTCCTGATGTGCTTCGGAAACTACTACTGGTCTTCCACTGTGCGATCAAAGCGTAGACAGTTTTAGACATTACTCCCAAGGAGAAAGGTACGCATGGTGCTTATTGTATTCAATGTCTATGCAATTTTTGTGTTTCATCAACACTCTGAAGGTCCACAGATTACGGAATCCATACAGATGTGCTTCGGAAACTGTAACCGGTCCTTCAGGGAACGATCAAAGCGTAGACAGCTTATGACATTACTCCCATGGAGAAAAGTCTGCATGGTGCCTGTTGTATTCAATCCCGATGCAGTTTCTGTGTTTCAACAACACTATGATGGTCCACAGATTACAGAATGCCTCCAGATGTGCTTCGGAAACTACTACGGGTCTTAAACAGCGCGATCAAAGCGTAGACAGTTTAGGACATTACTCCCATGGAGAAAAGTCCGCATGGTGCTTATTGTATTCAATGCCGATACAATTTTTGTGTTTCATCAACACTGTGAAGGTCCACAGATTACGGAATGCATACAGATGTGATTCGGAAACTGCTACTGGTCTTCCAGGGAACGATAAAAGCGTAGACAGTTTAAGACATTACTGCCACGGAGAAAAGTCTGCATGGTGGCTGTTGTATTCAATCCCGATGCAGTATCTGTGTTTCATCAACACTCTGATGGTCCACAGATTACAGAATGGCCTCAGATGTGCTTCGGAAACTACTACTGGTCTTCCAGGGAACGATCAAAGAATAGACAATTTAAGACATTACTCTCATAGAGAAAAGTCCGCATTGCACTTATTGTAGCCAATGCCGATGCAGTTTCTGTGTTTCATCATCACTCTGAAGGTCCTAAGATTACAGAATGTCTCCAGATGTGCTTCGGAAACAACTACTGGTCTTCCAGGGAACGATCAAAGCGTAGACAGTTTAAGACATTCCTCCCATGGAGAAAAGTCCGCATAGTGCCTGTTGTATTCAATCCCGATGCAGTTTCGGTGTTTCATCAACAATCTTATGGTCCACAGATTACAGAATGCTTCCAGATGTGCTTCGGAAACTACTACTGGTCTTCCAGGGAACAATCAAAGCGTAGACAGTTTAACACATTACTCCCATACAGAAAAGTCCGCATGGTGCTTATTGTATTCAATGCCGATGCAATTTTTGTGTTTCGTCAACACTCTGATGGTCCACAGATTACAGAATGCCTCCACATGCGCTTCGAAAACAACTACCGGTCTTCCATCGAACGATCAAAGCGTAGACAGACATTATTCAAATGGAGAAAAGTCCGCATGGTGCTTATTGTATTCAATGCCGATGCAATTTTTGTGTTTCGTCAACACCCTGAGGGTCCACGGATTACGGATTGCCTACAGATGTGCTTCAGATATTGCTACTGGTATTACTGGGTACGATCAAAGCGTAGAGAGTTTAACACATTTCTCCCATGGAGTAAAGTCCGCATGGTGCCTGTTGTATTCAATCCCGAAGCAGTTTCTGTCATTCATCAACACTCTGAATGTCCACAGTTTACGGAATGCTTACAGCTGTGCTTCGGAAACAGTTACTGGTCTTCCAGGATTCGATCGAAGCGTAGACAGTTTAAGACATCACTCCCATGGTGAAAGGTCAGCATAGTGCCTGTTGTATTCAATCCCGACGCAGTTTCTGTGTTTCATCAACACTCTGATGGTCCACAGATTACAGAATGCTTCCAGACGTGCTACGGAAACTACTACTGGTCTTCCAGGGAACAATCAAAGCGTAGCCAGTTTAAGACATTACTCCCATGGAGAAAAGTCCGCATGGTGCTTATTGTATTCAATGCCGATGCAATTTTTGTGTTTCGTCAACACCCTGAGGGTCCACAGATTACGGATTGCCTACAGATGTGCTTCAGATACTGCTACTGGTCTTACAGGGTACGATCAAAGCGTAGAGAGTTTAACACATTTCTCCCATGGAGAAAAGTCGGCATGGTGCCTGTTGTATTCAATCCCGAAGCAGTTTCTGTGTTTCATCAACACTCTGAATGTCCACAGTTTACGGAATGCCTACAGCTGTGCTTCGGAAACAGTTACTAGTCTTGCAGGATTCGATCAAAGCGTAGACAGTTTAAGACATTACTCCCATGGTGAAAAGTCAGCATAGTGCCTGTAATATTCTATGCCGATGCAATTTCTGTGTTTAATCAACACTCTGAAGGTACACAGATTACATAATGCCTCCAGATGTGCTTCGGAAACTACTACTGGTCTTCCAGGAATCGATCAAAGCGTAGACAGTTTAAGACATTACTCCCATGGAGAAAAGTCGGCATGGTGCCTGTTGTATTCAATCCCGATGCAGTTTCAGTGTTTCAACAACACTCTGATGGTCCACAGATTACAGAATGCCTCCAGATGTGCTTCGGAAACTACTACGGGTCTTAAACAGCGCGATCAAAGCGTTGACAGTTTAGGAAAATACTCCCATGGAGAAAAGTCCGCATGGTGCTTATGGTATTCAATGCAGATACAATTTTTGTGTTTCATCAACACTGTGAAGGTCCACAGATTACGGAATGCATACAGATGTGATTCGGAAACTGCTACTGGTCTTCCAGGGAACGATAAAAGCAAAGACAGTTTAAGACATTACTACCACGGAGAAAAGTCTTCATGGTGGCTGTTGTATTCAATCCCGATGCAATATCTGTGTTTCATCAACACTCTGATGGTCCACAGATAACAGAATGCCCTCAGATGTGCTTCGGAAACTACTACTGGTCTTCCAGGGAACGATCGAAGAATAGACAATTTAAGACATTACTCCCATGGAGAAAAGTCCTCATTGCACTTATTGTAGCCAATGCCGATGCAGTTTCTGCGTTTCATCATCACTCTGAAGGTCCTCAGTTTACAGAATGCCTCCAGATGTGCTTCGGAAACAACTACTGGTCTTCCAGGGAACGATCAAAGCGTAGACAGTTTAAGACATTAATCCCATGGAGAAAAGTCCGCATGGTGACTGTTATATTCTTTCCCGATGCAATTTCTGTGTTTAATCAACACTCTGAAGGTACACAGATTACAGAATGCCTCCAGATGTGCTTCGGAAACTACTACAGGTCTTCCATTAATCGATCAAAGCGTAGACAGTGTAAGACATTACTCCCATGGAGAAAAGTCCGCATGGTGCTTATTGTATTCAATGCCGATGCAATTTTTGTGGTTCGTCAACACCCTGAAGGTCCACAGATTACGGATTGCCTACAGATGTGCTTCAGACACTGCTACTGGTCTTCCAGGGAACGACCGAATCGTAGACAGTTTAAGACATTACGCACATGGAAAAAAGTCCGCATGGTGCCTGCTGTATTCAATACCGATGCAGTTTCTGTGTTTCATCAACACTCTGTTGTCCACAGGTTACAGAATGCCTCCAGATGTCCTTCGGAAACTACTACTGGTGTTCCAGGGAACAATCAAAGCGTAGACAGTTTAAGACAATACTCCCATGGAGAAAAGTCCGCATGGTGCTTATTGTATTCAATGGCGATGCAATTTTTGTTTTTCGTCAACACCCTGAAGGTCCACAGATTACGGATTGCCTACAGATGTGCTTCAGATACTGCTACTGGTCTTACAGGGTACGATCAAAGCGTAGAGAGTTTAACACATTTCTCCCATGGAGAAAAGTCCGCATGGTGCCTGTTGTATTCAATCCCGAAGCAGTTTCTGTGTCTCATCAACACTCTGAAGGTCCACAGATTACGGAATGCCTACAGATGCGTTTCGGAAACTGCTACTGGTCTTCAAGGGAACGTACAAAGGGTAGACAGTTTAAGACATTACTCCAAGTGAGAAAAGTCCGCATGATACTTATTGTATTCAATGCCGATGCAATTTTTGTGTTTCATCAACACTCCGAATGTCCACAGTTTACGGAATGCCTACAGCTGTGCTTCGGAAACAGTTACTGGTCTTCCAGGATTCGATCAAAGCGTAGACAGTTTAAGACATTACTCCCATGGTGGAAAGTCAGCATAGTGCCTGTTGTATTCAATCCCGATGCAGTTTCTGTGTGTCATCAACACTCTGATGGTCCACAGATTACAGAATGGCCTCAGATGTGCTTCGGAAACTACTACTTGTCTTCCAGGGAACGATCAAAGAATAGACAATTTAAGACATTACTCCCATGGAGAAAAGTCCGCATTGCACTTATTGTAGCCAATGCCGATGCAGTTTCTGTGTTTCATCATCACTCTGAAGGTCCTAAGATTACAGAATGCCTCCAGATGTGCTTCGGAAACAACTACTGGTCTTCCAGGGAACGATCAAAGCGTAGACAGTTTAAGACATTCCTCCCACGGAGAAACGTCCGCATAGTGCCTGTTGTATTCAATCCCGATGCAGTTTCGGTGTTTCATCAACAATCTTATGGTCCACAGATTACAGAATGCTTCCAGATGTGCTTCGGAAACTACTACTGGTCTTCCAGGGAACAATCAAAGCGTAGACAGTTTAAGACATTACTCCCATGGAGAAAAGTCCGCATGGTGCTTATTGTATTCAATGCCGATGCAATTTTTGTGTTTCGTCAACACCCTGAGGGTCCACAGATTACGGATTGCCTACAGATGTGCTTCAGACACTGTTACTGGTCTTACTGGGTACGATCAAAGCGTTGACAGTTTAACACATTTCTCTTATGGAGAAAAGTCCGCATGGTGCCTGTTGTATTCAATCCCGAAGCAGTTTCTGTGTTTCATCAACACTCTGATGGTCCACAGATTACAGAATACCTCCACATGCGCTTCGAAAACTACTACCGGTCTTCCATCGAACGATCAAAGCGTAGACAGACATTATTCCCATGGAGAAAAGTCCGCATGGTGCTTATTGTATTCAATGCCGATGCAATTTTTGTGTTTCGTCAACACCCTGAGGGTCCACAGATTTCGGATTGCCTACAGATGTGCTTCAGATACTGCTACTGGTCTTACTGGGTACGATCAAAGCGCAGAGAGTTTAACACATTTCTCCCATGGAGTAAAGTCCGCATGGTGCCTGTTGTATTCAATCCCGAAGCAGTTTCTGTCTTTCATCAACACTCTGAAGGTACACAGATTACAGAATGCCTCCAGATGTGCTTCGGAAACTACTACTGGTCTTCCAGGGAACAATCAAAGCGTAGCCAGTTTAAGACATTACTCCCATGGAGAAAAGTCCGCATGGTGCTTATTGTATTCAATGCCGATGCAATTTTTGTGTATCGTCAACACCCTGAGGGTCCACAGATTACGGATTGCCTACAGATGTGCTTCAGATACTGCTACTGGTCTTACAGGGTACGATCAAAGCGTAGAGAGTTTAACACATTTCTCCCATGGAGAAAAGTCCGCATGGTGGCTGTTGTATTCAATCCCGAAGCAGTTTCTGTGTTTCATCAACACTCTGAATGTCCACAGTTTACGGAATGCCTACAGCTGTGCTTCGGAAACAGTTACTGGTCTTGCAGGATTCGATCAAAGCGTAGACAGTTTAAGACATTACTCCCATGGTGAAAAGTCAGCATAGTGCCTGTAATATTCTATGCCGATGCAATTTCTGTGTTTAATCAACACTCTGAAGCTACACAGATTACATAATGCCTCCAGATGTGCTTCGGAAACTACTACTGGTCTTCCAGGAATCGATCAAAGCGTAGACAGTTTAAGACATTACTCCCATGGAGAAAAGTCGGCATGGTGCCTGTTGTATTCAATCCCGATGCAGTTTCTGTGTTTCAACAACACTCTGATGGTCCACAGATTACAGAATGCCTCCAGATGTGCTTCGGAAACTACCACGGGTCTTAAACAGGGCGATCAAAGCGTAGACAGTTTAGGAAAATACTCCCATGGAGAAAAGTCCGCATGGTGTTTATGGTATTCAATGCCGATACAATTTTTGTGTTTCATCAACACTGTGAAGGTCCACAGATTACGGAATGCATACAGATGTGATTCGGAAACTGCTACTGGTCTTCCAGGGAACGATAAAAGCGTAGACAGTTTAAGACATTACTGCCACGGAGAAAAGTCTTCATGGTGGCTGTTGTATTCAATCCCGATGCAGAATCTGTGTTTCATCAACACTCTGATGGTCCACAGATAACAGAATGCCCTCAGATGTGCTTCGGAAACTACTACTGGTCTTACAGGGAACGATCAAAGAATAGACAATTTAAGACATTCCTCCCATGGAGAAAAGTCCGCATGGTAACTGTTATATTCTTTCCCGATGCAATTTCTGTGTTTAATCAACACTCTGAAGGTACACAGATTACAGAATGCCTCCAGATGTGCTTCGGAAACTACTACTGGTCTTCCATTAATCGATCAAAGCGTAGACAGTGTAAGACATTACTCCCATGGAGAAAAGTCCGCATGGTGCTAATTGTATTCAATGCCGATGCAATTTTTGTGTTTCGTCAACACCCTGAAGGTCCACAGATTACGGATTGCCTACAGATGTGCTTCAGACACTGCTACTGGTCTTCCAGGGAACGACCGAAGCGTAGACAGTTTAAGACATTACGCACATGGAGAAAAGTCTGCATGGTGTGGTTTGTATTCAATCCCGATGCAGTATCTGTGTTTCATCAACACTCTGATGGTCCACAGATTACAGAATGCCTCCAGATGTGCTTCGGAAACTACTACTGGTCTTCCAGGGAACGATCAAAGAATAGACAATTTAAGACATTACTCCCATGGAGAAAAGTACGCATTGTACTTATTGTAGCCAATGCCGATGCAGTTTCTGTGTTTCATCATCACTCTGAGGGTCCTCAGACTACAGAATGCCTCCAGATGTGGTTCGGAAACAACTACTGGTCTTCCAGGGAACGATCAAAGCGTAGACAGTTTAAGACATTACTCCCATGGAGAAAAGTCCGCATGGTGACTGTTATATACTTTCCCGATGCAATTTCTGTGTTTAATCAACTCTCTGAAAGTACACAGATTACAGAATGAATCCAGATGTGCTTCGGAAACTACTACTGGTCTTCCAGGAATCGATCAAGGCGTAGACAGTTTAAGACATTACTCCCATGGAGAAAAGTCGGCATGGAGTATATTTTATTGAATCCCGATGCAATTTTTTTGTTTCGTCAACACTCTGATGGTCCACAGATTACGGAATGCATACAGATGTGATTCGGAAACTGCTACTGGTCTTCCAGGGAACGACCAAAGCGTAGACAGTTTAAGACATTACTCCCATGGAGAAAAGTCCGCATGGTGACTGTTATATTCTTTCCCGATGCAATTTCTGTGTTTAATCAACACTCTGAAGGTACACAGATTACAGAATGCCTCCAGATGTGCTTCGGAAACTACTACTGGTCTTCCAGGGAACGATCAAAGAATAGACAATTTAAGACATTACTCCCATGGAGAAAAGTCCGCATTGTACTTATTGTAGCCAATCCCGATGCAATTTTTGTGTTTCATCAACACTCTGAATGTCCACAGTTTACGGAATGCCTACAGCTGTGCTTCGGAAACAGTTACTGGTCTTCCAGGATTCGGTCAAAGCGTAGGCAGTTTAAGACATTACTCCCATGGTGAAAAGTCAGCATAATGCCTGTTGTATTCAATTCCGATGCATTTTCTGTGTTTCATCAACACTCTGATGGTCCACAGATTACAGAATGCTTCCAGATGTGCTTCGGAAACTACTACTGGTATTCCAGGGAACAATCAAAGCGTAGACAGTTTAAGACATAACCTCCCATGGAGAAAAGTCCGCATGGAGATTATTGTATTCAATGGCGATGCAATTTTTGTTTTTCGTCAACACCCTGAAGGTCCACAGATTACGGATTGCCTACAGATGTGCTTCAGATACTGCTACTGTTCTTACAGGGTACGATCAAAGCGTAGAGAGTTTAACACATTTCTCCCATGGAGAAAAGTCCGCATGGTGCCAGTTGTATTCAATCCCGAAGCAGTTTCTGTGTCTCATCAACAATCTGAAGGTCCACAGATTACGGAATGCCTACACATGCGTTTCGGAAACTGCTACTTGTCTTCCAGGGAACGACCAAAGCGTAGACAGTTTAAGACATTACTCCCATGGAGAAAAGTCCGCATGGTGACTGTTATATTCTTTCCCGATGCAATTTCTGTGTTTAATCAACACTCTGAAGGTACACAGATTACAGAATGCCTCCAGATGTGCTTCGGAAACTACTACTGGTCTTCCAGGGAACGATCAAAGAATAGACAATTTAAGACATTACTCCCATGGAGAAAAGTCCGCACTGTACTTATTGTAGCCAATCCCGATGCAATTTTTGTGTTTCTTCAACACTCTGAATGTCCACAGTTTACGGAATGCCTACAGCTGTGCTTCGGAAACAGTTACTGGTCTTCCAGGATTCGGTCAAAGCGTAGGCAGTTTAAGACATTACTCCCATTGTGAAAAGTCAGCATAATGCCTGTTGTATTCAATTCCGATGCATTTTCTGTGTTTCATCAACACTCTGATGGTCCACAGATTACAGAATGCTTCCAGATGTGCTTCGGAAACTACTACTGGTATTCCAGGGAACAATCAAAGCGTAGACAGTTTAAGACATTACTCCCATGGAGAAAAGTCCGCATGGTGCTTATTGTATTCAATGGCGATGCAATTTTTGTTTTTCGTCAACACCCTGAAGGTCCACAGATTACGGATTGCCTACAGATGTGCTTCAGATACTGCTACTGGTCTTACAGGGTACGATCAAAGCGTAGAGAGTTTAACACATTTCTCCCATGGAGAAAAGTCCGCATGGTGCCTGTTGTATTCAATCCCGAAGCAGTTTCTGTGTCTCATCAACACTCTGAAGGTCCACAGATTACGGAATGCCTACAGATGCGTTTCGGAAACTGCTACTGGTCTTCAAGGGAACGTACAAAGGATAGACAGTTTAAGACATTACTCCAAGGGAGAAAAGTCCGCATGGTGCTTATTTTATTCAATGCTGATGCAATTTTTGTGTTTCGTCAACACCCTGAGGGTCCACAGATTACGGATTGCCTACAGATGTGCTTCAGATACTGCCACTGGTCTTACACTGTACGATCAAAGCGTAGAGAGTTTAGCACATTTTTCCCATGGAGAAAAGTCTGCATGGTGCCTGTTGTACTCAATCCCGAAGCAGTTTCTGTGTTTCATCAACACTCTGAAGGTCCACAGATTACAGAATGCCTCCAGATGTGCTTCGGATTCAACTACTGGTCTTCCAGGGAACGATCAAAGCGTAGACAGTTTAAGATATTACTCCCACGGAGAGAAGTCGGCATGGTGTTTATTTTATTCAATGCCGATGCAATTTTTGTGTTTCATCAACACTCTGAAGGTCCACAGATTACGGAATGCCTACAGATGTGCTTCGGAAACTGCTACTGGTCTTCTAGGGAACGTACAAACGGTAGACAGTTTAAGACATTACTCCAATGGAGAAAAGTCCGCATGGTGACTGTTATATTCTTTCCCGATGCAATTTCTGTGTTTAATCAACACTCTGAAGGTACACAGATTACAGAATGCCTCCAGATGTGCTTCGGAAACTACTACTGGTCATCCAGGGAACGATCAAAGAATAGACAATTTAAGACATTACTCCCATGGAGAAAAGTCCGCATTGTACTTATTGTAGCCAATCCCGATGCAATTTTTGTGTTTCATCAACACTCTGAATGTCCACAGTTTACGGAATGCCTACAGCTGTGCTTCGGAAACAGTTACTGGTCTTCCAGGATTCGGTCAAAGCGTAGGCAGTTTAAGACATTACTCCCATGGTGAAAAGTCAGCATAATGCCTGTTGTATTCAATTCCGATGCATTTTCTGTGTTTCATCAACACTCTGATGGTCCACAGATTACAGAATGCTTCCAGATGTGCTTCGGAAACTACTACTGGTATTCCAGGGAACAATCAAAGCGTAGACAGTTTAAGACATAACCTCCCATGGAGAAAAGTCCGCATGGAGATTATTGTATTCAATGGCGATGCAATTTTTGTTTTTCGTCAACACCCTGAAGGTCCACAGATTACGGATTGCCTACAGATGTGCTTCAGATACTGCTACTGTTCTTACAGGGTACGATCAAAGCGTAGAGAGTTTAACACATTTCTCCCATGGAGAAAAGTCCACATGGTGCCAGTTGTATTCAATCCCGAAGCAGTTTCTGTGTCTCATCAACAATCTGAAGGTCCACAGATTACGGAATGCCTACACATGCGTTTCGGAAACTGCTACTTGTCTTCCAGGGAACGACCAAAGCGTAGACAGTTTAAGACATTACTCCCATGGAGAAAAGTCCGCATGGTGACTGTTATATTCTTTCCCGATGCAATTTCTGTGTTTAATCAACACTCTGAAGGTACACAGATTACAGAATGCCTCCAGATGTGCTTCGGAAACTACTACTGGTCTTCCAGGGAACGATCAAAGAATAGACAATTTAAGACATTACTCCCATGGAGAAAAGTCCGCACTGTACTTATTGTAGCCAATCCCGATGCAATTTTTGTGTTTCTTCAACACTCTGAATGTCCACAGTTTACGGAATGCCTACAGCTGTGCTTCGGAAACAGTTACTGGTCTTCCAGGATTCGGTCAAAGCGTAGGCAGTTTAAGACATTACTCCCATTGTGAAAAGTCAGCATAATGCCTGTTGTATTCAATTCCGATGCATTTTCTGTGTTTCATCAACACTCTGATGGTCCACAGATTACAGAATGCTTCCAGATGTGCTTCGGAAACTACTACTGGTATTCCAGGGAACAATCAAAGCGTAGACAGTTTAAGACATTACTCCCATGGAGAAAAGTCCGCATGGTGCTTATTGTATTCAATGGCGATGCAATTTTTGTTTTTCGTCAACACCCTGAAGGTCCACAGATTACGGATTGCCTACAGATGTGCTTCAGATACTGCTACTGGTCTTACAGGGTACGATCAAAGCGTAGAGAGTTTAACACATTTCTCCCATGGAGAAAAGTCCGCATGGTGCCTGTTGTATTCAATCCCGAAGCAGTTTCTGTGTCTCATCAACACTCTGAAGGTCCACAGATTACGGAATGCCTACAGATGCGTTTCGGAAACTGCTACTGGTCTTCAAGGGAACGTACAAAGGATAGACAGTTTAAGACATTACTCCAAGGGAGAAAAGTCCGCATGGTGCTTATTTTATTCAATGCTGATGCAATTTTTGTGTTTCGTCAACACCCTGAGGGTCCACAGATTACGGATTGCCTACAGATGTGCTTCAGATACTGCCACTGGTCTTACACTGTACGATCAAAGCGTAGAGAGTTTAGCACATTTTTCCCATGGAGAAAAGTCCGCATGGTGCCTGTTGTACTCAATCCCGAAGCAGTTTCTGTGTTTCATCAACACTCTGAAGGTCCACAGATTACAGAATGCCTCCAGATGTGCTTCGGATTCAACTACTGGTCTTCCAGGGAACGAACAAAGCGTAGACAGTTTAAGATATTACTCCCATGGAGAGAAGTCGGCATGGTGTTTATTTTACTCAATGCCGATGCAATTTTTGTGTTTCATCAACACTCTGAAGGTCCACAGATTACGGAATGCCTACAGATGTGCTTCGGAAACTGCTACTGGTCTTCTAGGGAACGTACAAACGGTAGACAGTTTAAGACATTACTCCAATGGAGAAAAGTCCGCATGATACTTATTGTATTAAATGCCGATGCAAATTTTGTGTTTCATCAACACTCTGAATGTCCACAGTTTACGGAATGCCTACAGCTGTGCTTCGGAAACAGTTACTGGTCTTCCAGGATTCGATCCAAGCGTAGACAGTTTAAGACATTACTCCCATGGTGAAAGGTCAGCATAGTGCCTGTTGTATTCAATCCCGATGCAGTTTCTGTGTTTCATCAACACTCTGATGGTCCACAGATTACAGTATGCTTCCAGATGTGCTACGGAAACTACTACTGGTTTTCCAGGGAACAATCAAAGCGTAGACAGTTTAAGAAATTACTCCCATGGAGAAAAGTCCGCATGGTGCTTATTGTATTCAATGCCGATGCAATTTTTGTGTATCGTCAACACCCTGAGGGTCCACAGATTACGGATTGCCTACAGATGTGCTTCAGATACTGCTATTGGTCTTACAGGGTACGATCAAAGCGTAGAGAGTTTAACACATTTCTCCCATGGAGAAAAGTCCGCATGGTGGCTGTTGTATTCAATCCCGAAGCAGTTTCTGTGTTTCATCAACACTCTGAATGTCTACAGTTTACGGAATGCCTACAGCTGTGCTTCGGAACCAGTTACTGGTCTTGCAGGATTCGATCAAAGCGTAGACAGTTTAAGACATTACTCCCATGGTGAAAAGTCGGCATGGTGCCTGTTGTATTCAATCAGGATGCAGTTTCTGTGTTTCAACAACACTTTGATGGTCCACAGATTACAGAATGCCTCCAGATGTGCTTCGGAAACTACCACGGGTCTTAAACAGCGCGATCAAAGCGTAGACAGTTTAGGAAAATACTCCCATGGAGAAAAGTCCGCATGGTGCTTATGGTATTCAATGCCGATACAATTTTTGTGTTTCATCAACACTGTGAAGGTCCACAGATTACGGAATGCATACAGATGTGATTCGGAAACTGCTACTGGTCTTCCAGGGAACGATAAAAGCGTAGACAGTTTAAGACATTACTGCCACGGAGAAAAGTCTTCATGGTGGCTGTTGTACTCAATCCCGATGCAGAATCTGTGTTTCATCAACACTCTGATGGTCCACAGATAACAGAATGCCCTCAGATGTGCTTCGGAAACTACTACTGGTCTTCCAGGGAACGATCAAAGAATAGACAATTTAAGACATTCCTCCCATGGAGAAAAGTCCGCATGGTGACTGTTATATTCTTTCCCGATGCAATTTCTGTGTTTAATTAACACTCTGAAGGTACACAGATTACAGAATGCCTCCAGATGTGCTTCGGAAACTACTACTGGTCTTCCATTAATCGATCAAAGCGTAGACAGTGTAAGACATTACTCCCATGGAGAAAAGTCCGCATGGTGCTTATTGTATTCAATGCCGATGCAATTTTTGTGTTTCGTCAACACCCTGAAGGTCCACAGATTACGGATTGCCTACAGATGTGCTTCAGACACTGCTACTGGTCTTCCAGGGAACGACCGAAGCGTAGACAGTTTAAGACATTACGCACATGGAGAAACGTCTGCATGGTGTGGTTTGTATTCAGTCCCGATGCAGTATCTGTGTTTCATCAACACTCTGATGGTCCACAGATTACAGAATGCCTCCAGATGTGCTTCGGAAACTACTACAGGTCTTCCAGGGAACGATCAAAGAATAGACAATTTAAGACATTACTCCCATGGAGAAAAGTACGCATTGTAATTATTGTAGCCAATGCCGATGCAGTTTCTGTGTTTCATCATCACTCTGAGGGTCCTCAGACTACAGAATGCCTGAAGATGTGCTTCGGAAACAACTACTGGTCTTCCAGGGAACGATCAAAGCGTAGACAGTTTAAGACATTACTCCCATGGAGAAAAGTCCGCATGGTGACTGTTATATTCTTTCCCGATGCAATTTCTGTGTTTAATCAACTCTCTGAAAGTACACAGATTACAGAATGAAACCAGATGTGCTTCGGAAACTACTACTGGTCTTCCAGGAATCGATCAAGGCGTAGACAGTTTAAGGCATTACTCCCATGGAGAAAAGTCGGCATGGAGTATATTTTATTGAATCCCGATGCAATTTTTGTGTTTCGTCAACACTCTGATGGTCCACAGATTACGGAATGCATACAGATGTGATTCGGAAACTGCTACTGGTCTTCAAGGGAACGACCAAAGCGTAACAGTTTAAGACATTACTCCCATGGAGAAAAGTCCGCATGGTGACTGTTATATTCTTTCCCGATGCAATTGCTGTGTTTAATCAACACTCTGAAGGTACACAGATTACAGAATGCCTCCAGATGTGCTTCGGAAACTACTACTGGTCTTCCAGGGAACGATCAAAGAATAGACAATTTAAGACATTACTCCCATGGAGAAAAGTCCGCATTGTACTTATTGTAGCCAATCCCGATGCAATTTTTGTGTTTCATCAACACTCTGAATGTCCACAGTTTACGGAATGCCTACAGCTGTGCTTCGGAAACAGTTACTGGTCTTCCAGGATTCGGTCAAAGCGTAGGCAGTTTAAGACATTACTCCCATGGTGAAAAGTCAGCATAATGCCTGTTGTATTCAATTCCGATGCATTTTCTGTGTTTCATCAACACTCTGATGGTCCACAGATTACAGAATGCTTCCAGATGTGCTTCGGAAGCTACTACTGGTATTCCAGGGAACAATCAAAGCGTAGACAGTTTAAGACATTACTCCCATGGAGAAAAGTCCGCATGGTGCTTATTGTATTCAATGGCGATGCAATTTTTGTTTTTCGTCAACACCCTGAAGGTCCACAGATTACGGGTTGCCTACAGATGTGTTTCAGATACTGCTACTGGTCTTACAGGGTACGATCAAAGCGTAGAGAGTTTAACACATTTCTCCCATGGAGAAAAGTCCGCATGGTGCCTGTTGTATTCAATCCCGAAGCAGTTTCTGTGTCTAATCAACAATCTGAAGGTCCACAGATTACGGAATGCCTACAGATGCGTTTCGGAAACTGCTACTGGTCTTCCAGGGAACGACCAAAGCGTAGACAGTTTAAGACATTACTCCGATGGAGAAAAGTCCGCATGGTGACTGTTATATTCTTTCCCGAAGCAATTTCTGTGTTTAATCAACACTCTGAAGGTACACAGATTACAGAATGCCTCCAGATGTGCTTCGGAAACTACTACTGGTCTTCCAGGGAACGATCAAAGAATAGACAATTTAAGACATTACTCCCATGGAGAAAAGTCCGCATTGTACTTATTGTAGCCAATCCCGATGCAATTTTTATGTTTCTTCAACACTCTGAATGTCCACAGTTTACGGAATGCCTACAGCTGTGCTTCGGAAACAGTTACTGGTCTTCCAGGATTCGGTCAAAGCGTAGGCAGTTTAAGACATTACTCCCATGGTGAAAAGTCAGCATAATGCCTGTTGTATTCAATTCCGATGCATTTTCTGTGTTTCATCAACACTCTGATGGTCCACAGATTACAGAATGCTTCCAGATGTGCTTCGGAAACTACTACTGGTATTCCAGGGAACAATCAAAGCGTAGACAGTTTAAGACATTACTTCCATGGAGAAAAGTCCGCATGGTGCTTATTTTATTCAATGCTGATGCAATTTTTGTGTTTCGTCAACACCCTGAGGGTCCACAGATTACGGATTGCCTACAGATGTGCTTCAGATACTGCCACTGGTCTTACACTGTACGATCAAAGCGTAGAGAGTTTAGCACATTTCTCCCATGGAGAAAAGTCCGCATGGTGCCTGTTGTTATCAATCCCGAAGCAGTTTCTGTGTTTCATCAACACTCTGAAGGTCCACAGATTACAGAATGCCTCCAGATGTGCTTCGGATTCAACTACTGGTCTTCCAGGGAACGATCAAAGCGTAGACTGTTTAAGATATTACTCCCATGGAGAAAAGTCGGCATGGTGTTTATTTTATTCAATGCCGATGCAATTTTTGTGTTTCATCAACACTCTGAAGGTCCACAGATTACGGAATGCCTACAGATGTGCTTCGGAAACTGCTACTGGTCTTCTAGGGAACGTACAAACGGTAGACAGTTTAAGACATTACTCCAATGGAGAAAAGTCCGCATGATACTTATTGTATTAAATGCCGATGCAATTTTTGTGTTTCATCAACACTCTGAATGTCCACAGTTTACGGAATGCCTACAGCTGTGCTTCGGAAACAGTTACTGGTCTTCCAGGATTCGATCAAAGCGTAGACAGTTTAAGACATTACTCCCATGGTAAAAAGTCAGCATAGTGCCTGTTGTATTCAAACCCGATGCAGTTTCTGTGTTTCATCAACACTCTGATGGTCCACAGATTACAGAATGCCTCCAGATGTGCTTCGGAAACTACTACTGGTCTTCCAGGGAACGATCAAAGAATAGACAATTTAAGACATTACTCTCATGGAGAAAAGTCCGCATTGTACTTATTGTAGGCAATGCCGATGCAGTTTCTGTGTTTCATCATCAATCTGAAGGTCCACAGATTACAGAATGCCTCCAGATGTGCTTCGGAAACAACTACTGGTCTTCCATTGAACGATAAAAGCGTAGACAGTTTAAGACATTACTCCCATGGAGAAAAGTCCGCATGGTGACTGTTATATCCTATCCCGATGCAATTACTGTGTTTAATCAACACTCTGAAGGTACACAGATTGCGGAATGCCTCCAGATGTGTTTCGGAAACTACTACTGGTCTTCCAGGAATCGACCAAAACGTAGACAGTTTAAGACATTACTCCCATGGAGAAAAGTCGGCATGGAGTATATTTTATTCAATGCCGATGCAATTTTTGTGTTTCGTCAACACTCTGAAGGTCCACAGATTACGGAATGCATACAGATGTCATTCGGAAACTGCTACTGGTCTTCCAGGGAACGACCAAAGCGTAGACAGTTTAAGACAATACTCCAATGGAGAAAAGTCTGCATGATACTTATTGTATTCAATACCGATGCAATTTTTGTGTTTCATCAACACTCTGAAGGTCCACAGATTACGGAATGCCTACCGATGTGCTTCGGAAACTACTACTGGCCTTCAAGGGAACGTTCAAAGCGTAGACAATTTAGGACGTTACTCCCACAGAGAAGAGTCCGCATGGTGCTTATTGTATTCAATGCCGATGCAAATTTTGTGTTTCATCAACACTCTGAAGGTCCACAGATTACGGAATGCCTACAGATGTGCTTCGGAAACTGCTACCGGTCTTCCAGGGAACGATCAAAGCGTAGACAGTTTAAGACATTACTTCCACGGAGAAAAAGTCTGCATGGTGGCTGTTGTATTCAATCCCGACGCAGTTCCTGAGTGTCATCAACACTCTGACGGTCCACAGATTACAGAATGCCTCCAGATGTGCTTCGGAAACTACTACTGGTCTTCCAGGGAACGTGCAAAGAATAGACAATTTAAGACATTACTCCCATGGAGAAAAGTGCGCATTGTGCCTATTGTATTCAATCCCGATGCAGTTTCTGTGTTTCATCAACACTCTGAAGGTCCACAGATTACAGAATGCTTCCAGATGTGCCTCGGAAACTACTACTGGTCTCCCAGGGAACAATCAAAGCGTAGAAAGTTTAAGACATTACTCCCCATGGAGAAAGTCCGCATGGTGCTTATTGTATTCAATGCCGATGCAATTTTTGTGTTTCGTAAACACCCTGTGGGTCCACAGATTACGGATTGCCTCCAGATGTGCTTCCGACACTGCTACTGGTCTTACAGGGTACGATCAAAGCGTAGAGAGTTTAACACATTACTCCCATGGAGAAAAGTCCGCATGGTGCCTGTTGTATTCAATCCCGAAGCAGTTTCTGTGTTTAATCAACACTCTGAAGTACCACAGATTACAGAATGCCTCCAGATGTGCTTCGGAATCAACTACTGGTCTTCCAGGGAACAATCAAAGCGTAGACTGTTTAAGACATTACTCCCATGGAGAAAAGTCCGCATGTTCACTGTTATATTCTATCCCGATGCAATTTCTGTGTTTAATCAACACTCTGAAGGTACACAGATTACAGAATGCCTCCAGATGTGCTTCGGAAACTACTACTGGTCTTCCAGGGAGCGATCAAAGCGTAGACAGTTTAAGACATTACTCCCATGGAGAAAAGTCGGCATGTTGTTTATTTTATTCAATGCCGATGCAATTTTTGTGTTTCGTCAACACTCTGAAGGTCCACAGACTACGGAATGCATACAGATGTGATTCGGAAACTGCTACTGGTCTTCAAGGGAACGATCAAAGCGTAGATAATTTAAGACATTACTGCTACGGAGAGAAATCCGCATGGTGCTAATTGTATTCAATGCCGATGCAATTTTTGTGCTTCATCAACACTCTGAAGGTCCACAGATTACGGAATGCCTACAGATGTGCTTCGGAAACCGCTACTGGTCTTCCAGGGAACGATCAAAGCGTAGACAGTTTAAGACATTACTCCCAAGGAGAAAAGTCCGCATGGTGCCTGTTGTATTCTATCCCGATGCAGTTTCTGTGTTTCATCAACTCTCTGAAGGTCCACAGATTACAGAATGCTTACAGATGTGCTTATGAAACTGCTACTGGTCTTCGAGGGAACGATCAAAGCGTAGACAGTTTAAGACATTACTCCCATGGAGAAAAGTCTGCATGGTGCCCGTTGTATGCTATCCCGGTGCAGTTTCTGTGTTTCATCAACTCTCTGAAGGTCCACAGATTACAGAATGCTTACAGATGTGCTTCTGAAACTGCTACTGGTCTTCGAGGGAACGATCAAAGCGTAGACAGTTTAAGACATTACTCCCATGTAGAAAAGTCTGCATGGTGCCTGTTGTATTCATTCCCGATGCAGTTTCTGTGTTTCATCAACACTCTGAAGGTACACAGATTACAGAATGCCTCCAGATGTGCTTCGGAAACTACTACTGGTCTTCCAGGAATCGATCAAAGCGTAGACAGTTTAAGACATTACTCCATTGGAGAAAAGTCGGCATGGTGTATATTTTATGCAATGCCGATGCAATTTTTGTGTTTCGTCAACACCCTGAAGGTACACAGATTACGGAATGCATACAGATGTGATTCGGAATCTGCTACTGGTCTTCCAGGGAACGACCAAAGCGTAGACAGTTTAAGACATTACTCCCATGGTGAAAAGTCAGCATAGTGCCTGTTGTATTGAATCCCGATGCAGTTTCTGTGTTTCATCAACATTCTGATGGTCCACAGATTACAGAATGCCTCCAGATCTGCTTCGGAAACTACTACTGGTCTTCCAGGGAACAATCAAAGCGTAGACAGTTTAAGACATTACTCCCATGGAGAAAAGTCCGCATGGTGCTTATTGTATTCAATGCCGATGCAATTTTTGTGTTTCGTCAACACCCTGAGGGTCCACAGATTACGGATTGCCTACAGATGTGCTTCAGACACTGCTAGTGGTCTTACAGGGTACGATCAAAGCGTAGACAGTTTAACACATTTCTCCCATGAAGAAAAGTCCGCATGGTGCCTGTTGTATTCAATCCCGAAGCAGTTTCAGTGTTTCATCAACACTCTGATGGTCCACAGATTACAGAATGCCTCGAGATGCGCTTCGGAAACTACTACTGGTCTTCCATCGAACGATCAAAGCGTAGACAGACATTATTCCCATGGAGAAAAGTCCGCATGGTGCTTATTGTAATCAATGCAGATGCAAGTTTTGTGTTTCATCAACACTCTGAAGGTCCACAGATTACGGAATGCCTACAGATGTCCTTCGGAAACTACTACTGGTCTTCAAGGGAACGATCAAAGCGTTGATAATTTAAGACATTACTCCCACGGAGAAAAATCCGCATGGTGCTTATTGTATTCAATGGCGATGCAATTTTTGTGTTTCATCAACACTCTGAAGGCCCACAGATTACGGATTGCCTACAGATGTGCTTCGGAAACAGTTACTGGTCTTCCAGGATTCGATCAAAGCGTAGACAGTTTAAGACATTACTCCCATGGTGAAAAGTCAGCATAGTGCCTGTTGTATTGAATCCCGATGCAGTTTCTGTGTTTCATCAACATTCTGATGGTCCACAGATTACAGAATGCCTCCAGATGTGCTTCGGGAACTACTACTGGTCTTCCAGGGAACAATCAAACCGTAGACAGTTTAAGACATTACTCCCATGGAGAAAAGTCCGCATGGTGCTTATTGTATTCAATGCCGGTGCAATTTTTGTGTTTCGTCAACACCCTGAGGGTCCACAGATTACGGATTGCCTACAGATGTGCTTCAGACATTGCTACTGGTCTTACAGGGTACGATCAAAGCGTAGACAGTTTAACACATTTCTCCCATGAAGAAAAGTCCGCATGGTGGCTGTTGTATTCAATCCCGAAGCAGTTTCATTGTTTCATCAACACTCTGATTTTCCACAGATTACAGAATGCCTCGAGATGCGCTTCGGAAACTACTACTGGTCTTCCATCGAACGATCAAAGCGTAGACAGACATTATTCCCATGGAGAAAAGTCCGCATGGTGCTTATTGTATTCAATGCAGATGCAAGTTTTGTGTTTCATCAACACTCTGAAGGTCCACAGATTACGGAATGCCTACAGATGTGCTTCGGAAGCTGCTACCGGTATTTCAGGGAACGATCAAAGCGTAGACAGCTTATGTCATTACTCCCATGGAGAAAAGTCTGCATGTTGCCCGTTGTATTCAATCCCGATACAGTTTCTGTGTTTCATCAACACACTGAAGGTCCACAGATTACGGAATGCCTACAGATGTCCTTCGGAAACTACTACTGGTCTTCAAGGGAACGATCAAAGCGTTGATAATTTAAGACATTACTCCCACGGAGAAAAATCCGCATGGTGCTCATTGTATTCAATGCCGATGCAATTTTTGTGTTTCATCAACACTCTGAAGGCCCACAGATTACGGAATGCCTACAGATGTGCTTCGGAAACTACTACTGGTCTTCAAGGGAACGATCAAAGCGTAGATAATTTAAGACATTACTCCTACGGAGAGAAATCCGCATGGTGCTTATTGTATTCAATGCCGATGCAATTTTTGTGCTTCATCAACACTCTGAAGGTCCACAGATTACGGAATGCCTACAGATGTGCTTCGGAAACCGCTACTGGTCTTCCAGGGAACGATCAAAGCGTAGACAGTTGAAGACATTACTCCCATGGAGAAAAGTCCGCATGGTGCCTGTAGTATTCAATGCCGATGCAATTTTTGTGTTTCATCAACACTCTGAGGGTCCACAGATTACGGAATGCCTACAGATGTGCTTCAGAATCTGCTACTGGTCTTACAGGGTCCGATCAAAGCGTAGACAGTTTAAGACATTACTCCCAAGGAGAAAAGTCCGCATGGTGCCTGTTGTATTCTATCCCGATGCAGTTTCTGTGTTTCATCAACTCTCTGAAGGTCCACAGATTACAGAATGCTTACAGATGTGCTTATGAAACTGCTACTGGTCTTCGAGGGAACGATCAAAGCGTAGACAGTTTAAGACATTACTCCCATGGAGAAAAGTCTGCATGGTGCCCGTTGTATGCAATCCCGGTACAGTTTCTGTGTTTCATCAACTCTCTGAAGGTCCAGAGATTACAGAATGCTTACAGATGTGCTTCTGAAACTGCTACTGGTCTTCGAGGGAACGATCAAAGCGTAGACAGTTTAAGACATTACTCCCATGTAGAAAAGTCTGCATGGTGCCTGTTGTATTCATTCCCGATGCAGTTTCTGTGTTTCATCAACACTCTGAAGGTACACAGATTACAGAATGCCTCCAGATGTGCTTCGGAAACTACTACTGGTCTTCCAGGAATCGATCAAAGCGTAGACAGTTTAAGACATTACTCCATTGGAGAAAAGTCGGCATGGTGTATATTTTATGCAATGCCGATGCAATTTTTGTGTTTCGTCAACACCCTGAAGGTACACAGATTACGGAATGCATACAGATGTGATTCGGAATCTGCTACTGGTCTTCCAGGGAACGACCAAAGCGTAGACAGTTTAAGACATTACTCCCATGGTGAAAAGTCAGCATAGTGCCTGTTGTATTGAATCCCGATGCAGTTTCTGTGTTTCATCAACATTCTGATGGTCCACAGATTACAGAATGCCTCCAGATCTGCTTCGGAAACTTCTACTGGTCTTCCAGGGAACAATCAAAGCGTAGACAGTTTAAGACATTACTCCCATGGAGAAAAGTCCGCATGGTGCTTATTGTATTCAATGCCGATGCAATTTTTGTGTTTCGTCAACACCCTGAGGGTCCACAGATTACGGATTGCCTACAGATGTGCTTCAGACACTGCTACTGGTCTTACAGGGTACGATCAAAGCGTAGACAGTTTAACACATTTCTCCCATGAAGAAAAGTCCGCATGGTGCCTGTTGTATTCAATCCCGAAGCAGTTTCAGTGTTTCATCAACACTCTGATGGTCCACAGATTACAGAATGCCTCGAGATGCGCTTCGGAAACTACTACTGGTCTTCCATCGAACGATCAAAGCGTAGACAGACATTATTCCCATGGAGAAAAGTCCGCATGGTGCTTATTGTAATCAATGCAGATGCAAGTTTTGTGTTTCATCAACACTCTGAAGGTCCACAGATTACGGAATGCCTACAGATGTCCTTCGGAAACTACTACTGGTCTTCAAGGGAACGATCAAAGCGTTGATAATTTAAGACATTACTCCCACGGAGAAAAATCCGCATGGTGCTTATTGTATTCAATGGCGATGCAATTTTTGTGTTTCATCAACACTCTGAAGGCCCACAGATTACGGATTGCCTACAGATGTGCTTCGGAAACAGTTACTGGTCTTCCAGGATTCGATCAAAGCGTAGACAGTTTAAGACATTACTCCCATGGTGAAAAGTCAGCATAGTGCCTGTTGTATTGAATCCCGATGCAGTTTCTGTGTTTCATCAACATTCTGATGGTCCACAGATTACAGAATGCCTCCAGATGTGCTTCGGGAACTACTACTGGTCTTCCAGGGAACAATCAAACCGTAGACAGTTTAAGACATTACTCCCATGGAGAAAAGTCCGCATGGTGCTTATTGTATTCAATGCCGGTGCAATTTTTGTGTTTCGTCAACACCCTGAGGGTCCACAGATTACGGATTGCCTACAGATGTGCTTCAGACATTGCTACTGGTCTTACAGGGTACGATCAAAGCGTAGACAGTTTAACACATTTCTCCCATGAAGAAAAGTCCGCATGGTGGCTGTTGTATTCAATCCCGAAGCAGTTTCATTGTTTCATCAACACTCTGATTTTCCACAGATTACAGAATGCCTCGAGATGCGCTTCGGAAACTACTACTGGTCTTCCATCGAACGATCAAAGCGTAGACAGACATTATTCCCATGGAGAAAAGTCCGCATGGTGCTTATTGTATTCAATGCAGATGCAAGTTTTGTGTTTCATCAACACTCTGAAGGTCCACAGATTACGGAATGCCTACAGATGTGCTTCGGAAGCTGCTACCGGTATTTCAGGGAACGATCAAAGCGTAGACAGCTTATGTCATTACTCCCATGGAGAAAAGTCTGCATGTTGCCCGTTGTATTCAATCCCGATACAGTTTCTGTGTTTCATCAACACACTGAAGGTCCACAGATTACGGAATGCCTACAGATGTGCTTCGGAAACTACTACTGGTCTTCAAGGGAACGATCAAAGCGTAGATAATTTAAGACATTACTCCTACGGAGAGAAATCCGCATGGTGCTTATTGTATTCAATGCCGATGCAATTTTTGTGCTTCATCAACACTCTGAAGGTCCACAGATTACGGAATGCCTACAGATGTGCTTCGGAAACCGCTACTGGTCTTCCAGGGAACGATCAAAGCGTAGACAGTTGAAGACATTACTCCCATGGAGAAAAGTCCGCATGGTGCCTGTAGTATTCAATGCCGATGCAATTTTTGTGTTTCATCAACACTCTGAAGGCCCACAGATTACGGAATGCCTACAGATGTGCTTCGGAAACTACTACTGGTCTTCAAGGGAACGATCAAAGCGTAGATAATTTAAGACATTACTCCTACGGAGAGAAATCCGCATGGTGCTTATTGTATTCAATGCCGATGCAATTTTTGTGCTTCATCAACACTCTGAAGGTCCACAGATTACGGAATGCCTACAGATGTGCTTCGGAAACCGCTACTGGTCTTCCAGGGAACGATCAAAGCGTAGACAGTTGAAGACATTACTCCCATGGAGAAAAGTCCGCATGGTGCCTGTAGTATTCAATGCCGATGCAATTTTTGTGTTTCATCAACACTCTGAGGGTCCACAGATTACGGAATGCCTACAGATGTGCTTCAGAATCTGCTACTGGTCTTACAGGGTCCGATCAAAGCGTAGACAGTTTAAGACATTACTCCCAAGGAGAAAAGTCCGCATGGTGCCTGTTGTATTCTATCCCGATGCAGTTTCTGTGTTTCATCAATACTCTGATGGTCTACAGATTACAGAATGCCTCCAGATGTGCTTCGGAAACTACTACTGGTCTTCAAGGGAGCGATCGAATCGTAGACAATTTGAGACATTTCTCCCATGGAGAAAATTACGCATGGTGACTGTTATATTCTATCCCGATGCAATATCTGTGTTTAATCAACACTCTGAAGTTACACAGATTACAGAATGCCTCAGATGTGCTTCGGAAACTACTACTGGTCTTCGAGGATTCGATCAAAGCGTAGACAGTTTAAGACATTACTCCCATGTAGAAAAGTCAGCATAGTGCCTATTGTATTCAATCCCGATGCAGTTTCTGTGTGTCATCAACACTCTGATGGTCAACAGATTACAGAATGCTTCCAGATGTGCTTCGGAAACTACTACTGGTATTCCAGGGAACAATCAAAGCGTAGACAGTTTAAGACATTACTCCCATGGAGAAAAGTCCGCATGGTGCTTATTGTATTCAATGCTGATGCAATTTTTGTGTATCGTCAACACCCTGAGGGTCCACAGATTACGGATTGCCTACAGATGTGCTTCAGATACTGCCATTGGTTTTACACTTACGATCAAAGCGTAGAGAGTTTAGCACATTTCTCGCATGGAGAAAAGTCCGCATTTAGCCTGTTGTATTCAATCCCGAAGCAGTTTCTGTGTTTCATCAACACTCTGAAGGTCCACAGATTACAGAATGCCTCCAGATGTGCTTCGGATTCAACTACTGGTCTTCCAGGGAACGATCGAAGCGTAGACAGTTTAAGACATTACTCCCATGGAGAAAAGTCGGCATGGTGTTTATTTTATTCAATGAAGACCCAATTTTTGTGTTTCATCAACACTCTGAAGGTCCAATACTACGGAATGCCTACAGATGTGCTTCGGAAACTGCTACTGGTCTTCTAGGGAACGTACAAACGGTAGACAGTTTAAGACATTACTCCAATGGAGAAAAGTCCGCATGATACGTATTGTATTAAATGCTGATGCAATTCTTGTGTTTCATCAACACTCTGAATGTCCACAGTTTACGGAATGCCTACAGCTGTGCTTCGGAAACAGTTACTGGTCTTCCAGGATTCGATCAAAGCGTAGACAGTTTAAGACATTACTCCCATATTTTAAAAGTCAGCATAGTGCCTGTTGTATTCAAACCCGATGCAGTTTCTGTGTTTCATCAACACTCTGATGGTCCGCAGATTACAGAATGCCTCCAGATGTGCTTCGGAAACTACTACTGGTCTTCCAGGGAACGATCAAAGAATAGACAATTTAAGACATTACTTCCATGGAGAAAAGTCCGCATTGTACTTATTGTAGCCAATGCCGATGCAGTTTCTGTGTTTCATCATCAATCTGAAGGTCCACAGATTACAGAATGCCTCCAGATGTGCTTCGGAAACAACTACTGGTCTTCCAGGGAACGATAAAAGCGTAGACAGTTTAAGACATTACTCCCATGGAGAAAAGTCCGCATGGTGACTGTTATATCCTATCCCGATGCAATTACTGTGTTTAATCAACACTCTGAAAGTACACAGATTACTGAATGCCTCCAGATGTGCTTCGGAAACTACTACTGGTCTTCCAGGAATCGATCAAAACGTAGGCAGTTTAAGACATTACTCCCATGGAGAAAAGTCTGCATGGAGTATATTTTATTCAATGCCGATGCAATTTTTGTGTTTCGTCAACACTCTGAAGGTCCACAGATTACGGAATGCATACAGATGTCATTCGGAACCTGCTACTGGTCCTCCAGGGAACGACCAAAGCGTAGACAGTTTAAGACATTACTCCAATGGAGAAAAGTCCGCTGATACTTATTGTATTCAATGCCGATGCAATTTTTGCGTTTCATCAACACTCTGAAGGTCCACAGATTACGGAATGCTTACCGATGTGCTTCGGAAACTACTACTGGCCTTCAAGGAAACGATCAAAGCGTAGACAAATTAGGACATTACTCCCACAGAGAAAAGTCCGCATGGTGCTTTTTGTATTCAATGCCGATGCAATTTTTGTGTTTCATCAACACTCTGAAGGTCCACAGATTACGGAATGCCTACAGATGTGCTTCGGAAACTGCTATTGGTCTTCCAGGGAACGATCAAAGCGTAGACAGTTTAAGACATTACTGCCACGGAGAAAAGTCTGCATGGTGGCTGTTGTATTCAATCCCGATGCAGTTTCTGTGTGTCATCAACACTCTGACGGTCCACAGATTACAGAATGCCTCCAGATGTGCTTCGGAAACTACTACTGGTCTTCCAGTTAACGAGCAAAGAATAGACAATTTAAGACATTACTCCAATGGAGAAAAGTCCGCATTGTGCCTGTTGTATTGAATCCCGACGCAGTTTCTGTGTTTCATCAACACTCTGAAGGTCCACAGATTACAGAATGCTTCCAGATGTGCCTCGGAAACTACTACTGGTCTCCCAGGGAACAATCAAAGCGTAGACAGTTTAAGACATTACTCCCCATTTAGAAAGTCCGCATGGTGCTTATTGTATTCAATGCCGATGCAATTTTTGTGTTTCGTAAACACCCTGAGGGTCCACAGATTACGGATTGCCTACAGATGTGCTTCAGACACTGCTATTGGTCTTACAGGGTACGATCAAAGCGTACGGAGTTTAACACATTACTCCCATGGAGAAAAGTACGCATTGTGCCTTTTGTATTCAATCCCGATGCAGTTTCTGTGTTTCATCAACACTCTGAGGGTCCACAGATTACAGAATGCCTCCAGGTGTGCTTCGGAATCAACTACTGGTCTTCCAGGGAACGATCAAAGCGTAGACAGTTTAAGACATTACTCCCATGGAGAAAAGTCCGCATGTTGACTGTTATATTCTATCCCGATGCAATTTCTGTGTTTAATCAACACTCTGAAGGTACACAGATTACAGAATGCCTCCAGATGTGCTTCGGAAACTAATACTGGTCTTCCAGGGAGCGATCAAAGCGTAGGCAGTTTAAGACATTACTCCCATGGAGAAAAGTCGGCATGTTGTTTATTTTATTCAATGCCGATGCAATTTTTGTGTTTCGTCAACACTCTGAAGGTCCACAGATTACGGAATGCATACAGATGTGATTCGGAAACTGCTACTGGTCTTCCAGGGAACGACCAAAGGGTAGACAGTTTAAGACATTACGCACATGGAGAAAAGTCCGCATGGTGCCTGTTGTATTCAATACCGATGCAGTTTCTGTGTTTCATCAACACTCTGATGGTCCACAGATTACAGAATGCCTCCAGATGTGCTTCGGAAACTACTACTGGTCTTCATGGGAGCGATCAAAGCGTAGACAGTTTAAGACATTACTCCCAAGGAGAAAAGTCCGCATCGTGCTCAATGTATTCAATGCCGATTGCAATTTTTGTGTTTCATCAACACTCTGAGGGTTCACAGATTACGGAATGCCTACAGATATGCTTCGGAAACTACTACTGGTCTTCCAGGGTGCGATCAAAGCGTAGACAGTTTAAGACATTACTTCAAGGAGAAAAGTCCGCATGGTGCTTATTGTATTCAATGCCGATGCAATTTTTGTGTTTCATCAACACTCTGAAGTTCCACAGATTACGGAATGCCTACAGATGTGCTTCGGAAACTGCTACCGGTCTTTCAGGGAACGATAAAAGCGTAGACAGTTTATGACATTACTTCCATGGAGAAAAGTCTGCATGGTGCCCGTTGTATTCAATCCCGATGCAGTTTCTGTGTTTCATCAACTCTCTGAAGGTCCACAGATTACGGAATGCCTACAGATGTGCTTCTGAAACTGCTACTGGTCTTCGAGGGAACGATCAAAGCGTAGACAGTTTAAGACATTACTCCCATGTAGAAAAGTCTGCATGGTGCCTGTTGTATTCAATCCCGATGCAGTTTCTGTGTTTCATCAACACTCTGATGGTCCACAGATTACAGAATGTCTCCAGATGTGCTTCGGAAAGAAGTACTTGTCTTCCAGGGAACGATCAAAGCGTAGACAATTTAAGACATTACCCTCATGGAGAAAAGTCCGCATGGTGACTGTTATATTCTATCCCGATGCAATTTCTGTGTTTAATCAACACACTGAAGGTACACAGATTACAGAATGCCTCCAGATGTGCTTCGGAAACTACTACTGGTCTTCCAGGAATCGATCAAAGCGTAGACAGTTTAACACATTTCTCCCATGAAGAAAAGTCCGCATGGTGCCTGTTGTATTCAATCCCGAAGCAGTTTCAGTGTTTCATCAACACTCTGATGGTCCACAGATTACAGAATGCCTCCAGATACGCTTCGGAAACTACTACTGGTCTTCCATCGAACGATCAAAGCGTAGACATTTTTCCCACTGAGAAAAGTCCGCATGGTGCTTATAGTAATCAATGCAGATGCAAGTTTTGTGTTTCATCAACACTCTGAAGGTCCACAGATTACGGAATGCCTACAGATGTGCTTCGGAAGCTGCTACCGGTCTTTCAGGGAACGATCAAAGCGTAGACAGCTTATGTCATTACTCCCATGGAGAAAAGTCTGCATGTTGCCCGTTGTGTTCAATCCCGATACAGTTTCTGTGTTTCATCAACACACTGAAGGTCCACAGATTACGGAATGCCTACAGATGTCCTTCGGAAACTACTACTGGTCTTCAAGGGAACGTTCAAAGCGTAAATAATGTAAGACATTACTCCCACGGAGAAAAATCCGCATGGTGCTTATTGTATTCAATGCCGATGCAATTTTTGTGTTTCATCAACACTCTGAAGGCCCAGAGATTACGGAATGCCTACAGATGTGCTTCGGAAACTACTAGTGGTCTTCAAGGGAATGATCAAAGCCTAGATAATTTAAGACATTACTCCCACGGAGAAAAATCCGCATGGTGCTTATTGTATTCAATGCCGATGCAATTTTTGTGTTTCATCAACACTCTGAGGGTCCACAGATTACGGAATGCCTACAGATGTGCTTCAGAATCTGCTACTGGTCTTACAGGGTACGATCAAAGCGTAGACAGTTTAAGACATTACTCCCAAGGAAAAAAGTCCACATGGTGCCTGTTGTAGTCTACCCCGATGCAGTTTCTGTGTTTCATCAATACTCTGATGGTCTACAGATTACAGAATGCCTCCAGATGTGCTTCGGAAACTACTACTGGTCTTCCAGGGAACAATCAAAGCGTAGACAGTTAAAGACATTTCTCCCATGAAGAAAAGTCCGCATGGTACTTATTGTATTCAATGCCGATGCAATTTTTGTGTTTCATCAACTCTCTGAGGGTCCACAGATTACGGAATACCTACAGACGTGCTTCAGAAACTGCTACTGGTCTTACAGGGTACGATCAAAGTGTAGACAGTTTAAGACATTACTCCCATGGAGAAAAGTCCGCATGGTGCCTGTTGTATTCTATCCCGATGCAATTTCTGTGTTTCATGAACACTCTGATTGTCCACAGATTACAGAATGCCTCTCGATGTGCTTCGGAAACAATTACTGGTCTTCCAGGGGACGATCAAAGCGTAGACAGTTTAAGACATTACTCCCATGGAGAAAAGTCCGCATGGTGCCTGTAGTATTCAACCCCGATGCAGTTTCTGTGTTTCATCAACACTCTGATGGTCTAAAGATTACAGAATGAATCCAGATGTGCTTCGGAAACTACTACTGGTCTTCCAGGGTGCGATCAAAGCGTAGACAGTTTAAGACATTACTCCCAAGGAGAAAAGTCCGCATGGTGCTTATTGTATTCAATGCCGATGCAATTTTTGTGTTTCATCAACACTCTGAAGGTCCACAGAACACGGAATGCCTACAGATGTGCTTCGGAAACCGCTACCGGTCTTTCAGGGAACGATCAAAGCGTAGACAGTTTATGACATTACTCCCATGGAGAAAAGTCTGCATGATACCTGTTGTATTCAATCCCGATGCAGTTTCTGTGTTTCATCAACACTCTGAAGGTCCACAGATTACTGAATGCCTACAGATGTGCTTCGGAAACTGCTACTGGTCTTCCAGGGAACGATCAAATCGTAGACAGTTTAAGACATTACTCCCATGTAGAAAAGTCTCCATGGAGACTGTTGTATTCAATCCCGATGCAGTTTCTGTGTTTCATCACTACTCTGATGGTCCACAGATTACAGAATGGCTCCAGATGTTCTTCGGAAACTACTACTGGTCTTCCAGGGAGCGATCAAAGCGTAGACAGATTAAGACATTACTCCCAAGGAGAAAAGTCCGCATCGTGCTCAATGTATTCAATGCCGATGCAATTTTTGTGTTTCATCAACACTCTGAAGGTCCACAGATTACGGAATGCCTACAGATGTGCTTCGGAAACTGCTACTGGTCTTCCAGGGAACGATCAAAGCGTAGACAGTTTAAGACATTACTCCCATGGAGAAAAGTCCGCATGGTGACTGTTATATTCTATCCCGATGCAATTCTGTGTTTAATCAACACTCTGAAGGTACACAGATTACAGAATGCCTCCAGATGTGCTACGGAAACTACAACTGGTCTTCCACTAATCGATCAAAGCGTAGACAGTTTAAGACATTACTCCCATGGAGAAAAGTCGGCATGGTGTATATTTTATTCAATGCCGATGCAATTTTTGTGTTTCGTCAACACCCTGAAGGTCCACAGATTACGGAATGCATACAGATCTGATTCGGAATCTGCTACTGGTCTTCCAGGGAACGACCAAAGCGTAGACAATTTAAGACATTACTCCCACAGAGAAAAGTCCGCATGGTGCTTATTGTATTCAATGCCGATGCAATTTTTGTGTTTCATCAACACTCTGATGGTCCACAGATTACAGAGCGCCTCCAGATGTGCTTCGGAAACTACTACTGGTCTTCCAGTGAGCGATCAAAGCGTAGACAGTTTGAGACATTACTCCCAAGGAGAAAAGTCCGCATGGTGCTCATTATATTCAATGCCAATGCAATTCTTGTGTTTCATAAACACTCTGAAGGTCCACAGATTACGGAATGCCTACAGATGTGCTTCGAAAACTGCTACTGGTCTTCCAGGGAACGATCAAAGCGTTGACAGTTTAAGACATTACTCCCATGTAGAAAAGTCTGCATGGTGATTGTTGTATTCAATCCCGATGCAGTTTCTGTGTTTCATCAACACTCTGATGGTCCACAGATTACAGAATGCTTCCAGATGTGCTTCGGAAACTACTACTGGTCCTCCAGGGAGTGATCAAAGCGTAGACAGTTTAAGACATTACTCCCAAGGAGAAAAGTCCGCATCGTGCTTAATGTATTCAATGCCGATGCAATTTTTGTGTTTCATCAACACTCTGAAGGTTCACAGATTACGGAATGCCAACAGATATGCTTCGGAAACTGCTACTGGTCTTCCAGGGAACGATCAAAGCGTTGACAGTTTAAGACATTACTCCCATGTAGAAAAGTTTGCATGGTGCCTGTTGTATTAAATCCCGATGCAGTTTCTGTGTTTCATCAACACTCTGATGGTCCACAGATTACAGAATGCTTCCAGATGTGCTTCGGAAACTACTACTGGTCTTCCAGGGAGTGATCAAAGCGTAGACAGTTTAAGACATTACTCCCAAGGAGAAAAGTCCGCATCGTGCTTAATGTATTCAATGCCGATGCAATTTTTGTGTTTCATCAACACTCTGAGGGTTCACAGATTACGGAATGCCTACAGATATGCTTCGGAAACTGCTACTGGTCTTCCAGGGTGCGATCAAAGCGTAGACAGTTTAAGACCATACTCCCAAGGAGAAAAGTCCGCATGGTGCTTATTGTATTCAATGACGATGCAATTTTTGTGTTTCATCAACACTCTGAAGGTCCACAGATTACGGAATGAATACAGATGTGCTTCGGAAACTGCTACCGGTCTTTCAGGAAACGATCAAAGCGTAGACAGTTTATGACAGTACTCCCATGGAGAAAAGTTTGCATGGTGCCTGTTGTATTCAATCCCGATGCAGTTTCTGTGTTTCATCAACACTCTGAAGGTCCACAGATTACGGAATGCCTACAGATGTGCTCCGGAAACTGCTACTGGACTTCCAGGGAACGATCAAAGCGTAGACAGTTTAAGACATTACTCCCATGCAGAAAAATCCGCATGAAGCCTGTAGTTTTCAATCCTGATGCAGTTTCTGTGTTTCATCAACACTCTGATGGTCTACAGATTACAGAATGCCTCCAGATGTGCTTCGGAAACTGGTACTGGTCTTCCAGGGGACGATCAAAGCGTAGACAGTTTAAGACATTACTCACATGGAGAAAAGTCCGCATGGTGCCTGTAGTATTCAATCCCGATGCAGTTTCTGTGTTTCATGAACACTCTGATGGTCAACAGATTACAGAATGAATCCAGATGTGCTTCGGAAACTACTACTGGTCTTCCAGGGAACGATCAAAGCGTAGACAGTTTAAGACATTACTCCCATGGAGAAATTCCGCATGGTGACTGTTATATTCTATCCCGATGCAATTTCTGTTTTTGATCAACTCTCTGAAGGTACACAGATTACAGAATGCCTCCAGATGTGCTTCGGAAACTACTACTGGTCTTGTAGGAATCGATCAATCGTAGACAGTTTAAGAGATTACTCCAATGGAGAAAAGTCGGCATGGAGTATATTCTATTCAATGCCGATGCAATTTTTGTGTTTCGTCAACACTCTGAGGGTCCACAGATTACGGAATACCTACAGATGTGCTTCAGAAACTGGTACTGGTCTTACAGGGTACGATCAAAGTGTAGACAGTTTAAGACATTACGCACATGGAGAAAAGTCCGCATGGTGCCTGTTGTATTCAATACCGATGCAGTTTCTGTGTTTCATCAACACTCTGATGGTCCACAGATTACAGAATGCCTCCAGATGTGCTTCGGAAACTACTACTGGTCTTCATGGGAGCGATCAAAGCGTAGACAGTTTAAGACATTACTCCCAAGGAGAAAAGTCCGCATCGTCCTCAATGTATTCAATGCCGATTGCAATTTTTGTGTTTCATCAACACTCTGAGGGTTCACAGATTACGGAATGCCTACAGATATGCTTCGGAAACTACTACTGGTCTTCCAGGGTGCGATCAAAGCGTAGACAGTTTAAGACATTACTTCAAGGAGAAAAGTCCGCATGGTGCTTATTGTATTCAATGCCGATGCAATTTTTGTGTTTCATCAACACTCTGAAGTTCCACAGATTACGGAATGCCTACAGATGTGCTTCGGAAACTGCTACCGGTCTTTCAGGGAACGATAAAAGCGTAGACAGTTTATGACATTACTTCCATGGAGAAAAGTCTGCATGGTGCCCGTTGTATTCAATCCCGATGCAGTTTCTGTGTTTCATCAACTCTCTGAAGGTCCACAGATTACGGAATGCCTACAGATGTGCTTCTGAAACTGCTACTGGTCTTCGAGGGAACGATCAAAGCGTAGACAGTTTAAGACATTACTCCCATGTAGAAAAGTCTGCATGGTGCCTGTTGTATTCAATCCCGATGCAGTTTCTGTGTTTCATCAACACTCTGATGGTCCACAGATTACAGAATGTCTCCAGATGTGCTTCGGAAAGAAGTACTTGTCTTCCAGGGAACGATCAAAGCGTAGACAATTTAAGACATTACCCTCATGGAGAAAAGTCCGCATGGTGACTGTTATATTCTATTCCGATGCAATTTCTGTGTTTAATCAACACACTGAAGGTACACAGATTACAGAATGCCTCCAGATGTGCTTCGGAAACTACTACTGGTCTTCCAGGAATCGATCAAAGCGTAGACAGTTTAACACATTTCTCCCATGAAGAAAAGTCCGCATGGTGCCTGTTGTATTCAATCCCGAAGCAGTTTCAGTGTTTCATCAACACTCTGATGGTCCACAGATTACAGAATGCCTCCAGATACGCTTCGGAAACTACTACTGGTCTTCCATCGAACGATCAAAGCGTAGACAGACATTTTTCCCACTGAGAAAAGTCCGCATGGTGCTTATAGTAATCAATGCAGATGCAAGTTTTGTGTTTCATCAACACTCTGAAGGTCCACAGATTACGGAATGCCTACAGATGTGCTTCGGAAGCTGCTACCGGTCTTTCAGGGAACGATCAAAGCGTAGACAGCTTATGTCATTACTCCCATGGAGAAAAGTCTGCATGTTGCCCGTTGTGTTCAATCCCGATACAGTTTCTGTGTTTCATCAACACACTGAAGGTCCACAGATTACGGAATGCCTACAGATGTCCTTCGGAAACTACTACTGGTCTTCAAGGGAACGTTCAAAGCGTAAATAATGTAAGACATTACTCCCACGGAGAAAAATCCGCATGGTGCTTGTGGATTCAATGCCGATGCAATTTTTGTGTTTCATCAACACTCTGAAGGCCCAGAGATTACGGAATGCCTACAGATGTGCTTCGGAAACTACTAGTGGTCTTCAAGGGAATGATCAAAGCCTAGATAATTTAAGACATTACTCCCACGGAGAAAAATCCGCATGGTGCTTATTGTATTCAATGCCGATGCAATTTTTGTGTTTCATCAACACTCTGAGGGTCCACAGATTACGGAATGCCTACAGATGTGCTTCAGAATCTGCTACTGGTCTTACAGGGTACGATCAAAGCGTAGACAGTTTAAGACATTACTCCCAAGGAAAAAAGTCCACATGGTGCCTGTTGTAGTCTACCCCGATGCAGTTTCTGTGTTTCATCAATACTCTGATGGTCTACAGATTACAGAATGCCTCCAGATGTGCTTCGGAAACTACTACTGGTCTTCCAGGGAACAATCAAAGCGTAGACAGTTAAAGACATTTCTCCCATGAAGAAAAGTCCGCATGGTACATATTGTATTCAATGCCGATGCAATTTTTGTGTTTCATCAACTCTCTGAGGGTCCACAGATTACGGAATACCTACAGACGTGCTTCAGAAACTGCTACTGGTCTTACAGGGTACGATCAAAGTGTAGACAGTTTAAGACATTACTCCCATGGAGAAAAGTCCGCATGGTGCCTGTTGTATTCTATCCCGATGCAATTTCTGTGTTTCATGAACACTCTGATTGTCCACAGATTACAGAATGCCTCTCGATGTGCTTCGGAAACAATTACTGGTCTTCCAGGGGACGATCAAAGCGTAGACAGTTTAAGACATTACTCCCATGGAGAAAAGTCCGCATGGTGCCTGTAGTATTCAACCCCGATGCAGTTTCTGTGTTTCATCAACACTCTGATGGTCTAAAGATTACAGAATGAATCCAGATGTGCTTCGGAAACTACTACTGGTCTTCCAGGGTGCGATCAAAGCGTAGACAGTTTAAGACATTACTCCCAAGGAGAAAAGTCCGCATGGTGCTTATTGTATTCAATGCCGATGCAATTTTTGTGTTTCATCAACACTCTGAAGGTCCACAGAACACGGAATGCCTACAGATGTGCTTCGGAAACCGCTACCGGTCTTTCAGGGAACGATCAAAGCGTAGACAGTTTATGACATTACTCCCATGGAGAAAAGTCTGCATGATACCTGTTGTATTCAATCCCGATGCAGTTTCTGTGTTTCATCAACACTCTGAAGGTCCACAGATTACTGAATGCCTACAGATGTGCTTCGGAAACTGCTACTGGTCTTCCAGGGAACGATCAAATCGTAGACAGTTTAAGACATTACTCCCATGTAGAAAAGTCTCCATGGAGACTGTTGTATTCAATCCCGATGCAGTTTCTGTGTTTCATCACTACTCTGATGGTCCACAGATTACAGAATGGCTCCAGATGTTCTTCGGAAACTACTACTGGTCTTCCAGGGAGCGATCAAAGCGTAGACAGATTAAGACATTACTCCCAAGGAGAAAAGTCCGCATCGTGCTCAATGTATTCAATGCCGATGCAATTTTTGTGTTTCATCAACACTCTGAAGGTCCACAGATTACGGAATGCCTACAGATGTGCTTCGGAAACTGCTACTGGTCTTCCAGGGAACGATCAAAGCGTAGACAGTTTAAGACATTACTCCCATGGAGAAAAGTCCGCATGGTGACTGTTATATTCTATCCCGATGCAATTCTGTGTTTAATCAACACTCTGAAGGTACACAGATTACAGAATGCCTCCAGATGTGCTTCGGAAACTACAACTGGTCTTCCACTAATCGATCAAAGCGTAGACAGTTTAAGACATTACTCCCATGGAGAAAAGTCGGCATGGTGTATATTTTATTCAATGCCGATGCAATTTTTGTGTTTCGTCAACACCCTGAAGGTCCACAGATTACGGAATGCATACAGATCTGATTCGGAATCTGCTACTGGTCTTCCAGGGAACGACCAAAGCGTAGACAATTTAAGACATTACTCCCACAGAGAAAAGTCCGCATGGTGCTTATTGTATTCAATGCCGATGCAATTTTTGTGTTTCATCAACACTCTGATGGTCCACAGATTACAGAGCGCCTCCAGATGTGCTTCGGAAACTACTACTGGTCTTCCAGTGAGCGATCAAAGCGTAGACAGTTTGAGACATTACTCCCAAGGAGAAAAGTCCGCATGGTGCTCATTATATTCAATGCCAATGCAATTCTTGTGTTTCATAAACACTCTGAAGGTCCACAGATTACGGAATGCCTACAGATGTGCTTCGAAAACTGCTACTGGTCTTCCAGGGAACGATCAAAGCGTTGACAGTTTAAGACATTACTCCCATGTAGAAAAGTCTGCATGGTGATTGTTGTATTCAATCCCGATGCAGTTTCTGTGTTTCATCAACACTCTGATGGTCCACAGATTACAGAATGCTTCCAGATGTGCTTCGGAAACTACTACTGGTCCTCCAGGGAGTGATCAAAGCGTAGACAGTTTAAGACATTACTCCCAAGGAGAAAAGTCCGCATCGTGCTTAATGTATTCAATGCCGATGCAATTTTTGTGTTTCATCAACACTCTGAAGGTTCACAGATTACGGAATGCCAACAGATATGCTTCGGAAACTGCTACTGGTCTTCCAGGGAACGATCAAAGCGTTGACAGTTTAAGACATTACTCCCATGTAGAAAAGTTTGCATGGTGCCTGTTGTATTAAATCCCGATGCAGTTTCTGTGTTTCATCAACACTCTGATGGTCCACAGATTACAGAATGCTTCCAGATGTGCTTCGGAAACTACTACTGGTCTTCCAGGGAGTGATCAAACCGTAGACAGTTTAAGACATTACTCCCAAGGAGAAAAGTCCGCATCGTGCTTAATGTATTCAATGCCGATGCAATTTTTGTGTTTCATCAACACTCTGAGGGTTCACAGATTACGGAATGCCTACAGATATGCTTCGGAAACTGCTACTGGTCTTCCAGGGTGCGATCAAAGCGTAGACAGTTTAAGACCATACTCCCAAGGAGAAAAGTCGGCATGGTGCTTATTGTATTCAATGACGATGCAATTTTTGTGTTTCATCAACACTCTGAAGGTCCACAGATTACGGAATGAATACAGATGTGCTTCGGAAACTGCTACCGGTCTTTCAGGAAACGATCAAAGCGTAGACAGTTTATGACAGTACTCCCATGGAGAAAAGTTTGCATGGTGCCTGTTGTATTCAATCCCGATGCAGTTTCTGTGTTTCATCAACACTCTGAAGGTCCACAGATTACGGAATGCCTACAGATGTGCTCCGGAAACTGCTACTGGACTTCCAGGGAACGATCAAAGCGTAGACAGTTTAAGACATTACTCCCATGCAGAAAAATCCGCATGAAGCCTGTAGTTTTCAATCCTGATGCAGTTTCTGTGTTTCATCAACACTCTGATGGTCTACAGATTACAGAATGCCTCCAGATGTGCTTCGGAAACTGGTACTGGTCTTCCAGGGGACGATTAAAGCGTAGACAGTTTAAGACATTACTCACATGGAGAAAAGTCCGCATGGTGCCTGTAGTATTCAATCCCGATGCAGTTTCTGTGTTTCATGAACACTCTGATGGTCAACAGATTACAGAATGAATCCAGATGTGCTTCGGAAACTACTACTGGTCTTCCAGGGAACGATCAAAGCGTAGACAGTTTAAGACATTACTCCCATGGAGAAATTCCGCATGGTGACTGTTATATTCTATCCCGATGCAATTTCTGTTTTTGATCAACTCTCTGAAGGTACACAGATTACAGAATGCCTCCAGATGTGCTTCGGAAACTACTACTGGTCTTGCAGGAATCGATCAATCGTAGACAGTTTAAGAGATTACTCCAATGGAGAAAAGTCGGCATGGAGTATATTCTATTCAATGCCGATGCAATTTTTGTGTTTCGTCAACACTCTGAGGGTCCACAGATTACGGAATACCTACAGATGTGCTTCAGAAACTGGTACTGGTCTTACAGGGTACGATCAAAGTGTAGACAGTTTAAGACATTACTCCCATGGAGTAAAGTCCGCATGGTGCCTGTTGTATTCTATCCCGATGCAGTTTCTGTGTTTCATCAACACTCTGATGGTCTACAGATTACAGAATGCCTCCAGATGTGCTTCGGAAACTACTACTGGTCTTCCAGTGAGCGATCAAAGCGTAGACAGTTTAAGACATTTCTCCCATGGAGAAAAGTCCGCATGGTGCTTATTGTATTCAATGCCGATTCAATTTTGTGTTTCATCAACACTCTGTAGGTACACAGATTACGGAATGCATACAGATGTGCTTCGGAAACTTCTACTGGTCTTCCAGGGAACGATCAAAGCGTAGACAGTTTAAGACATTACTCCCATGGAGAAAAGTCCGCATGGTGCCTGTAGTATTCAATCCCATTGCAGTTTCTGTGTTTCATCAACACTCTGATGGTCTACAGATTACAGAATGCCTCCAGATGTGCTTCGGAAACTACTACTGGTCTTCCAGGGAGCAATCAAAGCGTAGAGAGTTTAAGACATTACTCCCAAGGAGAAAAGTCCGCATCGTGCTCAATGTATTCAATGCCGATGCAATTTTTGTGTTTCATCAACACTCTGAGGGTTCACAGATTACGGAATCCCTACAGATATGATTCGGAAACTACTAGTGGTCTTCCAGGGTGCGATCAAAGCGTAGACAGTTTAAGACATTACTCCCAAGGAGAAAAATCCGCATGGTGCTTATTGTATTCAATGCCGATGCAATTTTTGTGTTACATCAACTCTCTGAAGGTCCACAGATTACGGAATGACTACAGATGTGTTTCGGAATCTACTACTTGTCTTCAAGGGAACGATCAAAGCGTATACAATTTAAGACATTACTCCCACGGTGAAAAATCCGCATGGTGCTTATTGTATTCAATGCCGATGCAATTTTTGTGTTTCATCAACACTTTGAAGGTCCACAGATTACGGAATGCCTACAGATGTGCTTCGGAAACTGCTACTGGTCTTCCAGGGAACGATCAAAGCGTAGACAGTGTAAGACATTACTCCCATACAGAAAAGTCCGCATGGTAACTTTAGTATTCAATGCCGATGCAATTTTTGTGTTTCATCAACACTCTGTGGGTCCACAGATTACGGAATGCCTACAGATGTGCTTCAGAAACTGCAACTGGTCTTACAGGGTACGATCAAAGCGTGGACAGTTTAAGACATTACTCCCATGGAGAAAGGTCCGCATGGTGCCTGTTGTATTCTATGCCGATGCAGTTTCTGTGTTTCATCAACACTCTGATGGTCTACAGATTACAGAATGCCTCCAGATGTGCTTCGAAAACTATTACTGGTCTTCCAGGGAACAATCAAAGCGTAGACAGTTTAAGACATTACTCCCAAGGAGAAAAGTCCGCATGGTGCTTATTGTATTCAATGCCGATGCAATTTTTGGGTTTCATCAACACTCTGAAGGTCCACAGATTACGGAATGCCTACAGATGTGCTTCGGAAACTGCTACCGGTCTTTCAGGGAACGATCAAAGGGTAGACAGTTTATGACATTACTCCCATGGAGAAAAGTCTGCATGGTGCCTGTTGTATTCAATCCCGATGCAGTTTCTGTGTTTCATCAACACTCTGAAGGTCCACAGATTACGGAATGCCTACAGATGTGCTTCGGAAACTGCTACTGGTCTTCCAGGAAACGATCAAAACGTAGACAGTTTAAGACATTACTCCCATGTAGAAAAGTCTGCATGGTGCCTGTTGTATTCAATCCCGATGCAGTTTCTGTGTTTCATCAACACTCTGATGGTCCACAGATTACAGAATTCCTCCAGATGTGCTTCGGAAACTACTACTTGTCTTCCACGGAGCGATCAAAGCGTAGACAGTTGAAGACATTACTCCCATGGAGAAAAGTCCGCATCGTGCTCAATGTATTCAATGCCGATGCAATTTTTGGGTTTCATCAACACTCTGAAGGTCCACAGATTACGGAATGCCTACAGATGTGCTTCGGAAACTTCTACTGGTCTTCCAGGGAACGAACAAAGCGTAGACAGTTTAAGACATTACTCCCATGGAGAAAAGTCCGCATGGTGTTTATTGTGTTCAATGCCGATGCAATTTTTGTGTTTCATCAAGACTCTGAAGGACCACAGATTACGGAATGCCTACAGATGTGCTTCGGAAACTGCTACCGGTCTTTCAGGGAACGATCAAAGCGTAGACTGTATATTACATTACTCCCATGGAGAAAAGTCTGCATGGTGCCTGTTGTATTCAATCCCGATGCAGTTTCTGTGTTTCATCAACACTCTGATGGTACACCGATTACAGAATGCCACCAGATGTGCTTCCGAAGCTACTACTGGTCTTCCATCGAACGATCAAAGCGTAGACAGTTTAAGACACTATTCCCATGGAGAAAAGTCCGCATGGTGCTTATTGTAATCAATGCCGATGCAATTTTTGTGTTTCATCAACACTCTGAAGGTCCACAAATTACGGATTGCCTACAGATGTGATTCGGAAAATACTACTGGTCTTCAAGGGAACGATCAAAGCGCAGATAAATTAAGACATTACTCCCACGGTGAAAAATCCGCATGGTGCTTATTGTATTCAATGCCGATGCAATTTTTGTGTTTCATCAACACTCTGAAGGTCCACAGATTACGGAATGCCTACAGATGTGCTTCGGAAACTGCTACCGGTCTTTCAGGGAACGATCAAAGCGTAGACAGTTTATGACATTACTCCCATGGAGAAAAGTCTGCATGGTGGCTGTTGTATTCAATCCCGATGCAGTTTCTGTGTTTCATCAACACTCTGAAGGTCCACAGATTACGGAATGCCTACAGATGTGCTTCGGAAACTGCTACTGGTCTTCCAGGAAACGATCAAAGCGTAGACAGTTTAAGACATTACTCCCATGTAGAGAAGTCTGCATGGTGCCTGTTGTATTCAATCCCGATGCAGTTTCTGTGTTTCATCAACACTCTGATGGTCCACAGATTACAGAATGCCTCCAGATTTGCTTCGGAAACTACTACTGGTCTTCCACGGAGCGATCAAAGCGTAGACAGTTTAAGACATTACTCCCATGGAGAAAAGTCCGCATCGTGCTCAATGTATTCAATGCCGATGCAATTTTTGTGTTTCAACAACACTCTGAAGGTCCACAGATTACGGAATGCCTACAGATGTGCTTCGGAATCTACTACTTGTCTTCAAGGGAACGATCAAAGCGTATACAATTTAAGACATTACTCCCACAGTGAAAAATCCGCATGGTGCTTATTGTATTCAATGCAGATGCAATTTTTGTGTTTCATCAACACTCTGAAGGTCCACAGATTACGGAATGCCTACAGATGTGCTTCGGAAACTGCTACTGGTCTTCCAGGGAACGATCAAAGCGTAGACAGTTTAAGACATTACTCCCAAGGAGAAAAGTCCGCATCGTGCTCATTGTATTCAATGCCGATGCAATTTTTGTGTTTCATCAACACTCTGAGGGTCCACAGATTACGGAATGCCTACAGATGTGCTTCGGAAACTGCTACTGGTGTTCCAGGGAACGATCAAAGCGTAGACAGTTTAAGACATTACTCCCATGTAGAAAAGTCTGCATGGTGCCTGTTGTATTTAATCCCGATGCAGTTTCTGTGTTTCATCAACACTCTGATGGTCCACAGATTACAGAATGCCTCCAGATGTGCTTCGGAAACTACTACTGGTCTTCCACGGAGCGATCAAAGCGTAGACAGTTTAAGACATTACTCCCATGGCGAAAAGTCCGCATCGTGCTCAATGTATTCAATGCCGATGCAATTTTTGTGTTTCACCAACACTCTGAAGGTCCACAGATTACGGAATGCCTACAGATGTGCTTCGGAAACTGCTACTGGTCTTCCAGGGAACGATCAAAGCGTAGACAGTTTAAGACATTACCCCATGGAGAAAAGTCAGCATGGTGCCTGTAGTATTCAATCCCGATGCAGTTTCTGTGTTTCATCAACACTCTGATGGTCTACAGATTACAGAATGCCTCCAGATGTGCTTCGGAATCTGCTACTGGTCTTCCAGGGAACGATCAAAGCGTACACAGTTTAAGACATTACTCCCATGGAGAAAATTCCGCATGGTGCCTGTAGTATTCAATCCTGATGCAGTCTTTGTGTTTCATCAAAACTCTGAAGGTCCACAAATTACAGAATGCCTCCAGATGTGCTTTGGAAACTATTACTGGTCTTCCAGGGAACAATCAAAGCGTAGACCCTTAATGACATTACTCCCATGGAGAAAAGTTCGCATGGTGCCTGTAGTACTCTATCCCGATGCAGTTTCTGTGTTTCATCAACACTCTGATGGTCCACAGATTATAGAATGCCTCCAGATGTGCTTCGGAAACTACTACTGGTCTTCCAGGAATCGATCAAAGCGTAGACAGTTTAAGTCATTACTCATATGGAGAAAAGTCCGCATAGTGTTAATTGTATTCAATGCCGTTGCAATTTTTGTGTTTCATCAACATTCTGAAGGTCCACAAATTACGGAATGCCTACAGATGTGCTTCGGAAACTACTACTGGTCTTGCAGGGAACGATCAAAGCGTAGACAGTTTAAGACGTTACACCCATGTAGAAAAGTTTGCATTGTGCCTGTAGTATTCAATGCCGATGTAATTTTTGTGTATCATCAACACTCTGAAGGTACACAGATTACAGAATGCCTCCAGATGTGCTTCGGAAACTACTACTGGTCTTCCAGGAATCGATCATAGCGTAGACAGTTTAAGACATTACTCAAATGGAGAAAAGTCCGCATGGTGGCTGTTGTATTCAAACCCGATGCAGTTTCTGTGTTTCATCAACACTATGATGGTCCACAGATTACAGAGTGCCTCCTGATGTGCTTCGGAAACTACTACTGGTCTTCCAGGGTGCGATCAAAGCGTAGACAGTTAAGACCATACTCCCATGTAGAATAGTCTGCATGGTGCCTGTTGTATTCAATCCCGATGCAGTTTCTGTGTTTCATCAACACTCTGATGGTCCACAGATTACAGAATGCCTCCAGATGTACTTCGGAAACTACTACTGGTCTTAAAGGAATCGATCAAAGCGTAGACAGTTTAAGACATTACTCGCATGGAGAAAAGACCGCATGGTGCTTATTGTATTCAATGCAGATGCAAATTTTGTGTTTCATCAAAAATCCGAATCTCCACAGATTACGGAATGCCTACAGATGTGCTTCGGAAACTACTACTGGTCTTCCATGGAACGATGAAAGCGTAGACAATTTAAGACATTACTCCCATGGAGAAATGTTCACATTGTACTTATTGTAGTCAATGCCGATGTAGTTCCTGTGTTTCATCAACAATCTGAAGGTCCACAGATTACGGAATGCCTACAGCTGTGCTTCGGAAACAGCTACTGGTCTTCCAGGATTCGATCATAGCGTAGACTGTTTAAGACATTACTCCCATGGTGAAAAGTCCGCATGGTGCCTGTTGTGTTCAATTCCGATGCAGTTTCTGTGTTTCATCAACACTCTGATGTTCCACAGATTACAGGATGCCTCCAGATGTGCTTCGGAAACTACTACTGGTCTTCCATCGAACGATCAAAGCGTAGACAGTTTAAGACATTACTCCCATGGAGAAAAGTCCGCATGGTGAATATTATATTCTATCCCGACGCAATATCTGTGTTTAGTCAACACTCTGAAGGTACACAGATTACAGAATGCCTCCAGATGTGTTTCGGAAACTACTACTGGTCTTCCAGGAATCGATGAAACCGTAGACAGTTTAAGACATTACTCAAATGGAGAAAAGTCCGCATGGTGCCTATTGTGTTAAATGCCGACGCAATTTTTGTGTTTCATCAACAATCTGCATGTCCACAGATTTCAGAATGCCTCCAGATGTGCTTCGGAAACTGCTACTGGTCTTGCAGGGAACGATCAAAGCGTAGACAGTTTAAGACATTACTCCCATGGAGAAAAGTCCGCATGGTGCCTGTAATATTCAATCCCGATGCAGTTTCTGTGTTTCATCAACACTCTGATGGTCAACAGATTACAGAATGCCTCTAGATGTGCTTCGGAAACTACTACTGGTCTTCCAGGGAACAATCAAAGCGTAGACAGTTAAGGACATTTCTCCCATGAAGAAAAGGACGCATGGTGCTTATTGTATTCAATGCCGATGCAATTTTTGTGTTTCATCAACACTCTGAAGGTCCACAGATTACGGAATGCCTACAGATGTGCTTCAGAAACTGCTACTGGTCTTACAGGGTACGATCAAAGCGTAGACAGTTTGAGACATTACTCCCATGGAGAAGAGTACGCATGGTGGCTGTTGAATTCAATGCCGATGCAGTTTCTGTGTTTCATCAACACTCTGATAGTCCGCGGAATACAGAGTGCCTCCAGATGTGCTTCGGAAACTACTACTGGTTTCCAGAGAGCGATCAAATCGTAGACAGTTTAAGACATTACTCCCAAGAAGAAAAGTCCGCATGGTGCTCATTGTATTCAATGCCGATGCAATTTTTGTGTTTCATTAACACACTGAAGGTCCACAGATTACGGAATGCCTACAGATGTGCTTCGGAAACTGCTACCGTTCTCTCAGGGAACGATCAAAGCGTAGTCGGTTTATTACATTCCTCCCATGGAGAAAAGTCTCCATGGTGCCTGTTGTATTCAATCCCGATGCAGTTCCTGTGTTTCATCAACACTCTGATGTTACACGGATTACAGAAAGCCTCCAGATGTGCTTCGGAAACTACTACTGGTCTTCCATCGATTGATCAAAGCGTAGACAGTTTAAGACATTACTCGCATGGAGAAAAGACTGCATGGTGCTTATTGTATTCAATGCAGATGCAATTTTTGTGTTTCGTCAACAATCCGAATGTCCACAGATTACGGAATGCCTACAGATGTGCTTCGGAAACTACTACTGGTCTTCCATGGAACGATGAAAGCGTAGACAATTTAAGACATTACTCCCATGGAGAAAAGTTCGCATTGTACTAATTGTAGTCAATGCCAATGCAGTTCCTGTGTTTCATCAACAGTCTGAAGGTCCACAGATTACTGAATGCCTCCAGATGTGCTTCGGAAACAACTACTGGTCTTCCAGGGAACGATCAAAGCGTAGACAGTCTAAGACATTACTCCCATGGAGAAAAGTCCGCATGGTGCTTATTGTATTCAATGCCGATGCAATTTTGTGTTTCATCAATACTCTGAAGGTCCACAGATTACGGAATTCTTACAGATGTGCTTCGGAAACTGCTACTGGTCTTCCAGGGAACGATCAAACCGTAGACAGTTTAAGACATTACTCGCATGGAGAAAAGACTGCATGGTGCTTATTGTATTCAATGCAGATGCAATTTTTGTAATTCATCAACAATCCGAATGTCCACAGGTTACGGAATGCCTACAATTGTACTTCGGAAACTACTACTGGTCTTCCATGGAACGATGAAAGCGTAGACAATTTAAGACATTACTCCCATGGAGAAAAGTTCGCATTGTACTAATTGTATTCGATGCCACTGCAGTTCCTGTGTTTCATCAACACTCTGAAGGTCCACAGATTACTGAATGCCTACAGCTGAGCTTCGGAAACAGCTACTGGTCTTCCAGGATTCGATCATAGCGTAGACTGTTTAAGACATTACTCCCATGGAGGAAAGTCCGCATTGTGCTTATTGTATTCAATGCCGATGCAATTTGTGTTTCATCAATACTCTGACGGTCCACAGATTATGGAATGCTTACAGATGTGCTTCGGAAACTGCTACTGGTCTTCCAGGGAAAGATCAAAGCGTAGACAGTTTAAGACATTACTCCCATGTAGAATAGTCTGCATGGTGCCTGTTGTATTCAATCCCGATGCAGTTTCTGTGTTTCATCAACACTCTGATGGTCCACAGATTACAGAATGCCTCCAGATGTGTTTCGGAAACTACTACTGGTCTTCCAGGGTGCTATCAAAGCGTAGACGATTTAAGACATTACTCCCATGGAGAAAAGTCCGTATGGTGCCTGTTGTATTCCATCCCGATGCAGTTTCTGTGTTTCATCAACACTCTGATGGTCCACAGATTACAGAATGCCTCCAGATGTGCTTCGGAAACTACTACTGGTCTTCGAGGGTGCGATCAAAGCGTAGACATTTTAAGACATTACTCCCATGGAGGAAAGTCCGCATTGTGCTTATTGTATTCAATGCCGATGCAATTTGTGTTTCATCAATACTCTGACGGTCCACAGATTATGGAATGCTTACAGATGTGCTTCGGAAACTGCTACTGGTCTTCCAGGGAAAGATCAAAGCGTAGACAGTTTAAGACATTACTCCCATGTAGAATAGTCTGCATGGTGCCTGTTGTATTCAATCCCGATGCAGTTTCTGTGTTTCATCAACACTCTGATGGTCCACAGATTACAGAATGCCTCCAGATGTGTTTCGGAAACTACTACTGGTCTTCCAGGGTGCTATCAAAGCGTAGACAATTTAAGACATTACTCGCATGGAGAAAAGTCCGCATGGTGCTTATTGTAATCAATGCCGATGCAATTTTTGTGTTTCATCAACACTCCGAATGTTCACAGATTACGGAATGCCTACAGATGTGCTTCGGAAACTACTACTTGTCTTCCAGGGAACGATGAAACCGTAGACAGTTTAAGACGTTACTCCCATGGAGAAAAGTTCGCATTGTACTTATTGTAGTCAATGCCGATGCAGTTCCTGTGTTTCATCAACACTCTGAAGGTCCACAGATTACTGAATGCCTCCAGATGTGCTTCGGAAACAACTACTGGTCTTCCAGGGAACGATCAAACCGTAGACAGTTTAAGATATTACTCCCATGGAGAAAAGTCCGCATTGTGAATATTATATTCTATCCCGATGCAATATCTGTGTTTCATCAATACTCTGACCGTCCACAGATTATGGAATGCTTACAGATGTGTTTCGGAAACTGCTACTGCTCTTCCAGGGAACGACCAAAGCGCAGACAGTTTAAGACATTACTCACACGGAGAAAAGTCGGCATGGTGCTTATTGTATTTAATGTCGATGCAGCTTCTGTGTTTCATCAACACTCTGAAGGTCCACAGATTAAGGAATGCCTACAGATGTGCTTCGGAAACTGCAACTCGTCTTCCAGGATTCGATCAAAGCGTAGGCATTTTAAGACATTACTCCCATGGTGAAAAGTCCGCATAGTGCCTGTTGTATTCAATCCCGTTGCAGTTTCTGTGTTTCATCAACACTCTGATGGTCCACAGATAACAGAATGCCTCCAGATGTGCTTCGGAAACTACTACTGGTCTTCCAGGGAACAATCAAAGCATAGACAGTTTAAGACATTATTCCCAAGGAGAAAAGTCCGCATGGTGCTTATTGTAATCAATGCCGATGCAATTTTTGTGTTTCATCAACACTCTGAAGTTCCACAGATTACGGAATGCCTACTGATGTGCTTCGGAAACTACTAATGGTCTTCACGGGAACGATCAAAGCGAAGACAGTTTAAGACATTACTCCCATGGAGAAAAGTCCGCATGGTGCTTATTGTATTCAACGCCGATGCAATCTTTGGTTTCATCAACACTCTGAGGGTCCACAGATTACGGAATGCCTACAGATATGCTTCAGACACTGCTACTGGTCTTACAGGGAACGATCAAACCGTAGACATTTTAAGACAATCCTCCCATGGAGAAAAGTCCGCATGGTGTCTCTTATATTCTATCCCGATGCAATTTCTGTGTTTAATCAACACTCTGAAGGTACACAGATTACAGAATGCCTACAGATGTGCATCGGAAACTGTTACTGGTCTTCCAGGGTACGATCAAAGCGTAGACAGTTTAAGACATTACTCCCATGGAGAAAAGTCTGCATGGTGACTGTTTTATTCTATCACGATGCAATTTCTGTGTTTGATCAACACTGTGAAGGTACATAGATTACAGTATGCCTACAGATGTGTTTCGGAAACGACTAGTTGTCTTCCAGTAATCGATCAAACCGTACACAGTTTAACACATTTCTCCCATGGAGAGAAGTCTTCATGGTGCTTATTGTATTCAATGCCGATGCAATTTTGTGTTTCATCAAAACTCTGATGGTCCACAGATTACATAATGCCTCCAGATGTCCTTCGGAATCTACTACTGGTATTCCAGGGAACGATCGAAGCGTAGACAGTTCAAGTCATAACTCCCATGGAGAAAAGTCCGCATGGTGCTTATTGTATTCAAAGCCGATACAATTTTTGTGTTTCATCAACACTCTGAAGGTCCACAGATTACGGAATGCCTACAGATGTTCTTCGGAAACTGCTACTGGTCTTCCAGGAACGACCAAAGCGTATACAGTTTAAGACATTACTCCCATGGAGAAAAGTCCAAATGGTGCCTGTCGTATTCAATCCCGATGCAGTTTCTGTGTTTCCTCAACACTCTGATGGTACACAGATTACAGAATGCCTCCAGATGTGCTTCGGAAACAACTACTGGTCTTACAGGGAACGATCAAAGCGTAGACACTTTAAGACATTACTCCCATGGAGAAAAGTCCTCATGGTGCCTGTTGTATTCAATCCCGATGCAGTTTCTATGTTTCATCAACACGCTGATGGTCCACAGATTACAGAATACCTCCAGATGTGCTTCGGAAACTACCAATGGTCTTCCAGGGAACGATCAAAGCGTAGACAGTTTAAGATATTACTCCCATGGAGAAAAGTCTTCATGGTGATTATTGTATTAAATGCCGATGCAATTTTTGTGTTTCATCAACATTCTGAAAGTCCACAAATTACAGAATGCCTCTAGATGTGCTTCCGAAAATACTACTGGCCTTTCAGGAAGCGATCAAACCGTAGAAGGTTTGAGACATTACTCCCATAGAAAAAATACACATGGTGCATCTTGTATTCAATAACGATGCAATTACAGTGTTTCATCAACACTCTGGAGGTCCGCGGATTGCAGAATGCCTCCTGATGTGCTTCAGAAACTACTACTGGTCGTCAGGAATCGATTAAAGCCTAGACAGTTTGAGACATTATTCCCATCGAGAAAAGAGAGTTTGGTGACTGTTGTATTGAATGCCGATGCAATATCTGTGTTTAATCAACACTCTGAAGGTATACAGATTACAGAATGCCCTCAGATGTGCTTCGGTAACTACTACTAGTCTTCTAGGGAACGATCAAAGCGTAGACAGTTTGAGACATTACTCCCATGGAGAAAAGTCCGCATGGTGCCTGTTATATTCAATCCCGATGCAATTTGAAGGTCCACGGATTACAGATTGCCTCCAAATGTGCTTCGGAAACTACTACTGGTCTTCCAGGAATCGATCAAAGCGTAGACAGTTCAAGACATTACTCCCGTGGAGAAAAGTCCGCATGGATCTTATTGTGTTCAATGCCGATGCAATCTTTGTGTTTCATCAACACTCTGAAGATCCACAGATTACGGAATGCCTACAGATGTGCTTCAAAGACTGCTACTGGTCTTCCTGTAAACGATCAACGCGTAGACAGTTTAAGTCAACACTCCCATGGAGAAAAGTCCGCAAGGTGCGTATTGTATTCAATGCCGATGCAATTTTTGTGATTCATCAACACTCTGAAGGTCCACAGATTACGGTATGCCTCCAGATGTGCTTCGAAAACTACTACTGGTCTTCCAGGGATTGATGAAAGCGTAGAGAGTTTGATACAATACTCTCATGGAGAAAAGTCCGCATGGTGACTGTTGTATTGAATCCCGATGCAATTTCTGAATTTCATCAACACTCTGAAGGTCCACAGATTACAGAATGCCTCCAGATGTGCTTCGGAAACTACTACTCGTCTTCAAGGGAACGATCAAAACGAAGACAGTAAGAGACATTACTCCCATGGAGAAAAGTCTGCATGGTGCCTGTTGTATCCAATCCGGATGCAATTTCTGTGTTTCATCGATAGTCTGAAGGTCCACAGATTACGGAATGCCTACAGATGTGCTTCGGAAACTGCTACTGGTCTTCCAGGGAACGATCAAAGCGTAGACACTTTTAAGACATAACTCCCATGGAGAAAAGTCCTCATGGTGAGAGTTGTATTCAATCCCGATGGAGTTTCTGTGTTTAATCAACACTCTGAAGGTACACAGATTACAGAATGCATTCAGATGTGCTTTGGAAACTACTATTAGTCTTCCAGTGTACGATCAAAGCGTAGAAAGTTTAAGACATTACTCCCATGGAGAAAAGTCCGCATGGAGCTTATTGTGTTCAATGCCGATGCAATTTTTGTGTTTCATCAACACTCTGAAGGTCCACAGATTTTCGAATGCCACCAGATGTTCTTCGGAAACTACTACTAGTCTTCCAGGGAACGATCAAAGCGTAGACAGTTTAAGACATTACTCCCATGGAGAAAAGTCCGCATGGTGCCTGTTATATTCAATCCCGATGCAATTTGAAGGTCCACGGATTACAGATTGCCTCCAAATGTGCTTCGGAAACTACTACTGGTCTTCCAGGAATCGATCAAAGCGTAGACAGTTCAAGACATTACTCCCGTGGAGAAAAGTCCGCATGGATCTTATTGTGTTCAATGCCGATGCAATCTTTGTGTTTCATCAACACTCTGAAGATCCACAGATTACGGAATGCCTACAGATGTGCTTCAAAGACTGCTACTGGTCTTCCTGTGAACGAACAACGCGTAGACAGTTTAAGTCATTACTCCCATGGAGAAAAGTCCGCAAGGTGCGTATTGTATTCAATGCCGATGCAATTTTTGTGATCCATCAACACTCTGAAGGTCCACAGATTACGGTATGCCTCCAGATGTGCTTCGGAAACTACTACTCGTCTTCAAGGGAACGATCAAAACGAAGACAGTAAGAGACATTACTCCCATGGAGGAAAGTCCGCATGGTGCCTGTTGTATCCAATCCGGATGCAATTTCTGTGTTTCATCGATAGTCTGAAGGTCCACAGATTACAGAATGCCTGCTTCGGAAGCTACTAGTGGTCTTCCAGGGATCGATCAAAGCGTATACAGTTCGAGACATTACTCCCATGGAGAAAAGTCCGCAAGGTGTCTGTTGTATTCAATCCCGATTCAATTTTTTTGTTTCATCAAGACTCTGAAGGTCCACAGATTACGGAATGCCTACAGATGTGCTTCGGAAACTGCGACTGGTCTTCCAGGGAACGATCAAAGCGTAGACACTTTTAAGACATAACTCCCATGGAGAAAAGTCCTCATGGTGAGAGTTGTATTCAATCCCGATGCAGTTTCTGTGTTTAATCAACACTCTGAAGGTACACAGATTACAGAATGCATTCAGATGTGCTTTGGAAACTACTACTAGTCTTCCAGTGTACGATCAAAGCGTAGAAAGTTTAAGACATTACTCCCATGGAGAAAAGTCCGCATGGAGCTTATTGTGTTCAATGCCGATGCAATTTTTGTGTTTCATCAACACTCTGAAGGTCCACAGATTTTCGAATGCCACCAGATGTTCTTCGGAAACTACTACTAGTCTTCCAGGGAACGATCAAAGCGTAGACAGTTTATGACATTACTCCCATGGAGAAAAGTCCGCATGGTGCTTATTGTGATCAATGCCGATGCAATTCTTGTGTTTCATCAACACTCTGAAGGTCCACAGATTACAGAATGCCTCCAGATGTGCTTCGGAAACTACTACTAGTCTTCCAGTGTACGATGAAAGCGTAGATAGTTTAAGACACTACTCCCATGGAAAAAAGTCCGCATGGTGCTATTTGTGTTCAATGCCGATGCAATTTTTGTGTTTCATGAACACTCCGAAGGTCCACTGATTACAGAATGCATCCAGATGTGCTTCGGAAACTACTACTAGTCTTCCAGTGTACGATCAAAGCATATACAGTTCAAGACATTACTCTAATGGAGAAACGTCCGCATGGAGCTTATTGTGTTCAATGCCGATGCAATTTTTGTGATTCATCAACACTCTGAAGGTCCACAGATTACAGAATGCCTACAGATGTGCTTCGAAAACTGTTACTGGTCTTCCAGTGTACGATCAAAGCGTAGACAGTTTAAGACATTACTCCCATGGAGAAAAGTCTGCATGGTGACTGTTTTATTCTATCCCGATGCAATTTCTGTGTTTGATCAACACTGTGATGGTACATAGATTACAGAATGCATACAGATGTGCTTCGGAAACAACTAGTTGTCTTCCAGTAATCGATCAAACCGTAGACAGTTTAACACATTTCTCCCATGGAGAAAAGTCTTCATGGTGCTTATTGTATTCAATGCCGATGCAATTTTGTGTTTCATCAAAACTCTGAAGGTCCACAGATTACATAATGCCTCCAGATGTCCTTCGGAATCTACTACTGCTATTCCATCGAACGATCAAAGCGTAGACAGTTCAAGTCATAACTCCCATGGAGAAAAGTCCGCATGGTGCTTATTGAATTCAAAGCCGATGCAATTTTTGTGTTTCATCAACACTCTGAAGGTCCACAGATTACGGAATGCCTACAGATGTGCTACGGAAACTGCTACTGGTCTTCCAGGAAACGATCAAACCTTAGACAGTTTACGACATTACTCCTATTGAGAATAGTCCGGATGGTGCTAATTGTATTTAGAGCCGATACAATTTTTGTGTTTCAACAACACTCTGAAGGTCCACAGATTACGGAATGCCTACAGATGTGCTTCGGAAACTGCTACTGGTCTTCCAGGAACGACCAAAACGTATACAGTTTAAGACATTACTCCTATGGAGAAAAGTCCACATGGTACTTATTGTATTCAATGCCGATGCAATTTTTGTGTTTGATCAACATTCTGAAGGTCCACAGATTACGGAAAGCCTACACATGTGCTTCGGATACTGCTACTGGTCTTCTAGGGAACGATCAAAGCGTACACAGTTAATGACATTACTCCCATGGAGAAAAGTCCGCATGGTGCCAGTTGTATTCAATCCCGATGCAGTTTCTGTGTTTCATCAACATTCTGAAGGTCCACAAATTACAGAATGCCTCTAGATGTGCTTCCGAAAATACTACTGGCCTTTCAGGAAGCGATCAAACCGTAGAAGGTTTGAGACATTACACCCATAGAAAAAATACACATGGTGCATCTTGTATTCAATAACGATGCAATTACAGTGTTTCATCAACACTCTGGAGGTCCGATATTGCAGAATGCCTCCTGATGTGCTTCAGAAACTACTACTGGTCGTCAGGAGTCGATTAAAGCCTAGACAGTTTGAGACATTATTCCCATCGAGAAAAGACAGTTTGGTGACTGTTGTATTGAATCACAATGCAATTTCTGAATTTCATCAACACTCTGAAGGTCCACAGATTACAGAATGCCTCCAGATGTGCTTCGGAAACTACTACTCGTCTTCAAGGGAACGATCAAAACGAAGACAGTATGAGACATTACTCCCATGGAGAAAAGTCCGCATGGTGAATGTTGTATCCAATCCGGATGCAATTTTTGTGTTTCATCGATACTCTGAAGGTCCACAGATTACAGAATGCCAGCTTCCGAAGCGACTAGTGGTCTTCCAGTGATCGATCAAAGCGTACACAGTTTGAGACATTACTCCCATGGAGAAAAGTCCCCATGGTGCTTATTGTGTTCAATACCGATGCAATTTTTGTGTTTCATTTACACTATGAAGGTCCACAGATTACGGAATGCCTACAGATGTGCTTCGGAAATTACTACTGGTCTTCCAGGGAACAATGAAAACGTAGACAATTTAAGACATTACTCCCATGGAGAAAAGTTCGCATTGTACTTATTGTAGTCAATGCCGATGCAGTTCCTGTGTTTCGTCAACACTCTGAAAGTCCACAGATTACAGATTGCCTTCAGATGTGCTTCGGAAAGAACTACTGGTCTTCCAGGGAACGATCAAATCGTAGACAGTTTAAGACATTACTCAAATGGACAAAAGTCCGCATGGTGTTCATTGTATACAATGCCGATGTAATTTTTGTGTTTCATCAACACTCTGAAGGTCCACAGATTACTGAATGCAGACAGATGTGTTTCGGAAACTGCTACTGCTATTCCAGGGAACGACCAAAGCGTAGACAGTTTAAGACATTACTCACATGGAGAAAAGTCGGCATGGTGCTTATTGTATTTAATGTCGATGCAGTTTCTGTGTTTCATCAACACTCTGAAGGTTCACAGATTACGGAATGCCTACAGATGTGCTTCGGAAACTGCTACTGGTCTTCCAGGGAACGTACAAATTGTAGACAGTTTAAGACAATACTCCATTGGAGAAAAGTCCGCATGATACTTATTGTATTCAATGCCGATGCAATTTTTGTGTTTCATCAACACTCTGAAGGTCCACAGATTACGGAATGCCTACAGCTGTGCTTCGGAAGCAGCTACTGGTCTTCCAGGATTCGATCAAAGCGTAGACAGTTTAAGACATTACTCCCATGGTGAAAAGTCCGCATAGTGCCTGTTGTATTCAATCCCGATGCTGTTTCTGTGTTTCATCAACACTCTGATGGTCCACAGATTACAGAATGCCTCCAGATGTGCTTCGGAAAATACTACTGCTCTTCCAGGGAACAATCAAAGCATAGACAGTTTAAGACATTACTCCCATGGAGAAAAGTCCGCATGGTGCTTATTGTATTCAGCGCCGATGCAATTTTTGTGTTTCATCAACACTCTGAGGGTCCACAGATTACGGAATACCTACAGATGTGCTTCAGACACTGCTACTCGTCGTACAGGGTACGATCAAAGCGTAGACAGTTTAAGACATTATTCCCATCGAGAAAAGTCCGCATGGTGCTTATTGTAATCAATGCCGATGCAATTTTTGTGTTTCATCAACACTCTGAAGTTCCACAGATTACGGAATGCCTACTGACGTGCTTCGGAAACTACTAATGGTCTTCAAGGGAACGATCAAAGCGTAGACAGTTTTAGACATTACTCCCATGGGGAAAAGTCCGCATGGTGCTTATTGTTTTCAATGCCGATGCAATTTTTGTTTTTCATTTACACTATGAAGGTCGACAGATTACGGAGTGCCTACAAATGTCCTTCGGAAACAGCTACTGGTCTTCCAGGATTCGATCAAATCGTAGACAGTTTAAGACATTACTCCCATGGTGAAAAGTCCGCATAATGCCTGTTGTATTCAATCCCGATGCAGTTACTATGTTTCATCAACACTCTGATGGTCCACAGATTACAGAATGCCTCCACATGTGCTTCGGAAACTATTACTGGTCTTCCAGGGAACAATCAAAGCGTAGACAGTTTAAGACATTACTCTAATGGAGAAAAGTCCGCATGGTGCTTATTGTATTCAATGCCGATGCAATTTTTGTGTTTCATCAACAATCTGAGGGTCCACAGATTACGGAATGCCTACAGATGTGCTTCAGACACTGCTACTGGTCTTACAGCTTACGATCAAAGCGTAGAAAGACTAAGACATGTGAATCTTCAAGTTTTCGCGGCGCAAAGACTGCTCCATTAAGTTTCGGGAATGCAGCCGCATGAATTCTGCTTCTTCTAACATTTCGGCTGTATACCTTTCAGCCATCTTCAGAGAGAGCCGTACGACTGACGCTCCAGCGCTCGCTCCATCCTTTTAAACTCGCGAACCGCGCCACTGCGCATGCGGCCACAGATAAACAAGGCGCCAGTGAAGTTAATCGGCTTCAAAGACGTACAACATAGGCATGAGTTACGTCTGTGGCTGCGCATTCGATCCATGCTGGGAGGTCGATGTATTACTGGGAGCTGAACAGTAGCGACGTCTTTGTAAGTTCCATATTGAAAGTGCCGGATTCCATGATTTATCTAATGTGAAACCGCTGCCTCTATTAATTAAATTGTTCGTCAAGCGGATTTCAATGGCCTCTTTTAGTACGGAGTCCCAGAAAGATGAAACAGAAGTCAGAATTTCGACATTTTCATATACCATAGAGTGACCAGAATCAATACAATGCTCTGCCACAGCCGATTTACTGGGTTGTAAAAGCCGAGTGTACCTGCGATGTTCCGTACACCTCTCTTGGACTGTACGATTCGTTTGTCCGATATATGAAAGGCCACATTCACATGGTATCTTGTAAACTCCAGGCTTGCGGAGTAGTAAGTCATCTTTAACGGAACCCAGGAGTGCAGCCGTCTTCGCCGGTGGACGAAAAATCACTTTTACTTTATGTTTAGTGAGGATCCTTCCTATTTTGGATGAAAGGCTTCCCACATACGGCAGGAAAGCCATGGATTTAAATGTTTCCTCGTCATCTTCTGCATTCCTTACGGACACCTTGGGTTTTATTTGTAGTGCCTTACGTATCTGTTGTGGAGAATACCCGTTGTCCTCAAAAACTCTCTTCAGATGTGAAAGTTCGTCTTTTAAACTACTTTCATCAGAAATGACGTGTGCTTGGTGTACCAAAGTTCTTAGAACACTACTCGTCTGCGAAGGATGGTGACAGCTATTTGCATGTAAATATAAGTCCGTATGGGTCGGTTTCCGATATACTGCATGACCCAAAGTGCCATCTTCTTTGCGCCGTACCAGGACATCCAAAAATGGAAGACATCCCTCCTTTTCCACTTCCATTGTAAAATGAATTTGTCCATGGATGGAGTTCAGATGGTTTAAGAAGTCCTGCAATTTGTCCTCGCCATGGGGCCACACTACGAAGGTGTCATCAACGTACCTCCAAAAAACTGTAGGCTTCAAAATAGCAGACTCCAGGGCCTTCTCCTCGAAGTCCTCCATAAATAAATTGGCCACCAAGGGTGACAAAGGACTACCCATGGCAACACCGTCAGTCTGTTCAAAAAAGTCGTTATTAAATAAAAAGTATGTGGAGGTCATCACATGGTGAAACAAAGCTAAAATCTCCTTATCAAAAATTTTTCCAATGAGATCTAAAGATTCAGAGAGAGGTACCTTAGTAAATAGCGACACTACATCAAAGCTGACTAATAGGTCAGAGGTGTTCAGTTTCAAAGATTTTAATTTGCCAATGAAATCTGCAGAGTTCCTTATATGATGATCACATTTTCCCACAAGCGGCCTCAATAGTGACGCCAGGTGCTTGGCACAATCATAGTTGGGAGAACCAATATTGCTCACGATAGGACGTAGAGGAACGTCTTTCTTATGGATCTTTGGAAGTCCATAAAGCCTTGGAGGCACTGCACCGCTTGGTTTCGGTCTTTGTATGACCTCCTGTGGAAATGGGGAGGCATTCAAAAGCGACACCGTCTTCCTCACCACCTTGTTGGTGGGGTCCTTACTGATCTTCCGGTACATACTATCATTCAGTAAGCTGTATATCTTATCATGATAGTCGTCACGTGACATTAAAACAGTGGCATTACCTTTATCAGCAGGAAGAACCAACGTTTCGGTATCTTGGCGGAGCTTACGTAGTGCAGTCCTCTCTGCCACAGATATATTGCTTCTTTGTGGGCGAGCCTTCATAACAGCTCGACAAGTTTCGCGTCTTATTTCATCTGCAGAATCCGTAGAGAGTGGTCGGACAGCTTCTTCAATGGCACTGATGAATGCAGGTATAGGCAAAACCTTTGGCGTGGGTGCAAAATTCAGTCCTTTGCTTAAGACCATCATCGTAGCATCGTCCAAATCTCTACCCGTCATATTAATGACGGAGCGTCGAATGATACTTTGTTGCTGTGGAGATGGCTCAAGTCGGCTGAACTTTGCAGTCTGTCTTGATGTCGCTACCTCACGAACCCAGTCTGATTTGGCCCATGTTGTACCATCTATCCAGTTCCAAGAGTTGCTGGGTAACTCCACAGACATCTTCAGGTGCAGAAGATAAAGTTCTTGAGAAACAAGATCCAGCTTCCTTCGTGTAAATCGGATCCTCTCCTTAACGATAGCAGAACCAGCTTTAATTAAAATCTTCTAGGGAACGATCAAAGCGTAGACAGTTTGAGACATTACTCCCATGGAGAAAAGTCCGCATGGTGCCTGTTATATTCAATCCCGATGCAATTTGAAGGTCCACGGATTACAGATTGCCTCCAAATGTGCTTCGGAAACTACTACTGGTCTTCCAGGAATCGATCAAAGCGTAGACAGTTCAAGACATTACTCCCGTGGAGAAAAGTCCGCATGGATCTTATTGTGTTCAATGCCGATGCAATCTTTGTGTTTCATCAACACTCTGAAGATCCACAGATTACGGAATGCCTACAGATGTGCTTCAAAGACTGCTACTGGTCTTCCTGTGAACGAACAACGCGTAGACAGTTTAAGTCATTACTCCCATGGAGAAAAGTCCGCAAGGTGCGTATTGTATTCAATGCCGATGCAATTTTTGTGATCCATCAACACTCTGAAGGTCCACAGATTACGGTATGCCTCCAGATGTGCTTCGGAAACTACTACTCGTCTTCAAGGGAACGATCAAAACGAAGACAGTAAGAGACATTACTCCCATGGAGAAAAGTCCGCATGGTGCCTGTTGTATCCAATCCGGATGCAATTTCTGTGTTTCATCGATAGTCTGAAGGTCCACAGATTACAGAATGCCTGCTTCGGAAGCTACTAGTGGTCTTCCAGGGATCGATCAAAGCGTATACAGTTCGAGACATTACTCCCATGGAGAAAAGTCCGCAAGGTGTCTGTTGTATTCAATCCCGATTCAATTTTTTTGTTTCATCAAGACTCTGAAGGTCCACAGATTACGGAATGCCTACAGATGTGCTTCGGAAACTGCTACTGGTCTTCCAGGGAACGATCAAAGCGTAGACACTTTTAAGACATAACTCCCATGGAGAAAAGTCCTCATGGTGAGAGTTGTATTCAATCCCGATGCAGTTTCTGTGTTTAATCAACACTCTGAAGGTACACAGATTACAGAATGCATTCAGATGTGCTTTGGAAACTACTTCTAGTCTTCCAGTGTACGATCAAAGCGTAGAAAGTTTAAGACATTACTCCCATGGAGAAAAGTCCGCATGGAGCTTATTGTGTTCAATGCCGATGCAATTTTTGTGTTTCATCAACACTCTGAAGGTCCACAGATTTTCGAATGCCACCAGATGTTCTTCGGAAACTACTACTAGTCTTCCAGGGAACGATCAAAGCGTAGACAGTTTAAGACATTACTCCCATGGAGAAAAGTCCGCATGGTGCTTATTGTGATCAATGCCGATGCAATTCTTGTGTTTCATCAACACTCTGAAGGTCCACAAATTACAGAATGCCTCCAGATGTGCTTCGGAAACTACTACTAGTCTTCCAGTGTACGATGAAAGCGTAGATAGTTTAAGACACTACTCCCATGGAGAAAAGTCCGCATGGTGCTATTTGTGTTCAATGCCGATGCAATTTTTGTGTTTCATGAACACTCCGAAGGTCCACAGATTACAGAATGCATCCAGATGTGCTTCGGAAACTACTACTAGTCTTCCAGTGTACGATCAAACATAGACAGTTCAAGACATTACTCTAATGGAGAAACGTCCGCATGGAGCTTATTGTGTTCAATGCCGATGCAATTTTTGTGATTCATCAACACTCTGAAGGTCCACAGATTACAGAATGCCTACAGATGTGCTTCGAAAACTGTTACTGGTCTTCCAGTGTACGATCAAAGCGTAGACAGTTTAAGACATTACTCCCATGGAGAAAAGTCCCCATGGTGCTTATTGTGTTCAATACCGATGCAATTTTTGTGTTTCATTTACACTATGAAGGTCCACAGATTACGGAATGCCTACAGATGTGCTTCGGAAATTACTACTGGTCTTCCAGGGAACAATCAAAACGTAGACAATTTAAGACATTACTCCCATGGAGAAAAGTTCGCATTGTACTTATTGTAGTCAATGCCGATGCAGTTCCTGTGTTTCGTCAACACTCTGAAAGTCCACAGATTACAGATTGCCTTCAGATGTGCTTCGGAAAGAACTACTGGTCTTCCAGGGAACGATCAAATCGTAGACAGTTTAAGACATTACTCAAATGGACAAAAGTCCGCATGGTGTTCATTGTATACAATGCCGATGTAATTTTTTTGTTTCATCAACACTCTGAAGGTCCACAGATTACTGAATGCAGACAGATGTGTTTCGGAAACTGCTACTGCTATTCCAGGGAACGACCAAAGCGTAGACAGTTTAAGACATTACTCACATGGAGAAAAGTCGGCATGGTGCTTATTGTATTTAATGTCGATGCAGTTTCTGTGTTTCATCAACACTCTGAAGGTTCACAGATTACGGAATGCCTACAGATCTGCTTCGGAAACTGCTACTGGTCTTCCAGGGAACGTACAAATTGTAGACAGTTTAAGACAATACTCCATTGGAGAAAAGTCCGCATGATACTTATTGTATTCAATGCCGATGCAATTTTTGTGTTTCATCAACACTCTGAAGGTCCACAGATTACGGAATGCCTACAGCTGTGCTTCGGAAGCAGCTACTGGTCTTCCAGGATTCGATCAAAGCGTAGACAGTTTAAGACATTACTCCCATGGTGAAAAGTCCGCATAGTGCCTGTTGTATTCAATCCCGATGCTGTTTCTGTGTTTCATCAACACTCTGATGGTCCACAGATTACAGAATGCCTCCAGATGTGCTTCGGAAAATACTACTGCTCTTCCAGGGAACAATCAAAGCATAGACAGTTTAAGACATTACTCCCATGGAGAAAAGTCCGCATGGTGCTTATTGTATTCAGCACCGATGCAATTTTTGTGTTTCATCAACACTCTGAGGGTCCACAGATTACGGAATACCTACAGATGTGCTTCAGACACTGCTACTCGTCGTACAGGGTACGATCAAAGCGTAGACAGTTTAAGACATTATTCCCATCGAGAAAAGTCCGCATGGTGCTTATTGTAATCAATGCCGATGCAATTTTTGTGTTTCATCAACACTCTGAAGTTCCACAGATTACGGAATGCCTACTGACGTGCTTCGGAAACTACTAATGGTCTTCAAGGGAACGATCAAAGCGTAGACAGTTTTAGACATTACTCCCATGGGGAAAAGTCCGCATGGTGCTTATTGTTTTCAATGCCGATGCAATTTTTGTTTTTCATTTACACTATGAAGGTCGACAGATTACGGAGTGCCTACAAATGTCCTTCGGAAACAGCTACTGGTCTTCCAGGATTCGATCAAATCGTAGACAGTTTAAGACATTAGTCCCATGGTGAAAAGTCCGCATAATGCCTGTTGTATTCAATCCCGATGCAGTTACTATGTTTCATCAACACTCTGATGGTCCACAGATTACAGAATGCCTCCACATGTGCTTCGGAAACTATTACTGGTCTTCCAGGGAACAATCAAAGCGTAGACAGTTTAAGACATTACTCTAATGGAGAAAAGTCCGCATGGTGCTTATTGTATTCAATGCCGATGCAATTTTTGTGTTTCATCAACAATCTGAGGGTCCACAGATTACGGAATGCCTACAGATGTGCTTCAGACACTGCTACTGGTCTTACAGCTTACGATCAAAGCGTAGAAAGACTAAGACATGTGAATCTTCAAGTTTTCGCGGCGCAAAGACTGCTCCATTAAGTTTCGGGAATGCAGCCGCATGAATTCTGCTTCTTCTAACATTTCGGCTGTATACCTTTCAGCCATCTTCAGAGAGAGCCGTACGACTGACGCTCCAGCGCTCGCTCCATCCTTTTAAACTCGCGAACCGCGCCACTGCGCATGCGGCCACAGATAAACAAGGCGCCAGTGAAGTTAATCGGCTTCAAAGACGTACAACATATGCATGAGTTACTTCTGTGGCTGCGCATTCGATCCATGCTGGGAGGTCGATGTATTACTGGGAGCTGAACAGTAGCGACGTCTTTGTAAGTTCCATATTGAAAGTGCCGGATTCCATGATTTATCTAATGTGAAACCGCTGCCTCTATTAATTAAATTGTTCGTCAAGCGGATTTCAATGGCCTCTTTTAGTACGGAGTCCCAGAAAGATGAAACAGAAGTCAGAATTTCGACATTTTCATATACCATAGAGTGACCAGAATCAATACAATGCTCTGCCACAGCCGATTTACTGGGTTGTAAAAGCCGAGTGTACCTGCGATGTTCCGTACACCTCTCTTGGACTGTACGATTCGTTTGTCCGATATATGAAAGGCCACATTCACATGGTATCTTGTAAACTCCAGGCTTGCGGAGTAGTAAGTCATCTTTAACGGAACCCAGGAGTGCAGCCGTCTTCGCCGGTGGACGAAAAATCACTTTTACTTTATGTTTAGTGAGGATCCTTCCTATTTTGGATGAAAGGCTTCCCACATACGGCAGGAAAGCCATGGATTTAAATGTTTCCTCGTCATCTTCTGCATTCCTTACGGACACCTTGGGTTTTATTTGTAGTGCCTTACGTATCTGTTGTGGAGAATACCCGTTGTCCTCAAAAACTCTCTTCAGATGTGAAAGTTCGTCTTTTAAACTACTTTCATCAGAAATGACGTGTGCTTGGTGTACCAAAGTTCTTAGAACACTACTCGTCTGCGAAGGATGGTGACAGCTATTTGCATGTAAATATAAGTCCGTATGGGTCGGTTTCCGATATACTGCATGACCCAAAGTGCCATCTTCTTTGCGCCGTACCAGGACATCCAAAAATGGAAGACATCCCTCCTTTTCCACTTCCATTGTAAAATGAATTTGTCCATGGATGGAGTTCAGATGGTTTAAGAAGTCCTGCAATTTGTCCTCGCCATGGGGCCACACTACGAAGGTGTCATCAACGTACCTCCAAAAAACTGTAGGCTTCAAAATAGCAGACTCCAGGGCCTTCTCCTCGAAGTCCTCCATAAATAAATTGGCCACCAAGGGTGACAAAGGACTACCCATGGCAACACCGTCAGTCTGTTCAAAAAAGTCGTTATTAAATAAAAAGTATGTGGAGGTCATCACATGGTGAAACAAAGCTAAAATCTCCTTATCAAAAATTTTTCCAATGAGATCTAAAGATTCAGAGAGAGGTACCTTAGTAAATAGCGACACTACATCAAAGCTGACTAATAGGTCAGAGGTGTTCAGTTTCAAAGATTTTAATTTGCCAATGAAATCTGCAGAGTTCCTTATATGATGATCACATTTTCCCACAAGCGGCCTCAATAGTGACGCCAGGTGCTTGGCACAATCATAGTTGGGAGAACCAATATTGCTCACGATAGGACGTAGAGGAACGTCTTTCTTATGGATCTTTGGAAGTCCATAAAGCCTTGGAGGCACTGCACCGCTTGGTTTCGGTCTTTGTATGACCTCCTGTGGAAATGGGGAGGCATTCAAAAGCGACACCGTCTTCCTCACCACCTTGTTGGTGGGGTCCTTACTGATCTTCCGGTACATACTATCATTCAGTAAGCTGTATATCTTATCATGATAGTCGTCACGTGACATTAAAACAGTGGCATTACCTTTATCAGCAGGAAGAACCAACGTTTCGGTATCTTGGCGGAGCTTACGTAGTGCAGTCCTCTCTGCCACAGATATATTGCTTCTTTGTGGGCGAGCCTTCATAACAGCTCGACAAGTTTCGCGTCTTATTTCATCTGCAGAATCCGTAGAGAGTGGTCGGACAGCTTCTTCAATGGCACTGATGAATGCAGGTATAGGCAAAACCTTTGGCGTGGGTGCAAAATTCAGTCCTTTGCTTAAGACCATCATCGTAGCATCGTCCAAATCTCTACCCGTCATATTAATGACGGAGCGTCGAATGATACTTTGTTGCTGTGGAGATGGCTCAAGTCGGCTGAACTTTGCAGTCTGTCTTGATGTCGCTACCTCACGAACCCAGTCTGATTTGGCCCATGTTGTACCATCTATCCAGTTCCAAGAATTGCTGGGTAACTCCACAGACATCTTCAGGTGCAGAAGATAAAGTTCTTGAGAAACAAGATCCAGCTTCCTTCGTGTAAATCGGATCCTCTCCTTAACGATAGCAGAACCAGCTTTAATTAAAATCTTCTAGGGAACGATCAAAGCGTAGACAGTTTGAGACATTACTCCCATGGAGAAAAGTCCGCATGGTGCCTGTTATATTCAATCCCGATGCAATTTGAAGGTCCACGGATTACAGATTGCCTCCAAATGTGCTTTGGAAACTACTACTGGTCTTCCAGGAATCGATCAAAGCGTAGACAGTTCAAGACATTACTCCCGTGGAGAAAAGTCCGCATGGATCTTATTGTGTTCAATGCCGATGCAATCTTTGTGTTTCATCAACACTCTGAAGATCCACAGATTACGGAATGCCTACAGATGTGCTTCAAAGACTGCTACTGGTCTTCCTGTGAACGAACAACGCGTAGACAGTTTAAGTCATTACTCCCATGGAGAAAAGTCCGCAAGGTGCGTATTGTATTCAATGCCGATGCAATTTTTGTGATCCATCAACACTCTGAAGGTCCACAGATTACGGTATGCCTCCAGATGTGCTTCGGAAACTACTACTCGTCTTCAAGGGAACGATCAAAACGAAGACAGTAAGAGACATTACTCCCATGGAGAAAAGTCCGCATGGTGCCTGTTGTATCCAATCCGGATGCAATTTCTGTGTTTCATCGATAGTCTGAAGGTCCACAGATTACAGAATGCCTGCTTCGGAAGCTACTAGTGGTCTTCCAGGGATCGATCAAAGCGTATACAGTTCGAGACATTACTCCCATGGAGAAAAGTCCGCAAGGTGTCTGTTGTATTCAATCCCGATTCAATTTTTTTGTTTCATCAAGACTCTGAAGGTCCACAGATTACGGAATGCCTACAGATGTGCTTCGGAAACTGCTACTGGTCTTCCAGGGAACGATCAAAGCGTAGACACTTTTAAGACATAACTCCCATGGAGAAAAGTCCTCATGGTGAGAGTTGTATTCAATCCCGATGCAGTTTCTGTGTTTAATCAACACTCTGAAGGTACACAGATTACAGAATGCATTCAGATGTGCTTTGGAAACTACTACTAGTCTTCCAGTGTACGATCAAAGCGTAGAAAGTTTAAGACATTACTCCCATGGAGAAAAGTCCGCATGGAGCTTATTGTGTTCAATGCCGATGCAATTTTTGTGTTTCATCAACACTCTGAAGGTCCACAGATTTTCGAATGCCACCAGATGTTCTTCGGAAACTACTACTAGTCTTCCAGGGAACGATCAAAGCGTAGACAGTTTAAGACATTACTCCCATGGAGAAAAGTCCGCATGGTGCTTATTGTGATCAATGTCGATGCAATTCTTGTGTTTCATCAACACTCTGAAGGTCCACAGATTACAGAATGCCTCCAGATGTGCTTCGGAAACTACTACTAGTCTTCCAGTGTACGATGAAAGCGTAGATAGTTTAAGACACTACTCCCATGGAGAAAAGTCCGCATGGTGCTATTTGTGTTCAATGCCGATGCAATTTTTGTGTTTCATGAACACTCCGAAGGTCCACAGATTACAGAATGCATCCAGATGTGCTTCGGAAACTACTACTAGTCTTCCAGTGTACGATCAAAGCATAGACAGTTCAAGACATTACTCTAATGGAGAAACGTCCGCATGGAGCTTATTGTGTTCAATGCCGATGCAATTTTTGTGATTCATCAACACTCTGAAGGTCCACAGATTACAGAATGCCTACAGATGTGCTTCGAAAACTGTTACTGGTCTTCCAGTGTACGATCAAAGCGTAGACAGTTTAAGACATTACTCCCATGGAGAAAAGTCTGCATGGTGACTGTTTTATTTTATCCCGATGCAATTTCTGTGTTTGATCAACACTGTGATGGTACATAGATTACAGAATGCATACAGATGTGCTTCGGAAACAACTAGTTGTCTTCCAGTAATCGATCAAACCGTAGACAGTTTAACACATTTCTCCCATGGAGAAGAGTCTTCATGGTGCTTATTGTATTCAATGCCGATGCAATTTTGTGTTTCATCAAAACTCTGAAGGTCCACAGATTACATAATAACTCCAGATGTCCTTCGGAATCTACTACTGCTATTCCATCGAACGATCAAAGCGTAGACAGTTCAAGTCATAACTCCCATGGAGAAAAGTCCGCATGGTGCTTATTGAATTCAAAGCCGATGCAATTTTTGTGTTTCATCAACACTCTGAAGGTCCACAGATTACGGAATGCCTACAGATGTGCTACGGAAACTGCTACTGGTCTTCCAGGAAACGATCAAACCTTAGACAGTTTACGACATTACTCCTATTGAGAATAGTCCGGATGGTGCTAATTGTATTTAGAGCCGATACAATTTTTGTGTTTCAACAACACTCTGAAGGTCCACAGATTACGGAATGCCTACAGATGTGCTTCGGAAACTGCTACTGGTCTTCCAGGAACGACCAAAACGTATACAGTTTAAGACATTACTCCTATGGAGAAAAGTCCACATGGTACTTATTGTATTCAATGCCGATGCAATTTTTGTGTTTGATCAACATTCTGAAGGTCCACAGATTACGGAAAGCCTACACATGTGCTTCGGATACTGCTACTGGTCTTCTAGGGAACGATCAAAGCGTACACAGTTAATGACATTACTCCCATGGAGAAAAGTCCGCATGGTGCCAGTTGTATTCAATCCCGATGCAGTTTCTGTGTTTCATCAACATTCTGAAGGTCCACAAATTACAGAATGCCTCTAGATGTGCTTCCGAAAATACTACTGGCCTTTCAGGAAGCGATCAAACCGTAGAAGGTTTGAGACAATACACACATAGAAAAAATACACATGGTGCATCTTGTATTCAATAACGATGCAATTACAGTGTTTCATCAACACTCTGGAGGTCCGCGTATTGCAGAATGCCTCCTGATGTGCTTCAGAAACTACTACTGGTCGTCAGGAGTCGATTAAAGCCTAGACAGTTTGAGACATTATTCCCATCGAGAAAAGACAGTTTGGTGACTGTTGTATTGAATCACAATGCAATTTCTGAATTTCATCAACACTCTGAAGGTCCACAGATTACAGAATGCCTCCAGATGTGCTTCGGAAACTACTACTCGTCTTCAAGGGAACGATCAAAACGAAGACAGTATGAGACATTACTCCCATGGAGAAAAGTCCGCATGGTGAATGTTGTATCCAATCCGGATGCAATTTTTGTGTTTCATCGATACTCTGAAGGTCCACAGATTACAGAATGCCAGCTTCCGAAGCGACTAGTAGTCTTCCAGTGATCGATCAAAGCGTACACAGTTTGAGACATTACTCCCATGGAGAAAAGTCCCCATGGTGCTTATTGTGTTCAATACCGATGCAATTTTTGTGTTTCATTTACACTATGAAGGTCCACAGATTACGGAATGCCTACAGATGTGCTTCGGAAATTACTACTGGTCTTCCAGGGAACAATCAAAACGTAGACAATTTAAGACATTACTCCCATGGAGAAAAGTTCGCATTGTACTTATTGTAGTCAATGCCGATGCAGTTCCTGTGTTTCGTCAACACTCTGAAAGTCCACAGATTACAGATTGCCTTCAGATGTGCTTCGGAAAGAACTACTGGTCTTCCAGGATTCGATCAAAGCGTAGACAGTTTAAGACATTACTCCCATGGTGAAAAGTCCGCATAGTGCCTGTTGTATTCAATCCCGATGCTGTTTCTGTGTTTCATCAACACTCTGATGGTCCACAGATTACAGAATGCCTCCAGATGTGCTTCGGAAAATACTACTGCTCTTCCAGGGAACAATCAAAGCATAGACAGTTTAAGACATTACTCCCATGGAGAAAAGTCCGCATGGTGCTTATTGTATTCAGCACCGATGCAATTTTTGTGTTTCATCAACACTCTGAGGGTCCACAGATTACGGAATACCTACAGATGTGCTTCAGACACTGCTACTCGTCGTACAGGGTACGATCAAAGCGTAGACAGTTTAAGACATTATTCCAATCGAGAAAAGTCCGCATGGTGCTTATTGTAATGAATGCCGATGCAATTTTTGTGTTTCATCAACACTCTGAAGTTCCACAGATTACGGAATGCCTACTGACGTGCTTCGGAAACTACTAATGGTCTTCAAGGGAACGATCAAAGCGTAGACACTTTTAGACATTACTCCCATGGGGAAAAGTCCGCATGGTGCTTATTGTTTTCAATGCCGATGCAATTTTTGTTTTTCATTTACACTATGAAGGTCGACAGATTACGGAATGCCTACAAATGTCCTTCGGAAACAGCTACTGGTCTTCCAGGATTCGATCAAATCGTAGACAGTTTAAGACATTACTCCCATGGTGAAAAGTCCGCATAATGCCTGTTGTATTCAATCCCGATGCAGTTACTATGTTTCATCAACACTCTGATGGTCCACAGATTACAGAATGCCTCCACATGTGCTTCGGAAACTATTACTGGTCTTCCAGGGAACAATCAAAGCGTAGACAGTTTAAGACATTACTCTAATGGAGAAAAGTCCGCATGGTGCTTATTGTATTCAATGCCGATGCAATTTTTGTGTTTCATCAACAATCTGAGGGTCCACAGATTACGGAATGCCTACAGATGTGCTTCAGACACTGCTACTGGTCTTACAGCTTACGATCAAAGCGTAGAAAGACTAAGACATGTGAATCTTCAAGTTTTCGCGGCGCAAAGACTGCTCCATTAAGTTTCGGGAATGCAGCCGCATGAATTCTGCTTCTTCTAATATTTCGGCTGTATACCTTTCAGCCATCTTCAGAGAGAGCCGTACGACTGACGCTCCAGCGCTCGCTCCATCCTTTTAAACTCGCGAACCGCGCCACTGCGCATGCGGCCACAGATAAACAAGGCGCCAGTGAAGTTAATCGGCGTCAAAGACGTACAACATATGCATGAGTTACGTCTGTGGCTGCGCATTCGATCCATGCTGGGAGGTCGATGTATTACTGGGAGCTGAACTGTAGCGACCTCTTTGTAAGTTCCATATTGAAAGTGCCGGATTCCATGATTTATCTAATGTGAAACCGCTGCCTCTATTAATTAAATTGTTCGTCAAGCGGATTTCAATGGCCTCTTTTAGTACGGAGTCCCAGAAAGATGAAACAGAAGTCAGAATTTCGACATTTTCATATACCATAGAGTGACCAGAATCAATACAATGCTCTGCCACAGCCGATTTACTGGGTTGTAAAAGCCGAGTGTACCTGCGATGTTCCGTACACCTCTCTTGGACTGTACGATTCGTTTGTCCGATATATGAAAGGCCACATTCACATGGTATCTTGTAAACTCCAGGCTTGCGGAGTAGTAAGTCATCTTTAACGGAACCCAGGAGTGCAGCCGTCTTCGCCGGTGGACGAAAAATCACTTTTACTTTATGTTTAGTGAGGATCCTTCCTATTTTGGATGAAAGGCTTCCCACATACGGCAGGAAAGCCATGGATTTAAATGTTTCCTCGTCATCTTCTGCATTCCTTACGGACACCTTGGGTTTTATTTGTAGTGCCTTACGTATCTGTTGTGGAGAATACCCGTTGTCCTCAAAAACTCTCTTCAGATGTGAAAGTTCGTCTTTTAAACTACTTTCATCAGAAATGACGTGTGCTTGGTGTACCAAAGTTCTTAGAACACTACTCGTCTGCGAAGGATGGTGACAGCTATTTGCATGTAAATATAAGTCCGTATGGGTCGGTTTCCGATATACTGCATGACCCAAAGTGCCATCTTCTTTGCGCCGTACCAGGACATCCAAAAATGGAAGACATCCCTCCTTTTCCACTTCCATTGTAAAATGAATTTGTCCATGGATGGAGTTCAGATGGTTTAAGAAGTCCTGCAATTTGTCCTCGCCATGGGGCCACACTACGAAGGTGTCATCAACGTACCTCCAAAAAACTGTAGGCTTCAAAATAGCAGACTCCAGGGCCTTCTCCTTGAAGTCCTCCATAAATAAATGGCCACCAAGGGTGACAAAGGACTACCCATGGCAACACCGTCAGTCTGTTCAAAAAAGTCGTTATTAAATAAAAAGTATGTGGAGGTCATCACATGGTGAAACAAAGCTAAAATCTCCTTATCAAAAATTTTTCCAATGAGATCTAAAGATTCAGAGAGAGGTACCTTAGTAAATAGCGACACTACATCAAAGCTGACTAATAGGTCAGAGGTGTTCAGTTTCAAAGATTTTAATTTGCCAATGAAATCTGCAGAGTTCCTTATATGATGATCACATTTTCCCACAAGCGGCCTCAATAGTGACGCCAGGTGCTTGGCACAATCATAGTTGGGAGAACCAATATTGCTCACGATAGGACGTAGAGGAACGTCTTTCTTATGGATCTTTGGAAGTCCATAAAGCCTTGGAGGCACTGCACCGCTTGGTTTCAGTCTTCGTATGACCTCCTGTGGAAATGGGGAGGCATTCAAAAGCGACACCGTCTTCCTCACCACCTTGTTGGTGGGGTCCTTACTGATCTTCCGGTACATACTATCATTCAGTAAGCTGTATATCTTATCATGATAGTCGTCACGTGACATTAAAACAGTGGCATTACCTTTATCAGCAGGAAGAACCAACGTTTCGGTATCTTGGCGGAGCTTACGTAGTGCAGTCCTCTCTGCCACAGATATATTGCTTCTTTGTGGGCGAGCCTTCATAACAGCTCGACAAGTTTCGCGTCTTATTTCATCTGCAGAATCCGTAGAGAGTGGTCGGACAGCTTCTTCAATGGCACTGATGAATGCAGGTATAGGCAAAACCTTTGGCGTGGGTGCAAAATTCAGTCCTTTGCTTAAGACCATCATCGTAGCATCGTCCAAATCTCTACCCGTCATATTAATGACGGAGCGTCGAATGATACTTTGTTGCTGTGGAGATGGCTCAAGTCGGCTGAACTTTGCAGTCTGTCTTGATGTCGCTACCTCACGAACCCAGTCTGATTTGGCCCATGTTGTACCATCTATCCAGTTCCAAGAGTTGCTGGGTAACTCCACAGACATCTTCAGGTGCAGAAGATAAAGTTCTTGAGAAACAAGATCCAGCTTCCTTCGTGTAAATCGGATCCTCTCCTTAACGATAGCAGAACCAGCTTTAATTAAAATGTTCTAGGGAACGATCAAAGCGTAGACAGTTTGAGACATTACTCCCATGGAGAAAAGTCCGCATGGTGCCTGTTATATTCAATCCCGATGCAATTTGAAGGTCCACGGATTACAGATTGCCTCCAAATGTGCTTCGGAAACTACTACTGGTCTTCCAGGAATCGATCAAAGCGTAGACAGTTCAAGACATTACTCCCGTGGAGAAAAGTCCGCAAGGTGCGTATTGTATTCAATGCCGATGCAATTTTTGTGATCCATCAACACTCTGAAGGTCCACAGATTACAGAATGCCTCCAGATGTGCTTCGGAAACTACTACTCGTCTTCAAGGGAACGATCAAAACGAAGACAGTAAGAGACATTACTCCCATGGAGAAAAGTCCGCATGGAGCCTGTTGTATCCAATCCGGATGCAATTTCTGTGTTTCATCGATAGTCTGAAGGTCCACAGATTACAGAATGCCTGCTTCGGAAGCTACTAGTGGTCTTCCAGGGATCGATCAAAGCGTATACAGTTTGAGACATTACTCCCATGGAGAAAAGTCCGCAAGGTGTCTGTTGTATTCAATCCCGATTCAATTTTTTTGTTTCATCAAGACTCTGAAGGTCCACAGATTACGGAATGCCTACAGATGTGCTTCGGAAACTGCTACTGGTCTTCCAGGGAACGATCAAAGCGTAGACACTTTTAAGACATAACTCCCATGGAGAAAAGTCCTCATGGTGAGAGTTGTATTCAATCCCGATGCAGTTTCTGTGTTTAATCAACACTCTGAAGGTACACAGATTACAGAATGCATTCAGATGTGCTTTGGAAAACTACTACTAGTCTTCCAGTGTACGATCAAAGCGTAGAAAGTTTAAGACATTACTCCCATGGAGAAAAGTTCGCATGGAGCTTATTGTGTTCAATGCCGATGCAATTTTTGTGTTTCATCAACACTCTGAAGGTCCACAGATTTTCGAATGCCACCAGATGTTCTTCGGAAACTACTACTAGTCTTCCAGGGAACGATCAAAGCGTAGACAGTTTAAGACATTACTCCCATGGAGAAAAGTCCGCATGGTGCTTATTGTGATCAATGCCGATGCAATTCTTGTGTTTCATCAACACTCTGAAGGTCCACAGATTACAGAATGCCTCCAGATGTGCTTCGGAAACTACTACTAGTCTTCCAGTGTACGATGAAAGCGTAGATAATTTAAGACACTACTCCCATGGAGAAAAGTCCGCATGGTGCTATTTGTGTTCAATGCCGATGCAATTTTTATGTTTCATGAACACTCCGAAGGTCCACAGATTACAGAATGCATCCAGATGTGCTTCGGAAACTACTACTAGTCTTCCAGTGTACGATCAAAGCATAGACAGTTCAAGACATTACTCTAATGGAGAAACGTCCGCATGGAGCTTATTGTGTTCAATGCCGATGCAATTTTTGTGATTCATCAACACTCTGAAGGTCCACAGATTACAGAGTGCCTACAGATGTGCTTCGAAAACTGTTACTGGTCTTCCAGTGTACGATCAAAGCGTAGACAGTTTAAGACATTACTCCCATGGAGAAAAGTCTGCATGGTGACTGTTTTATTCTATCCCGATGCAATTTCTGTGTTTGATCAACACTGTGATGGTACATAGATTACAGAATGCATACAGATGTGCTTCGGAAACAACTAGTTGTCTTCCAGTAATCGATCAAACCGTAGACAGTTTAACACATTTCTCCCATGGAGAAAAGTCTTCATGGTGCTTATTGTATTCAATGCCGATGCAATTTTGTGTTTCATCAAAACTCTGAAGGTCCACAGATCACATAATGCCTCCAGATGTCCTTCGGAATCTACTACTGCTATTCCATCGAACGATCAAAGCGTAGACAGTTCAAGTCATAACTCCCATGGAGAAAAGTCCGCATGGTGCTTATTGAATTCAAAGCCGATGCAATTTTTGTGTTTCATCAACACTCTGAAGGTCCACAGATTACGGAATGCCTACAGATGTGCTACGGAAACTGCTACTGGTCTTCCAGGAACGACCAAAACGTATACAGTTTAAGACATTACTCCTATGGAGAAAAGTCCACATATTACTTACTGTATTCAATGCCGATGCAATTTTTGTGTTTGATCAACATTCTGAAGGTCAACAGATTACGGAAAGCCTACACATGTGCTTCGGATACTGCTACTGGTCTTCTAGGGAACGATCAAAGCGTACACAGTTAATGACATTACTCCCATGGAGAAAAGTCCGCATGGAGCTTATTGTGTTCAATGCCGATGCAATTTTTGTGTTTCATCAACACTCTGAAGGTCCACAGATTTTCGAATGCCACCAGATGTTCTTCGGAAACTACTACTAGTCTTCCAGGAAACGATCAAAGCGTAGACAGTTTAAGACATTACTCCCATGGAGAAAAGTCCGCATGGTGCTTATTGTGATCAATGCCGATGCAATTCTTGTGTTTCATCAACACTCTGAAGGTCCACAGATTACAGAATGCCTCCAGATGTGCTTCGGAAACTACTACTAGTCTTCCAGTGTACGATGAAAGCGTAGATAGTTTAAGACAATACTCCCATGGAGAAAAGTCCGCATGGTGATATTTGTGTTCAATTCCGATGCAATTTTTGTGTTTCATGAACACTCCGAAGGTCCACAGATTACAGAATGCATCCAGATGTGCTTCGGAAACTACTACTAGTCTTCCAGTGTACGATCAAAGCATAGACAGTTCAAGACATTACTCTAATGGAGAAGCGTCCGCATGGAGCTTATTGTGTTCAATGCCGATGCAATTTTTGTGATTCATCAACACTCTGAAGGTCCACAGATTACAGAATGCCTACAGATGTGCTTCGAAAACTGTTACTGGTCTACCAGTGTACGATCAAAGCGTAGACAGTTTAAGACATTACTCCCATGGAGAAAAGTCTGCATGGTGACTGTTTTATTCTATCCCGATGCAATTTCTGTGTTTGATCAACACTGTGATGGTACATAGATTACAGAATGCATACAGATGTGCTTCGGAAACAACTAGTTGTCTTCCAGTAATCGATCAAACCGTAGACAGTTTAACACATTTCTCCCATGGAGAAAAGTCTTCATGGTGCTTATTGTATTCAATGCCGATGCAATTTTGTGTTTCATCAAAACTCTGAAGATCCACATATTACATAATGCCTCCAGATGTCCTTCGGAATCTACTACTGCCATTCCATCGAACGATCAAAGCGTAGACAGTTCAAGTCATAACTCCCATGGAGAAAAGTCCGCATGGTGCTTATTGAATTCAAAGCCGATGCAATTTTTGTGTTTCATCAACACTCTGAAGGTCCACAGATTACGGAATGAATACAGATGTGCTTCGGAAATTGCTACTGGTCTTCCACCGAACGATCAAAGCGTAGACTGTTTAAGACATTACTCCCATGGAGAAAAGTCCTCATGGTGCTTATTGTACTCAATGCCGATGCAAATTTTTGTGTTTCATCAACACTCTGAAGGTCCACAGATTACGGAAAGCCTACAGCTGTGCTTCGGAAACAGCTACTGGTCTTCCAGGATTCGATCAAAGCGTAGACAGTTTAAGACATTACTCCCATGGAGAAAAGTCCGCATGGTGCTTATTGTATACAATGCCGATGCAATATTTGTGTTTCATTTACACTATGAATGTCGACAGATTACGGAATGCCTACAGATGTCCTTCGGAAACAGCTACTGGTCTTCCAGGATTCGATCAAAGCGTAGACAGTTTAAGACATTACTCCCATGGAGAAAAGTCCGCATAATGCCTTTTGTATTAAATCTCGATGCAGTTACTATGTTTCATCAACACTCTGATGGTCCACAGATTACAGAATGCCTCCACATATGCTTCGTAAACTATTACTGGTCTTCCAGGGAACAATCAAAGCGTAGACAGTTTAAGACATTACTCTCATAGAGAAAAGTCCGCATGGTGCTTATTGTATTCAATGCCGATGCAATTTTTGTGTTTCATCAACAATCTGAGGGTCCACACATTACGGAATTCCTACAGATGTGCTTCAGACACTGCTACTGGTCTTACAGGGTACGATCAAAGCGTAGACAGACTAAGACATCTCTCCCATTTGGAAAAGGCCGCGTGGTGCCTGTTGTATTCAATCCCGATGCAGTTTCTGTGTTTCATCAACACTCTGATGGTCCACAGATTACAGAATGCCTCCAGATGTGTTTCGGAAACTACTACTGGTCTTCCATTAACCGATCAAAGCGTAGACAATTTAAGACATTACTCCCATGGAGATAAGTCCGCATGGTACTTATTCTATTCAATGCCGATGCAGTTTCTGTGTTTCATCAACACTTTGAACGTCCACAGATTACAGAAGGCCTCCAGATATACTTCGCAACTAACTAATGGTCTTCCAGGGAACGATCAAACCGTAGACATTTTAAGACATTCCTCCCATGGAGAGAAGTCCGCATGGTGTCTCTTATATTCTATCCCGATGGAATTTCTGTGTTTAATCAACACTCTGAAGGTACACAGATAAGAGAATGCCTCCAGATGTGCTTCGGAAACTATTACTGGTCTTCCAGAAATCGTTAAAAGCGTAGGCAATTTATGACATTACTCAAATGGAGAAAAGTCCGCATGGTGATTATTGTATTTAATGCCAATGCAATTTTTGTGTTTCATCAACTCTGTGAAGGTCCACAGATTACGGAATGCCTACAGATGTGCTTCGGAAACTGCTACTGGTCTTCCAGGGAACGATCAAAGCGTAGACAGTTTAAGACATTACTCCCATGGCGAAAAGTCTTCATGGTAGTTATTGTATTCAATGCCGATGCAATTTTTGTGTTTCATAAACACTCTGAAAGTCCACAGATTACGGAATGCCTACAGATGTGCTTCGGAAACTGCTACTGGTCTTCCAGGGAACGATCAAAGCGTATACAGTTTAAGACATTACTCCCATGGAGAAAAGTCCGCATGGTGCTTATTGTGATCAATGCCGATGCAATTTTTGGGTTTCATCAACACTCTGAAGGTCCACAGATTACAGAATGCATCCAGATATGCTTCGGAAACTACTAAAAGTCTTCCAGGGAACGATCAAAGCGTATACAGTTTAAGACATTACTCCCATGGAGAAAAGTCCGCATGGTGCTTATTGTGTTCAATGCCGATGCAATTTTTGGGTTTCATTAACACTCTGAAGGTAAACAGATTACAGAATGCATCCAGATGTGCTTCGGAAACTACTACTAGTCTTCCAGTGTACGATCAAAGCGTAGACAGTTTAAGACATTACTCCCATGGAGAAAAGTCCGCATGGTGCTTATTGTGTTCAATGCCGATGGAATTTTTGTGTTTCATCAACACTCGAAAGGTCTACAGATTACAGAATGCATCCAGATATGCTTCGAAAACTACTACTAGTCTTCCAGGGAACGATCAAAGCGTAGACAGTTTAAGACATTACTCCCATGGAGAAAAGTCCGCATGGTGCTTATTGTGTTCAATGCCGATGCAATTTTTGGGTTTCATCAACACTCTGAAGGTAAACAGATTACAGAATGCATCCAGATGTGCTTCGGAAACTACTACTAGTCTTCCAGGGACCGATCAAAGCGTAGACAGTTTAAGACGTTACTCCCATGGAGAAAAGTCCGCATGGTGCTTATTGTGTTCAATGGCGATGCAATTTTTGTGTTTCATCTACACTCTGAAGTTCCTCAGATTACAGAATGCCTCCAGATGTGCCTCGGAAACTACTACTAGTCTTCCAGGGAACGATTAAAGCGTAGACAGTTTAAGACATTACTCCCATGGCGAAAAGTCCTCATGGTAGTTATTGTATTCAATGCCGATGCAATTTTTGTGATTCATCAACACTCTGAAAGTCCACAGATTACGGAATGCCTACAGATGTGCTTCGGAAACTGCTACTGGTCTTCCAGGGAACGATCAAAGCGTAGGCAGTTTGAGACATTACTCCCATGGAGAAAAGTCCGCATGGTGCTTATTGTATTTAATGCCAATGCAATTTTTGTGTTTCATCCCCACTCTGCAGGTCCACAGATTACGGAATGCCTACTGATGTGCTTCGGATACTGCTACTGGTCTTCCAGCGAACGATCAAAGCGTAGACAGTTTAAGATATTACTCCCATGGAGAAAAGTCCGCAGTGTGTGTTGTATTCAATCCCAATGCAGTTTCTGTGTTTCATCAACACTCTGATGTCCAAAGATTACGGAATGCCTCCAGATGTGCTTCTGAAACTACTACTGGTCTTGCAGGGAACGATCAAAGCGTAGGCAGTTTGAGACATTACTCTAATTGAGAAAAGTCCGCATGGTGCCAGTTGTATTCAATCCCGATGCAGTTTCTGTGTTTCATCAACACTCTGATGGCCAAAGATTACGGAATGCCTCCAGATGTGCTTCTGAAACTACTACTGGTCTTGCAGGGAACGATCAAAGCGGAGACAGTTTGAGACTTTACTCCCATGGAGAAAAGTCCGCATGGTGCTTATTGTACTCAATGCCGATGCAATTTTTGTGTTTCATCAACACTGTGAAGGTCCACAGATTACGGAATGCCAGAGATGTGCTTCGCAAACTGCTACCGGTCTTCCAGGGAACGATCAAAGCGTAGAAGGTTTGAGACATTACTCCCATAGAAAAAATACGCTTGGTGCATCTTGTATTCAATAACGATGCAATTACATTGTTTCATCAACACTCTGGAGGTCCGCGGATGGCAGAATGTCTCCTGATGTGCTTCAGAAACTACTACTGGTCTTAAGGAATCGATTAAAGCCTAGACAGTTTGAGACATTATTCCCATGGAGAAAAGACAGTTTGGTGACTGTTGTATTGAATGCCGATGCAATAACTCTGTTTAATCAACACTCTGAAGCTATACAGATTACAGAATGCCCTCAGATGTGCTTCGGTAACTACTACTAGTCTTCTAGGGAACGATCAAAGCGTAGACAGTTCAGGACATTACTCCCGTGGAGAAAAGTCCGCATGGTGATTATTGTAATCAATGCCGATGCAATCTTTGTGTTTTATCAACACTCTGAAGGTAAACAGATTACAGAATGCATCCAGATGTGCTTCGGAAACTACTACTAGTCTTCCAGGGACCGATCAAAGCGTAGACAGTTTAAGACGTTACTCCCATGGAGAAAAGTCCGCATGGTGCTTATTGTGTTCAATGGCGATGCAATTTTTGTGTTTCATCTACACTCTGAAGTTCCTCAGATTACAGAATGCCTCCAGATGTGCCTCGGAAACTACTACTAGTCTTCCAGGGAACGATTAAAGCGTAGACAGTTTAAGACATTACTCCCATGGCGAAAAGTCCTCATGGTAGTTATTGTATTCAATGCCGATGCAATTTTTGTGATTCATCAACACTCTGAAAGTCCACAGATTACGGAATGCCTACAGATGTGCTTCGGAAACTGCTACTGGTCTTCCAGGGAACGATCAAAGCGTAGGCAGTTTGAGACATTACTCCCATGGAGAAAAGTCCGCATGGTGCTTATTGTATTTAATGCCAATGCAATTTTTGTGTTTCATCCCCACTCTGCAGGTCCACAGATTACGGAATGCCTACTGATGTGCTTCGGATACTGCTACTGGTCTTCCAGCGAACGATCAAAGCGTAGACAGTTTAAGATATTACTCCCATGGAGAAAAGTCCGCAGTGTGTGTTGTATTCAATCCCAATGCAGTTTCTGTGTTTCATCAACACTCTGATGTCCAAAGATTACGGAATGCCTCCAGATGTGCTTCTGAAACTACTACTGGTCTTGCAGGGAACGATCAAAGCGTAGGCAGTTTGAGACATTACTCTAATTGAGAAAAGTCCGCATGGTGCCAGTTGTATTCAATCCCGATGCAGTTTCTGTGTTTCATCAACACTCTGATGGCCAAAGATTACGGAATGCCTCCAGATGTGCTTCTGAAACTACTACTGGTCTTGCAGGGAACGATCAAAGCGGAGACAGTTTGAGACTTTACTCCCATGGAGAAAAGTCCGCATGGTGCTTATTGTACTCAATGCCGATGCAATTTTTGTGTTTCATCAACACTGTGAAGGTCCACAGATTACGGAATGCCAGAGATGTGCTTCGCAAACTGCTACCGGTCTTCCAGGGAACGATCAAAGCGTAGAAGGTTTGAGACATTACTCCCATAGAAAAAATACGCTTGGTGCATCTTGTATTCAATAACGATGCAATTACATTGTTTCATCAACACTCTGGAGGTCCGCGGATGGCAGAATGTCTCCTGATGTGCTTCAGAAACTACTACTGGTCTTAAGGAATCGATTAAAGCCTAGACAGTTTGAGACATTATTCCCATGGAGAAAAGACAGTTTGGTGACTGTTGTATTGAATGCCGATGCAATAACTCTGTTTAATCAACACTCTGAAGCTATACAGATTACAGAATGCCCTCAGATGTGCTTCGGTAACTACTACTAGTCTTCTAGGGAACGATCAAAGCGTAGACAGTTCAGGACATTACTCCCGTGGAGAAAAGTCCGCATGGTGATTATTGTAATCAATGCCGATGCAATCTTTGTGTTTTATCAACCCTCTGAAGGTCCACAGATTACAGAATGCATTCAGATGTGCTTCGGAAACTACTACTAGTCTTCCAGTGTACGATCACAGCGTAGAAAGTTTAAGACATTACTCCCATGGAGAAAAGTCCGCATGGAGCTTATTGTGTTCAATGCCGATGCAATTTTTGTGTTTCATCAACACTCTAAAGGTCCACAGATTTTCGAATGCCACCAGATGTTCTTCGGAAACTACTACTAGTCTTCCAGGGAACGATCACAGCGTAGAAAGTTTAAGACATTACTCCAATGGAGAAATGTCCGCATGGTGCTTATTGTGTTCAATGCCGATGCAATTTTTGTGTTTCATCAACACTCTGAAGGTCCACAGATTACAGAATGCCTCCAGATGTGCTTCGGAAACTACTACTAGTCTTCCGGTGTACGATCAAAGCGTAGACAGTTTAAGACAATACTCCCATGGAGAGAAGTCCGCATGGTGCTTATTGTGGTCAATGCCGATGCAATTTTTGTGTTTCATCAACGCTCTCAAGGTCCACAGATTACAGAATGCATCCAGATGTGCTTCGGAAACTACTACTAGTCTTCCAGTGTACGATCAAAGCGTAGACAGTTCAAGACATTACTCCCATGGAGAAACGTCCGCATGGAGCTTATTGTGTTCAATGCCGATGCAATTTTTGTGATTCGTCAACACTCTGAAGGTCCACAGATTACAGAATGCCTACAGATGTGCTTCGGAAACAACTACTGGTCTTACAGGGAACGATCAAATCGTAGACAGTTTAAAACATTACTCCCATGGAGAAAAGTCCTCATGGTGCCTGTTGTATTCAATCCCGATGCAGTTTCTGTGTTTCATCAACACGCAGATGCTCCACAGATTACAGAATACCTCCAGATGTGCTTCGGAAACTACCACTGGTCTTCCAGGGAACGATCAAAGCATAGACAGTTTAAGACATTACTCCCATGGAGAAAAGTCCTCATGGTGATTATTGTATTCAATGCCGATGCAAATTTTGTGTTTCATCAACATTCTGAAGGTCCACAAATTACAGAATGACTCTAGATATGCTTCCGAAACTACTACTGGCCGTTCAGGAAGCGATCAAACCGTAGAAGGTTTGAGACATTACTCCCATAGAAAAAATACACATGGTGCATCTTGTATTTAATAACGATGCAATTACAGTGTTTCATCAACACTCTGGAGGTCCGCGGATTGCAGAATGCCTCCTGATGTGCTTCAGAAACTACTACTGGTTGTCAGGAATCGATTAATGCCTAGACAGTTTTAGACATTATTCCCATCGAGAAAAGACAGTTTGGAGCCTGTTGTATTGAATGCCGATGCAATATCTGTGTTTAATCAACACTCTGAAGGTATACAGATTACAGAATGCTCTCAGATGCGCTTCGGTAACTACTACTAGTCTTCTAGGGAACGATCAAAGCGTAGACAGTTTGAGACATTACTCCCATGGAGAAAAGTCCGCAAGGTGCTTATTGTATTCAAAGCCGATGCTATTTTTGTGATTCATCAACACTCTGAAGTTCCACAGATTACGGAATGCCTACAGATGTGCTTCGGAAACTGCTACTGGTCTTCCAGGGAACGATCAAAGCGTACACAGTTTGAGACATTACTCCCATGGAGAAAAGTCCGCATGGTGTCTGTTGTATTCAATCCCGATGCAATTTTTGTGTTTCATCAACACTCTGAAGGTCCACAGATTACGGAATGCCTACAGATGTGCTTCGGAAACTGCTACTGGTCTTCCAGGGAACGATCAAAGCGTAGACAGTTTAAGATATTACTCCCATGGAGAAAAGTTCGGATGGTGCTTATTTTGCTCAATGCCGATGCAATTTTTGTGTTTCATCAACACTCTGAAGGTCCAGAGATTACACAATGACTCCAGATGTGCTTCGGAAACTACTACTAGTCTTCCAGTGTACGATCAAAGCGTAGACAGTTTAAGACAATACTCCCATGGAGAAAAGTCCGCATGGTGCTTATTGTGTTCAATGCCGATGCAATTTTTGCGTTTCATCAACACTCTGAAGGTCCACAGATTAAAGAATGCATCCAGATGTGCTTCGGAAACAACTAGTTGTCTTCCAGTAATCGATCAAACCGTAGACAGTTTAACACATTTCTCCCATGGAGAAAAGTCTTCATGGTGTTTATTGTATTCAATGCCGATGCAATTTTGTGTTTCATCAAAACTCTGAAGGTCCACAGATTACAGAATGCCTACAGATGTGCTTCGGAAACAACTACTGGTCTTACAGGGAACGATCAAATCGTAGACAGTTTAAAACATTACTCCCATGGAGAAAAGTCCTCATGGTGCCTGTTGTATTCAATCCCGATGCAGTTTCTGTGTTTCATCAACACGCAGATGCTCCACAGATTACAGAATACCTCCAGATGTGCTTCGGAAACTACCACTGGTCTTCCAGGGAACGATCAAAGCATAGACAGTTTAAGACATTACTCCCATGGAGAAAAGTCCTCATGGTGATTATTGTATTCAATGCCGATGCAAATTTTGTGTTTCATCAACATTCTGAAGGTCCACAAATTACAGAATGACTCTAGATATGCTTCCGAAACTACTACTGGCCGTTCAGGAAGCGATCAAACCGTAGAAGGTTTGAGACATTACTCCCATAGAAAAAATACACATGGTGCATCTTGTATTTAATAACGATGCAATTACAGTGTTTCATCAACACTCTGGAGGTCCGCGGATTGCAGAATGCCTCCTGATGTGCTTCAGAAACTACTACTGGTTGTCAGGAATCGATTAATGCCTAGACAGTTTTAGACATTATTCCCATCGAGAAAAGACAGTTTGGAGACTGTTGTATTGAATGCCGATGCAATATCTGTGTTTAATCAACACTCTGAAGGTATACAGATTACAGAATGCTCTCAGATGCGCTTCGGTAACTACTACTAGTCTTCTAGGGAACGATCAAAGCGTAGACAGTTTGAGACATTACTCCCATGGAGAAAAGTCCGCAAGGTGCTTATTGTATTCAAAGCCGATGCTATTTTTGTGATTCATCAACACTCTGAAGTTCCACAGATTACGGAATGCCTACAGATGTGCTTCGGAAACTGCTACTGGTCTTCCAGGGAACGATCAAAGCGTACACAGTTTGAGACATTACTCCCATGGAGATAAGTCCGCATGGTGTCTGTTGTATTCAATCCCGATGCAATTTTTGTGTTTCATCAACACTCTGAAGGTCCACAGATTACGGAATGCCTACAGATGTGCTTCGGAAACTGCTACTGGTCTTCCAGGGAACGATCAAAGCGTAGACAGTTTAAGATATTACTCCCATGGAGAAAAGTTCGGATGGTGCTTATTTTGCTCAATGCCGATGCAATTTTTGTGTTTCATCAACACTCTGAAGGTCCAGAGATTACACAATGACTCCAGATGTGCTTCGGAAACTACTACTAGTCTTCCAGTGTACGATCAAAGCGTAGACAGTTTAAGACAATACTCCCATGGAGAAAAGTCCGCATGGTGCTTATTGTGTTCAATGCCGATGCAATTTTTGCGTTTCATCAACATTCTGAAGTTCCACAGATTACGGAATGCCTACAGATGTGCTTCGGAAACTGCTACTGGTCTTCCAGGGAACGATCAAAGCGTACACAGTTTGAGACATTACTCCCATGGAGAAAAGTCCGCATGGTGTCTGTTGTATTCAATCCCGATGCAATTTTTGTGTTTCATCAACACTCTGAAGGTCCACAGATTACGGAATGCCTACAGATGTGCTTCGGAAACTGCTACTGGTCTTCCAGGGAACGATCAAAGCGTAGACAGTTTAAGATATTACTCCCATGGAGAAAAGTTCGGATGGTGCTTATTTTGCTCAATGCCGATGCAATTTTTGTGTTTCATCAACACTCTGAAGGTCCAGAGATTACACAATGACTCCAGATGTGCTTCGGAAACTACTACTAGTCTTCCAGTGTACGATCAAAGCGTAGACAGTTTAAGACAATACTCCCATGGAGAAAAGTCCGCATGGTGCTTATTGTGTTCAATGCCGATGCAATTTTTGCGTTTCATCAACACTCTGAAGGTCCACAGATTAAAGAATGCATCCAGATGTGCTTCGGAAACAACTAGTTGTCTTCCAGTAATCGATCAAACCGTAGACAGTTTAACACATTTCTCCCATGGAGAAAAGTCTTCATGGTGTTTATTGTATTCAATGCCGATGCAATTTTGTGTTTCATCAACACTCTGAAGGTCCACAGATTACGGAATGCCTACAGATGTGCTTCGGAAACTACTACTGGTCTTCCAGGGAACGATCAAAGCGTAGACAGTTTGAGACATTACTCCCATTGAGAAAAGTTCGCATGGTGCGTCTTGTATTTAATCCCGATGCAATTTTTGTGTTTCATCAACACTCTGAAGGTCCACAGATTACGGAATGCCCACAGATGTGCTTCGGATACTGCTACTGGTCTTCCAGGGAACGATCAAAGCGTAGACAGTTTAAGATATTACTCCCATGGAGAAAAGTCCGTAGTGTGTGTTTTATTCAATCCCAATGCAGTTTCTGTGTTTCATCAACACTCTGATGGCCAAAGATTACGGAATGCCTCCAGATGTGCTTCTGAAACTACTACTGGTCTTGCAGGGAACGATCAAAGCGTAGGCAGTTTGAGACATTACTCCCATGGAGAAAAGTCCGCATGGTGCTTATTGTATTTAATGCCAATGCAATTTTTGTGTTTCATCAACACTGTGAAGGTCCACAGATTACGGAATGCCTACAGATGTGCTTCGGAAACTGCTACTGGTCTTCCAGGGGACGATCAAAGCGTAGACAGTTTAAGACATTACTCCCATGGAGAAAAGTCCTCATGGTGCTTATTGTACTCAATGCTGATGCAATTTTTGTGATTCATCAACACTCTGAAGTTACACAGGTTACAGAATGCCTCCAGATGTCCTCCGGAAACTACTACTGGTCTTCCAGGGAACGATCAAAGCGAAGACAGTTTGAGACATTACTCTAATTGAGAAAAGTCCGCATGGTGCCAGTTGTATTCAATCCCGATGCAGTTTCTGTGTTTCATCAACACTCTGATGGCCAAAGATTACGGAATGCCTCCACATGTGCTTCTGAAACTACTACTGGTCTTGCAGGGAACGATCAAAGCGGAGACAGTTTGAGACTTTAATCCCATGGAGGAAAGTCCGTATGGTGCTTATTGTACTCAATGCCGATGCAATTTTTGTGTTTCATCAACACTGTGAAGGTATACAGATTACGGAATGCCAGAGCTGTGCTTCGGAAACTGCTACTGGTCTTCCAGGGAACGATCAAAGCGTAGACAGTTTAAGACATTACTCCCATGGAGAAAAGTCCACATGGTGCTTATTGTACTCAATGCCGATGCAATGATCCACAGATTACAGAATACCTCCAGATGTGCTTCGGAAAATATTACTGGTCTTCCAGGGAACGATGAAAGCCTAGACAGTTTGAGACATTACTCCCATGGAGAAAAGTCCGCATGGTGCCTGTTATATTCAATCCCGATGCAATTTCTGTGTTTAATCAACACTCTGAAGGTCCACGGATTACAGAATGCCTCCAAATGTGCTTCGGAAACTACTACTGGTCTTCCAGGAATCGATCAAAATGTAGACAGTTCACTACATTACTCCCGTGGAGAAAAGTCCGCATGGTGATTATTGTAATCAATGCCGATGCAATTTTTGTGTTTAATCAACACTCTGAAGGTCCACAGATTACAGAATGCATTCAGATGTGCTTCGGAAACTACTACTAGTTTTCCAGTGTACGATCACAGCGTAGAAAGTTTAAGACATTACTCCCATGGAGAAAAGTCCGCCTGGAGCTTATTGTGTTCAATGCCGATGCAATTTTTGTGTTTCATCAACACTCTGAAGGTCCACAGATTTTCGAATGCCACAAGATGTTCTTCGGAAACTACTACTAGTCTTCCAGGGAACGATCAAAGCGTAGACAGTTTAAGACATTACTCCCATGGAGAAATGTCCGCATGGTGCTTATTGTGTTCAATGACGATGCAATTTTTGTGTTTCATCAACACTCTGAAGGTCCACAGATTACAGAATGCATCCAGATGTGCTTCAGAAACTACTACTAGTCTTCCGGTGTACGATCAAAGCGTAGACAATTTAAGACAATACTCCCATGGAGAAAAGTCCGCATGGTGCTTATTGTGTTCAATGCCGATGCAATTTTTGTGTTTCATCAACACTCTCAAGGTCCACAGATTACAGAATGCATCCAGATGTGCTTCGGAAACTACTACTAGTCTTCCAGTGTACGATCAAAGCGTAGACAGTTCAAGACATTACTCCCATGGAGAAACGTCCGCATGGAGCTTATTGTTTCAATGCCGATGCAATTTTTGTGATTCATCAAGACTCTGAAGGTCCACAGATTACAGAATGCCTACAGATGTGCTTCGGAAACAACTACTGGTCTTACAGGGAACGATCAAAGCGTAGACAGTTTAAAACATTACTCCCATGGAGAAAAGTCCTCATGGTGCCTGTTGTATTCAATCCCGATGCACTTTCTGTGTTTCATCAACACGCAGATGCTCCACAGATTACAGAATACCTCCAGATGTGCTTCGGAAACTACCACTGGTCTTCCAGGGAACGATCAAAGCGTAGACAGTTTGAGACATTACTCCCATGGAGAAAAGTCCGCAAGGTGCTTATTGTATTCAATGCCGATGCTATTTTTGTGATTCATCAACACTCTGAAGTTCCACAGATTACGGTATGCCTCCAGATGTGCTTCGAAAACTACTACTGGTCTTCCAGGGATTGATCAAAGCGTAGAGAATTTGATACAATACTCTCATGGAGAAAAGTCCGCATGGTGACTGTTGTATTGAATCCCGATGCAATTTCTGAATTTCATCAACACTCTGAAGGTCCACAGATTACGGAATGCCTACAGTTGTGCTACGGAAACTGCTACTGGTCTTCCAGGGAACGATCAAAGCGTAGACAGTTGAAGACATTACTCCCATATAGAAAAGCCCACATGGTACTTATTGTATTCAATACCGATGCAATTTTTGTGTTTCATCAACACTCTGAAGGTCCACAGATTACGGAATGCCTACAGATGTGCTTCGAAAACTACTACTGGTCTTCCAGGGATTGATCAAAGCGTAGAGAATTTATACAATACTCTCTTGGAAAAAAGTAAGCATGGTGACTGTTGTATTGAATCCCGATGCAATTTCCGAATTTCATCAACACTCTGAAGGTCCACAGATTACAGAATGCCTCCAGATGAGCTTCGGAATCTACTACTCGTCTTCAAGGGAACGATCAAAACGAAGACAGTATGAGACATAACTCCCATGGAGAAAAGTCCGCATGGTTCCTGTTGTATCCAATCCGGATGCAATTCCTGTGTTTCATCGATACTCTGAAGGTCCACAGATTTCAGAATGATTGCTTCGGAAGCTACTAGTGGTCTTCCAGGGATCGATCAAAGCGTATACAGTTTGAGACATTACTCCCATGGAGAAAAGTCCGCATTTTGACTATTGTATTCAATGCCGATGCAATTTTTGTGTTCCATCAACACTCTGAAGGTCCACAAATTACGGAATGCCCACAGATGTGCTTCGGAAACTACAACTGGTCTTCCAGGGAACGATCAAAGCGTAGACAGTTTTAGGCATTACACCCATTGAGAAAAGTTCGCATGGTGACAGTTATATTCTATCCCTATGCAATTTCAATGCTTCATCAACACGCTGAAGGTCCACAAATTACAGAATGCCTCTTGATGTGCTTCAGAAACTACTACTGGCCTTTCAGGAAGCGATCAAACCGTAGAAGGTTAGAGCCATTACTCCCATTGAAAAAATCACATGGTGAATCTTGTATTCAATACCGATGCAATTACAGTGTTTTATCAACACTCTGAAGGTCCGCGGACTGCAGAATGCCTCCAGATGTGCTTCAGAAACTACTACTGGTCTTCAGGAATCGATTAAAGCCTAGACAGTTTGAGACATTATTCATATGGAGAAAATACAGTTTGGTGACTGTTGTATGGAATGCCGATGCAATATCTGTGTTTAATCAACACTCTGAAGGCCCACAGATTACAGAATGCCCTCAGATGTGCTTCGGTAACTACTACTAGTCTTCTATGGAACGATCAAAGCGTAGACAGTTTGAGATATTACTCCCTGGGAGAAAAGTCTGAATGGTGCCTGTTCTATTCAATCCCGATGCAATTTCTGTGTTTAATCAACACTCGGAAGGTACACAGATTACAGAATGCCTCCAGATGTGCTTCAAGAACTACTAGTGGTCTTCCTGGAATCGATCAAACCGTCAAAGTTTAAGACATTACTCCCATAGAGAAAAGTCCACATGGTGCAAGTTGTATTTAATACCGATGCAATTTCTATGTTTCATCAACACTCTGAAGGTCCACGGATTACAGAATGCCTCCAAATGTGCTTCGGAAACTACTACTGGTCTTCCAGGAATCGATCAAAACGTAGACAGTTTGAGACATTACTCCCATGGAGAGAGGTCCACATGGTGCTTATTGTGTTCAATGCCGATTCAATTTCTGTGTTTCATCAACATTCTGAAGGTTCACAGATTACAGAATGCATTCAGATCTGCTTCGGAAACTACTACTAGTCTTCCAGGGAACGATCAAAGCGTAGACATTTTAAGACATTACTCCCATGGAGAAAAGTCCGCATGGTGCTTATTTTGTTCAATGCCGATTCAAACTCTGTGTTTCATCAACATTCTGAAGGTTCACAGATTACAGAATGCATCCAGATGTGCTTCGGAAACTACTACTAGTCTTCCAGGGAACGATCAAAGCGTAGACAGTTTAAGACATTACTCTTATGGAGAATAGTCCCCATTGTGCTTATTGTGTTCAATGAAGATGCAATTTTGTGTTTCATCAACACTCTGAAGGTACGCAGATTGCAGAATGCCTCCAGATGTGCTTCGGAAACTACTACTAGTCTTCCAGTGAACGATCAAAGCGTAGACAATTTGAGACATTACTCCCATGGAGAAAAGTCCGCATGGTGCTTATTGTGTTCAATGCCGATGCAATTTTTGTGTTTCATCAACACTTTGATGGTCCACAGATTACAGAATGCATCCAGATATGCTTCGGAAACTACTACTAGTCTTCCAGGGAACGATCAAACCGTAGACAGTTTAAGACATTACTCTCATGGAGAAAAGTCCGCATGGTGATTATTTTATTCAATGCCGATGCAATTTTTGTGTTTCATCAACACTCTGATGATCCACAGATTACGGAATGCCTACAGGTGTGCTTCGGAGACTGCTACTGGTCTTCCTGTGAACGATCAACGCGTAGACAGTTTAAGTCATTACTCCCATGGAGAAAAGTCCGCAAGGTGCTTATTGTATTCAATGCCGATGCAATTTTTGTGATTCATCAAAACTCTGAAGTTCCACAGATTACGGAATGCCTCCAGATGTGCTTCGAAAACTACTACTGGTCTTCCAGGGATTGATCAAAGCGTAGAGAATTTGATACAATACTCTCATGGAGAAAAGTCCGCAGGGTGTCTGTTGTATTTAATCCCGATGCAATTTTTGTGTTTCATCAACACTCTGAAGGTCCACAGATTACAGAATGCCTCCAGATGTGCTTCGGAAACTACTACTCGTCTTCAAGGGAACGATCAAAGCGTAGATAGTTTAAGATATTACTCCCATGGAGAAAAGTCCGCTTGGTGTCTGTTGTATTCAATCCCGATGCAATTTTTGTGTTTCATCAACACTCTGAAGGTCCACAGATTACGGAATGCCTACAGATGTGCTTCGGAAACTGCTACTGGTCTTCCAGGGAACGGTCAAAGCGTAGACACTTTTAAGACATTACTTCCATATAGAAAAGTGCGCATGGTGCTTATTGTGTTCAATGCCGATGCAATTTTTGTGTTTCATCAACACTCTGAAGGTCCACAAATTTTCGAATGCCTCCAGATGTGCTTCGGAAACTACTACTAGTCTTCCAGGGAACGATCAAAGCGTAGACAATTTAAGATATTACTCCCATGGAGAAAAGTCCGCTTGGTGCTTATTGTGTTCAATGCCGATGCAATTTTGGTGTTTCATCAACACTCTGAAGGTCCAGAGATTACACAATGTCTCCAGATGTGCTTCGGAAACTACTACTAGTCTTCCAGTGTACGATCAAAGCGTAGACAGTTTAAGACAATACTCCCATGGAGAAAAGTCCGCATGGTGCTTATTGTGTTCAATGCCGATGCAATTTGTGTGTTTCATCAACACTCTGGAGGCCCACAGATTAAAGAATGCATCCAGATGTGCTTCGGAAACAACTAGTTGTCTTCCAGTAATCGATCAAACCGTAGACAGTTTAACACATTTCTCCCATGGAGAGTAGTCTTCATGGCGTTAATTGTATTCAATGCCGATGCAATTTTGTGTTTCATCGAAACTCTGAAGGTCCACAGATTACGGAATACCTACAGATGTGCTTCGGAAACAACTACTGGTCTTCCAGGGAACGATCAAAACGTAGACAGTTAATGACGTTACTCCCATGGAGAAAAGTCCGCATGATGACTGTTGTATTCTATCCCGATGCAATTTCTGTGTTTCATAAACACTCTGAAGGTAAACATATTACGGAATGCCTACAGATGTACTTCAGAAACTACTACTCGTCTTCAAGGGAACGATCACAACGAAGACAGTATGAGACATAACTCCCATGGAGAAAAGTCCGCATGGTTCCTGTTGTATCCAATCCGGATGCAATTCCTGTGTTTCATCGATACTCTGAAGGTCCACAGATTTCAGAATGATTGCTTCGGAAGCTACTAGTGGTCTTCCAGGGATCGATCAAAGCGTATACAGTTTGAGACATTACTCCCATGGAGAAAAGTCCGCATTTTGACTATTGTATTCAATGCCGATGCAATTTTTGTGTTCCATCAACACTCTGAAGGTCCACAAATTACGGAATGCCCACAGATGTGCTTCGGAAACTACAACTGGTCTTATAGGGAACGATCAAAGCGTAGACAGTTTTAGGCATTACACCCATTGAGAAAAGTTCGCATGGTGACAGTTATATTCTATCCCTATGCAATTTCAATGCTTCATCAACACGCTGAAGGTCCACAAATTACAGAATGCCTCTTGATGTGCTTCAGAAACTACTACTGGCCTTTCAGGAAGCGATCAAACCGTAGAAGGTTAGAGCCATTACTCCCATTGAAAAAATCACATGGTGAATCTTGTATTCAATACCGATGCAATTACAGTGTTTTATCAACACTCTGAAGGTCCGCGGACTGCAGAATGCCTCCAGATGTGCTTCAGAAACTACTACTGGTCTTCAGGAATCGATTAAAGCCTAGACAGTTTGAGACATTATTCATATGGAGAAAATACAGTTTGGTGACTGTTGTATGGAATGCCGATGCAATATCTGTGTTTAATCAACACTCTGAAGGCCCACAGATTACAGAATGCCCTCAGATGTGCTTCGGTAACTACTTCTAGTCTTCTATGGAACGATCAAAGCGTAGACAGTTTGAGATATTACTCCCTGGGAGAAAAGTCTGAATGGTGCCTGTTCTATTCAATCCCGATGCAATTTCTGTGTTTAATCAACACTCGGAAGGTACACAGATTACAGAATGCCTCCAGATGTGCTTCAAGAACTACTAGTGGTCTTCCTGGAATCGATCAAACCGTCAAAGTTTAAGACATTACTCCCATAGAGAAAAGTCCACATGGTGCAAGTTGTATTTAATACCGATGCAATTTCTATGTTTCATCAACACTCTGAAGGTCCACGGATTACAGAATGCCTCCAAATGTGCTTCGGAAACTACTACTGGTCTTCCAGGAATCGATCAAAACGTAGACAGTTTGAGACATTACTCCCATGGAGAGAGGTCCACATGGTGCTTATTGTGTTCAATGCCGATTCAATTTCTGTGTTTCATCAACATTCTGAAGGTTCACAGATTACAGAATGCATCCAGATCTGCTTCGGAAACTACTACTAGTCTTCCAGGGAACGATCAAAGCGTAGACATTTTAAGACATTACTCCCATGGAGAAAAGTCCGCATGGTGCTTATTTTGTTCAATGCCGATTCAAACTCTGTGTTTCATCAACATTCTGAAGGTTCACAGATTACAGAATGCATCCAGATGTGCTTCGGAAACTACTACTAGTCTTCCAGGGAACGATCAAAGCGTAGACAGTTTAAGACATTACTCTTATGGAGAATAGTCCCCATTGTGCTTATTGTGTTCAATGAAGATGCAATTTTGTGTTTCATCAACACTCTGAAGGTACGCAGATTGCAGAATGCCTCCAGATGTGCTTCCGAAACTACTACTAGTCTTCCAGTGTACGATCAAAGCGTAGACAGTTTAAGACATTACTCCCATGGAGAAAAGTCCGCATGGTGCCTGTAGTATCCAATCGGGATGCAATTTCTGTGTTTCATCGATACTCTGAAGGTCCACAGATTACAGAATGCCTCCGGATGTGCTTCCGAAACTACTACTAGTCTTGTAGTGAACGATCAAAGCGTAGACAGTTCGAGACATTACTCCCATGGAGAAAAGTCCGCATGGTGCTTATTGAGTTCAATGCCGATGCAATTTTTGTGTTTCATGAACACTCTGAAGGTCCACAGATTATAGAATGCTTCCAGATATGCTTCGGAAACTACTACTAGTCTTCCAGGGAACGATCAAAGCGTAGACAGTTTAAGACATTACTCCCATGGAGAAAAGTCCGCATGTTGCTAATTGTGTTGAATGCCGATGCAATTTTTGGGTTTCATCAACATTCTGAAGGTAAACAGATTACAGAATGCATCCAGATGTGCTTCGGAAACTACTACTAGTCTTCCAGGGAACGATCAAAGCGTAGACAGTTTAAGACATTACTCCCACGGAGAAAAGTCCGCATGGTGTTTATTGTGTTCAATGCCGATGCAATTTTTGTGTTTCATCAACACTCTGAAGTTCCACAGATTACAGAATGCCTCCAGATGTACGTCGGAAACTACTACTAGTCTTCCAGTGAACGATCAAAGCGTAGACAGTTTAAGACATTACTCTCATGGAGAAAAGTCTGCAAGGTGCTTATTGTGTTTAATGCCGATTCAATTTCTGTGTTTCATCAACGCTTTGAAGGTCCACAGATTACAGAATGCCTCCAGATGTGCTTTGGAAACTAAAACTAGTCTTCCAGTGAACGATCAAAGGGTAGACAGTTTAAGACATTACTCCCATGGAGAAAAGTCCGCATGGTGCTTATTGTGTTCAATGCCGATGCTATTTTTGTGTTTCATCAACACTCTGAAGGTCCACAGATTACAGAATGCCTCCAGATGTGCTTCGGAAACTACTACAAGTCTTCCAGTGTACGATCAAATCGTAGAAAGTTTAAGACATTACTCTCATGGAGAAAAGTCTGCATGGTGCTTATTGTGTTCAATGCCGATTCAATTTCTGTGTTTCATCAACACTCTGAAGGTCCACAGATTACAGAATGCCTCCAGATGTGCTTTGGAAACTAAAACTAGTCTTCCAGTGAACGATCAAAGTGTAGACAGTTTAAGACATTACTCCCATGGAGAAAAGTCCGCATGGTGCTTATTGTGTTTAATGCAGATGCAATTTTTGTGTTTCATCAACACTCTGAAGGTCCACAGATTACAGAATGCCTCCAGATGTGCTTCGGAAACTACTACTAGTCTTCCAGTGTACGATCAAATCGTAGACAGTTTAAGACATTACTCCCATGGAGAAAAGTCCGCATGGTGATTATTGTGTTCGATGCCGATGCAATTTTTGTGTTTAATCAACACTCTGAAGGTCCACAGATTACAGAATGCATCCAGATGTTCTTCGGAAACTACTACTAGTGTTCCAGTGTACGATCAAAGCGTAGACAGTTTACGACATTACTCCCATGGAGAAAATTCCGCGTCGTGCTTATTGTGTTCAACGCCGATGCAATTTTTGTGTTTCATCAACACTCTGAAGGTCCACAAGTTACAGAATGCATCGAGATTTGCTTCGGAAACAACTACAAGTCTTCCAGTGCACGATCAAAGCGTAGAGAGTTTAAGACATTACTCCCATGGAGAAAATTCGGCATGGTGCTTATTGAGTTCAATGCTGATGCAATTTTTGTGTTTCATCAACTCTCTGAAGGTCCACAGATTACAGAATGCATCCAGATGTGCTTCGGAAGCTACTACTAGTCTTCCTGTTTACGATCAAAGCGTAGACAGTTTGAGACATTACTCCCATGGAGAAAAGTCCGAATGGTGCTTATTGTGTTCAATGACGATGCAATTTTTGTGTTTCATCAACACTCGGAAGGTCCACAGATTACAGAATGCATATAGATATGCTTCGGAAACTACTACTAGTCTTCCAGGGAACGATAAAAGCGTAGACAGTTTAAGACATTGCTCCCATGGAGAAAAGTCCGCATGGTGCTTATTGTGTTCAATGCCGATGCAATTTTTGGGATTCATCAACACTCTGAAGGTAAACAGATTACAGAATGCATCCAGATGTGCTTCGGAAACTACTACTAGTCTTCCAGGGAACGATCAAAGCGTAGACAGTTTAAGACATTACTCGCATGTAGAAATGTCCGCATGGTGCTTATTGTGATCAATGCCGATGCAATTTTTGTGTTTCATCAACACTCTGAAGGTCCATAGACTACAGAATGCCTCCAGATGTGCTTCGGAAACTACTACTAGTCTTCCAGTGTACGATCAAAGCGTAGACAGTTTAAGACATTACTCCCATGGAGAAAAGTCCGCACGGTGCTTATTGTGTTCAATGCCGATGCAATTTCTGTGTTTCATCAACACTGTGAGGGTATACAGAATACAGAATGCCTCCAAATGTGCTTCGGAGACCACTGCTAGTCTTCCAATGAACAATCAGAGAGTAGACAGTTTAAGACATTACTCTCATGGAGATAAGTCCGCATAGTGCTTATTGTGTTCAATGCCGATTCAATTTCTGTGTTTCATCAACACTCTGAACGTCCGCAGATTACAGAATGCCTCCAGATGTGCTTCGGAAACTACTACTAGTCTTCCAGTGTACGATCAAAGCGTAAACAGTTTAAGACATAACTCCAATGGAGAAAAGTCCGCATGGTGCATATTGTGTTCAATGCCAATGCAATTTTTGTGTTTCATCAACAATCTGAAGGTACACAGATTACAGAATGCCTCCAGATGTGCTTCGGAAACTACTACTAGTCATCCAGTGTACGATCAAAGCGTAGACATTTTAAGACATTACTCCCATGGAGAAAAGTCCGCATGGTTCTTATTGTGTTTAATGCCGATGCAATTTCTGTTTTTCATCAACACTCTGAAGGTATACAGATTACAGAATGCCTCCAAATGTGCTTCGGAAACTACTGCTAGTCTTCCAGTGAACGATCACAGCGTAGACAGATTAAGGCATTACTCTCATGGAGATAAGTTCGCATGGTGCTTATTGTGTTCAATGCCGATGCAATTTCTGTGTTTCATCAACACTCTGAAGGTCAACAGATTACAGAATGCCTCCAGATGTGCTTCGGAAACTAGCACTAGTCTTCCAGTGAACGATCAAAGCGAAGACAGTAAAAGACATTACTCTCATGGAGAGTAGTCCGCATAGTGCTTATTGTGGTCAATGCCGATGCAATTTCTGTGTTTCATCAAAACTCTGATGGTCCACAGATTACAGAATGCCTCCAGATGTGCTTCGGAAACTACTACTAGTCTTCCAGTGTACGATCAACGCGTAGACAGTTTAAGACATTACTCATATGGAGAAAAGTCCGCATGGTGCTTATTGTGTTCAATGCCGATTCAATTTCTGTGTTTCATCAACACTCTGAAGGTCCATAGATTACAGAATGCCTCCAGATGTGCTTCTAAAACTACTACTAGTCTTCCAGTGTACGATCAAAGCGTAGACAGTTTAAGACATACTCCCATGGAGAAAAGTCCGAATGGTGCTTATTGTGTTAAATGCCGATGCAATTTCTGTGATTCATCAACACTCTGAAGGTCCACAGATTACAGAATGCCTCCAGATGTGCTTCGGAAACTACTACTAGTCTTCCACTGTACGATCAAAGCGTAGACAGTTTAAAACATTACTCCCATGGAGAAAAGTCCGCATGGTGATTATTGTGTTCAATGCCGATGCAATTTTTGTGTTTCATCAAAACTCTGAAGGTCCACAGATTACAGAATGCCTCCAGATATGCCTCGGAAACTATTACTAGTTTTCCTGTGTACGATCAATGCGTATACAATTTAAGACATTACTCCCATGGAGATAAGTCCGCATGGTGCTTATTGTGTTCAATGCCGATGCAATTTTTGTGTTTCATCAACACTCTGAAGGTCCACAGATTACAGAATGCCTCCAGATGTGCTTCGGAAACTAGTACTAGTCTTCCAGTGTACGATCAAAGCGTAGACAGTTTAAGACATTACTCCCATGGAGAAAAGTCCTCATGGTGATTAGTGTGTTCAATGCCGATGCAATTTTTGAGTTCCATCAACACTCTGAAGGTCCTCAGATTACAGAATGCATCCAGATGTGCTTCGGAAACTACTACTAGTCTTCCAGGGAACGATCAAAGCGTAGACAGTTTAAGACATTACTCCCAAGGAAAAAAGTCCGCATGGTGCTTATTGTGTTCAATGCCGATGCAATTTTTGTGTTTCATCAACACTCTGAAGGTTCACAGATTACAGAATGCCTCCAGATGTGCTTCGGAAACTACTACTAGTCTTCCAGTGTACGATCAAAGCGTAGACAGTTTATGACATTACTCCCATGGAGAAAAGTCGGCATGGTGCTTATTGTGTTCAATGATGATGCAATTTCTGTGTTTCATCAACACTGTGAAGGTCCACAGATAACAAAATCCCTCCAGATGTGTTTCGGAAACTGCTACCAGTCTTCCAGTGTACGATCAAACCGTAGACAGTTTAAGACATTACTCCCATGGAGAAACGTGCGCATGGTGCCTATTGTGTTCAATGCCGATGCAATTTGTGTTTTTCATCAACACTCTGAAGGTCCACAGATTACAGAATGCCTCCAGATGTTCTTCGGAAACTACTACTAGTCTTCCAGTGAACGATCAAAGCGTAGACTGTTTAAGACATTACTCTCATGGAGAAAAGTCCGCATGGTGCTTATTGTGTTAAATGCCGATGCAATTTCTGTGATTCATCAGCACTCTGAAGGTCCACAGATTACAGAATGCCTCCAGATGTGCTTCGGAAACTAGCACTAGTCTTCCAGTGAACGATCAAAGCGAAGACAGTATAAGACATTACTCTCATGGAGAGAAGTCTGCATAGTGCTTATTGTGGTCAATGCCGATGCAATTTCTGTGTTTCATCAACACTCTGAAGGTCCACAGATTACGGAATGCCTCCAGATGTGCTTCGGAAACTACTACTAGTCTTCCAGTGTACGATCAAAGCGTAGACAGTTTAAGACATTACTCCCATGGAGAAAAGTCCGCATGGTGCTTATTGTGTTCAATGCCGATGCAATTTCTGTGTTTCATCAACACTCTGAGGGTATACAGATTGCAGAATGCCTCCAAATGTGCTTCCGAAACTACTGCCAGTCTTCCAGTGAACGATTACAACGTAGACAGTTTAAGACATTACTCTCATGGAGATAAGTCCGCATGGTGCTTATTGTGTTCAATGCCGATTCAATTTCTGGGTTTCATCAACACTCTGAAGGTCCATAGATTACAGAATGCCTCCAGATGTGCTTCGAAAACTACTACTAGTCTTCCAGTGTACGATCAAAGCGTAGACAGTTTAAGACATACTCCCATGGAGAAAAGTCCGCATGGTGCTTATTGTGTTAAATGCCGATGCAATTTCTGTGATTCATCAGCACTCTGAAGGTCCACAGATTACAGAATGCCTCCAGATGTGCTTCGGAAACTACTACTAGTCTTCCAGTGTACGATCAAAGCGTAGACAGTTTAAGACATTACTCCCATGGAGAAAAGTCCGCACGGTGCTTATTGTGTTCAATGCCGATGCAATTTCTGTGTTTCATCAACACTCTGAGGGTATACAGATTACAGAATGCGTCCAAATGTGCTTCGGAAACTACTGCTAGTCTTCCAGTGAACGATCACAGAGTAGACAGTTTAAGACATTACTCTCATGGAGATAAGTCCGCATGGTGCTTATTGTGTTAAATGCCGATGCAATTTCTGTGTTTCATCAACACTCTGAAGGTCCACAGATTACAGAATGCCTCCAGATGTGCTTCGGAAACTACTACTAGTCTTCCAGTGTACGATCAAAGCGTAGACAGTTTAAGACATTACTCCCATGGAGAAAAGTCCGCACGGTGCTTATTGTGTTCAATGCCGATGCAATTTCTGTGTTTCATCAACACTGTGAGGGTATACAGAATACAGAATGCCTCCAAATGTGCTTCGGAAACCAATGCTAGTCTTCCAGTGAACAATCAGAGAGTACACAGTTAAAGACATTACTCTCATGGAGATAAGTCCGCATGGTGCTTATTGTGTTCAATGCCGATTCAATTTCTGTGGTTCATCAACACTCTGAAGGTCCACAGATTACAGAATGCCTCCAGATGTGCTTCGGAAACTAGCACTAGTCTTCCAGTGAACGATCAAAGCGTAGACAGTATAAGACATTACTCTCATGGAGAGAAGTCCGCACAGAGCTTATTGTGGTCAATGCCAATGCAATTTATGTGTTTCATCAACAATCTGAAGGTCCACAGATTACATAATGCATCCAGATGTGCTTCGGAAACTACTACTAGCCTTCCAGTGTACGATCAAAGCGTAGACAGTTTAAGACATTACTCTCATTGAGAAAAGTCCGCTTGGAGCTTATTGTGTTCAATGGCGATGCAATTTTTGTGTTTCATCAACACCCTGAAGGTAAACAGATTACAGAATCCCTCCAGATGTGCTTCGGAAACTACTGCTAGTCTTCCAGTGAACGATCAAGCGTAGACAGTTTCAGACATTACTCTCATGGAGATAAGTCCGCATAGTGCTTATTGTGTTCAATGCCGATTCAATTTCTGTGTTTCATCAACACTCTGAAGGTACACAGATTACAGAATGCCTCCAGATGTGCTTCGGAAACTACTACTAGTCATCCAGTGAACGATCAAAGCGTAGACAGTTTGAGACATTACTCCCATGGAGAGAAGTCAACATGGTGCTTATTGTGTTCAATGCCGATGCAATTTTTGTGTTTCATCAACACTCTGAAGGTTCACAGATTACAGAATGCATCCAGATATGCTTCGGAAACTACTACTAGTGTTCCAGGGAACGATCAAAGCGTAGACAGTTTAAGACATTACTCCCATGGAGAAATGTCCGCATGGTGCTTATTGTGATCAATGCCGATGCAATTTTTGTGTTTCATCAACACTCTGAAGGTCCACAGATTACAGAATGCATCCAGATGTGCTTCATAAACTACTACAAGTCTTCCAGGGAACGATCAAAGCGTCGACATTCTAAGACATTTTTCCCATGGAGAAAAGTCCGCATGGTGCTTATTGTGTTCAATGCCGATTCAATTTCTGTGTTTCATCGACACACTGAAGGTCACAGATTACAGAATGCATCCAGATGTGCTTCAGAAACTACTACTAGTCTTCCAGTGTACGATCGAAGCGTAGACAGTTTATGACATTACTCCCATGGAGAAAAGTCGGCATGGTGCTTATTGTGTTCAATGATGATGCAATTTCTGTGTTTCATCAACACTGTGAAGGTCCACAGATAACAAAATCCCTCCAGATGTGTTTCGGAAACTGCTACCAGTCTTCCAGTGTACGATCAAACCGTAGACAGTTTAAGACATTACTCCCATGGAGAAACGTGCGCATGGTGCCTATTGTGTTCAATGCCGATGCAATTTGTGTTTTTCATCAACACTCTGAAGGTCCACAGATTACAGAATGCCTCCAGATGTTCTTCGGAAACTACTACTAGTCTTCCAGTGAACGATCAAAGCGTAGACTGTTTAAGACATTACTCTCATGGAGAAAAGTCCGCATGGTGCTTATTGTGTTCAATGCCGATTCTATTTCTGTGTTTCATCAACACTCTGAAGGTCCACAGATTACAGAATGCCTCCAGATGTGCTTCGAAAACTACTACTAGTCTTCCAGTGTAAGATCAAAGCGTAGACAGTTTGAGACATACTCCCATGGAGAAACGTCCGCATGGTGCTTATTGTGTTAAATGCCGATGCAATTACTGTGTTTCATCAACACTCTGAAGGTCGACAGATTACAGAATGCCTCCAGATGTGCTTCGGAAACTACTACTAGTCTTCCAGTGTACGATCATAGCGTAGACAGTTTAAGACATTACTCCCGTGGAGAAAAGTCCGCATGGTGCTTATTGTGTTCAATGCCGATCCAATTTCTGTGTTTCGTCAACACTCTGAAGGTATACAGATTACAGAATGCCTCCAGATGTGCTTCGAAAACTACTACTAGTTTTCCAGTGTAAGATCAAAGCGTAGACAGTTTGAGACATACTCCCATGGAGAAAAGTCCGCATGGTGCTTATTGTGTTAAATGCCGATGCAATTACTGTGTTTCATCAACACTCTGAAGGTCGACAGATTACAGAATGCCTCCAGATGTGCTTCGGAAACTACTACTAGTCTTCCAGTGTACGATCAAAGCGTAGACAGTTTAAGACATTACTCCCATGGAGAAAAGTCCGCATGGTGCTTATTGTGTTCAATGCCGATGCAATTTCTGTGTTTCATCAACACTCTGAGGGTATACAGATTGCAGAATGCCTCCAAATGTGCTTCCGAAACTACTGCCAGTCTTCCAGTGAACGATTACAACGTAGACAGTTTAAGACATTACTCTCATGGAGATAAGTCCGCATGGTGCTTATTGTGTTCAATGCCGATTCAATTTCTGGGTTTCATCAACACTCTGAAGGTCCATAGATTACAGAATGCCTCCAGATGTGCTTCGAAAACTACTACTAGTCTTCCAGTGTACGATCAAAGCGTAGACAGTTTAAGACATACTCCCATGGAGAAAAGTCCGCATGGTGCTTATTGTGTTAAATGCCGATGCAATTTCTGTGATTCATCAGCACTCTGAAGGTCCACAGATTACAGAATGCCTCCAGATGTGCTTCGGAAACTACTACTAGTCTTCCAGTGTACGATCAAAGCGTAGACAGTTTAAGACATTACTCCCATGGAGAAAAGTCCGCACGGTGCTTATTGAGTTCAATGCCGATGCAATTTCTGTGTTTCATCAACACTCTGAGGGTATACAGATTACAGAATGCGTCCAAATGTGCTTCGGAAACTACTGCTAGTGTTCCAGTGAACGATCACAGAGTAGACAGTTTAAGACATTACTCTCATGGAGATAAGTCCGCATGGTGCTTATTGTGTTAAATGCCGATGCAATTTCTGTGTTTCATCAACACTCTGAAGGTCCACAGATTACAGAATGCCTCCAGATGTGCTTCGGAAACTACTACTAGTCTTCCAGTGTACGATCAAAGCGTAGACAGTTTAAGACATTACTCCCATGGAGAAAAGTCCGCACGGTGCTTATTGTGTTCAATGCCGATGCAATTTCTGTGTTTCATCAACACTGTGAGGGTATACAGAATACAGAATGCCTCCAAATGTGCTTCGGAAACCACTGCTAGTCTTCCAGTGAACAATCAGAGAGTAGACAGTTTAAGACATTACTCTCATGGAGATAAGTCCGCATGGTGCTTATTGTGTTCAATGCCGATTCAATTTCTGTGGTTCATCAACACTCTGAAGGTCCACAGATTACAGAATGCCTCCAGATGTGCTTCGGAAACTAGCACTAGTCTTCCAGTGAACGATCAAAGCGTAGACAGTATAAGACATTACTCTCATGGAGAGAAGTCCGCACAGAGCTTATTGTGGTCAATGCCAATGCAATTTTTGTGTTTCATCAACAATCTGAAGGTCCACAGATTACATAATGCATCCAGATGTGCTTCGGAAACTACTACTAGCCTTCCAGTGTACGATCAAAGCGTAGACAGTTTAAGACATTACTCTCATTGAGAAAAGTTCGCATGGAGCTTATTGTGTTCAATGGCGATGCAATTTTTGTGTTTCATCATCACCCTGAAGGTAAACAGATTACAGAATCCCTCCAGATGTGCTTCGGAAACTACTGCTAGTCTTCCAGTGAACGATCAAGCGTAGACAGTTTCAGACATTACTCTCATTGAGATAAGTCCGCATAGTGCTTATTGTGTTCAATGCCGATTCAATTTCTGTGTTTCATCAACACTCTGAAGGTACACAGATTACAGAATGCCTCCAGATGTGCTTCGGGAACTACTACTAGTCATCCAGTGAACGATCAAAGCGTAGACAGTTTGAGACATTACTCCCGTGGAGAAAAGTCCGCATGGTGCTCATTGTGTTCAATGCCGATACATTTTTTGTGTTTCATCAACACTCTGAAGGTCCACAGATTACAGAATGCCTCCAGATGTGCTTCGGAAACTACTACTAGTCTTCCAGTGTACGATCAAACGTAGACATTTTAAGACATTACTCCCATGGAGAAAAGTCCGCATGGTTCTTATTGTGTTTAATGCCGATGCAATTTCTGTTTTTCATCAACACTCTGAAGGTATACAGATTACAGAATGCCTCCAAATGTGCTTCGGAAACTACTGCTAGTCTTCCAGTGAACGATCACAGCGTAGACAGATTAAGGCATTACTCTCATGGAGATAAGTTTGCATGGTGCTTATTGTGTTCAATGCCGATGCAATTTCTGTGTTTCATCAACACTCTGAAGGTCAACAGATTACAGAATGCCTCCAGATGTGCTTCGGAAACTAGCACTAGTCTTCCAGTGAACGATCAAAGCGAAGACAGTATAAGACATTACTCTCATGGAGAGTAGTCCGCATAGTGCTTATTGTGGTCAATGCCGATGCAATTTCTGTGTTTCATCAAAACTCTGAAGGTCCACAGATTACAGAATGCCTCCAGATGTGCTTCGGAAACTACTACTAGTCTTCCAGTGTACGATCAAAGCGTAGACAGTTTAAGACATTACTCATATGGAGAAAAGTCCGCATGGTGCTTATTGTGTTCAATGCCGATTCAATTTCTGTGTTTCATCAACACTCTGAAGGTCCATAGATTACAGAATGCCTCCAGATGTGCTTCTAAAACTACTACTAGTCTTCCAGTGTACGATCAAAGCGTAGACAGTTTAAGACATACTCCCATGGAGAAAAGTCCGAATGGTGCTTATTGTGTTAAATGCCGATGCAATTTCTGTGATTCATCAACACTCTGAAGGTCCACAGATTACAGAATGCCTCCAGATGTGCTTCGGAAACTACTACTAGTCTTCCAATGTACGATCAAAGCCTAGACAGTTTAAGCCATTACTCCCATGGAGAAAAGTCCGCAATTTGCTTATTGTGTTCAATGCCGATGCAATTTCTGTGTTTCATCAACACTCTGAAGGTATACAGATTACAGAATGCCTCCAAATGTGCTTCGGAAACTACTGCTAGTCTTCCAGTGAACGATCACAGCGTAGACAGTTTAAGACATTACTCTCATGGAGATAAGTCCGCATGGTGCTTATTGTGTTAAATGCCGATGCAATTTCTGCTTTTCATCAACACTCTGAAGGTCCACAGATTACTGAATGCCTCCAGATGTGCTTCGGAATCTAATACTAGTCTTCCAGTGAACGATCAATGCGTAGACAGTATAAGACATTACTCTCATGAAGAAGAGTCCGCATGGTGCTTATTGTGTTCAATGCCGATTCAATTTCTGTGTTTCATCAACACTCTGAAGGTCCACAGATTACAGAATGCCTCCAGATGTGCTTCGGAAACTACCACTAGTCTTCCAGTGAACGATCAAAGCTAAGACAGTTTAAGACATGACTTCCATGGAGAAAAGTCCGCATGGTGCTTATTGTGTTCAATGCCGATGCAATTTTTGTGTTTCATCAACACTCTGAAGGTCCTCAGATTACAGAATGCATCCAGATGTGCTTCGGAAACTACTACTAGTCTTCCAGGGAACGATCAAAGCGTAGACAGTTTAAGACATTACCCCCATGGAGAAAAGTCCGCATGGTGCTTATTGTGTTCAATGCCGATTCAATTTCTGTGTTTCATCGACACACTGAAGGTCACAGATTACAGAATGCATCCAGATGTGCTTCGGAAACTACTACTAGTCTTCCAGTGTACGATCATAGCGTAGACAGTTTAAGACATTACTCCCGTGGAGAAAAGTCCGCATGGTGCTTATTGTGTTCAATGCCGATCCAATTTCTCTGTTTCGTCAACACTCTGAAGGTATACAGATTACAGAATGCCTCCAGATGTGCTTCGAAAACTACTACTAGTTTTCCAGTGTAAGATCAAAGCGTACACAGTTTGAGACATACTCCCATGGAGAAAAGTCCGCATGGTGCATATTGTGGTTAATGCCGATGCAATTTCTGTGTGTCATCAACACTCTGAAGGTCCACAGATTACAGAATGCCTCCAGATGTGCTTCGGAAACTAGCACTAGTCTTCCAGTGAACGATCAAAGCGAAGACAGTATAAGACATTACTCTCATGGAGAGAAGTCCGCATAGTGCTTATTGTGGTCAATGCCGATGCAATTTCTGTGTTTCATCAACACTCTGAAGGTCCACAGATTACAGAATGCCTCCAGATGTGCTTCGGAACTACTACTAGTCTTCCAGTGTACGATCAAAGCGTAGACTGTTTAAGACATTACTCTCATGGAGAAAAGTCCGCATGGTGCTTATTGTGTTCAATGCCGATTCTATTTCTGTGTTTCATCAACACTCTGAAGGTCCACAGATTACAGTATGCCTCCAGATGTGCTTCGGAAACTAGCACTAGTCTTCCAGTGAACGATCAAAGCGAAGACAGTATAAGACATTACTCTCATGGAGAGAAGTCCGCATAGTGGTTATTGTGGTCAATGCCGATGCAATTTCTGTGTTTCATCAACACTCTGAAGGTCGACAGATTACAGAATGCCTCCAGATGTGCTTCGGAAACTACTACTAGTCTTCCAGTGTACGATCATAGCGTAGACAGTTTAAGACATTACTCCCGTGGAGAAAAGTCCGCATGGTGCTTATTGTGTTCAATGCCGATCCAATTTCTGTGTTTCGTCAACACTCTGAAGGTATACAGATTACAGAATGCCTCCAGATGTGCTTCGAAAACTACTACTAGTTTTCCAGTGTAAGATCAAAGTGTACACAGTTTGAGACATACTCCCATGGAGAAAAGTCCGCATGGTGCATATTGTGGTTAATGCCGATGCAATTTCTGTGTGTCATCAACACTCTGAAGGTCCACAGATTACAGAATGCCTCCAGATGTGCTTCGGAAACTACTGCTAGTCTTCCAGTGTACGATCAAAGCGTAGACAGTTTAAGACATTACTCTCATGGAGAGAAGTCCGCATAGTGCTTATTGTGGTCAATGCCGATGCAATTTCTCTGTTTCATCAACACTCTGAAGGTCCACAGATTACAGAATGCCTCCAGATGTGCTTCGGAAACTACTACTAGTCTTCCAGTGTACGATCAAAGCGTAGACAGTTTAAGACATTACTCCCATGGAGAAAAGTCCGCATGGTGCTTATTGTGTTCAATGCCGATGCAATTTCTGTGTTTCATCAACACTCTGAGGGTATACAGATTGCAGAATGCCTCCAAATGTGCTTCCGAAACTACTGCCAGTCTTCCAGTGAACGATTACAACGTAGACAGTTTAAGACATTACTCTCATGGAGATAAGTCCGCATGGTGCTTATTGTGTTCAATGCCGATTCAATTTCTGGGTTTCATCAACACTCTGAAGGTCCATAGATTACAGAATGCCTCCAGATGTGCTTCGAAAACTACTACTAGTCTTCCAGTGTACGATCAAAGCGTAGACAGTTTAAGACATACTCCCATGGAGAAAAGTCCGCATGGTGCTTATTGTGTTAAATGCCGATGCAATTTCTGTGATTCATCAGCACTCTGAAGGTCCACAGATTACAGAATGCCTCCAGATGTGCTTCGGAAACTACTACTAGTCTTCCAGTGAACGATCAAAGCGTAGACTGTTTAAGACATTACTCTCATGGAGAAAAGTCCGCATGGTGCTTATTGTGTTCAATGCCGATTCTATTTCTGTGTTTCATCAACACTCTGAAGGTCCACAGATTACAGTATGCCTCCAGATGTGCTTCGGAAACTAGCACTAGTCTTCCAGTGAACGATCAAAGCGAAGACAGTATAAGACATTACTCTCATGGAGAGAAGTCCGCATAGTGCTTATTGTGGTCAATGCCGATGCAATTTCTGTGTTTCATCAACACTCTGAAGGTCGACAGATTACAGAATGCCTCCAGATGTGCTTCGGAAACTACTACTAGTCTTCCAGTGTACGATCATAGCGTAGACAGTTTAAGACATTACTCCCGTGGAGAAAAGTCCGCATGGTGCTTATTGTGTTCAATGCCGATCCAATTTCTGTGTTTCGTCAACACTCTGAAGGTATACAGATTACAGAATGCCTCCAGATGTGCTTCGAAAACTACTACTAGTTTTCCAGTGTAAGATCAAAGCGTACACAGTTTGAGACATACTCCCATGGAGAAAAGTCCGCATGGTGCATATTGTGGTTAATGCCGATGCAATTTCTGTGTGTCATCAACACTCTGAAGGTCCACAGATTACAGAATGCCTCCAGATGTGCTTCGGAAACTAGCACTAGTCTTCCAGTCAACGATCAAACGAAGACAGTATAAGACTTTACTCTCATGGAGAGAAGTCCGCATAGTGCTTATTGTGGTCAATGCCGATGCAATTTCTCTGTTTCATCAACACTCTGAAGGTCCACAGATTACAGAATGCCTCCAGATGTGCTACGGAAACTACTACTAGTCTTCCAGTGTACGATCAAAGCGTAGACTGTTTAAGACATTACTCTCATGGAGAAAAGTCCGCATGGTGCTTATTGTGTTCAATGCCGATTCTATTTCTGTGTTTCATCAACACTCTGAAGGTCCACAGATTACAGTATGCCTCCAGATGTGCTTCGGAAACTAGCACTAGTCTTCCAGTGAACGATCAAAGCGAAGACAGTATAAGACATTACTCTCATGGAGAGAAGTCCGCATAGTGCTTATTGTGGTCAATGCCGATGCAATTTCTGTGTTTCATCAACACTCTGAAGGTCCACAGATTACAGAATGCCTCCAGATGTGCTTCGGAAACTACTACTAGTCTTCCAGTGTACGATCAAAGCGTAGACAGTTTAAGACATTACTCCCATGGAGAAAAGTCCGCATGGTGCTTATTGTGTTCAATGCCGATGCAATTTCTGTGTTTCATCAACACTCTGAGGGTATACAGATTGCAGAATGCCTCCAAATGTGCTTCCGAAACTACTGCCAGTCTTCCAGTGAAGGATTACAACGTAGACAGTTTAAGACATTACTCTCATGGAGATAAGTCCGCATGGTGCTTATTGTGTTCAATGCCGATTCAATTTCTGGGTTTCATCAACACTCTGAAGGTCCATAGATTACAGAATGCCTCCAGATGTGCTTCGAAAACTACTACTAGTCTGCCAGTGTACGATCAAAGCGTAGACAGTTTAAGACATACTCCCATGGAGAAAAGTCCGCATGGTGCTTATTGTGTTAAATGCTGATGCAATTTCTGTGATTCATCAGCACTCTGAAGGTCCACAGATTACAGAATGCCTCCAGATGTTCTTCGGAAACTACTACTAGTCTTCCAGTGTACGATCAAAGCGTAGACAGTTTAAGACATTACTCCCATGGAGAAAAGTCCGCACGGTGCTTATTGTGTTCAATGCCGATGCAATTTCTGTGTTTCATCAACACTCTGAGGGTATACAGATTACAGAATGCGTCCAAATGTGCTTCGGAAACTACTGCTAGTCTTCCAGTAAACGATCACAGAGTAGACAGTTTAAGACATTACTCTCATGGAGATAAGTCCGCATGGTGCTTATTGTGTTAAATGCCGATGCAATTTCTGTGTTTCATCAACACTCTGAAGGTCCACAGATTACACAATGCCTCCAGATGTGCTTCGGAAACTAATACTAGTCTTCAAGTGAACGATCAAACTGTAGACAGTTTAAGACATTACTCTCATGGAGAAAAGTCCGCATGGTGCTTATTGTGTTCAATGCCGATTCAATTTCTGTGTTTCATTAACACTCTGAAGGTCCACAGATTACAGAATGCCTCTAGATGTGCTTCGGAAACTACTACTAGTCTTCCAGTGAACGATCAAAGCTAAGACAGTTTAAGACATTACTTCCATGGAGAAAAGTCCGCATGGTGCTTATTGTGTTCAATGCCGATGCAATTTCTGTGTTTCATCAACACTCTGAGGGTATACAGATTGCAGAATGCCTCCAAATGTGCTTCCGAAACTACTGCCAGTCTTCCAATGAACGATTATAACGTAGACAGTTTAAGACATTACTCTCATGGAGATAAGCTCGCATTGTGCTTATTGTGTTCGATGCCGATTCAATTTCTGTGTTTCATCAACACTCTGAAGGTCCATAGATTACAGGTTGCCTCCAGATGTGCTTCGAAAACTACTACTAGTCTTCCAGTGTACGATCAAAGCGTAGACAGTTTAAGACATACTCCCATGGAGAAAAGTCCGCATGGTGCTTATTGTGTTAAATGCCGATGCAATTTCTGTAATTCTTCAACACTCCGAAGGTCCACAGATTACAGAATGCCTCCAGATGTGCTTCGGAAACTGCTACTAGTCTTCCAGTGTACGATCAAAGCGTAGACAGTCTAAGACATTACTCCCATGGAGAAAAGTCCGCACGGTGCTTATTGTGTTCAATGCCGATGCAATTTCTGTGTTTCATCAACACTCTGAGGGTATACAGATTACAGAATGCCTCCAAATGTGCTTCGGAAACTACTGCTAGTCTTTCAGTGAACGATCACAGAGTAGACAGTTTAAGACATTACTCTCATGGAGATAAGTCCGCATGGTGCTTATTGTGTTCAATGCCGATTCAATTTCTGTGTTTCATCAACACTCTGAAGGTCCACAGATTACAGAATGGCTTCAGATGTGCTTCGGAAACTACCACTAGTCTTCCAGTGAACGATCAAAGCGTAGACAGTTTATGACATTACTCCCATGGAGAAAGGTCCGCATGGTGCTTATTGTGTTCAATGCCGATGCAATTTTTGTGTTTCATCAACACTCTGAAGGTCCACAGATTACAGAATGCCTCTAGATGTGCTTCGGAAACTACTACTAGTCTTCCAGTGTACGATAAAAGCGGAGACAGTTTTAGACATTACGCCCATGGAGAAAAGTCCACATGGTGCTTATTGTGTTCAATGCCGATGCAATTTCTGTGTTTCATCATCACTCTGAAGGTATACAGATTACAGAATGCCTCCAAATGCGCTTCGGAAACTACTGCTAGTCTTCCAGTGAAAGATCACAGCGTAGACAGATTAAGGCATTACTCTCATGGAGATAAGTCCGCATGGTGCTTATTGCGTTCAATGCCGATTCAATTTCTGTGTTTCATCAACACTCTGAAGGTCCACAGATTACAGAATGCCTCCAGATGTGCTTCGGAAACTAGCACTAGTCTTCCAGTGAACGATCATAGCGTAGACAGTTTAAGACATTACTCCCGTGGGGAAAGTCCGCATGGTGCTTATTGCGTTCAATGCCGATCCAATTTCTGTGTTTCGTCAACACTCTGAAGGTATACAGATTACAGAATGCCTCCAGATGTGCTTCGAAAACTACTACTAGTTTTCCAGTGTAAGATCAAAGCGTAGACAGTTTGAGACATACTCCCATGGAGAAAAGTCCGCATGGTGCATATTGTGGTTAATGCCGATGCAATCTCTGTGTGTCATCAACACTCTGAAGGTCCACAGATTACAGAATGCCTCCAGATGTGCTTCGGAAACTAGCACTAGTCTTCCAGTGAACGATCAAAGCGAAGACAGTATAAGACATTACTCTCATGGAGAGAAGTCCGCATAGTGCTTATTGTGGTCAATGCCGATGCAATTTCTGTGTTTCATCAACACTCTGAAGGTCCACAGATTACAGAATGCCTCCAGATGTGCTTCGGAAACTACTACTAGTCTTCCAGTGAACGATCAAAGCGTAGACAGTTTAAGACATTACTCCCATGGAGAAAAGTCCGCATGGTGCGTATTGTGTTCAATGCCGATGCAATTTCTGTGTTTCATCAACACTCAGAGGGTATACAGATTGCAGAATGCCTCCAAATTTGCTTCCGAAACTACTGCCAGTCTTCCAGTGAACGATTACAACGTAGACAGTTTTAGACATTACTCCCATGGAGAAAAGTCCGCATGGTGATTAGTGTGTTCCATGCCGATGCAATTTTTGAGTTCCATCAACACTCTGAAGGTCCTCAGATTACAGAATGCATCCAGATGTGCTTCGGAAACTACTACTAGTCTTCCAGGGAACGATCAAAGCGTAGACAGTTTATGACATTACTCCCATGGAGAAAATTCGGCATGGTGCTTATTGTGTTCAATGCCGATGCAATTTCTGTGTTTCATCAACACTGTGAAGGTCCACAGATTACAAAATCCCTCCAGATGTGTTTCGGAAACTGCTACCAGTCTTCCAGTGTACGATCAAACCGTAGACAGTTTAAGACATTACTCCCATGGAGAAACGTGCGCATGGTGCCTATTGTGTTCAATGCCGATGCAATTTGTGTTTTTCATCAACACTCTGAAGGTCCACAGATTACAGAATGCCTCCAGATGTGCTTCGGAAACTACTACTAGTCTTCCAGTGAACGATCAAAGCGTAGACTGTTTAAGACATTACTCTCATGGAGAAAAGTCCGCATGGTGCTTATTGTGTTCAATGCCGATTCTATTTCTGTGTTTCATCAACACTCTGAAGGTCCACAGATTACAGAATGCCTCCAGATGTGCTTCGAAAACTACTACTAGTCTTCCAGTATAAGATCAAAGCGTAGACAGTTAGAGACATACTCCCATGGAGAAAAGTCCGCATGGTGCTTATTGTGTTAAATGCCGATGCAATTTCTGTGTTTCATCAACACTCTGAAGGTCCACAGATTACAGAATGCCTCCAGATGTGCTTCGGAAACTACTACTAGTCTTCCAGTGTACGATCATAGCGTAGACAGTTTAAGACATTACTCCCGTGGAGAAAAGTCCGCAAGGTGCTTATTGTGTTCAATGCCGATCCAATTTCTGTGTTTCGTCAACACTCTGAAGGTATACAGATTACAGAATGCCTCCAGATGTGCTTCGAAAACTACTACTAGTTTTCCAGTGTAAGATCAAAGCGTAGACAGTTTGAGACATACTCCCATGGCGAAAAGTCCGCATGGTGCATATTGTGGTTAATGCCGATGCAATTTCTGTGTGTCATCAACACTCTGAAGGTCCACAGATTACAGAATGCCTCCAGATGTGCTTCGGAAACTAGCACTAGTCTTCCAGTGAACGATCAAAGCGAAGACAGTATAAGACATTACTCTCATCTAGAGAAGTCCGCATAGTGCTTATTGTGGTCAATGCCGATGCAATTTCTGTGTTTCATCAACACTCTGAAGGTCCACAGATTACAGAATGCCTCCAGATGTGCTTCGGAAACTACTACTAGTCTTCCAGTGTACGATCAAAGCGTAGACAGTTTAAGACATTACTCCCATGGAGAAAAGTCCGCATGGTGCTTATTGTGTTCAATGCCGATGCAATTTCTGAGTTTCATCAACACTCTGAGGGTATACAGATTGCAGAATGCCTCCAAATGTGCTTCCGAAACTACTGCCAGTCTTCCAGTGAACGATTACAACGTAGACAGTTTAAGACATTACTCTCATGGAGATAATTCCGCATGGTGCTTATTGTGTTCAATGCCGATTCAATTTCTGGGTTTCATCAACACTCTGAAGGTCCATAGATTACAGAATGCCTCCAGATGTGCTTCGAAAACTACTACTAGCCTTCCAGTGTACGATCAAAGCGTAGACAGTTTAAGACATTACTCCCATGGAGAAAAGTCCGCATGGTGCTTATTCTGTTCAATGGCGATGCAATTTTTGTGTTTCATCAACACTCTGAGGGTATACAGATTACAGAATGCGTCCAAATGTGCTTCGGACACTACTGCTAGTCTTCCAGTGAACGATCACAGAGTAGACAGTTTAAGACATTACTCTCATGGAGATAAGTCCGCATGGTGCTTATTGTGTTAAATGCCGATGCAATTTCAGTGTTTCATCAACACTCTGAAGGTCCACAGATTACAGAATGCCTCCAGATGTGCTTCGGAAACTAATACTAGTCTTCAAGTGAACGATCAAACTGTAGACAGTTTAAGACATTACTCTCATGGAGAAAAGTCCGCATGGTGCTTATTGTGTTCAATGCCGATTCAATTTCTGTGTTTCATCAACACTCTGAAGGTCCACAGATTACAGAATGCCTCCAGATGTGCTTCGGAAGCTACTACTAGTCTTCCAGTGTACGATCAAAGCGTAGACAATTTAAGACATTACTCCCATGGAGAAAAGTCCGCATGGTGCTTATTGTGTTCAATGCCGATGCAATTTCTGTGTTTCATCAACACTCTGAGGGTATACAGATTGCAGAATGCCTCCAAATGTGCTTCCGAAACTACTGCCAGTCTTCCAGTGAACGATTACAACGTAGACAGTTTAAGACATTACTCTCATGGAGATAAGTCCGCATGGTGCTTATTGTGTTCAATGCCGATTCAATTTCTGGGTTTCATCAACACTCTGAAGGTCCATAGATTACAGAATGCCTCCAGATGTGCTTCGAAAACTACTACTAGTCTTCCAGTGTACGATCAAAGCGTAGACAGTTTAAGACATACTCCCATGGAGAAAAGTCCGCATGGTGCTTATTGTGTTAAATGCCGATGCAATTTCTGTGATTCATCAACACTCTGAAGGTCCACAGATTACAGAATGCCTCCAGATGTGCTTCGGAAACTACTACTAGTCTTCCAGTGTACGATCAAAGCGTAGACAGTTTAAGACATTACTCCCATGGAGAAAAGTCCGCACAGTGCTTATTGTGTTCAATGCCGATGCAATTTCTGTGTTTCATCAACACTCTGAGGGTATACAGATTACAGAATGCGTCCAAATGTGCTTCGGAAACTACTGCTAGTCTTCCAGTGAACGATCACAGAGTAGACAGTTTAAGACATTACTCTCATGGAGATAAGTCCGCATGGTGCTTATTGTGTTAAATGCCGATGCAATTTCTGTGTTTCATCAACACTCTGAAGGTCCACAGATTACAGAATGCCTCCAGATGTGCTTCGGAAACTAATACTAGTCTTCAAGTGAACGATCAAACTGTAGACAGTTTAAGACATTACTCTCATGGAGAAAAGTCCGCATGGTGCTTATTGTGTTCAATGCCGATGCAATTTCTGTGTTTCATCAACACTCTGAAGGTATACAGACTGCAGAATGCCTCCAAATGTGTTTCCGAAACTACTGCCAGTCTTCCAGTGAACGATTACAACGTAGACACTTTAAGACATTACTCTCATGGAGATAAGCCCGCATTGTGCTTATTGTGTTCAATGCCGATTCAATTTCTGTGTTTCATCAACACTCTGAAGGTCCATAGATTACAGGTTGCCTCCAGAAGTGCTTCGAAAACTACTACTAGTCTTCCAGTGTACGATCAAAAAGTAGACAGTTTAAGACATACTCCCATGGAGAAAAGTCCGCATGGGGCTTATCGTGTTAAATGCCGATGCAATTTCTGTGATTCTTCAACACTCCGAAGGTCCACAGATTACAGAATGCCTCCAGATGTGCTTCGGAAACTACTACTAGTCTTCCAGTGTACGATCAAAGCGTAGACAGTTTAAGACATTACTCCCATGGAGACAAGTCCGCACGGTGCTTATTGTGTTAAATGCCGATGCAATTTCTGTGTTTCCTCAACACTCTGAAGGTCCACAGATTACAGAATGCCTCCAGATGTGCTTCGGAAACTAATACCAGTCTTCAAGTGAACGATCAAACTGTAGACAGTTTAAGACATTACTCTCATGGAGAAAAGTCCGCATGGTGCTTATTGTGTTCAATGCCGATTCAATTTCTGTGTTTCATCAACACTCTGAAGGTCCACAGATTACAGAATGCCTTCAGATGTGCTTCGGAAACTACCACTAGTCTTCCAGTGAACGATCAAAGCGTAGACAGTTTATGACATTACTCCCATGGAGAAAGGTCCGCATGGTGCTTATTGTGTTCAATGCCTATGCAATTTTTGTGTTTCATCAACACTCTGAAGGTCCACAGATTACAGAATGCCTCTAGATGTGCTTCGGAAACTACTACTAGTCTTCCAGTGTACGATAAAAGCGTAGACAGTTTAAGACATTACGCCCATGGAGAAAAGTCCACATGGTGCTTATTGTGTTCAATGCCGATGCAATTTCTGTGTTTCATCAACACTCTGAAGGTATACAGATTACAGAATGCCTCCAAATGCGCTTCGGAAACTACTGCTAGTCTTCCAGTGAAAGATCACAGCGTAGACAGATTAAGGCATTACTCTCATGGAGATAAGTCCGCATGGTGCTTATTGTGGTCAATGCCGATGCAATTTCTGTGTTTCATCAACACTCTGAAGGTCCATAGATTACAGGTTGCCTCCAGATGTGCTTCGAAAACTACTACTAGTCTTCCAGTGTACGATCAAAGGGTAGACAGTTTAAGACATACTCCCATGGAGAAAAGTCCGCATGGTGCTTAATGTGTTAAATGCCGATGCAATTTCTGTGATTCATCAACACTCCGAAGGTCCACAGATTACAGAATGCCTCCAGATGTGCTTCGGAAACTACTACTAGTCTTCCAGTGTACGATCAAAGCGTAGACAGTTTAAGACATTACTCCCATGGAGAAAAGTCCGCACGGTGCTTATTGTGTTCAATGCCGATGCAATTTCTGTGTTTCATCAACACTCTGAGGGTATACAGATTACAGAATGCGTCCAAATGTGCTTCGGAAACTACTGCTAGTCTTCCAGTGAACGATCACAGAGTAGACAGTTTAAGACATTACTCTCATGGAGATAAGTCCGCATGGTGCTTATTGTGTTGAATGCCGATGCAATTTCTGTGTTTCATCAACACTCTGAAGGTCCACAGATTACAGAATGCCTCCAGATGTGCTTCGGAAACTAATACTAGTCTTCAAGTGAACGATCAAACTGTAGACAGTTTAAGACATTACTCTCATGGAGAAAAGTCCGCATGGTGCTTATTGTGTTCAATGCCGATTCAATTTCTGTGTTTCATCAACACTCTGAAGGTCCACAGATTACAGAATGCCTCCAGATGTGCTTCGGAAACTACTACTAGTCTTCCAGTGTACGATCAAAGCGTAGACAGTTTAAGACATTACTCCCATGGAGAAAAGTCCGCATGGTGCTTATTGTGTTCAATGCCGATGCAATTTCTGTGTTTCATCAACACCCTGAGGGTATACAGATTGCAGAATGCCTCCAAATGTGCTTCCGAAACTACTGCCAGTCTTCCAATGAATGATTACAATGTAGACAGTTTAAGACATTACTCTCATGGAGAAAAGTCCGCATGGTGCTTATTGTGTTCAATGCCGATTCAATTTCTGGGTTTCATCAACACTCTGAAGGTCCATAGATTACAGAATGCCTCCAGATGTGCTTCGAAAACTACTACTAGTCTTCCAGTGTACGATCAAAGCGTAGACAGTTTAAGACATACTCCCATGGAGAAAAGTCCGCGTGGTGCTTATTGTGTTAAATGCCGATGCAATTTCTGTGATTCATCAACACTCTGAAGGTCCACAGATTACAGAATGCCTCCAGATGTGCTTCGGAAACTACTACTAGTCTTCCAGTGTACGATCAAAGCGTAGACAGTTTAAGACATTACTCCCATGGAGAAAAGTCCGCACGGTGCTTATTGTGTTCAATGCCGATGCAATTTCTGTGTTTCATCAACACTCTGAGGGTATACAGATTACAGAATGCGTCCAAATGTGCTTCGGAAACTACTGCTAGTCTTCCAGTGAACGATCACAGAGTAGACAGTTTAAGACATTACTCTCATGGAGATAAGTCCGCATGGTGCTTATTGTGTTGAATGCCGATGCAATTTCTGTGTTTCATCAACACTCTGAAGGTCCACAGATTACAGAATGCCTCCAGATGTGCTTCGGAAACTAATACTAGTCTTCAAGTGAACGATCAAACTGTAGACAGTTTAAGACATTACTCTCATGGAGAAAAGTCCGCATGGTGCTTATTGTGTTCAATGCCGATTCAATTTCTGTGTTTCATCAACACTCTGAAGGTCCACAGATTACAGAATGCCTCCAGATGTGCTTCGGAAACTACTACTAGTCTTCCAGTGTACGATCAAAGCGTAGACAGTTTAAGACATTACTCCCATGGAGAAAAGTCCGCATGGTGCTTATTGTGTTCAATGCCGATGCAATTTCTGTGTTTCATCAACACCCTGAGGGTATACAGATTGCAGAATGCCTCCAAATGTGCTTCCGAAACTACTGCCAGTCTTCCAATGAATGATTACAATGTAGACAGTTTAAGACATTACTCTCATGGAGAAAAGTCCGCATGGTGCTTATTGTGTTCAATGCCGATTCAATTTCTGGGTTTCATCAACACTCTGAAGGTCCATAGATTACAGAATGCCTCCAGATGTGCTTCGAAAACTACTACTAGTCTTCCAGTGTACGATCAAAGCGTAGACAGTTTAAGACATACTCCCATGGAGAAAAGTCCGCGTGGTGCTTATTGTGTTAAATGCCGATGCAATTTCTGTGATTCATCAACACTCTGAAGGTCCACAGATTACAGAATGCCTCCAGATGTGCTTCGGAAACTACTACTAGTCTTCCAGTGTACGATCAAAGCGTAGACAGTTTAAGACATTACTCCCATGGAGAAAAGTCAGCACGGTGCATATTGTGTTCAATGCCGATGCAATTTCTGTGTTTCATCAACACTCTGAGGGTATACAGATTACAGAATGCGTCCAAATGTGCTTCGGAAACTACTGCTAGTCTTCCAGTGAACGATCACAGTGTAGACAGTTTAAGACATTACTCTCATGGAGATAAGTCCGCATGGTGCTTATTGTGTTAAATGCCGATGCAATTTCTGTGTTTCATCAACACTCTAAAGGTCCACAGATTACAGAATGCCTCCAGATGTGCTTCGGAAACTAATACTAGTCTTCAAGTGAACGATCAAACTGTAGACAGTTTAAGACATTACTCTCATGTAGAAAAGTCCGCATGGTGCTTATTGTGTTCAATGCCGATTCAATTTCTGTGTTTCATCAACACTCTGAAGGTCCACAGATTACAGAATGCCTTCAGATGTGCTTCGGAAACTACCACTAGTCTTCCAGTGAACCATCAAAGCGTAGACAGTTTAAGACATTACTCCAATGGAGAAAGGTCCGCATGGTGGTTATTGTGTTCAATGCCGATGCAATTTTTGTGTTTCATCAACACTCTGAAGGTCCACAGATTACGGAATGCCTCTAGATGTGCTTCGGAAACTACTACTAGTCTTTCAGTGTACGATCAAAGCGTAGACAGTTTAAGACATTACGCCCATGGAGAAAAGTCCACATGGTGCTTATTGTGTTCAATGCTGATGCAATTTCTGTGTTTCATCAACACTCTGAAGGTATACAGATTACAGAATGCCTCCAAATGCGCTTCGGAAACTACTGCTAGTCTTCCAGTGAAAGATCACAGCGTAGACAGATTAAGGCATTACTCTCATGGAGATAAGTCCGCATGGTGCTTACTGTGTTCAATGCCGATTCAATTTCTAAGTTTCATCAACACTGTGAAGGTCCACAGATTACAGAATGCCTCCAGATGTGCTTCGGGAACTAGCACTAGTCTTCCAGTGAACGATCAAAGCGAAGACAGTATAAGACATTACTCTCATGTAGAGAAGTCCGCATAGTGCTTATTGTGGTCAATGCCGATGCAATTTCTGTGTTTCATCATCACTCTGAAGGTCCACAGATTACAGAATGCCTCCACATGTGCTTCGGAAACTACTACTAGTCTTCCAGTGTACGATCAAAGCGTAGACAGTTTAAGACATTACTCCCATGGAGAAAAGCCCGCATGGTACTTATTGTGTTCAATGCCGATGCAATTTCTGTGTTTCATCAACACTCTGAAGGTATATAGATTGCAGAATGCCTCCAAATGTGCTTCCGAAACTACTGCCAGTCTTCCAGTGTTCGATTACAACGTAGACAGTTTAAGACATTACTTTCATGGAGATAAGCCCGCATTGTGCTTATTGTGTTCAATGCCGATTCAATTTCTGTGTTTCATCAACACTCTGAAGGTCCATAGATTACAGGTTGCCTCCAGATGTGCTTCGAAAACTACTACTAGTCTTCCAGTGTACGATCAAAGCGTAGACAGTTTAAGACATACTCCCATGGAGAAAAGTCCGCATGGTGCTTATTGTGTTAAATGCCGATGCAATTTCTGTAATTCTTCAACACTCCGAAGGTCCACAGATTACAGAATGCCTCCAGATGTGCTTCGGAAACTACTACTAGTCTTCCAGTGTACGATCAAAGCGTAGACAGTCTAAGACATTACTCCCATGGAGAAAAGTCCGCACGGTGCTTATTGTGTTCAATGCCGATGCAATTTCTGTGTTTCATCAACACTCTGAGGGTATACAGATTACAGAATGCCTCCAAATGTGCTTCGGAAACTACTGCTAGTCTTTCAGTGAACGATCACAGAGTAGACAGTTTAAGACATTACTCTCATGGAGATAAGTCCGCATGGTGCTTATTGTGTTAAATGCCGATGCAATTTCTGTGTTTCATCAACACTCTGAAGGTCCACAGATTGCAGAATGCCTCCAGATGTGCTTCGGAAACTAATACCAGTCTTCAAGTGAACGATCAAACTGTAGACAGTTTAAGACATTACTCTCATGGAGAAAAGTCCGCATGGTGCTTATTGTGTTCAATGCCGATTCAATTTCTGTGTTTCATCAACACTCTGAAGGTCCACAGATTACAGAATGCCTTCAGATGTGCTTCGGAAACTACCACTAGTCTTCCAGTGAACGATCAAAGCGTAGACAGTTTATGACATTACTCCCATGGAGAAAGGTCCGCATGGTGCTTATTGTGTTCAATGCCGATGCAATTTTTGTGTTTCATCAACACTCTGAAGGTCCACAGATTACAGAATGCCTCTAGATGTGCTTCGGAAACTACTACTAGTCTTCCAGTGTACGATAAAAGCGTAGACAGTTTTAGACATTACGCCCATGGAGAAAAGTCCACATGGTGCTTATTGTGTTCAATGCCGATGCAATTTCTGTGTTTCATCATCACTCTGAAGGTATACAGATTACAGAATGCCTCCAAATGCGCTTCGGAAACTACTGCTAGTCTTCCAGTGAAAGATCACAGCGTAGACAGATTAAGGCATTACTCTCATGGAGATAAGTCCGCATGGTGCTTATTGTGTTCAATGCCGATTCAATTTCTGTGTTTCATCAACACTCTGAAGGTCCAGAGATTACAGAATGCCTCCAGATGTGCTTCGGAAACTAGCACTAGTCTTCCAGTGAACGATCATAGCGTAGACAGTTTAAGACATTACTCCCGTGGAGAAAAGTCCGCATGGTGCTTATTGCGTTCAATGCCGATCCAATTTCTGTGTTTCGTCAACACTCTGAAGGTATACAGATTACAGAATGCCTCCAGATGTGCTCCGAAAACTACTACTAGTTTTCCAGTGTAAGATCAAAGCGTAGAAAGTTTGAGACATACTCCCATGGAGAAAAGTCCGCATGGTGCATATTGTGGTTAATGCCGATGCAATTTCTGTGTGTCATCAACACTCTGAAGGTCCACAGATTACAGAATGCCCCCAGATGTGCTTCGGAAACTAGCACTAGTCTTCCAGTGAACGATCAAAGCGAAGACAGTATAAGACATTACTCTCATGGAGAGAAGTCCGCATAGTGCTTATTGTGGTCAATGCCGATGCAATTTCTGTGTTTCATCAACACTCTGAAGGTCCACAGATTACAGAATGCCTCCAGATGTGCTTCGGAAACTACTACTAGTCTTCCAGTGTACGATCAAAGCGTAGACAGTTTAAGACATTACTCCCATGGAGAAAAGTCCGCATGGTGCGTATTGTGTTCAATGCCGATGCAATTTCTGTGTTTCATCAACACTCAGAGGGTATACAGATTGCAGAATGCCTCCAAATCTGCTTCCGAAACTACTGCCAGTCTTCCAGTGAACGATTACAACGTAGACAGTTTAAGACATTACTCCCATGGAGAAAAGTCCGCATGGTGATTAGTGTGTTCAATGCCGATGCAATTTTTGAGTTCCATCAACACTCTGAAGGTCCTCAGATTACAGAATGCATTTAGATGTGCTTCGGAAACTACTACTAGTCTTCCAGGGAACGATCAAAACGTCGACATTCTAAGACATTTTTCCCATGGAGAAAAGTCCGCATGGTGCTTATTGTGTTCAATGCCGATTCAATTTCTGTGTTTCATCGACACACTGAAGGTCACAGATTACAGAATGCATCCACATGTGCTTCAGAAACTACTACTAGTCTTCCAGTGTACGATCAAAGCGTAGACAGTTTATGACATTACTCCCATGGAGAAAAGTCGGCACGGTGCTTATTGTGTTCAATGCAGATGCAATTTCTGTGTTTCATCAACACTGTGAAGGTCCACAGATTACAAAATCCCTCCAGATGTGTTTCGGAAACTGCTACCAGTCTTCCAGTGTACGATCAAACCGTAGACAGTTTAAGACATTACTCCCATGGAGAAACGTGCGCATGGTGCCTATTGTGTTCAATGCCGATGCAATTTGTGTTTTTCATCAACACTCTGAAGGTCCACAGATTACAGAATGCCTCCAGATGTGCTTCGGAAACTGCTACTAGTCTTCCAGTGAACGATCAAAGCGTAGACTGTTTAAGACATTAGTCTCATGGAGAAAAGTCCGCATGGTGCTTATTGTGTTCAATGCCGATTCTTTTTCTGTGTTTCATCAACACTCTGAAGGTCCACAGATTACAGAATGCCTCCAGATGTGCTTCGAAAACTACTACTAGTCTTCCAGTATAAGATCAAAGCGTAGACAGTTTGAGACATACTCCCATGGAGAAAAGTCCGCATGGTGCTTATTGTGTTCAATGCCGATGCAATTTCTGTGTTTCATCAACACTCTGAAGGTCCACAGATTACAGAATGCCTCCAGATGTGCTTCGGAAACTAATACTAGTCTTCAAGTGAACGATCAAACTGTAGACAGTTTAAGACATTACTCTCATGGAGAAAAGTCCGCATGGTGCTTATTGTGTTCAATGCCGATTCAATTTCTGTGTTTCATCAACACTCTGAAGGTCCACAGATTACAGAATGCCTCCAGATGTGCTTCGGAAACTACTACTAGTCTTCCAGTGTACGATCAAAGCGTAGACAGTTTATGACATTACTCCCATGGAGAAAAATCCGCATGGTGCTTATTGTGTTCAATGCCGATGCAATTTCTGTGTTTCATCAACACTCTGAGGGTATACAGATTGCAGAATGCCTCCAAATGTGCTTCCGAAACTACTGCCAGTCTTCCAATGAACGATTACAACGTAGACAGTTTAAGACATTACTCTCATGGAGAAAAGTCCGCATGGTGCTTATTGTGTTCAATGCCGATTCAATTTCTGGGTTTCATCAACACTCTGAAGGTCCATAGATTACAGAATGCCTCCAGATGTGCTTCGAAAGCTACTACTAGTCTTCCAGTGTACGATCAAAGCGTAGACAGTTTAAGACATACTCCCATGGAGAAAAGTCCGCGTGGTGCTTATTGTGTTAAATGCCGATGCAATTTTTCTGATTCATCAACACTCTGAAGGTCCATAGATTACAGGTTGCCTCCAGATGTGCTTCGAAAACTACTACTAGTCATCCAGTGTACGATCAAAGCGTAGACAGTTTAAGACATACTCCCATGGAGAAAAGTCCGCATGGTGCTTATTGTGTTAAATGCCGATGCAATTTCTGTAATTCTTCAACACTCCGAAGGTCCACAGATTACAGAATGCCTCCAGATGTGCTTCGGAAACTAGCACTAGTCTTCCAGTGAACGATCAAAGCGAAGACAGTATAAGACATTACTCTCATGTAGAGAAGTCCGCATAGTGCTTATTGTGGTCAATGCCGATGCAATTTCTGTGTTTCATCAACACTCTGAAGGTCCACAGATTACAGAATGCCTCCACATGTGCTTCGGAAACTACTACTAGTCTTCCAGTGTACGATCAAAGCGTAGACAGTTTAAGACATTACTCCCATGGAGAAATGCCCGCATGGTACTTATTGTGTTCAATGCCGATGCAATTTCTGTGTTTCATCAACACTCTGAAGGTATACAGATTGCAGAATGCCTCCAAATGTGCTTCCGAAACTACTGCCAGTCTTCCAGTGTTCGATTACAACGTAGACAGTTTAAGACATTACTCTCATGGAGATAAGCCCGCATTGTGCTTATTGTGTTCAATGCCGATTCAATTTCTGTGTTTCATCAACACTCTGAAGGTCCATAGATTACAGGTTGCCTCCAGATGTGCTTCGAAAACTACTACTAGTCATCCAGTGTACGATCAAAGCGTAGACAGTTTAAGACATACTCCCATGGAGAAAAGTCCGCATGGTGCTTATTGTGTTAAATGCCGATGCAATTTCTGTAATTCTTCAACACTCCGAAGGTCCACAGATTACAGAATGCCTCCAGATGTGCTTCGGAAACTACTACTAGTCTTCCAGTGTACGATCAAAGCGTAGACAGTCTAAGACATTACTCCCATGGAGAAAAGTCTGCACGGTGCTTATTGTGTTCAATGCCGATGCAATTTCTGTGTTTCATCAACACTCTGAGGGTATACAGATTACAGAATGCCTCCAAATGTGCTTCGGAAACTACTGCTAGTCTTTCAGTGAACGATCACAGAGTAGACAGTTTAAGACATTACTCTCATGGAGATAAGTCAGCATGGTGCTTATTGTGTTAAATGCCGATGCAATTTCTGTGTTTCATCAACACTCTGAAGGTCCACAGATTACAGAATGCCTCCAGATGTGCTTCGGAAACTAATACCAGTCTTCAAGTGAACGATCAAACTGTAGACAGTTTAAGACATTACTCTCATGGAGAAAAGTCCGCATGGTGCTTATTGTGTTAAATGCCGATTCAATTTCTGTGTTTCATCAACACTCTGAAGGTCCACAGATTACAGAATGCCTTCAGATGTGCTTCGGAAACTACCACTAGTCTTCCAGTGAACGATCAAAGCGTAGACAGCTTATGACATTACTCCCATGGAGAAAGGTCCGCATGGTGCTTATTGTGTTCAATGCCGATGCAATTTTTGTGTTTCATCAACACTCTGAAGGTCCACAGATTACAGAATGCCTCTAGATGTGCTTCGGAAACTACTACTAGTCTTCCAGTGTACGATAAAAGCGTAGACAGTTTTAGACATTACGCCCATGGAGAAAAGTCCACATGGTGCTTATTGTGTTCAATGCCGATGCAATTTCTGTGTTTCATCATCACTCTGAAGGTATACAGATTACAGAATGCCTCCAAATGCGCTTCGGAAACTACTGCTAGTCTTCCAGTGAAAGATCACAGCGTAGACAGATTAAGGCATTTCTCTCATGGAGATAAGTCCGCATGGTGCTTATTGTGATCAATGCCGATTCAATTTCTGTGTTTCATCAACACTCTGAAGGTCCACAGATTACAGAATGCTTCCAGATGTGCTTCGGAAACTAGCACTAGTCTTCCAGTGAACGATCATAGCGTAGACAGTTTAAGACATTACTCCCGTGGAGAAAAGTCCGCATTGCTTATTGCGTTCAATGCCGATCCAATTTCTGTGTTTCGTCAACACTCTGAAGGTATACAGATTACAGAATGCCTCCAGATGTGCTTCGAAAACTACTACTAGTTTTCCAGTGTAAGATCAAAGCGTAGACAGTTTGAGACATACTCCCATGGAGAAAAGTCCGCATGGTGCATATTGTGGTTAATGCCGATGCAATTTCTGTGTGTCATCAACTCTCTGAAGGTCCACAGATTACAGAATGCCCCCAGATGTGCTTCGGAAACTAGCACTAGTCTTCCAGTGAACGATCAAAGCGAAGACAGTATAAGACATTACTCTCATGGAGAGAAGTCCGCATAGTGCTTATTGTGGTCAATGCCGATGCAATTTCTGTGTTTCATCAACACTCTGAAGGTCCACAGATTACAGAATGCCTCCAGATGTGCTTCGGAAACTACTACTAGTCTTCCAGTGTACGATCAAAGCGTAGACAGTTTAAGACATTACTCCCATGGAGAAAAGTCCGCATGGTGCGTATTGTGTTCAATGCCGATGCAATTTCTGTGTTTCATCAACACTCAGAGGGTATACAGATTGCAGAATGCCTCCAAATCTGCTTCCGAAACTACTGCCAGTCTTCCAGTGAACGATTACAACGTAGACAGTTTAAGACATTACTCCCATGGAGAAAAGTCCGCATGGTGATTAGTGTGTTCAATGCCGATGCAATTTTTGAGTTCCATCAACACTCTGAAGGTCCTCAGATTACAGAATGCATCCAGATGTGCTTCGGAAACTACTACTAGTCTTCCAGGGAACGATCAAAACGTCGACATTCTAAGACATTTTTCCCATGGAGAAAAGTCCGCATGGTGCTTATTGTGTTCAATGCCGATTCAATTTCTGTGTTTCATCGACACACTGAAGGTCACAGATTACAGAATGCATCCACATGTGCTTCAGAAACTACTACTAGTCTTCCAGTGTACGATCAAAGCGTAGACTGTTTATGACATTACTCCCATGGAGAAAAGTCGGCATGGTGCTTATTGTGTTCAATGCCGATGCAATTTCTGTGTTTCATCAACACTGTGAAGGTCCACAGATTAGAAAATCCCTCCAGATGTGTTTCGGAAACTGCTACCAGTCTTCCAGTGTACGATCAAACCGTAGACAGTTTAAGACATTACTCCCATGGAGAAACGTGCGCATGGTGCCTATTGTGTTCAATGCCGATGCAATTTGTGTTTTTCATCAACACTCTGAAGGTCCATAGATTACAGAATGCCTCCAGATGTGCTTCGGAAACTGCTACTAGTCTTCCAGTGAACGATCAAAGCGTAGACTGTTTAAGACATTACTCTCATGGAGAAAAGTCCGCATGGTGCTTATTGTGTTCAATGCCGATTCTATTTCTGTGTTTCATCAACACTCTGAAGGTCCACAGATTACAGAATGCCTCCAGATGTGCTTCGAAAACTACTACTAGTCTTCCAGTATAAGATCAAAAGCGTAGACAATTTGAGACATACTCCCATGGAGAAAAGTCCGCATGGTGCTTATTGTGTTAAATGCCGATGCAATTTCTGTGTTTCATCAACACTCTGAAGGTCCACAGATTACAGAATGCCTCCAGATGTGCTTCGGAAACTACTACTAGTCTTCCAGTGTACGATCATAGCGTAGACAGTTTAAGACATTATTCCCGTGGAGAAAAGTCCGCATGGTGCTTATTGTGTTCAATGCCGATCCAATTTCTGTGTTTCGTCAACACTCTGAAGGTATACAGATTACAGAATGCCTCCAGATGTGCTTCGAAAACTACTACTAGTTTTCCAGTGTAAGATCAAAGCGTAGACAGTTTGAGACATACTCCCATGGAGAAAAGTCCGCATGGTGCATATTGTGGTTAATGCCGATGCAATTTCTGTGTGTCATCAACACTCTGAAGGTCCACAGATTACAGAATGCCTCCAGATGTGCTTCGGAAACTAGAACTAGTCTTCCAGTGAACGATCAAAGCGAAGACAGTATAAGACATTACTCTCATGGAGAGAAGTCCGCATAGTGCTTATTGTGGTCAATGCCGATGCAATTTCTGTGTTTCATCAACACTCGGAAGGTCCACAGATTACAGAATGCCTCCAGATGTGCTTCGGAAACTACTACTAGTCTTCCAGTGTACGATCAAAGCGTAGACAGTTTAAGACATTACTCCCATGGAGAAAAGTCCGCATGGTGCTTATTGTGTTCAATGCCGATGCAATTTCTCAGTTTCATCAACACTCTGAGGGTATACAGATTGCAGAATGCCTCCAAATGTGCTTCCGAAACTACTGCCAGTCTTCCAGTGAACGATTACAACGTAGACAGTTTAAGACATTACTCTCATGGAGATAAGTCCGCATGGTGCTTATTGTGTTCAATGCCGATTCAATTTCTGGGTTTCATCAACACTCTGAAGGTCCATAGATTACAGAATGCCTCCAGATGTGCTTCGAAAACTACTACTAGTCTTCCAGTGTACGTTCAAGGCGTAGACAGTTTAAGACATACTCCCATGGAGAAAAGTCCGCATGGTGCTTATTGTGTTAAATGCCGATGAATTTTCTGTGATTCATCAACACTCTGAAGGTCCACAGATTACAGAATGCCTCCAGATGTGCTTCGGAAACTACTACTAGTCTTCCAGTGTACGATCAAAGCGTAGACAGTTTAAGACATTACTCCCATGGAGAAAAGTCCGCACGGTGCTTATTGTGTTCAATGCCGATGCAATTTCTGTGTTTCATCAACACTCTGAGGGTATACAGATTACAGAATGCGTCCAAATGTGCTTCGGAAACTACTGCTAGTCTTCCAGTGAACGATCACAGAGTAGACAGTTTAAGACATTACTCTCATGGAGATAAGTCCGCATGGTGCTTATTGTGTTAAATGCCGATGCAATTTCTGTGTTTCATCAACACTCTGAAGGTCCACAGATTACAGAATGCCTCCAGATGTGCTTCGGAAACTAATACTAGTCTTCAAGTGAACGATCAAACTGTAGATAGTTTAAGACATTACTCTCATGGAGAAAAGTCCGCATGGTGCTTATTGTGTTCAATGCCGATTCAATTTCTGTGTTTCATCAACACTCTGAAGGTCCACAGATTACAGAATGCCTCCAGATGTGCATCGGAAACTACTACTAGTCTTCCAGTGTACGATCAAAGCGTAGACAATTTAAGACATTACTCCCACGGAGAAAAGTCCGCATGGTGCTTATTGTGTTCAATGCCGATGCAATTTCTGTGTTTCATCAACACTCTGAGGGTATACAGATTGCAGAATGCCTCCAAATGTGCTTCCGAAACTACTGCCAGTCTTCCAGTGAACGATTACAACGTAGACAGTTTAAGACATTACTCTCATGGAGATAAGTCCGCATGGTGCTTATTGTGTTCAATGCCGATTCAATTTCTGGGTTTCATCAACACTCTGAAGGTCCATAGATTACAGAATGCCTCCAGATGTGCTTCGAAAACTACTACTAGTCTTTCAGTGTACGATCAAAGCGTAGACAGTTTAAGACATACTCCCATGGAGAAAAGTCCGCATGGTGCTTATTGTGTTAAATGCCGATGCAATTTCTGTGATTCATCAACACTCTGAAGGTCCACAGATTACAGAATGCCTCCAGATGTGCTTCGGAAACTACTACTAGTCTTCCAGTGTACGATCAAAGCGTAGACAGTTTAAGACATTACTCCCATGGAGAAAAGTCCGCACGGTGCTTATTGTGTTCAATGCCGATGCAATTTCTGTGTTTCATCAACACTCTGAGGGTATACAGATTACAGAATGCGTCCAAATGTGCTTCGGAAACTACTGCTAGTCTTCCAGTGAACGATCACAGAGTAGACAGTTGAAGACATTACTCTCATGGAGATAAGTCCGCATGGTGCTTATTGTGTTAAATGCCGATGCAATTTCTGTGTTTCATCAACACTCTGAAGGTCCACAGATTACAGAATGCCTCCAGATGTGCTTCGGAAACTAATACTAGTCTTCAAGTGAACGATCAAACTGTAGACAGTTTAAGACATTACTCTCATGGAGAAAAGTCCGCATGGTGCTTATTGTGTTCAATGCCGATTCAATTTCTGTGTTTCATCAACACTCTGAAGGTCCACAGATTACAGAATGCCTTCAGATGTGCTTCGGAAACTACCACTAGTCTTCCAGTGAACGATCAAAGCGTAGACAGTTTAAGACATTACTCCCATGGAGAAAGGTCCGCTGGTGCTTATTGTGTTCAATGCCGATGCAATTTATGTCTTTCATCAACACTCTGAAGGTCCACAGATTACAGAATGCCTCTAGATGTGCTTCCGAAACTACTACTAGTCTTCCAGTGTACGATCAAAGCGTAGACAGTTTAAGACATTACGCCCATGGAGAAAAGTCCACATGGTGCTTATTGTGTTCAATGCCGATGCAATTTCTGTGTTTCATCAACACTCTGAAGGTATACAGATTACAGAATGCCTCCAAATGCGCTTCGGAAACTACTGCTAGTCTTCCAGTGAAAGATCACAGCGTAGACAGATTAAGGCATTACTCTCATGGAGATAAGTCCGCATGGTGCTTATTGTGTTCAATGCCGATTCAATTTCTGTGTTTCATCAACACTGTGAAGGTCCACAGATTACAGAATGCCTCCAGATGTGCTTCAGAAACTAGCACTAGTCTTCCAGTGAACGATCAAAGCGAAGACAGTATAAGAAATTACTCTCATGTAGAGAAGTCCGCATAGTGCTTATTGTGGTCAATGCCGATGCAATTTCTGTGTTTCATCAACACTCTGAAGGTCCACAGATTACAGAATGCCTCCACATGTGCTTCGGAAACTACTACTAGTCTTCCAGTGTACGATCAAAGCGTAGACAGTTTAAGACATTACTCCCATGGAGAAAAGCCCGCTTGGTACTTATTGTGTTCAATGCCGATGCAATTTCTGTGTTTCATCAACACTCTGAAGGTATACAGATTGCAGAATGCCTCCAAATGTGCTTCCGAAACTACTGCCAGTCTTCCAGTGAACGATTACAACGTAGACAGTTTAAGACATTACTCTCATGTAGAGAAGTCCGCATAGTGCTTATTGTGGTCAATGCCGATGCAATTTCTGTGTTTCATCAACACTCTGAAGGTCCATAGATTACAGGTTGCCTCCAGATGTGCTTCGAAAACTACTACTAGTCTTCCAGTGTACGATCAAAGCGTAGACAGTTTAAGACATACTCCCATGGAGAAAAGTCCGCATGGTGCTTATTGTGTTCAATGCCGATGCAATTTCTGTGATTCATCAACACTCCGAAGGTCCACAGATTACAGAATGCCTCCAGATGTGCTTGGGAAACTACTACTAGTCTTCCAGTGTACGATGAAAGCGTAGACAGTTTAAGACATTACTCCCATGGAGAAAAGTCCGCACGGTGCTTATTGTGTTCAATGCCGATGCAATTTCTGTGTTTCATCAACACTCTGAGGGTATACAGATTACAGAATACCTCCAAATGTGCTTCGGAAACTACTGCTAGTCTTGCAGTGAACGATCACAGAGTAGACAGTTTAAGACATTACTCTCATGGAGATAAGTCCGCATGGTGCTTATTGTGTTAAATGCCGATGCAATTTCTGTGTTTCATCAACACTCTGAAGGTCCACAGATTACAGAATGCCTCCAGATGTGCTTCGGAAACTAATACCAGTCTTCAAGTGAACGATCAAACTGTAGACAGTTTAAGACATTACTCTCATGGAGAAAAGTCCGCATGGTGCTTATTGTGTTCAATGCCGATTCAATTTCTGTGTTTCATCAACACTCTGAAGGTCCACAGATTACAGAATGCCTTCAGATGTGCTTCGGAAACTACCACTAGTCTTCCAGTGTACGATAAAAGCGTAGACAGTTTAAGACATTACGCCCATGGAGAAAAGTCCACATGGTGCTTATTGTGTTCAATGCCGATGCAATTTCTGTGTTTCATCAACACTCTGAAGGTATACAGATTACAGAATGCCTCCAAATGCGCTTCGGAAACTACTGCTAGGCTTCCAGTGAAAGATCACAGCGTAGACATATTAAGGCATTACTCTCATGGAGATAAGTCCGCATGGTGCTAATTGTGTTCAATGCCGATTCAATTTCTGTGTTTCATCAACACTCTGAAGGTCCACAGATTACAGAATGCCTCCAGATGTGCTTCGGAAACTAGCACTAGTCTTCCAGTGAACAATCAAAGGGTAGACAGTTTAAGACATTACTCTCATGGAGAAAAGTCCGCATGGTGCTTATTGTGTTCAATGCCGATGCAATTTTTGTGTTTCATCAACACCCTGAAGGTAAACAGATTACAGATTCCCTCCAGATGTGCTTCGGACACTACTGCTAGTCTTCCAGTGAACGATCAAGCGTAGACTGTTTCAGACATTACTCTCATGGAGATAAGTCCGCATAGTGCTTATTGTGTTCAATGCCGATTCAATTTCTGTTTTTCATCAACACTCTGAGGGTACACAGATTACAGAATGCCTCCAGATGTGCTTCGGAAACTACTACTAGTCATCCAGTGAACGATCAAAGCGTAGACAGTTTGAGACATTACTCCCGTGGAGAAAAGTCCGCATGGTGCTCATTGTGTTCAATGCCGATGCATTTTTTGTGTTTCATCAACACTCTGAAGGTCCACAGATAACAGAATGCATCCAGATATGCTTCGGAAACTACTACTAGTCTTCCAGGGAACGTTCAAATCGTAGACAGTTTAAGACATTACTCCCATGGAGAAAAGTCCGCATGGTGCTTATTGTGTTTAATGACGATGCAATTTTTGTGTTTCATCAACACTCTGAAGGACCACAGATTACAGAATGCATGCAGATGTGCTTCAGAATCTACTACTAGTCTTTAAGGTAACGATCACAGCGTAGACAGTTTAAGACATTACTCACATGGAGAGAAGTCCGCATGGTGCTTATTGTGTTCAATGCCGATGCAATTTCTGTTTTTCATCAACACTCTGAAGGTATACAGATTACAGAATGCCTCCAAATGTGCTTCGGAAACTACTGCTAGTCTACCAGTGAACGATCACAGCGTAGACAGATTAAGGCATTACTCTCATGGAGATAAGTCCGCATGGTGCTTATTGTGTTCAATGCCGAATCAATTTCTGTGTTTCATCAACACTCTGAAGGTCCACAGATTACAGAATGCCTCCAGATGTGCTTCGGAAACTAGCACTAGTCTTCCAGTGAACGATCAAAGCGAAGACAGTATAAGACATTACTCTCATGGAGAGAAGTCCGCATAGTGCTTATTGTGGTCAATGCCGATGCATTTTTTGTGTTTCATCAACAATCTGAAGGTCCACAGATTACAGAATGCATCCAGATGTGCTTCGGAAACTACTACTAGCCTTCCAGTGTACGATCAAATCGTAGACAGTTTAAGACATTACTCTCATGGAGAAAAGTCCGCAAGGTGCTTATTGTATTCAATGCCGATGCAATTTTTGTGTTTCATCAACACCCTGAAGGTAAACAGATTACAGAATGCCTCCAGATGTGCTTCGAAAACTACTACTAGTCTTCCAGTGTACGATCAAATCGTAGACAGTTTAAGACATACTCCCATGGAGAAAAGTCAGCATGGTGCTTATTGTGTTAAATGCCGATGCAATTTCTGTGATTCATCAACACTCTGAAGGTCCACAGATTACAGAATGCCTCCAAATGTGCTTCGGAAACTACTACTAGTCTTCCAGTGTACGATCAAAGCCTAGACAGTTTAAGACATTACTCCCATGGAGAAAAGACCGCACGGTGCTTATTGTGTTCAATGCCGATGCAATTTCTGTTTTTCATCAACACTCTGAAGGTATACAGATTACAGATTCCCTCCAGATGTGCTTCGGAAACTACTGCTAGTCTTCCAGTGAACGATCACAGCGTAGACAGTTTAAGACATTACTCTCATGGAGATAAGTCCCCATGGTGCTTATTGTGTTAAATGCCGATGCAATTTCTACTTTTCATCAACACTCTTAAGGTCCACAGATTACTGAATGCCTCCAGATGTGCTTCGGAAACTAATACTAGTCTTCCAGTGAACGATCAAAGCGTAGACAGTTTAAGACATTACTCTCATGAAGAAAAGTCCGCGTGGAGCTTATTTTGTTCAATTCCGATTCAATTTCTGTGTTTCATCAACACTCTGAAGGTCCACAGATTACAGAATGCCTCCAAATGTGCTTCGGAAACTACCACTAGTCTTCCAGTGAACGATCAAAGCTAAGACAGTTTAAGACATTACTTCCATGGGGAAAAGCCCGCATGGTGCTTATTGTGTTCAATGCCGATGCAATTTTTGTGTTTCATCATCATTCTGAAGGTCCACAGATTACAGAATGCCTCCAGATGTGCTTCGGAAACTACTACTAGTCTTCCAGTGTACGATCAAAGCGTAGACAGTTTAAGACATTACTACCATGGAGAAAAGTCCGCATGGTGCTTATTGTGTTCAATGCCGATGCAATTTCTGTGTTTCATCAACACTCTGAAGGTATACAGATTACAGAATGCCTCCAAATGTGCTTCGGAAACTACTGCTAGTCTTCCAGTGTACGATCACAGCGTAGACAGTTTAAAACGTTACTCTCATGGAGATAAGTCCGCATGGTGCTTATTGTGTTAAATGCCGATGCAATTTCTGTGTTTCATCAACACTCTGAAGGTCCACAGATTACAGAATGCCTCCATATGTGCTTCGGAAACTAATACTAGTCTTCCAGGGAACGATCAAAGCGTAGACAGTTTAAGACATTACTCCCATGGAGAAAATCCGCATGGTGCTTATTGTGTTAAATGCCGATTCAATTTCTGTGTTTCATCAACACTCTGAAGGTCCACAGATTACAGAATGCCTCCAGATGTGCTTCGGAAACTAGTACTAGTCTTCCAGTGTACGATCAAAGCGTAGACAGTTTAAGACATTACTCCTGTGGAGAAAAGTTCGCATGGTGCTTATTGTGTTCAATGCCGATGCAATTTTTGTGTTTCATCAACACACTGAAGGTCCTCAGATTACAGAATGCCTTCAGATGTGCTTCGGAAACTACTACTAGTCTTCCAGTGTACGATCAAAACGTAGACAGTTTAAGACATTACTCCCATGGAGAAAAGACCGCATGGTGCTTATTGTGTTCAATGCCGATGCAATTTTTGTGTTTCATCAACACCCTGAAGGTAAACAGATTACAGATTCCCTCCAGATGTGCTTCGGACACTACTGCTAGTCTTCCAGTGAACGATCAAGCGTAGACTGTTTCAGACATTACTCTCATGGAGATAAGTCCGCATAGTGCTTATTGTGTTCAATGCCGATTCAATTTCTGTTTTTCATCAACACTCTGAGGGTACACAGATTACAGAATGCCTCCAGATGTGCTTCGGAAACTACTACTAGTCATCCAGTGAACGATCAAAGCGTAGACAGTTTGAGACATTACTCCCGTGGAGAAAAGTCCGCATGGTGCTCATTGTGTTCAATGCCGATGCATTTTTTGTGTTTCATCAACACTCTGAAGGTCCACAGATAATAGAATGCATCCAGATATGCTTCGGAAACTACTACTAGTCTTCCAGGGAACGTTCAAATCGTAGACAGTTTAAGACATTACTCCCATGGAGAAAAGTCCGCATGGTGCTTATTGTGTTTAATGACGATGCAATTTTTGTGTTTCATCAACACTCTGAAGGTCCACAGATTACAGAATGCATGCAGATGTGCTTCAGAAACTACTACTAGTCTTTAAGGTAACGATCACAGCGTAGACAGTTTAAGACATTACTCACATGGAGAGAAGTCCGCATGGTGCTTATTGTGTTCAATGCCGATGCAATTTCTGTTTTTCATCAACACTCTGAAGGTATACAGATTACAGAATGCCTCCAAATGTGCTTCGGAAACTACTGCTAGTCTACCAGTGAACGATCACAGCGTAGACAGATTAAGGCATTACTCTCATGGAGATAAGTCCGCATGGTGCTTATTGTGTTCAATGCCGATTCAATTTCTGTGTTTCATCAACACTCTGAAGGTCCACAGATTACAGAATGCCTCCAGATGTGCTTCGGAAACTAGCACTAGTCTTCCAGTGAACGATCAAAGCGAAGACAGTATAAGAGATTACTCTCATGGAGAGAAGTCCGCATAGTGCTTATTGTGGTCAATGCCGATGCATTTTTTTTGTTTCATCAACAATCTGAAGGTCCACAGATTACAGAATGCATCCAGATGTGCTTCGGAAACTACTACTAGCCTTCAAGTGTACGATCAAATCGTAGACAGTTTAAGACATTACTCTCATGGAGAAAAGTCCGCAAGGTGCTTATTGTATTCAATGCCGATGCAATTTTTGTGTTTCATCAACACTCTGAAGGTAAACAGATTACAGAATGCCTCCAGATGTGCTTCGAAAACTACTACTAGTCTTCCAGTGTACGATCAAATCGTAGACAGTTTAAGACATACTCCCATGGAGAAAAGTCAGCATGGTGCTTATTGTGTTAAATGCCGATGCAATTTCTGTGATTCATCAACACTCTGAAGGTCCACAGATTACAGAATGCCTCCAAATGTGCTTCGGAAACTACCACTAGTCTTCCAGTGAACGATCAAAGCTAAGACAGTTTAAGACATACTCCCATGGAGAAAAGTCAGCATGGTGCTTATTGTGTTAAATGCCGATGCAATTTCTGTGATTCATCAACACTCTGAAGGTCCACAGATTACAGAATGCCTCCAAATGTGCTTCGGAAACTACTACTAGTCTTCCAGTGTACGATCAAAGCCTAGACAGTTTAAGACATTACTCCCATGGAGAAAAGACCGCACGGTGCTTATTGTGTTCAATGCCGATGCAATTTCTGTTTTTCATCAACACTCTGAAGGTATACAGATTACAGATTCCCTCCAGATGTGCTTCGGAAACTACTGCTAGTCTTCCAGTGAACGATCACAGCGTAGACAGTTTAAGACATTACTCTCATGGAGATAAGTCCCCATGGTGCTTATTGTGTTAAATGCCGATGCAATTTCTACTTTTCATCAACACTCTTAAGGTCCACAGATTACTGAATGCCTCCAGATGTGCTTCGGAAACTAATACTAGTCTTCCAGTGAACGATCAAAGCGTAGACAGTTTAAGACATTACTCTCATGAAGAAAAGTCCGCGTGGAGCTTATTTTGTTCAATTCCGATTCAATTTCTGTGTTTCATCAACACTCTGAAGGTCCACAGATTACAGAATGCCTCCAAATGTGCTTCGGAAACTACCACTAGTCTTCCAGTGAACGATCAAAGCTAAGACAGTTTAAGACATTACTTCCATGGGGAAAAGCCCGCATGGTGCTTATTGTGTTCAATGCCGATGCAATTTTTGTGTTTCATCATCATTCTGAAGGTCCACAGATTACAGAATGCCTCCAGATGTGCTTCGGAAACTACTACTAGTCTTCCAGTGTACGATCAAAGCGTAGACAGTTTAAGACATTACTACCATGGAGAAAAGTCCGCATGGTGCTTATTGTGTTCAATGCCGATGCAATTTCTGTGTTTCATCAACACTCTGAAGGTATACAGATTACAGAATGCCTCCAAATGTGCTTCGGAAACTACTGCTAGTCTTCCAGTGTACGATCACAGCGTAGACAGTTTAAAACGTTACTCTCATGGAGATAAGTCCGCATGGTGCTTATTGTGTTAAATGCCGATGCAATTTCTGTGTTTCATCAACACTCTGAAGGTCCACAGATTACAGAATGCCTCCATATGTGCTTCGGAAACTAATACTAGTCTTCCAGGGAACGATCAAAGCGTAGACAGTTTAAGACATTACTCCCATGGAGAAAATCCGCATGGTGCTTATTGTGTTAAATGCCGATTCAATTTCTGTGTTTCATCAACACTCTGAAGGTCCACAGATTACAGAATGCCTCCAGATGTGCTTCGGAAACTAGTACTAGTCTTCCAGTGTACGATCAAAGCGTAGACAGTTTAAGACATTACTCCTGTGGAGAAAAGTTCGCATGGTGCTTATTGTGTTCAATGCCGATGCAATTTTTGTGTTTCATCAACACACTGAAGGTCCTCAGATTACAGAATGCCTTCAGATGTGCTTCGGAAACTACTACTAGTCTTCCAGTGTACGATCAAAACGTAGACAGTTTAAGACATTACTCCCATGGAGAAAAGACCGCATGGTGCTTATTGTGTTCAATGCCGATGCAATTTTTGTGTTTCATCAACACCCTGAAGGTAAACAGATTACAGATTCCCTCCAGATGTGCTTCGGACACTACTGCTAGTCTTCCAGTGAACGATCAAGCGTAGACTGTTTCAGACATTACTCTCATGGAGATAAGTCCGCATAGTGCTTATTGTGTTCAATGCCGATTCAATTTCTGTTTTTCATCAACACTCTGAGGGTACACAGATTACAGAATGCCTCCAGATGTGCTTCGGAAACTACTACTAGTCATCCAGTGAACGATCAAAGCGTAGACAGTTTGAGACATTACTCCCGTGGAGAAAAGTCCGCATGGTGCTCATTGTGTTCAATGCCGATGCATTTTTTGTGTTTCATCAACACTCTGAAGGTCCACAGATAACAGAATGCATCCAGATATGCTTCGGAAACTACTACTAGTCTTCCAGGGAACGTTCAAATCGTAGACAGTTTAAGACATTACTCCCATGGAGAAAAGTCCGCATGGTGCTTATTGTGTTTAATGACGATGCAATTTTTGTGTTTCATCAACACTCTGAAGGTCCACAGATTACAGAATGCATGCAGATGTGCTTCAGAAACTACTACTAGTCTTTAAGGTAACGATCACAGCGTAGACAGTTTAAGACATTACTCACATGGAGAGAAGTCCGCATGGTGCTTATTGTGTTCAATGCCGATGCAATTTCTGTTTTTCATCAACACTCTGAAGGTATACAGATTACAGAATGCCTCCAAATGTGCTTCGGAAACTACTGCTAGTCTACCAGTGAACGATCACAGCGTAGACAGATTAAGGCATTACTCTCATGGAGATAAGTCCGCATGGTGCTTATTGTGTTCAATGCCGATTCAATTTCTGTGTTTCATCAACACTCTGAAGGTCCACAGATTACAGAATGCCTCCAGATGTGCTTCGGAAACTAGCACTAGTCTTCCAGTGAACGATCAAAGCGAAGACAGTATAAGAGATTACTCTCATGGAGAGAAGTCCGCATAGTGCTTATTGTGGTCAATGCCGATGCATTTTTTTTGTTTCATCAACAATCTGAAGGTCCACAGATTACAGAATGCATCCAGATGTGCTTCGGAAACTACTACTAGCCTTCAAGTGTACGATCAAATCGTAGACAGTTTAAGACATTACTCTCATGGAGAAAAGTCCGCAAGGTGCTTATTGTATTCAATGCCGATGCAATTTTTGTGTTTCATCAACACTCTGAAGGTAAACAGATTACAGAATGCCTCCAGATGTGCTTCGAAAACTACTACTAGTCTTCCAGTGTACGATCAAATCGTAGACAGTTTAAGACATACTCCCATGGAGAAAAGTCAGCATGGTGCTTATTGTGTTAAATGCCGATGCAATTTCTGTGATTCATCAACACTCTGAAGGTCCACAGATTACAGAATGCCTCCAAATGTGCTTCGGAAACTACTACTAGTCTTCCAGTGTACGATCAAAGCCTAGACAGTTTAAGACATTACTCCCATGGAGAAAAGACCGCACGGTGCTTATTGTGTTCAATGCCGATGCAATTTCTGTTTTTCATCAACACTCTGAAGGTATACAGATTACAGATTCCCTCCAGATGTGCTTCGGAAACTACTGCTAGTCTTCCAGTGAACGATCACAGCGTAGACAGTTTAAGACATTACTCTCATGGAGATAAGTCCGCATGGTGTTTATTGTGTTAAATGCCGATGCAATTTCTGCTTTTCATCAACACTCTGAAGGTCCACAGATTACTGAATGCCTCCAGATGTGCTTCGGAAACTAATACTAGTCTTCCAGTGAACGATCAAAGCGTAGACAGTTTAAGACATTACTCTCATGAAGAAAAGTCCGCGTGGAGCTTATTGTGTTCAATGCCGATGCAATTTTTGTGTTTCATCATCATTCTGAAGGTCCACAGATTACAGAATGCCTCCAGATGTGCTTCGGAAACTACTACCAGTCTTCCAGTGTACGATCAAAGCGTAGACAGTTTAAGACATTACTCCCATGGAGAAAAGTCCGCATGGTGCTTATTGTGTTCAATGCCGATGCAATTTCTGTGTTTCATCAACACTCTGAAGGTATACAGATTACAGAATGCCTCCAAATGTGCTTCGGAAACTACTGCTAGTCTTCCAGTGTACGATCACAGCGTAGACAGTTTAAGACATTACTCTCATGGAGATAAGTCCGCATGGTGCTTATTGTGTTAAATGCCGATGCAATTTCTGTGTTTCATCAACACTCTGAAGGTCCACAGATTACAGAATGCCTCCATATGTGCTTCGGAAACTAATACTAGTCTTCCAGGGAACGATCAAAGCGTAGACAGTTTAAGACATTACTCCCATGGAGAAAATCCGCATGGTGCTTATTGTGTTAAATGCCGATTCAATTTCTGTGTTTCATCAACACTCTGAAGGTCCACAGATTACAGAATGCCTCCAGATGTGCTTCGGAAACTAGTACTAGTCTTCCAGTGTACGATCAAAGCGTAGACAGTTTAAGACATTACTCCTGTGGAGAAAAGTTCGCATGGTGCTTATTGTGTTCAATACCGATGCAATTTTTGTGTTTCATCAACACACTGAAGGTCCTCAGATTACAGAATGCCTTCAGATGTGCTTCGGAAACTACTACTAGTCTTCCAGTGTACGATCAAAACGTAGACAGTTTAAGACATTACTCCCATGGAGAAAAGAACGCATGGTGCTTATTGTGTTCAATGCCGATGCAATTCTTGTGTTTCATCAACACTCTGAAGATAAACAGATTACAGAATGCATGCAGATGTTCTTTGGAAACTACTACTAGTCATCCAGTATACGATCAAAGCGTAGACAGTTTAAGACATTACACCCATGGAGAAAAGTTCGCATGGTGCTTATTGTGTTCAATGCCGATGCAATTTTTGTGTTTCATCAACACACTGAAGGTCCTCATATTACAGAATGCCTTCAGATGTGCTTCGGAAACTACTACTAGTCTTCCAGTGTACGATCAAAACGTAGACAGTTTAAGACATTACTCCCATGGAGAAAAGACCGCATGGTGCTTATTGTGTTCAATGCCGATGCAATTTTTGTGTTTCATCAACACTCTGAGGGTTAACAGATTACAGAATGCATCCAGAAGTGCTTCAGAAACTACTACTAGTCTTCCAGTGTAGGATCAAAGCGTAGACAGTTGAAGGCATTACTCCCATGGAGATAAGTTCGCATGGTGCTTATTGTGTTCAATGCCGATGCAATTTTTGTGTTTCATCAACACTCTGAAGGTCCACAGGTTACAGAATGCCTCCAGATGTGGTTCGGAAACTACTACTAGTCTTCCAGTGTACGATCAACGCGTAGACAGTTTAAGACATTACTCCCTTGGAGAAAAGTCAGCATGGTGCTTATTGTGATCAATGCCGATGCAATTTCTGTGTTTCATCAACACTCTGAAGGTCCACAGATTACAGAATGCCTCCAGATGTGCTTCGGAAACTACTACTAGTCTTCCAGGGAACGCTCAAATCGTAGAGAGTTTAAGACATTTCTCCCATGGAGAGAAGTCCGCATGGTGCTTATTGTGTTAATTGACGATGCAATTTTTGTGTTTCATCAACACTCTGAAGGTCCACAGATTACAGAATGCATCCAGATGTGCTTCAGAAACTACTACTAGTCTTTAAGGTAACGATCACAGCGTAGACAGTTTAAGACATTACTCCCATGGAGAAAAGACCGCACGGTGCTTATTGTGTTCAATGCCGATGCAATTTTTGTGTTTCATCAACACTCTGAAAGTCCACAGATTACAGAATGCATCCAGATATGCTTCGGAAACTACTACTAGTCGTCCAGTTAACGATCAAAGCGTAGACAGTTTAAGACATTACTCCCATGGAGATAAGTCCGCATGGTGCTTATTGTGTTCAATGCCGATGCAATTTTTGTGTTTCATCAACACTCTAAAGGTCCACAGATTACAGAATGCATCCAGAAGTGCTTCAGAAACTACTACTAGTCTTCCAGTGTACGATCAAAGCGTAGACAGTTTAAGACATTACTCTCATGAAGAAAAGTCCGCGTGGAGCTTATTTTGTTCAATTCCGATTCAATTTCTGTGTTTCATCAACACTCTGAAGGTCCACAGATTACAGAATGCCTCCAAATGTGCTTTGGAAACTACCACTAGTCTTCCAGTGAACGATCAAAGCTAAGACAGTTTAAGACATTACTTCCATGGAGAAAATTCCGCATGGTGCTTATTGTGTTCAATGCCGATGCAATTTTTGTGTTTCATCATCATTCTGAAGGTCCACAGATTACAGAATGCCTCCAGATGTGCTTCGGAAACTACTACTAGTCTTCCAGTGTACGATCAAAGCGTAGACAGTTTAAGACATTACTCATATGGAGAAAAGTCCGCATGGTGCTTATTGTGTTCAATGCCGATGCAATTTCTGTGTTTCATCAACACTCTGAAGGTATACAGATTACAGAATCCCTCCAAATGTGCTTCGGAAACTACTGCTAGTCTTCCAGTGTACGATCACAGCGTAGACAGTTTAAGACATTACTCTCATGGAGATAAGTCCGCATGGTGCTTATTGTGTTAAATGCCGATTCAATTTCTGTGTTTCATCAACACTCTGAAGGTCCACAGATTACAGAATGCCTCCATATGTGCTTCGGAAACTAATACTAGTCTTCCAGGGAACGATCAAAGCGTAGACAGTTTAAGACATTACTCCCATGGAGAAAATCCACATGGTGCTTATTGTGTTAAATGCCGATTCAATTTCTGTGTTTCATCAACACTCTGAAGGTCCACAGATTACAGAATGCCTCCAGACGTGCTTCGGAAACTAGTACTAGTCTTCCAGTGTACGATCAAAGCGTAGACAGTTTAAGACATTACTCCTATGGAGAAAAGTTCGCATGGTGCTTATTGTGTTCAATGCCGATGCAATTTTTGTGTTTCATCAACACACTGAAGGTCCTCAGATTACAGAATGCCTTCAGATGTGCTTCGGAAACTACTACTAGTCTTCCAGTGTACGATCAAAACGTAGACACTTTAAGACATTACTCCCATGGAGAAAAGACCGCATGGTGCTTATTGTGTTCAATGCCGATGCAATTCTTGTGTTTCATCAACACTCTGAAGATAAACAGATTACAGAATGCATCCAGATGTTCTTTGGAAACTACTACTAGTCATCCAGTATACGATCAAAGCGTAGACAGTTTAAGACATTACACCCATGGAGAAAAGTTCGCATGGTGCTTATTGTGTTCAATGCCGATGCAATTTTTGGGTTTCATCAACACACTGAAGGTCCTCAGATTACAGAATGCCTTCAGATGTGCTTCGGAAACTACTACTAGTCTTCCAGTGTACGATCAAAACGTAGACAGTTTAAGACATTACTCCCATGGAGAAAAGACCGCATGGTGCTTATTGTGTTCAATGCCGATGCAATTTTTGTGTTTCATCAACACTCTGAAGGCCCACAGATTACAGAATGCATCCAGATATGCTTCGGAAACTACTACTAGTCGTCCAGTTAACGATCAAAGCGTAGACAGTTTAAGACATTACTCCCATGGAGAAAAGACCGCATGGTGCTTATTGTGTTAAATGCCGATTCAATTTCTGTGTTTCATCAACACTCTGAAGGTCCACAGATTACAGAATGCCTCCAGACGTGCTTCGGAAACTAGTACTAGTCTTCCAGTGTACGATCAAAGCGTAGACAGTTTAAGACATTACTCCTATGGAGAAAAGTTCGCATGGTGCTTATTGTGTTCAATGCCGATGCAATTTTTGTGTTTCATCAACACACTGAAGGTCCTCAGATTACAGAATGCCTTCAGATGTGCTTCGGAAACTACTACTAGTCTTCCAGTGTACGATCAAAACGTAGACACTTTAAGACATTACTCCCATGGAGATAAGTCCGCATGGTGCTTATTGTGTTCAATGCCGATGCAATTTTTGTGTTTCATCAACACTCTGAAGGTCCACAGATTACAGAATACATCCAGAAGTGCTTCAGAAATTACTACTAGTCTTCCAGTGTATGATCAAAGCGTAGACAGTTGAAGGCATTACTCCCATGGAGATAAGTTCGCATGGTGCTTATTGTGTTCAATGCCGATGCAATTTTTGTGTTTCATCAACACTCTGAAGGTCCACAGGTTACAGAATGCCTCCAGATGTGGTTCGGAAACTACTACTAGTCTTCCAGTGTACGATCAACGCGTACACAGTTTAAGACATTACTCCCTTGGAGAAAAGTCCGCATGGTGCTTATTGTGATCAATGCCGATGCAATTTCTGTGTTTCATCAACACTCTGAAGGTCCAAAGATTACAGAATGCCTCCAGATGTGCTTCGGAAACTACTACTAGTCTTCCAGGGAACGTTCAAATCGTAGACAGTTTAAGACATTACTCCCATGGAGAAAAGTCCGCATGGTGCTTATTGTGTTTAATGACGATGCAATTTTTGTGTTTCATCAACACTCTGAAGGTCCACAGATTACAGAATGCATCCAGATGTGCTTCAGAAACTACTACTAGTCTTTAAGGTAACGATCACAGCGTAGACAGTTTAAGACATTACTCCCATGGAGAAAAGACCGCATGGTGCTTATTGTGTTCAATGCCGATGCAATTTTTGTGTTTCATCAACACCCTGAAGGTCCACAGATTACAGAATGCATCCAGATATGCTTCGGAAACTACTACTAGTCGTCCAGTTAACGATCAAAGCGTAGACAGTTTAAGACATTACTCCCATGGAGATAAGTCCGCATGGTGCTTATTGTGTTCAATGCCGATGCAATTTTTGTGTTTCATCAACACTCTGAAGGTCCACAGATTACAGAATGCATCCAGAAGTGCTTCAGAAACTACTACTAGTCTTCCAGTGTACGATCAAAGCCTAGACAGTTTAAGACATTACTCCCATGGAGAAAAGACCGCACGGTGCTTATTGTGTTCAATGCCGATGCAATTTCTGTCTTTCATCAACACTCTGAAGGTATACAGATTACAGAATCCCTCCAGATGTGATTCGGAAACTACTGCTAGTCTTACAGTGAACAATCACAGCGTAGACAGTTTAAGACATTACTCTCATGGAGATAAGTCCGCATGGTGTTTATTGTGTTAAATGCCGATGCAATTTCTGCTTTTCATCAACACTCTGAAGGTCCACAGATTACTGAATGCCTCCAGATGTGCTTCGGAAACTAATACTAGTCTTCCAGTGAACGATCAAAGCGTAGACAGTTTAAGACATTACTCTCATGAAGAAAAGTCCGCGTGGAGCTTATTTTGTTCAATTCCGATTCAATTTCTGTGTTTCATCAACACTCTGAAGGTCCACAGATTACAGAATGCCTCCAAATGTGCTTCGGAAACTACCACTAGTCTTCCAGTGAACGATCAAAGCTAAGACAGTTTAAGACATTACTTCCATGGGGAAAAGTCCGCATGGTGCTTATTGTGTTCAATGCCGATGCAATTTTTGTGTTTCATCATCATTCTGAAGGTCCACAGATTACAGAATGCCTCCAGATGTGCTTCGGAAACTACTACCAGTCTTCCAGTGTACGATCAAAGCGTAGACAGTTTAAGACATTACTCCTGTGGAGAAAAGTTCGCATGGTGCTTATTGTGTTCAATACCGATGCAATTTTTGTGTTTCATCAACACACTGAAGGTCCTCAGATTACAGAATGCCTTCAGATGTGCTTCGGAAACTACTACTAGTCTTCCAGTGTACGATCAAAACGTAGACAGTTTAAGACATTACTCCCATGGAGAAAAGAACGCATGGTGCTTATTGTGTTCAATGCCGATGCAATTCTTGTGTTTCATCAACACTCTGAAGATAAACAGATTACAGAATGCATGCAGATGTTCTTTGGAAACTACTACTAGTCATCCAGTATACGATCAAAGCGTAGACAGTTTAAGACATTACACCCATGGAGAAAAGTTCGCATGGTGCTTATTGTGTTCAATGCCGATGCAATTTTTGTGTTTCATCTACACACTGAAGGTCCTCATATTACAGAATGCCTTCAGATGTGCTTCGGAAACTACTACTAGTCTTCCAGTGTACGATCAAAACGTAGACAGTTTAAGACATTACTCCCATGGAGAAAAGACCGCATGGTGCTTATCGTGTTCAATGCCGATGCAATTTTTGTGTTTCATCAACACTCTGAAGGTTAACAGATTACAGAATGCATCCAGAAGTGCTTCAGAAACTACTACTAGTCTTCCAGTGTAGGATCAAAGCGTAGACAGTTGAAGGCATTACTCCCATGGAGATAAGTTCGCATGGTGCTTATTGTGTTCAATGCCGATGCAATTTTTGTGTTTCATCAACACTCTGAAGGTCCACAGGTTACAGAATGCCTCCAGATGTGGTTCGGAAACTACTACTAGTCTTCCAGTGTACGATCAACGCGTAGACAGTTTAAGACATTACTCCCTTGGAGAAAAGTCAGCATGGTGCTTATTGTGATCAATGCCGATGCAATTTCTGTGTTTCATCAACACTCTGAAGGTCCACAGATTACAGAATGCCTCCAGATGTGCTTCGGAAACTACTACTAGTCTTCCAGGGAACGCTCAAATCGTAGAGAGTTTAACACATTACTCCCATGGAGAGAAGTCCGCATGGTGCTTATTGTGTTAATTGACGATGCAATTTTTGTGTTTCATCAACACTCTGAAGGTCCACAGATTACAGAATGCATCCAGATGTGCTTCAGAAACTACTACTAGTCTTTAAGGTAACGATCACAGCGTAGACAGTTTAAGACATTACTCCCATGGAGAAAAGACCGCATGGTGCTTATTGTGTTCAATGCCGATGCAATTTTTGTGTTTCATCAACACTCTGAAAGTCCACAGATTACAGAATGCATCCAGATATGCTTCGGAAACTAATACTAGTCGTCCAGTTAACGATCAAAGCGTAGACAGTTTAAGACATTACTCCCATGGAGATAAGTCCGCATGGTGCTTATTGTGTTCAATGCCGATGCAATTTTTGTGTTTCATCAACACTCTGAAGGTCCACAGATTACAGAATGCATCCAGAAGTGCTTCAGAAACTACTACTAGTCTTCCAGTGTACGATCAAAGCGTAGACAGTTTAAGACATTACTCTCATGAAGAAAAGTCCGCGTGGAGCTTATTTTGTTCAATTCCGATTCAATTTCTGTGTTTCATCAACACTCTGAAGGTCCACAGATTACAGAATGCCTCCAAATGTGCTTTGGAAACTACCACTAGTCTTCCAGTGAACGATCAAAGCTAAGACAGTTTAAGACATTACTTCCATGGAGAAAAGTCCGCATGGTGCTTATTGTGTTCAATGCCGATGCAATTTTTGTGTTTCATCATCATTCTGAAGGTCCACAGATTACAGAATGCCTCCAGATGTGCTTCGGAAACTACTACTAGTCTTCCAGTGTACGATCAAAGCGTAGACAGTTTAAGACATTACTCATATGGAGAAAAGTCCGCATGGTGCTTATTGTGTTCAATGCCGATGCAATTTCTGTGTTTCATCAACACTCTGAAGGTATACAGATTACAGAATCCCTCCAAATGTGCTTCGGAAACTACTGCTAGTCTTCCAGTGTACGATCACAGCGTAGACAGTTTAAGACATTACTCTCATGGAGATAAGTCCGCATGGTGCTTATTGTGTTAAATGCCGATTCAATTTCTGTGTTTCATCAACACTCTGAAGGTCCACAGATTACAGAATGCCTCCATATGTGCTTCGGAAACTAATACTAGTCTTCCAGGGAACGATCAAAGCGTAGACAGTTTAAGACATTACTCCCATGGAGAAAATCCACATGGTGCTTATTGTGTTAAATGCCGATTCAATTTCTGTGTTTCATCAACACTCTGAAGGTCCACAGATTACAGAATGCCTCCAGACGTGCTTCGGAAACTAGTACAAGTCTTCCAGTGTACGATCAAAGCGTAGACAGTTTAAGACATTACTCCTATGGAGAAAAGTTCGCATGGTGCTTATTGTGTTCAATGCCGATGCAATTTTTGTGTTTCATCAACACACTGAAGGTCCTCAGATTACAGAATGCCTTCAGATGTGCTTCGGAAACTACTACTAGTCTTCCAGTGTACGATCAAAACGTAGACAGTTTAAGACATTACTCCCATGGAGAAAAGACCGCATGGTGCTTATTGTGTTCAATGCCGATGCAATTTTTGTGTTTCATCAACACTCTGAAGGCCCACAGATTACAGAATGCATCCAGATATGCTTCGGAAACTACTACTAGTCGTCCAGTTAACGATCAAAGCGTAGAAAGTTTAAGACATTACTCCCATGGAGATAAGTCCGCATGGTGCTTATTGTGTTCAATGCCGATGCAATTTTTGTGTTTCATCAACACTCTGAAGGTCCACAGATTACAGAATACATCCAGAAGTGCTTCAGAAATTACTACTAGTCTTCCAGTGTATGATCAAAGCGTAGACAGTTGAAGGCATTACTCCCATGGAGATAAGTTCGCATGGTGCTTATTGTGTTCAATGCCGATGCAATTTTTGTGTTTCATCAACACTCTGAAGGTCCACAGGTTACAGAATGCCTCCAGATGTGGTTCGGAAACTACTACTAGTCTTCCAGTGTACGATCAACGCGTACACAGTTTAAGACATATCTCCCTTGGAGAAAAGTCCGCATGGTGCTTATTGTGATCAATGCCGATGCAATTTCTGTGTTTCATCAACACTCTGAAGGTCCAAAGATTACAGAATGCCTCCAGATGTGCTTCGGAAACTACTACTAGTCTTCCAGGGAACGTTCAAATCGTAGACAGTTTAAGACATTACTCCCATGGAGAAAAGTCCGCATGGTGCTTATTGTGTTTAATGACGATGCAATTTTTGTGTTTCATCAACACTCTGAAGGTCCACAGATTACAGAATGCATCCAGATGTGCTTCAGAAACAACTACTAGTCTTTAAGGTAACGATCACAGCGTAGACAGTTTAAGACATTACTCCCATGGAGAAAAGACCGCATGGTGCTTATTGTGTTCAATGCCGATGCAATTTTTGTGTTTCATCAACACCCTGAAGGTCCACAGATTACAGAATGCATCCAGATATGCTTCGGAAACTACTACTAGTCGTCCAGTTAACGATCAAAGCGTAGACAGTTTAAGACATAACTCCCATGGAGATAAGTCCGCATGGTGCTTATTGTGTTCAATGCCGTTGCAATTTTTGTGTTTCATCAACACTCTGAAGGTCCACAGATTACAGAATGCATCCAGAAGTGCTTCAGAAACTACTACTAGTCTTCCAGTGTACGATCAAAGCCTAGACAGTTTAAGACATTACTCCCATGGAGAAAAGACCGCACGGTGCTTATTGTGTTCAATGCCGATGCAATTTCTGTCTTTCATCAACACTCTGAAGGTATACAGATTACAGAATCCCTCCAGATGTGATTCGGAAACTACTGCTAGTCTTCCAGTGAACAATCACAGCGTAGACAGTTTAAGACATTACTCTCATGGAGATAAGTCCGCATGGTGCTTATTGTGTTAAATGCCGATGCAATTTCTGCTTTTCATCAACACTCTGAAGGTCCACAGATTACAGAATGCCTCCAGATGTGCTTCGGAAACTACTACTAGTCTTCCAGTGTACGATCAAAGCGTAGACAGTTTAAGACATTACTCCCGTGGAGAAAAGTCCGCATGGTGCTTATTGTGTTCAATGCCGATGCAATTTCTGTGTTTCATCAACACTCTGAAGGTATACAGATTACAGAATGCCTCCTAATGTGCTTCGGAAACTACTGCTAGTCTTCCAGTGTACGATCACAGCGTAGACAGTTTAAGACATTACTCTCATGGAGATAAGTCCGCATGGTGCTTATTGTGTTAAATGCCGATGCAATTTCTGTGTTTCATCAACACTCTGAAGGTCCACAGATTACAGAATGCCTCCATATGTGCTTCGGAAACTAATACTAGTCTTCCAGTGAACGATCAAAGCGTAGACAGTTTAAGACATTACTCCCATGGAGAAAATCCGCATGGTGCTTATTGTGTTAAATGCCGATGCAATTTCTGTGTTTCATCAACACTCTGAAGGTCCACAGATTACAGAATGCCTCCAAATGTGCTTCGGTAACTACCACTAGTCTTCCAGTGAACGATCAAAGCGTAGACAGTTTAAGACATTACTCCCATGGAGAAAAGTCCGCATGGTGCTTATTGTGTTCAATGCCGATGCAATTTCTGTGTTTCATCAACACTCTGAAGGTATACAGATTGCAGAATGCCTCCAAATGTGCTTCCGAAACTACTGCCAGTCTTCCAGTGAACGATTACAACGTAGACAGTTTAAGACATTACTCTCATGGAGATAAGTCCGCATGGTGCTTATTGTGTTCAATGCCGATTCAATTTCTGTGTTTCATCAACACTCTGAAGGTCCACAGATTACAGAATGCCTTCAGATGTGCTTCGGAAACTACCACTAGTCTTCCAGTGAACGATCAAAGCGTAGACAGTTTAAGACATTACTCCCTTGGAGAAAGGTCCGCATGGGGCTTATTGTGTTCTATGCCGATGCTAATTTTGTGTGTCATCAACACTCTGAAGGTCCACAGATTACAGAATGCCTCTAGATGTGCTTCGGAAACTACTACTAGTCTTCCAGTGTACGATCAAAGCGTAGACAATTTAAGACATTACGCCCATGGAGAAAAGTCCACATGGTGCTTATTGTGTTCAATGCCGATGCAATTTCTGTGTTTCATCAACACTCTGAAGGTATACAGATTACAGAATGCCTCCAAATGCGCTTCGGAAACTACTGCTAGTCTTCCAGTGATAGATCACAGCGTAGACAGATTAAGGCATTACTCTCATGGAGATAAGTCTGCATGGTGCTTATTGTGTTCAATGCCGATTCAATTTCTGTGTTTCATCAACACTCTGAAGGTCCACAGATTACAGAATGCCTCCAGATGTGCTTCGGAAACTAGCACTAGTCTTCCAGTGAACAATGAAAGCGTAGACAGTTTAAGACATTACTCTCATTTAGAAAAGTCCGCATGGTGCTTATTGTGTTCAATGCCGATGCAATTTTTGTGTTTCATCAACACCCTGAAGGTAAACAGATTACAGATTCCCTCCAGATGTGCTTCGGAAACTACTGCTACTCTTCCAGTGAACGATCAAGCGTAGACTGTTTCAGACATTACTCTCATGGAGATAAGTCCGCATAGTGCTTATTGTGTTCAATGCCGATTCAATTTCTGTGTTTCATCAACACTCTGAAGGTCCACAGATTACAGAACGCCTCCAGATGTGCTTCGGAAACTACTACTAGTCTTCCAGTGTACGATCAAAGCGTAGACAATTTAAGACATTACTCCCATTGAGAAAAGTCCGCATGGTGGTTATTGTATTCAATGACGATGCAATTTATGTGTTTCATCAACACCCTGAAGGTAAACAGATTACAGAATGCCTCCAGATGTGCTTCGAAAACTACAACTAGTCTTCCAGTGTAAGATCAAAGCGTAGACAGTTTGAGACATACTCCCATGGAGAAAAGTCCGCATGGTGCTAATTGTGTTAAATGCCGATGCAATTTCTGTGTTTCATCAACACTCTGAAATTCCACAGATTACAGAATGCCTCCAGATGTGCTTCGGAAACTACTACTAGTCTTCCAGTGTACGATCATAGCGTAGACAGTTTAAGACATTACTCCCATGGAGAAAAGTCCGCATGGTGCTTATTGTGTTCAATGTTGATGCAATTTCTGTGTTTCGTCAACACTCTGAAGGTCCACAGATTACAGAATGCCTCCAGATGTGCTTCGGAAACTACTACTAGTCTTCCAGTGTACGATCAAAGCGTAGACAGTTTAAGACATTACTCCCATGGAGAAAAGTCCGCATGGTGCTTATTGTGTTCAATGCCGATGCAATTTCTGTGTTTCATCAACACTCTGAAGGTATACAGATTGCAAAATGCCTCCAAATGTGCTCCCGAAACTACTGCCAGTCTTCCAGTGAACGATTACAACGTAGACAGTTTGAGACATTACTCTCATGGAGATAAGTCCGCATGGTGCTTATTGTGTTCAATGCCGATCCAATTTCTGTGTTTCATCAACACTCTGAGGGTATACAGATTACAGAATGCCTCCAAATGTGCTTCGGAAACTAATACTAGTCTTCAAGTGAACGATCAAACTGTAGACAGTTTAAGACATTACTCTCATGGAGAAAAGTCCGCATGGTGCTTATTGTGTTCAATGCCGATTCAACTTCTGTGTTTCATCAACACTCTGAAGGTCCACAGATTACAGAATGCCTCCAGATGTGCTTCGGAAACTAGCACTAGTCTTCCAGTAAACGATCAAAGCGAAGACAGTATAAGACATTACTCTCATGGAGAGAAGTCCGCATAGTGCTTATTGTGGTCAATGCCGATGCAATTTTTGTGTTCCATCAACAATCTGAAGGTCCACAGATTACAGAATGCCTCCAGATGTGCTTCGGAAACTATTACTAGTCTTCCAGTGTACGATCAAAGCGTAGACATTTTAAGACATTATTCTCATGGAGAAAAGTCCGCATGGTGCTTATTGTATTCAATGCCGATGCAATTTTTGTGTTTCATCAACACCCTGAAAGTAAACAGATTACAGAATGCCTCCAGATGTGCTTCGAAAACTACTACTAGTCTTCCAGTGTACGATCAAAGAGTAGACAGTTTTAGACATACTCCCATGGAGAAAAGTCAGCATGGTGCTTATTGTGTTAAATGCCGATGCAATTTCTGTGATTCATCAACACTCTGAAGGTCCACAGATTACAGAATGCCTCCAGATGTGCTTCGGAAACTACTACTAGTCTTCCAGTGTACGATCAAAGCCTAGACAGTTTAAGACATTACTCCCATGGAGAAAAGACCGCACGGTGCTTATTGTGTTCAATGCCGATGCAATTTCTGTGTTTCATCAACACTCTGAAGGTATACAGATTACAGATTCCCTCCTGATGTGCTTCGGAAACTACTGCTAGTCTTCCAGTGAACGATCAAAGCTAAGACAGTTTAAGACATTACTCTCATGAAGAAAAGTCCGCATGGTGCGTATTTTGTTCAATTCCGAATCAATTTCCGTGTTTCATCAACACTCTGAAGGTCCACAGATTACAGAATGCCTCCAGATGTGCTTCGGAAACTACCACTAGTCTTTCAGTGAACGATCAAAGCTAAGACAGTTTAAGACATTACTTCCATGGAGAAAAGTCCGCATGGTGCTTATTGTGTTCAATGCCGATGCAATTTTTGTGTTTCATCAACACTCTGAAGGTCCACAGATTACAGAATGCCTCCAGATGTGCTTCGGAAACTACTACTAGTCTTCCAGTGTACGATCAAAGCGTAGACAGTTTAAGACATTACTCCCATATAGAAAAGTCCGCATGGTGCTTATTGTGTTCAATGCCGATGCAATTTCTGTGTTTCATCAACACTCTGAAGGTATACAGATTACAGAATGCCTCCAAATGTGCTTCGGAAACTACTGCTAGTCTTCCAGTGTACGATCACAGCGTAGACAGTTTAAGACATTACTCCCTTGGAGAAAGGTCCGCATGGGGCTTATTGTGTTCTATGCCGATGCTATTTTTGTGTGTCATCAACACTCTGAAGGTCCACAGATTACAGAATGCCTCTAGATGTGCTTCGGAAACTACTACTAGTCTTCCAGTGTACGATCAAAGCGTAGACAATTTAAGACATTACGCCCATGGAGAAAAGTCCACATGGTGCTTATTGTGTTCAATGCCGATGCAATTTCTGTGTTTCATCAACACTCTGAAGGTATACAGATTACAGAATGCCTCCAAATGCGCTTCGGAAACTACTGCTAGTCTTCCAGTGATAGATCACAGCGTAGACAGATTAAGGCATTACTCTCATGGAGATAAGTCTGCATGGTGCTTATTGTGTTCAATGCCGATTCAATTTCTGTGTTTCATCAACACTCTGAAGGTCCACAGATTACAGAATGCCTCCAGATGTGCTTCGGAAACTAGCACTAGTCTTCCAGTGAACAATGAAAGCGTAGACAGTTTAAGACATTACTCTCATGGAGAAAAGTCCGCTTGGTGCTTATTGTGTTCAATGCCGATGCAATTTTTGTGTTTCATCAACACCCTGAAGGTAAACAGATTACAGATTCCCTCCAGATGTGCTTCGGAAACTACTGCTACTCTTCCAGTGAACGATCAAGCGTAGACTGTTTCAGACATTACTCTCATGGAGATAAGTCCGCATAGTGCTTATTGTGTTCAATGCCGATTCAATTTCTGTGTTTCATCAACACTCTGAAGGTCCACAGATTACAGAACGCCTCCAGATGTGCTTCGGAAACTACTACTAGTCTTCCAGTGTACGATCAAAGCGTAGACAATTTAAGACATTTCTCCCATGGAGAAAAGTCCGCATGGTGGTTATTGTATTCAATGACGATGCAATTTATGTGTTTCATCAACACCCTGAAGGTAAACAGATTACAGAATGCCTCCAGATGTGCTTCGAAAACTACAACTAGTCTTCCAGTGTAAGATCAAAGCGTAGACAGTTTGAGACATACTCCCATGGAGAAAAGTCCGCATGGTGCTAATTGTGTTAAATGCCGATGCAATTTCTGTGTTTCATCAACACTCTGAAATTCCACAGATTACAGAATGCCTCCAGATGTGCTTCGGAAACTACTACTAGTCTTCCAGTGTACGATCATAGCGTAGACAGTTTAAGACATTACTCCCATGGAGAAAAGTCCGCATGGTGCTTATTGTGTTCAATGTTGATGCAATTTCTGTGTTTCGTCAACACTCTGAAGGTCCACAGATTACAGAATGCCTCCAGATGTGCTTCGGAAACTACTACTAGTCTTCCAGTGTACGATCAAAGCGTAGACAGTTTAAGACATTACTCCCATGGAGAAAAGTCCGCATGGTGCTTATTGTGTTCAATGCCGATGCAATTTCTGTGTTTCATCAACACTCTGAAGGTATACAGATTGCAAAATGCCTCCAAATGTGCTCCCGAAACTACTGCCAGTCTTCCAGTGAACGATTACAACGTAGACAGTTTGAGACATTACTCTCATGGAGATAAGTCCGCATGGTGCTTATTGTGTTCAATGCCGATGCAATTTCTGTGTTTCATCAACACTCTGAAGGTATACAGATTGCAAAATGCCTCCAAATGTGCTCCCGAAACTACTGCCAGTCTTCCAGTGAACGATTACAACGTAGACAGTTTGAGACATTACTCTCATGGAGATAAGTCCGCATGGTGCTTATTGTGTTCAATGCCGATCCAATTTCTGTGTTTCATCAACACTCTGAGGGTATACAGATTACAGAATGCCTCCAGATGTGCTTCGGAAACTAATACTAGTCTTCAAGTGAACGATCAAACTGTAGACAGTTTAAGACATTACTCTCATGGAGAAAAGTCCGCATGGTGCTTATTGTGTTCAATGCCGATTCAACTTCTGTGTTTCATCAACACTCTGAAGGTCCACAGATTACAGAATGCCTCCAGATGTGCTTCGGAAACTAGCACTAGTCTTCCAGTAAACGATCAAAGCGAAGACAGTATAAGACATTACTCTCATGGAGAGAAGTCCGCATAGTGCTTATTGTGGTCAATGCCGATGCAATTTTTGTGTTCCATCAACAATCTGAAGGTCCACAGATTACAGAATGCCTCCAGATGTGCTTCGGAAACTATTACTAGTCTTCCAGTGTACGATCAAAGCGTAGACATTTTAAGACATTATTCTCATGGAGAAAAGTCCGCATGGTGCTTATTGTATTCAATGCCGATGCAATTTTTGTGTTTCATCAACACCCTGAAAGTAAACAGATTACAGAATGCCTCCAGATGTGCTTCGAAAACTACTACTAGTCTTCCAGTGAACGATCAAAGAGTAGACAGTTTTAGACATACTCCCATGGAGAAAAGTCAGCATGGTGCTTATTGTGTTAAATGCCGATGCAATTTCTGTGATTCATCAACACTCTGAAGGTCCACAGATTACAGAATGCCTCCAGATGTGCTTCGGAAACTACTACTAGTCTTCCAGTGTACGATCAAAGCCTAGACAGTTTAAGACATTACTCCCATGGAGAAAAGACCGCACGGTGCTTATTGTGTTCAATGCCGATGCAATTTCTGTGTTTCATCAACACTCTGAAGGTATACAGATTACAGATTCCCTCCTGTTGTGCTTCGGAAACTACTGCTAGTCTTCCAGTGAACGAGCAAAGCTAAGACAGTTTAAGACATTACTCTCATGAAGAAAAGTCCGCATGGTGCTTATTTTGTTCAATTCCGAATCAATTTCCGTGTTTCATCAACACTCTGAAGGTCCACAGATTACAGAATGCCTCCAGATGTGCTTCGGAAACTACCACTAGTCTTCCAGTGAACGATCAAAGCTAAGACAGTTTAAGACATTACTTCCATGGAGAAAAGTCCGCATGGTGCTTATTGTGTTCAATGCCGATGCAATCTTTGTGTTTCATTAACACTCTGAAGGTCCACAGATTACAGAATGCCTCCAGATGTGCTTCGGAAACTACTACTAGTCTTCCAGTGTACGATCAAAGCGTAGACAGTTTAAGACATTACTCCCATATAGAAAAGTCCGCATGGTGCTTATTGTGTTCAATGCCGATGCAATTTCTGTGTTTCATCAACACTCTGAAGGTATACAGATTACAGAATGCCTCCAAATGTGCTTCGGAAACTACTGCTAGTCTTCCAGTGTACGATCACAGCGTAGACAGTTTAAGACATTACTCTCATGGTGATAAGTCCGCATGGTGCTTATTGTGTTAAATGCCGATGCAATTTCTGTGTTTCATCAACACTCTGAAGGTCCACAGATTACAGAATGCCTCCATATGTGCTTCGGAAACTAATACTAGTCTTCCAGTGAACGATCAAAGCGTAGACATTTTAAGACTTTACTCCCATGGAGAAAATCCGCATGGTGCTTATTGTGTTCAATCCCGATTCAATTTCTGTGTTTCATCAACACTCTGAAGGTCCACAGATTACAGAATGCCTCCAGATGTGCTTCGGTAACTACCACTAGTCTTCCAGTGAACGATCAAAGCGTAGACAGTTTAAGACATTACTAAAATGGAGAAAAGACCGCATGGTGCTTATTGTGTTCAATGCCGATACAATTTTTGGGTTTCATCAACACTCTGAAGGTCCACAGATTACAGAATGCATCCAGATATGCTTCGGAAACTACTAATAGTCGTCCAGTTAACGATCAAAGCGTAGACAGTTTAAGACATTACTCCCATTGAGATAAGTCCGCATGGTGCTTATTGTGTTCAATGCCGATGCAATTTTTGTGTTTCATCAACACTCTGAAGGTCCACAGATTACAGAATGCATCCAGAAGTGCTTCAGAAACTACTACTAGTCTTCCAGTGTATGATCAAAGCGTAGACAGTTGAAGACATTACTCCCATGGAGATAAGTTCGCATGGTGCTTATTGTGTTCAATGCCGATGCAATTTTTGTGTTTCATCAACACTCTGAAGGTCCACAGGTTACAGAATGCTTCCAGATGTGGTTCGGAATCTACTACTAGTCTTCCAGTGTACGATCACCGCGTAGACAGTTTAAGACATTACTCCCTTGGAGAAAAGCCTGGATGGTGCTTATTGTGATCAATGCCGATGCAATTTCTGTGTTTCATCAACACTCTGAAGGTCCACAGATTCCAGAATGCATCCAGATATGCTTCGGAAACTACTACTAGCCTTACAGGGAACGATCAAAGCGTAGCCAGTTTAAAACATTACTCCCAAGGAGAAAAGTCTGCATGGTGCTTATTGTGTTCAATGCCGATGTAATATCTGTGTTTCATCAACACTCTGAAGGTCCACAGGTTACAAAATGCCTCCAGATGTGCTTCGGAAACTACTACTAGTCTTCCAGGGAACGATCAAAGCGTAGACAGTTTAAGACATTACTCCCATGGATATAAGTCCATATGGTGCTTATTGTGTTCAATGCCGATGCAATTTCTGTGTTTCATCAACACTCTGAAGGTCCACAGATTACAGAATGCCTCCAGATATGCCTCGGAAATTACTACTAGTCTTCCAGTGTACGATCAAAGCGTAGACAGATTAAGACATTACTCCCATGGAGATAAGTGCGCATGGTGCTTATTGTGTTCAATGCCGATGCAATTTTTGAGTTCCATCAACACTCTGAAGGTCCTCAGATTACAGAATGCATCCAGATGTGCTTCAGAAACTGCTACTAGTCATCCAGTGAACGATCAAATCGTAGACAGTTTAAGGCACTACTCAAATGGAGAAAAGGCCACATGGTGCTTATTGTGTTCAATGCCGATGCAATTTTTGTGTTTCATCGACACACTGAAGGTCCACAGTTTACAGAATGCATCCAGATGTGCTTCGGAAACTACTACTAGTATTCCAGTGTACGATCAAAGCGTAGAGAGTTTAAGATATTATTCCCATGGAGAAAAGTCCGCATGGTGCTTATTGTGTTCAATGCCGATGCAATTTCTGTGTTTCGTCAACACTCTGAAGGTCCACAGATTACGGAATGCATCCAGATGTGCTTCGGAAACTACTACTAGTCTTCCAGGGAACGATCAAATAGTAGACACTTTAAGACGTTACTCCCACGGAGAAAAGGACACATGGTGCTTATTGTGTTCAATGCCGACGCAATTTTTGTGTTTCATCAACACTCTGAAGGTAAACAGATTACAGAATGCCTCCAGATGTGCTTCGGAAACTACTACTAGTCTTTCAGGGAACGATCAAAGCGTAGACAGTTTAAGACATTACTCCCATGGAGAAAAGTCCGCATGGTGCTTATTGTGTTCAATGCCGATGCAATTTCTGTGTTTCATCAACACTCTGAAGGTATACAGATTACAGAATGCCTCCAAATGTGCTTCGGAAACTACTGCTAGTCTTCCAGTGTACGATCACAACGTAGACAGTTTAAGACATTACTCTCATGGAGATACGTCCGCATGGTGCTTATTATGTTAAATGCCGATGCAATTTCTGTGTTTCATCAACACTCTGAAGGTCCACAGATTACAGAATGCCTCCATATGTGCTTCGGAAACTAATACTAGTCTTCCAGTGAACGATCAAAGCGTAGACAGTTTAAGACATTACTCCCATGGAGAAAATCCGCATGGTGCTCATTGTGTTCAATGCCGATTCAATTTCTGTGTTTCATCAACACTCTGAAGGTCCACAGATTACAGAATGCCTCCAGATGTGCTTCGGTAACTACCATTAGTCTTCCAGTGAACGATCAAAGCGTAGACAGTTTAAGACATTACTCCCATGGAGAAAAGTTCGCATGGTGCTTATTGTGTTCAATGCCGATGCAATTTTTGTGTTTCATCAACACACTGAAGGTCCTCAGATTACAGAATGCCTTCAGATGTGCTTCGGAAACTACTACTAGTCTTCCAGTGTACGATCAAAACGTAGACAGTTTAAGACATTACTCCCATGGAGAAAAGACTGCATGGTGCTTATTGTGTTCAATGCCGATGCAATCTTTGTGTTTCATCAACACTCTGAAGATAAACAGATTACAGAATGCATCCAGATGTTCTTTGGAAACTACTACTAGTCATCCAGTATACGATCAAAGCGTAGACAGTTTAAGACATTACTCCCATGGAGAAAAGTTCGCATGGTGCTTATTGTGTTCAATGCCGATGCAATTTCTGTGTTTCGTCAACACTCTGAAGGTCCACAGATTACGGAATGCATCCAGATGTGCTTCGGAAACTACTACTAGTCTTCCAGGGAACGATCAAATAGTAGACACTTTAAGACGTTACTCCCATGGAGAAAAGTTCGCATGGTGCTTATTGTGTTCAATGACGATGCAATTTTTGTGTTTCATCAACACACTGAAGGTCCTCAGATTAGAGATTGCCTTCAGATGTGCTTCGGAAAGTACTACTAGTCTTCCAGTGCACGATCAAAACGTAGACAGTTTAAGACATTACTCCCATGGAGATAAGTCCGCATGGTGCTTATTGTGTTAAATGCCGATGCAATTTTTGTGTTTCATCAACACACTGAAGGTCCACAGTTAACAGAATGCATCCAGATGTGCTTCGGAAACTACTACTAGTCTTCCAGTGTACGATCAAAGCGTAAAGAGTTTAAGATATTACTCAAACGGAGAAAAGTCCGCATGGTGCTTATTGTGTTCAATGCCGATGCAATTTCTGTGTTTCGTCAACACTCTGAAGGTCCACAGATTACGGAATGCATCCAGATGTGCTTCGGAAACTACTACTAGTCTTCCAGGGAACGATCAAATAGTAAACACTTTAAGACGTTACTCCATTGGAGAAAAGGCCAAATGCTGCTTATTGTGTTCAATGCCGACGCAATTTTTGTGTTTCATCAACACTCTGAAGGTAAACAGATTACAGAATGCATCCAGATGTGCTTCGGAAACTACTACTAGTCTTTCAGGGAACGATCAAAGCGTAGACAGTTTAAGACATTACTCCCATGGAGAAAAGTCCGCATGGTGCTTATTGTGTTCAATGCCGATGCAATTTCTGTGTTTCATCAACACTCTGAAGGTATACAGATTACAAAATGCCTCCATATGTGCTTCGGAAACTAATACTAGTCTTCCAGTGTATGATCAAAGCGTAGATAGTTGAAGACATTACTCCCATGGAGATAAGTTCGCATGGTGCTTATTGTGTTCAATGCCGATGCAATTTTTGTGTTTCATCAACACTCTTAAGGTAAACAGATTACAGAATGCCTCCAGATATGCCTCGGAAATTACTACTAGTTTTCCAGTGTACGATCAAGGCGTAGACAAATTAAGACATTACTCCCATGGAGATAAGTGCGCATGGTGCTTATTGTGTTCAATGCCGATGCAATTTTTGAGTTCCATCAAGACTCTGAAGGTCCTCAGATTACAGAATGCATCCAGATGTGCTTCAGAAACTACTACTAGTCATCCAGGGAACGATCAAATCGTAGACAGTTTAAGGCACTACTCAAATGGAGAAAAGTCCACATGGTGCTTATTGTGTTCAATGCCGATGCAATTTTTGTGTTTCATCGACACACTGAAGGTCCACAGTTTACAGAATGCATCCAGATGTTCTTCGGAAACTACTACTAGTCTTCCAGTGTACGATCAAAGCGTAGACAGTTTAAGACATTACTCCCATGGAGAAAAGTCCGCATGGTGCTTATTGTGTTCAATGCCGATTCAATTTCTGTGTTTCATTAACACTCTGAAGGTTCACAGATCATAGAATGCATCCAGATGTGCTTCGGAAACTACTACTAGTCTTCCAGGGAACGATCAAAGCGTAGACAGTTTAAGACAATTCTCTCATGGATAATAGTCCGCATCGTGCTTATTGTGTTCAATGCCGATTTAATTTCTGTGTTTCATCAACACTCTGAAGGTCCACAGATTACGGAATGCATCCAGATGTGCTTCGGAAACTACTACTAGTCTTCCAGGGAACGATCAAATAGTAGACACTTTAAGACATTACTCCCATGGAGAAAAGGCCACATGGTGCTTATTGTGTTCAATGCCGACGCAATTTTTGTGTTTCATCAACACACTGAAGGTAAACAGATTACAGAATGCATCCAGATGTGCTTCGGAAACTACTACTAGTCTTTCAGGAAACGATCAAAGCGTAGACAGTATAACACATTACTCCCATGGAGAAATGTCCGCATGGTGCTTATTGTGATCAATGCCGATGCAATTTTTGTGTTTCATCAACACTCTGAAGGTCCACAGATTACAGAATGCATCCAGATGTGCATCATAAACTACTACTAGTCTTCCAGGGAACGATCAATGCGTCGACATTCTAAGACATTACACCCATGGAGAAAAGTCCGCATGGTGCTTATTGTGTTCAATGCCTCTACAATTTCTGTGTTTCATCGAAACACTGAAGGTCACAGATTACAGAATGCATCCAGATGTGCTTCAGAAACTACTACTAGTCTTCCAGTGTACGATTAAAGCGTAGACAGTTTATGACATTTCTCCCAAGGAGAAAAGTCGGCATGGTGCTTATTGTGCTCAATGTCGATGCAATTTCTGTCTTTCATCAACACTGTGAAGGTCCACAGATTACAAAATCCCTCAAGATGTGCTTCGGCAACTGCTAATAGTCTTCCAGTGTACGATCAAAGCGTAGACAGTTTAAGACATTACTCCCATGGAGAAACGTCCGCATGGTGCCTATTGTGTTCAATGCCGATGCAATTTCTGTGTTTCATCAACACTCTGAAAGTCCACAGATTACAGAATGCCTCCAGATGTGCTTCGGAAACTACTGCTAGTCTTCCAGCGAACGATCACAGCGTAGACAGTTTAAGACATTACTCTCATGGAGATAAGTCTGCATGGTGCTTATTGTGTTCAATGCCGATTCAATTTCTGTGTTTAATCTACACTCTGAAGGTCCACAGATTACAGAATGCCTCCAGATGTGCTTCGAAAACTACTACTAATCTTCCAGTGTACGATCAAAGCGTAGACAGTTTAAGACATATTCCCATGGAGAAAAGTCCGCATGGTGCTTATTGTCTTAAATGCCGATGCAATTTCTTTGTTTCATCAACACTCTGAAAGTCCACAGATTACAGAATGCCTCCAGATGTGCCTCGGAAACTACTACTAGTCTTCCAGTGTACTATCAGAGCGTAGACAGTTTTTAAGACATTACTCCCATGCAGAAAAGTCCGCATGGTGCTTATTGTGTTCAATGCCGATGCAATTTCTGTGTTTCATCAACACTCTGAAGGTATACAGATTACAGAATGCCTCCAAATGTGCTTCGGAAACTACTGTTAGTCTTCCAGTGAACGATCACAGCGTAGACAGTTTAAGACATTACTGTCATGGAGATAAGTCCGCATGATGCTTATTGTGTTAAATGCCGATGCAATTTCTGTGTTTCATCAACACTCTGAAGGTCCACAGATTACAGAATGCCTCCAGATGTGCTTCGGAAACTAATACTAGTCTTCCAGTGAACGGTCAAAGCGTAGACAGTTTAAGACATTACTCTCATGGAGAAATGTCCGCATGGTACTTATTGTGTTCAATGCCGATTCAATTTCTGTGTTTCATCAACACTCTGAAGTTCCATAGATTACAGAATGCCTCCAGATGTGCTTCGGAAACTGCCACTAGTCTTCCAGTGAACGATCAAAGCGTAGACAGTTTAAGACATTACTCAAATGGGGAAACGTCCGCAAGGTGCTTTTTGTGTTCAATGCCGATGCAATTTTTGTGTTTCATCAACACTCTGAAGGTCCTCAGATTACAGAATGCGTTCAGATGTGCTTCGGAAACAACTACTAGTCCTCCAGTGTACGATCAAAACTTAGAAAGTTTAAGACATTACTCCCATGGAGAAAAGTCCGCATGGTAATTATTGTGTTCAATGCCGATGCAATTATTGTGTTTCATCAACACTCTGAAGATAAACAGATTACAGGATGCATCCAGATGTGCTTTGGAAACTACTACTAGTCATCCAGTATACGATCTAAGCGTAGACAGTTTAAGACATTACTAACATTAGAGAGAAGTCAGCATGGTGCGTATTGTGTTCAATGTAGATTCAATTGTTGTGTTTCATCAACACTATGAAGGTCCACAGATTACAGAATGCATCCAGATGTGCTTCGGAAACTACTACTAGTTTTCCAGTGTACGATCAAAACGTAGACATTTTAAGACATTACTCCCATGGAGAAAATACTGCATCGTGCTTATTGTGTTCAATGCCGATGCAATTTTTATGTTTCATCAACACTCTGAAGGTATACAGATTACAGAATGCCTCCAGATGTGCTTCGGAAACTACTACTAGTAATCCAGTGTACGATCAAAGCGTAGACAGTTTAAGACATTACTCCCATGGAGAAATGTCCGCATGGTGATTATTGTGTTCTATTCCGTTGCAATTTTTGTGTTTCATCAACACTCTGAAGGTCCACAGATTACAGAATGCCTCCAGATATGCCTCGGAAACTACTACTAGTCTTCCAGTGTACGATCAAGGCGTAGACAGATTAAGACATTACTCCCATGGAGATAAGTGCGCATGGTGCTTATTGTGTTCAATGCCGATGCAATTTTTGAGTTCCATCAACACTCTGAAGGTCCTCAGATTACAGAATGCATCCAGATGTGCTTCAGAAACTACTGCTAGTCTTCCAGGGAACGATCAAATCGTAGACAGTTTAAGGCACTACTCAAATGGAGAAAAGTCCACATGGTGCTTATTGTGTTCAATGCCGATGCAATGTTTGTGTTTCATCGACACACTGAAGGACCACAGTTTACAGAATGCATCCAGATGTGCTTCGGAAACTACTACTAGTCTTCCAGTGTACGATCAAAGCGTAGATAGTTTAAGACATTACTCCCATGGAGAAAAGTCCGCATGCTGCTTATTGTGTTCAATGCCGATTCAATTTCTGTGTTTCATTAACACTCTGAAGGTTCACAAATTATAGAATGCATCCAGATGTGCTTCGGAAACTACTACTAGTTTACCAGGGAACGATCAAAGCGTAGACAGTTTAAGACAATTCTCTCATGGATAATAGTCCGCATCGTGCTTATTGTGTTCAATGCCGATGCAATTTCTGTCTTTCATCAACACTCTGAAGGTCCACAGATTACGGAATGCATCCAGATGTGCTTCGGAAACTACTACTAGTCTTTCAGGGAACGATCAAAACGTAGACAGTTAAAGACATTACGCCCAAGGAAAAAAGTCCGCATGGTGCTTATTGTGTTCAATGCCGCTTCAATTTCTATGTTTCATCGACACACTGAAGGTCACAGATTACAGAATGCATCCAGCTGTGCTTCAGAAACTACTACTAGTCTTCCAATGTATGATCAAAGCGTAGACAGTTTATGACATTTCTCCCAAGGAGAAAAGTCGGCATGGTGCTTATTGTGTTCAATGCCGATGCAATTTCTGTCTTTCATCAACACTGTGAAGGTCCACAGATTACAAAATCCCTCAAGATGTGCTTCGGAAACTGCTACTAGTCTTCCAGTGTACGATCAAAGCGTAGACAGTTTAAGACATTACTCCCATGGAGAAACGTCCGCATGGTGCCTATTGTGTTCAATGCCGATGCAATTTCTGTGTTTCATCAACACTCTGAAAGTCCACAGATTACAGAATGCCTCCAGATGTGCTTAGGAAACTACTACTAGTCTTCCAGTGTACGATCAAATCGTAGACAGTTTAAGACTTTACTCTCATGGAGAGAAGTCCGCATGGTGCTCATTGTGTTCAATGCCGATGCAATTTTTGTGTTTCATCAACTTTCTGAAGGTAAACAGATTACAGAATCCCTCCAGATGTGCTTCGGAAACTACTGCTAGTCTTCCAGCGAACGATCACAGCGTACACAGTTTAAGACATTACTCTCATGGAGATAAGTCTGCATGGTGCTCATTGTGTTCAATGCCGATTCAATTTCTGTGTTTCATCTACACTCTGAAGATCCACAGATTACAGAGTGCCTCCAGATGTGCTTCGGAAACTACTGCTAGTCTTCCAGCGAACGATCACAGCGTACACAGTTTAAGACATTACTGTCATGGAGATAAGTCCGCATGATGGTTATTGTGTTAAATGCCGATGCAATTTCTGTGTTTCATCAACACTCTGAAGGTCCACAGATTACAGAATGCCTCCAGATGTGCTTCGGAAACTAATACTAGTCTTCCAGTGAACGATCAAAGCGTAGACAGTTTAAGACATTACTCTCATGGAGAAATGTCCGCATGGTACTTATTGTGTTCAATGCCGATTCAATTTCTGTGTTTCATCAACACTCTGAAGGTCCGCAGATTACAGAATGCCTCAATATGTGCTTCGGAAACTGCCATTAGTCTTCCAGTGAACGATCAAAGCGTAGACAGTTTAAGACATTACTCACATGGAGAGAAGTCCGCATGGTGCTTATTGTGTTCAATGCCGATGCAATTTTTGTGTTTCATCAACACTCTGAAGGTCCTCAGATTACAGAATGCGTTCAGATGTGCTTCGGAAACTACTACTAGTCTTCCAGTGTACGATCAAAACTTAGAGAGTTTAAGACGTTACTCTCATGGAGAAAAGTCCGCATGGTGCTTATTGTGTTCAATGCCGATGCAATTATTGTGTTTCATCAACACTCTGAAGATAAACAGATTACAGGATGCACCCAGATGTGCTTTGGAAACTACTACTAGTCATCCAGTGTACGATCTAAGCGTAGACAGTTTAAGACATTACTAACATTAGAGAGAAGTCAGCATGGTGCTTATTGTGTTCAATGGAGATGCAATTGTTGTGTTTCATCAACACTCTGAAGGTTCACAGATTACAGAATGCATCCATATGTGCTCCGGAAACTACTACTAGTCTTCCAGTGTACGATTAAAGCGTAGACAGTTTAAGACATTACTCCCATGGAGAAAAGTTCGCATTGTGCTTATTGTGTTCAATGCCGATGCAATTTTTGTGTTTCATCAACACTCTGTAGGTTCACATGTTACAGAATGCTTCCAGATGTGCTTCGGAAACTACTACTAGTTTTCCAGTGTACGATCAAAGCGTAGACAGTTTCAGACATTAGTCCCATATAGAAAATTCCGCATGGTGCTTATTGTGTTCAATGCCGATACAATTTCTGTTTTTCATCAACACTCTGAAGGTCCACAGATAACGGAATGCATCCAGATGTGCTTTCCGAAAATACTACTAGTCGTCCAGGGAACGATCAATGCGTAGACAGTTTAAGACATTACTCCCATGGAGAAATTTCTGCATGGTGCTTATTGTGTTCAATGCCGATGTAATTTTTGTGTTTCATCAACACTCTGAAGGTCCACAGATTACAGAATGCATCCAAAAGTGTTTCAGAAACTACTACTAGTCTTTCAGTGTACGATCAAAGCGTGGACCGTTTAAGACATTACTCCCATGGAGATAAGTTTGCATGGTGCTTATGGTGTTCAATGCCGATGCAATTTTTGTGTTTCATCAACACTCTGAAGGTCCACAGGTTACAGAATGCTTCCAGATGTGCTTCAGAAACTACTACTAGTCTTCCAGTGTACGATCAAAGCGTAGACAGTTTAAGACATTACTCCCATGGAGAAATGTCCGCATGGTGCTTATTGTGTTCTATGCAGATGCAATTTCTGTGTTTCATCAACACTCGGAAGGTCCACAGATTACAGAATGCATCCAGATATGCTTCGGAAACTACTACTAGTCTTCCGGACAACGATCAAAGCGTGGACAGGTTAAGACATTACTCCCATGGAGAAAAGTCTGCATGGTGCTTATTGTGTTCAATGCCGATGCAATATCTGTGATTCATCAACACACTTAAAGTCCACAGGTTACAAAATGCTTCCAGATGTTTTTCGGAAACTACTACTAGTCTTCCAGGGAACGATCAAAGCGTAGACAGTATAAGACATTACTCCCATGGAGAAAAGACCGCATGGTGCTTATTGTGTAAAATGCCGATGCAACTTTTGTGTTTCATCAACACTCTGAAGATAAACAGATTACACAATGCATTTAAATGTGCTTTGGAAACTACTACTAGTCATCCAGTATACGATCAAAGCGTAGACAGTTTAAGACATTACTAACATTAGAGAAAAGTCAGCATGGTGCTTATTGTGTTCGATGAAGATGCAATTTTTGCGTTTCATCAACACTCTGAAGGTCCACAGATTACAGAATGCCTCCAGATGTGCTCCGGAAACTACTACTAGTCTTCCAGTGTACGATTAAAGCGTATACAATTTAAGACATTACTCCCATGGAGGAAAGTCTGCATGGTGCTTATTGTGTTCAATGCCAATGCAATTTTTGTGTTTCATCAATACTCTGAACGTACACAGATTACAGAATGCATCCAGATGTGCATTGGAAACTACAACTAGTCTTCCAGGGAACAATCAAAACGTAGACAGTTTAAGACATTACTCCCATGGAGAAAAGTCCGCATGGTGCTTATTGTGTTCAATGCCGATGCAATTTTTGTGTTTCATCAACACTCTGAAGGACCACAGATTACAGAATGCAACCAGATGTGCTTCGGAAACTACTACTAGTCTTCCAGTGTACGATCAAAACATAGACAGTGTAAGACATTACTCCCATGGAGAAAAGACCGCATGGTGCTTATTGTGTTCAATGCCGATGCAATTTTTGTGTTTCATCAACACTCTGAATGTCCACAGATTACAGAATGCCTCCAGATGTGCTCCGGAAACTACTACTAGTCTCCCAGTGTACGATTAAAGCGTATACAATTTAAGACATTACTCCCACGGAGAAAAGTTCGCATTGTGCTTATTGTGTAGAATGCCGATGCAATTTTTGTGTTTCATCAACACTCTGAAGGTCCACAGATTACAGAATGCCTCCAGATGTGCTTCGGAAACTACTACTAGTCTTCCAGTGTACGATTAAAGCGTATACAATTTAAGACATTACTCCCATGGAGAAAAGTTCGCATTGTGCTTATTGTGTTCAATGAAGATGCAATTTTTGCGTTTCATCAACACTCTGAAGGTCCACAGATTGCAGAATGCCTCCAGATGTGCTCCGGAAACTACTACTAGTCTTCCAGTGTACGATTAAAGCGTATACAATTTAAGACATTACTCCCATGGAGAAAAGTTCGCATTGTGCTTATTGTGTTGAATACCGATGCAATTTTTGTGTTTCATCAACACTCTGAAGGTCCACAGATTACAGAATGCCTCCAGATGTGCTTCGGAAACTACTACTAGTCTTCCAGGGATCGATCAAAACGTAGACAGTTTAAGACAATTCTCTCATGGAGAAAAGTCTGCATCGTGCTTATTGTGTTCAATGCCAATGCAATTTTTGTGTTTCATCAATACTCTGAACGTACACAGATTACAGAATGCATCCAGATGTGCATTGGAAACTACAACTAGTCTTCCAGGGAACGATCAAAACGTAGACAGTTTAAGACATTACTCCCATGGAGAAAAGTCCGCATGGTGCTTAATGTGTTCAATGCCGATGCAATTTTTGTGTTTCATCAACACTCTGAAGGACCACAGATTACAGAATGCATCCAGCTGTGCTTCGGAAACTACTACTAGTCTTCCAGTGTACGATCAAAACGTAGACAGTTTAAGACATTACTCCCATGGAGAAAAGACCGCATGGTGCTTATTGTGTTCAATGCCGATGCAATTTTTGTGCTTCATCAACACTCTGAAGATAAACAGATTACAGATTGCATCCAGATGTGCTTTGGAAACTACTACTAGTCATCGAGTATACGATCAAAGCTTAGACAGTTTAAGACATTACTAACATTAGAGAAAAGTCAGCATGCTGCTTATTGTGTTCAATGAAGATGCAATTTTTGTGTTTCATCAACACTCTGAAGGTCCACAGATTACAGAATGCCTCCAGATGTGCTCCGGAAACTACTACTAGTCTTCCAGTGTACGATTAAAGCGTATACAATTTAAGACATTACTCCCATGGAGAAAAGTTCGCATTGTGCTTATTGTGTTCAATGCCGATGCAATTTCTGTGTTTCATCAACACTCTGAAGGTCCACAGGTTACAGAATGCTTCCAGATGTGCTTCGGAAACTACTACTAGTTTTCCATTGAACGATCATAGCGTAGACAGTTTAAGACATTAGACCCATGGAGAAAATTCCGCATGGTGCTTATTGTGTTCAATGCCGATGCAATTTCTGTGTTTCATCAACACTCTGAAGGTCCACAGATAACGGAATGCATCCAGATGTGCTTCGGAAACTACTACTAGTCTTCCAGTGTACGATCAAAGCGTAGACAGTTTAAGACATTACTCCCATGGAGAAAAGTCCGCATGGTGCTTATTGTGTTCAATGCCGATGCAATTTTTGTGTTGTATCAACACTCTGAAGGTCCACAGATTACAGAATGCATCCAGATATGCTTCGGAAGCTACTACTAGTCGTCCAGGGAACGATCAAAGCGTAGACAGTTTAAGACATTACTCCCATGGAGAAAAGTCCGCATCGTGCTTATTGTTTTCAATGCCGATGCAATTTTTGTGTTTCATCAACACTCTGAAGGTCCACAGATTACAGAATGCATCCAGATATGCTTCGGCAACTACTACTAGTCGTCCGGGGAATGATCAAAGCGTAGACAGTTTAAGACATTACTCCCATGGAGAAAAGTCTGCATGGTGCTTATTGTGTTCAATGCCGATGCAATTTCTGTGTTTAATCAACACCCTTAAAGTCCACAGGTTACAAAATGCTTCCACATGTTTTTCGGAAACTACTACTAGTCTTCCAGGGAACGATCAAAGCGTAGGCAGTTTAAGACATTACTCCCATGGAGATAAGTCCGCATGGTGCTTATTGTGTTCAATGCCGATGCAATTTTTGTGTTTCATCAATACTCTGAAGGTCCACAGATTACAGAATGCATCCAGATGTGCTTCGGAAACTACTACTAGTCTTCCAGTGTACGATCAAAACGTAGACAATTTTAGACATTACTCCCATGGAGAAAAGACCGCATGGTGCTTATTGTGTTCAATGCCGATGCAATTTTTGTGTTTCATCAACACTCTGAAGATAAACAGATTACAGAATGCATCCAGATGTGCTTTGGAAACTACTACTAGTCATCCAGTGTACGATCAAAGCGTAAACAGTTTAAGACATTACTAACATTAGAGAAAAGTCAGCATGGTGCTTATTGTGTTCAATGAAGATGCAATTTTTGTCTTTCATCAACACTCTGAAGGTCCACAGATTACAGAATGCCTCCAGATGTGCTCCGGAAACTACTACTAGTCTTCCAGTGTACGATTAAAGCGTAGACTATTTAAGACATTACTCCCATGGAGAAAAGTTCGCATTGTGCTTATTGTGTTGAATGCCGATGCAATTTTTGTGTTACATCAACACTCTGAAGGTCCACAGGTTACAGAATGCTTCCAGATGTGCTTCGGAAACTACTACTAGTTTTCCATTGAACGATCAAAGCGTAGACAGTTTAAGACATTAGTCCCATGGAGAAAATTCCGCATGGTGCTTATTGTGTTCAATGCTGATGCGATTTCTGTGTTTCATCAACACTCTGAAGGTCCACAGATAACGGAATGCATCCAGATGTGCTTCGGAAACTACTACTAGTCTTCCAGTGTACGATCAAAGCGTAGACAGTTTAAGACATTACCCCCATGGAGAAAAGTCCGCATGGTGCTTATTGTGTTCAATGCCGATGCAATTTTTGTGTTTCATCAACACTCTGAAGGTCCACAGATTACAGAATGCATCCAGATATGCTTCGGAAACTTTTACTAGTGGTCCAGGGAACGATCAAAGCGTAGACAGTTTAAAACATTACTCCCATGGAGAAAAGTCCGCATGGTGCTTATTGTGTTCAATGCCGATGCAATTTTTGTGTTTCATCAACACTCTGAAGGTCCACAGATTACAGAATGCCTCCAGAGGTGCTTCGGAATCTACTACTAGTCTGCCAGTGTACGATCAAAGCGTAGACAGTTTAAGACATTACTCCAATGGAGAAAGGTCCGCATGGTGCTTATTGTGTTCAATGCCCATGCAATTTTTGTGTTTCATCAACACTCTGAAGGTCCACAGGTTACAGAATGCTTCCAGATGTGGTTCGGAAACTACTACTAGTCTTCCAGAGTACGATCAAAGCGTTGACAGTTTAAGAAATTACTCCCATGGAGAAAAGTCCGCATGGTGCTTATTGTGCTCAATGCCGAAGCAATTTCTGTGTTTCATCAACACTCTAAAGGTCCACAGTTTACAGAATGCATCCAGATATGCTTCGGAAACTACTACTAGTCTTCCAGGGAACGATCAAAGCGTAAACAATTTAAGACATTACTCCCATGGAGAAAAGTCTGCATGGTGCTTATTGTGTTCAATGCCGATGCAATTTCTGTGTTTAATCAACACTCTGAAGGTCCACAGGTTTAAAAATGCCTCCAGATGTGCTTCGGAAACTACTACTAGTCTTCCATGGAACGATCAAAAAACGTACACAGTTTTGAGACATTACTCCCATGGAGATAAGTCCGCATGGTGCTTATTGTGTTCAATGCCGATGCAATTTCTGTGTTTCATCAACACTCTGAAGGTCCACAGATTACAGAATGCCTCCAGATGTGCTTCGGAAACTACTACTAGTCTTCCAGGGAACGATCAAAGCGTAGACAGTTTAAGACTATTACTCTCATGGAGAAAAGTCCGCATGGTGCTTATTGTGTTCAATGCCGATGCAATCTCTGTGTTTCATCAACACTCTGAAAGTCCTTAGATTTCAGAATGCATCCAGATGTGCTTCGGAAACTACTACTAGTCTTCCAGGGAACGATCAAAGCGGAGACAGTTTAAGACATTACTCCCATAGAGAAAAGTCCGCATGGTGCTTATTGTGTTCAATGCCGATGCAATTTTTGTGTTTCAGCAACACTCTGAAGGTCCACAGGTTACAAAATGCCTCCAGATGTGCTTCGGAAACTACTAGTAGTCTTCAAGGGAACGATCAAAGCGTAGACAATTTAAGACAATTCTCTCATGGAGAAAAGTCCGCATGGTGCTTATTGTGTTCAATGCTGATGCAATTTTTGTGTTTCATCAACACTCTGAAGATAAACAGATTACCGGATGCATCCAGATGTGCTTTGGAAACTACTAATAGTCATCCAGTATACGATCTAAACGTAGACAGTTTAAGACATTACTAACATTAGAGAGAAGTCAGCATGGTGCTTATTGTGTTCAATGAAGATGCAATTGTTGTGTTTCATCAACACTCTGAAGGTCCACAGATTACAGAATGCATCCATATGTGCTATGGAAACTACTACTAGTCTTCCAGTGTACGATTAAAGCGTAGACAGTTTAAGACATTACTCCCATGGAGAAAAGTTCGCATTGTGCTTATTGTGTTGAATGCCGATGCAATTTCTGTGTTTCATCAACACTCTAAAGGTCCACAGATTACAGAATGCATCCAGATATGCTTCGGAAACTACTACCAGTCTTCCAAGGAACGATCAAAGCGTAGAGAGTTTAAGACAATTCTCTCATGGAGAAAAGTCCGCGTGGTGCTTATTGTGTTCAATGCCTATGCAATTTTTGTGTTTCATCAATACTCTGAAGGTCCTCAGATTACAGAATGCATCCAGATGTGCTTCGGAAACTACTACTAGTCTTCCAGTGTACGATCAAAACGTAGACAGTTTAAGACATTACTCCCATGGAGAAAAGACCGCATGATGCTTATTGTGTTCAATGCCGATGCAATTTCTGTGTTTCATCAACACTCTGAAGATAAACAGATTACAGAATGCATCCAGATGTGCTTTGGAAACTACTACTAGTCATCCAGTATACGATCAAAGCGTAGACTGTTTAAGACATTACTAACATTAGAGAAAAGTCAGCATGGTGATTATTGTGTTCAATGAAGATGCAATTTTTGTGTTTCATCAACACTCTGAAGGTCCACAGATTACAGAATGCCTCCAGATGTGCTCCGGAAACTACTACTAGTCTTCCAGTGTACGATTAAAGCGTAGACTATTTAAGGCATTAGTCCCATGGAGAAAATTCCGCATGGTGCTTATTGTGTTCAATGCCGATGCAATTTCTGTGTTTCATCAACACTCTGATGGTCCACAGATAACGGAATGCATCCAGATGTGCTTCGGAAACTACTACTAGTCTTCCAGTGTACGATCAAAGCGTAGACAGTTTAAGACATTACCGCCATGGAGAAAAGTCCGCATGGTGCTTATTGTGTTCAATGCCGATGCAATTTTTGTGTTTTATCAACACTCTGGATGTCCACAGATTACAGAATGCATCCAGATATGCTTCGGAAACTACTACTAGTCTTCCAAGGAACGATTAAAGCGTAGACAGTTTAAGACATTACTCATATGGAGAAAAGTCTGCATGGTGCTTATTGTGTTCAATGCCGATGCAATTTCTGTGTTTCATCAAAACTCTGAAGGTCCACAGATTACAGAATGCATCCAGATAAGCTTCGGAAACTACTACTAGTCGTCCAGGGGACGATCAAAGCGTAGACAGTTTAAGACATTACTCCCATGGAGAAAAGTCCGCATGGTGCTTATTGTGTTCAATGCCGATGCAATTTTTGTGTTTCATCAACACTCTGAAGGTCCACAGATTACAGAATGCCTCCAGATGTGCTCCGGAAACTACTACTAGTCTTCCAGTGTACGATGAAAGCGTAGATAGTTTAAGACAATACTCCCATGGAGAAAAGTCCGCATGGTGTTATTTGTGTTCAATGCCGATGCAATTTTTGTGTTTCATGAACACTCTGAAGGTCCACAAATTACAGAATGCATCAAGATGTGCTTCGGAAACTACTACTAGTCTTCCAGTGTACGATCAAAGCATAGACAGTTCAAGACATTACTCCCATGGAGAAAAGTCTGCATGGTGCTTATTGTGTTCAATGCCGAAGCAATTTCTGTGTTTCATCAACACTCTGAAGGTCCACAGATTACAGAATGCCTCCAGATGTGCTTCGGAAACTACTACTAGTCTTCCAGGGAACGATCAAAGTGTAGACAGTTTAAGACAATTCTCTCATGGAGAAAAGTCCGCATGGTGCTTATTGTGTTCAATGCTGATGCAATTTCTGTGTTTCATCAACATTCTGAAGGTCCACAGATTACAGAATGCATCCAGATGTGCATTGGAAACTACTACTAGTCTTCCATGGAACGATCAAAGCGTAGACAGTTTAAGACATTACTCCCATAGAGAAAAGTTTGCATGGTGCTTATTGTGTTCAATGCCGATGCAATTTTTGTGTTTCATCAACACTCTGAAGATAAACAGATTACAGAATGCATCCAGATGTGCTTTGGAAACTACTACTAGTCATCCAGTATACGATCAAAGCGTAGACTGTTTAAGACATTACTAACATTAGAGAAAAGTCAGCATGGTGCCTATTGTGTTCAATGAAGATGTATTTTTTGTGTTTCATCAACACTCTGAAGGTCCACAGATTACAGAATGCCTCCAGATGAGCTCCGGAAACTACTACTAGTCTTCCAGTGTACGATTAAAGCGTAGACTATTTAAGACATTAGTCCCATGGAGAAAATTCCGCATGGTGCTTATTGTGTTCAATGCCGATGCAATTTCTGTGTTTCATCAACACTCTGAACGTCCACAGATAACGGAATGCATCCAGATGTGCATCGGAAACTACTACTAGTCTTCCAGTGTACGACCAAAGCGTAGACAGTTTAAGACATTACCCCCATGGAGAAAAGTCCGCATGGTGCTTATTGTGTTCAATGCCGATGCAATTTTTGTGTTTTATCAACCCTCTGAAGGTCCACAGATTACAGAATGCATCCAGATATGCTTCGGAAACTACTACTAGTCGTCCAGGGAACGATCAAAGCGTAGACAGTTTAAGACATTACTCCCATGGAGAAAAGTCAGCATGGTGCTTATTGTGTTCAATGCCGATGCAATTTTTGTGTTTCATCAACACTCTGAAGGTCCACAGATTACAGAATGCCTCCAGAGGTGCTTCAGAATCTACTACTAGTCTGCCAGTGTACGATCAAAGCGTAGACAGTTTAAGACATTACTCCCATAGAGAAAAGTCTGCATGGTGCTTATTGTGTTCAATGCCGATGCAATTTTTGTGTTTCATCAACACTCTGAAGGTCCACAGATTACAGAATGCATCCAGATGTGCTTCGGAAACTACTACTAGTCTTCCAGTGAACGATTAAAGCGTAGACAGTTTAAGACATTACTCCCATGGAGAAAACTCCGCATGGTGCTTATTGTGTTCAATGCCCATGCAATTTTTCGTTTCATCAACACTCTGAAGGTCCACAGGTTACGGAATGCTTCCAGATGTGGTTCAGAAACTACTACTAGTCTTCCAGTGTACGATCAAAGCGTAGACAGTTTAAGACATTACTCCCATGGAGAAAACTCCTCATGGTGCCTATTGTGTTCAATGCCGATGCAATTTCTCTGTTCCATCAACACTCTAAAGGTCCACAGATTACAGAATGCATCCAGATATGCTTCGGAAACTACTACTAGTCGTCCAGGGAACGATCAAAGCGTAGACAGTTGAAGACAATTCTCTCATGGAGAAAAGTCCGCATGGTGCATATTGTGTTCAATGCTGATGCAATTTCTGTGTTTCATCAACATTCTGAAGGTCCACAGATTACAGAATGCATCCAGATGTGCATTGGAAACTACTACTAGTCTTCCAGGGAACGATCAAAGCGTAGACAGTATAAGACATTACTCCCATGGAGAAAAGACCGCATGGTGCTTATTGTGTAAAATGCCGATGCAACTTTTGTGTTTCATCAACACTCTGAAGATAAACAGATTACACAATGCATTTAGATGTGCTTTGGAAACTACTACTAGTCATCCAGTATACGATCAAAGCGTAGACAGTTTAAGACATTACTAACATTAGAGAAAAGTCAGCATGGTGCTTATTGTGTTCGATGAAGATGCAATTTTTGCGTTTCATCAACACTCTGAAGGTCCACAGATTACAGAATGCCTCCAGATGTGCTCCGGAAACTACTACTAGTCTTCCAGTGTACGATTAAAGCGTATACAATTTAAGACATTACTCCCATGGAGGAAAGTCTGCATGGTGCTTATTGTGTTCAATGCCAATGCAATTTTTGTGTTTCATCAATACTCTGAACGTACACAGATTACAGAATGCATCCAGATGTGCATTGGAAACTACAACTAGTCTTCCAGGGAACAATCAAAACGTAGACAGTTTAAGACATTACTCCCATGGAGAAAAGTCCGCATGGTGCTTATTGTGTTCAATGCCGATGCAATTTTTGTGTTTCATCAACACTCTGAAGGACCACAGATTACAGAATGCAACCAGATGTGCTTCGGAAACTACTACTAGTCTTCCAGTGTACGTTCAAAACATAGACAGTTTAAGACATTACTCCCATGGAGATAAGACCGCATGGTGCTTATTGTGTTCAATGCCGATGCAATTTTTGTGTTTCATCAACACTCTGAATGTCCACAGATTACAGAATGCCTCCAGATGTGCTCCGGAAACTACTACTAGTCTCCCAGTGTACGATTAAAGCGTATACAATTTAAGACATTACTCCCATGGAGAAAAGTTCGCATTGTGCTTATTGTGTAGAATGCCGATGCAATTTTTGTGTTTCATCAACACTCTGAAGGTCCACAGATTACAGAATGCCTCCAGATGTGCTTCGGAAACTACTACTAGTCTTCCAGTGTACGATTAAAGCGTATACAATTTAAGACATTACTCCCATGGAGAAAAGTTCGCATTGTGCTTATTGTGTTCAATGAAGATGCAATTTTTGCGTTTCATCAACACTCTGAAGGTCCACAGATTACAGAATGCCTCCAGATGTGCTCCGGAAACTACTACTAGTCTTCCAGTGTACGATTAAAGCGTATACAATTTAAGACATTACTCCCATGGAGAAAAGTTCGCATTGTGCTTATTGTGTAGAATACCGATGCAATTTTTGTGTTTCATCAACACTCTGAAGGTCCACAGATTACAGAATGCCTCCAGATGTGCTTCGGAAACTACTACTAGTCTTCCAGGGATCGATCAAAGCGTAGACAGTTTAAGACAATTCTCTCATGGAGAAAAGTCTGCATCGTGCTTATTGTGTTCAATGCCAATGCAATTTTTGTGTTTCATCAATACTCTGAACGTACACAGATTACAGAATGCATCCAGATGTGCATTGGAAACTACAACTAGTCTTCCAGGGAACGATCAAAACGTAGACAGTTTAAGACATTACTCCCATGGAGAAAAGTCCGCATGGTGCTTAATGTGTTCAATGCCGATGCAATTTTTGTGTTTCATCAACACTCTGAAGGACCACAGATTACAGAATGCATCCAGCTGTGCTTCGGAAACTGCTACTAGTCTTCCAGTGTACGATCAAAACGTAGACAGTTTAAGACATTACTCCCATGGAGAAAAGACCGCATGGTGCTTATTGTGTTCAATGCCGATGCAATTTTTGTGCTTCATCAACACTCTGAAGATAAACAGATTACAGATTGCATCCAGATGTGCTTTGGAAACTACTACTAGTCATCGAGTATACGATCAAAGCTTAGACAGTTTAAGACATTACTAACATTAGAGAAAAGTCAGCATGCTGCTTATTGTGTTCAATGAAGATGCAATTTTTGTGTTTCATCAACACTCTGAAGGTCCACAGATTACAGAATGCCTCCAGATGTGCTCCGGAAACTACTACTAGTCTTCCAGTGTACGATTAAAGCGTATACAATTTAAGACATTACTCCCATGGAGAAAAGTTCGCATTGTGCTTATTGTGTTCAATGCCGATGCAATTTCTGTGTTTCATCAACACTCTGAAGGTCCACAGGTTACAGAATGCTTCCAGATGTGCTTCGGAAACTACTACTAGTTTTCCATTGAACGATCATAGCGTAGACAGTTCAAGACATTAGACCCATGGAGAAAATTCCGCATGGTGCTTATTGTGTTCAATGCCGATGCAATTTCTGTGTTTCATCAACACTCTGAAGGTCCACAGATAACGGAATGCATCCAGATGTGCTTCGGAAACTACTACTAGTCTTCCAGTGTACGATCAAAGCGTAGACAGTTTAAGACATTACTCCCATGGAGAAAAGTCCGCATGGTGCTTATTGTGTTCAATGCCGATGCAATTTTTGTGTTTTATCAACACTCTGAAGGTCCACAGATTACAGAATGCATCCAGATATGCTTCGGAAGCTACTACTAGTCGTCTAGGGAACGATCAAAGCGTAGACAGTTTAAGACATTACTCCCATGGAGAAAAGTCCGCATCGTGCTTATTGTTTTCAATGCCGATGCAATTTTTGTGTTTCATCAACACTCTGAAGGTCCACAGATTACAGAATGCATCCAGATATGCTTCGGCAACTACTACTAGTCGTCCAGGGAATGATCAAAGCGTAGACAGTTTAAGACATTACTCCCATGGAGAAAAGTCTGCATGGTGCTTATTGTGTTCAATGCCGATGCAATTTCTGTGTTTAATCAACACCCTTAAAGTCCACAGGTTACAAAATGCTTCCACATGTTTTTCGGAAACTACTACTAGTCTTCCAGGGAACGATCAAAGCGTAGGCAGTTTAAGACATTACTCCCATGGAGATAAGTCCGCATGGTGCTTATTGTGTTCAATGCCGATGCAATTTTTGTGTTTCATCAATACTCTGAAGGTCCACAGATTACAGAATGCATCCAGATGTGCTTCGGAAACTACTACTAGTCTTCCAGTGTACGATCAAAACGTAGACAATTTTAGACATTACTCCCATGGAGAAAAGTTCGCATTGTGCTTATTGTGTTCAATGAAGATGCAATTTTTGCGTTTCATCAACACTCTGAAGGTCCACAGATTACAGAATGCCTCCAGATGTGCTCCGGAAACTACTACTAGTCTTCCAGTGTACGATTAAAGCGTATACAATTTAAGACATTACTCCCATGGAGAAAAGTTCGCATTGTGCTTATTGTGTAGAATACCGATGCAATTTTTGTGTTTCATCAACACTCTGAAGGTCCACAGATTACAGAATGCCTCCAGATGTGCTTCGGAAACTACTACTAGTCTTCCAGGGATCGATCAAAGCGTAGACAGTTTAAGACAATTCTCTCATGGAGAAAAGTCTGCATCGTGCTTATTGTGTTCAATGCCAATGCAATTTTTGTGTTTCATCAATACTCTGAACGTACACAGATTACAGAATGCATCCAGATGTGCATTGGAAACTACAACTAGTCTTCCAGGGAACGATCAAAACGTAGACAGTTTAAGACATTACTCCCATGGAGAAAAGTCCGCATGGTGCTTAATGTGTTCAATGCCGATGCAATTTTTGTGTTTCATCAACACTCTGAAGGACCACAGATTACAGAATGCATCCAGCTGTGCTTCGGAAACTGCTACTAGTCTTCCAGTGTACGATCAAAACGTAGACAGTTTAAGACATTACTCCCATGGAGAAAAGACCGCATGGTGCTTATTGTGTTCAATGCCGATGCAATTTTTGTGCTTCATCAACACTCTGAAGATAAACAGATTACAGATTGCATCCAGATGTGCTTTGGAAACTACTACTAGTCATCGAGTATACGATCAAAGCTTAGACAGTTTAAGACATTACTAACATTAGAGAAAAGTCAGCATGCTGCTTATTGTGTTCAATGAAGATGCAATTTTTGTGTTTCATCAACACTCTGAAGGTCCACAGATTACAGAATGCCTCCAGATGTGCTCCGGAAACTACTACTAGTCTTCCAGTGTACGATTAAAGCGTATACAATTTAAGACATTACTCCCATGGAGAAAAGTTCGCATTGTGCTTATTGTGTTCAATGCCGATGCAATTTCTGTGTTTCATCAACACTCTGAAGGTCCACAGGTTACAGAATGCTTCCAGATGTGCTTCGGAAACTACTACTAGTTTTCCATTGAACGATCATAGCGTAGACAGTTCAAGACATTAGACCCATGGAGAAAATTCCGCATGGTGCTTATTGTGTTCAATGCCGATGCAATTTCTGTGTTTCATCAACACTCTGAAGGTCCACAGATAACGGAATGCATCCAGATGTGCTTCGGAAACTACTACTAGTCTTCCAGTGTACGATCAAAGCGTAGACAGTTTAAGACATTACTCCCATGGAGAAAAGTCCGCATGGTGCTTATTGTGTTCAATGCCGATGCAATTTTTGTGTTTTATCAACACTCTGAAGGTCCACAGATTACAGAATGCATCCAGATATGCTTCGGAAGCTACTACTAGTCGTCTAGGGAACGATCAAAGCGTAGACAGTTTAAGACATTACTCCCATGGAGAAAAGTCCGCATCGTGCTTATTGTTTTCAATGCCGATGCAATTTTTGTGTTTCATCAACACTCTGAAGGTCCACAGATTACAGAATGCATCCAGATATGCTTCGGCAACTACTACTAGTCGTCCAGGGAATGATCAAAGCGTAGACAGTTTAAGACATTACTCCCATGGAGAAAAGTCTGCATGGTGCTTATTGTGTTCAATGCCGATGCAATTTCTGTGTTTAATCAACACCCTTAAAGTCCACAGGTTACAAAATGCTTCCACATGTTTTTCGGAAACTACTACTAGTCTTCCAGGGAACGATCAAAGCGTAGGCAGTTTAAGACATTACTCCCATGGAGATAAGTCCGCATGGTGCTTATTGTGTTCAATGCCGATGCAATTTTTGTGTTTCATCAATACTCTGAAGGTCCACAGATTACAGAATGCATCCAGATGTGCTTCGGAAACTACTACTAGTCTTCCAGTGTACGATCAAAACGTAGACAATTTTAGACATTACTCCCATGGAGAAAAGACCGCATGGTGCTTATTGTGTTCAATGCCGATGCAATTTTTGTGTTTCATCAACACTCTGAAGATAAACAGATTACAGAATGCATCCAGATGTGCTTTGGAAACTACTACTAGTCATCCAGTGTACGATCAAAGCGTAGACAGTTTAAGACATTACTAACATTAGAGAAAAGTCAGCATGGTGCTTATTGTGTTCAATGAAGATGCAATTTTTGTGTTTCATCAACACTCTGAAGGTCCACAGATTACAGAATGCCTCCAGATGTGCTCCGGAAACTACTACTAGTCTTCCAGTGTACGATTAAAGCGTAGACTATTTAAGACATTACTCCCATGGAGAAAAGTTCGCATTGTGCTTATTGTGTTGAATGCCGATGCAATTTTTGTGTTACATCAACACTCTGAAGGTCCACAGGTTACAGAAAGCTTCCAGATGTGCTTCGGAAACTACTACTAGTTTTCCATTGAGCGATAAAAAGCGTAGACAGTTTAAGACATTAGTCCCATGGAGAAAATTCCGCATGGTGCTTATTGTGTTCAATGCTGATGCGATTTCTGTGTTTCATCAACACTCTGAAGGTCCACAGATAACGGAATGCATCCAGATGTGCTTCGGAAACTACTACTAGTCTTCCAGTGTACGATCAAAGCGTAGACAGTTTAAGACATTACCCCCATGGAGAAAAGTCCGCATGGTGCTTATTGTGTTCAATGCCGATGCAATTTTTGTGTTTTATCAACACTCTGAAGGTCCACAGATTACAGAATGCATCCAGATATGCTTCGGAAATTACTACTAGTGGTCCAGGGAACGATCAAAGCGTAGACAGTTTAAGACATTACTCCCATGGAGAAAAGTCCGCATGGTGCTTATTGTGTTCAATGCCGATGCAATTTTTGTGTTTCATCAACACTCTGAAGGTCCACAGATTACAGAATGCCTCCAGAGGTGCTTCGGAATCTACTACTAGTCTGCCAGTGTACGATCAAAGCGTAGACAGTTTAAGACATTACTCCCATGGAGAAAGGTCCGCATGGTGCTTATTGTGTTCAATGCCCATGCAATTTTTGTGTTTCATCAACACTCTGAAGGTCCACAGGTTACAGAATGCTTCCAGATGTGGTTCGGAAACTACTACTAGTCTTCCAGAGTACGATCAAAGCGTTGACAGTTTAAGAAATTACTCCCATGGAGAAAAGTCCGCATGGTGCTTATTGTGCTCAATGCCGAAGCAATTTCTGTGTTTCATCAACACTCTAAAGGTCCACAGTTTACAGAATGCATCCAGATATGCTTCGGAAACTACTACTAGTCTTCCAGGGAATGATCAAAGCGTAAACAGTTTAAGACATTACTCCCATGGAGAAAAGTCTGCATGGTGCTTATTGTGTTCAATGCCGATGCAATTTCTGTGTTTCATCAACACTCTGAAGGTCCACAGGTTTAAAAATGCCTCCAGATGTGCTTCGGAAACTACTACTAGTCTTCCATGGAACGATCAAAAAACGTACACAGTTTTGAGACATTACTCCCATGGAGATAAGTCCGCATGGTGCTTATTGTGTTCAATGCCGATGCAATTTCTGTGTTTCATCAACACTCTGAAGGTCCACAGATTACAGAATGCCTCCAGATGTGCTTCGGAAACTACTACTAGTCTTCCAGGGAACGATCAAAGCGTAGACAGTTTAAGACTATTACTCTCATGGAGAAAAGTCCGCATGGTGCTTATTGTGTTCAATGCCGATGCAATCTCTGTGTTTCATCAACACTCTGAAAGTCCTTAGATTTCAGAATGCATCCAGATGTGCTTCGGAAACTACTACTAGTCTCCCAGGGAACGATCAAAGCGGAGACAGTTTAAGACATTACTCCCATAGAGAAAAGTCCGCATGGTGCTTATTGTGTTCAATGCCGATGCAATTTTTGTGTTTCATCAACACTCTGAAGGTCCACAGTTTACAAAATGCCTCCAGATGTGCTTCGGAAACTACTACTAGTCTTCAAGGGAACGATCAAAGCGTAGACAGTTTAAGACAATTCTCTCATGGAGAAAAGTCCGCATGGTGCTTATTGTGTTCAATGCTGATGCAATTTTTGTGTTTCATCAACACTCTGAAGATAAACAGATTACCGGATGCATCCAGATGTGCTTTGGAAACTACTAATAGTCATCCAGTATACGATCTAAACGTAGACAGTTTAAGACATTACTAACATTAGAGAGAAGTCAGCATGGTGCTTATTGTGTTCAATGAAGATGCAATTGTTGTGTTTCATCAACACTCTGAAGGTCCACAGATTACAGAATGCATCCATATGTGCTATGGAAACTACTACTAGTCTTCCAGTGTACGATTAAAGCGTAGACAGTTTAAGACATTACTCCCATGGAGAAAAGTTCGCATTGTGCTTATTGTGTTGAATGCCGATGCAATTTCTGTGTTTCATCAACACTCTAAAGGTCCACAGATTACAGAATGCATCCAGATATGCTTCGGAAACTACTACCAGTCTTCCAAGGAACGATCAAAGCGTAGAGAGTTTAAGACAATTCTCTCATGGAGAAAAGTCCGCGTGGTGCTTATTGTGTTCAATGCCTATGCAATTTTTGTGTTTCATCAATACTCTGAAGGTCCTCAGATTACAGAATGCATCCAGATGTGCTTCGGAAACTACTACTAGTCTTCCAGTGTACGATCAAAACGTAGACAGTTTAAGACATTACTCCCATGGAGAAAAGACCGCATGATGCTTATTGTGTTCAATGCCGATGCAATTTCTGTGTTTCATCAACACTCTGAAGATAAACAGATTACAGAATGCATCCAGATGTGCTTTGGAAACTACTACTAGTCATCCAGTATACGATCAAAGCGTAGACAGTTTAAGACATTACTAACATTAGAGAAAAGTCAGCATGGTGATTATTGTGTTCAATGAAGATGCAATTTTTGTGTTTCATCAACACTCTGAAGGTCCACAGATTACAGAATGCCTCCAGATGTGCTCCGGAAACTACAACTAGTCTTCCAGTGTACGATTAAAGCGTAGACTATTTAAGGCATTAGTCCCATGGAGAAAATTCCGCATGGTGCTTATTGTGTTCAATGCCGATGCAATTTCTGTGTTTCATCAACACTCTGATGGTCCACAGATAACGGAATGCATCCAGATGTGCTTCGGAAACTACTACTAGTCTTCCAGTGTACGATCAAAGCGTAGACAGTTTAAGACATTACCGCCATGGAGAAAAGTCCGCATGGTGCTTATTGTGTTCAATGCCGATGCAATTTTTGTGTTTTATCAACACTCTGGATGTCCACAGATTACAGAATGCATCCAGATATGCTTCGGAAACTACTACTAGTCTTCCAAGGAACGATTAAAGCGTAGACAGTTTAAGACATTACTCATATGGAGAAAAGTCTGCATGGTGCTTATTGTGTTCAATGCCGATGCAATTTCTGTGTTTCATCAAAACTCTGAAGGTCCACAGATTACAGAATGCATCCAGATAAGCTTCGGAAACTACTACTAGTAGTCCAGGGAACGATCAAAGCGTAGACAGTTTAAGACATTACTCCCATGGAGAAAAGTCCGCATGGTGCTTATTGTGTTCAATGCCGATGCAATTTTTGTGTTTCATCAACACTCTGAAGGTCCACAGATTACAGAATGCCTCCAGATGTGCTCCGGAAACTACTACTAGTCTTCCAGTGTACGATGAAAGCGTAGATAGTTTAAGACAATACTCCCATAGAGAAAAGTCCGCATGGTGCTTATTGTGTTCAATGCCGATGCAATTTTTGTGTTTCATCAACACTCTGAAGATAAACAGATTACAGAATGCATCCAGATGTGCTTTGGAAACTACTACTAGTCATCCAGTATACGATCAAAGCGTAGACTGTTTAAGACATTACTAACATTAGAGAAACGTCAGCATGGTGCCTATTGTGTTCAATGAAGATGTATTTTTTGTGTTTCATCAACACTCTGAAGGTCCACAGATTACAGAATGCCTCCAGATGAGCTCCGGAAACTACTACTAGTCTTCCAGTGTACGATTAAAGCGTAGACTATTTAAGACATTCGTCCCATGGAGAAAATTCCGCATGGTGCTTATTGTGTTCAATGCCGATGCAATTTCTGTGTTTCATCAACACTCTGAAGGTCCACAGATAACGGAATGCATCCAGATGTGCATCGGAAACTACTACTAGTCTTCCAGTGTACGATCAAAGCGTAGACAGTTTAAGACATTACCCCCATGAAGAAAAGTCCGCATGGTGCTTATTGTGTTCAATGCCGATGCAATTTTTGTGTTTTATCAACCCTCTGAAGGTCCACAGATTACAGAATGCATCCAGATATGCTTCGGAAACTACTACTAGTCGTCCAGGGAACGATCAAAGCGTAGACAGTTTAAGACATTACTCCCATGGAGAAAAGTCCGCATGGTGCTTATTGTGTTCAATGCCGATGCAATTTTTGTGTTTCATCAACACTCTGAAGGTCCACAGATTACAGAATGCCTCCAGAGGTGCTTCAGAATCTACTACTAGTCTGCCAGTGTACGATCAAAGCGTAGACAGTTTAAGACATTACTCCCATAGAGAAAAGTCTGCATGGTGCTTATTGTGTTCAATGCCGATGCAATTTTTGTGTTTCATCAACACTCTGAAGGTCCACAGATTACAGAATGCATCCAGATGTGCTTCGGAAACTACTACTAGTCTTCCAGTGAACGATTAAAGCGTAGACAGTTTAAGACATTACTCCCATGGAGAAAACTCCGCATGGTGCTTATTGTGTTCAATGCCCATGCAATTTTTCGTTTCATCAACACTCTGAAGGTCCACAGGTTACAGAATGCTTCCAGATGTGGTTCAGAAACTACTACTAGTCTTCCAGTGTACGATCAAAGCGTAGACAGTTTAAGACATTACTCCCATGGAGAAAACTCCTCATGGTGCCTATTGTGTTCAATGCCGATGCAATTTCTCTGTTTCATCAACACTCTAAAGGTCCACAGATTACAGAATGCATCCAGATATGCTTCGGAAACTACTACTAGTCGTCCAGGGAACGATCAAAGCGTGGACAGTTGAAGACAATTCTCTCATGGAGAAAAGTCCGAATGGTGCATATTGTGTTCAATGCTGATGCAATTTCTGTGTTTCATCAACACTCTGAAGGTCCACAGATTACAGAATGCATCCAGATGTGCATTGGAAACTACTACTAGTCTTCCAGGGAACGATCAATGCGTAGACAGTTTAAGACATTACTCCCATTGAGAAAAGTCCGCATGGTGCTTATTGTGTTCAATGCCGATGCAATTTTTGTGTTTCATCAACACTCTGAAGGTCCACAGATTACAGAATGCATCCAGATGTGCTTCGGAAACTACTACTAGTCTTCCAGTGAACGATTAAAGCGTAGACAGTTGAAGACATTACTCCCATGGAGAAAAGTCAACATAGTGCTTATTGTGTTCAATGCCGATGCAATTTTTGTTTTTCATCAACACTGTGAAGATAAACAGATTACAGGATGCATCCAGATGTGCTTTGGAAACTACTACTAGTCATCCAGTATACGATCTAAGCGTAGACAGTTTAAGACATTACTAACATTAGAGAGAAGTCAGCATGGTGCTTATTGTGTTCAATGAAGATGCAATTGTTGTGTTTCATCAACACTCTGAAGGTCCACAGATTACAGAATGCATCCATATGTGCTCCGGAAACTACTACTAGTCTTCCAGTGTACGATTAGAGCGTAGACAGCTTCAGACATTACTCCCATGGAGAAAAGTCCGCATTGTGCTTATTGTGTTGAATGCCGATGCAATTTCTGTGTTTCATCAACACTCTAAAGGTCCACAGATTACAGAATGCATCCAGATATCCTTCGGAAACCACTACTAGTCTTCCAGGGAACGATCAAAGCGTAGACAGTTTAAGACATTACTCTCATGGAGAAAGGTCTGCATGGTGCTTATTGTGTTCAATGCCGATGCAATATCTGTGTTTCATCAACACTCTGAAGGTCCACAGATTACAGAATGCCTCCAGATGTGCTTCGGAAACTACTACTAGTCTTCCAGGAAACGATCAAAGCGTAAACAGTTTAAGACAATTCTCTCATAGAGAAAAGTCCGCATGGTGCTTATTGTGTTCAATGCTGATGCAATTTCTGTGTTTCATCAACACCCTGAAGGTCCACAGATTACAGAATGCATCCAGATGTGCATTGGAAACTAGTACTAGTCTTCGAGGGAACGATCAAAGCGTAGACAGTTTAAGACATTACTCGCATGGAGAAAAGTCCGCATGGTGCTTATTTTGTTCAATGCCGATGCAATTTTTGTGTTTCATCAACACTCTGAAGGTCCACAGATTACAGAATGCATCCAGATGTGCTTCGGAAACTACTACTAGTCTTCCAGTGAACGATTAAAGCGTAGACAGTTTAAGATATTACTCCCATGGAGAAAAGTCCACATAGTGCTTATTGTGTTCAATACCGATGCAATTTCTGTGTTTCATCAATACTCTGAAGGTCCACAGATTACAGAATGCGTCCAGATGTCCTTCGGAAACTACTACTAGTCTCCCAGGGAACGATCAAAGCGTAGAAAGTTAAAGACACTACACCCATGGAGAAAAGTCCGCATGGTGCTTCTTATGTTCAATGCCGATGCAATTTTTGTGTTTCATCAACACTCTGAAGGTTCACAGATTACAGAATGCATCCAGATGTGCTTCGGAAACTACTACTAGTCTTCCAGTGTACGATCAAAGCGTAGAAAGTTTAAGACATTACTCCCACGAAGAAAAGCCCGCATGCCGCATGGTGCTTATTGTGTTCAATGCCGATGCAATTTCTGTGTTTCATCAACACTCTGAAGGTCCACAGATTACAGAATGCCTCCAAATGTGCTTCGGAAAATACTACTTGTCACCCAATGAACGATCAAAGCGTAGACAGTTTAAGACATTACGCTCATGGAGATAAGTCCGCATGGTTATTATTGTGTTCAATGCCGATGCAATTTCTGCGTTTCAGCAACACTCTGAAGGTCCACAGTTTACAGAATGCCTCCAGGTGTGCTTCGGAAACTACCGCTAGTCTTTCAGTGAACGATCAAAGCGTAGACAGTTTAAGACATTACTCCCATGGAGAAAAGTCTGCATGGTGCTTATTGTGTTCAATGCCGATGCAATTTTTGTGTTTCATCAACACTCTGAAGGTATACAGATTACAGAATGCCTCCAGATGTGCTTCTTAAACTACTACTAGTCTTCCAGGGAACGATTAAAGCGTAGACAATTTGAGACATTACTCCCATGGAGAAAAGTTCGCATTGTGCTTATTGTGTTGAATGCCGATGCAATTTTTGTGTTTCATCAACTCTCTGAAGGTCCACAGGTTACAGAATGCTTCCAGATGTGCTTCGGAAACTACTACTAGTTTTCCATTGAACGATCAAAGCGTAGACAGTTTAAGACATTAGTCCTATGGAGAAAATTCCGCATGGTGCTTATTGTGTTCAATACCGATGCAATTTCTGTGTTTCATCAACACTCTGAAGGTCCACAGATAACGGAATGCATCCAGATGTGCTTCGGAAACTACTACTAGTCTTCCAGTGTACGATCAAAGCTTAGACAGTTTAAGTCATTACTCCCATGGCGAAAACTCCGCATGGTGCTTATTGTGTTCAATGCCGATGCAATTTTTGTGTTTCTTCAACACTCTGAAGGTCCACAGGTTACAGAATGCTTCTAGACGTGGTTCGGAAACTACTACTAGTCTTCCAGTGTACGATCAAAGCGTAGACAGTTTAAGACATTACTCTCATGGAAAAAAGTCCGCATGGTGCTTATTGTGTTCAATGCCGATTCAATTTCTGTGTTTCATCAACACTCTGAAGGTCCACAGATTACAGAATGCATCCAGATGTGCTTCGGAAACTACTACTAGTCGTCCAGGGATCGATCAAAGCGTAGACAGTTTAAGGCATTACTCCCATCGAGAAAAGTCCGCATGGTGCTTATTGTGTTCAATGCCGATGCAATTTTTGTGTTTCATCAACACTCTGAAGGTCCACAGATTACATAATGCCTCCAGAGGTGCTTCGGAATCTACTAATAGTCTTCCAGCGTACGATCAAAGCGTAGACAGTTTATGTCATTACTCCCATGGAGAAAACCCAGCATGGTGCTTATTGTGTTCAATGCCGATGCAATTTTTGTGTTTCATCAACAGTCTGAAGGTCCACAGGTTACAGAATGCTTCCAGATGTGATTCGGAAACTACTACTAGTCTTCCAGTGTACGATCAAAGCGTAGACAGTTTAAGACATTACTCCCATGGAGAAAAGTCCGCATGGTGCTTATTGTGTTCAATGCCGATGCAATTTCTGTGTTTCATCAACACTCTAAAGGTCCACCGATTACAGAATGCATCCATATATGCTTCGGAAACTACTACTAGTCTTCCAGGGAACGATCAAAGCGTAGACAGTTTAAGACATTACTCCCATGGAGATAAGTCCGCATGGTTCTTATTGTGTTCAATGCCGATGCCTTTTTTGTGTTTCATCAACACTCTGAAGGTCCACAGATTACAGAATGCATCCAGATGTGCTTCGGAAACTACTACTAGTCTTCCAGTGAACGATTAAAGCGTAGACACATTAAGACATTACTCCCATGGAGAAAAGTCCACATAGTGCTTATTGTGTTCAATACCGATGCAATTTCTGTGTTTCATCAATACTCTGAAGGTCCACAGATTACAGAAAGCATCCAGATGTGCTTCGGAAACTACTACTAGTCTTACACTGAACGTTCAAAGCGTAGACAGTTTAAGACAATTCTCTCATAGAGAAAAGTCCGCATGGTGCTTATTGTGTTCAATGCTGATGCAATTTCTGTGTTTCATCAACACTCTGAAGGTCCACAGATTACACAATGCATCCAGATGTGCATTGGAAACTACTACTAGTCTTCGAGGGAACGATCAAAGCGTAGACAGTTTAAGACATTACTCGCATAGAGAAAAGTCCGCATGGTGCATATTGTGTTCAATGCCGATGCAATTTTTGTGTTTCATCAACACTCTGAAGGTCCACAGATTACAGAATGCATCCAGATGTGCTTCGGAAACTACTACTAGTCTTCCAGTGAACGATTAAAGCGTAGACAGATTAAGATATTACTCCCATGGAGAAAAGTCCACATAGTGCTTATTGTGTTCAATACCGATTCAATTTCTGTGTTTCATCAATACTCTGAAGGTCCACAGATTACAGAATGCATCCAGATGTGCTTCGGAAACTACTACTAGTCTTCCAGGGAACGATCAAAGCGTAGAAAGTTAAAGACACTACTCCCATGAAGAAAAGTACGCATGGTGCTTATTGTGTTCAATGCCGGTGTAATTTTTGTGTTTCATCAACACTCTGAAATTCCACAGATTACAGAATGCCTCCAGATGTGCTTCGGAAACTACTACTAGTCTTCCAGTGAACGTTCAAAGCGTAGACAGTTTAAGACATTACTCCCATGGAGAAAAGTCCGCATGGTGCTTATTGTGTTCAATGCCGATGCAATTTCTGTGTTTCATCAACACTCTGAAGGTCCACAGATTACAGAATGCCTCCAAATGTGCTTCGGAAAATACTACTTGTCACCCAATGAACGATCAAAGCGTAGACAGTTTAAGACATTACGCCCATGGAGATAAGTCCGCATGGTTATTATTGTGTTCAATGCCGATGCAATTTCTGTGTTTCAGCAACACTCTGAAGGTCCACAGATTACAGAATGCCTCCAGGTGTGCTTCGGAAACTACCACTAGCCTTTCAGTGAACGATCAAAGCGTAGACAGTTTAAGACATTACTCCCATGGAGAAAAGTCTGCATGGTGCTTATTGTGTTCAATGCCGATGCAATTTTTGTGTTTCATCAACACTCTGAAGGTATACAGATTACAGAATGCATCCAGATGTGCTTCGGAAACTACTACTAGTCTTCCAGGAAACGATCAAAGCGTAGAAAGTTAAAGACACTACTCCCATGGAGACAAGTCCGCATGGTGCTTATTGTGTTCAATGCCGGTGTAATTTATGTGTTTCATCAACACTCTGAAGGTCCACAGATTACAGAATGCCTCCAGATGTGCTTCGGAAACTACTACTAGTCTTCCAGTGAACGTTCAAAGCGTAGACAGTTTAAGACATTACTCCCATGGAGAAAAGTCCGCATGGTGCTTATTGTGTTCAATACCGATGCAATTTCTGTAGTTCATCAATACTCTGAAGGTCCACAGATTACAGAAAGCATCCAGATATGCTTCGGAAACTACTACTAGTCTTCCAGGGAACGATCAAAGCGTAGACAGTTTAAGACATTACTCTCATGGAGAAAAGTCTGCATGGTGCTTATTAGGTTCAATGCCGATGCAATATCTGTGTTTCATCAACACTCTGAAGGTCCACAGTTTACAGAATGCCTCCAGATGTGCTTCGGAAACTACTACTAGTCTTCCAGGAAACGATCAAAGCGTAGACAGTTTAAGACAATTCTCTCATTGGGAAAAGTCCGCATGGTGCTTATTGTGTTCAATGCTGATGCAATTTCTGTGTTTCATCAATAATCTGAAGGTCCACAGATTACAGAATGCTTCCAGATGTGCTTCGGAAACTACTACTAGTCCTCCAGTGTACGATCAAAGTGTAGACAGTTTAAGACATTACTCCGATGGAGAAAGTCCGCATGGTGCTTATTGCGTTAAATGCCGATGCAATTTCTGTGTTTCATCAATACTCTGAAGGTCCACAGATTACAGAATGCATCCAGATGTGCTTCGGAAACTACTACTAGTCTTCCAGGGAACGATCAAAGCGTAGAAAGTTAAAGACACTACTCCCATGGAGACAAGTCCGCATGGTGCTTATTGTGTTCAATGCCGGTGTAATTTTTGTGTTTCATCAACACTCTGAAGGTCCACAGATTACAGAATGCCTCCAGATATGCTTCGGAAACTACTACTAGTCTTCCAGTGAACGTTCAAAGCGTAGACAGTTTAAGACATTACTCCCATGGAGAAAAGTCCGCATGGTGCTTATTGTGTTCAATGCCGATGCAATTTTTGTGTTTCATCAACACTCTGAAGGGCCACAGATTACATAATGCCTAGAGAGGTGTTTCGTAATCTACTACTAGTCTTCCAGTGTACGATCAAAGCGTAGACAGTTTAAGACATAACTCCCATGGAGAAAAGTCTGCATGGTGCTTATTGTGTTCAATGCCGATGCAATTTTTGTGTTTCATCAACACTCTGAAGGTATACAGATTACAGAATGCCTCCAGATGTGCTTCTTAAACTACTACTAGTCTTCCAGTATACGATTAAAGCGTAGACAATTTAAGACATTACTCCCATGGAGAAAAGTTCGCATTGTGCTTATTGAGTTGAATGCCGATGCAATTTTTGTGTTTCATCATCACTCTGAAGGTCCACAGGTTACAGAATGCTTCCAGATGTGCTTCGGAAACTACTACTAGTTTTCCATTGAACGATCAAAGCGTAGACAGTTTAAGACATTAGTCCCATGGAGAAAATTCCGCATGGTGCTTATTGTGTCAATACCGATGCAATTTCTGTGTTTCATCAACACTCTGAAGGTCCACAGATAACGGAATGCATCCAGATGTGCTTCGGAAACTACTACTAGTCTTCCAGTGTACGATCAAAGCTTAGACAGTTTAAGACATTACTCCCATGGAGAAAAGTCCGCATGATGCTTATTGTGTTCAATGCCGATGCAATTTTTGTGTCTCATCAACACTCTGAAGGGCCACAGATTACATAATGCCTAGAGAGGTGTTTCGTAATCTACTACTAGTCTTCCAGTGTACGATCAAAGCGTAGACAGTTTAAGTCATTACTCCCATGGCGAAAACTCCGCATGGTGCTTATTGTGTTCAATGCCGATGCAATCTTTGTGTTTCTTCAACACTCTGAAGGTCCACAGGTTACAGAATGCTTCCAGACGTGGTTCGGAAACTACTACTAGTCTTCCAGTGTACGATCAAAGCGTAGACAGTTTAAGACATTACTCCCATGGAGAAAAGTCCGCATGGTGCTTATTGTGTTCAATGCCGATGCAATTTCTGTGTTTCATCAACACTCTAAAGGTCCACAGATTACAGAATGCATCGAGATATGCTTCGGAAACTACTACTAGTCTTCCAGGGAACGATCAAAGCGTAGACAGTTTAAGACATTACTCCCATGGAGAAAAGTCTGCATGGTGTTTATTGTGTTCAATGCCGATGCAATTTCTGTGTTTCATCAACACTCTGAAGGTCCACAGATTACAGAATGCATCCAGATGTGCTTCGGAAACTACTACTAGTCGTCCAGGGAACGATCAAAGCGTAGACAGTTTAAGACATTACTCCCATGGAGAAAAGTCCGCATGGTGCTTATTGTGTTCAATGCCGATGCATTTTTTGTGTTTCATCAACACTCTGAAGTTCCACAGATTACATAATGCCTCCAGAGGTGCTTCGGAATCTACTACTAGTCTTCCAGCGTACGATCAAAGCGTAGACAGTTTAAGTCATTACTCCCATGGAGAAAACCCAGCATGGTGCTTATTGAGTTCAATACCGATGCAATTTTTGTGTTTCATCAACAGTCTGAAGGTCCACAGGTTACAGAATGCTACCAGATGTGATTCGGAAACTACTACTAGTCTTCCAGTGTACGATCAAAGCGTAGACAGTTTAAGACATTACTCCCATGGAGAAAAGTCCGCTTGGTGCTTATTGTGTTCAATGCCGATGCAATTTCTGTGTTTCATCAACACTCTAAAGGTCCACCGATTACAGAATGCATCCATATATGCTTCGGAAACTACTACTAGTCTTCCAGGGAACGATTTAAGCGTAGACAGTTTAAGACACAACTCCCATGGAGAAAAGTCTGCATGGTGCTTATTGTGTTCAATGCCGATGCAATTTCTGTGTTTCATCAACACTCTGAAGGTCCACAGGTTACAAAATGCCTCCAGATGTGCTTCGGAAACTACTACTAGTCTTCCAGGGAACGATCAAAGCGTAGACAGTTTAAGACATTACTCCCATGGAGATAAGTCCGCATTGTGCTTATTGTGTTGAATGCCGATGCAATTTCTGTGTTTCATCAACACTCTAAAGGTCCACAGATTACAGAATGCATCCAGATATGCTTCGGAAACTACTACTAGTCTTCCAGGGAACGATCAAAGCGTAGACAGTTTAAGACATTACTCTCATGGAGAAAATTCTGCATGGTGCTTATTGTGTTCAATGCCGATGCAATATCAGTGTTTCATCAACACTCTGAAGGTCCACAGATTACGGAATGCCTCCAGATGTGCTTCGGAAACTACTACTAGTCTTCCAGGAAACGATCAAAGCGTAGACAATTTAAGACAATTCTCTTATAGAGAAAAGTCCGCATGGTGCTTATTGTGTTCAATGCTGATGCAATTTCTGTGTTTCATCAACACTCTGATGGTCCACAGATTACAGAATGCATCCAGATGTGCATTGGAAACTACTACTAGTCTTCGAGGGAACGATCAAAGCGTAGACAGTTTAAGACATTACTCGCATAGGGAAAAGTCCGCATGGTGCTTATTGTGTTCAATGCCGATGCAATTTTTGTGTTTCATCAACACTCTGAAGGTCCACAGATTACAGAATGCATCCAGATGTGCTTCGGAAACTACTACTAGTCGTCCAGTGAACGATTAAAGCGTAGACAGTTTAAGACATTACTCCCATGGAGAAAAGTCCACATAGTTCTTATTGTGTTCAATACCGATGCAATTTCTGTGTTTCATCAATACTCTGAAGGTCCACAGATTACAGAATGCATCCAGATGTGCTTCGGAAACTACTACTAGTCTTCCAGGGAACGATCAAAGCGTAGAAAGTTAAAGACACTACTCCCATGGAGAAAAGTCCGCATGGTGCTTATTGTGTTCAATGCCGGTGTAATTTTTGTGTTTCATCAACACTCTGAAGGTCCACAGATTACAAATGCCACCAGATGTGCTTCGGAAACTACTACTAGTCTTCCAGTGAACGTTCAAAGCGTGGACAGTTTAAGACATTACTCCCATGGAGATAAGTCCGCATGGTTCTTATTGTGTTCAATGCAGATGCCTTTTTTGTGTTTCATCAACACTCTGAAGGTCCACAGATTACAGAATGCATCCAGATGTGCTTCGGAAACTACTACTAGTCTTCCAGTGAAGGATTAAAGCGTAGACAGATTAAGACATTACTCCCATGGAGAAAAGTCCACATAGTGCTTATTGTGTTCAATACCGATGCAATTTCTGTGTTTCATCAATACTCTGAAGGTCCACAGATTACAGAAAGCATCCAGATGTGCTTCGGAAACTACTACTAGTCTTACAGTGAACGTTCAAAGCGTAGACAGTTTAAGACATTACTCCCATGGAGAAAAGTCCGCATGGTGCTTCTTGTGTTCAATGCCGATGCTATTTTTGAGTTCCATCAACACTCTGAAGGTCCTCAGATTACAGAATGAATCCAGATGTGCTTCGGAAACTACTACTAGTCTTCCAGGGAACGATTAAAGCGTAGACAGTTTAAGACATTACTCCCATGGAGAAAAGTCCACATAGTGCTTATTGTGTTCAATGCCGATGCAATTTTTGTGTTTCATCAACACTGTGAAGATAAACAGATTACAGGATACATCCAGATGTGCTTTGGAAACTACTACTAGTCATCCAGTATACGATCTAAGCGTAGACAGTTTAAGACATTACTAACATTAGAGAGAAGTCAGCATGGTGCTTATTGTGTTCAATGAAGATGCAATTGTTGTGTTTCATCAACACTCTGAAGGTCCACAGATTACAGAATGCATCCATATGTGCTCCGGAAACTACTACTAGTCTTCCAGTGAACGATTAAAGCGTAGACAGTTTAAGACATTACTCCCATGGAGAAAAGTCCGCATGGTAATTATTGTGTTCAATGCCGATGCAATTATTGTGTTTCATCAACACTCTGAAGATAAACAGATTACAGGATGCATCCAGATGTGCTTTGGAAACTACTACTAGTCATCCAGTATACGATCTAAGCGTAGACAGATTAAGACATTACTCCCATGGAGAAAAGTCCACATAGTGCTTATTGTGTTCAATACCGATGCAATTTCTGTGTTTCATCAATACTCTGAAGGTCCACAGATTACAGAAAGAATCCAGATATGCTTCGGAAACTACTACTAGTCTTCCAGGGAACGATCAAAGCGTAGACAGTTTAAGACATTACTCTCATGGAGAAAAGTCTGCATGGTGCTTATTAGGTTCAATGCCGATGCAATATCTGTGTTTCATCAACTCTCTAAAGGTCCACAGATTACAGAATGCCTCCAGATGTGCTTCGGAAACTACTACTAGTCTTCCAGGAAACGATCAAAGCGTAGACAGTTTAAGACAATTCTCTCATAGAGAAAAGTCCGCATGGTGCTTATTGTGTTCAATGCTGATGCAATTTCTGTGTTTCATCAATAATCTGAAGGACCACAGATTACAGAATGCTTCCAGATGTGCTTCGGAAACTACTACTAGTCCTCCAGTGTACGATCAAAGTGTAGACAGTTTAAGACATTACTCCGATGGAGAAAGTCCGCATGGTGCTTATTGCGTTAAATGCCGATGCAATTTCTGTGTTTCATCAATACTCTGAAGGTCCACAGATTACAGAATGCATCCAGATGTGCTTCGGAAACTACTACTAGTCTTCCAGGGAACGATCAAAGCGTAGAAAGTTAAAGACACTACTCCCATGGAGACAAGTCCGCATGGTGCTTATTGTGTTCAATGCCGGTGTAATTTTTGTGTTTCATCAACACTCTGAAGGTCCACAGATTACAGAATGCCTCCAGATGTGCTTCGGAAACTACTACTAGTCTTCCAGTGAACGTTCAAAGCGTAGACAGTTTAAGACATTACTCCCATGGAAAAAAGTCCGCATGGTGCTTATTGTGTTCAATGCCGATGCAATTTTTGTGTTTCATCAACACTCTGAAGGGCCACAGATTAGATAATGCCTAGAGAGGTGTTTCGTAATCTACTACTAGTCTTCCAGTGTACGATCAAAGCGTAGACAGTTTAAGACATTACTCCCATGGAGAAAAGTCTGCATGGTGCTTATTGTGTTCAATGCCAATGCAATTTTTGTGTTTCATCAACACTCTGAAGGTATACAGATTACAGAATGCCTCCAGATGTGCTTCTTAAACTACTACTAGTCTTCCAGTATACGATTAAAGCGTAGACAATTTAAGACATTACTCCCATGGAGAAAAGTTCGCATTGTGCTTATTGAGTTGAATGCCGATGCAATTTTTGTGTTTCATCATCACTCTGAAGGTCCACAGGTTACAGAATGCTTCCAGATGTGCTTCGGAAACTACTACTAGTTTTCCATTGAACGATCAAAGCGTAGACAGTTTAAGACATTAGTCCCATGGAGAAAATTCCGCATGGTGCTTATTGTGTCAATACCGATGCAATTTCTGTGTTTCATCAACACTCTGAAGGTCCACAGATAACGGAATGCATCCAGATGTGCTTCGGAAACTACTACTAGTCTTCCAGTACACGATCAAAGCTTAGACAGTTTAAGACATTACTCCCATGGAGAAAAGTCCGCATGATGCTTATTGTGTTCAATGCCGATGCAATCTTTGTGTTTCTTCAACACTCTGAAGGTCCACAGGTTACAGAATGCTTCCAGACGTGGTTCGGAAACTACTACTAGTCTTCCAGTGTACGATCAAAGCGTAGACAGTTTAAGACATTACTCCCATGGAGAAAAGTCCGCATGGTGCTTATTGTGTTCAATGCCGATGCAATTTCTGTGTTTCATCAACACTCTAAGGGTCCACAGATTACAGAATGCATCGAGATATGCTTCGGAAACTACTACTAGTCTTCCAGGGAACGATCAAAGCGTAGACAGTTTAAGACATTACTCCCATGGAGAAAAGTCCGCATGGTGCTTATTGTGTTCAATGCCGATGCAATTTCTGTGTTTCATCAACACTCTAAAGGTCCACCGATTACAGAATGCATCCATATATGCTTCGGAAACTACTACTAGTCTTCCAGGGAACGATTTAAGCGTAGACAGTTTAAGACACAACTCCCATGGAGAAAAGTCTGCATGGTGCTTATTGTGTTCAATGCCGATGCAATTTCTGGGTTTCATCAACACTCTGAAGGTCCACAGGTTACAAAATGCCTCCAGATGTGCTTCGGAAACTACTACTAGTCTTCCAGGGAACGATCAAAGCGTAGACAGTTTAAGACATTACTCTCATGGAGAAAAGTCTGCATGGTGCTTATTGTGTTCAATGCCGATGCAATATCAGTGTTTCATCAACACTCTGAAGGTCCACAGATTACGGAATGCCTCCAGATGTGCTTCGGAAACTACTACTAGTCTTCCAGGAAACGATCAAAGCGTAGACAATTTAAGACAATTCTCTTATAGAGAAAAGTCCGCATGGTGCTTATTGTGTTCAATGCTGATGCAATTTCTGTGTTTCATCAACACTCTGATGGTCCACAGATTACAGAATGCATACAGATGTGCATTGGAAACTACTACTAGTCTTCGAGGGAACGATCAAAGCGTAGACTGTTTAAGACATTACTCGCATAGAGAAAAGTCCGCATGGTGCTTATTGTGTTCAATGCCGATGCAATTTTTGTGTTTCATCAACACTCTGAAGGTCCACAGATTACAGAATGCATCCAGATGTGCTTCGGAAACTACTACTAGTCGTCCAGTGAACGATTAAAGCGTAGACAGTTTAAGACATTACTCCCATGGAGAAAAGTCCACATAGTTCTTATTGTGTTCAATACCGATGCAATTTCTGTGTTTCATCAATACTCTGAAGGTCCACAGATTACAGAATGCATCCAGATGTGCTTCGGAAACTACTACTAGTCTTCCAGGGAACGATCAAAGCGTAGAAAGTTAAAGACACTACTCCCATGGAGAAAAGTCCGCATGGTGCTTATTGTGTTCAATGCCGGTGTAATTTTTGTGTTTCATCAACACTCTGAAGGTCCACAGATTACAAATGCCACCAGATGTGCTTCGGAAACTACTACTAGTCTTCCAGTGAACGTTCAAAGCGTAGACAGTTTAAGACTTTGTCCCATGGAGATAAGTCCGCATGGTTCTTATTGTGTTCAATGCCGATGCCTTTTTTGTGTTTCATCAACACTCTGAAGGTCCACAGATTACAGAATGCATCCAGATGTGCTTCGGAAACTACTACTAGTCTTCCAGTGAACGATTAAAGCGTAGACAGATTAAGACATTACTCCCATGGAGAAAAGTCCACATAGTGCTTATTGTGTTCAATACCGATGCAATTTCTGTGTTTCATCAATACTCTGAAGGTCCACAGATTACAGAAAGCATCCAGATGTGCTTCGGAAACTACTACTAGTCTTACAGTGAACGTTCAAAGCGTAGACAGTTTAAGACATTACTCCCATGGAGAAAAGTCCGCATGGTGCTTCTTGTGTTCAATGCCGATGCTATTTTTGAGTTCCATCAACACTCTGAAGGTCCTCAGATTACAGAATGAATCCAGATGTGCTTCGGAAACTACTACTAGTCTTCCAGGGAACGATTAAAGCGTAGACAGTTTAAGACATTACTCCCATGGAGAAAAGTCCACATAGTGCTTATTGTGTTCAATGCCGATGCAATTTTTGTGTTTCATCAACACTGTGAAGATAAACAGATTACAGGATACATCCAGATGTGCTTTGGAAACTACTACTAGTCATCCAGTATACGATCTAAGCGTAGACAGTTTAAGACATTACTAACATTAGAGAGAAGTCAGCATGGTGCTTATTGTGTTCAATGAAGATGCAATTGTTGTGTTTCATCAACACTCTGAAGGTCCACAGATTACAGAATGCATCCATATGTGCTCCGGAAACTACTACTAGTCTTCCAGTGAACGATTAAAGCGTAGACAGTTTAAGACATTACTCCCATGGAGAAAAGTCCGCATGGTAATTATTGTGTTCAATGCCGATGCAATTATTGTGTTTCATCAACACTCTGAAGATAAACAGATTACAGGATGCATCCAGATGTGCTTTGGAAACTACTACTAGTCATCCAGTATACGATCTAAGCGTAGACAGATTAAGACATTACTCCCATGGAGAAAAGTCCACATAGTGCTTATTGTGTTCAATACCGATGCAATTTCTGTGTTCCATCAATACTCTGAAGGTCCACAGATTACAGAAAGCATCCAGATATGCTTCGGAAACTACTACTAGTCTTCCAGGGAACGATCAAAGCGTAGACAGTTTAAGACATTACTCTCATGGAGAAAAGTCTGCATGGTGCTTATTAGGTTCAATGCCGATGCAATATCTGTGTTTCATCAACACTCTGAAGGTCCACAGATTACAGAATGCCTCCAGATGTGCTTCGGAAACTACTACTAGTCTTCCAGGAAACGATCAAAGCGTAGACAGTTTAAGACAATTCTCTCATAGAGAAAAGTCCGCATGGTGCTTATTGTGTTCAATGCTGATGCAATTTCTGTGTTTCATCAATAATCTGAAGGACCACAGATTACAGAATGCTTCCAGATGTGCTTCGGAAACTACTACTAGTCCTCCAGTGTACGATCAAAGTGTAGACAGTTTAAGACATTACTCCGATGGAGGAAGTCCGCATGGTGCTTATTGCGTTAAATGCCGATGCAATTTCTGTGTTTCATCAATACTCTGAAGGTCCACAGATTACAGAATGCATCCAGATGTGCTTCGGAAACTACTACTAGTCTTCCAGGGAACGATCAAAGCGTAGAAAGTTAAAGACACTACTCCCATGGAGACAAGTCCGCATGGTGCTTATTGTGTTCAATGCCGGTGTAATTTTTGTGTTTCATCAACACTCTGAAGGTCCACAGATTACAGAATGCCTCCAGATGTGCTTCGGAAACTACTACTAGTCTTCCAGTGAACGTTCAAAGCGTAGACAGCTTAAGACATTACTCCCATGGAGAAAAGTCCGCATGGTGCTTATTGTGTTCAACGCCGATGCAATTTTTGTGTTTCATCAACACTCTGAAGGGCCACAGATTACATAATGCCTAGAGAGGTGTTTCGTAATCTACTACTAGTCTTCCAGTGTACGATCAAAGCGTAGACAGTTTAAGACATTACTCCCATGGAGAAAAGTCTGCATGGTGCTTATTGTGTTCAATGCCGATGCAATTTTTGTGTTTCATCAACACTCTGAAGGTATACAGATTACAGAATGCCTCCAGATGTGCTTCTTAAACTACTACTAGTCTTCCAGTATACGATTAAAGCGTAGACAATTTAAGACATTACTCCCATGGAGAAAAGTTCGCATTGTGCTTATTGTGTTCAATGCCGATGCAATTTTTGTGTTTCATCAACACTCTGAGGGTATACAGATTACAGAATGCCTCCAGATGTGCTTCGGAAACTACTACTAGTCTTCCAGTGTACGATCAAAGCTTAGACAGTTTAAGACATTACTCCCATGGAGAAAAGTCCGCATGATGCTTATTGTGTTCAATGCCGATGCAATTTTTGTGTCTCATCAACACTCTGAAGGGCCACAGATTACATAATGCCTAGAGAGGTGTTTCGTAATCTACTACTAGTCTTCCAGTGTACGATCAAAGCGTAGACAGTTTAAGTCATTACTCCCATGGCGAAAACTCCGCATGGTGCTTATTGTGTTCAATGCCGATGCAATCTTTGTGTTTCTTCAACACTCTGAAGGTCCACAGGTTACAGAATGCTTCCAGACGTGGTTCGGAAACTACTACTAGTCTTCCAGTGTACGATCAAAGCGTAGACAGTTTAAGACATTACTCCCATGGAGAAAAGTCCGCATGGTGCTTATTGTGTTCAATGCCGATGCAATTTCTGTGTTTCATCAACACTCTATAGGTCCACAGATTACAGAATGCATCGAGATATGCTTCGGAAACTACTACTAGTCTTCCAGGGAACGATCAAAGCGTAGACAGTTTAAGACATTACTCCCATGGAGAAAAGTCTGCATGGTGTTTATTGTGTTCAATGCCGATGCAATTTCTGTGTTTCATCAACACTCTGAAGGTCCACAGATTACAGAATGCCTCCAGAGGTGCTTCGGAATCTACTGCTAGTCTTCCAGCGTACGATCAAAGCGTAGACAGTTTAAGTCATTACTCCCATGGAGAAAAGTCCGCATGGTGCTTATTGTGTTCAATACCGATGCAATTTCTGTGTTTCATCAATACTCTGAAGGTCCACAGATTACAGAAAGCATCCAGATGTGCTTCGGAAACTACTACTAGTCTTACAGTGAACGTTCAAAGCGTAGACAGTTTAAGACATTACTCCCATGGAGAAAAGTCCGCATGGTTCTTATTGTGTTCAATGCCGATGCCTTTTTTGTGTTTCATCAACACTCTGAAGGTCCACAGATTACAGAATGCATCCAGATGTGCTTCGGAAACTACTACTAGTCTTCCAGTGAACGATTAAAGCGTAGACAGATTAAGACATTACTCCCATGGAGAAAAGTCCACATAGTGCTTATTGTGTTCAATACCGATGCAATTTCTGTGTTTCATCAATACTCTGAAGGTCCACAGATTACAGAAAGCATCCAGATGTGCTTCGGAAACTACTACTAGTCTTACAGTGAACGTTCAAAGCGTAGACAGTTTAAGACATTACTCCCATGGAGAAAAGTCCGCATGGTGCTTCTTGTGTTCAATGCCGATGCTATTTTTGAGTTCCATCAACACTCTGAAGGTCCTCAGATTACAGAATGAATCCAGATGTGCTTCGGAAACTACTACTAGTCTTCCAGGGAACGATTAAAGCGTAGACAGTTTAAGACATTACTCCCATGGAGAAAAGTCCACATAGTGCTTATTGTGTTCAATGCCGATGCAATTTTTGTGTTTCATCAACACTGTGAAGATAAACAGATTACAGGATACATCCAGATGTGCTTTGGAAACTACTACTAGTCATCCAGTATACGATCTAAGCGTAGACAGTTTAAGACATTACTAACATTAGAGAGAAGTCAGCATGGTGCTTATTGTGTTCAATGAAGATGCAATTGTTGTGTTTCATCAACACTCTGAAGGTCCACAGATTACAGAATGCATCCATATGTGCTCCGGAAACTACTACTAGTCTTCCAGTGAACGATTAAAGCGTAGACAGTTTAAGACATTACTCCCATGGAGAAAAGTCCGCATGGTAATTATTGTGTTCAATGCCGATGCAATTATTGTGTTTCATCAACACTCTGAAGATAAACAGATTACAGGATGCATCGAGATGTGCTTTGGAAACTACTACTAGTCATCCAGTATACGATCTAAGCGTAGACAGATTAAGACATTACTCCCATGGAGAAAAGTCCACATAGTGCTTATTGTGTTCAATACCGATGCAATTTCTGTGTTCCATCAATACTCTGAAGGTCCACAGATTACAGAAAGCATCCAGATATGCTTCGGAAACTACTACTAGTCTTCCAGGGAACGATCAAAGCGTAGACAGTTTAAGACATTACTCTCATGGAGAAAAGTCTGCATGGTGCTTATTAGGTTCAATGCCGATGCAATATCTGTGTTTCATCAACACTCTGAAGGTCCACAGATTACAGAATGCCTCCAGATGTGCTTCGGAAACTACTACTAGTCTTCCAGGAAACGATCAAAGCGTAGACAGTTTAAGACAATTCTCTCATAGAGAAAAGTCCGCATGGTGCTTATTGTGTTCAATGCTGATGCAATTTCTGTGTTTCATCAATAATCTGAAGGACCACAGATTACAGAATGCTTCCAGATGTGCTTCGGAAACTACTACTAGTCCTCCAGTGTACGATCAAAGTGTAGACAGTTTAAGACATTACTCCGATGGAGGAAGTCCGCATGGTGCTTATTGCGTTAAATGCCGATGCAATTTCTGTGTTTCATCAATACTCTGAAGGTCCACAGATTACAGAATGCATCCAGATGTGCTTCGGAAACTACTACTAGTCTTCCAGGGAACGATCAAAGCGTAGAAAGTTAAAGACACTACTCCCATGGAGACAAGTCCGCATGGTGCTTATTGTGTTCAATGCCGGTGTAATTTTTGTGTTTCATCAACACTCTGAAGGTCCACAGATTACAGAATGCCTCCAGATGTGCTTCGGAAACTACTACTAGTCTTCCAGTGAACGTTCAAAGCGTAGACAGTTTAAGACATTACTCCCATGGAGAAAAGTCCGCATGGTGCTTATTGTGTTCAACGCCGATGCAATTTTTGTGTTTCATCAACACTCTGAAGGGCCACAGATTACATAATGCCTAGAGAGGTGTTTCGTAATCTACTACTAGTCTTCCAGTGTACGATCAAAGCGTAGACAGTTTAAGACATTACTCCCATGGAGAAAAGTCTGCATGGTGCTTATTGTGTTCAATGCCGATGCAATTTTTGTGTTTCATCAACACTCTGAAGGTATACAGATTACAGAATGCCTCCAGATGTGCTTCTTAAACTACTACTAGTCTTCCAGTATACGATTAAAGCGTAGACAATTTAAGACATTACTCCCATGGAGAAAAGTTCGCATTGTGCTTATTGTGTTCAATGCCGATGCAATTTTTGTGTTTCATCAACACTCTGAGGGTATACAGATTACAGAATGCCTCCAGATGTGCTTCGGAAACTACTACTAGACTTCCAGTGTACGATCAAAGCTTAGACAGTTTAAGACATTACTCCCATGGAGAAAAGTCCGCATGATGCTTATTGTGTTCAATGCCGATGCAATTTTTGTGTCTCATCAACACTCTGAAGGGCCACAGATTACATAATGCCTAGAGAGGTGTTTCGTAATCTACTACTAGTCTTCCAGTGTACGATCAAAGCGTAGACAGTTTAAGTCATTACTCCCATGGCGAAAACTCCGCATGGTGCTTATTGTGTTCAATGCCGATGCAATTTCTGTGTTTCATCAACACTCTAAAGGTCCACAGATTACAGAATGCATCGAGATATGCTTCGGAAACTACTACTAGTCTTCCAGGGAACGATCAAAGCGTAGACAGTTTAAGACATTACTCCCATGGAGAAAAGTCTGCATGGTGTTTATTGTGTTCAATGCCGATGCAATTTCTGTGTTTCATCAACACTCTGAAGGTCCACAGATTACAGAATGCCTCCAGAGGTGCTTCGGAATCTACTGCTAGTCTTCCAGCGTACGATCGAAGCGTAGACAGTTTAAGTCATTACTCCCATGGAGAAAAGTCCGCATGGTGCTTATTGTGTTCAATACCGATGCAATTTCTGTGTTTCATCAATACTCTGAAGGTCCACAGATTACAGAAAGCATCCAGATGTGCTTCGGAAACTACTACTAGTCTTACAGTGAACGTTCAAAGCGTAGACAGTTTAAGACATTACTCCCATGGAGAAAAGTCCGCATGGTGCTTCTTGTGTTCAATGCCGATGCTATTTTTGAGTTCCATCAACACTCTGAAGGTCCTCAGATTACAGAATGAATCCAGATGTGCTTCGGAAACTACTACTAGTCTTCCAGGGAACGATTAAAGCGTAGACAGTTTAAGACATTACTCCCATGGAGAAAAGTCCACATAGTGCTTATTGTGTTCAATGCCGATGCAATTTTTGTGTTTCATCAACACTGTGAAGATAAACAGATTACAGGATACATCCAGATGTGCTTTGGAAGCTACTACTAGTCATCCAGTATACGATCTAAGCGTAGACAGTTTAAGACATTACTAACATTAGAGAGAAGTCAGCATGGTGCTTATTGTGTTCAATGAAGATGCAATTGTTGTGTTTCATCAACACTCTGAAGGTCCACAGATTACAGAATGCATCCATATGTGCTCCGGAAACTACTACTAGTCTTCCAGTGAACGATTAAAGCGTAGACAGTTTAAGACATTACTCCCATGGAGAAAAGTCCGCATGGTAATTATTGTGTTCAATGCCGATGCAATTATTGTGTTTCATCAACACTCTGAAGATAAACAGATTACAGGATGCATCCAGATGTGCTTTGGAAACTACTACTAGTCATCCAGTATACGATCTAAGCGTAGACAGATTAAGACATTACTCCCATGGAGAAAAGTCCACATAGTGCTTATTGTGTTCAATACCGATGCAATTTCTGTGTTCCATCAATACTCTGAAGGTCCACAGATTACAGAAAGCATCCAGATATGCTTCGGAAACTACTACTAGTCTTCCAGGGAACGATCAAAGCGTAGACAGTTTAAGACATTACTCTCATGGAGAAAAGTCTGCATGGTGCTTATTAGGTTCAATGCCGATGCAATATCTGTGTTTCATCAACACTCTGAAGGTCCACAGATTACAGAATGCCTCCAGATGTGCTTCGGAAACTACTACTAGTCTTCCAGGAAACGATCAAAGCGTAGACAGTTTAAGACAATTCTCTCATAGAGAAAAGTCCGCATGGTGCTTATTGTGTTCAATGCTGATGCAATTTCTGTGTTTCATCAATAATCTGAAGGACCACAGATTACAGAATGCTTCCAGATGTGCTTCGGAAACTACTACTAGTCCTCCAGTGTACGATCAAAGTGTAGACAGTTTAAGACATTACTCCGATGGAGAAAGTCCACATGGTGCTTATTGCGTTAAATGCCGATGCAATTTCTGTGTTTCATCAATACTCTGAAGGTCCACAGATTACAGAATGCATCCAGATGTGCTTCGGAAACTACTACTAGTCTTCCAGGGAACGATCAAAGCGTAGAAAGTTAAAGACACTACTCCCATGGAGACAAGTCCGCATGGTGCATATTTTGTTCAATGCCGGTGTAATTTTTGTGTTTCATCAACACTCTGAAGGTCCACAGATTACAGAATGCCTCCAGATGTGCTTCGGAAACTACTACTAGTCTTCCAGTGAACGTTCAAAGCGTAGACAGTTTAAGACATTACTCCCATGGAGAAAAGTCCGCATGGTGCTTATTGTGTTCAACGCCGATGCAATTTTTGTGTTTCATCAACACTCTGAAGGGCCACAGATTACATAATGCCTAGAGAGGTGTTTCGTAATCTACTACTAGTCTTCCAGTGTACGATCAAAGCGTAGACAGTTTAAGACATTACTCCCATGGAGAAAAGTCTGCATGGTGCTTATTGTGTTCAATGCCGATGCAATTTTTGTGTTTCATCAACACTCTGAAGGTATACAGATTACAGAATGCCTCCAGATGTGCTTCTTAAACTACTACTAGTCTTCCAGTATACGATTAAAGCGTAGACAATTTAAGACATTACTCCCATGGAGAAAAGTTCGTATTGTGCTTATTGTGTTCAATGCCGATGCAATTTTTGTGTTTCATCAACACTCTGAGGGTATACAGATTACAGAATGCCTCCAGATGTGCTTCGGAAACTACTACTAGTCTTCCAGTGTACGATCAAAGCTTAGACAGTTTAAGACATTACTCCCATGGAGAAAAGTCCGCATGATGCTTATTGTGTTCAATGCCGATGCAATTTTTGTGTCTCATCAACACTCTGAAGGGCCACAGATTACATAATGCCTAGAGAGGTGTTTCGTAATCTACTACTAGTCTTCCAGTGTACGATCAAAGCGTAGACAGTTTAAGTCATTACTCCCATGGCGAAAACTCCGCATGGTGCTTATTGTGTTCAATGCCGATGCAATCTTTGTGTTTCTTCAACACTCTGAAGGTCCACAGGTTACAGAATGCTTCCAGACGTGGTTCGGAAACTACTACTAGTCTTCCAGTGTACGATCAAAGCGTAGACAGTTTAAGACATTACTCCCATGGAGAAAAGTCCGCATGGTGCTTATTGTGTTCAATGCCGATGCAATTTCTGTGTTTCATCAACACTCTAAAGGTCCACAGATTACAGAATGCATCGAGATATGCTTCGGAAACTACTACTAGTCTTCCAGGGAACGATCAAAGCGTAGACAGTTTAAGACATTACTCCCATGGAGAAAAGTCTGCATGGTGTTTATTGTGTTCAATGCCGATGCAATTTCTGTGTTTCATCAACACTCTGAAGGTCCACAGATTACAGAATGCATCCAGATGTGCTTCGGAAACTACTACTAGTCGTCCAGGGAACGATCAAAGCGTAGACAGTTTAAGACATTACTCCCATGGAGAAAAGTCCGCATGGTGCTTATTGTGTTCAATGCCGATGCATTTTTTGTGTTTCATCAACACTCTGAAGGTCCACAGATTACATAATGCCTCCAGAGGTGCTTCGGAATCTACTACTAGTCTTCCAGCGTACGATCAAAGCGTAGACAGTTTAAGTCATTACTCCCATGGAGAAAACCCAGCATGGTGCTTATTGAGTTCAATGCCGATGCAATTTTTGTGTTTCATCAACAGTCTGAAGGTCCACAGGTTACAGAATGCTACCAGATGTGATTCGGAAACTACTACTAGTCTTCCAGTGTACGATCAAAGCGTAGACAGTTTAAGACATTACTCCCATGGAGAAAAGTCCGCATGGTGCTTATTGTGTCCAATGCCGATGCAATTTCTGTGTTTCATCAACACTCTAAAGGTCCACCGATTACAGAATGCATCCATATATGCTTCGGAAACTACTACTAGTCTTCCAGGGAACGATTTAAGCGTAGACAGTTTAAGACACAACTCCCATGGAGAAAAGTCTGCATGGTGCTTATTGTGTTCAATGCCGATGCAATTTCTGTGTTTCATCAACACTCTGAAGGTCCACAGGTTACAAAATGCCTCCAGATGTGCTTCGGAAACTACTACTAGTCTTCCAGGGAACGATCAAAGCGTAGACAGTTTAAGACATTACTCCCATGGAGATAAGTCCGCATTGTGCTTATTGTGTTGAATGCCGATGCAATTTCTGTGTTTCATCAACACTCTAAAGGTCCACAGATTACAGAATGCATCCAGATATGCTTCGGAAACTACTACTAGTCTTCCAGGGAACGATCAAAGCGTAGACAGTTTAAGACATTACTCTCATGGAGAAAAGTCTGCATGGTGCTTATTGTGTTCAATGCCGATGCAATATCAGTGTTTCATCAACACTCTGAAGGTCCACAGATTACGGAATGCCTTCAGATGTGCTTCGGAAACTACTACTAGTCTTCCAGGAAACGATCAAAGCGTAGACAATTTAAGACAATTCTCTTATAGAGAAAAGTCCGCATGGTGCTTATTGTGTTCAATGCTGATGCAATTTCTGTGTTTCATCAACACTCTGATGGTCCACAGATTACAGAATGCATCCAGATGTGCATTGGAAACTACTACTAGTCTTCGAGGGAACGATCAAAGCGTAGACAGTTTAAGACATTACTCGCATAGAGATAAGTCCGCATGGTGCTTATTGTGTTCAATGCCGATGCAATTTTTGTGTTTCATCAACACTCTGAAGGTCCACAGATTACAGAATGCATCCAGATGTGCTTCGGAAACTACTACTAGTCGTCCAGTGAACGATTAAAGCGTAGACAGTTTAAGACATTACTCCCATGGAGAAAAGTCCACATAGTTCTTATTGTGTTCAATACCGATGCAATTTCTGTGTTTCATCAATACTCTGAAGGTCCACAGATTACAGAATGCATCCAGATGTGCTTCGGAAACTACTACTAGTCTTCCAGGGAACGATCAAAGCGTAGAAAGTTAAAGACACTACTCCCATGGAGAAAAGTCCGCATGGTGCTTATTGTGTTCAATGCCGGTGTAATTTTTGTGTTTCATCAACACTCTGAAGGTCCACAGATTACAAATGCCACCAGATGTGCTTTGGAAACTACTACTAGTCTTCCAGTGAACGTTCAAAGCGTAGACAGTTTAAGTCATTACTCCCATGGCGAAAACTCCGCATGGTGCTTATTGTGTTCATGCCGATGCAATTTTTGTGTTTCTTCAACACTCTGAAGGTCCACAGGTTACAGAATGCTTCCAGACGTGGTTCGGAAACTACTACTAGTCTTCCAGTGTACGATCAAAGCGTAGACAGTTTAAGACATTACTCCCATGGAGAAAAGTCCGCATTATGCTTATTGTGTTCAATGCCGATGCAATTTCTGTGTTTCATCAACACTCTAAAGGTCCACAGATTACAGAATGCATCGAGATATGCTTCGGAAACTACTACTAGTCTTCCAGGGAACGATCAAAGCGTAGACAGTTTAAGACATTACTCCCATGGAGAAAAGTCTGCATGGTGTTTATTGTGTTGAATGCCGATGCAATTTCTGTGTTTCATCAACACTCTGAAGGTCCACAGATTACAGAATGCATCCAGAAGTGCTCCGGAAACTACTACTAGTCGTCCAGGGAACGTTCAAAGCGTAGACAGTTTAAGACATTACTCCCATGGAGAAAAGTCCGCATGGTGCTTATTGTGTTCAATGCCGATGCAATTTTTGTGTTTCATCAACACTCTGAAGGTCCACAGATTACATAATGCCTCCAGAGGTGCTTCGGAATCTACTACTAGTCTTCCAGCGTACGATCAAAGCGTAGACAGTTTAAGTCATTACTCCCATTAAGAAAACCCAGCATGGTGCTTATTGTGTTCAATGCCGATGCAATTTTTGTGTTTCATCAACAGTCTGAAGGTCCACAGGTTACAGAATGCTTCCAAATGTGATTCGGAAACTACTACTAGTCTTCCAATGTACGATCAAAGCGTAGACAGTTTAAGACATTACTCCCATGGAGAAAAGTCCGCATGGTGCTTATTGTGTTCAATGCCGATGCAATTTCTGTGTTTCATCAACACTCTAAAGGTCCACCGATTACAGAATGCATCCATATATGCTTCGGAAACTACTACTAGTCTTCCAGGGAACGATTTAAGCGTAGACAGTTTAACACATAACTCCCATGGAGAAAAGTCTGCATGGTGCTTATTGTGTTCAATGCCGATGCAATTTCTGTGTTTCATCAACACTCTGAAGGTCCACAGGTTACAAAATGCCTCCAGATGTGCTTCGGAAACTACTACTAGTCTTCCAGGGAACGATCAAAGCGTAGACAGTTTAAGACATTACTCCCATGGAGATAAGTCCGCATGGTTCTTATTGTGTTCAATGCCGATGCCATTTTTGTGTTTCATCAACACTCTGAAGGTCCACAGATTACAGAATGCATCCAGATGTGCTTCGGAAACTACTACTAGTCTTCCAGTGAACGATTAAAGCGTAGACAGATTAAGACATTACTCCCATGGAGAAAAGTCCACATAGTGCTTATTGTGTTCAATACCGATGCAATTTCTGTGTTTCATCAATACTCTGAAGGTCCACAGATTACAGAAAGCATCCAGATGTGCTTCGGAAGCTACTACTAGTCTTACAGTGAACGTTCAAAGCGTAGACAGTTTAAGACATTACTCCCATGGAGAAAAGTTCGCATGGTGCTTCTTGTGTTCAATGCCGATGCTATTTTTGAGTTCCATCAACACTCTGAAGGTCCTCAGATTACAGAATGAATCCAGATGTGCTTCGGAAACTACTACTAGTCTTCCAGGGAACGTTCAAAGCGTAGACAGTTTAAGACATTACTCCCATGGAGAAAAGTCCGCATGGTGCTTATTGTGTTCAATGCCGATTCAATTTCTGTGTTTCATTAACACTCTGAAGGTTCACAGATTATAGAATGCATCCAGATGTGCTTCGGAAACTACTACTAGTCTTCCAGGGAACGATCAAAGCGTAGACAGTTTAAGACAATTCTCTCATGGAGAAAAGTCGGCATCGTGCTTATTGTGTTCAATGCCGATGCAATTTCCGTGTTTCATCAACACTCTGAAGGCCCACAGATTACGGAATGCATCCAGATGTGCTGCGGAAACTACTACTAGTCTTCCAGGGAACGATCAAATGGTAGACGCTTTAAGACATTACTCCCATGGAGATAAGGCCACATGGTGCTTATTGTGTTCAATGCCGACGCAATTTCTGTGTTTCATCAACAATCTGAAGGTAAACAGATTACAGAATGCATCCAGATATGCTTCGGAAACTACTACTAGTCTTCCAGGGAACGATCAATGCGTCGACAGTCTAAGACATTACACCCATGGAGAAAAGTCCGCATGGTGCTTATTGTGTTCAATGCCGATGCTATTTTTGAGTTCCATCAACACTCTGAAGGTCCTCAGATTACAGAATGAATCCAGATGTGCTTCGGAAACTACTACTAGTCTTCCAGGGAACGTTCAAAGCGTAGACAGTTTAAGACATTACTCCCATGGAGAAAAGTCCGCATGGTGCTTATTGTGTTCAATGCCGATTCAATTTCTGTGTTTCATTAACTCTCTGAAGGTTCACAGATTATAGAATGCATCCAGATGTCCTTCGGAAACTTCTACTAGTCTTCCAGGGAACGATCAAAGCGTAGACAGTTTAAGACATTACTCCCAAGGAAAAAAGTCCGCATGGTGCTTATTGTGTTCAATGCCGATGCAATTTTTGTGCTTCATCAACACTCTGAAGGTTCACAGATTACAGAATGCATCCAGATGTGCTTCATATACTACTACTAGTCTTCCAGGGAACGATCAATGCGTCGACAATCTAAGTCATTACACCCATGGAGAAAAGTCCGCATGGTGCTTATTGTGTTCAATGCCGATTCAAATTCTGTGTTTCATCGGCACACTGAACGTCACAGATTACAGAATGCATCCAGATGTGCTTCAGAAACTACTACTAGTCTTCCAGTGTACGATCAAAGCGTAGACAGTTTAAGACATTACTCCAATGGAGAAACGTCCGCATGGTGCCTATTGTGTTCAATGCCGATGCAATTTCTGTGTTTCATCAACACTCTGAAGGTCCACAGATTACAGAATGCCTCCAGATGTGCTTAGGAAACTACTACTAGTCTTCCAGTGTACGATCAAAGCGTAGACAGTTTAAGACATTACTCTCATGGAGAAAAGTCCGCATGGTGCTTATTGTGATCAATGCCGATGCAATGTTTGTGTTTCATCAACACTCTGAAAGTAAACTGATTACAGAATCCCTCCAGATGTGCTTCATAAACTACTGCTAGTCTTCCAGTGAACGATCACAGCGTAGACAGTTTAAGACATTACTCTCATGGAGATAAGTCTGCATGGCGCTTATTGTGTTAAATGCCGATGCAATTTCTTTGTTTCATCAACACTATGAAAGTCCACAGGTTACAGAATGCCTCCAGAAGTGCTTCGGAAACTACTACTAGTCTTCCAGTCTACGATCATAGCGTAGACAGTTTAAGACATTACTCCCATGGAGAAAAGTCCGCATGGTGCTTATTGTGTTCAATGCCGATGCAATTTCTGTGTTTCATCAACACTCTAAAGGTATACAGATTACAGAATGCCTCCAAATGTGCTTCGGAAACTACTGCTAGTCTTCCAGTGAACGATCACAGCGTAGACAGTTTAAGACATTACTCTCATGGAGATAAGTCCGCATGATGCTTATTGTGTTAAATGCCGATGCAATTTTTGTGTTTCATCAACACTCTGAAGGTCCACAGATAACAGAATGCCTCCAGATGTGCTTCGGAAACTAATACTAGTCTTCCAGTGAACGATCAAAGCGTAGACTGTTTAAGACATTACTCTCATGGAGAAAAGTCCTCATGGTGCTTATTGTGTTCAATGCCGATGCAATTTCTGTGTTTCATCAACACTCTGAAGGTCAACAGATTACAGAATGCCTCCAAATGTGCTTCGGAAAATACTACTTGTCACCCAATGAACGATCAAAGCGTAGACAGTTTAAAACATTACGCTCATGGAGATAAGTCCGCATTGTTATTATTGTGTTCAATGCCGATGCAATTTCTGCGTTTCAGCAACACTCTAAAGGTCCACAGATTACAGAATGCCTCCAGGTGTGCTTCGGAAACTACCACTAGTCTTTCAGTGAACGATCAAAGCGTAGACTGTTTAAGACATTACTCCCATGGAGAAAAGTCTGCATGGTGCTTATTGTGTTCAATGCCGATGCAATTTTGTGTGTTTCATCAACACTCTGAAGGTATACAGATTACAGAATGCCTCCAGATGTGCTTCTTAAACTACTACTAGTCTTCCAGTATACGATTAAAGCGTAGACAATTTAAGACATTACTCCCATTGAGAAAAGTTCGCATTGTGCTTATTGTGTTGAATGCCGATGCAATTTTTTTGTTTCATCAACACTCTGAAGGTCCACAGGTTACAGAATGCTTCCAGATGTGCTTCGGAAACTACTACTAGTTTTCCATTGAACGATCAAAGCGTAGACAGTTTAAGACATTACTCCCATGGAGAAAAGTCCGCATGGTGCTTATTGTGTTCAATGCCGATGCAATTTCTGTGTTTCATCAACACTCTAAAGGTCCACAGATTACAGAATGCATCGAGATATGCTTCGGAAACTACTACTAGTCTTCCAGGGAACGATCAAAGCGTAGACAGTTTAAGACATTACTCCCATGGAGAAAAGTCCGCATGGTGCTTATTGTGTTCAATGCCGATGCAATTTCTGTGTAGACAGTTTAAGACATTACTCTCATGGAGATAAGTCTGCATGGTGCTTATTGTGATCAATGCCGATGCAATTTTTGTGTTTCATCAACACTCTGAAGGTCCACAGATTACAGAATGCATCCAGATGTGCTTCGGAAACTACTACTAGTCTTCCAGGGAACGATCAATGCGTCGACATTCTATGACATTACACCCATGGAGAAAAGTCCGCATGGTGCTTATTGTGTTCAATGATGATTCAATTTCTCAGTTTCATCGACACACTGAAGGTCACAGATTACAGAATGCATCCAGATGTGCTTCAGGAACTACTACTAGTCTTCCAGTGTACCATCAAAGCGTAGATAGTTTATGACATTACTCCCAAGGAGAAAAGTCGGCATGGTGCTTATTGTGTTCAATGCCGATGCAATTTCTGTGTTTCATCAACACTGTGAAGGTCCACAGATTACAAAATCCCTCAAGATGTGCTTCGGAAACTGCTACTAGTCTTCCAGTGTACGATCAAAGCGTAGACAGTTTAAGACATTACTCCCAAGGAGAAACGTCCGCATGGTGCCTATTGTGTTCAATGCCGATGCAATTTCTGTGTTTCATCAACACTCTGAAAGTCCACAGATTACAGAATGCCTCCAGATGTGCTTCGAAAACTACTACTAGTCTTCCAGTGTACGATCAAATCGTAGACAGTTTAAGACATACTCCCATGGAGAAAAGTCCGCATGGTGCTTATTGTGTTAAATGCCGATGCAATTTCTTTGTTTCATCAACACTCTGAAAGTCCACAGATTACAGAATGCCTCCAGATGTGCTTCGGAAACTACTACTAGTCTTCCAGTGTACGATCATAGCGTAGACAGTTTAAGACATTACTCCCATGGAGAAAAGTCCGCAGGGTGCTTATTGTGTTCAATGCCGATGCAATTACTGTGTTTCATCAACACTCTGAAGGTATACAGATTACAGAATGCCTCCAAATGTGCTTCGGAAACTACTGCTAGTCTTCCAGTGAACGATCACAGCGTAGACAGTTTAAGACATTACTTTCATGGAGATAAGTCCGCATGATGCTTATTGTGTTAAATGCCGATGCAATTTCTGTGTTTCATCAACACTCTGAAGGTCCACAGATTACAGAATGCCTCCAGATGTGCTCCGGAAACTAATACTAGTCTTCCAGTGAACGATCAAAGCGTAGATTGTTTAAGACATTACTCTCATGGAGAAAAGTCCGCATGGTGCTTATTGTGTTCAATGCCGATTCAATTTCTGTGTTTCATCAACACTCTGAAGGTCCACAGATTACAGAATGCCTCCAGATGTGCTTCGGAAACTACCACTAGTCTTCCAGTGAACGATCAAAGCTTAGACAGTTTAAGACATTACTCCCATGGACAAAAGTCCGCATGGTAATTATTGTGTTCAATGCCGATGCAATTATTGTGTTTCATCAACACTCTGAAGATAAACAGATTACAGGATACATCCAGATGTGCTTTGGAAACTACTACTAGTCATCCAGTATACGATCTAAGCGTAGACAGTTTAAGACATTACTAACATTAGAGAGAAGTCAGCATGGTGCTTATTGTGTTCAATGAAGATGCAATTGTTGTGTTTCATCAACACTCTGAAGGTCCACAGATTACAGAATGCATCCATATGTGCTCCGGAAACTACTACTAGTCTTCCAGTGAACGATTAAAGCGTAGACAGTTTAAGACATTACTCCCATGGAGAAAAGTCCGCATGGTAATTATTGTGTTCAATGCCGATGCAATTATTGTGTTTCATCAACACTCTGAAGATAAACAGATTACAGGATGCATCCAGATGTGCTTTGGAAACTACTACTAGTCATCCAGTATACGATCTAAGCGTAGACAGATGAAGACATTACTCCCATGGAGAAAAGTCCACATAGTGCTTATTGTGTTCAATACCGATGCAATTTCTGTGTTTCATCAATACTCTGAAGGTCCACAGATTACAGAAAGCATCCAGATATGCTTCGGAAACTACTACTAGTCTTCCAGGGAACGATCAAAGCGTAGACAGTTTAAGACATTACTCCCATGGAGAAAAGTCCGCATGGTAATTATTGTGTTCAATGCCGATGCAATTATTGTGTTTCATCAACACTCTGAAGATAAACAGATTACAGGATGCATCCAGATGTGCTTTGGAAACTACTACTAGTCATCCAGTATACGATCTAAGCGTAGACAGATTAAGACATTACTCCCATGGAGAAAAGTCCACATAGTGCTTATTGTGTTCAATGCTGATGCAATTTCTGTGTTTCATCAATAATCTGAAGGACCACAGATTACAGAATGCTTCCAGATGTGCTTCGGAAGCTACTACTAGTCCTCCAGTGTACGATCAAAGTATAGACAGTTTAAGACATTACTCCGATGGAGAAAGTCCGCATGGTGCTTATTGCGTTAAATGCCGATGCAATTTCTGTGTTTCATCAATACTCTGAAGGTCCACAGATTACAGAATGCATCCAGATGTGCTTCGGAAACTACTACTAGTCTTCCAGGGAACGATCAAAGCGTAGAAAGTTAAAGACACTACTCCCATGGAGACAAGTCCGCATGGTGCTTATTGTGTTCAATGCCGGTGTAATTTTTGTGTTTCATCAACACTCTGAAGGTCCACAGATTACAGAATGCCTCCAGATGTGCTTCGGAAACTACTACTAGTCTTCCAGTGAACGTTCAAAGCGTAGACAGTTTAAGACATTACTCCCATGGAGAAAAGTCCGCATGGTGCTTATTGTGTTCAATGCCGATGCAATTTTTGTGTTTCATCAACACTCTGAAGGGCCACAGATTACATAATGCCTAGAGAGGTGTTTCGTAATCTACTACTAGTCTTCCAGTGTACGATCAAAGCGTAGACAGTTTAAGACATTACTCCCATGGAGAAAAGTCTGCATGGTGCTTATTGTGTTCAATGCCGATGCAATTTTTGTGTTTCATCAACACTCTGAAGGTATACAGATTACAGAATGCCTCCAGATGTGCTTCTTAAACTACTACTAGTCTTCCAGTATACGATTAAAGCGTAGACAATTTAAGACATTACTCCCATGGAGAAAAGTTCGCATTGTGCTTATTGAGTTGAATGCCGATGTAATTTTTGTGTTTCATCATCACTCTGAAGGTCCACAGGTTACAGAATGCTTCCAGATGTGCTTCGGAAACTACTACTAGTTTTCCATTGAACGATCAAAGCGTAGACAGTTTAAGACATTAGTCCCATGGAGAAAATTCCGCATGGTGCTTATTGTGTCAATACCGATGCAATTTCTGTGTTTCATCAACACTCTGAAGGTCCACAGATGACGGAATGCATCCAGATGTGCTTCGGAAACTACTACTAGTCTTCCAGTGTACGATCAAAGCTTAGACAGTTTAAGACATTACTCCCATGGAGAAAAGTCCGCATGATGCTTATTGTGTTCAATGCCGATGCAATTTTTGTGTCTCATCAACACTCTGAAGGGCCACAGATTACATAATGCCTAGAGAGGTGTTTCGTAATCTACTACTAGTCTTCCAGTGTACGATCAAAGCGTAGACAGTTTAAGTCATTACTCCCATGGCGAAAACTCCGCATGGTGCTTATTGTGTTCAATGCCGATGCAATCTTTGTGTTTCTTCAACACTCTGAAGGTCCACAGGTTACAGAATGCTTCCAGACGTGGTTCGGAAACTACTACTAGTCTTCCAGTGTACGATCAAAGCGTAGACAGTTTAAGACATTACTCCCATGGAGAAAAGTCCGCATGGTGCTTATTGTGTTCAATGCCGATGCAATTTCTGTGTTTCATCAACACTCTAAAGGTCCACAGATTACAGAATGCATCGAGATATGCTTCGGAAACTACTACTAGTCTTCCAGGGAACGATCAAAGCGTAGACAGTTTAAGACATTACTCCCATGGAGATAAGTCTGCATGGTGTTTATTGTGTTCAATGCCGATGCAATTTCTGTGTTTCATCAACACTCTGAAGGTCCACAGATTACAGAATGCATCCAGATGTGCTTCGGAAACTACTACTAGTCGTCCAGGGAACGATCAAAGCGTAGACAGTTTAAGACATTACTCCCATGGAGAAAAGTCCGCATGGTGCTTATTGTGTTCAATGCCGATGCATTTTTTGTGTTTCATCAACACTCTGAAGGTCCACAGATTACATAATGCCTCCAGAGGTGCTTCGGAATCTACTACTAGTCTTCCAGCGTACGATCAAAGCGTAGACAGTTTAAGTCATTACTCCCATGGAGAAAACCCAGCATGGTGCTTATTGAGTTCAATGCCGATGCAATTTTTGTGTTTCATCAACAGTCTGAAGGTCCACAGGTTACAGAATGCTACCAGATGTGATTCGGAAACTACTACTAGTCTTCCAGTGTACGATCAAAGCGTAGACAGTTTAAGACATTACTCCCATGGAGAAAAGTCCGCATGGTGCTTATTGTGTTCAATGCCGATGCAATTTCTGTGTTTCATCAACACTCTAAAGGTCCACCGATTACAGAATGCATCCATATATGCTTCGGAAACTACTACTAGTCTTCCAGGGAACGATTTAAGCGTAGACAGTTTAAGACACAACTCCCATGGAGAAAAGTCTGCATGGTGCTTATTGTGTTCAATGCCGATGCAATTTCTGTGTTTCATCAACACTCTGAAGGTCCACAGGTTACAAAATGCCTCCAGATGTGCTTCGGAAACTACTACTAGTCTTCCAGGGAACGATCAAAGCGTAGACAGTTTAAGACATTACTCCCATGGAGATAAGTCCGCATTGTGCTTATTGTGTTGAATGCCGATGCAATTTCTGTGTTTCATCAACACTCTAAAGGTCCACAGATTACAGAATGCATCCAGATATGCTTCGGAAACTACTACTAGTCTTCCAGGGAACGATCAAAGCGTAGACAGTTTAAGACATTACTCTCATGGAGAAAAGTCTGCATGGTGCTTATTGTGTTCAATGCCGATGCAATATCAGTGTTTCATCAACACTCTGAAGGTCCACAGATTACGGAATGCCTTCAGATGTGCTTCGGAAACTACTACTAGTCTTCCAGGAAACGATCAAAGCGTAGACAATTTAAGACAATTCTCTTATAGAGAAAAGTCCGCATGGTGCTTATTGTGTTCAATGCTGATGCAATTTCTGTGTTTCATCAACACTCTGATGGTCCACAGATTACAGAATGCATCCAGATGTGCATTGGAAACTACTACTAGTCTTCGAGGGAACGATCAAAGCGTAGACAGTTTAAGACATTACTCGCATAGAGATAAGTCCGCATGGTGCTTATTGTGTTCAATGCCGATGCAATTTTTGTGTTTCATCAACACTCTGAAGGTCCACACATTACAGAATGCATCCAGATGTGCTTCGGAAACTACTACTAGTCGTCCAGTGAACGATTAAAGCGTAGACAGTTTAAGACATTACTCCCATGGAGAAAAGTCCACATAGTTCTTATTGTGTTCAATACCGATGCAATTTCTGTGTTTCATCAATACTCTGAAGGTCCACAGATTACAGAATGCATCCAGATGTGCTTCGGAAACTACTACTAGTCTTCCAGGGAACGATCAAAGCGTAGAAAGTTAAAGACACAACTCCCATGGAGAAAAGTCCGCATGGTGCTTATTGTGTTCAATGCCGGTGTAATTTTTGTGTTTCATCAACACTCTGAAGGTCCACAGATTACAAATGCCACCAGATGTGCTTTGGAAACTACTACTAGTCTTCCAGTGAACGTTCAAAGCGTAGACAGTTTAAGACATTACTCCCACGAAGAAAAGTCCGCATGGTGCTTATTGTGTTCAATGCCGATGCAATTTCAGTGTTTCATCAACACTCTGAAGGTCCACAGATTACAGAATGACTCCAAATGTGCTTCGGAAAATACTACTTGTCACCCAATGAACGATCAAAGCGTAGACAGTTTAAGACATTACGCTCATGGAGATAAGTCCGAATGGTTATTATTGTGTTCAATGCCGATGCAATTTCTGCGTTTCAGCAACACTCTGAAGGTCCACAGATTACAGAATGCCTCCAGGTGTGCTTCGGAAACTACCACTAGTCTTTCAGTGAACGATCAAAGCGTAGACAGTTTAAGACATTACTCCCATGGAGAAAAGTCTGCATGGTGCTTATTGTGTTCAATGCCGATGCAATTTTTGTGTTTCATCAACACTCTGAAGGTATACAGATTACAGAATGCCTCCAGATGTGCTTCCTAAACTACTACTAGTCTTCCAGTATACGATTAAAGCGTAGACAATTTAAGACATTACTCCCATGGAGAAAAGTTCGCATTGTGCTTATTGTGTTGAATGCCGATGCAATTTTTGTGTTTCATCAACACTCTGAAGGTCCACAGGTTACAGAATGCTTCCAGATGTGCTTCGGAAACTACTACTAGTTTTCCACTGAACGATCAAAGCGTAGACAGTTTAAGACATTACTCCCATGGAGAAAAGACCGCATGGTGCTTATTGTGTTCAATGCCGATGCAATTTTTGTGTTTCATCAACACTCTGAAGGTCCACAGATAACGGAATGCATCCAGATGTGCTTCGGAAACTACTACTAGTCTTCCAGTGTACGATCAAAGCTTAGACAGTTTAAGACATTACTCCCATGGAGAAAAGACCGCATGGTGCTTATTGTGTTCAATGCCGATGCAATTTTTGTGTTTCATCAACACTCTGAAAGTCCACAGATTACATAATGCCTAGAGAGGTGCTTCGGAATCTACTACTAGTCTTCCAGTGTACGATCAAAGCATAGACAGTTTAAGTCATTACTCCCATGGCGAAAACTCCGCATGGTGCTTATTGTGTTCATGCCGATGCAATTTTTGTGTTTCTTCAACACTCTGAAGGTCCACAGGTTACAGAATGCTTCCAGACGTGGTTCGGAAACTACTACTAGTCTTCCAGTGTACGATCAAAGCGTAGACAGTTTAAGACATTACTCCCGTGGAGAAAAGTCCGCATTATGCTTATTGTGTTCAATGCCGATGCAATTTCTGTGTTTCATCAACACTCTAAAGGTCCACAGATTACAGAATGCATCGAGATATGCTTCGGAAACTACTACTAGTCTTCCAGGGAACGATCAAAGCGTAGACAGTTTAAGACATTACTCCCATGGAGAAAAGTCTGCATGGTGTTTATTGTGTTCAATGCCGATGCAATTTCTGTGTTTCATCAACACTCTGAAGGTCCACAGATTACAGAATGCATCCAGAAGTGCTCCGGAAACTACTACTAGTCGTCCAGGGAACGTTCAAAGCGTAGACAGTTTAAGACATTACTCCCATGGAGAAAAGTCCGCATGGTGCTTATTGTGTTCAATGCCGATGCAATTTTTGTGTTTCATCAACACTCTGAAGGTCCACAGATTACACAATGCCTCCAGAGGTGCTTCGGAATCTACTACTAGTCTTCCAGCGTACGATCAAAGCGTAGACAGTTTAAGTCATTACTCCCATTAAGAAAACCCAGCATGGTGCTTATTGTGTTCAATGCCGATGCAATTTTTGTGTTTCATCAACAGTCTGAAGGTCCACAGGTTACAGAATGCTTCCAAATGTGATTCGGAAACTACTACTAGTCTTCCAGTGTACGATCAAAGCGTAGACAGTTTAAGACATTACTCCCATGGAGAAAAGTCCGCATGGTGCTTATTGTGTTCAATGCCGATGCAATTTCTGTGTTTCATCAACACTCTAAAGGTCCACCGATTACAGAATGCATCCATATATGCTTCGGAAACTACTACTAGTCTTCCAGGGAACGATTTAAGCGTAGACAGTTTAACACACAACTCCCATGGAGAAAAGTCTGCATGGTGCTTATTGTGTTCAATGCCGATGCAATTTCTGTGTTTCATCAACACTCTGAAGGTCCACAGGTTACAAAATGCCTCCAGATGTGCTTCGGAAACTACTACTAGTCTTCCAGGGAACGATCAAATGGTAGACGCTTTAAGACATTACTCCCATGGAGATAAGGCCACATGGTGCTTATTGTGTTCAATGCCGACGCAATTTCTGTGTTTCATCATTAATCTGAAGGTAAACAGATTACAGAATGCATCCAGATATGCTTCGGAAACTACTACTAGTCTTCCAGGGAACGATCAATGCGTCGACAGTCTAAGACATTACACCCATGGAGAAAAGTCCGCATGGTGCTTATTGTGTTCAATGCCGATGCTATTTTTGAGGTCCATCAACACTCTGAAGGTCCTCAGATTACAGAATGAATCCAGATGTGCTTCGGAAACTACTACTAGTCTTCCAGGGAACGTTCAAAGCGTAGACAGTTTAAGACATTACTCCCATGGAGAAAAGTCCGCATGGTGCTTATTGTGTTCAATGCCGATTCAATTTCTGTGTTTCATTAACTCTCTGAAGGTTCACAGATTATAGAATGCATCCAGATGTGCTTCGGAAACTACTACTAGTCTTCCAGGAACGATCAAAGCGTTGACAGTTTAAGACATTACTCCCAAGGAAAAAAGTCCGCATGGTGCTTATTGTGTTCAATGCCGATGCAATTTTTGTGCTTCATCAACACTCTGAAGGTTCACAGATTACAGAATGCATCCAGATGTGCTTCATATACTACTACTAGTCTTCCAGGGAACGATCAATGCGTCGACAATCTAAGACATTACACCCATGGAGAAAAGTCCGCATGGTGCTTATTGTGTTCAATGCCGATTCAAATTCTGTGTTTCATCGGCACACTGAACGTCACAGATTACAGAATGCATCCAGATGTGCTTCAGAAACTACTACTAGTCTTCCAGTGTACGATCAAAGCGTAGACAGTTTATAACATTACTCCCAAGGAGAAATGTCGGCATGGTGCTTATTGTGTTCAATGCCGATGCAATTTCTGTGTTTTATCAACACTGTGAAGGTCCACAGATTACAAAATCCCTCAAGATGTGCTTCGGAAACTGCTACTAGTCTTCCAGTGTACGATCAAAGCGTAGACAGTTTAAGACATTACTCCAATGGAGAAACGTCCGCATGGTGCCTATTGTGTTCAATGCCGATGCAATTTCTGTGTTTCATCAACACTCTGAAGGTCCACAGATTACAGAATGCCTCCAGATGTGCTTAGGAAACTACTACTAGTCTTCCAGTGTACGATCAAAGCGTAGACAGTTTAAGACATTACTCTCATGGAGAAAAGTCCGCATGGTGCTTATTGTGATCAATGCCGATGCAATTTTTGTGTTTCATCAACACTCTGAAAGTAAACTGATTACAGAATCCCTCCAGATGTGCTTCATAAACTACTGCTAGTCTTCCAGTGAACGATCACAGCGTAGACAGTTTAAGACATTACTCTCATGGAGATAAGTCTGCATGGCGCTTATTGTGTTAAATGCCGATGCAATTTCTTTGTTTCATCAACACTCTGAAAGTCCACAGGTTACAGAATGCCTCCAGAAGTGCTTCGGAAACTACTACTATTCTCCAGTCTACGATCATAGCGTAGACAGTTTAAGACATTACTCCCATGGAGAAAAGTCCGCATGGTGCTTATTGTGTTCAATGCCGATGCAATTTCTGTGTTTCATCAACACTCTAAAGGTATACAGATTACAGAATGCCTCCAAATGTGCTTCGGAAACTACTGCTAGTCTTCCAGTGAACGATCACAGCGTAGACAGTTTAAGACATTACTCTCATGGAGATAAGTCCGCCTGATGCTTATTGTGTTAAATGCCGATGCAATTTTTGTGTTTCATCAACACTCTGAAGGTCCACAGATAACAGAATGCCTCCAGATGTGCTTCGGAAACTAATGCTAGTCTTCCAGTGAACGATCAAAGCGTAGACTGTTTAAGACATTACTCTCATGGAGAAAAGTCCTCATGGTGCTTATTGTGTTCAATGCCGATGCAATTTCTGTGTTTCATCAACACTCTGAAGGTCAACAGATTACAGAATGCCTCCAAATGTGCTTCGGAAAATACTACTTGTCACCCAATGAACGATCAAAGCGTAGACAGTTTAAAACATTACGCTCATGGAGATAAGTCCGCATGGTTATTATTGTGTTCAATGCCGATGCAATTTCTGCGTTTCAGCAACACTCTAAAGGTCCACAGATTACAGAATGCCTCCAGGTGTGCTTCGGAAACTACCACTAGTCTTTCAGTGAACGATCAAAGCGTAGACTGTTTAAGACATTACTCCCATGGAGAAAAGTCTGCATGGTGCTTATTGTGTTCAATGCCGATGCAATTTTTGTGTTTCATCAACACTCTGAAGGTATACAGATTACAGAATGCCTCCAGATGTGCTTCTTAAACTACTACTAGTCTTCCAGTATACGATTAAAGCGTAGACAATTTAAGACATTACTCCCATTGAGAAAAGTTCGCATTGTGCTTATTGTGTTGAATGCCGATGCAATTTTTGTGTTTCATCAACACTCTGAAGGTCCACAGGTTACAGAATGCTTCCAGATGTGCTTCGGAAACTACTACTAGTTTTCTATTGAACGATCAAAGCGTAGACAGTTTAAGACATTACTCCCATGGAGAAAAGTCCGCATGGTGCTTATTGTGTTCAATGCCGATGCAATTTCTGTGTTTCATCAACACTCTAAAGGTCCACAGATTACAGAATGCATCGAGATATGCTTCGGAAACTACTACTAGTCTTCCAGGGAACGATCAAAGCGTAGACAGTTTAAGACATTACTCCCATGGAGAAAAGTCCGCATGGTGCTTATTGTGTTCAATGCCGATGCAATTTCTGTGTAGACAGTTTAAGACATTACTCTCATGGAGATAAGTCTGCACGGTGCTTATTGTGATCAATGCCGATGCAATTTTTGTGCTTCATCAACACTCTGAAGGTCCACAGATTACAGAATGCATCCAGATGTGCTTCGGAAACTACTACTAGTCTTCCAGGGAACGATCAATGCGTCGACATTCTATGACATTACACCCATGGAGAAAAGTCCGCATGGTGCTTATTGTGTTCAATGATGATTCAATTTCTCAGTTTCATCGACACACTGAAGGTCACAGATTACAGAATGCATCCAGATGTGCTTCAGGTACTACTACTAGTCTTCCAGTGTACCATCAAAGCGTAGACAGTTTAAGACATTACTCCCAAGGAGAAACGTCCGCATGGTGCCTATTGTGTTCAATGCCGATGCAATTTCTGTGTTTCATCAACACTCTGAAAGTCCACAGATTACAGAATGCCTCCAGATGTGCTTCGAAAACTACTACTAGTCTTCCAGTGTACGATCAAAGCGTAGACAGTTTAAGACATACTCCAATGGAGAAAAGTCCGCATGGTGCTTATTGTGTTAAATGCCGATGCAATTTCTTTGTTTCATGAACACTCTGAAAGTCCACAGATTACAGAATGCCTCCAGATGTGCTTCGGAAACTACTACTAGTCTTCCAGTGTACGATCATAGCGTAGACAGTTTAAGACATTACTCCCATGGAGAAAAGTCCGCAGGGTGCTTATTGTGTTCAATGCCGATGCAATTACTGTGTTTCATCAACACTCTGAAGGTATACAGATTACAGAATGCCTCCAAATGTGCTTCGGAAACTACTGCTAGTCTTCCAGTGAACGATCACAGCGTAGACAGTTTAAGACATTACTCTCATGGAGATAAGTCCGCATGATGCTTATTGTGTTAAATGCCGATGCAATTTCTGTGTTTCATCAACACTCTGAAGGTCCACAGATTACAGAATGCCTCCAGATGTGCTCCGGAAACTAATACTAGTCTTCCAGTGAACGATCAAAGCGTAGATTGTTTAAGACATTACTCTCATGGAGAAAAGTCCGCATGGTGCTTATTGTGTTCAATGCCGATTCAATTTCTGTGTTTCATCAACACTCTGAAGGTCCACAGATTACAGAATGCCTCCAGATGTGCTTCGGAAACTACCACTAGTCTTCCAGTGAACGATCAAAGCGTAGACAGTTTAAGACAGTACTCCCATGGAGAAAAGTCCGCATGGTACTTACTGTGTTCAATGCCGATGCAATTTTTGTGTTTCATCAACACTCTGAAGGTCCTCAGATTACAGAATGCGTTCAGATGTGCTTCGGAAACTACTACTAGTCTTCCAGAGTACGATCAAAGCTTAGACAGTTTAAGACATTACTCCCATGGACAAAAGTCCGCATGGTGCTTATTGTGTTCAATGCCGATGCAATTTTTGGGTTTCATCAACACTCTGAAGATAAACAGATTACAGAATGCTTCCAGATGTGCTTTGAAAACTACTACTACTCATCCAGTATACGATCAAAGCGTAGACAGTTTAAGACATTACTCCCATGGAGATAAGTTCGCATGGTGCTTATTGTGTTTAATGCCGATGCAATTTCTGTGTTTCATCAACACTCTGAAGGTCCACAGATTACAGAATGCCTCCAGATGTGCTTCGGAAACTACTACTAGTCTTCCAGGTAACGATCAAAGCGTAGACAGTTTAAGACATTACTCCCATGGAGAAAAGTCCGCATGGTGCTTATTGTGTTCAATGCCGGTATAATTTTTGTGTTTCATCAACACTCTGAAGGTCCACAGATTACAGAATGCATCCAGATGTGCTTCGGAAGCTACTACTAGTCTTCCAGTGAACGAACAAAGCGTAGACAGTTTAAGACATTACTCCCATGGAGAAGTGTCCGCATGGTGCTTATTGTGTTCAATGCCGACGCAATTTTTGTGTTTCATCAACACTCTGAAGGTCCACAGGTTACAGAATGCATCCAGATGTACTTCGGAAACTACTACTAGTCTTCCAGTGTACGATCAAGGCGTAGACAGTTAAAGACAGTACTCCCATGGAGAAAAGTCCGCATGGTGCTTATTGTGTTCAATGCCGATGCAAATTTTGTGTTTCATCGACACTCTGAAGGTCTACAGATTACAGAATGCATCCAGATGTGCTTGAGAAACTACTACTAGTCTTCCAGTGAACGTTCACACCGTAGACAGTTTAAGACATTACTCCCATGGAGAGAAGTTCGCATGGTGCTTATTGTGTCCAATGCCGACGCAATTTTTGTGTTTCATCAACACTCTGAAGGTCCACAGATTTCAGAATGCCTCCAGATGTGCTTCGGAAACTACTACTAGTCTTCCAGTGAACGACCAAAGCGTAGACAGTTTAAGACATTACTCCCATGGAGAAAAGTCCGCATGGTGCTTATTGTGTTCAATGCCGATTCAATTTCTGTGTTTCATCAACACTCTGAAGGTCCACAGATTACAGAATTCATGCAGATGTGCTTCGGAAACTACTACTAGTCTTCCAGGGAACGATTAAAGCGTAGACAGTTTAAGACATTACTCCCATGGAGAAAAGTAGGCATGGTGCTTATTGTGTTCAATGCCGATGCAATTTTTGTGTTTCATCAACACTCTGAAGGTCCACAGGTTACAGAATGCACCCAGATGTGCTTGAGAAACTACTACTAGTCTTCCAGTGAACGATCAAAGCGTAGACAGTTTAAGACATTACTCCCATGGAGAAAAGTCCGCATGGTGCTTATTGTGTTCAATGCCGGTATAATTTTTGTGTTTCATCAACACTCTGAAGGTCCACAGATTACAGAATGCATCCAGATGTGCTTCGGAAGCTACTACTAGTCTTCCAGTGAACGATCAAAGCGTAGACAGTTTAAGACATTACTCCCATGGAGAAGTGTCCGCATGGTGCTTATTGTGTTCAATGGCGACGCAATTTTTGTGTTTCATCAACACTCTGAAGGTCCACAGATTACAGAATTCATGCAGATGTGCTTCGGAAACTACTACTAGTCTTAAAGGGAACGATTAAAGCGTAGATAGTTTAAGACATTACTCCCATGGACAAAAGTCCGCATGGTGCTTATTGTGTTCAATGCCGACGCAATTTTTGTGTTTCATCAACACTCTGAAGGTCCACAGGTTACAGAATGCATCCAGATGTGCTTCGGAAACTACTACTAGTCTTCCAGTGTACGATCAAGGCGTAGACAGTTAAAGACATTACTCCCATGGAGAAAAGTCCGCATGGTGCTTATTGTGTTCAATGCCGATGCAAATTTTGTGTTTCATCGACACTCTGAAGGTCTACAGATTACAGAATGCAACCAGATGTGCTTGAGAAACTACTACTAGTCTTCCAGTGAACGTTCACAGCGTAGACAGTTTAAGACATTACTCCCATGGAGAGAAGTCCGCATGGTGCTTATTGTGTCCAGTGCCGACGCAATTTTTGTGTTTCATCAACACTCTGAAGGTCCACAGATTTCAGAATGCCTCCAGATGTGCTTCGGAAACTACTACTAGTCTTCCAGTGAACGACCAAAGCGTAGACAGTTTAAGACATTACTCCCATGGAGAAAAGTCCGCATGGTGCTTATTGTGTTCAATGCCGATTCAATTTCTGTGTTTCATCAACACTCTGAAGGTCCACAGATTACAGAATTCATGCAGATGTGCTTCGGAAACTACTACTAGTCTTCCAGGGAACGATTAAAGCGTAGACAGTTTAAGACATTACTCCCATGGAGAAAAGTAGGCATGGTGCTTATTGTGTTCAATGCCGATGCAATTTTTGTGTTTCATCAACACTCTGAAGGTCCACAGGTTACAGAATGCACCCAGATGCGCTTGAGAAACTACTACTAGTCTTCCAGTGAACGTTCAAAGCTTAGACAGTTAAAGACATTACTCCTATGGAGAAAAGTCCGCATGCTGCTTCTTGTGTTCAATGCGGATGCAATTTTTGTGTTTCATCAACACTCTGAAGGTCAACAGATTACAGAATGCATCCAGATGTGCATTGGAAACTACTACTAGTCTTCCAGGGAACGATCAAAACGTAGACAGTTTAAGACATTACTCCCATGGAGAAAATCCGCATGGTGCTTATTGTGTTCAGTGACGATGCAATTTTTGTGTTTCATCAACACTCTGAAGGTCCACAGATTACAGAATGCATCCAGATGTGCTTCGGAAACTACTACTAGTCTTCCAGTGCACGATCAAAGCGTAGACATTTTAAGACATTACTCCCATGGAGAAAAGTCCGCATGGTTCTTATTGTGTTCAATGCCGATGCAATTTCTGTGTTTCATCAACACTCTGAAGGTCCACAGATTACAGAATGCATCCAGATGTGCTTCGGAAACTACTACTAGTCTTCCAGTGAACGATCAAAGCGTAGACAGTTTAAGACATTACTCCCAAGGAGAAAAGTCCGCATGGTGCTTTTTGTGTTCAATGCCGGTGTAATTTTTGTTTTTCATCAACACTCTGAAGGTCCACAGATTACAGAATGCATCCAGATGTGCTTCGGAAACTACTACTAGTCTTCCAGTGAACGTTCAAAGCGTAGACAATTTAAGACAGCACTCCCATGGATATAAGTCCGCATGGTGCTTCTTGTGTTCAATGCCGATGCAATTTTTGTGTTTCATCAACACTCTGAAGGATCACAGATTACAGAATGCATCCAGGTGTGCATTGGAAACTACTACTAGTCTTCCAGGGAACGATCAAAGCGTAGACAGTTTAAGACATTACTCCCATGGAGAAAAGTCCGCATGGTGCTTATTGTGTTTAATGACGATGCAATTTCTGTGTAGACAGTTTAAGACATTACTCTCATGGAGATAAGTCTGCATGGTGCTTATTGTGATCAATGCCGATGCAATTTTTGTGTTTCATCAACACTCTGAAGGTCCACAGATTACAGAATGCATCCAGATGTGCTTCGGAAGCTACTACTAGTCTTCCAGGGAACGATTAATGCGTCGACATTCTATGACATTATACCCATGGAGAAAAGTTCGCATGGTGCTTATTGTGTTCAATGCCGATTCAATTTCTGTGTTTCATCGACACACTGAAGGTCACAGATTACAGAATGCATCCAGATGTGCTTCAGAAACTACCACTAGTCTTCCAGTGTACGATCAAAGCGTAGACAGTTTATGACATTACTCCCAAGGAGAAAAGTCGGCATGGTGCTTATTGTGTTCAATGCCGATGCAATTTCTGTGTTTCATCAACACTGTGAAGGTCCACAGATTACAAAATCCCTCAAGATGTGCTTCGGAAACTGCTACTAGTCCTCCAGTGTACGATCAAAGCGTAGACAGTTTAAGACATTACTCCCAAGGAGATACATCCGCATGGTGCCTATTGTGTTCAATGCCGATGCAATTTCTGTGTTTCATCAACACTCTGAAAGTCCACAGATTACAGAATGCCTCCAGATGTGCTTCGAAAACTACTACTAGTCTTCCAGTGTACGATCAAATCGTAGACAGTTTAAGACATACTCCCATGGAGAAAAGTCCGCATGGTGCTTATTGTCTAAATGCCGATGCAATTTCTTTGTTTCATCAACACTCTGAAGGTATACAGATTACAGAATGCCTCCAAATGTTCTTCGGAAACTACTGCTAGTCTTCCAGTGAACGATCAAAACGTAGACAGTTTAAGACATTACTGTCATGGAGATAAGTCCGCATGATGCTTATTGTGTTAAATGCCGATGCAATTTCTGTGTTTCATCAACACTCTGAAGGTCCACAGATTACAGAATGCCTCCAGATGTGCTTCGGAAACTAATACTAGTCTTCCAGTGAACGATCAAAGGGTAGACGGTTTAAGACATTACTCTCATGGAGAAAAGTCCGCATGGTGCTTATTGGGTTCAATGCCGATTCAATTTCTGTGTTTCATCAACACTCTGAAGGTCCACAGATTACAGAGGGCCTCCAGATGTGCTTCAGAAACTACCACTTCTCTTCCAGTGAACGATCAAAGCGTAGACAGTTTAAGACAGTACTCCCATGGAGAAAAGTCCGCATGGTACTTATTGTGTTCAATGCGGATGCAATTTTTGTGTTTCATCAACACTCTGAAGGTCCTCAGATTACAGAATGCGTTCAGATGTACTTCGGAAACTACTACTAGTCTTCCAGTGTACTATCAAAGCTTAGACAGTTTAAGACATTACTCCCATGGAGAAAAGTCCGCATGGTGCTTATTGTGTTCAATGCCGATGCAATTTTTGTGTTTCATCAACACTCTGAAGATAAACAGATTACAGAATGCTTCCAGATGTGCTTTGAAAACTACTACTACTCATCCAGTATACGATCAAAGCGTAGACAGTTTAAGACATTACTCCCATGGAGATAAGTTCGCATGGTGCTTATTGTGTTCAATGCCGATGCAATGTCTGCGATTCATCAACACTCTGATGGTCCACAGATTACAGAATGCCTCCAGATGTGCTTCGGAAACTACTACTAGTCTTCCAGGTAACGATCAAAGCGTAGACAGTTTAAGACAATTCTCTTATGGAGAAAAGTCCGCATGGTGCTTATTGTGTTCAATGCCGATGCAATTTTTGTGTTTCATCAATACTCTGAAGGTCCACAGATTACAGAATGCATCCAGATGTGCATTGGAAACTACTACTAGTCTTCCAGGGAACGATCAAAACGTAGACAGTTAAAGACATTACTCCCATGGAGAAAAGTCCGCATGGTGCTTATTGTGTTCAATGCCGGTAAAATTTTTGTGTTTCATCAACACTCTGAAGGTCCACAGATTACAGAATGCATCCAGATGTGCTTCGGAAGCTACTACTAGTCTTCCAGTGAACGATCAAAGCGTAGACAGTTTAAGACATTACTCCCATGGAGAAGTGTCCGCATGGTGCTTATTGTGTTCAATGGCGACGCAATTTTTGTATTTCATCAACACTCTGAAGGTCCACAGATTACAGAATTCATGCAGATGTGCTTCGGAAACTACTACTAGTCTTCCAGGGAACGATTAAAGCGTAGATAGTTTAAGACATTACTCCCATGGACAAAAGTCCGCATGGTGCTTATTGTGTTCAATGCAGACGCAATTTTTGTGTTTCATCAACACTCTGAAGGTCCACAGGTTACAGAATGCATCCAGATGTGCTTCGGAAACTACTACTAGTCTTCCAGTGTACTATCAAGGCGTAGACAGTTTAAGACATTACTCCCATGGAGAAAAGTCCGCATGGTGCTTATTGTGTTCAATGCCGATGCAAATTTTGTGTTTCATCGACACTCTGAAGGTCTACAGATTTCAGAATGCATCCAGATGTGCTTGAGAAACTACTACTAGTCTTCCAGTGAACGTTCAAAGCGTGGACAGTTTAAGACATTACTCCCATGATAGAAAAATCCGCATGGTGCTTATTGTGTTCAATGCAGATGAAATTTTCTTGTTTCATCAACACTCTGAAGGTCCACAGATTACAGAATGCCTCCAGATGTGCTTCGGAAACTACTACTAGTCTTCCAGTGAACGATCAAACCGTAGACAGTTTAAGACATTACTCCCATGGAGAGAAGTCCGCATGGTGCTTATTGTGTCCAATGCCGACGCAATTTTTGTGTTTCATCAACACTCTGAAGGTCCACAGATTTCAGAATGCCTCCAGATGTGCTTCGGAAACTACTACTAGTCTTCCAGTGAACGACCAAAGCGTAGACAGTTTAAGACATTACTCCCATGGAGAAAAGTCCGCATGGTGCTTATTGTGTTTAATGCCGACGCAATTTTTGTGTTTCATCAACACTCTAAAGGTCCACAGATTACAGAATTCATGCAGATGTGCTTCGGAAACTACTACTAGTCTTCCAGGGAACGATTAAAGCGTAGACAGTTTAAGACATTACTCCCATGGAGAAAAGTAGGCATGGTGCTTATTGTGTTCAATGCCGATGCAATTTTTGTGTTTCATCAACACTCTGAAGGTCCACAGGTTACAGAATGCACCCAGATGTGCTTGAGAAACTACTACTAGTCTTCCAGTGAACGTTCAAAGCTTAGACAGTTTAAGACATTACTCCTATGGAGAAAAGTCCGCATGCTGCTTCTTGTGTTCAATGCCGATGCAATTTTTTGTTTCATCAACACTCTGAAGGTCCACAGATTACAGAATGCATCCAGATGTGCATTGGAAACTACTACTAGTCTTCCAGGGAACGATCAAAACGTAGAAAGTTTAAGACATTACTCCCATGGAGAAAATCCGCACGGTGCTTATTGTGTTCAATGACGATGCAATTTTTGTGTTTCATCAGCACTCTGAAGGACCACAGATTACAGTATGCATCCCGATGTGCTTCGGAAACTACTACTAGTCTTCCAGTGAACGATCAAAGCGTAGACAGTTTAAGACATTACTCCCATGGAGAAAAGTCCGCATTGTGCTTATTGTGTTCAATGCCGGTATAATTTTTGTGTTTCATCAACACTCTGAAGGTCCACAGTTACAGAATGCATCCAGATGTGCTTCGGAAAGTACTACTAGTCTTCCAGTGTACGATCAAGGCGTAGACAGTTAAAGACATTACTCCCATGGAGAAAAGTCCGCATGGTGCTTATTGTGTTCAATGCCGATGCTAATTTTGTGTTTCATCGACACTCTGAAGGTCTACAGATTACAGAATGCATCCAGATGTGCTTGAGAAACTACTACTTGTCTTCCAGTGAACGTTCAAAGCGTAGACAGTTTAAGACATTACTCCTATGGAGAAAAGTCCGCATGGTGCTTCTTGTGTTCAATGCCGATGCAATTTTTGTGTTTCATTAACACTCAGAACGTTCACAGATTACAGAATGCATCCAGATGTGCTTCGGAAACTACTACTTTTCTTCCAGGGAACGATCAAAGCCTAGACAATTTAAGACATTACTCCCATGAAAAAAAATCCGCATGGTGCTTATTGTGTTCAAAGCAGATGAAATTTTCGTGTTTCATCAACACTCTGAAGGTCCACAGATTACAGAATGCCTCCAGATGTGCTTCGGAAACTACTACTAGTCTTCCAGTGAACGATCAAACCGTAGACAGTTTAAGACATTACTCGCATGGAGAGAAGTCCGCATGGTGCTTATTGTGTCCACTGCCGACGCAATTTTTGTGTTTCATCAACACTCTGAAGGTCCACAGATATCAGAATGCCTCCAGATGTGCTTCGGAAACTACTACTAGTCTTCCAGTGAACGACCAAAGCGTAGACAGTTTAAGACATTACTCCCATGGAGAAAAGTAGGCATGGTGCTTATTGTGTTCAATGCCGATGCAATTTTTGTGTTTCATCAACACTCTGAAGGTCCTCAGGTTACAGAATGCACCCAGATGTGCTTGAGAAACTACTACAAGTCTTCCAGTGATCGTTCAAAGCTTAGACAGTTTAAGACATTACTCCTATGGAGAAAAGTCCGCATGCTGCTTCTTGTGTTCAATGCCGATGCAATTTTTTGTTTCATCAACACTCTGAAGGTCCACAGATTACAGAATGCATCCAGATGTGCATTGGAAACTACTACTAGTCTTCCAGGGAACGATCAAAACGTAGACAGTTTAAGACATTACTCCCATAGAGAAAATCCGCATGGTGCTTATTGTGTTCAATGACGAAGCAATTTTTGTGTTTCATCAACACTCTGAAGGTCCACAGATTACAGAATGCATCCAGATGTGCATTGGAAACTACTGCTAGTCTTCCAGGGAACGATCAAAACGTAGACAGTTTAAGACATTACTCCCATAGAGAAAATCCGCATGGTGCTTATTGTGTTCAAAGACGATGCAATTTTTGTGTTTCATCAACACTCTGAAGGTCCACAGATTACAGAATGCATCCAGATGTGCTTCGGAACCTACTTCTAGTCTTCCAGTGCACGATCAAAGCGTAGACAGTTTAAGACATACTCCCATGGAGAAAAGACCGCATGGTGCTTATTGTGTTAAATGCCGATGCAATTTCTTTGTTTCATCAACACTCTGAAAGTCCACAGATTACAGAATGCCTCCAGATGTGCTTCGGAAACTACTACTAGTCCTCCAGTGTACGATCATAGCGTAGACAGTTTAAGACATTACCCCCATGGAGAAACGTCCGCATGGTGCTTATTGTGTTCAATGCCGATGCAATTTCTGTGTTTCATCAACACTCTGAAGGTATACAGATTACAGAATGCCTCCAAATGTGCTTCGGAAACTACTGCTAGTCTTCCAGTGAACGATCACAGCGTAGACAGTTTAAGACATTACTCTCATGGAGATAAGTCCGCATGATGCTTATTGTGTTAAATGCCGATGCAATTTCTGTGTTTCATCAACACTCTGAAGGTCCACAGATTACAGAATGCCTCCAGATGTGCTTCGGAAACTAATACTAGTCTTCCAGTGAACGATTAAAGGGTAGACGGTTTAAGACATTACTCTCATGGAGAAAAGTCCGCATGGTGCTTATTGTGTTCAATGCCGATTCAATTTCTGTGTTTCATCAACACTCTGAAGGTCCACAGATTACAGAATGCCTCCAGATGTGCTTCAGAAACTACCATTAGTCTTCCAGTGAACGATCAAAGCGTAGACAGTTTAAGACATTACTCCCATGGAGAAGTATCCGCATGGTGCTTATTGTGTTCAATGGCGACGCAATTTTTGTGTTTCATCAACACTCTGAAGGTCCACAGATTACAGAATTCATGCAGATGTGCTTCGGAAACTACTACTAGTCTTCCAGGGAACGATTAAAGCGTAGATAGTTTAAGACATTACTCCCATGGACAAAAGTCCGCATGGTGCTTATTGTGTTCAATGCCGACGCAATTTTTGTGTTTCATCAACACTCTGAAGCTCCACAGGTTACAGAATGCATCCAGATGTGCTTCGGAAACTACTACTAGTCTTCCAGTGTACGATCAAGGCGTAGACAGTTAAAGACATTACTCCCATGGAGAAAAGTCTGCATGGTGCTTATTGTGTTCAATGCCGATGCAAATTTTGTGTTTCATCGACAGTCTGAAGGTCTACAGATTACAGAATGCATCCAGATGTGCTTGAGAAACTACTACTAGTCTTCCAGTGAACGTTCAAAGCGTAGACAGTTTAAGACATTACTCCCATGAAAGAAAAATCCGCATGGTGCTTATTGTGTTCAATGCAGATGAAATTTTCTTGTTTCATCAACACTCTGAAGGTCCACAGATTACAGAATGCCTCCAGATGTGCTTCGGAAACTACTACTAGTCTTCCAGTGAACGATCAAACCGTAGACAGTTTAAGACATTACTCCCATGGAGAGAAGTCCGCATGGTGCTTATTGTGTCCAATGCCGACGCAATTTTTGTGTTTCATCAACACTCTGAAGGTCCACAGATTTCAGAATGCCTCCAGATGTGCTTCGGAAACTACTACTAGTCTTCCAGTGAACGACCAAAGCGTAGACAGTTTAAGACATTACTCCCATGGAGAAAAGTCCGCATGGTGCTTATTGTGTTCAATGCCGACGCAATTTTTGTGTTTCATCAACACTCTGAAGGTCCACAGATTACAGAATTCATGCAGATGTGCTTCGGAAACTACTACTAGTCTTCCAGGGAACGATTAAAGCGTAGACAGTTTAAGACATTACTCCCATGGAGAAAAGTAGGCATGGTGCTTAGTGTGTTCAATGCCGATGCAATTTTTGTGTTTCATCAACACTCTGAAGGTCCACAGGTTACAGAATGCACCCAGATGTGCTTAAGGAACTACTACTAGTCTTCCAGTGAACGTTCAAAGCTTAGACAGTTTAAGACATTACTCCTATGGAGAAAAGTCCGCATGCTGCTTCTTGTGTTCAATGCCGATGCAATTTTTTGTTTCATCAACACTCTGAAGGTCCACAGATTACAGAATGCATCCAGATGTGCATTGGAAACTACTACTAGTCTTCCAGGGAACGATCAAAACGTAGAAAGTTTAAGACATTACTCCCATGGAGAAAATCCGCATGGTGCTTACTGTGTTCAATGACGATGCAATTTTTGTGTTTCATCAGCACTCTGAAGGACCACAGATTACAGAATGCATCCCGATGTGCTTCGGAATCCACTACTAGTCTTCCAGTGAACGATCAAAGCGTAGACAGTTTAAGACATTACTCCCATGGAGAAAAGTCCGCATTGTGCTTATTGTGTTCAATGCCGGTATAATTTTTGTGTTTCATCAACACTCTGAAGGTCCACAGATTACAGAATGCATCCAGATGTGCTTCGGAAGCTACTACTAGTCTTCCAGTGAACGATCAAAGCGTAGACAGTTTAAGACATTACTCCCATGGAGATGTGTCCGCATGGTGCTTATTGTGTTCAATGGCGACGCAATTTTTGTGTTTCATCAACACTCTGAAGGTCCACAGATTACAGAATTCATGCAGATGTGCTTCGGAAACTACTAATAGTCTTCCAGGGAACGATTAAAGCGTAGATAGTTTAAGACATTACTCCCATGGACAAAAGTGCGCATGGTGCTTATTGTGTTCAATGCCGACGCAATTTTTGTGTTTCATCAACACTCTGAAGGTCCACAGGTTACAGAATGCATCCAGATGTGCTTCGGAAACTACTACTAGTCTTCCAGTGTACGATCAAGGCGTAGACTGTTAAAGACATTACTCCCATGGAGAAAAGTCCGCATGGTGCTTATTGTGTTCAATGCCGATGCTAATTTTGTGTTTCATCGACACTCTGAAGGTCTATAGATTACAGAATGCATCCACATGTGCTTGAGAAACTACTACTAGTCTTCCAGTGAACGTTCAAAGCGTAGACAGTTTAAGACATTACTCCTATGGAGAAAAGTCCGCATGGTGCTTCTTGTGTTCAATGCCGATGCAATTTTTGTGTTTCATTAACACTCAGAACGTTCACAGATTACAGAATGCATCCAGATGTGCTTCGGAAACTACTACTAATCTTCCAGGGAACGATCAAAGCCTAGACAATTTAAGACATTACTCCCATGAAAAAAAATCCGCATGGTGCTTATTGTGTTCAATGCAGATGAAATTTTCGTGTTTCATCAACACTCTGAAGGTCCACAGATTACGTAATGCCTCCAGATGTGCTTCGGAAACTACTACTAGTCTTCCAGTGAACGATCAAACCGTAGACAGTTTAAGACATTACTCCCATGGAGAGAAGTCCGCATGGTGCTTATTGTGTCCAATGCCGACGCAATTTTTGTGTTTCATCAACACTCTGAAGGTCCACAGATTTCAGAATGCCTCCAGATATGCTTTGGAAACTACTACTAGTCTTCCAGTGAACGAACAAAGCGTAGACAGTTTAAGACATTACTCCCATGGAGAAAAGTCCGCATGGTGCTTATTGTGTTCAATGCCGACGCAATTTTTGTGTTTCATCAACACTCTGAAGGTCCACAGATTACAGAATTCATGCAGATGTGCTTCGGAAACTACTACTAGTCTTCCAGGGAACGATTAAAGCGTAGACAGTTTAAGACATTACTCCCATGGAGAAAAGTAGGCATGGTGCTTATTGTGTTCAATGCCGATGTAATTTTTGTGTTTCATCAACACTCTGAAGGTCCTCAGGTTACAGAATGCACCCAGATGTGCTTGAGAAACTACTACAAGTCTTCCAGTGATCGTTCAAAGCTTAGACAGTTTAAGACATTACTCCTATGGAGAAAAGTCCGCATGCTGCTTCTTGTGTTCAATGCCGATGCAATTTTTGGTTTCATCAACACTCTGAAGGTCCACAGATTACAGAATGCCTCCAAATGTGCTTCGGAAACTACTACTAGTCTTCCAGTGAACGATCACAGCGTAGACAGTTTAAGACATTACTCTCATGGAGATAAGTCCGCATGATGCTTATTGTGTTAAATGCCGATGCAATTTCTGTGTTTCATCAACACTCTGAAGGTCCACAGATTACAGAATGCCTCCAGATGTGCTTCGGAAACTAATACTAGTCTTCCAGTGAACGATTAAAGGGTAGACGGTTTAAGACATTACTCTCATGGAGAAAAGTCCGCATGGTGCTTATTGTGTTCAATGCCGATTCAATTTCTGTGTTTCATCAACACTCTGAAGGTCCACAGATTACTGAATGCCTCCAGATATGCTTCAGAAACTACCACTAGTCTTCCAGTGAACGATCAAAGCGTAGGCAGTTTAAGACAGTACTCCCATGTAGAAAAGTCCGCATGGTACTTATTGTGTTCAATGCCGATGCAATTTTTGTGTTTCATCAACACTCTGAAGATAAACAGATTACAGAATGCTTCCAGATGTGCTTTGAAAACTACTACTACTCATCCAGTATACGATCAAAGCGTAGACAGTTTAAGACATTACTCCCATGGAGATAAGTTCGTATGGTGCTTATTGTGTTCAATGCCGATGCAATTTCTGCGTTTCATCAACACTCTGAAGGTCCACAGATTACTGAATGCCTCCAGATGTGCTTCGGAAACTACTACTAGTCTTCCAGGTAACGATCAAAGCGTAGACAGTTTAAGACAATTCTCTTATGGAGAAAAGTCCGCATGGTGCTTATTGTGTTCAATGCCGATGCCATTTTTGTGTTTCATCAATACTCTGAAGGTCCACAGATTACAGAATGCATCCAGATGTGCATTGGAAACTACTACTAGTCTTCCTGGGAACGATCTAAACGTAGACAGTTAAAGACATTACTCCCATGGAGAAAAGTCCGCATGGTGCTTATTGTGTTCAATGCCGATGCAATTTTTGTGTTTCATCAGCACTCTGAAGGACCACAGATTACAGAATGCATCCCGATGTGCTTCGGAAACTACTACTAGTCTTCCAGTGAACGATCAAAGCGTAGACAGTTTAAGACATTACTCCCATGGAGAAAAGAGCGCATGGTGCTTATTGTGTTCAATGCCGGTATAATTTTTGTGTTTCATCAACACTCAGAAGGTCCACAGATTACAGAATGCATCTAGATGTGCTTCGGAAGCTACTACTAGTCTTCCAGTGAACGATCAAAGCGTAGACAGTTTAAGACATTACTCCCATGGAGAAGTGTCCGCATGGTGCTGATTGTGTTCAATGGCGACGCAATTTTTGTGTTTCATCAACACTCTGAAGGTCCACAGATTACAGAATTCATGCAGATGTGCTTCGGAAACTACTACTAGTCTTCCAGGGAACGATTAAAGCGTAGATAGTTTAAGACATTACTCCCATGGACAAAAGTCCGCATGGTGCTTATTGTGTTCAATGCCGACGCAATTATTGTGTTTCATCAACACTCTGAAGGTCCACAGGTTACAGAATGCATCCAGATGTGCTTCGGAAACTACTACTAGTCTTCCAGTGTACGATCAAGGCGTAGACAGTTAAAGACATTACTCCCATGGAGAAAAGTCCGCATGGTGCTTATTGTGTTCAATGCCGATGCAAATTTTGTGTTTCATCGACACTCTGAAGGTCTACAGATTACAGAATGCATCCAGATGTGCTTCGGAAACTACTACTAATCTTCCAGGGAACGATCAAAGCCTAGACAATTTAAGACATTACTCCCATGAAAGAAAAATCCGCATGGTGCCTATTGTGTTCAATGCAGATGAAATTTTCGTGTTTCATCAACACTCTGAAGGTCCACAGATTACAGAATGCCTCCAGATGTGCTTCGGAAACTACTACTAGTCTTCCAGTGAACGATCAAACCGTAGACAGTTTAAGACATTACTCCCATGGAGAGAAGTCCGCATGGTGCTTATTGTGTCCAATGCCGACGCAATTTTTGTGTTTCATCAACACTCTGAAGGTCCACAGATTTCAGAATGCCACCAGATGTGCTTCGGAAACTACTACTAGTCTTCCAGTGAACGACCAAAGCGTAGACAGTTTAAGACATTACTCCCATGGAGAAATCTCCGCATGGTGCTTATTGTGTTCAATGCCGACGCAATTTTTGTGTTTCATCAACACTCTGAAGGTCCACAGATTACAGAATTCATGCAGATGTGCTTCGGAAACTACTACTAGTCTTCCAGGGAACGATTTAAGCGTAGACAGTTTAAGACATTACTCCTATGGAGAAAAGTCCGCATGCTGCTTCTTGTGTTCAATGCCGATGCAATTTTTTGTTTCATCAACACTCTGAAGGTCCACAGATTACAGAATGCATCCAGATGTGCATTGGAAACTACTACTAGTCTTCCAGGGAACGATCAAAACGTAGAAAGTTTAAGACATTACTCCCATGGAGAAAATCCGCATGGTGCTTACTGTGTTCAATGACGATGCAATTTTTGTGTTTCATCAGCACTCTGAAGGACCACAGACTACAGAATGCATCCCGATGTGCTTCGGAATCCACTACTAGTCTTCCAGTGAATGATCAAAGCGTAGACAGTTTAAGACATTACTCCCAAGGAGAAAAGACCGCATGGTTCTTATTGTGCTCAATGCCGATGCAATTTCTGTGTTTCATCAACACTCTGAAGGTCCACAGATTACAGAATTCATCCAGATGTGCTTCGGAAACTACTACTAGTCTTCCAGTGAACGATCAAATCGTAGACAGTTTAAGACATTACTCCCAAGGAGAAAAGTCCGCATGGTGCTTATTGTGTTCAATGCCGGTGTAATTTTTGTGTTTCATCAACACTCTGAAGGTCCACAGATTACAGAATGCATCCAGATGTGCTTCGGAAACTACTACTAGTCTTCCAGTGATCGTTCAAAACGTAGACAATTTAAGACAGCACTCCCATGGAGAAAAGTCCGCATGGTGCTTCTTGTGTTCAATGCCGATGCAATTTTTGTGTTTCATCAACACACTGAAGGTCCACAGATTACAGAATGCATCCAGATGTGCATTGGAAACTACTACTAATCTTCCAGGGAACGATCAAAGCGTAGACAGTTTTAGACATTACTCCCATGGAGAAAAATCCGCATGGTGCTTATTGTGTTCATTGCCGATGCATTTTTTGTGTTTCATCAACACTCTGAAGGTCCTCAGATTACAGAATGCATCCAGATGTGCTTCGGAAACTACTACTAGTCTTCCAGGGAACGATCAAAACGTAGACAGTTTAAGACATTACTCCCATGGAGAAAATCCGCATGGTGCTTATTGTGTTCAATGACGATGCAATTTTTGTGTTTCATCAACACTCTGAAGGTCCACAGATTACAGAATGCATCCAGATGTGCTTCGGAAACTACTACTAGTCTTCCAGTGAACGATCAAAGCGTAGACAGTTTAAGACATTACTCCCATGGAGAAAAGTCCGCATGGGTCTTATTGTGTTCAATGCCGATGCAATTTCAGTGTTTCATCAACACTCTGAAGGTCCACAGATTACAGAATGCATCCAGATGTGCTTTGGAGGCTACTACTAGTCTTCCAGTGAACGATCAAAGCGTAGACAGTTTAAGACATTACTCCCATGGAGAAAAATCAGCATGGTGCTTATTGTGTTCATTGCCGATGCATTTTTTGTGTTTCATCAACACTCTGAAGGTCCTCAGATTACAGAATGCATCCAGATGTGCTTCGGAAACTACTACTATCTTCCAGGGAACGATCAAACCGTAGACAGATTAAGACATTACTCCCATGGAGAGAAGTCCGCTTGGTTCTTATTGTGTTCAATGGCGATGCAATTTCTGTGTTTCATCAACACTCTGAAGGTCCACAGATTACAGAATGCATCCAGATGTGCTTCAGAAACTACTACTAGTCTTCCAAGGAACGATCAAAGCGTAGACAGTTTAAGACATTACTCCCATGGAGAAAAGTCCGCATGGTGCTTTTTGTGTTCAATGCCGATGCAATATTTGTCTTTCTTCAACACTCTGAAGGTCCACAGATTACAGAATGCATCCCGATGTCCTTCGGAAACTAATACTAGTCTTCCAGTGAACGATCAAAACGTAGACAGTTTAAGACATTACTCCCATGGAGAAAAGTCCACATGGTGCTTATTGTGTTCAATGCCGACAGAATTTTTGTGTTTCATCAACACTCTGAAGGTCCACAGATTTCAGAGTGCCTCCAGATGTGCTTCGGAAAATACTACGAGTCTTCCAGGGAACGATCAAAGAGTAGACAGTTTGAGATGTTACTCCCATGGAGAAAAGTCCGCATGGTTCTTATTGTGTTCAATTCCGATGCAATTTCTGTGTTTCATCAACACTCTGAAGGTCCACATATTTCAGAATGCATCCAGATGTGCTTCAGAAACTACTACTAGTCTTCCAGTGAACGATCAAAGGGTAGACAGTTTAAGGCATTACTCCCATGGAGAAAAGTCCACATGGTGCTTATTGTATTCAATGCCGATGCAATTTCTGTGTTTCATCAACACTCTGAAGGTCCACAGATTACAGAAACCATCCAGATGTGTTTCGGAAACTACTACTAGTCTTCCAGTGAACGATCAAAGCGTAGACAGTTTAAGACATTACACCCATAGAGAGAAGTCCACATGGTGCTTATTGTGTTCAATGCCGACGCAATTTTTGTGTTTCATCAACACTCTGAAGGTCCACAGATTTCAGAGTGCCTCCAGATGTGCTTCGGAAACTACTACTAGTCTTCCAGTGAACGATCAAAGCGTAGACAGTTTAAGACATTAGTCCCATGGAGAAAAGTTCGCATGGTGCTTATTGTGTTCAATGCCGACGTAATTTTTGTGTTTCATCAACACTCTGAAGGACCACAGATTACAGAATTAATGCAGATGTGCTTTGGAAACTACTACTAGTCTTTCATTGAACGATTAAAGCGTAGACAGTTTAAGACATTACTCCCATGGAGAAAAGTCCGCATGGTGCTTATTGTGTTCAATGCCAATGCAATTATTGTGTTTCATCAACACTCTGAAGGTCCACAGGATACAGAATGCATCCAGATGTGCTTCGGAAACTACTACTAGTCTTCCAGTGAACGATCAAAGCATAGACAGTTTAAGACATTACTTCAATGAAGAAAAGTCCGCATGGTGCTTATTGTGTTCAATGCCGATGCAATTTCTGTGTTTCATCAACACTCTGAAGGTCCACAGATTACATACTGCCTCCAGATGTGCTTCGGAAACTACTACTTGTCTTCCAGTGTACGATCAAAGGGTAGACAGTTTAGGACATTACTCCCATGGAGAAAAGTCCGCTTGGTGCTTATTGTGTTCAATGCCGATGCAATTTTTGTGTTTCATCGACACTCGGAAGGCCTACAGATTACAGAATGCATCCAGATGTGCTTGAGAAACTACTACTAGTCTTCCAGTGAACGTTCAAAGCGTAGACAGTTTAAGACATTACTCCTATAGAGAAAAGTCCGCATGGTGTTTCTTGTGTTCAATGCCGATGCAATTTTTGTGTTTCGTCAACACTCTGAAGGTCCACAGATTACAGAATGCATCCAGCTGTGCTTCGGAAACTACTACAAGTCTTCCAGTGAACGATAAAAGCGTAGACAGTTTAAAACATTACTCCCATGGAGAAAAGTCCGCATGGTGCTTATTGTGTTCAATGTCGATGCAATTTCTGTGTTTCATCAACAGTCTGAAGGTCCACAGATTACAGAATGCATCCAGATGTGCTTCGGAGGCTACTACTAGTCTTCCAGTGAACGATCAAAGCGTAGACAGTTTAAAACATTACTCCCATGGAGAAAAGTCCGCATGGTTCTTATTGTGTTCAATGCCGATGCAATTTCTGTGTTTCATCAACACTCTGAAGGTCCACAGATTACAGAATGCCTCAGGATGTGCTTCGGAAACTACTACTAGTCTTTCAGCGAACGATCAAAGCGTAGACAGTTTAAGACATTACTCCCATGGAGAGAAGTCCGCTTGGTTCTTATTGTGTTCAATGCCGATGCAATTTCTGTGTTTCATCAACACTCTGAAGGTCCACAGATTACAGAATGCATCCAGATGTGCTTCAGAAACTACTACTAGTCTTCCAAGGAACGATCAAAGCGTAGACAGTTTAAGACATTACTCCCAAGGAGAAAAGTCCGCATGGTGCTTATTGTGTTCAATGCCGATGCAATATTTGTCTTTCTTCAACACTCTGAAGGTCCACAGATTACAGAATGCATCCCGATGTCCTTCGGAAACTAATACTAGTCTTCCAGTGAACGATCAAAACGTAGACAGTTTAAGACATTACTCCCATGGAGAAAAGTCCACATGGTGCTTATTGTGTTCAATGCCGACGGAATTTTTGTGTTTCATCAACACTCTGAAGGTCCACAGATTTCAGAGTGCCTCCAGATGTGCTTCGGAAAGTACTACGAGTCTTCCAGGGAACGATCAAAGAGTAGACAGTTTGAGATGTTACTCCCATGGAGAAAAGTCCACATGGTTCTTATTGTGTTCAATTCCGATACAATTTCTGTGTTTCATCAACACTCTGAAGGTCCACATATTTCAGAATGCATCCAGATGTGCTACAGAAACTACTACTAGTCTTCCAGTGAACGATCAAAGCGTAGACAGGTTAAGGCATTACTCCCATGGAGAAAAGTCCACATGGTGCTTATTGTATTCAATGCCGATGCAATTTCTGTGTTTCATCAACACTCTGAAGGTCCACAGATTACAGAAACCATCCAGATGTGCTTCGGAAACTACTACTAGTCTTCCAGTGAACGATCAAAGCGTAGACAGTTTAAGACATTACTCCCATAGAGAGAAGTCCGCATGGTGCTTATTGTGTTCTATGCCGACGCAATTTTTGAGTTTCATCAACACTCTAAAGGTCCACAGATTTCAGAATGCCTACAGATGTGCTTCGGAAACTACTACTAGTCTTCCAGTGAACGATCAAAGCGTAGACAGTTTAAGACATTACTCCCATGGAGAAAAGTTCGCATGGTGCTTATTGTGTTCAATGCCGACGTAATTTTTGTGTTTCATCAACACTCTGAAGGTCCACAGATTACAGAATTAATGCAGATGTGCTTTGGAAACTACTACTAGTCTTTCATTGAACGATTAAAGCGTAGACAGTTTAAGACATTACTCCCATGGAGAAAAGTCCGCATGGTGCTTATTGTGTTCAATGCCAATGCAATTATTGTGTTTCATCAACACTCTGAAGGTCCACAGGTTACAGAATGCATCCAGATGTGCTTCGGAAACTACTACTAGTCTTCCAGTGAACGATCAAAGCATAGACAGTTTAAGACATTACTTCAATGAAGAAAAGTCCGCATGGTGCATATTGTGTTCAATGCCGATGCAATTTCTGTGTTTCATCAACACTCTCAAGGTCCACAGATTACAGACTGCCTCCAGATGTGCTTCGGAAACTACAACTAATCTTCCATTGAACGATCAAAGCCTAGACAATTTAAGACGTTACTCCCATGAAAGAAAAATCCGCATGGTGATTGTTGTGTTCAATGCCGATGCAATTTTCGGGTTTCATCAACACTCTAATGGTCCACAGATTACAGATTGCATCCAGATGTGCTTCGGAAACTACTACTAGTCTTCCTGTGAACGTTCAAAGCGTAGACAATTTAAGACATTACTCCCATGGAGAAAAGTCCGCATGGTGCTTCTTGTGTTCAATGCCGATGCAATTTTAGTGTTTCATCAACACTCTGAAGGTCCACAGATTACAGAATGCATCCAGATGTGCATTGGAAACTACTAAAGTCTTCCAGGGACCGATCAAAACGTAGACCGTTTAAGACATTACTCCCATGGAGAAAATCCGCATGGTGCTTATTGTGTTCAATGACGATGCAATTTTAGTGTTTCATCAACACTCTGAAGGTCCACAGATTACAGAATGCATCCAGATGTGCTTCGGAAACTACTACTAGTCTTCCAGTGAACGATCAAAGCGTAGACAGTTTAAGACATTACTCCCATGGAGAAATGTCCGCATGGGTCTTATTGTGTTCAATGCCGATGCAATTTCTGTGTTTCATCAACACTCTGAAGGTCCACAGATTACAGAATGCATCCAGATATCCTTCGGAAGCTACTACTAGTCTTCCAGTCAACGATCAAAGCGAAGACAGTTTAAGACATTACTCCCATGGAGAAGTGTCCGCATGGTGCTTATTGTGTTCAATGGCGACGCAATTTTTGTGTTTCATCAACACTCTGAAGGTCCACAGATTACAGAATTCATGCAGATGTGCTTCGGAAACTACTACTAGTCTTCCAGGGAACGATTAAAGCGTAGATAGTTTAACACATTACTCCCATGGACAAAAGTCCGCATGGTGCTTATTGTGTTCAATGACGACGCATTTTTTGTGTTTCATCAACACTCTGAAGGTCCACAGGTTACAGAATGCATCCAGATGTGCTTCGGAAACTACTACTAGTCTTCCAGTGTACGATCAAGGCGTAGACAGTTAAAGACATTACTCCCATGGAGAAAAGTCCGCATGGTGCTTATTGAGTTCAATGCCGATGCAAATTTTGTGTTTCATCGACACTCTGAAGGTCTACAGATTACAGAATGCATCCAGATGTGCTTGAGAAACTACTACTAGTCTTCCAGGGAACGATTAAAGCGTAGACAGTTTAAGACATTACTCCCATGGAGAAAAGTCCGCATGGTGATTATTGTGTTCAATGCCGACGCAAATTTTGTGTTTCATCAACACTCTGAAGGTCCACAGATTACAGAATTCATGCAGATGTGCTTCGGAAACTACTACTAGTCTTCCAGGGAACGATTAAAGCGTAGACAGTTTAAGACGTTACTCCCATGGAGAAAAGTAGGCATGGTGCTTATTGTGTTCAATGCCGATGCAATTTTTGTGTTTCAACAACACTCCGAAGGTCCACAGGTTACAGAATGCACCCAGATGTGCTTGAGAAACTACTACTAGTCTTCCAGTGAACGTTCAAAGCTTAGACAGTTTAAGACATTACTCCCATGGAGAAAAGTCCGCATGCTGCTTCTTGTGTTCAATGCCGATGTAATTTTTGTGTTTCATCAACACTCTGAAGGTCCACAGATTACAGAATGCAACCAGATGTGCATTGGAAACTACTACTAGTCTTCCAGGGAACGATCAAAACGTAGATAGTTTAAGACATTACTCCCATGGAGAAAATCCGCATGGTGCTTATTGTGTTCAATGACGATGCAATTTTTGTGTTTCATCAACACTCTGAAGGTCCACAGATTACAGAATGCATCCAGATGTGCTTCGGAAACTACTACTAGTCTTCCAGTGCCCTATCAAAGCGTAGACATTTTAAGACATTACTCTCATGGAGAAAAGTCCGCATGGTTCTTATTGTGTTCAATGCCGATGCAATTTCTGTGTTTCATCAACACTCTGAAGGTCCACAGATTACAGATTGCATCCAGATGTGCTTCGGAAACTACTACTAGTCTTCCAGTGAACGATCAAAGCGTAGACAGTTTAAGACATTACTCCCAAGGAGAAAAGTCCGCATGGTGCTTATTGTGTTCAATTCCGGTGTAATTTTTGTTTTTCATCAACACTCTGAAGGTCCACAGATTACAGAATGCATCCAGATGTGCTTCGGAAACTACTACTAGTCTTCCAGTGAACGTTCAAAGCGTAGACAATTTAAGACAGCACTCCCATGGAGAAAAGTCCGCATGGTGCTTCTTGTGTTCAATGCCGATGCAATTTTTGTGTTTCATGAACACTCTGAAGGTCCACAGATTACAGAATGCATCCAGATGTGCATTGGAAACTACTACTAGTCTTCCAGTGAACGTTCAAAGCGTAGACAATTTAAGACAGCACTCCCATGGAGAAAAGTCCGAATGGTGCTTCTTCTGTTCAATGCCGATGCAATTTTTGTGTTTCATCAACACTGTGAAGGTCCACAGATTACAGAATGCATCCAGATTTGCTTCGGAAACTACTACTAGTCTTCCAGTGAACGATCAAAGCGTAGACAGTTTAAGACATTACTCCCATGGAGAAAAGTTCGCATGGTGCTTATTGTGTTCAATGCCGACGTAATTTTTGTGTTTCATCAACACTCTGAAGGTCCACAGATTACAGAATTAATGCAGATGTGCTTTGGAAACTACTACTAGTCTTTCATTGAACGATTAAAGCGTAGACAGTTTAAGACATTACTCCCATGGAGATAAGTCCGCATGGTGCTTATTGTGTTCAATGCCAATGCAATTAATGTGTTTCATCATCACTCTGAAGGTCCACAGGTTACAGAATGCATCCAGATGTGCTTCGGAAACTACTACTAGTCTTCCAGTGAACGATCAAAGCATAGACAGTTTAAGACATTACTTCAATGAAGAAAAGTCCGCATGGTGCATATTGTGTTCAATGCCGATGCAATTTCTGTGTTTCATCAACACTCTGGTCCACAGACTACAGACTGCCTCCAGATGTGCTTCGGAAACTACTACTAATCTTCCATTGAACGATCAAAGCCTAGACAATTTAAGACGTTACTCCCATGAAAGAAAAATCCGCATGGTGCTTGTTGTGTTCAATGCCGATGCAATTTTCGGGTTTCATCAACACTCTAATGGTCCACAGATTACAGAATGCATCCAGATGTGCTTCGTAAACTACTACTAGTCTTCCTGTGAACGTTCAAAGCGTAGACAATTTAAGACATTACTCCCATGGAGAAAAGTCCGCATGGTGCTTCTTGTGTTCAATGCCGATGCAATTTTTGTGTTTCATCAACACTCTGAAGGTCCACAGATTACAGAATGCATCCAGATGTGCATTGGAAACTACTAAAGTCTTCCAGGTTACGATCAAAACGTAGACAGTTTAAGACATTACTCCCATGGAGAAAATACGCATGGTGCTTATTGTGTTCAATGACGATGCAATTTTTGTGTTTCATCAACACTCTGAAGGTCCACAGATTACAGAATGCATCCAGATGTGCTTCGGAAACTACTACTAGTCTTCCAGTGAACGATCAAAGCGTAGACAGTTTAAGACATTACTCCCATAGAGAGAAGTCCGCATGGTGCTTATTGTGTTCTATGCCGACGCAATTTTTGTGTTTCATCAACACTCTAAAGGTCCACAGATTTCAGAATGCCTACAGATGTGTTTCGGAAACTACTACTAGTCTTCCAGTGAACGATCAAAGCGTAGACAGTTTAAGACATTACTCCCATGGAGAAAAGTTCGCATGGTGCTTATTGTGTTCAATGCCGACGTAATTTTTGTGTTTCATCAACACTCTGAAGGTCCACAGATTACAGAATTAATGCAGATGTGCTTTGGAAACTACTACTAGTCTTTCATTGAACGATTAAAGCGTAGACAGTTTAAGACATTACTCCCATGGAGAAAAGTCCGCATGGTGCTTATTGTGTTCAATGCCAATGCAATTATTGTGTTTCATAAACACTCTGAAGGTCCACAGGTTACAGAATGCATCCAGATGTGCTTCGGAAACTACTACTAGTCTTCCAGTGAACGATCAAAGCATAGACAGTTTAAGACATTACTTCAATGAAGAAAAGTCCGCATGGTGCATATTGTGTTCAATGCCGATGCAATTTCTGTGTTTCATCAACACTCTCAAGGTCCACAGATTACAGACTGCCTCCAGATGTGCTTCGGAAACTACTACTAATCTTCCATTGAACGATCAAAGCCTAGACAATTTAAGACGTTACTCCCATGAAAGAAAAATCCGCATGGTGATTGTTGTGAACAATGCCGATGCAATTTTCGGGTTTCATCAACACTCTAATGGTCCACAGATTACAGATTGCATCCAGATGTGCTTCGGAAACTACTACTAGTCTTCCTGTGAACGTTCAAAGCGTAGACAATTTAAGACATTACTCCCATGGAGAAAAGTCCGCATGGTGCTTCTTGTGTTCAATGCCGATGCAATTTTAGTGTTTCATCAACACTCTGAAGGTCCACAGATTACAGAATGCATCCAGATGTGCATTGGAAACTACTAAAGTCTTCCAGGGAACGATCAAAACGTAGACAGTTTAAGACATTACTCCCATGGAGAAAATCCGCATGGTGCTTATTGTGTTCAATGACGATGCAATTTTTGTGTTTCATCAACACTCTGAAGGTCCACAGATTACAGAATGCATCCAGATGTGCTTCGGAAACTACTACCAGTCTTCCAGTGAACGATCAAAGCGTAGACAGTTTAAGACATTACTCCCATGGAGAAAAGTCCGCATGGGTCTTATTGTGTTCAATGCCGATGCAATTTCTGTGTTTCATCAACACTCTGAAGGTCCACAGATTACAGAATGCATCCAGATATCCTTCGGAAGCTACTACTAGTCTTCCAGTCAACGATCAAAGCGAAGACAGTTTAAGACATTACTCCCATGAAGAAGTGTCCGCATGGTGCTTATTGTGTTCAATGGCGACGCAATTTTTGTGTTTCATCAACACTCTGAAGGTCCACAGATTACAGAATTCATGCAGATGTGCTTCGGAAACTACTACTAGTCTTCCAGGGAACGATTAAAGCGTAGATAGTTTAAGACATTACTCCCATGGACAAAAGTCCGCATGGTGCTTATTGTGTTCAATGACGACGCATTTTTTGTGTTTCATCAACACTCTGAAGGTCCACAGGTTACAGAATGCATCCAGATGTGCTTCGGAAACTACTACTAGTCTTCCAGTGTACGATCAAGGCGTAGACAGTTAAAGACATTACTCCCATGGAGAAAAGTCCGCATGGTGCTTATTGAGTTTAATGCCGATGCAAATTTTGTGTTTCATCGACACTCTGAAGGTCTACAGATTACAGAATGCATCCAGATGTGCTTGAGAAACTACTACTAGTCTTCCAGTGAACGTTCAAAGCGTAGACAGTTTAAGACATTACTTCAATGAAGAAAAGTCCGCATGGTGCATATTGTGTTCAATGCCGATGCAATTTCTGTGTTTCATCAACACTCTCAAGGTCCACAGATTACAGACTGCCTCCAGATGTGCTTCGGAAACTACTACTAATCTTCCATTGAACGATCAAAGCCTAGACAATTTAAGACGTTACTCCCATGAAAGAAAAATCCGCATGGTGATTGTCGTGTTCAATGCCGATGCAATTTTCGGGTTTCATCAACACTCTAATGGTCCACAGATTACAGATTGCATCCAGATGTGCTTCGGAAACTACTACTAGTCTTCCTGTGAACGTTCAAAGCGTAGACAATTTAAGACATTACTCCCATGGAGAAAAGTCCGCATGGTGCTTCTTGTGTTCAATGCCGATGCAATTTTAGTGTTTCATCAACACTCTGAAGGTCCACAGATTACAGAATGCATCCAGATGTGCATTGGAAACTACTAAAGTCTTCCAGGGAACGATCAAAACGTAGACAGTTTAAGACATTACTCCCATGGAGAAAATCCGCATGGTGCTTAATGTGTTCAATGACGATGCAATTTTTGTGTTTCATCAACACTCTGAAGGTCCACAGATTACAGAATGCATCCAGATGTGCTTCGGAAACTACTACTAGTCTTCCAGTGAACGATCAAAGCGTAGACAGTTTAAGACATTACTCCCATGGAGAAAAGTCCGCATGGGTCTTATTGTGTTCAATGCCGATGCAATTTCTGTGTTTCATCAACACTCTGAAGGTCCACAGATTACAGAATGCATCCAGATATCCTTCGGAAGCTACTACTAGTCTTCCAGTCAACGATCAAAGCGAAGACAGTTTAAGACATTACTCCCATGGAGAAGTGTCCGCATGGTGCTTATTGTGTTCAATGGCGACGCAATTTTTGTGTTTCATCAACACTCTGAAGGTCCACAGATTACAGAATTCATGCAGATGTGCTTCGGAAACTACTACTAGTCTTCCAGGGAACGATTAAAGCGTAGATAGTTTAAGACATTACTCCCATGGACAAAAGTCCGCATGGTGCTTATTGTGTTCAATGACGACGCATTTTTTGTGTTTCATCAACACTCTGAAGGTCCACAGATTTCAGAATGCCTCCAGATGTGCTTCGGAAACTACTACTAGTCTTCCAGTGAACGACCAAAGCGTAGACAGTTTAAGACATTACTCCCATGGAGAAAAGTCCGCATGGTGATTATTGTGTTCAATGCCGACGCAAATTTTGTGGTTCATCAACACTCTGAAGGTCCACAGATTACAGAATTCATGCAGATGTGCTTCGGAAACTACTACTAGTCTTCCAGGGAACGATTAAAGCGTAGACAGTTTAAGACGTTACTCCCATGGAGAAAAGTAGGCATGGTGCTTATTGTGTTCAATGCCGATGCAATTTTTGTGTTTCATCAACACTCCGAAGGTCCACAGGTTACAGAATGCACCCAGATGTGCTTGAGAAACTACTACTAGTCTTCCAGTGAACGTTCAAAGCTTAGACAGCTTAAGACATTACTCCCATGGAGAAAAATCCGCATGCTGCTTCTTGTGTTCAATGCCGATGTAATTTTTGTGTTTCATCAACACTCTGAAGGTCCACAGGTTACAGAATGCAACCAGATGTGCATTGGAAACTACTACTAGTCTTCCAGGGAACGATCAAAACGTAGACAGTTTAAGACATTACTCCCATGGAGAAAATCCGCATGGTGCTTATTGTGTTCAATGACGATGCAATTTTTGTGTTTCATCAACACTCTGAAGGTCCACAGATTACAGAATGCATCCAGATGTGCTTCGGAAACTACTACTAGTCTTCCAGTGCACTATCAAAGCGTAGACATTTTAAGACATTACTCCCATGGAGAAAAGTTCGCATGGTTCTTATTGTGTTCAATGCCGATGCAATTTCTGTGTTTCATCAACACTCTGAAGGTCCACAGATTACAGAATGCATCCAGATGTGCTTCGGAAACTACTACTAGTCTTCCAGTGAACGATCAAAGCGTAGACAGTTTAAGACATTACTCCCAAGGAGAAAAGTCCGCATGGTGCTTATAGTGTTCAATGCCGGTGTAATTTTTGTTTTTCATCAACACTCAGAAGGTCCACAGATTACAGAATGCATCCAGATGTGCTTCGGAAACTACTACTAGTCTTCCAGTGAACGTTCAAAGCGTAGACAATTTAAGACAGCACTCCCATGGAGAAAAGTCCGCATGGTGCTTCTTGTGTTCAATGCCGATGCAATTTTTGTGTTTCATGAACACTCTGAAGGTCCACAGATTACAGAATGCATCCAGATGTGCATTGGAAACTACTACTAGTCTTCCAGTGAACGTTCAAAGCGTAGACAATTTAAGACAGCACTCCCATGGAGAAAAGTCCGAATGGTGCTTCTTCTGTTCAATGCCGATGCAATTTCTGTGTTTCATCAACACTCTGAAGGTCCACAGATTACAGAATGCATCCAGATATCCTTCGGAAGCTACTACTAGTCTTCCAGTCAACGATCAAAGCGTAGACAGTTTAAGACATTACTCCCATGGAGAAGTGTCCGCATGGTGCTTATTGTGTTCAATGGCGACGCAATTTTTGTGTTTCATCAACACTCTGAAGGTCCACAGATTACAGAATTCATGCAAAAGTGCTTCGGAAACTACTACTAGTCTTCCAGGGAACGATTAAAGCGTAGATAGTTTAAGACATTACTCCCATGGACAAAAGTCCGCATGGTGCTTATTGTGTTCAATGACGACGCAATTTTTGTGTTTCATCAACACTCTGAAGGTCCACAGGTTACAGAATGCATCCAGATGTGCTTCGGAAACTACTACTAGTCTTCCAGTGTACGATCAAGGCGTAGACAGTTAAAGACATTACTCCCATGGAGAAAAGTCCGCATGGTGCTTATTGAGTTCAATGCCGATGCAAATTTTGTGTTTCATCGACACTCTGAAGGTCTACAGATTACAGAATGCATCCAGATGTGCTTGAGAAACTACTACTAGTCTTCCAGTGAACGTTCAAAGCGTAGACAGTTTAAGACATTACTCCCATGGAGAGAAGTCCGCATGGTGCTTATTGTGTCCAATGCCGACGCAATTTTTGTGTTTCATCAACACTCTGAAGGTCCACAGATTTCAGAATGCCTCCAGATGTGCTTCGTAAACTACTACTAGTCTTCCAGAGAACGACCAAAGCGTAGACAGTTTAAGACATTACTCCCATGGAGATAAGTCCACATGGTGATTATTGTGTTCAATGCCTACGCAAATTTTGTGTTTCATCAACACTCTGAAGGTCCACAGATTACAGAATTCATGCAGATGTGCTTCGGAAACTACTACTAGTCTTCCAGGGAACGATTAAAGCGTAGACAGTTTAAGACGTTACTCCCATGGAGAAAAGTAGGCATGGTGCTTATTGTGTTCAATGCCGATGCTATTTTTGTGTTTCATCAACACTCTGAAGGTCCACAGGTTACAGAATGCACCCTGATGTGCTTGAGAAACTACTACTAGTCTTCCAGTGAACGTTCAAAGCTTAGACAGTTTAAGACATTACTCCTATGGAGAAAAGTCCGCATGCTGCTTCTTGTGTTCAATGCCGATGCAATTTTTGTGTTTCATCAACACTCTGAAGGTCCACAGATTACAGAATGCAACCAGATGTGCATTGGAAACTACTACTAGTCTTCCAGGGAACGATCAAAACGTAGACAGTTTAAGACATTACTCCCATGGAGAAAATCCGCATGGTGTTTATTGTGTTCAATGACGATGCAATTTTTGTGTTTCATCAACACTCTGAAGGTCCACAGATTACAGAATGCATCCAGATGTGCTTCGGAAACTACTACTAGTCTTCCAGTGCACGATCAAAGCGTAGACATTTTAAGACATTACTCCCATGGAGAAAAGTCCGCATGGTTCTTATTGTGTTCAATGCCGATGCAATTTCTGTGTTTCATCAACACTCTGAAGGTCCACAGATTACAGAATGCATCCAGATGTGCTTCGGAAACTACTACTAGTCTTCCAGTGAACGTTCAAAGCGTAGACAATTTAAGACAGCACTCCCATGGAGAAAAGTCCGCATGGTGCTTCTTGTGTTCAATGCCGATGCAATTTTTGTGTTTCATGAACACTCTGAAGGTCAACAGATTACAGAATGCATCCAGATGTGCATTGGAAACTACTACTAGTCTTCCAGGAAACGATCAAAACGTAGACAGTTTAAGACATTACTCCCATGGAGAAAATCCGCATGGTGCTTATTCTGATCAATGACGATGCAATTTTTGTGTATCATCAACACTCTGAAGGTCCACAGATTACAGAATGCATCCAGATGTGCTTCGGAAACTACTACTAGTCTTCCAGTGAACGATCAAAGCGTAGACAGTTTAAGACATTACTCCCATGGAGAAAAGTCCGCATGGGTCTTATTGTGTTCAATGCCGATGCAATTTCTGTGTTTCATCAACACTCTGAAGGTCCACAGATTACAGAATGCCTCCAGATGTGCTTCGGAAACTAATACTAGTCTTCCAGTGAACGATCAAAGGGTAGACGGTTTAAGACATTACTCTCATGGAGAAAAGTCCGCATGGTGCTTATTGTGTTCAATGCCGATGCAATTTTTGTGTTTCATCAATACTCTGAAGGTCCACAGATTACAGAATGCATCCAGATGTGCATTGGAAACTACTACTAGTCTTCCAGGAAACGATCAAAACGTAGACAGTTAAAGACATTACTCCCATGGAGAAAAGTCCGCATGGTGCTTTTTGTGTTCAATGCCGATGCAATTTTTGTGTTTCATCAGCACTCTGAAGGTCCACAGATTACAGAATGCATCCCGATGTTCTTCGGAAACTACTACTAGTCTTCCAGTGAACGATCAAAGCGTAGACAGTTTAAGACATTACTCCCATGGAGAAAAGTCCGCATGGTGCTTATTGTGTTCAATGAGGGTATAATTTTTGTGTTTCATCAACACTCTGAAGGTCCACAGAGTACAGAATTCATCCAGATGTGCTTCGGAAGCTACTACTAGTCTTCCAGTGAACGATCAAAGCGTAGACAGTTTAAGACATTACTCCCATGGAGAAGTGTCCGCATGGTGCTTATTGTGTTCAATGGCGACGCAATTTTTGTTTTTCATCAACACTCTGAAGGTCCACAGATTACAGAATGCCTCCAGATGTGCTTCGGAAACTACTACTAGTCTTCCAGTGAACGATCAAACCGTAGACAGTTTAAGACATTACTCCCATGGAGAGAAGTCCGCATGGTGCTTATTGTGTCCAATGCCGACGCAATTTTTGTGTTTCGTCAACACTCTGAAGGTCCACAGATTTCAGAATGCCTCCAGATGTGCTTCGGAAACTACTACTAGTCTTCCAGTGAACGACCAAAGCGTAGACAGTTTAAGACATTACTCCCATGGAGAAAAGTCCGCATGGTGCTTATTGTGTTCAATGCCGACGCAATTTTTGTGTTTCATCAACAGTCTGAAGGTCCACAGATTACAGAATTCATGCAGATGTGCTTCGGAAAGTACTACTAGTCTTCCAGGGAACGATAAAGCGTAGACAGTTTAAGACGTTACTCCCATGGAGAAAAGTAGGCATGGTGCTTATTGTGTTCAATGCCGATGCAATTTTTGTGTTTCATCAACACTCTGAAGGTCCACAGGTTACAGAATGCACCCAGATGTGCTTGAGAAACTACTACTAGTCTTCCAGTGAACGTTCAAAGTTTAGACAGTTTAAGACAATACTCCTATGGAGAAAAGTCCGCATGCTGCTTCTTGTGTTCAATGCCGATGCATTTTTTTGTTTCATCAACACTCTGAAGGTCCACAGATTACAGAATGCATCCAGATGTGCTTCGGAAACTACTACTAGTCTTCCAGTGAACGTTCAAAGCGTAGACAATTTAAGACAGCACTCCCATGGAGAAAAGTCCGCATGGTGCTTCTTGTGTTCAATGCCGATGCAATTTTTGTGTTTCATCAACACTCTGAAGGTCCACAGATTACAGAATGCATCCAGATGAGCATTGGAAACTACTACTAGTCTTCCAGGGAACGATCAAAGCGTAGACAGTTTAAGACATTACTCCCATGGAAAAAAAGCCGCATGGTGCTTATTGTGTTCATTGCCGATGCATTTTTTGTGCTTCATCAACACTCTGAAGGTCCTCAGATTACAGAATGCACCCAGATGTGCTTGAGAAACTACTACTAGTCTTCCATTGAACGATCAAAGCTTAGACAATTTAAGAAGTTACTCCCATGAAAGAAAAATCCGCATGGTGCTTGTTGTGTTCAATGCCGATGCAATTTTTGGGTTTCATCAACACTCTGAAGGTCCACAGATTACAGAATGCATCCAGATGTGCTTCGGAAACTACTACTAGTCTTCCTGTGAACGTTCAAAGCGTAGACAATTTAAGACATTACTCCCATGGAGAAAAGTCCGCATGGTGCTTCTTGTGTTCAATGCCGATGCAATTTTTGTGTTTCATCAACACTCTGAAGATCCACAGATTACAGAATGCATCCAGATGTGCTTCGGAGGCTACTACTAGTCTTCCAGTGAACGATCAAAGCGTAGACAGTTTAAGACATTACTCCCATGGAGAAAAATCCGCATGGTGCTTATTGTGTTCATTGCCGATGCATTTTTTGTGTTTCATCAACACTCTGAAGGTCCTCAGATTACAGAATGCATCCAGATGTGCTTCAGAAACTACTACTATCTTCCAGGGAACGATCAAACCGTAGACAGATTAAGACATTACTCCCATGGAGAGAAGTCCGCTTGGTTCTTATTGTGTTCAATGCCGATGCAATTTCTGTGTTTCATCAACACTCTGAAAGTCCACAGATTACAGAATGCATCCAGATGTGCTTCAGAAACTACTACTAGTCTTCCAAGGAACGATCAAAGCGTAGACAGTTTAAGACATTACTCCCATGGAGAAAAGTCCGCATGGTGCTTATTGTGTTCAATGCCGATGCAATATTTGTCTTTCTTCAACACTCTGAAGGTCCACAGATTACAGAATGCATCCCGATGTCCTTCGGAAACTAATACTAGTCTTCCAGTGAACGATCAAAACATAGACAGTTTAAGACTTTACTCCCATGGAGAAAAGTCCACATGGTGCTTATTGTGGTCAATGCCGACGGAATTTTTGTGTTTCCTCAACACTCTGAAGGTCCACAGATTTCAGAATGCCTCCAGATGTGCTTCGGAAAATACTACAAGTCTTCCAGGGAACGATCAAAGTGTAGACAGTTTGAGATGTTACTCCCATGGAGAAAAGTCCGCATGGTTCTTATTGTGTTCAATTCCGATGCAATTTCTGTGTTTCATCAACACTCTGAAGGTCCACATATTTCAGAATGCATCCAGATGTGCTTCAGAAACTACTACTAGTCTTCCAGTGAACGATCAAAGTGTAGACAGTTTAAGGCATTACTCCCATGGAGAAAAGTCCACATGGTGCATATTGTATTCAATGCCGATGCAATTTTTGTGTTACATCAACACTCTGAAGGTCCACAGATTACAGAAACCATCCAGATGTGCTTCGGAAACTACTACTAGTCTTCCAGTGAACGATCAAAGCGTAGACAGTTTAAGACATTACTCCCATAGAGAGAAGTCCGCATGGTGCTTATTGTGTTCAATGCCGACGCAATTTTTGTGTTTCATCAACACTCTGAAGGTCCACAGATTTCAGAATGCCTCCAGATGTGCTTCGGAAACTACTACTAGTCTTCCAGTGAACGATCAAAGCGTAGACAGTTTAAGACATTACTTCAATGAAGAAAAGTCCGCATGGTGCTTATTGTGTTCAATGCCGATGCAATTTCTGTGTTTCATCAACACTCTGAAGGTCCACAGATTACAGATTGCCTCCAGATGTGCCTCGGAAACTACTACTTGTCTTCCAGTGTACGATCAAAGGGAAGACAGTGTAGGACATTACTCCCATGGAGAAAAGTCCGCATGGTGCTTATTGTGTTCAATGCCGATGCAATTTTTGTGTTTCATTGACACTCTGAAGGCCTACAGATTACAGAATGCATCCAGATGTGCTTGAGAAACTACTACTAGTCTTCCAGTGAACGTTCAAAGCGTAGACAGTTTAAGACGTTACTCCTATGGAGAAAAGTCCGCATGGTGCTTCTTGTGTTCAATGCCGATGCAATTTTTGTGTTTCATCAACACTCTGAAGGTCCACAGATTACAGAATGCATCCAGATGTGCTTCGGAAACTACTACTAGTCTTCCAGTGAACGATAAAAGCGTAGACAGTTTAAAACATTACTCCCATGGAGAAAAGTCCGCATGGTGCTTATTGTGTTCCATGCCGATGCAATTTCTGTGTTTCATCAACAGTCTGAAGGTCCACAGATTACAGAATGCATCCAGATGTGCTTCGGAGGCTACTACTAGTCTTCCAGTGAACGATCAAAGCGTAGACAGTTTAAAACATTACTCCCATGGAGGAAAGTAAGCATGGTGCTTATTGTGTTCAATGCCGATGCAAGTTTCGTGTTTCATCAACACTCTGAAGGTCCACAGATTACAGAATGCATCCAGTTGTGCTTCGGAAACTAGTACTAGTCTTCCAGTGAACGATCAAAGCGTAGACAGTTTAAGACGTTACTCCCATGGGGAAAAGTCCGCATGGTGCTTATTGTGTTCAATGCCGATGCAATATTTGTCTTTCTTCAACACTCTGAGGGTCCACAGATTACAGAATGCTTCCCGATGTCCTTCGGAAACTAATACTAGTCTTCCAGTGAACGATCAAAGCGTGGACAGTTAAGGATATTACTACCATGGAGAGAAGTCCGCATGGTGCTTATTGTGTTCAATGCCGACGCAATTTTTGTGTTTCATCAACACTCTGAGGTTCCACAGATTTCATAATGCCTCCAGATGTGCTTCGGAAACTACTACTAGTCTTCCAGGGAACGGTCAAAGCGTAGACAGTTTAAGACGTTACTCCCATGGAGAAAAGTCCGCATGGTTCTTATTGTGTTCAATGCCGATGCAATTTCTGTGTTTCATCAAAACTCTGAAGGTCCACAGATTACAGAATGCCTCCGGATGTGCATCGGAAACTACTACTAGTCTTCCAGCGAACTATCAAAGCGTAGACAGTTTAAGACATTACTCCCGTGGAGAAAAGTCCGCATGGTGCTCATTGTGTTCAATGCCGATGCAATTTTTGTCTTTCTTCAACACTCTGAAGGTCCACAGATTACAGAATGCATCCCGATGTCCTTCGGAAACTAATACTAGTCTTCCAGTGAACGATCAAAACGTAGACAGTTTAAGACATTACTGATATGGAGAAATGTCCACATGGTTCTTATTGTGTTCAATTCCGATGCAATTTCTGTGTTTCATCAAAACTCTGAAGGTCCGCATATTACAGAATGCATCCAGATGTGCTTCAGAAACTACTACTAGTCTTCCAGTGAACGATCAAAGCGTAGACAATTTAAGGCATTACTCCCATGGAGAAAAGTCCACATGGTGCTTATTGTATTCAATTCCGATGCAATTTCTGTGTTTCATCAACACTCTGAAGGTCCACAGATTACAGAATCCATCCAGATGTGCTTCGGAAACTACTACTAGTCTTCCAGAGAACGATCAAAGCGTAGACAGTTTAAGACATTACTCCCATGGAGAAAAGTCCGCATGGTGCTTATTGTGTTCAATGCCGATGCAATTTTTGTGTTTCATCAACACTCAGAAGGTCCACAGAAATACAGAATGCATCCAGATGTGCTTCGGAATCTACTACTAATCTTCCATTGAACGATCAAAGCCTAGACAATTTAAGACGTTACTCCCATGAAAGAAAAATCGGCATGGTGTTTGTTGTGTTGAATGCCGATGCAATTTTCGGGTTTCATCAACACTCTGAAGGTCCACAGATTACAGAATGCATCCAGATGTGCTTCGGAAACTACTAATAGTCTTCCTGTGAACGTTCAAAGCGTAGACAATTTAAGACATTACTCCCATGGAGAAAAGTCCGCATGGTGCTTCTTGTGTTCAATGCCGATGCAATTTTTTAGGTTTCATCAACACTCTGAAGGTCCACAGATTACAGAATGCATCCAGATGTGCATTGGAAACTACTACTAGTCTTCCAGGGAACGATCAAAACGTAGACAGTTTAAGACATTACTCCCATGGAGAAAATCCGCATGGTGCTTATTGTGATCAATGACGATGCAATTTTTGTGTATCATCAACACTCTGAAGGTCCACAGATTACAGAATGCATCCAGATGTGCTTCGGAAACTACTACTAGTCTTCCAGTGAACGATCAAAGCGTAGACAGTTTAAGACATTACTCCCATGGAGAAAAGTCCGCATGGGTCTTATTGTGTTCAATGCCGATGCAATTTCTGTGTTTCATCAACACTCTGAAGGTCCACAGATTACAGAATGCATCCAGATGTGCTTCGGAGGCTACTACTAGTCTTCCAGTGAACGATCAAAGCGTAGACAGTTTAAGACATTACTCCCATGGAGTAAAATCCGCATGGTGCTTATTGTGTTCATTGCCGATGCATTTTTTGTGTTTCATCAACACTCTGAAGGTCCTCAGATTACAAAATGCATCAAGATGTGCTTCGGAAACTACTACTATCTTCCAGGGAACGATCAAACCGTAGACAGATTAAGGCATTACTCCCATGGAGAGAAGTCCGCATGGTGCTTATTGTGTTCAATGCCGACGCAATTTTTGTGTTTCATCAACACTCTGATGTTCCACAGATTTCATAATGCCTCCAGATGTGCTTCGGAAACTACTACTAGTCTTCCAGGGAACGATAAAAACGTAGACAGTTTAAGCCGTTACTCCCATGGAGAAAAGTCCGCTTGGTTCTTATTGTGTTCAATGCCGATGCAATTTCTGTGTTTCATCAACACTCTGAAGGTCCACAGATTACAGAATGCATCCAGATGTGCTTCAGAAACTACTACTAGTCTTCCAAGGAACGATCAAATCGTAGACAGTTTAAGACATTACTCCCATGGAGAAAAGTCCGCATGGTGCTTATTGTGTTCAATGCCGATGCAATATTTGTCTTTCTTCAACACTCTGAAGGTCCACAGATTACAGAATGCATCACGATGTCCTTCGGAAACTAATACTAGTCTTCCAGTGAACGATCAAAACGTAGACAGTTTAAGACATTACTCCCATGGAGAAAAGTCCACATGGTGCTTATTGAGTTCAATGCCGACGGAATTTTTGTGTTTCATCAACACTCTGAAGGTCCACAGATTTCAGAATGCCTCCAGATGTGCTTCGGAAAATACTACGAGTCTTCCAGGGAACGATCAAAGAGTAGACAGTTTGAGATGTTACTCCCATGGAGAAAAGTCCGCATGGTTCTTATTGTGTTCAATTCCGATGCAATTTCTGTGTTTCATCAACACTCTGAAGGTCCACATATTACAGAATGCATCCAGATGTGCTTCGGAAACTACTACTAGTCTTCCAGTGAACGATCAAAGCGTAGACAGTTTAAGACATTACTCCCATAGAGAGAAGTCCGCATGGTGCTTATTGTGTTCAATGCCGACGCAATTTTTGTGTTTCATCAACACTCTGAAGGTCCACAGATTTCAGAATGCCTCCAGATGTGCTTCGGAAACTACTACTAGTCTTCCAGTGAACGATCAAAGAGTAGACAGTTTAAGACATTACTCCCATGGAGAAAAGTCCGCATGGTGCTTATTGTGTTCAATGCCGACGTAATTTTTGTGTTTCATCAACACTCTGAAGGTACACAGATTACAGAATTAATGCAGATGTGCTTTGGAAACTACTACTAGTCTTTCATTGAACGATTAAAGCGTAGACAGTTTAAGACATTACTCCCATGGGGAAAAGTCCGCATGGTGCTTATTGTGTTCAATGCCAATGCAATTATTGTGTTTCATCAACACTCTGATGGTCCACAGGTTACAGAATGCATCCAGATGTGCTTCGGAAACTACTACTAGTCTTCCAGTGAACGATCAAAGCATAGACAGTTTAAGACATTACTTCAATGAAGAAAAGTCCGCATGGTGCTTATTGTGTTCAATGCCGATGCAATTTCTGTGTTTCATCAACACTCTGAAGGTCCACAGATTACAGACTGCCTCCAGATGTGCTTCGGAAACTACTACTTGTCTTCCAGTGTACGATCAAAGGGTAGACAGTTTAGGACATTACTCCCATGGTGAAAAGTCCGCATGGTGCTTATTGTGTTCAATGCCGTTGCAATTTTTGTATTTCATCGACACTCTGAAGTCCTACAGATTACAGAATGCATCCAGATGTGCTTGAGAACTTACTACTAGTCTTCCAGTGAACGTTCAAAGCGTAGACAGTTTAAGACATTACTCCGATGGAGAAAAGTCCACATGGTGCTTCTTGTGTTCAATGCCGATGCAATTTTTGTGTTTCATCAACACTCTGAAGGTCCACAAATTACAGAATGCATCCAGATGTGCTTCGGAAACTACTACTAGTCTTCCAGTGAACGATAAAATCGTAGACAGTTTAAAACATTACTCCCATGGAGAAAAGTCCGCATGGTGCTTATTGTGTTCAATGCCGATGCAATTTCTGTGTTTCATCAACAGTCTGAAGGTCGACAGATTACAGAATGCATCCAGATGTTCTTCGGAGGCTACTACTAGTCTTCCAGTGAACGATCAAAGCGTAGACAGTTTAAAACATTACTCCCATGGAGGAAAGTAAGCATGGTGCTTATTGTGTTCAATGCCGATGCAATTTTCGTGTTTCATCAACACTCTGAAGGTCCACAGATTACAGAATGCATCCAGATGTGCTTCAGAAACTATTACTAGTCTTCCAAGGAACGATCAAAGCGTAGACAGTTTAAGACATTACTCCCATGGAGAAAAGTCCGCATGGTGCTTATTGTGTTCAATGCCGATGCAATATTTGTCTTTCTTCAACACTCTGAAGGTCCACAGATTACAGAATGCATCCCGATGTCCTTCGGAAACTAATACTAGTCTTCCAGTGAACGATCAAAACGTAGACAGTTTAAGACATTACTCCCATGGAGAAAAGACCACATGGTGCTTATTGTGTTCAATGCCGACGGAGTTTTTGTGTTTCATCAACACTCTGAAGGTCCACAGATTTCAGAATGCCTCCAGATGTGCTTCGGAAAATACTACGAGTCTTCCAGGGACGATCAAAGAGTAGACAGTTTGAGATGTTACTCCCATGGAGAAAAGTCCGCATGGTTCTTACTGTGTTCAATTCCGATGCAATTTCTGTGTTTCATCAACACTCTGAAGGTCCACATATTACAGAATGCATCCAGATGTGCTTCAGAAACTACTACTAGTCTTCCAGTGAACGATCAAATCGTAGACAGTTTAAGGCATTACTCCCATGGAGAAAAGTCCACATGGTGCTTATTGTATTCAATGCCGATGCAATTTTTGTGTTTCATCGACACTCTGAAGTCCTACAGATTACAGAATGCATCCAGATGTGCTTGAGAAACTACTACTAGTCTTCCAGTGAACGTTCAAAGCGTAGACAGTTTAAGACATTACTCCTATGGAGAAAAGTCCGCTTGGTGCTTATTGTGTTCAATGCCGACGCAATTTTTGTGTTTCATCAACACTCTGAAGGTCCACAGATTTCAGAATGCCTCCAGATGTGCTTCGGAAACTACTACTAGTCTTCCAGTGAACGATCAAAGCGTAGACAGTTTAAGCCATTACTCCCATGGAGAAAAGTCCGCATGGTGCTTATTGTGTTCAATGCCGACGTAATTTTTGTGTTTCATCCACACTCTGAAGGTACACGGATTACAGAATTAATGCAGATGTGCTTTGGAAACTACTACTAGTCTTTCATTGAAAGATTAAAGCGTAGACAGTTTAGGACATTACTCCCATGGAGAAAAGTCCGCATGGTGCTTATTGTGTTCAATGCCAATGCAATTATTGTGTTTCATCAACACTCTGATGGTCCACAGGTTACAGAATGCATCCAGATGTGCTTCGGAAACTACTACTAGTCTTCCAGTGAATGATCAAAGCTTAGACAGTTTAAGACATTACTTCAATGAAGAAAAGTCCGCATGGTGCTTATTGTGTTCAATGCCGATGCAATTTCTGTGTTTCATCAACACTCTGAAGGTCCACAGATTACAGACTGCCTCCAGATGAGCTTCGGAAACTACTACTTGTCTTCCAGTGTACGATCAAAGGGTAGACAGTTTAGGACATTACTCCCATGGAGAAAAGTCCGCATGGTGCTTATTGTGTTCAATGCCGATGCAATTTTTGTGTTTCATCGACACTCTGTAGTCCTACAGATTACAGAATGCATCCAGATGTGCTTGAGAAACTACTACTAGTCTTCCAGTGAACGTTCAAAGCTTAGACAGTTTAAGACATTACTCCTATGGAGAAAAGTCCGCATGGTGCTTCTTGTGTTCAATGCCGATGCAATTTTTGTGTTTCATCAACTCTCTGAAGGTCCACAAATTACAGAATGCATCCCGATGTGCTTCGGAAACTACTACTAGTCTTCCAGTGAACGATAAAATCGTAGACAGTTTAAAACATTACACCCATGGAGAAAAGTCCGCATGGTGCTTATTGTGTTCAATGCCGATGCAATTTCTGTGTTTCATCAACAGTCTGAAGGTCCACAGATTACAGAATGCATCCAGATGTGCTTCGGAAACTACTACTAGTCTTCCAGGGAACGATCAAAGCGTAGACAGATTAAGACATTACTCTCATGGAAAAAAGTCCGCATGGTGCTTATTGTGTTCAATGCCGATGCAATTTCTGTGTTTCATCAACACTCTGAAGGTCGACAGATTACAGACTGCCTCCAGATGTGCTTCGGAAACTACTACTTGTTTTCCAGTGTACGATCAAAGGGTAGACAGTTTAGGACATTACTCCCATGGAGAAAAGTCCGCATGTTGCTTATTGTGTTCAATGCCGATGCAATTTTTGTGTTTCATCAACTCTCTGAAGGTCCACAAATTACAGAATGCATCCCGATGTCCTTCGGAAACTAATACTAGTCTTCCAGTGAACGATCAAATCGTAGACAGTTAAGGACATTACTACCATGGAGAGAAGTCCGCATGGTGCTTATTGTGTTCAATGCCGATGCAATTTCTGTGTTTCATCAACAGTCTGAAGGTCCACAGATTACAGAATGCATCCAGATGTGCTTCGGAAACTTCTGCTAGTCTTCCAGTGAACGATCAAAGCGTAGACAGTTTAAGACATTACTCCCATGGAGAAAAGTCCACATGGTGCTTATTGTGTTCAATGCCGATGCAATTTCTGTGTTTCATCAACAGTCTGAAGGTCCACAGATTACAGAATGCATCCAGATGTGCTTCGGAGGCTACTACTAGTCTTCTAGTGAACGATCAAAGCGTAGACAGTTTAAAACATTACTCCCATGGAGAAAAGTAAGCATGGTGCCTATTGTGTTCAATGCCGATGCAATTTTCGTGTTTCATCAACACTCTGAAGGTCCACAGATTACAGAATGCATCCAGTTGGGCTACGGAAACTAGTACTAGTCTTCCAGTGAACGATCAAAGCGTAGACAGTTTAAGACGTTACTCCCATGGAGAAAAGTCCGCATGGTGCTTATTGTGTTCAATGCCGATGCAATATTTGTCTTTCTTCAACACTCTGAAGGTCCACAGATTACAGAATGCATCCCGATGTCCTTCGGAAGCTAATACTAGTCTTCCAGTGAACGATCAAATCGTAGACAGTTAAGGACATTACTACCATGGAGAGAAGTCCGCATGGTGCTTACTGTGTTCAATGCCGACGCAATTTTTGTGTTTTATCAACACTCTGAAGGTCCACAGGTTTCCGAATGCGTCCAGATGTGCTTCGGAAACTACTACTAGTCTTCCAGGGAACGATCAAAACGTAGACAGATTAAGACATTACTCCCATGGAGAAAAGTAAGCATGGAGCTAATTTTGTTCAATGCCGATGCCATTTCTGTGTTTCATTAACATTCTGAAGGTCCATATATTACAGAATGCCTCCACTTGTGCTTCGGAAACTACTACTAGTCTTCCAGTGAACGATCAAAACGTAGACAGTTTAAGACATTACTCTCATGGAAAGAAGTCCGCATGGTGCTTCTTGTGTTCAATGCCGATACAATTCCTGTGTTTCATCAACACTCTGAAGGTCCACAGATTACAGACTGCCTCCAGATGTGCTTCGGGAACTACTAATTGTCTTCCAGTGTACGATCAAAGGGTAGACAGTTTAGGACATTACTCCCATGGAGAAAAGTCCGCATGGTGCTTATTGTGTTCAATGCCGATGCAATTTTTGTGTTTCATCGACACTCTGAAGGCCTACAGATTACAGAATGCATCTAGATGTGCTTGAGAAACTACTACTAGTCTTCCAGTGAACGTTCAAAGCGTAGACAGTTTAAGACATTACTCCTATGGAGAAAAGTCCGCATGGTGCTTCTTGTGTTCAATGCCGATGCAATTTTTGTGTTTCATCAACACTCTGAAGGTCCACAGATTACAGAATGCATTTAGATGTGCTTCGGAAACTACTACTAGTCTTCGAGTGAACGATAAAAGCGTAGACAGTTTAAAACATTACTCCCATGGAGAAAAGTCCGCATGGTGCTTATTGTGTTCAATGCCGATGCAATTTCTGTGTTTCATCAACAGTCTGAAGGTCCACAGATTACAGAATGCATCCAGATGTGCTTCGGAGGCTACTACTAGTCTTCCAGTGAACGATCAAAGCGTAGACAGTTTAAAACATTACTCCCATGGAGAAAAGTAAGCATGGTGCTTATTGTGTTCAATGCCGACGCAATGTTTGTGCTTTATCAACACTCTGAAGGTCCACAATTTTCAGAATGCGTCCAGATGTGCTTCGGAAACTACTACTAGTCTACCAGGGAACGATCAAAGCGTAGACAGATTAAGACATTACTCCCATGGAGAAAAGTAAGCATGGTGCTTATTGTGTTCAATGCCGATGCCATTTCTGTGTTTCATCAACATTCTGAAGGTCCATAGATTACAGAATGCCACCACTTGTGCTTCGGAAACTACTACTAGTCTTCCAGTGAACGATCAAAACGTAGACAGTTTAAGACATTACTCTCATGGAAAAAAGTCCGCACGGTGATTATTGTGTTCAATGCCGATACAATTTCTGTGTTTTATCAACACTCTGAAGGTTTACAGATTACAGAATGCCTCCAGAAGTGCTTCGGAAGCTACTACTAGTCTTCCAGTGAACGATCAAAGCGTAGACAATTTAGGAAATTACTCCCATGGAGAAAAGTCCGCATGGTGCATATTGTGTGCAATGCCGATGCAATTTTTGTGTTTCATCGACACTCTGAAGGTCTACAGATTACAGAATGCATCCAGATGTGATTGAGAAACTACTACTAGACTTCCAGTGAACGTTCAAAGCGTAGACAGTTTAAAACATTACTCCTATGGAGAAAAGTCCGCATGGTGCTTATTGTGTTCAATGCCGATGCAATTTTTGTGTTTCATCAACACTCTGAAGGTCCACAGATTACAGAATGCATCCAGATGTGCTTCGGAAACTACTACTAGTCTTCCAGTGAACGATCAAAGCGTAGACAGTTTAAAACATTACTCCCATGGAGAAAAGTCCGCATGGTGCTTATTGTGTTCAATTCCGATGCAATTTCTGTGTTTCATCAACACTCTGAAGGTCCAGATCTGCTTCGGAAACTACAACTAGTCTTCCAGTGAACGATCAAAGCGTAGACAGTTTAAAACATTACTCCCATGGAGAAAAGTAAGCATGGTGCTTATTGTGTTCAATGCCGGTGCAATTTTCGTATTTCATCAACACTCTGAAGGTCCACAGATTACAGAATGCATCCTATTGTGCTTCGGAAACTAGTACTGGTCTTCCAGTGAACGATCAAAGCGTAGACAGTTTAAGACGTAACTCCCATGGAGAATAGTCCGCGTGGTTCTTATTGTGTTCAATGCCGACCCAATTTCTGTGTTTCATCAACACTCTGAAGGTCCAAAGATTACAGAATGCATCCAGATGTGCTTCAGAAACTACTACTAGTCTTCCAGTGAACGATCAAAGCGTAGACAGTTTAAGGCATTACTCCCATGGAGAAAAGTCCACATGGCGCTTATTGTGTTCAATGCCGATGCAATATTTGTCTTTCTTCAACACTCTGAAGGTCCACAGATTACAGAATGCATCCCGATGTTCTTCGGAAACTAATACTAGTCTTCCAGTGAACGATCAAAGCGTAGACAGTTAAGGACATTACTACCATGGAGAGAAGTTCGCATGGTGCTTATTGTGTTCAATGCCGCCTCAATTTTTGTGTTTTATCAAAACTCTGAAGGTCCACAGGTTTCAGAATGCCTCCAGATGTGCTTCGGAAACTACTACTAGTCTTCCAGTGAACGATAAAAGCGTAGACAGTTTAAAACATTACTCCCATGGAGAAAAGTAAGCATGGTGCCTATTGTGTTCAATGCCGATGCAATTTTCGTGTTTCATCAACACTCTGAAGGTCCACAGATTACAGAATGCATCCAGTTGTGCTTCGGAAACTAGTACTAGTCTTCCAGTGAACGATCAAAGCGTAGACAGTTTAAGACGTTACTCCCATGGAGAAAAGTCCGCATGGTGCTTATTGTGTTCAATGCCGATGCAATATTTGTCTTTCTTCAACACTCTGAAGGTCCACAGATTACAAAATGCATCCCGATGTTCTTCTGAAACTAATACTAGTCTTCCAGTGAACGATAATAGCGTAGAAAGTTAAGGACATTACTACCATGGAGAGAATTCCGCATGGTGCTTATTGTGTTCAATGCCGACGCAATTTTTGTGTTTTATCAACACTCTGAAGGTCCACAGGTTTCAGAATGCCTCCAGATGTGCTTCGGAAACTACTACTTGTCTTCCAGGGAACGATCAAAGCGTAGACAGATTAAGACATTACTCCCATGGAGAAAAGTAAGCATGGTGCTAATTGTGTTCAATGCCGATGCCATTTCTGTGTTTCATCAACATTCTGAAGGTCCAGAGATTACAGAATGCCTCCACTTGTGCTTTGGAAACTACTACTAGTCTTCCAGTGAACGATCAAAACGTAGACAGTTTAAGACATTACTCTCATGGAAAAAAGTCCGCATGGTGCTTATTGTGTTCAATGCCGATGGAATTTCTGTGTTTCATCAACACTCTGAAGGTCCACAGATTACAGACTGCCTCCAGATGTGCTTCGGAAACTACTACTTGTCTTCCAGTGTACGATCAAAGGGTAGACAGTTTAGAACATTACTCCCATGGAGAAAAGTCCGCATGGTGCTTATTGTGTTCAATGCCGATGCAATTTTTGTGTTTCATCGACACTCTGAAGGCCTACAGATTACAGAATGCATCCAGATGTGCTTGAGAAACTACTACTAGTCTTCCAGTGAACGTTCAAAGCGTAGACAGTTTAAGACATTACTCTCATGGAAAAAAGTCCGCATGGTGCTTCTTGTGTTCAATGCCGATACAATTCCTGTGTTTCATCAACACTCTGAAGGTCCACAGATTACAGACTGCCTCCAGATGTGCTTCGGGAACTACTAATTGTCTTCCAGTGTACGATCAAAGGGTAGACAGTTTAGGACATTACTCCCATGGAGAAAAGTCCGCATGGTGCTTATTGTGTTCAATGCCGATGCAATTTTTGTGTTTCATCGACACTCTGAAGGCCTACAGATTACAGAATGCATCTAGATGTGCTTGAGAAACTACTACTAGTCTTCCAGTGAACGTTCAAAGCGTAGACAGTTTAAGACATTACTCCTATGGAGAAAAGTCCGCATGGTGCTTCTTGTGTTCAATGCCGATGCAATTTTTGTGTTTCATCAACACTCTGAAGGTCCACAGATTACAGAATGCATTTAGATGTGCTTCGGAAACTACTACTAGTCTTCGAGTGAACGATAAAAGCGTAGACAGTTTAAAACATTACTCCCATGGAGAAAAGTCCGCATGGTGCTTATTGTGTTCAATGCCGATGCAATTTCTGTGTTTCATCAACAGTCTGAAGGTCCACAGATTACAGAATGCATCCAGATGTGCTTCGGAGGCTACTACTAGTCTTCCAGTGAACGATCAAAGCGTAGACAGTTTAAAACATTACTCCCATGGAGAAAAGTAAGCATGGTGCTTATTGTGTTCAATGCCGACGCAATGTTTGTGCTTTATCAACACTCTGAAGGTCCACAATTTTCAGAATGCGTCCAGATGTGCTTCGGAAACTACTACTAGTCTACCAGGGAACGATCAAAGCGTAGACAGATTAAGACATTACTCCCATGGAGAAAAGTAAGCATGGTGCTTATTGCGTTCAATGCCGATGCCATTTCTGTGTTTCATCAACATTCTGAAGGTCCATAGATTACAGAATGCCACCACTTGTGCTTCGGAAACTACTACTAGTCTTCCAGTGAACGATCAAAACGTAGACAGTTTAAGACATTACTCTCATGGAAAAAAGTCCGCACGGTGATTATTGTGTTCAATGCCGATACAATTTCTGTGTTTTATCAACACTCTGATGGTTTACAGATTACAGAATGCCTCCAGAAGTGCTTCGGAAGCTACTACTAGTCTTCCAGTGAACGATCAAAGCGTAGACAATTTAGGAAATTACTCCCATGGAGAAAAGTCCGCATGGTGCATATTGTGTGCAATGCCGATGCAATTTTTGTGTTTCATCGACACTCTGAAGGTCTACAGATTACAGAATGCATCCAGATGTGATTGAGAAACTACTACTAGACTTCCAGTGAACGTTCAAAGCGTAGACAGTTTAAAACATTACTCCTATGGAGAAAAGTCCGCATGGTGCTTATTGTGTTCAATGCCGATGCAATTTTTGTGTTTCATCAACACTCTGAAGGTCCACAGATTACAGAATGCATCCAGATGTGCTTCGGAAACTACTACTAGTCTTCCAGTGAACGATCAAAGCGTAGACAGTTTAAAACATTACTCCCATGGAGAAAAGTCCGCATGGTGCTTATTGTGTTCAATTCCGATGCAATTTCTGTGTTTCATCAACACTCTGAAGGTCCAGATCTGCTTCGGAAACTACAACTAGTCTTCCAGTGAACGATCAAAGCGTAGACAGTTTAAAACATTACTCCCATGGAGAAAAGTAAGCATGGTGCTTATTGTGTTCAATGCCGGTGCAATTTTCGTATTTCATCAACACTCTGAAGGTCCACAGATTACAGAATGCATCCTATTGTGCTTCGGAAACTAGTACTGGTCTTCCAGTGAACGATCAAAGCGTAGACAGTTTAAGACGTAACTCCCATGGAGAATAGTCCGCGTGGTTCTTATTGTGTTCAATGCCGACCCAATTTCTGTGTTTCATCAACACTCTGAAGGTCCAAAGATTACAGAATGCATCCAGATGTGCTTCAGAAACTACTACTAGTCTTCCAGTGAACGATCAAAGCGTAGACAGTTTAAGGCATTACTCCCATGGAGAAAAGTCCACATGGCGCTTATTGTGTTCAATGCCGATGCAATATTTGTCTTTCTTCAACACTCTGAAGGTCCACAGATTACAGAATGCATCCCGATGTTCTTCGGAAACTAATACTAGTCTTCCAGTGAACGATCAAAGCGTAGACAGTTAAGGACATTACTACCATGGAGAGAAGTTCGCATGGTGCTTATTGTGTTCAATGCCGCCTCAATTTTTGTGTTTTATCAAAACTCTGAAGGTCCACAGGTTTCAGAATGCCTCCAGATGTGCTTCGGAAACTACTACTAGTCTTCCAGTGAACGATAAAAGCGTAGACAGTTTAAAACATTACTCCCATGGAGAAAAGTAAGCATGGTGCCTATTGTGTTCAATGCCGATGCAATTTTCGTGTTTCATCAACACTCTGAAGGTCCACAGATTACAGAATGCATCCAGTTGTGCTTCGGAAACTAGTACTAGTCTTCCAGTGAACGATCAAAGCGTAGACAGTTTAAGACGTTACTCCCATGGAGAAAAGTCCGCATGGTGCTTATTGTGTTCAATGCCGATGCAATATTTGTCTTTCTTCAACACTCTGAAGGTCCACAGATTACAAAATGCATCCCGATGTTCTTCTGAAACTAATACTAGTCTTCCAGTGAACGATAAAAGCGTAGAAAGTTAAGGACATTACTACCATGGAGAGAATTCCGCATGGTGCTTATTGTGTTCAATGCCGACGCAATTTTTGTGTTTTATCAACACTCTGAAGGTCCACAGGTTTCAGAATGCCTCCAGATGTGCTTCGGAAACTACTACTTGTCTTCCAGGGAACGATCAAAGCGTAGACAGATTAAGACATTACTCCCATGGAGAAAAGTAAGCATGGTGCTAATTGTGTTCAATGCCGATGCCATTTCTGTGTTTCATCAACATTCTGAAGGTCCAGAGATTACAGAATGCCTCCACTTGTGCTTTGGAAACTACTACTAGTCTTCCAGTGAACGATCAAAACGTAGACAGTTTAAGACATTACTCTCATGGAAAAAAGTCCGCATGGTGCTTATTGTGTTCAATGCCGATGGAATTTCTGTGTTTCATCAACACTCTGAAGGTCCACAGATTACAGACTGCCTCCAGATGTGCTTCGGAAACTACTACTTGTCTTCCAGTGTACGATCAAAGGGTAGACAGTTTAGAACATTACTCCCATGGAGAAAAGTCCGCATGGTGCTTATTGTGTTCAATGCCGATGCAATTTTTGTGTTTCATCGACACTCTGAAGGCCTACAGATTACAGAATGCATCCAGATGTGCTTGAGAAACTACTACTAGTCTTCCAGTGAACGTTCAAAGCGTAGACAGTTTAAGACATTACTCCTATGGAGAAAAGTCCGCATGGTGCTTCTTGTGTTCAATGCCGATGCAATTTTTGTGTTTCATCAACACTCTGAAGGTCCACAGATTACTGAATGCATCCAGATGTGCTTCGGAAACTACTACTAGTCTTCCAGTGAACGATAAAAGCGTAGACAGTTTAAAACATTACTCCCATGGAGAAAAGTAAGCATGGTGCCTATTGTGTTCAATGCCGATGCAATTTTCGTGTTTCATCAACACTCTGAAGATCCACAGATTACAGAATGCATCCAGTTGTGCTTCGGAAACTAGTACTAGTCTTCCAGTGAACGATCAAAGCGTAGACAGATTAAGAAGTTACTCCCATGGAGAAAAGTCCGCATGGTGCTTATTGTGTTCAATGCCGATGCAATATTTGTCTTTCTTCAACACTCTGAAGGTCCACAGACTACAAAATGCATCCCGATGTTCTTCTGAAACTAATACTAGTCTTCCAGTGAACGATCAAAGCGTAGAAAGTTAAGGACATTACTACCATGGAGAGAATTCCGCATGGTGCTTATTGTGTTCAATGCCGACGCAATTTTTGTGTTTTATCAACACTCTGAAGGTCCACAGGTTTCAGAATGCCTCCAGATGTGCTTCGGAAACTACTACTTGTCTTCCAGGGAACGATCAAAGCGTAGACAGATTAAGACATTACTCCCATGGAGAAAAGTAAGCATGGTGCTAATTGTGTTCAATGCCGATGCCATTTCTGTGTTTCATCAACATTCTGAAGGTCCAGAGATTACAGAATGCCTCCACTTGTGCTTTGGAAACTACTACTAGTCTTCCAGTGAACGATCAAAACGTAGACAGTTTAAGACATTACTCTCATGGAAAAAAGTCCGCATGGTGCTTATTGTGTTCAATGCCGATGGAATTTCTGTGTTTCATCAACACTCTGAAGGTCCACAGATTACAGACTGCCTCCAGATGTGCTTCGGAAACTACTACTTGTCTTCCAGTGTACGATCAAAGGGTAGACAGTTTAGAACATTACTCCCATGGAGAAAAGTCCGCATGGTGCTTATTGTGTTCAATGCCGATGCAATTTTTGTGTTTCATCGACACTCTGAAGGCCTACAGATTACAGAATGCATCCAGATGTGCTTGAGAAACTACTACTAGTCTTCCAGTGAACGTTCAAAGCGTAGACAGTTTAAGACATTACTCCTATGGGGAAAAGTCCGCATGGTGCTTCTTGTGTTCAATGCCGATGCAATTTTTGTGTTTCATCAACACTCTGAAGGTCCACAGATTACAGAATGCATTTAGATGTGCTTCGGAAACTACTACTAGTCTTCCAGTGAACGATAAAAGCGTAGACAGTTTAAAACATTACTCCCATGGAGAAAAGTCCGCATGGTGCTTATTGTGTTCAATGCCGATGCAATTTCTGTGTTTCATCAACAGTCTGAAGGTCCACAGATTACAGAATGAATCCAGATGTGATACGGGAACTTCTACTAGTCTTCCAGTGAACGATCAAAGCGTAGACAGTTTAAGACATTACTCCCATGGAGAAAAGTCCACATGGTGCTTATTGTGTTCAATGCCGATGCAATTTCTGTGTTTCATCAACAGTCTGAAGGTCCACAGATTACAGAATGCATCCAGTTGTGCTTCGGAAACTAGTACTAGTCTTCCAGTGAACGATCAAAGCGTAGACAGTTTAAGATGTTACTCCCATGGAGAAAAGTCCGCATGGTGATTATTGTGTTCAATGCCGATGCAATATTTGTCTTTCTTCAACACTCTGAAGGTCCACAAATTACAGAATGAATCCCGATGTCCTTCGGAAACTTATTCTAGTCTTCCAGTGAACGATCAAAGCGTAGACAGTTAAGGACATTACTACCATGGAGAGAAGTCCGCATGGTGCTTATTGTGTTCAATGCCGATGCCATTTCTGTGTTTCATCAACATTCTGAAGGTCCATAGATTACAGAATGCCTCCACTTGTGCTTCGGAAACTACTACTAGTCTTCCAGTGAACGATCAAAACGTAGACAGTTTAAGACATTACTCTCATGGAAAAAAGTCCGCATGGTGCTTATTGTGTTCAATGCCGATACAATTCCTGTGTTTCATCAACACTCTGAAGGTTTACAGATTACAGAATGCCTCCAGAAGTGCTTCGGAAGCTACTACTAGTCTTCCAGTGAACGATCAAAGCGTAGACAGTTTAGGAAATTACTCCCATGGAGAAAAGTCCGCATGGTGCATATTGTGTGCAATGCCGATGCAATTTTTGTGTTTCATCGACACTCTGAATGTCTACAGATTACAGAATGCATCCAGATGTGATTGACAAACTACTACTAGACTTCCAGTGAACGTTCAAAGCGTAGACAGTTTAAAACATTACTCCTATGGAGAAAAGTCCGCATGGTGCTTCTTGTGTTCAATGCCGATGCAATTTTTGTGTTTCATCAACACTCTGAAGGTCCACAGATTACAGAATGCATTTAGATGTGCTTCGGAAACTACTACTAGTCTTCCAGTGAACGATAAAAGCGTAGACAGTTTAAAACATTACTCCCATGGAGAAAAGTCCGCATGGTGCTTATTGTGTTCAATGCCGATGCAATTTCTGTGTTTCATCAACAGTCTGAAGGTCCACAGATTACGGAATGCATCCAGATGTGCTTCGGAGGCTACTACTAGTCTTCCAGTGAACGATCAAAGCGTAGACAGTTTAAGACATTACTCCCATGGAGAAAAATCAGCATGGTGCTTATTGTGTTCATTTCCGATGCAATTTTTGTCTTTCTTCAATACTCTGAAGGTCCACAGTTTACAGAATGCATCCCGATGTCCTTCGGAAACTAATACTAGTCTTCCAGTGAACGATCAAAATGTAGACAGTTTAAGACTTTACTCCCATGGAGAAAAGTCCACATGGTGCTTATTGTGTTCAATGCCGACGGAATTTTTGTGTTTCATCAACACTCTGAAGGTCCACAGATTTCAGAATGCCTCCAGATGTGCTTCGGAAACTACTACGAGTCTTCCAGGGAACGATCAAAGAGTAGACAGTTTGAGATGTTACTCCCATGGAGAAAAGTCCGCATGGTTCTTATTGTGTTCAATTCCGATGCAATTTCTGTGTTTCATCAACACTCTGAAGGTCCAGATCTGCTTCGGATACTACTACTAGTCTTCCAGTGAACGATAAAAGCGTAGACAGTTTAAAACATTACTCCCATGGAGAAAAGTCCGCATGGTGCTTATTGTGTGCAATGCCGATGCAATTTCTGTGTTTCATCAACAGTCTGAAGGTCCACAGATTACAGAATGCATCCAGATGTGCTTCGGAGGCTACTACTAGTCTTCTAGTGAACGATCAAAGCGTAGACAGTTTAAAACATTACTCCCATGGAGAAAAGTAAGCATGGTGCCTATTGTGTTCAATGCCGATGCAATTTTCGTGTTTCATCAACACTCAGAAGGTCCACAGATTACAGAATGCATCAAGTTGGGCTACGGAAACTAGTACTAGTCTTCCAGTGAACGATGAAAGCGTAGACAGTTTAAGACGTTACTCCCATGGAGAAAAGTCCGCATGGTGCTTATTGTGTTCAATGCCGATGCAATATTTGTCTTTCTTCAACACTCTGAAGGTCCACAGATTACAGAATGCATCCCGATGTCCTTCGGAAGCTAATACTAGTCTTCCAGTGAACGATCAAATCGTAGACAGTTAAGGACATTACTACCATGGAGAGAAGTCCGCATGGTGCTTATTGTGTTCAATGCCGACGCAATTTTTGTGTTTTATCAACACTCTGAAGGTCCACAGGTTTCAGAATGCGTCCAGATGTGCTTCGGAAACTACTACTAGTCTTCCAGGGAACGATCAAAACGTAGACAGATTAAGACATTACTCCCATGGAGAAAAGTAAGCATGGAGCTAATTTTGTTCAATGCCGATGCCATTTCTGTGTTTCATCAACATTCTGAAGGTCCATATATTACAGAATGCCTCCACTTGTGCTTCGGAAACTACTACTAGTCTTCCAGTGAACGATCAAAACGTAGACAGTTTAAGACATTACTCTCATGGAAAAAAGTCCGCATGGTGCTTATTGTGTTCAATGCCGATACAATTCCTGTGTTTCATCAACACTCTGAAGGTTTACAGATTACAGAATGCCTCCAGAAGTGCTTCGGAAGCTACTACTAGTCTTCCAGTGAACGATCAAAGCGTAGACAGTTTAGGAAATTACTCCCATGGAGAAAAGTCCGCATGGTGATTATTGTGTTCAATGCCGATGCAATTTTTGTGTTTCAACAACACTCTGAAGGTCCACAGATTACAGAATGCATCCAGATGTGCTTCGGAAACTACTACTAGTCTTCCAGTGAACGATCAAAGCGTAGACAGTTTAAAACATTACTCCCATGGAGAAAAGTCCGCATGGTGCTTATTGTGTTCAATGCCGATGCAATTTCTGTGTTTCATCAACAGTCTGAAGGACCACAGATTACAGAATGCATCCAGATGTGCTTCGGAAACTTCTACTAGTCTTCCAGTGAACGATCAAAGCGTACACAGTTTAAAACATTACTCCCATGGAGAAAAGTCCGCATGGTGCTTATTGTGTTCATTGCCGATGCAATTTTTGTCTTTCTTCAACACTCTGAAGGTCCACAGATAACAGAATGCATCCCGATGTCCTTCGGAAACTAATACTAGTCTTCCAGTGAACGATCAAAACGTAGACAGTTTAAGACATTACTCCCATGGAGAAAAGTCCACATGGTGCTTATTGTGTTCAATGCCGACGGAATTTTTGTGTTTCATCAACACTCTGAAGGTCCACAGATTTCAGAATGCCTCCAGATGTGCTTCGGAAACTACTACGAGTCTTCCAGGGAATGATCAAAGAGTCGACAGTTTGAGATGTTACTCCCATGGAGAAAAGTCCGCATGGTTCTTATTGTGTTCAATTCCGATGCAATTTCTGTGTTTCATCAACACTCTGAAGTTCCAGATCTGCTTCGGGAACTACTACTAGTCTTCCAGTGAACGATTAAAACGTAAACAGTTTAAGACATTACTCCCATGGAGAAAAGTCCACATGGTGCTTATTGTGTTCAATGCCGACGGAATTTTTGTGTTTCATCAACACTCTGAAGGTCCACAGATTTCAGAATGCCTCCAGATGTGCTTCGGAAAATACTACGAGTCTTCCAGGGAACGATCAAAGAGTAGACAGTTTGAGATGTTACTCCCATTAAGAAAAGTCCGCATGGTTCTTATTGTGTTCAATGCCGATGCAATTTCTGTGTTTCATCAACACTCTGAAGGTCCACAGATTATAGAATGCATCCAGATGTGCTTCAGAAACTACTACTAGTCTTCCAGTGAGCGATCAAAGCGTAGACAGTTTAAGGCATTACTCCCATGGAGAAAAGTCCACATGGTGCTTATTGTGTTCAATGCCGATGCAATATTTGTCTTTCTTCAACACTCTGAAGGCCTACAGATTACAAAATGCCTCCAGATGAGCTTCGGAAACTACTACTAGTCTTCCAGTGAACGATCAAAGCGTAGACAGTTAAGGACATTACTACCATGGAGAGAACTCCGCATGGTGCTTATTGTGTTCAATGCCGACGCAATTTTTGTGTTTTATCAACACTCTGAAGGTCCACAGGTTTCAGAATGCCTCCAGATGTGCTTCGGAAACTACTACTTGTCTTCCAGGGAACGATCAAAGCGTAGACAGATTAAGACATTACTCCCATGGAGAAAAGTAAGCATGGTGCTAATTGTGTTCAATGCCGATGCCATTTCTGTGTTTCATCAACATTCTGAAGGTCCAGAGATTACAGAATGCCTCCATTTGTGCTTCGGAAACTACTACTAGTCTTCCAGTGAACGATCAAAACGTAGACAGTTTAAGACATTACTCTCATGGAAAAAAGTCCGCATGGTACTTATTGTGTTCAATGCCGATGGAATTTCTGTGTTTCATCAACACTCTGAAGGTCCACAGATTACAGTCTGCCTCCAGATGTGCTTCGGAAACTACTACTTGTCTTCCAGTGAACGATCAAAGCGTAGACAATTTAGGAAATTACTCCCATGGAGAAAAGTCCGCATGGTGCATATTGTGTGCAATGCCGATGCAATTTTTGTGTTTCATCGACACTCTGAAGGCCTACAGATTACAGAATGCATTTAGATGTGCTTCGGAAACTACTACTAGTCTTCCAGTGAACGATAAAAGCGTAGACAGTTTAAAACATTACTCCCATGGAGAAAAGTCCGCATGGTGCTTATTGTGTTCAATGCCGATGCAATTTCTGTGTTTCATCAACAGTCTGAAGGTCCACAGATTACAGAATGCATCCAGATGTGCTTCGGAGGCTACTACTAGTCTTCCAGTGAACGATCAAAGCGTAGACAGTTTGAAACATTACTCCCATGGAGAAAAGTAAGCATGGTGCTTATTGTGTTCAATGCCGATGCAATTTTCGTGTTTCATCAACACTCTGAAGGTCCACAGATTACAGAATGCATCCAGTTGTGCTTCAAAAACTAGTACTAGTCTTCCAGTGAACGATCAAAGCGTAGACAGTTAAGGACATTACTACCATGGAGAGAAGTCCGCATGGTGCTTATTGTGTTCAATGCCGATGCAATTTTTTTGTTTCATCGACAATCTGAAGGCCTACAGATTACAGAATGCATCCAGATGTGCTTGAGAAACTACTACTAGTCTTCCAGTGAACGTTCAAAGCGTAGACAGTTTAAGACATTACTCCTATGGAGAAAAGTCCGCATGGTGCTTCTTGTGTTCAATGCCGATGCAATTTTTGTGTTTCATCAACACTCTGAAGGTCCACAGATTACAGAATGCATTTAGATGTGCTTCGGAAACTAGTACTAGTCTTCCAGTGAACGATAAAAGCGTAGACAGTTTAAAACATTACTCCCATGGAGAAAAGTCCGCATGGTGCTTATTGTGTTCAATGCCGATGCAATTTCTGTGTTTCATCAACAGTCTGAAGGTCCACAGATTACAGAATGCATCCAGATGTGCTTCGGAGGCTACTACTAGTCTTCCAGTGAACGATCAAAGCGTAGACAGTTTGAAACATTACTCCCATGGAGAAAAGTAAGCATGGTGCTTATTGTGTTCAATGCCGATGCAATTCCTGTGTTTCATCAACACTCTGAAGGTTCACAGATTACAGAATGCCTCCAGAAGTGCTTCGGAAGCTACTACTAGTCTTCCAGTGAACGATCAAAGCGTAGACAGTTTAGGAAATTACTCCCATGGAGAAAAGTCCGCATGGTGATTATTGTGTTCAATGCCGATGCAATTTTTGTGTTTCAACAACACTCTGAAGGTCCACAGATTACAGAATGCATCCAGATGTGCTTCGGAAACTACTACTAGTCTTCCAGTGAACGATCAAAGCGTAGACAGTTTAAAACATTACTCCCATGGAGAAAAGTCCGCATGGTGCTTATTGTGTTCAATGCCGATGCAATTTCTGTGTTTCATCAACAGTCTGAAGGACCACAGATTACAGAATGCATCCAGATGTGCTTCGGAAACTTCTACTAGTCTTCCAGTGAACGATCAAAGCGTACACAGTTTAAAACATTACTCCCATGGAGAAAAGTCCGCATGGTGCTTATTGTGTTCATTGCCGATGCAATTTTTGTCTTTCTTCAACACTCTGAAGGTCCACAGATAACAGAATGCATCCCGATGTCCTTCGGAAACTAATACTAGTCTTCCAGTGAACGATCAAAACGTAGACAGTTTAAGACATTACTCCCATGGAGAAAAGTCCACATGGTGCTTATTGTGTTCAATGCCGACGGAATTTTTGTGTTTCATCAACACTCTGAAGGTCCACAGATTTCAGAATGCCTCCAGATGTGCTTCGGAAACTACTACGAGTCTTCCAGGGAATGATCGAAGAGTCGACAGTTTGAGATGTTACTCCCATGGAGAAAAGTCCGCATGGTTCTTATTGTGTTCAATTCCGATGCAATTTCTGTGTTTCATCAACACTCTGAAGTTCCAGATCTGCTTCGGGAACTACTACTAGTCTTCCAGTGAACGATTAAAACGTAAACAGTTTAAGACATTACTCCCATGGAGAAAAGTCCACATGGTGCTTATTGTGTTCAATGCCGACGGAATTTTTGTGTTTCATCAACACTCTGAAGGTCCACAGATTTCAGAATGCCTCCAGATGTGCTTCGGAAAATACTACGAGTCTTCCAGGGAACGATCAAAGAGTAGACAGTTTGAGATGTTACTCCCATTAAGAAAAGTCCGCATGGTTCTTATTGTGTTCAATGCCGATGCAATTTCTGTGTTTCATCAACACTCTGAAGGTCCACAGATTATAGAATGCATCCAGATGTGCTTCAGAAACTACTACTAGTCTTCCAGTGAGCGATCAAAGCGTAGACAGTTTAAGGCATTACTCCCATGGAGAAAAGTCCACATGGTGCTTATTGTGTTCAATGCCGATGCAATATTTGTCTTTCTTCAACACTCTGAAGGCCTACAGATTACAAAATGCCTCCAGATGAGCTTCGGAAACTACTACTAGTCTTCCAGTGAACGATCAAAGCGTAGACAGTTAAGGACATTACTACCATGGAGAGAACTCCGCATGGTGCTTATTGTGTTCAATGCCGACGCAATTTTTGTGTTTTATCAACACTCTGAAGGTCCACAGGTTTCAGAATGCCTCCAGATGTGCTTCGGAAACTACTACTTGTCTTCCAGGGAACGATCAAAGCGTAGGCAGATTAAGACATTACTCCCATGGAGAAAAGTAAGCATGGTGCTAATTGTGTTCAATGCCGATGCCATTTCTGTGTTTCATCAACATTCTGAAGGTCCAGAGATTACAGAATGCCTCCATTTGTGCTTCGGAAACTACTACTAGTCTTCCAGTGAACGATCAAAACGTAGACAGTTTAAGACATTACTCTCATGGAAAAAAGTCCGCATGGTACTTATTGTGTTCAATGCCGATGGAATTTCTGTGTTTCATCAACACTCTGAAGGTCCACAGATTACAGTCTGCCTCCAGATGTGCTTCGGAAACTACTACTTGTCTTCCAGTGAACGATCAAAGCGTAGACAATTTAGGAAATTACTCCCATGGAGAAAAGTCCGCATGGTGCATATTGTGTGCAATGCCGATGCAATTTTTGTGTTTCATCGACACTCTGAAGGCCTACAGATTACAGAATGCATTTAGATGTGCTTCGGAAACTACTACTAGTCTTCCAGTGAACGATAAAAGCGTAGACAGTTTAAAACATTACTCCCATGGAGAAAAGTCCGCATGGTGCTTATTGTGTTCAATGCCGATGCAATTTCTGTGTTTCATCAACAGTCTGAAGGTCCACAGATTACAGAATGCATCCAGATGTGCTTCGGAGGCTACTACTAGTCTTCCAGTGAACGATCAAAGCGTAGACAGTTTGAAACATTACTCCCATGGAGAAAAGTAAGCATGGTGCTTATTGTGTTCAATGCCGATGCAATTTTCGTGTTTCATCAACACTCTGAAGGTCCACAGATTACAGAATGCATCCAGTTGTGCTTCAAAAACTAGTACTAGTCTTCCAGTGAACGATCAAAGCGTAGACAGTTAAGGACATTACTACCATGGAGAGAAGTCCGCATGGTGCTTATTGTGTTCAATGCCGATGCAATTTTTTTGTTTCATCGACAATCTGAAGGCCTACAGATTACAGAATGCATCCAGATGTGCTTGAGAAACTACTACTAGTCTTCCAGTGAACGTTCAAAGCGTAGACAGTTTAAGACATTACTCCTATGGAGAAAAGTCCGCATGGTGCTTCTTGTGTTCAATGCCGATGCAATTTTTGTGTTTCATCAACACTCTGAAGGTCCACAGATTACAGAATGCATTTAGATGTGCTTCGGAAACTAGTACTAGTCTTCCAGTGAACGATAAAAGCGTAGACAGTTTAAAACATTACTCCCATGGAGAAAAGTCCGCATGGTGCTTATTGTGTTCAATGCCGATGCAATTTCTGTGTTTCATCAACAGTCTGAAGGTCCACAGATTACAGAATGCATCCAGATGTGCTTCGGAGGCTACTACTAGTCTTCCAGTGAACGATCAAAGCGTAGACAGTTTGAAACATTACTCCCATGGAGAAAAGTAAGCATGGTGCTTATTGTGTTCAATGCCGATGCAATTTCTGTGTTTCATCAACAGTCTGAAGGTCCACAGATTACAGAATGCATCCAGATGTGCTTCGGAGGCTACTACTAGTCTTCCAGTGAACGATCAAAGCGTAGACAGATTGAAACATTACTCCCATGGAGAAAAGTAAGCATGGTGCTTATTGTGTTCAATCCCGATGCAATTTTCGTGTTTCATCAACACTCTGAAGGTCCACAGATTACAGAATGCATCCAGTTGTGCTTCGGAAACTAGTACTAGTCTTCCAGTGAACGATCAAAGCGTAGACAGTTAAGGACATTACTACCATGGAGAGAAGTCCGCATGGTGCTTATTGTGTTCAATGCCGACGCAATTTTTGTGCTTTATCAACACTCTGAATGTCCACAGGTTTCAGAATGCGTCCAGATGTGCTTCGGAAACTACTACTAGTCTACCAGGGAACGATCAAAGCGTAGACAGATTAAGACATTACTCCCATGGAGAAAAGTAAGCATGGTGCTAATTGTGTTCAATGCCGATGCCATTTCTGTGTTTCATCAACATTCTGAAGGTCCACAGATTACAGAATGCATCCAGATGTGCTTCGGAAACTACTACTAGTCTTCCAGTGAACGATCAAAGCGTAGACAGTTTAAAACATTACTCCCATGGAGAAAAGTGCGCATGGTGCTTATTGTGTTCAATGCCGATGCAATTTCTGTGTTTCATCAACAGTCTGAAGGTCCACAGATTACAGAATGCCACCACTTGTGCTTCGGAAACTACTACTAGTCTTCCAGTGAACGATCAAAACGTAGACAGTTTAAGACATTACTCTCATGGAAAAAAGTCCGCATGGTGCTTATTGTGTTCAATGCCGATACAATTCCTGTGTTTCATCAACACTCTGAAGGTTTACAGATTACAGAATGCCTCCAGATGTGCTTCGGAAGCTACTACTAGTCTTCCAGTGAACGATCAAAGCGTAGACAGTTTAGGAAATTACTCCCATGGAGAAAAGTCCGCATGGTGCTTATTGTGTGCAATGCCGATGCAATTTTTGTGTTTCATCGACACTCTGAAGGTCTACAGATTACAGAATGCATCCAGATGTGATTGAGAAACTACTACTAGACTTCCAGTGAACGTTCAAAGCGTAGACAGTTTAAAACATTACTCCAATGGAGAAAAGTCCGCATGGTGCTTCTTGTGTTCAATGCCGATGCAATTTTTGTGTTTCATCAACACTCTGAAGGTCCACAGATTACAGAATGCATCCAGATGTGCTTCGGAAACTACTACTAGTCTTCCAGTGAACGATCAAAGCGTAGACAGTTTAAAACATTACTCCCATGGAGAAAAGTCCGCATGGTGCTTATTGTGTTCAATGCCGATGCAATTTCTGTGTTTCATCAACAGTCTGAAGGTCCACAGATTACAGAATGCATCCAGATGTGCTTCGGAGGCTACTAATAGTCTTCCAGTGAACGATCAAAGCGTAGACAGTTTAAGACATTACTCCCATGGAGAAAAATCCGCATGGTGCTTATTGTGTTCATTTCCGATGCAATTTTTGTCTTTCTTCAACACTCTGAAGGTCCACAGATTACAGAATGCATCCCGATGTCCTTCGGAAACTAATACTAGTCTTCCAGTACACGATCAAAACGTAGACAGTTTAAGACATTACTCCCATGGAGAAAAGTCCACACGGTGCTTATTGTGTTCAATGCCGACGGAATTTTTGTGTTTCATCAACACTCTGAAGGTCCACAGATTTCAGAATGCCTCCAGATGTGCTTCGGAAACTACTACGAGTCTTCCAGGGAACGATCAAAGAGTAGACAGTTTGAGATGTTACTCCCATGGAGAAAAGTCCGCATGGTTCCTATTGTGTTCAATTCCGATGCAATTTCTGTGTTTCATCAACACTCTGAAGGTCCAGATCTGCTTCGGAAACTACTACTAGTCTTCCAGTGAACGATGAAAGCGTAGACAGTTTAAAACATTACTCCCATGGAGAAAAGTAAGCATGGTGCTTATTGTGTTCAATGCCGATGCAATTTTCGTGTTTCATCAACACTCTGAAGGTCCACAGATTACAGAATGCATCAAGTTGTGCTTCGGAAACTAGTACTAGTCTTCCAGTGAACGATCAAAACGTAGACAGTTTAAGACGTAACTCCCATGGAGAAAAGTCCGCGTGGTTCTTATTGTGTTCAATGCTGACGCAATTTCTGTGTTTCATCAACACTCTGAAGGTCCACAGATTACAGAATGCATCCAGATGTGCTTCAGAAACTACTACTAGTCTTCCAGTGAACGATCAAAGCGTAGACAGTTTAAGGCATTACTCCCATGGAGAAAAGTACACATGGTGCTTATTGTGTTCAATGCCGATGCAATATTTGTCTTTCTTCAACACTCTGAAGGTCCACAGATTACAGAATGCATCCCGATGTTCTTCGGAAACTAATACTAGTCTTCCAGTGAACGATCAAAGCGTAGACAGTTAAGGACATGACTACCATGGAGAGAAGTCCGCATGGTGCTTATTGTGTTCAATGCCGACGCAATTTTTGTGTTTTATCAACACTCTGAAGGTCCAGAGATTACAGAATGCCCCCACTTGTGCTTCGGAAACTACTACTAGTTTTCCAGTGAACGATCAAAAGCGTAGACAGTTTAAGACATTACTCCAATGAAGAAAAGTCCGCATGGTGCTAATTGTGTTCAATGCCGATGCCATTTCTGTGTTTCATCAACATTCTGAAGGTCCAGAGATTACAGAATGCCTCCACTTGTGCTTCGGAAACTACTACTAGTCTTCCAGTGAACGATCAAAACGTAGACAGTTTAAGACATTACTCTCATGGAAAAAAGTCCGCATGGTGCTTATTGTGTTCAATGCCGATACAATTCCTGTGTTTCATCAACACTCTGAAGGTCCACAGGTTACAGAATGCATCCAGATCTGCTTCGGAAACTACTACTAGTCTTCCAGTGAACGATCAAAGCTAAGACAGTTTAAGACATTACTCCAATGAAGAAAAGTCCGCATGGTGTTTATTGTGTTCAATGCCGATGCAATTTCTGTGTTTCATCAACACTCTGAAGGTCCACAGATTACAGAATACCTCCAGATGTGCTTCGGAAACTACTACTAGTCTTCCAGGGAACGATCAAAGCGTAGACAATATTAGACATTACTCAAATGGAGAAAAGTCTGCATGGTGTTTATTGTGTTAAATGCCGATGCAATTTCTGTGTTTCATCAACACTCTGAAGGTCCACAGATTACAGAATGCATCCAGATGTGCTTCAGAAACTACTACTAGTCTTCCAGTGAACGATCAAAACGTAGACAGTTTAAGACATTACTCCCATGGAGAAAAGTCCACATGGTGCTTATTGTGTTCAATGCCGACGGAATTTTTGTGTTTCATCAACACTCTGAAGGTCCACAGATTTCAGAATGCCTCCAGATGTGTTTCGGAAACTACTACGAGTCTTCCAGGGAACGATCAAAGAGTAGACAGTTTGAGATGTTACTCCCGTGGAGAAAAGTCCGCATGGTTCTTATTGTGTTCAATTCCGATGCAATTTCTGTGTTTCATCAACACTCTGAAGGTCCACAGATTTCAGAATGCCTCCAGATGTGCTTCGGAAACTACTACGAGTCTTCCAGGGAACGATCAAAGAGTGGACAATTTGAGATGTTACTCCCATGGAGAAAAGTCCGCATGGTTCTTATTGCGTTCAATTCTGATGCAATTTCTGTGTTTCATCAACACTCTGAAGGTCCACAGATTACAGAATGCATCCAGATGTGCTTCAGAAACTACTACTAGTCTTCCAGCGAACTATCAAAGCGTAGACAGTTTAAGACATTACTCCCATGGAGAAAAGTCCGCATGGTGCTTATTGTGTTCAATGCCGATGCAATTTTTGTCTTTCTTCAACACTCTGAAGGTCCACAGATTACAGAATGCATCTCGATGTCCTTCGGAAACTAATACTAGTCTTCCAGTGAACGATCAAAACGTAGACAGTTTAAGACATTACTCCCATGGAGAAAAGTCCACATGGTGGTTATTGTATTCAATGCCGATGCAATTTCTGTGTTTCATCAACACTCTGAAGGTCCACAGCTTACAGAATCCATCCAGATGTGCTTCGGAAACTACTACTAGTCTTCCAGAGAACGATCAAAGCGTAGACAGTTTAAGACATTACTCCCATGGAGAAAAGTCCGCATGGTGCTTATTGTGTTCAATGCCGATGCAATTTTTGTTTTTCATCAACACTCTGAAGGTCCACAGGTTGCAGAATGCATCCAGATCTGCTTCGGAAACTACTACTAGTCTTCCAGTGAACGATCAAAGCCTAGACAGTTTAAGACATTACTCCAATGAAGAAAAGTCCGCATGGTGCTTATTGTGTTCAATGCCGATGCAATTTCTGTGTTTCATCAACACTCTGAAGGTCCACAGATTACAGAATACCTCCAGATGTGCTTCGGAAACTACTACTAGTCTTCCAGGGAACGTTCAAAGCGTAGACAGTTTGAGACATTACTCCCATGGACAAAAGTCCGCATGGTGCTTATTGTGTTCAATGCCGATGCAATTTTTGTGTTTCATCAACACTCTGAGGTCCACAGATTACAGAATGTATCCAGATATGCTTCGGAAACTACTACTAGCCTTCCAGGGAACGATCAAAGCGTAGACAATATTACACATTACTCCCATGGAGAAAAGTCTGCATGGTGTTTATTGTGTTAAATGCCGATGCAAAATCTGTGTTTCATCAACACTCTGAAGGTCCACAGATTACAGAATGCATCCAGATGTGCTTCAGAAACTACTACTAGTCTTCCAGTGAACGATCAAAGCGTAGACAGTTTAAAACATTACTCCCATGGAGAAAAGTCCGCATGGTGCTTATTGTTTTCAATGCCGATGCAATTTCTGTGTTTCATCAACAGTCTGAAGGTCCACATACTACAGAATGCATCCAGATGTGCTTCGGATTCTACTACTAGTCTTCCAGTGAACGATCAAAGCGTAGACAGTTTAAGACGTAACTCCCATGGAGAAAAGTCCGCGTGGTTCTTATTGTGTTCAATGCCGACGCAATTTCTGTGTTTCATCAACACTCTGAAGGTCCACAGATTACAGAATGCATCCAGTTGTGCTTCAGAAACTACTACTAGTCTTCCAGTGAACGATCAAAGCGTAGACAGTTTAAGGCATTACTCCCACGGAGAAAAGTCCACATGGTGCTTATTGTATTCAATGCCGATGCAATTTCTGTGTTTCATAAACACTCTGAAGGTCCACTGATTACAGAAACCATCCAGATGTGCTTCGGAAACTACTACTAGTCTTCCAGTGAACGATCAAAGCGTAGACAGTTTAAGACATTACTCCCATGGAGAAAAGTCCGCATGGTGCTTATTGTGTTCCATGCCGATGCTTTGTTTGTGTTTCATCAACACTCTGAAGGTCCACAGGTTACAGAATGCATCCAGATGTGCTTCAGAAACTACTACTAGTCTTCCAGTGAACGTTCAAAGCGTAGACTGTTTAAGACATTACTCCAATGAAGAAATGTAAGCATGGTGCTTATTGTGTTCAATGCCGATGCAATTTCTGTGTTTCATCAACACTCTGAAGGTCCACAGATTACAGAATACCTCCAGATGTGCTTCGGAAACTACTACTTGTCTTCCAGTGTACGATCAAAGCGTAGACAGTTTAGGACAATACTCCCATGGAGGAAAGTCCGCATGGTGCTTATTGTGTTCAATGCCGATGCAATTTTTGTGTTTCATCGACACTCTGAAGGCCTACAGATTACAGAATGCATCCAGATGTGCTTGAGAAACTACTACTAGTCTTCCAGTGAACGTTCAAAGCGTAGACAGTTTAAGACATTACTCCTATGGAGAAAAGTCCGCATGGTGCTTCTTGTGTTCAATGCCGGTGCAATTTTTGTGTTTCATCAACACTCTGAAGGTCCACAGATTACAGAATGCATCCAGATGTGCTTCGGAAACTACTACTAGTGTTCCAGTGAATGATCAAAGCGTAGACAGTTTAAAACATTACTCCCATGGAGAAAAGTCCGCATGGTGCTTATTGTGTTCAATGCCGATGCAATTTCTGTGTTTCATCAACAGTCTGAAGGTCCACAGATTACAGAATGCATCCAGATGTGCTTCGGAGGCTACTACTAGTCTTCCAGTGAACGATCATAGCGTAGACAGTTTAAAACATTACTCCCATGGAGAAAAGTAAGCATGGTGCTTATTGTGTTCAATGCCGATGCAATTTTCGTGTTTCATCAACACTCTGAAGGTCCACAGATTACAGAATGCATCGAGTTGTGCTTCGGAAACTAGTACTAGTCTTCCAGTGAACGATCAAAGCGTAGACAGTTTAAGACGTTACTCAAATGGAGAAAAGTCCGCGTGGTTCTTATTGTGTTCAATGCCGATGCAATTTTTGTCTTTCTTCAACACTCTGAAGGTCCACAGATTACAGAATGCATCCCGATGTCCTTCGGAAACTAATACTAGTCATCCAGTGAACGATCAAAGCGTAGACAGTTTAAGACATTACTACCATGGAGAGAAGTCCGCATGGTGCTTATTGTGTTCAATGTCGACGCAATTTTTGTGTTTTATCAACACTCTGAAGGTCCACAGATTTCAGAATGCCTCCAGATGTGCTTCGGAAACTACTACTAGTCTTCCAGGGAACGATCAAAGCGTAGACAGATTAAGACATTACTCCCATGGAGAAAAGTAAGCATAATGCTAATTGTGTTCAATGCCGATGCCATTTCTGTGTTTCATCAACACTCTGAAGGTCCACAGATTTCAGAATGCATCCAGATGTGCTTCGGAAACTACTACTATCTTCCAGTGAAAGATCAAAGCGCAGACAGTTTAAGACATTACTCCCATGGAGAAAAGACCACATCGTGCTTATTGTGTTCAATGCCGACGCAATTTTTGTGTTTCATCAACACTCTGAAGGTCCACAGATTTCAGAATGCCTCCAGATGTGATTCGGAAACTACTACGAGTCTTCCAGGGAACGATCAAATAGTAGACAGTTTGAGATGTTACTCCCATGGAGAAAAGTCCGCATGGTTCTTATTGTGTTCAATTCCGATGAAATTTTCGTGTTTCATCAACACTCTGAAGGTCCACAGATTACAGAATGCATCCAGTTGTGCTTCGGAAACTAGTACTAGTCTTCCAGTGAACGATCAAAGCGTAGACAGTTTAAGACATTACTCCCATGGAGAGAAGTCCGCATGGTGCTTATTGTGTTCAATGCCGGCGCAATTTTTGTGTTTCATCAACACTCTGAAGGTCCACAGACTTCAGAATGCCTCCAGATGAGCTTCGGAAACTACTACTAGTCTTCCAGTGAACGATCAAAGCGTAGACAGTTTAAGCTATTACTCCCATGGAGAAAAGTCCGCATGGTGCTTATTGTGTTCAATGCCGACGCAATTTTTGTGTTTCATCAACACTCTGAAGGTCCACAGATTACAGAATTAATGCAGATGTGCTTCGGAAACTACTACTAGTCTTCCAGGGAACGATTAAAGCGTAGACAGTTTAAGACATTACTCCCACTGAGAAAAGTCCGCATGGTGCTTATTGTGTTCAATGCCGATGCAATTCTTGTGTTTCATCAACACTCTGAAGGTCACAGGTTACAGAATGCATTCAGATGTGCTTCGGAAACTACTACTAGTCTTCCAGTGAACGATCAAAGCGTAGACAGTTTAAGACATTACTCCAATGGAGAAAAGTCCGCATGGTGCTTATTGTGTTCAATGCCGATGCAATTTCTGTGTTTCATCAACACTCTGAAGGTCCACAGATTACAGAATGCCTCCAGATGTGCTTCGGAAACTACTACTAGTCTTCCAGTGTACGATCAAAGCGTAGACAGATTAGGAAATTACTCCCATGGAGAAAAGTCCGCATGGTGCTTATTGTGTTCAATGCCGATGCAACTTTTGTGTTTCATCGACACTCTGAAGGTCTACAGATTACAGAATGCATCCAGATGTGCTTGAGAAACTACTACTAGTCTTCCAGTGAACGTTCAAAGCGTAGACAGTTTAAGACATTACTCCTATGGAGAAAAGTCCGCATGGTGCTTCTTGTGTTCAATGCCGATGCAATTTTTGTGTTTCATCGACACTCTGAAGGTCTACAGATTACAGAATGCATCCAGATGTGCTTGGGAAACTACTACTAGTCTTCCAGTGAACGTTCAAAGCGTAGACAGTTTAAAACATTACTCCCATGGAGAAAAGTTCGCATGGTGCTTATTGTGTTCAATGCCGATGCAATTTCTGTGTTTCATCAACAGTCTGAAGGTCCACAGATTACAGAATGCATCTAGATGTGCTTCGGAGGCTACTACTAGTCTTCCAGTGAACGATCAAAGCGTAGACAGTTTAAAACATTACTCCCATGGAGAAAAGTAAGCATGGTGCTTATTGTGTTCAATACCGATGCAATTTTCGTGTTTCATCAACACTCTGAAGGTCCACAGATTACAGAATGCATCCAGTTGTGCTTCGGAAACTAGTACTAGTCTTCCAGTGAACGATCAAAGCGTAGACAGTTTAAGACGTTACTCCCATGTAGAAAAGTCCGCATGGTTCTTATTGTGTTCAATGCCGATGCAATTTCTGTGTTTCATCAACACTCTGAAGGTCCACAATTTACAGAATGCATCCAGATGTGCTTCAGAAACTACTACTAGTCTTCCAGCGAACGATCAAAGCGTAGACAGTTTAAGACATTACTCCCATGGAGAAAAGTCTGCATGGTGCTTATTGTGTTCAATGCCGATGCAATTTTTGTCTTTCTTCAACACTCTGAAGGTCCACAGGTTACAGAATGCATCCCGATGTCCTTTCGAAAACTATTACTAGTCTTCCAGTGAACGATCAAAACGTAGACAGTTTAAGACATTACTCCCACGGAGAAAAGTCCACATGGTGCTTATTGTGTTCAATGCCGACGGAATTTTTGTGTTTCATCAACACTCTGAAGGTCCACAGATTTCAGAATGCCTCCAGATGTGCTTCGGAAACTACTACGAGTCTTCCAGCGAACTATCAAAGCGTAGACAGTTTAAGACATTACTCCCATGGAGAAAAGTCCACATGGTGCTTATTGTGTTCAATGCCGACGGAATTTTTGTGTTTCATCAACACTCTGAAGGTCCACAGATTTCAGAATGCCTCCAGATGTGTTTCGGAAACTACTACGAGTCTTCCAGGGAACGATCAAAGAGTAGACAGTTTGAGATGTAACTCCCATGGAGAAAAGTCCGCATGGTACTTATTGTGTTCAATGCCGACGCAATTTTTGTGTTTCATCAACACTCTGAAGGTCCACAGATTTCAGAATGCCTCCAGATGTGCTTCGGAAACTACTACTAGTCTTCCAGTGAACGATCAAAGCGTAGACAGTTTAAGACATTACCCCCATGGAGAAAAGTCCGCATGGTGCTTATTGTGTTCAATGCCGACGCAATTTTTGTGTTTCATCAACACTCTGAAGGTCCACAGATTACAGAATTAATGCAGATGTGCTTCGGAAACTACTACTAGTCTTTCAGGGAACGATTAAAGCGTAGACAGTTTAAGACATTACTCCCATGGTGAAAAGTCCGCATGGTGCTTATTGTGTTCAATACCGATGCAATTTTTGTCTTTCTTCAACACTCTGAAGGTCCACAGGTTACAGAATGCATCCCGATGTCCTTTCGGAAACTATTACTAGTCTTCCAGTGAACGATCAAAACGTAGACAGTTTAAGACATTACTCCCACGGAGAAAAGTCCACATGGTGCTTATTGTGTTCAATGCCGATGCAATTTCTGTGTTTCATCAACAGTCTGAAGGTCCACAGATTACAGAATGCATCCAGATGTGCTTTGGAGGCTACTACTAGTCTTCCAGTGAACGATCAAAGCGTAGACAGTTTAAAACATTACTCCCATGGAGAAAAGTAAGCATGGTGCTTATTGTATTCAATGCCGATGCAATTTTCGTGTTTCATCAACACTCTGAAGGTCTACAGATTACAGAATGCATCCAGTTGTGCTTCGGAAACTAGTACTAGTCTTCCAGTGAACGATCAAAGCGTAGACAGTGTAAGACGTTACTCCCATGGAGAAAAGTCCGCACGGATCTTATTGTGTTCAATGCCGATGCAATTTCTGTGTTTCATCAACACTCTGAAGGTCCACAGATTACAGAATGCATCCAGATGTGCTTCAGAAACTACTACTAGTCTTCCAGCGAACGATCAAAGCGTAGACAGTTTAAGACATTACTCCCATGGAGAAAGGTCCGTATGGTGCTTATTGTGTTCAATGCCGATGCAATTTTTGTCTTTCTTCAACACTCTGAAGGTCCACAGATTACAGAATGCATCCCGATGTCCTGCGGAAACTAATACTAGTCTTCCAGTGAACGATCAAAGCGTAGACAGTTTAAGACATTACTACCATGGAGAGAAGTCCGCATGGAGCTTATTGTGCTCAATGCCGTCGCAATTTTATCAACACTCTGAAGGTCCACAGATTTCAGAATGCCTCAAGATGTGCTTCGGAAACTACTACTAGTCTTCCAGGGAACGATCAGAGCGTAGACAGATTAAGACATTACTCCCATGGAGAAAAGTAAGCATGGTGCTAATTGTGTTCAATGCCGATGCCATTTCTGTGTTTCATCAACACTCTGAAGGTCCAGAGATTACAGAATGCCTCCACTTGTGCTTCGGAAACTACTACTAGTCTTCCAGTGAACGATCAAAACGTAGACAGTTTAAGACATTACTCTCATGGAGAAAAGTCCGCATGGTGCTTATTGTGTTCAATGCTGATTCAATTCCTGTGTTTCATCAACACTCTGAAGGTTTACAGATTACAGAATGCCTCCAGAAGTGCTTCGGAAACTACTACTAGTCTTCCAGTATACGATCAAAGCGTAGACAGTTTAAGACATTACTCCCATGGAGAAAATTCCGCATGGTGCTTATTGTATTCAATGCCGATGCAATTTTTGTGTTTGATCAACACTCTGAAGGTCCACAGATTACAGAATGCCTCCAGATGTGTTTCGGAAACTACTACTAGTCCTCCAGTGTACGATCAAAGCGTAGACAGTATAAGACATTACTCCCATGGAGATATGTCAGCATTGTGCTTATTGTGTTCAATGCCGATGCAATTTTTGTGTTTCATCAATACTCTGAAGGTTCACAGATTACACAATGCTTCCAGATGTGCTTCGGAAACTACTACTAGTCTTCCAGTGTACGATCAAAGTGTAGACAGTTTACGACATTACTCCCATGGAGAAAAGTCAGCATCTTGCATATTGTGTTCAATGCGGATGCAGTTTTTGTGTTTCACCAACACACTGAACGTCCACAGATTACAGAATGCCTCCAGATGTGCTTCGGAAACTACTACTAGTCTTCCAGGGAACGATCAAACGTAGACAGTTTAAGACATTACTCCAATGGAGAAAAGTCTGCATGTTTCTTATTGTGTTCAATGCCGATGCAATTTCTGTGTTTCATCAACACTCTGAAGGTCCAGAGATTACAGAATGCCTCCACTTGTGCTTCGGAAACTACTACTAGTCTTCCAGTGATCGATCAAAGCGTAGACAGTTTAAGACATTACTCCCATGGAGAAAAGTCTGCATGGTGCTTATTGTGTTCAATGCCGATGCAATTTCTGTGTTTCATCAACACTCTGAAGGTCCACAGGTTACAAAATGCCTCCAGATGTGCTTTGGAAACTACTACTAGTCTTCCAGGGAACGATCAAAGCGTAGACAGTTTACGACATTATTCCCATGTGGAAAAGTCCGCATGGTTCTTATTGTGTTCAATGCCGATGCAATTTCTGTGTTTGATCAACACTCTGAAGGTCCACAGATTTCAGAATGCCTCCAGATATGCTTCGGAAACTACTACTAGTCTTCCAGGGATCGATCAAAGCGTAGACAGTTTAAGACATTACTCCCATGGAGAAAAGTCTGTATGGTGCTTATTGTGTTCAATGCCGATGCAATTTCTGTGCTTCATCAACACTCTGAAGGTCCACAGTTTACAAAATGCCTCCAGATGTGCTTTGGAAACTACTACTAGTCTTCCAGGGAACGATCAAAGCGTATACAGTTTATGACATTACTCCCATGTGGAAAAGTCCGCATGGTTCTTATTGTGTTCAATGCCGATGCAATTTCTGTGTTTCATCAACACTCTGAAGGTCCTCAGATTTCAGAATGCCTCCAGATGTGCTTCGGAAACTACTACGAGTCTTCCAGAGAACGATCAAATCGTAGACAGTTTAAGACATTACTCCCATGGAGAAAAGTCCACATGGTGCTTATTGTGTTCAATGCTGACGCAATTTTTGTGTTTCATCAACACTCTGAAGGTCCACAGATTTCAGAATGCCTCCAGATGTGCTTCGGAAACTACTACGAGTCTTCCAGGGAACGATGAAAGAGTAGACAGTTTGAGATGTTACTCCCATGGAGAAAAGTCCGCATGGTTCTTATTGAGTTCAATTCCGATGCAATTTCTGTGTTTGATCAACACTCTGAAGGTCCACATATTACAGAATGCATCCAGGGGTGCTTCGGAAACTACTACTAGTCTTCCAGGGATCGATCAAAACGTAGACAGTTTAAGACATTACTCCCACGGAGAAAAGTCCACATGGTGCTTATTGTGTTCAATGCCGACGGAATTTTTGTGTTTCATCAACACTCTGAAGGTCCACAGATTTCAGAATGCCTCCAGATGTGCTTCGGAAACTACTACGAGTCTTCCAGCGAACTATCAAAGCGTAGACAGTTTAAGACATTACTCCCATGGAGAAAAGTCCACATGGTGCTTATTGTGTTCAATGCCGACGGAATTTTTGTGTTTCATCAACACTCTGAAGGTCCACAGATTTCAGAATGCCTCCAGATGTGTTTCGGAAACTACTACGAGTCTTCCAGGGAACGATCAAAGAGTAGACAGTTTGAGATGTAACTCCCATGGAGAAAAGTCCGCATGGTACTTATTGTGTTCAATGCCGACGCAATTTTTGTGTTTCATCAACACTCTGAAGGTCCACAGATTTCAGAATGCCTCCAGATGTGCTTCGGAAACTACTACTAGTCTTCCAGTGAACGATCAAAGCGTAGACAGTTTAAGACATTACCCCCATGGAGAAAAGTCCGCATGGTGCTTATTGTGTTCAATGCCGACGCAATTTTTGTGTTTCATCAACACTCTGAAGGTCCACAGATTACAGAATTAATGCAGATGTGCTTCGGAAACTACTACTAGTCTTTCAGGGAACGATTAAAGCGTAGACAGTTTAAGACATTACTCCCATGGTGAAAAGTCCGCATGGTGCTTATTGTGTTCAATACCGATGCAATTTTTGTCTTTCTTCAACACTCTGAAGGTCCACAGGTTACAGAATGCATCCCGATGTCCTTTCGGAAACTATTACTAGTCTTCCAGTGAACGATCAAAGCGTAGACAGTTTAAGACATTACCCCCATGGAGAAAAGTCCGCACGGATCTTATTGTGTTCAATGCCGATGCAATTTCTGTGTTTCATCAACACTCTGAAGGTCCACAGATTACAGAATGCATCCAGATGTGCTTCAGAAACTACTACTAGTCTTCCAGCGAACGATCAAAGCGTAGACAGTTTAAGACATTACTCCCATGGAGAAAGGTCCGTATGGTGCTTATTGTGTTCAATGCCGATGCAATTTTTGTCTTTCTTCAACACTCTGAAGGTCCACAGATTACAGAATGCATCCCGATGTCCTGCGGAAACTAATACTAGTCTTCCAGTGAACGATCAAAGCGTAGACAGTTTAAGACATTACTACCATGGAGAGAAGTCCGCATGGAGCTTATTGTGCTCAATGCCGTCGCAATTTTATCAACACTCTGAAGGTCCACAGATTTCAGAATGCCTCAAGATGTGCTTCGGAAACTACTACTAGTCTTCCAGGGAACGATCAGAGCGTAGACAGATTAAGACATTACTCCCATGGAGAAAAGTAAGCATGGTGCTAATTGTGTTCAATGCCGATGCCATTTCTGTGTTTCATCAACACTCTGAAGGTCCAGAGATTACAGAATGCCTCCACTTGTGCTTCGGAAACTACTACTAGTCTTCCAGTGAACGATCAAAACGTAGACAGTTTAAGACATTACTCTCATGGAGAAAAGTCCGCATGGTGCTTATTGTGTTCAATGCTGATTCAATTCCTGTGTTTCATCAACACTCTGAAGGTTTACAGATTACAGAATGCCTCCAGAAGTGCTTCGGAAACTACTACTAGTCTTCCAGTATACGATCAAAGCGTAGACAGTTTAAGACATTACTCCCATGGAGAAAATTCCGCATGGTGCTTATTGTATTCAATGCCGATGCAATTTTTGTGTTTGATCAACACTCTGAAGGTCCACAGATTACAGAATGCCTCCAGATGTGTTTCGGAAACTACTACTAGTCCTCCAGTGTACGATCAAAGCGTAGACAGTATAAGACATTACTCCCATGGAGATATGTCAGCATTGTGCTTATTGTGTTCAATGCCGATGCAATTTTTGTGTTTCATCAATACTCTGAAGGTTCACAGATTACACAATGCTTCCAGATGTGCTTCGGAAACTACTACTAGTCTTCCAGTGTACGATCAAAGTGTAGACAGTTTACGACATTACTCCCATGGAGAAAAGTCAGCATCTTGCATATTGTGTTCAATGCGGATGCAGTTTTTGTGTTTCACCAACACACTGAACGTCCACAGATTACAGAATGCCTCCAGATGTGCTTCGGAAACTACTACTAGTCTTCCAGGGAACGATCAAACGTAGACAGTTTAAGACATTACTCCAATGGAGAAAAGTCTGCATGTTTCATATTGTGTTCAATGCCGATGCAATTTCTGTGATTCATCAACACTCTGAAGGTCCAGAGATTACAGAATGCCTCCACTTGTGCTTCGGAAACTACTACTAGTCTTCCAGTGATCGATCAAAGCGTAGACAGTTTAAGACATTACTCCCATGGAGAAAAGTCTGCATGGTGCTTATTGTGTTCAATGCCGATGCAATTTCTGTGTTTCATCAACACTCTGAAGGTCCACAGGTTACAAAATGCCTCCAGATGTGCTTTGGAAACTACTACTAGTCTTCCAGGGAACGATCAAAGCGTAGACAGTTTACGACATTATTCCCATGTGGAAAAGTCCGCATGGTTCTTATTGTGTTCAATGCCGATGCAATTTCTGTGTTTGATCAACACTCTGAAGGTCCACAGATTTCAGAATGCCTCCAGATATGCTTCGGAAACTACTACTAGTCTTCCAGGGATCGATCAAAGCGTAGACAGTTTAAGACATTACTCCCATGGAGAAAAGTCTGTATGGTGCTTATTGTGTTCAATGCCGATGCAATTTCTGTGCTTCATCAACACTCTGAAGGTCCACAGTTTACAAAATGCCTCCAGATGTGCTTTGGAAACTACTACTAGTCTTCCAGGGAACGATCAAAGCGTATACAGTTTATGACATTACTCCCATGTGGAAAAGTCCGCATGGTTCTTATTGTGTTCAATGCCGATGCAATTTCTGTGTTTCATCAACACTCTGAAGGTCCTCAGATTTCAGAATGCCTCCAGATGTGCTTCGGAAACTACTACGAGTCTTCCAGAGAACGATCAAATCGTAGACAGTTTAAGACATTACTCCCATGGAGAAAAGTCCACATGGTGCTTATTGTGTTCAATGCTGACGCAATTTTTGTGTTTCATCAACACTCTGAAGGTCCACAGATTTCAGAATGCCTCCAGATGTGCTTCGGAAACTACTACGAGTCTTCCAGGGAACGATGAAAGAGTAGACAGTTTGAGATGTTACTCCCATGGAGAAAAGTCCGCATGGTTCTTATTGAGTTCAATTCCGATGCAATTTCTGTGTTTGATCAACACTCTGAAGGTCCACATATTACAGAATGCATCCAGGGGTGCTTCGGAAACTACTACTAATCTTCCAGGGAACGATCAAAGCCTGGACAATTTAAGACATTACTCCCATGAAAGAAATATCCGCATGGTGCTTATTGTGTTCAATGCCGATGCAATTTTCGTGTTTCATCAACACTCTGAAGGTCCACAGATTACAGAATGCATCCAGTTGTGATTCAGAAACTAGTACTAGTCTTCCAGTGAACGATCAAAGCGTAGACAGTTTAAGACATTACTCCCATGGAGAGAAGTCCGCATGGTGCTTATTGTTTTCATTGCCGACGCAATTTTTGTGTTTCATCAACACTCTGAAGGTCCACAGATTTCAGAATGCCTCCAGATTTTCTTCGGAAACTACTACTAGTCTTCCAGTGAACGATCAAAGCGTAGACAGTTTAAGACATTACTCCCATGGAGAAAAGTCCACATGGTGCTTATCGTGTTCAATGCCGACGCAATTTTTGTGTTTCATCAACACTCTGAAGGTCCACAGATTACAGAATTAATGCAGATGTGCTTCGGAAACTACTACTAGCCTTCCAGGGAACGATTAAAGCGTAGACAGTTTAAGACATTACTCCCACTGAGAAAAGTCCGCATGGTGCTTATTGTGTTCAATGCCGATGCAATTTCTGTGTTTCATCAACACTCTGAAGGTCCTCAGATTACAGAATGCATCCAGATGTGCTTCGGAAACTACTACTAGTCTTCCAGTGTACGATCAAAGTGTAGACAGTTTACGACATTACTCCCATGGAGAAAAGTCAGCATCTTGCATATTGTGTTCAATGCGGATGCAGTTTTTGTGTTTCACCAACACACTGAACGTCCACAGATTACAGAATGCCTCCAGATGTGCTTCGGAAACTACTACTAGTCTTCCAGGGAACGATTAAACGTAGACAGTTTAAGACATTACTCCAATGGAGAAAAGTCTGCATGTTTCTTATTGTGTTCAATGCCGATGCAATTTCTGTGTTTCATCAACACTCTGAAGGTCCAGAGATTACAGAATGCCTCCACTTGTGCTTCGGAAACTACTACTAGTCTTCCAGTGATCGATCAAAGCGTAGACAGTTTAAGACATTACTCCCATGGAGAAAAGTCTGCATGGTGCTTATTGTGTTCAATGCCGATGCAATTTCTGTGTTTCATCAACACTCTGAAGGTCCACAGGTTACAAAATGCCTCCAGATGTGCTTTGGAAACTACTACTAGTCTTCCAGGGAACGATCAAAGCGTAGACAGTTTACGACATTATTCCCATGTGGAAAAGTCCGCATGGTTCTTATTGTGTTCAATGCCGATGCAATTTCTGTGTTTGATCAACACTCTGAAGGTCCACAGATTTCAGAATGCCTCCAGATATGCTTCGGAAACTACTACTAGTCTTCCAGGGATCGATCAAAGCGTAGACAGTTTAAGACATTACTCCCATGGAGAAAAGTCTGTATGGTGCTTATTGTGTTCAATGCCGATGCAATTTCTGTGCTTCATCAACACTCTGAAGGTCCACAGTTTACAAAATGCCTCCAGATGTGCTTAGGAAACTACTACTAGTCTTCCAGGGAACGATCAAAGCGTATACAGTTTATGACATTACTCCCATGTGGAAAAGTCCGCATGGTTCTTATTGTGTTCAATGCCGATGCAATTTCTGTGTTTCATCAACACTCTGAAGGTCCTCAGATTTCAGAATGCCTCCAGATGTGCTTCGGAAACTACTACGAGTCTTCCAGAGAACGATCAAATCGTAGACAGTTTAAGACATTACTCCCATACAGAAAAGTCCACATGGTGCTTATTGTGTTCAATGCTGACGCAATTTTTGTGTTTCATCAACACTCTGAAGGTCCACAGATTTCAGAATGCCTCCAGATGTGCTTCGGAAACTACTACGAGTCTTCCAGGGAACGATGAAAGAGTAGACAGTTTGAGATGTTACTCCCATGGAGAAAAGTCCGCATGGTTCTTATTGAGTTCAATTCCGATGCAATTTCTGTGTTTGATCAACACTCTGAAGGTCCACATATTACAGAATGCATCCAGGGGTGCTTCGGAAACTACTACTAATCTTCCAGGGAACGATCAAAGCCTGGACAATTTAAGACATTACTCCCATGAAAGAAATATCCGCATGGTGCTTATTGTGTTCAATGCCGATGCAATTTTCGTGTTTCATCAACACTCTGAAGGTCCACAGATTACAGAATGCATCCAGTTGTGATTCAGAAACTAGTACTAGTCTTCCAGTGAACGATCAAAGCGTAGACAGTTTAAGACATTACTCCCATGGAGAGAAGTCCGCATGGTGCTTATTGTTTTCATTGCCGACGCAATTTTTGTGTTTCATCAACACTCTGAAGGTCCACAGATTTCAGAATGCCTCCAGATTTTCTTCGGAAACTACTACTAGTCTTCCAGTGAACGATCAAAGCGTAGACAGTTTAAGACATTACTCCCATGGAGAAAAGTCCACATGGTGCTTATCGTGTTCAATGCCGACGCAATTTTTGTGTTTCATCAACACTCTGAGGTTCCACAGATTTCATAATGCCTCCAGATGTGCTTCGGAAACTTCTACTTGTCTTCCAGGGAACGATCAAAGCGTAGACAGTTTAAGATGTTACTCCCACTGAGAAAAGTCCGCATGGTGCTTATTGTGTTCAATGCCGATGCAATTTCTGTGTTTCATCAACACTCTGAAGGTCCACAGATTACAGAATGCATCCAGATGTGCTTCAGAAACTTCTACTAGTCTTCCAGCGAACGATCAAAGCCTAGACAGTTTAAGACATTACTAGCATGGAGAAAAGTCCGCATGGTGCTTATTGTGTTCAATGCCGATGCAATTTTTGTCTTTCTTCAACACTCTGAAGGTCCACAGATTACAGAATGCATCCCGATGTCCTTCGGAAACTAATACTAGTCTTCCAGTGAACGATCAAAACGTAGACAGTTTAAGACATTACTCCCATGGAGAAAAGTCCACATGGTGCTTATTGTGTTGAATGCCGACGGAATTTTTGTGTTTCATCAACACTCTGAAGGTCCACAGATTTCAGAATGCCTCCAGATGTGCTTCGGAAACTACTAGGAGTCTTCCAGGGAACGATCAAAGAGTAGACAGTTTGAGATATTCTTCCCATGGAGAAAAGTCCGCGTGGTTCTTATTGTGTTCAATTCCGATGCAATTTCTGTGTTTCATCAACACTCTGAAGGTCCACAGATTACAGAATGCATCCAGATGTGCTTAGAAACTACTACTAGTCTTCCAGCGTACTATCGAAGCGTAGACAGTTTAAGACATTACTCCCATGGAGAAAAGTCCGCATGGTGCTTATTGTTTCACTGCCGATGCAATTTTTGTCTTTCTTCAACACTCTGAAGGTCCACAGATTACAGAATGCATCCCGATGTCCTATGGAAACTAATACTAGTCTTCCAGTGAACGATCAAAACGTAGACAGTTTAAGACATTACTCCCATGGAGAAAAGTCCACATGGTACTTATTGTGTTCAATGCCGACGGAATTTTTGTGTTTCATCAACACTCTGAAGGTCCACAGATTTCAGAATTCCTCCAGATGTGCTTCGGAAAGTACTACGAGTCTTCCAGGGAACGATCAAAGAGTAGACAGTTTGAGATGTTACTCCCATGGAGAAAAGTCCGCATGGTTCTTATTGTGTTCAATTCCGATGCAATTTCTGTGTTTCATCAACACTCTGAAGGTCCACATATTACAGAATGCATCCAGATATGTTTCAGAAACTACTACTAGTCTTCCAGTGAACGATCAAAGCGTAGACAGTTTAAGGCATTACTCCCATGGAGAAAAGTCCACATGGTGCTTATTGTATTCAATGCCGATGCAATTTCTGTGTTTCATCAACACTCTGAAGGTCCACAGATTACAGAATCCATCCAGATGTGCTTCGGAAACTACTACTAGTCTTCCAGTGAACATTCAAAGCGTAGACAGTTTAAGACATTACTCCCATGGAGAAAAGTCCTCATGGTGTTTAACGTGTTCAATGCCGATGCAATTTTTGTGTTTCATCAACACTCAGAAGGTCCACAGAAATACAGAATGTATCCAGATGTGCTTCGGAAACTACTACTAATCTTCCAGGGAAAGATCAAAGCCTAGACAATTTAAGACATTACTCCCATTAAAGAAAAATCCGCATGGTGCTTATTGTGTTCAATGCCGATGCAATTTTCGTGTTTCATCAACACTCTGAAGGTCCACAGATTACAGAATGCATCCAGTTGTGCTTAGGAAACTAGTACTAGTCTTCCAGTGAACGATCAAAGCGTAGGCAGTTTAAGACATTACTCCAATGAAGAAAAGTCCGCAATGTGCTTATTGTGTTCAATGCCGATGCAATTTCTGTGTTTCATCAACACTCTGAAGGTCCACAGATTACAGAATGCATCCAGTTGTGCTTCGGAATCTAGTACTAGTCTTCCAGTGAACGATCAAAGCGTAGACAGTTTAAGGCATTACTCCCATTTAGAAAAGTCAACATGGTGCTTATTGTATTCAATGCCGATGCAATATCTGTGTATCATCAACACTCTGAAGGTCCACGGATTACAGAATCCATCCAGATGTGCTTTGGACACTACTACTAGTCTTCCAGTGAACGATCAAAGCGTAGACAGTTTAAGACATTACTCCCATGGAGAAAAGTCCGCATGGTGCTTATTGTGTTCAATGCCGATGCAATTTTTGTGTTTCATCAACACTCTGAAGGTCCACAGGTTACAAAATGCATCCCGATGTCCTTCGGAAACTAATACTAGTCTTCCAGTGAACGATCAAAACGTAGACAGTTTAAGACATTACTCCCATGGAGAAAAGTCCACATGGTGCTTATTGTGTTCAATGCCGACGGAATTTTTGTGTTTCATCAACACTCTGAAGGTCCACAGATTTCAGAATGCCTCCAGATGTGCTTCGGAAACTACTAGGAGTCTTCCAGGGAACGATCAAAGAGTAGACAGTTTGAGATGTTCTTCCCATGGAGAAAAGTCCGCATGGTTCTTATTGTGTTCAATTCCGATGCAATTTCTGTGTTTCATCAACACTCTGAAGGTCCACAGATTACAGAATGCATCCAGATGGGCTTCGGAAACTACTACTAGTCTTCCAGTGAACGATCAAAGCGTAGACAGTTTAAGGCATTACTCCCATGGAGAAAAGTCCACATGGTGCTTATTGTATTCAATGCCGATGCAATTTCTGTGTTTCATCAACACTCTGAAGGTTCACAGATTACAGAATCCATCCAGATGTGCTTCGGAAACTACTACGAGTCTTCCAGTGAACGATCAAAGCGTAGACAGTTTAAGACATTACTCCCATGGAGAAAAGTCCGCATGGTGCTTAACGTGTTCAATGCCGATGCAATTTTTGTGTTTCATCAACACTCAGAAGGTCCACAGAAATACAAAATGTATCCAGATGTGCTTCGGAAACTACTACTAATCTTCCAGGGAACGATCAAAGCCTAGACAATTTAAGACATTACTCCCATGAAAGAAAAATCCGCATGGTGCTTATTGTGTTCAATGCCGATGCAATTTTCGTGTTTCATCAACACTCTGAAGGTCCACAGATTACAGAATGCATCCAGTTGTGCTTCGGAAACTAGTACTAGTCTTCCAGTGAACGATCAAAGCGTAGACAGTTTAAGACATTACTCCAATGAAGAAAAGTCCGCATGGTGCTGATTGTGTTCAATGCCGATGCAATTTCTGTGTTTCATCAACACTCTGAAGGTCCACAGATTACAGAATGCATCCAGTTGTGCTTCGGAAACTAGTACTAGTCTTCCAGGGAACGATCAAAGCGTAGACAGTTTATGACATTACTCCCATGTGGAAAAGTCCGCATGGTTCTTATTGTGTTCAATGCCGATGCAATTTCTGTGTTTCATCAACACTCTGAAGGTCCTCAGATTTCAGAATGCCTCCAGATGTGCTTCGGAAACTACTACGAGTCTTCCAGAGAACGATCAAATCGTAGACAGTTTAAGACATTACTCCCATGGAGAAAAGTCCACATGGTGCTTATTGTGTTCAATGCCGACGCAATTTTTGTGTTTCATCAACACTCTGAAGGTCCACAGATTTCAGAATGCCTCCAGATGTGCTTCGGAAACTACTACGAGTCTTCCAGGGAACGATGAAAGAGTAGACAGTTTGAGATGTTACTCCCATGGAGAAAAGTCCGCATGGTTCTTATTGAGTTCAATTCCGATGCAATTTCTGTGTTTGATCAACACTCTGAAGGTCCACATATTACAGAATGCATCCAGGGGTGCTTCGGAAACTACTACTAATCTTCCAGGGAACGATCAAAGCCTGGACAATTTAAGACATTACTCCCATGAAAGAAATATCCGCATGGTGCTTATTGTGTTCAATGCCGATGCAATTTTCGTGTTTCATCAACACTCTGAAGGTCCACAGATTACAGAATGCATCCAGTTGTGCTTCAGAAACTAGTACTAGTCTTCCAGTGAACGATCAAAGCGTAGACAGTTTAAGACATTACTCCCATGGAGAGAAGTCCGCATGGTGCTTATTGTTTTCATTGCCGACGCAATTTTTGTGTTTCATCAACACTCTGAAGGTCCACAGATTTCAGAATGCCTCCAGATGTTCTTCGGAAACTACTACTAGTCTTCCAGTGAACGATCAAAGCGTAGACAGTTTAAGACATTACTCCCATGGAGAAAAGTACACATGGTGCTTATCGTGTTCAATGCCGACGCAATTTTTGTGTTTCATCAACACTCTGAAGGTCCACAGATTACAGAATTAATGCAGATGTGCTTCGGAAACTACTACTAGTCTTCCAGGGAACGATTAAAGCGTAGACAGTTTAAGACATTACTCCCACTGAGAAAAGTCCGCATGGTGCTTATTGTGTTCAATGCCGATGCAATTTCTGTGTTTCATCAACACTCTGAAGGTCCTCAGATTACAGAATGCATCCAGATGTGCTTCGGAAACTACTACTATCTTCCAGGGAACGATCAAACCGTAGACAGATTAAGACATTACTCCCATGGAGCGAAGTCCGCATGGTGCTTATTGTGTTCAATGCCGACGCAATTTTTGTGTTTCATCAACACTCTGAGGTTCCACAGATTTCATAATGCCTCCAGATGTGCTTCGGAAACTTCTACTTGTCTTCCAGGGAACGATCAAAGCGTAGACAGTTTAAGATGTTACTCCCATGGAGAAAAGTCCGCATGGTTCTTACTGTGTTCAATGCCGATGCAATTTCGGTGTTTCATCAACACTCTGAAGGTCCACAGATTACAGAATGCATCCAGATGTGGTTCAGAAACTTCTACTAGTCTTCCAGCGAACGATCAAAGCCTAGACAGTTTAAGACATTACTAGCATGGAGAAAAGTCCGCATGGTGCATATTGTGTTCAATGCCGATGCAATTTTTGTCTTTCTTCAACACTCTGAAGGTCCACAGATTACAGAATTAATGCAGATGTGCTTCGGAAACTACTACTAGTCCTCCAGTGTACGATCAAAGCGTAGACAGTATAAGACATTACTCCCATGGAGATATGTCAGCATTGTGCTTATTGTGTTCAATGCCGATGCAATTTTTGTGTTTCATCAATACTCTGAAGGTTCACAGATTACACAATGCTTCCAGATGTGCTTCGGAAACTACTACTAGTCTTCCAGTGTACGATCAAAGTGTAGACAGTTTACGACATTACTCCCATGGAGAAAAGTCAGCATCTTGCATATTGTGTTCAATGCGGATGCAGTTTTTGTGTTTCACCAACACACTGAACGTCCACAGATTACAGAATGCCTCCAGATGTGCTTCGGAAACTACTACTAGTCTTCCAGGGAACGATCAAACGTAGACAGTTTAAGACATTACTCCAATGGAGAAAAGTCTGCATGTTTCTTATTGTGTTCAATGCCGATGCAATTTCTGTGTTTCATCAACACTCTGAAGGTCCAGAGATTACAGAATGCCTCCACTTGTGCTTCGGAAACTACTACTAGTCTTCCAGTGATCGATCAAAGCGTAGACAGTTTAAGACATTACTCCCATGGAGAAAAGTCTGCATGGTGCTTATTGTGTTCAATGCCGATGCAATTTCTGTGTTTCATCAACACTCTGAAGGTCCACAGGTTACAAAATGCCTCCAGATGTGCTTTGGAAACTACTACTAGTCTTCCAGGGAACGATCAAAGCGTAGACAGTTTACGACATTATTCCCATGTGGAAAAGTCCGCATGGTTCTTATTGTGTTCAATGCCGATGCAATTTCTGTGTTTGATCAACACTCTGAAGGTCCACAGATTTCAGAATGCCTCCAGATATGCTTCGGAAACTACTACTAGTCTTCCAGGGATCGATCAAAGCGTAGACAGTTTAAGACATTACTCCCATGGAGAAAAGTCTGTATGGTGCTTATTGTGTTCAATGCCGATGCAATTTCTGTGCTTCATCAACACTCTGAAGGTCCACAGTTTACAAAATGCCTCCAGATGTGCTTTGGAAACTACTACTAGTCTTCCAGGGAACGATCAAAGCGTATACAGTTTATGACATTACTCCCATGTGGAAAAGTCCGCATGGTTCTTATTGTGTTCAATGCCGATGCAATTTCTGTGTTTCATCAACACTCTGAAGGTCCTCAGATTTCAGAATGCCTCCAGATGTGCTTCGGAAACTACTACGAGTCTTCCAGAGAACGATCAAATCGTAGACAGTTTAAGACATTACTCCCATGGAGAAAAGTCCACATGGTGCTTATTGTGTTCAATGCTGACGCAATTTTTGTGTTTCATCAACACTCTGAAGGTCCACAGATTTCAGAATGCCTCCAGATGTGCTTCGGAAACTACTACGAGTCTTCCAGGGAACGATGAAAGAGTAGACAGTTTGAGATGTTACTCCCATGGAGAAAAGTCCGCATGGTTCTTATTGAGTTCAATTCCGATGCAATTTCTGTGTTTGATCAACACTCTGAAGGTCCACATATTACAGAATGCATCTAGGGGTGCTTCGGAAACTACTACTAATCTTCCAGGGAACGATCAAAGCCTGGACAATTTAAGACATTACTCCCATGAAAGAAATATCCGCATGGTGCTTATTGTGTTCAATGCCGATGCAATTTTCGTGTTTCATCAACACTCTGAAGGTCCACAGATTACAGAATGCATCCAGTTGTGATTCAGAAACTAGTACTAGTCTTCCAGTGAACGATCAAAGCGTAGACAGTTTAAGACATTACTCCCATGGAGAGAAGTCCGCATGGTGCTTATTGTTTTCATTGCCGACGCAATTTTTGTGTTTCATCAACACTCTGAAGGTCCACAGATTTCAGAATGCCTCCAGATTTTCTTCGGAAACTACTACTAGTCTTCCAGTGAACGATCAAAGCGTAGACAGTTTAAGACATTACTCCCATGGAGAAAAGTCCACATGGTGCTTATCGTGTTCAATGCCGACGCAATTTTTGTGTTTCATCAACACTCTGAGGTTCCACAGATTTCATAATGCCTCCAGATGTGCTTCGGAAACTTCTACTTGTCTTCCAGGGAACGATCAAAGCGTAGACAGTTTAAGATGTTACTCCCACTGAGAAAAGTCCGCATGGTGCTTATTGTGTTCAATGCCGATGCAATTTCTGTGTTTCATCAACACTCTGAAGGTCCACAGATTACAGAATGCATCCAGATGTGCTTCAGAAACTTCTACTAGTCTTCCAGCGAACGATCAAAGCCTAGACAGTTTAAGACATTACTAGCATGGAGAAAAGTCCGCATGGTGCTTATTGTGTTCAATGCCGATGCAATTTTTGTCTTTCTTCAACACTCTGAAGGTCCACAGATTACAGAATGCATCCCGATGTCCTTCGGAAACTAATACTAGTCTTCCAGTGAACGATCAAAACGTAGACAGTTTAAGACATTACTCCCATGGAGAAAAGTCCACATGGTGCTTATTGTGTTGAATGCCGACGGAATTTTTGTGTTTCATCAACACTCTGAAGGTCCACAGATTTCAGAATGCCTCCAGATGTGCTTCGGAAACTACTAGGAGTCTTCCAGGGAACGATCAAAGAGTAGACAGTTTGAGATATTCTTGCCATGGAGAAAAGTCCGCGTGGTTCTTATTGTGTTCAATTCCGATGCAATTTCTGTGTTTCATCAACACTCTGAAGGTCCACAGATTACAGAATGCATCCAGATGTGCTTCAGAAACTACTACTAGTCTTCCAGCGTACTATCGAAGCGTAGACAGTTTAAGACATTACTCCCATGGAGAAAAGTCCGCATGGTGCTTATTGTTTCACTGCCGATGCAATTTTTGTCTTTCTTCAACACTCTGAAGGTCCACAGATTACAGAATGCATCCCGATGTCCTATGGAAACTAATACTAGTCTTCCAGTGAACGATCAAAACGTAGACAGTTTAAGACATTACTCCCATGGAGAAAAGTCCACATGGTACTTATTGTGTTCAATGCCGACGGAATTTTTGTGTTTCATCAACACTCTGAAGGTCCACAGATTTCAGAATTCCTCCAGATGTGCTTCGGAAAGTACTACGAGTCTTCCAGGGAACGATCAAAGAGTAGACAGTTTGAGATGTTACTCCCATGGAGAAAAGTCCGCATGGTTCTTATTGTGTTCAATTCCGATGCAATTTCTGTGTTTCATCAACACTCTGAAGGTCCACATATTACAGAATGCATCCAGATATGTTTCAGAAACTACTACTAGTCTTCCAGTGAACGATCAAAGCGTAGACAGTTTAAGGCATTACTCCCATGGAGAAAAGTCCACATGGTGCTTATTGTATTCAATGCCGATGCAATTTCTGTGTTTCATCAACACTCTGAAGGTCCACAGATTACAGAATCCATCCAGATGTGCTTCGGAAACTACTACTAGTCTTCCAGTGAACATTCAAAGCGTAGACAGTTTAAGACATTACTCCCATGGAGAAAAGTCCTCATGGTGTTTAACGTGTTCAATGCCGATGCAATTTTTGTGTTTCATCAACACTCAGAAGGTCCACAGAAATACAGAATGTATCCAGATGTGCTTCGGAAACTACTACTAATCTTCCAGGGAAAGATCAAAGCCTAGACAATTTAAGACATTACTCCCATTAAAGAAAAATCCGCATGGTGCTTATTGTGTTCAATGCCGATGCAATTTTCGTGTTTCATCAACACTCTGAAGGTCCACAGATTACAGAATGCATCCAGTTGTGCTTAGGAAACTAGTACTAGTCTTCCAGTGAACGATCAAAGCGTAGGCAGTTTAAGACATTACTCCAATGAAGAAAAGTCCGCAATGTGCTTATTGTGTTCAATGCCGATGCAATTTCTGTGTTTCATCAACACTCTGAAGGTCCACAGATTACAGAATGCATCCAGTTGTGCTTCGGAATCTAGTACTAGTCTTCCAGTGAACGATCAAAGCGTAGACAGTTTAAGGCATTACTCCCATTTAGAAAAGTCAACATGGTGCTTATTGTATTCAATGCCGATGCAATATCTGTGTATCATCAACACTCTGAAGGTCCACGGATTACAGAATCCATCCAGATGTGCTTTGGACACTACTACTAGTCTTCCAGTGAACGATCAAAACGTAGACAGTTTAAGACATTACTCCCATGGAGAAAAGTCCGCATGGTGCTTATTGTGTTCAATGCCGATGCAATTTTTGTGTTTCATCAACACTCTGAAGGTCCACAGGTTACAAAATGCATCCCGATGTCCTTCGGAAACTAATACTAGTCTTCCAGTGAACGATCAAAACGTAGACAGTTTAAGACATTACTCCCATGGAGAAAAGTCCACATGGTGCTTATTGTGTTCAATGCCGACGGAATTTTTGTGTTTCATCAACACTCTGAAGGTCCACAGATTTCAGAATGCCTCCAGATGTGCTTCGGAAACTACTAGGAGTCTTCCAGGGAACGATCAAAGAGTAGACAGTTTGAGATGTTCTTCCCATGGAGAAAAGTCCGCATGGTTCTTATTGTGTTCAATTCCGATGCAATTTCTGTGTTTCATCAACACTCTGAAGGTCCACAGATTACAGAATGCATCCAGATGGGCTTCGGAAACTACTACTAGTCTTCCAGTGAACGATCAAAGCGTAGACAGTTTAAGGCATTACTCCCATGGAGAAAAGTCCACATGGTGCTTATTGTATTCAATGCCGATGCAATTTCTGTGTTTCATCAACACTCTGAAGGTTCACAGATTACAGAATCCATCCAGATGTGCTTCGGAAACTACTACGAGTCTTCCAGTGAACGATCAAAGCGTAGACAGTTTAAGACATTACTCCCATGGAGAAAAGTCCGCATGGTGCTTAACGTGTTCAATGCCGATGCAATTTTTGTGTTTCATCAACACTCAGAAGGTCCACAGAAATACAAAATGTATCCAGATGTGCTTCGGAAACTACTACTAATCTTCCAGGGAACGATCAAAGCCTAGACAATTTAAGACATTACTCCCATGAAAGAAAAATCCGCATGGTGCTTATTGTGTTCAATGCCGATGCAATTTTCGTGTTTCATCAACACTCTGAAGGTCCACAGATTACAGAATGCATCCAGTTGTGCTTCGGAAACTAGTACTAGTCTTCCAGTGAACGATCAAAGCGTAGACAGTTTAAGACATTACTCCAATGAAGAAAAGTCCGCATGGTGCTGATTGTGTTCAATGCCGATGCAATTTCTGTGTTTCATCAACACTCTGAAGGTCCACAGATTACAGAATGCATCCAGTTGTGCTTCGGAAACTAGTACTAGTCTTCCAGGGAACGATCAAAGCGTAGACAGTTTATGACATTACTCCCATGTGGAAAAGTCCGCATGGTTCTTATTGTGTTCAATGCCGATGCAATTTCTGTGTTTCATCAACACTCTGAAGGTCCTCAGATTTCAGAATGCCTCCAGATGTGCTTCGGAAACTACTACGAGTCTTCCAGAGAACGATCAAATCGTAGACAGTTTAAGACATTACTCCCATGGAGAAAAGTCCACATGGTGCTTATTGTGTTCAATGCCGACGCAATTTTTGTGTTTCATCAACACTCTGAAGGTCCACAGATTTCAGAATGCCTCCAGATGTGCTTCGGAAACTACTACGAGTCTTCCAGGGAACGATGAAAGAGTAGACAGTTTGAGATGTTACTCCCATGGAGAAAAGTCCGCATGGTTCTTATTGAGTTCAATTCCGATGCAATTTCTGTGTTTGATCAACACTCTGAAGGTCCACATATTACAGAATGCATCCAGGGGTGCTTCGGAAACTACTACTAATCTTCCAGGGAACGATCAAAGCCTGGACAATTTAAGACATTACTCCCATGAAAGAAATATCCGCATGGTGCTTATTGTGTTCAATGCCGATGCAATTTTCGTGTTTCATCAACACTCTGAAGGTCCACAGATTACAGAATGCATCCAGTTGTGCTTCAGAAACTAGTACTAGTCTTCCAGTGAACGATCAAAGCGTAGACAGTTTAAGACATTACTCCCATGGAGAGAAGTCCGCATGGTGCTTATTGTTTTCATTGCCGACGCAATTTTTGTGTTTCATCAACACTCTGAAGGTCCACAGATTTCAGAATGCCTCCAGATGTTCTTCGGAAACTACTACTAGTCTTCCAGTGAACGATCAAAGCGTAGACAGTTTAAGACATTACTCCCATGGAGAAAAGTACACATGGTGCTTATCGTGTTCAATGCCGACGCAATTTTTGTGTTTCATCAACACTCTGAAGGTCCACAGATTACAGAATTAATGCAGATGTGCTTCGGAAACTACTACTAGTCTTCCAGGGAACGATTAAAGCGTAGACAGTTTAAGACATTACTCCCACTGAGAAAAGTCCGCATGGTGCTTATTGTGTTCAATGCCGATGCAATTTCTGTGTTTCATCAACACTCTGAAGGTCCTCAGATTACAGAATGCATCCAGATGTGCTTCGGAAACTACTACTATCTTCCAGGGAACGATCAAACCGTAGACAGATTAAGACATTACTCCCATGGAGCGAAGTCCGCATGGTGCTTATTGTGTTCAATGCCGACGCAATTTTTGTGTTTCATCAACACTCTGAGGTTCCACAGATTTCATAATGCCTCCAGATGTGCTTCGGAAACTTCTACTTGTCTTCCAGGGAACGATCAAAGCGTAGACAGTTTAAGATGTTACTCCCATGGAGAAAAGTCCGCATGGTTCTTACTGTGTTCAATGCCGATGCAATTTCGGTGTTTCATCAACACTCTGAAGGTCCACAGATTACAGAATGCATCCAGATGTGCTTCAGAAACTTCTACTAGTCTTCCAGCGAACGATCAAAGCCTAGACAGTTTAAGACATTACTAGCATGGAGAAAAGTCCGCATGGTGCATATTGTGTTCAATGCCGATGCAATTTTTGTCTTTCTTCAACACTCTGAAGGTCCACAGATTACAGAATGCATCCCGATGTCCTTCGGAAACTAATACTAGTCTTCCAGTGAACGATCAAAACGTAGACAGTTTAAGACATTACTCCCATGGAGAAAAGTCCACATGGTGCTTATTGTGTTGAATGCCGACGGAATTTTTGTGTTTCATCAACACTCTGAAGGTCCACAGATTTCAGAATGCCTCCAGATGTGCTTCGGAAACTACTAGGAGTCTTCCAGGGAACGATCAAAGAGTAGACAGTTTGAGATATTCTTCCCATGGAGAAAAGTCCGCGTGGTTCTTATTGTGTTCAATTCCGATGCAATTTCTGTGTTTCATCAACACTCTGAAGGTCCACAGATTACAGAATGCATCCAGATGTGCTTCAGAAACTACTACTAGTCTTCCAGCGTACTATCGAAGCGTAGACAGTTTAAGACATTACTCCCATGGAGAAAAGTCCGCATGGTGCTTATTGTTTCACTGCCGATGCAATTTTTGTCTTTCTTCAACACTCTGAAGGTCCACAGATTACAGAATGCATCCCGATGTCCTATGGAAACTAATACTAGTCTTCCAGTGAACGATCAAAACGTAGACAGTTTAAGACATTACTCCCATGGAGAAAAGTCCACATGGTACTTATTGTGTTCAATGCCGACGGAATTTTTGTGTTTCATCAACACTCTGAAGGTCCACAGATTTCAGAATTCCTCCAGATGTGCTTCGGAAAGTACTACGAGTCTTCCAGGGAACGATCAAAGAGTAGACAGTTTGAGATGTTACTCCCATGGAGAAAAGTCCGCATGGTTCTTATTGTGTTCAATTCCGATGCAATTTCTGTGTTTCATCAACACTCTGAAGGTCCACATATTACAGAATGCATCCAGATATGTTTCAGAAACTACTACTAGTCTTCCAGTGAACGATCAAAGCGTAGACAGTTTAAGGCATTACTCCCATGGAGAAAAGTCCACATGGTGCTTATTGTATTCAATGCCGATGCAATTTCTGTGTTTCATCAACACTCTGAAGGTCCACAGATTACAGAATCCATCCAGATGTGCTTCGGAAACTACTACTAGTCTTCCAGTGAACATTCAAAGCGTAGACAGTTTAAGACATTACTCCCATGGAGAAAAGTCCTCATGGTGTTTAACGTGTTCAATGCCGATGCAATTTTTGTGTTTCATCAACACTCAGAAGGTCCACAGAAATACAGAATGTATCCAGATGTGCTTCGGAAACTACTACTAATCTTCCAGGGAAAGATCAAAGCCTAGACAATTTAAGACATTACTCCCATTAAAGAAAAATCCGCATGGTGCTTATTGTGTTCAATGCCGATGCAATTTTCGTGTTTCATCAACACTCTGAAGGTCCACAGATTACAGAATGCATCCAGTTGTGCTTAGGAAACTAGTACTAGTCTTCCAGTGTACTATCGAAGCGTAGACAGTTTAAGACATTACTCCCATGGAGAAAAGTCCGCATGGTGCTTATTGTTTCACTGCCGATGCAATTTTTGTCTTTCTTCAACACTCTGAAGGTCCACAGATTACAGAATGCATCCAGTTGTGCTTCGGAAACTAGTACTAGTCTTCCAGTGAACGATCAAAGCGTAGGCAGTTTAAGACATTACTCCAATGAAGAAAAGTCCGCAATGTGCTTATTGTGTTCAATGCCGATGCAATTTCTGTGTTTCATCAACACTCTGAAGGTCCACAGATTACAGAATGCATCCAGTTGTGCTTCGGAATCTAGTACTAGTCTTCCAGTGAACGATCAAAGCGTAGACAGTTTAAGGCATTACTCCCATTTAGAAAAGTCAAAATGGTGCTTATTGTATTCAATGAAGATGCAATATCTGTGTTTCATCAACACTCTGAAGGTCCACGGATTACAGAATCCATCCAGATGTGCTTTGGACACTACTACTAGTCTTCCAGTGAACGATCAAAGCGTAGACAGTTTAAGACATTACTCCCATGGAGAAAAGTCCGCATGGTGCTTATTGTGTTCAATGCCGATGCAATTTTTGTGTTTCATCAACACTCTGAAGGTCCACAGGTTACAAAATGCATCCCGATGTCCTTCGGAAACTAATACTAGTCTTCCAGTGAACGATCAAAACGTAGACAGTTTAAGACATTACTCCCATGGAGAAAAGTCCACATGGTGCTTATTGTGTTCAATGCCGACGGAATTTTTGTGTTTCATCAACACTCTGAAGGTCCACAGATTTCAGAATGCCTCCAGATGTGCTTCGGAAACTACTAGGAGTCTTCCAGGGAACGATCAAAGAGTAGACAGCTTGAGATGTTCTTCCCATGGAGAAAAGTCCGCATGGTTCTTATTGTGTTCAATTCGGATGCAATTTCTGTGTTTCATCAACACTCTGAAGGTCCACAGATTACAGAATGCATCCAGATGTGCTTCGGAAACTACTACTAGTCTTCCAGTGAACGATCAAAGCGTAGACAGTTTAAGGCATTACTCCCATGGAGAAAAGTCCACATGGTGCTTATTGTATTCAATGCCGATGCAATTTCTGTGTTTCATCAACACTCTGAAGGTTCACAGATTACAGAATCCATCCAGATGTGCTTCGGAAACTACTACGAGTCTTCCAGTGAACGATCAAAGCGTAGACAGTTTAAGACATTACTCCCATGGAGAAAAGTCCGCATGGTGCTTAACGTGTTCAATGCCGATGCAATTTTTGTGTTTCATCAACACTCAGAAGGTCCACAGAAATACAGAATGTATCCAGATGTGCTTCGGAAACTACTACTAATCTTCCAGGGAACGATCAAAGCCTAGACAATTTAAGACATTACTCCCATGAAAGAAAAATCCGCATGGTGCTTATTGTGTTCAATGCCGATGCAATTTTCGTGTTTCATCAACACTCTGAAGGTCCACAGATTACAGAATGCATCCAGTTGTGCTTCAGGAACTACTACTAGTCTTCCAGTGAACGATCAAAGCGTAGACAGTTTAAGACATTACTCCAATGAAGAAAAGTCCGCATGGTGCTGATTGTGTTCAATGCCGATGCAATTTCTGTGTTTCATCAACACTCTGAAGGTCCACAGATTACAGAATGCATCCAGTTGTGCTTCGGAAACTAGTACTAGTCTTCCAGTGAAAAATCAAAGCGTACACAGTTTAAGACATAACTCCCATGGAGAGAAGTCCGCATGGTGCTTATTGTGTTCAATGCCGACGCAATTTTTGTGTTTCATCAACACTCTGAGGTTCCAGAGATTTCATAATGCCTCCAGATGTGCTTCGGAAACTTCTTCTAGTCTTCCAGGGAACGATCAAAGCGTAGACAGTTTAAGATGTTACTCCCATGGAGAAAAGTCCGCATGGTTCTTATTGTGTTCAATGCCGATGCAATTTCTGTGTTTCATCAACACTCTGAAGGTCCACAGATTACAGAATGCATCCAGATGTGCTTCAGAAACTTCTACTAGTCTTCCAGCGAACGATCAAAGCGTAGACAGTTTAAGACATTACTAGCATGGAGAAAAGTCCGCATGGTGCTTATTGTGTTCAATGCCGATGCAATTTTTGTCTTTCTTCAACACTCTGAAGGTCCACAGATTACAGAATGCATCCAGATGTCCTTCGGAAACAATTACTAGTCTTCCAGTGAACGATCAAAACTCAGACAGTTTAAGACATTACTCCCATGGAGAAAAGTCCACATGGTGCTTATTGTGTTCAATGCCGACGGAATTTTTGTGTTTCATCAACATTCTGAAGGTCCTCAGATTTCAGAATGCCTCCAGATGTGCTTCGGAAACTACTAGGAGTCTTCCAGGGAACGATCAAAGAGTAGACAGTTTGACATGTTCTTCCCATGGAGAAAAGTCCGCATGGTTCTTATTGTGTTCAATTCCGATGCAATTTCTGTGTTTCATCAACACTCTGAAAGTCCACAGATTACAGAATGCATCCAGCTGTGCTTCAGAAACTACTACTAGTCTTCCAGCGTACTATCGAAGCGTAGACATTTTAAGACATTACTCCCATGGAGAAAAGTCCGCATGGTGCTTATTGTGTTCAATGCCGATGCAATTTTTGTCTTTCTTCAACACTCTGAAGGTCCACAGATTACAGAATGCATCCCGATGTCCTTTGGAAACTAATACTAGTCTTCCAGTGAACGATCAAAACGTAGACAGTTTAAGACATTACTCCCATGGAGAAAAGTCCACATGGTGCTTATTGTGTTCAATGCCGACGGAATATTTGTGTTTCATCAACACTCTGAAGGTCCACAGATTTCAGAATGCCTCCTGATGTGCTTCGGAAACTACTACGAGTCTTCCAGGGAACGATCAAAGAGTAGACAGTTTGAGATGTTACTCCCATGGAGAAAAGTCCGCATGGTTCTTATTGTGTTCAATTCCGATGCAATTTCTGTGTTTCATCAACACTCTGAAGGTCCACAGATTACAGAATCCATACAGATGTGCTTCGGAAACTACTACTAGTCTTCCAGTGAACGATCAAAGCGTAGACAGTTTAAGACATTACTCCCATGGAGAAAAGTCCGCATGGTGCTTATTGTGTGCAATGCCGATGCAATTTTTGTGTTTCATCAACACTCTGAAGGTCCACAGATTACAGAATGCATCCCGATGTCCTTCGGAAACTAATACTAGTCTTCCAGTGAACGATCAAAACGTAGACAGTTTAAGACATTACTCCCATGGAGAAAAGTCCACATGGTGCTTATTGTGTTCAATGCCGACGGAATTTTTGTGTTTCATCAACACTCTGAAGGTCCACAGATTTCAGAATGCCTCCAGATGTGCTTCGGAAACTACTAGGAGTCTTCCAGGGAACGATCAAAAAGTAGACAGTTTGAGATGTTCTTCCCATGGAGAAAAGTCCGCATGGTTCTTATTGTGTTCAATTCCGATGCAATTTCTGTGTTTCATCAACACTCTGAAGGTCCACAGATTACAGAATGCATCCAGATGTGCTTCGGAAACTACTACTAGTCTTCCAGTGAACGATCAAAGAGTAGACAGTTTAAGGCATTACTCCCATGGAGAAGAGTCCACATGGTGCTTATTGTATTCAATGCCGATGCAATTTCTGTGTTTCATCAACACTCTGAAGGTCCACAGATTACAGAATCCATCCAGATGTGCTTCGGAAACTACTACTAGTCATCCAGTGAACGATCAAAGCGTAGACAGTTTAAGACATTACTCCCATGGAGATAAGTCCGCATGGTGCTTAACGTGTTCAATGCCGATGCAATTTTTGTGTTTCATCAACACTCAGAAGGTCCACAGAAATACAGAATGTATCCAGATGTGCTTCGGAAACTACTACTAATCTTCCAGGGAACGATCAAAGCCTAGACAATTTAAGACATTACTCCCATGGCGAAAAGTCCGCATGGTGCTTATTGTGTTCAATGCCGATGCAATTTTCGTGTTTCATCAACTCTCTGAAGGTCCACAGATTACAGAATGCATCCAGTTGTGCTTCGGAAACTAGTACTAGTCTTCCAGTGAACGATCAAAGCGTAGACAGTTTAAGACATTACTCCAATGAAGAAAAGTCCGCATGGTGCTTATTGTGTTCAATGCCGATGCAATTTCTGTGTTTCATCAACACTCTGAAGGTCCACAGATTACAGAATGCATCCAGTTGTGCTTCGGAAACTAGTACTAGTCTTCCAGTGAACGATCAAAGCGTAGACAGTTTAAGCCATTACTCCCATGGAGATAAGTCCACATGGTGCTTATTGTATTCAATGCCGATGCAATTTCTGTGTTTCATCAACACTCTGAAGGTTCACAGATTACAGAATCCATCCAGATGTGCTTCGGAAACTACTACTAGTCTTCCAGTGAACGATCAAAGCTTAGACATTTTAAGACATTACTCCCATGGAGAAAAGTCCGCTTGGTGCTTATTGTGTTCAATGCCGATGCAATTTTTGTGTTTCATCAACACTCAGAAGGTCCACAGAAATACAGAATGCATCCAGATGTGCTTCGGAAACTACTACTAATCTTCCAGGGAACGATCAAAGCCTAGACAATTTAAGACATTACTCCCATGAAAGAAAAATCCGCATGGTGCTTATTGTGTTTAATGCCGATGCAATTTTCGTGTTTCATCAACACTCTGAAGGTCCACAGATTACAGAATGCATCCAGTTGTGCTTCGGAAACTAGTACTAGTCTTCCAGTGAACGATCAAAGCGTAGACAGTTTAAGACATTACTCCAATGAAGAAAAGTCCGCATGCTGCTTATTGTGTTCAATGCCGATGCAATTTCTGTGTTTCATCAACACTCTGAAGGTCCACAGATTACAGAATGCATCCAGTTGTGCTTCGGAAACTAGTACTAGTCTTCCAGTAAACGATCAAAGCGTAGACAGTTTAAGGCATTACTCCCATGGAGAAAAGTCCACATGGTGCTTATTGTATTCAATGCCGATGCAATATCTGTGTTTCATCAACACTCTGAATGTCCACAGATTACAGAATCCATCCAGATGTGCTTCGGAAACTACTACTAGTCTTCCAGTGAACGATCAAAGCGTAGACAGTTTAAGACATTACTCCCATGGAGAAAAGTCCGCATGGTGCTTATTGTGTTCAATGCCGATGCAATTTTTGTGTTTCATCTACACTCAGAAGGACCACAGAAATACAGATTGCATCCAGATGTGCTTCGGAAACTACTACTAATCTTCCAGGGAACGATCAAAGCCTAGACAATTTAAGACATTACTCCCATGAAAGAAAAATCCGCATGGTGCTTATTGTGTTCAATGCCGATGCAATTTTCGTGTTTCATCAACACTCTGAAGGTCTACAGATTACAGAATGCATCCAGTTGTGCTTCGGAAACTAGTATTAGTCTTCCAGTGAACGATCAAAGCGTAGACAGTTTAAGACATTACTCCAATGAAAAAAAGTCCGCATGGTGCTTATTGTGTTCAATGCCGATGCATTTTCTGTGTTTCATCAACACTCTGAAGGTCCACAGATTACAGAATGCATCCAGTTGTGCTTCGGAAACTAGTACTAGTCTTCCAGTGAACGATCAAAGCGTAGACAGTTTAAGACATTACTCCCATGGAGAGAAGTCCGCATGGTGCTTATTGTGTTCAATGCCGACGCAATTTTTGTGTTTCATCAACACTCTGAAGGTCCACAGATTTCAGAACGCCTCCAGATGTGTTTCGGAAACTACTACTAGTCTTCCAGTGAACGATCAAAGCGTAGACAGTTTAAGACATTACTCCCATGGAGAAAAGTCCGCATGGTGCTTATTGTGTTCAATGCCGATGCAATTTCTGTGTTTCATCAACACTCTGAAGGTCCACAGATTACAGAATGCCTCCAGATGTGCTTCGGAAGCTACTACTTGTCTTCCAGTGTACGATCAAAGGGTAGATAGTTTAGGACATTACTCCCATGGAGAAAAGTCCGCATGGTGCTTATTGTGTTCAATGCCGATGCAATTTTTGTGTTTCATCAACATTCTGAAGGTCCACCGATTACAGAATTAATGCAGATGTGCTTCGGAAACTACTACTAGTCTTTCAGGGAACGATTAAAGCGTAGACAGTTTAAGACATTACTCCAATGAAGAAAATTCCGCATGGTGCTTATTGTGTTCAATGCCGATGCAATTTCTGTGTTTCATCAACACTCTGAAGGTCCACAGATTACAGAATGCCTCCAGATGTGCTTCGGAAGCTACTACTAGTCTTCCAGCGAACGATCAAAGCGTAGACAGTTTAAGACATTACTCCTATGAAGAAAAGTCCGCATGGTGCTTATTGTGTTCAATCCCGATGCAATTTCTGTGTTTCATCAACACTCTGAAGGTCTACAGATTACAGAATGCATCCAGATGTGCTTGAGAAACTACTACTAGTCTTCCAGTGAACGTTCAAAGCGTAGACAGTTTAAGGCATTACTCCTAGGGAGAAAAGTCCGCATGGTGCTTCTTGTGTTCAATGCCGATGAATTTTTGTGTTTCATCAACACTCTGAAGGTCCACAGATTACAGAATGCATCCAGTTGTGCTTCGGAAACTAGTACTAGTCTTCCAGTGAACGATCAAAGCGTAGACAGTTTAAGGCATTACTCCCATGGAGAAAAGTCCACATGGTGCTTATTGTATTCAATGCCGATGCAATATCTGTGTTTCATCAACACTCTGAAGGTCCACAGATTACAGAATGCATCCAGATGTGCTTCAGAAACTACTACTAGTCTTCTAGTGAACGATCAAAGCGTAGACAGTTTAAAACATTACTCCCATGGAGAAAAGTTCGCATGGTGCTTATTGTGTTCAATGCCGATGCAATTTCTGTGTTTCATCAACATTCTGAAGGTCCACCGATTACAGAATTAATGCAGATGTGCTTCGGAAACTACTACTAGTCTTTCAGGGAACGATTAAAGCGTAGACAGTTTAAGACATTACTCCAATGAAGAAAAGTCCGCATGGTGCTTATTGTGTTCAATGCCGATGCAATTTCTGTGTTTCATCAACACTCTGAAGGTCCACAGATTACAGAATGCCTCCAGATGTGCTTCGGAAGCTACTACAAGTCTTCCAGCGAACGATCAAAGCGTAGACAGTTTAAGACATTACTCCTATGAAGAAAAGTCCGCATGGTGCTTATTGTGTTCAATCCCGATGCAATTTCTGTGTTTCATCAACACTCTGAAGGTCCACAGATTACAGAATGCATCCAGGTGTGCTTCGGAAACTAGTACTAGTCTTCCAGTGAACGATCAAAGCGTAGACAGTTTAAGGCGTTACTCCCATGGAGAAAAGTCCACATGGTGCTTATTGTGTTCAATGCCGATGCAATATCTGTGTTTCATCAACACTCTGAAGGTCCACAGATTTCAGAATGCCTCCTGATGTGCTTCGGAATCTACTACTAGTCTTCCAGTGTACGATCAAAGCGTAGACAGTATAAGACATTACTCCCATGGAGATAAGTCAGCATTGTGCTTATTGTGTTCAATGCCGATGCAATTTTTGTGTTTCATCAATACTCTGAAGGTTCACAGATTACATACTGCTTCCAGATGTGCTTCGGAAACTACTACTAGTCTTCCAGTGTACGATCAAAGCGTAGACAGTTTACGACATTACTCCCATGGAGAAATGTCCGCATCTTGCACATTGTGTTCAATGCCGATGCAGTTTTTGTGTTTCATCAACACTCTGAACGTCCGCAGATTACAGAATGCCTCCAAATGTGCTTCGGAAACTACTACTAGTCTTCCAGGGAACGATCAAAGCGTAGACAGTTTGAGACATTACTCCCATGGAGAAAAGTCCGCATGGTGCTTATTGTGTTCAATGCCGATGCAACTTTTGTGTTTCACCAACACTCTGAAAGTCCACAGATTACAGAATGCTTCCAGATGTGCTTCGGAAACTACTACTAGTCTTCCAGGGAACGATCAAACGTAGACAGTTTAAGACATTACTCCCATGGAGAAAAGTCTGCATGTTGCTTATTGTGTTCAATGCCGATGCAATTTCTGTGTTTCATCAACACTCTGAAGGTCCAGAGGTTACAGAATGCCTCCAGTTGTGCATCGGAAACTACTACTAGTCTTCCAGTGAACGATCAAAACGTAGACAGTTTAAGACATTACTCTCATGGAGAAAAGTCCGCATGGTGCTTATTGTGTTCAATGCCGATTCAATTCCTGTGTTTCATCAACACTCTGAAGGTCCACAGATTACAGAATGCATCCAAAAGTGCTTCGGAAGCTACTACTAGTCTTCCAGTGGGCGATCAAAGCGTAGACACTTTAAGACATTACTCCCATGGAGAAAATTCCGCATGGTGTTTATTGTGTTCAATGCCGATGCAATTTTTGTGTTTCATCAACACTCTGAAGGTCCACAGATTACGGAATGCCTCCAGATGTGCTTCGGAAACTACTACTAGTCATCCAGTGTACAATCAAAGCGTAGACAGTTTAAGACATTACTCCCATGGACAAAAGTCCTCATGGTGCATATTGAGCTCAATGCCGATGCAGTTTTTGTGTTCCATCAACACTCTGATCGTCCACAGATTACAGAATGCCTCCAAATGTGTTTCGGAAACTACTACTAGTCTTCCAGGGAACGATCAAAGCGTAGACAGTTTGAGGCATTACTCCCATGGCGAAAAGTCCGCATGGTGCTTATTGTGTTCAATGCCGATGCAATTTTTTTGTTTCATCAACACTCTGAACGTCCACAGATTACAGAATGCATCCAGATATGCTTCGGAAACTACTACTAGTCTTCCAGGGATCGATCAAAGCGTAGACAGTTTAAGACATTACTCCCATGGAGAAAAGTCTGCATGGTGCTTATTGTGTTCAATGCCGATGCAATTTCTGTGTTTCATCAACACTGTGAAGGTCCACAGGTTACAAAATGCCTCCAGATGTGCTTTGGAAACTACTACTAGTCTTCCAGGGAACGATCAAAGCGTAGACAGTTTACGACATTACTCCCATGGGGAAAAGTCCGCATGGTTCTTATTGTGTTCAATGCCGATGCAATTTCTGAGTTCCATCAACACTCTGAAGGTCCACAGATTACAGAATGCCTCCAGATGTGCTTCGGAAACTACTACTAGTCTTCCAGGGAACGATCAAAGCGTAGACAGTTTAAGACATTACTCCCATGGAGATAAGTCAGCATTGTGCTTATTGTGTTCAATACCGAAGCAATTTTTGTGTTTCATCAATACTCTGAAGGTTCACAGATTACACAATGCTTCCAGATGTGCTTCGGAAACTACTACTAGTCTTCCAGTGTACGATCAAAGTGTAGACAGTTTACGACATTACTCCCATGGAGAAAAGTACGCATCTTGCATATTGTGTTCAATGCCGATGCAGTTTTTGTGTTTCATCAACACTCTGAACGTCCACAGATTACAGAATGCCTCCAAATGTGCTTCGGAAACTACTACTAGTCTTCCAGGGAACGATCAAATCGTAGACAGTTTGAGACATTACTCCCATGGAGAAAAGTCCGCATGGTGCTTATTGTGTTCAATGCCGATGCAACTTTTGTGTTTCACCAACACTCTGAACGTCCACAGATTACAGAATGCCTCCAGATGTGTTTCGGAAGCTACTACTAGTCTTCCAGGGAACGATCAAAGCGTAGACAGTTTGAGGCATTACTCCCATGGCGAAAAGTCCGCATGGTGCTTATTGTGTTCAATGCCGATGCAATTTCTGCGTTTCATCAACACTCTGAAGGTCCACAGATTACAGAATGCATCCAGATATGCTTCGGAGACTACTACTAGTCTTCCAGGGATCGATCAAAGCGTAGACAGTTTAAGACATTACTCCCATGGAGAAAAGTCTGCATGGTGCTTATTGTGTTCAATTCCGATGCAATTTCTGTGTTTCATCAACACTCTGAAGGTCCACAGGTTACAAAATGCCTCCAGATGTGCTTTGGAAACTACTACTAGTCTTCCAGGGAACGATTTTCGCGTAGACAGTTTACGACATTACTCCCATGGGGAAAAGTCCGCATGGTTCTTATTGTGTTCAATGCCGATGCAATTTCTGAGTTCCATCAACACTCTGAAGGTCCACAGATTACAGAATGCCTCCAGATGTGCTTCGGAAACTACTACTAGTCTTCCAGGGAACGATCAAAGCGTAGACAGTTTAAGACATTACTCATATGGAGAACAGTCCGCATGGTGCTTATTGTGTTCAATGCCAATGCAATTTTTGTGTCTCATCAACACTGTGAAGGTCCACAGATTACAGAATGCCTCCATATGTGCTTCGGAAACTACTACTAGTCTTCCAGTAAACGATCAAAGCATAGACAGTTTAAGACATTACTCCCATGGAGAAAAGTCCACATAGAGCTTGTTGTGTTCACTGCCGATGCAATTTCTGTGTTTCATCAACACTCTGAAGGTCCACAGATTACAGAATGCCTCCAGATGTGCTTCGGAAACTACTACTAGTCTTCCAGTGGACGATCAAAGCATAGACAGTTTAAGACATTACTCCCATGGAGAAAAGACAATATGGTGCTTGTTGTGTTCAATGCCGATGCAATTTTTGTGTTTCATCAACACTCTGAAGGTTCACAGATTACAGAATGCCTCCAGATGTGCTTCGGAAACTACTACTAGTCATCCAGGGAACGATCAACGCGTAGACAGTTTGAGACATTACTCCCATGGAGAAAAGTCCGCATGGTGCTTATTGTGTTCAATGCCGTTGCAATTTTTGTGTTTCATCAACACTCTGAAGGTCCACAGATTACAGAATGCATCCACATATGCTTCTGAAACTACTACTAGTCTTCCAGGGAACGGTCAAAGCGTAGACAGTTTAAGACATTACTCCCATGGAGGAAAGTCTGCATGGTGCTTATTGTGTTCAATGCCGATGCAATTTCTGTGTTTCATCAACACTTTGAAGGTCCACAGATTACAGAATGCCTCCAGATGTGCTTCGGAAACTACTACTAGTCTTCCAGTGTACGATCAAAGCTTAGACAGTTTAAGACATTACTCCCATGAAGTAAATTCCGCATGGTGCTTATTGTGTTCAATGCCAATGCAATTTTTGTGTTTCATCAACACTCTGAAGGTCCACAGATTAAAGAATGCCCCCAGATGTGTTTCGGAAACTACTACTAGTCTTACAGTGTACGATCAAAGCGTAGACAGTTTAAGACATTACTCCCATGGAGATAAGTCCGCATTGTGCTTATTGTGTTCAATGCCGATGCAATTTCTGTGTTTCATCAACACTCTGAAGGTCCAAAGATTACAGAATGCCTCCAGATGAGCTTCGGAAACTCCTACTAGTCTTCCAGTGTACAATCAAAGCGTAGACAGTTTAAGACATTACTCCCATGGAGAAAAGTCCGCATCTTGCATTTTGTGTTCAATGCCGATGCAGTTTTTGTGTTTCATCAACACTCTGAACGTCCACAGATTAGAGAATGCCTCCAAATGTGCTTCGGAAACTACTACTAGTCTTCCAGGGAACGACCAAAGCGTAGACAGTTTGAGACATTTCTCCCATGGAGAAATGTCCGCATGGTGCTTATTGTGGTCAATGCCGAAGCAACTTTTGTGTTTCATCAACACTCAGAAGATCCACAGATTAGAGAATGCATCCACATATGCTTCGGAAACTACTACTAGTCTTCCAGGGAACGATTAAACCGTAGACAGTTTAAGACATTACTCCCATGGAGAAAAGTCCGCACGGTGCTTATTGTGTTCAATGCCGATGCAAATTCTGTGTTTCATCAACCCTCTGAACGTACACAGGTTACAAAATGCCTCCAGATGTGCTTCGGAAACTACTACTAGTCGTCCAGGGAACGATCAAAGCGTAGACAGTTTAAGACATTACTCCCATGGAGAAAAGTCTGCATGGTGCTTATTGTGTTCAATGCCGATGCAATTTCTGTGTTTCGTCAACACTCTGAAGGTCCACAGATTGCAGAATGCATCCAAAAGTGCTTCGGAAACTACTACTAGTCTTCCAGTGGACGATCAAAGCGTAGACACTTTAAGACATTACTCCCATGGAGAAAATTCCGCATGGTGTTTATTGTGTTCAATGCCGATGCAATTTTTGTGTTTCATCAACACTCTGAAGGTCCACAGATTACAGAATGCCTCCAGATGTGCTTCGGAAACTACTACTAGTCTTCCAGTGTACGATCAAAGCGTAGACAGTATAAGACATTACTCCCATGGAGATAAGTCAGCATTGTGCTTATTGTGTTCAATGCCGATGCAATTTTTGTGTTTCATCAATACTCCGAAGGTTCACAGATTACACAATGCTTCCAGATGTGCTTCGGAAACTACTACTAGTCTTCCAGTGTACGATCAAAGTGTAGACAGTTCACGACATTACTCCCATGGAGAAAAGTACGCATCTTGCATATTGTGTTCAATGCCGATGCAATTTCTGTGTTTCATCAACACTCTGAACGTCCACAGATTACAGAATGCCTAAAAATGTGCTTCGGAAACTACTACTAGTCTTCCAGTGGACGATCAAAGCGTAGACACTTTAAGACATTACTCCCATGGAGAAAATTCCGCATGGTGTTTATTGTGTTCAATGCCGATGCAATTTCTGTGTTTCATCAACACTCTGAAGGTCCTGAGATTACAGAATGCCTCCAGTTGTGCTTCGGAAACTACTACTAGTCTTCCAGTGAACGATCAAAACGTAGACAGTTTAAGACATTACTCTCATGGAGAAAAGTCCGCATGGTGCTTATTGTGTTCAACGCCGATTCAATTCCTGTGTTTCATCAACACTCTGAAGGTCCACAGATTACAGAATGCATCCAAAAGTGTTTCGTAAACTACTACTAGTCTTCCAGTGAACGATCAAAGCGTAGACACTTTAAGACATTACTCACATGGAGAAAATTCCGCATGGTGTTTATTGTGTTCAATGCCGAAGCAATTTTTGTGTTTCATCAACACTCTGAAGGTCCACAGATTACAGAATGCCTCCACATGTGCTTCGGAAACTACTACTAGTCATCCAGTGTACATTCAAAGCGTAGACAGTTTAAGACATTACTCCCATGGGGAAAAGTCTGCATGGTGCATATTGAGTACAATGGCGATGCAGTTTTTGTGTTCCATCAACACTCTCATCGTTTACAGATTACAGAATGCCTCCAGATGTGTTTCGGAAACTACCACTAGTCTTCCAGGGAACGATCAAAGCGTAGACAGTTTGAGGCATGACTCCCATGGCGAAAAGTCCGCATGGTGCTTATTGTGTTCAATGCCGATGCAATTTTTTTGTTTCATCAACACTCTGAAGGTCCACAGATTACACAATGCATCCAGATATGCTTCGGAAACTACTACTAGTCTTCCAGGGATCGATCAAAGCGTAGACAGTTTAAGACATTACTCCCATGGAGAAAAGTCCGCATGGTGCTTATTGTGTTCAATGCCGATGCAATCTTTGTGTCTCATCAACACTCTGAAGGTCCACAGATTACCGAATGCCTCCATATTTGCTTCGGAAACTACTACTAGTCTTCCAGTAAACGATCAAAGCATAGACAGTTTAAGACATTACTCCCATGGAGAAAAGTCCACATGGTGCTTGTTGTGTTCAATGCCGATGCAATTTCTGTGGTTCATCAACACTCTGAAGGTCCACAGATTACAGAATGCCTCCAGATGTGCTTCGGAAACTACTACTAGTCTTCCAGTGGACGATCAAAGCGTTGACACTTTAAGACATTACTCCCATGGAGAAAATTCTGCATGGTGCTTATTGTGTTCAATGCCGATGCAATTTTTGTGTTTCATCAACACTCTGAAGGTTCACAGATTACAGAATGCCTCCAGATGTGTTTCGGAAACTACTACTAGTCATCCAGGGAACGATCAACACGTAGACAGTTTGGGACATTACTCCCATGGAGAAAAGTCCGCATGGTGCTTATTGTGTTCAACGCCGTTGCAATTTTTGTGTTTCATCAACACTCTGAAGGTACACAGATTACAGACTGCATCCAGATATGCTTCGGAAACTACTACTAGTCTTCCAGGGAACGATCATAGTGTAGACAGTTTAAGACATTACTCCCATGGAGAAAAGTCTGCATGGTGCTTATTGTGTTCAATGCCGATGCAATTTCTGTGTTTCATCAACACTCTGAAGGTCCACAGATTACAGAATGCCTCCAGATGTGCTTCGGAAACTGCTACTAGTCTTCCAGTGTACGATCAAAGCGTAGACAGTTTAAGACATTACTCCCATGAAGTAAATTCCGCATGGTGCTTATTGTGTTCAATGCCAATGCAATTTTTGTGTTTCATCAACACTCTGAGGGTCCACAGATTACAGAATGCCTCCAGATGTGTTTCGGAAACTACTACTAGTCTTACAGTGTACGATCAAAGCGTAGACAGTTTAAGACATTACTCCCATGGAGATAAGTCCGCATTGTGCTTATTGTGTTCAATGCCGATGCAATTTCTGTGTTTCATCAACACTCTGAAGGTCCAAAGATTACAGAATGCCTCCAGATGTGCTTCGGCAACTCCTACTAGTCTTCCTGTGTACAATCATAGCGTAGACAGTTTAAGACATTACTCCCATGGAGAAAAGTCTGCATGGTGCTTATTGTGTTCAATGCCGATGCAATTTCTGTGTTTCATCAATACCTTGAAGTTCCACAGATTACAGAATGCCTCCAGATGTGCTTCGAAAACTACTACTAGTCTTCCAGTGTACGATCAAAGCGTAGACAGTTTAAGACATTACTCCCATGAAGTAAATTCCGCATTTTGCTTATTGTGTTCAATGCCGATGCAAATTCTGTGTTTCATCAACCCTCTGAACATACACAGGTTACAAAATGCATCCAGATGTGCTTCGGAAACTACTACTAGTCTTCCAGGGAACGATCAAAGCGTAGACAGTTTAAGACATTACTCCCATTGAGAAAAGTCCGCATGGTGCTTATTGTGTTCAATGCCGATGCAATTTCTGTGTTTCATCAACACTCTGAAGGTCCACAGATTGCAGAATGCCTCCAGATGTGCTTCGGAAACTACTACTAGTCTTCCAGGGAACGATCAAAGCGTAGACAGTTTAAGACATTACTCCCATGGAGAAAAGTCCGCATGGTGCTTATTGTGTTCAATGCCGATGAATTTTTGTGTCTCATCAACACTGTGAAGGTCTACAGATTACAGATTGCCTCTAGATGTGCTTCGGAAACTACTACTAGTCTTCCAGTAAACGATCAAATCATAGACAGTTTAAGACGTTGCTCCCATGGAGAAAAGTCCACATGGTGCTTGTTGTGTTCAATGCCGATGCAATTTCTGTGTTTCATCAACACTCTGAAGGTCAACAGATTACAGAATGCCTCCAGATGTGCTTTGGAAACTACTATTAGTCTTCCAGTGTACGATCAAAGCGTAGACAGTTTAAGACGTTACTACCATGGAGAAAAGTCCACTTGGTGCTTATTGTGTTTAATGACGATGCAATTTTTGTGTTTCATCAATACTCTGAAGGTCCACAGATTACAGAATGCCCCCAGATGTGCTTCGGAAACTACTACTAGTCTTCCAAGGAACGATCAAAGCGTAGACAGTTTGACACATTACTCCCATGGAGAAAAGTCCGCATGGTGATTTTTCAGTTCAATGCCGATGCAATTTTTGTGTTTCATCAACACTCTGAAGGTCCGCAGATTACAGAATGTATCCAGATATGCTTCGGAAACTACTACTGGCCTTCCAGGGAACGATCAAAGCGTAGACAATATAAGACATTACTCCCATGGAGAAAAGTCTGCATGGTGTTTATTGTGTTCAATGTCGATGCAATTTCTGTGTTTCATCAACACTCTGAAGGTCCACAGAATACAGAATGCCTCTAGATGTGCTTCAGAAACTACTACTAGTCTTCCAGGAAACGATCAAAAGCGTAGACAGTTTAAGAGATTACTCCCATGGAGAAAAGTCCGCATGGTGCTTATTGTGTTCAATGCCGATGCAATTTTTGTGTTTCATCAACACTCTGAAGGTCCACAGATTACAGAATGCCTCCAAATGTGCTTCGGAAACTACTACTAGTCTCCAGTGTACGATCAAAGCGTAGACAGTTTGACACATTACTCCCATGGAGAAAAGTCCGCATGGTAATTTTTCAGTTCAATGCCGATGCAATTTTTGTGTTTCATCAACACTCTGAAGGTCCGCAGATTACAGAATGTATCCAGATATGCTTCGGAAACTACTACTAGCCTCCCAGGGAAAGATCAAAGCGTAGACAATATACGACATTACTCCCATGGAGAAAAGTCTGCATGGTGTTTATTGTGTTCAATGTCGATGCAATTTCTGTGTTTCATCAACACTCTGAAGGTCCACAGAATACAGAATGCCTCCAGATGTGCTTCAGAAACTACTACTAGTCTTCTAGGAAACGATCAAAGCGTAGACAGTTTAAGACATTACTCCCATGGAGAAAAGTCCGCATGGTGCTTATTGTGTTCAATGCCGATGCAGTTTTTGTGTTTCATCAACACTCTGAAGGTCCACAGATTACAGAATGCCTCCAGATGTGTTTCGGAAACTACTACTAGTCTTCCAGTGTACGATCAAAGCGTAGACAGTATAAGACATTACTCCCATGGAGATAAGTCAGCATTGTGCTTATTGTGTTCAATGCCGATGCAATTTTTGTGTTTCATCAATACTCTGAAGGTTCACAGATTACACAATGCTTCCAGATGTGCTTCGGAAACTACTACTAGTCTTCCAGTGTACGATCAAAGTGTAGACAGTTTACGACATTACTCCCATGGAGAAAAGTCCGCATCTTGCACATTGTGTTCAATGCCGATGCATTTTTTGTGTTTCATCAACACTCTGAACGTCCACAGATTACAGAATGCCTCCAAATGTGCTTCGGAAACTACTACTAGTCTTCCAGGGAACGATCAAAGCGTAGACAGATTGAGACATTACTCCCATGGAGAAAAGTCTGCATGTTGCTTATTGTGTTCAATGCCGATGCAATTTCTGTGTTTCATCAACACTCTGAAGGTCCAGAGATTACAGAATGCCTCCAGTTGTGCATCGGAAACTACTACTAGTCTTCCAGTGAACGATCAAAACGTAGACAGTTTGAGACATTACTCTCATGGAGAAAAGTCCGCATGGTGCTTATTGTGTTCAATGCCGATTCAATTCCTGTGTTTCATCAACACTCTGAAGGTCCACAGATTACAGAATGCATCCAAAAGTGCTTCGGAAGCTACTACTAGTCTTCCAGTGGACGATCAGAGCGTAGACACTTTAAGACATTACTCCCATGGAGAAAATTCCACATGGTGTTTATTGTGTTCAATGCCGATGCAATTTTTGTGTTTCATCAACACTCTGAAGGTCCACAGATTACAGAATGCCTCCAGATGTGCTTCGGAAACTACTACTAGTCATCCAGTGTACAATCAAAGCGTAGACAGTTTAAGACATTACTCCCGTGGACAAAAGTCCTCATGGTGCATATTGAGTTCAATGCCGATGCAGTTTTTGTGTTCCATCAACACTCTGATCGTCCACAGATTACAGAATGCATCCAGATGTGTTTCGGAAACTACTACTAGTCTTCCAGGGAACGATCAAAGCGAAGACAGTTTGAGGCATTACTCCCATGGCGAAAAGTCCGCATGGTGCTTATTGTGTTCAATGCCGATGTAATTTTTTTGTTTCATCAACACTCTGAAGGTCCACAGATTACAGAATGTATCCAGATATGCTTCGGAAACTACTACTAGTCTTCCAGGGATCGATCAAAGCGTAGACAGTTTAAGGCATTACTCCCATGGAGAAAAGTCTGCATGGTGCTTATTGTGTTCAATGCCGATGCAATTTCTATGTTTCATCAACACTCTGAAGGTCCACAGGTTACAAAATGCCTCCAGATGTGCTTTGGAAACTACTACTAGTCTTCCAGGGAACGATCAAAGCGTAGACAGTTTACGACATTACTCCCATGGGGAAAAGTCCGCATGGTTCTTATTGTGTTCAATGCCGATGCAATTTCTGAGTTCCATCAACACTCTGAAGGTCCACAGATTACAGAATGCCTCCAGATGTGCTTCGGAAACTACTACTAGTCTTCCAGGGAACGATCAAAGCGTAGACAGTTTAAGACATTACTCCCATGGAGAAAAGTCCGCATGGTGCTTATTGTGTTCAATGCCGATGCAATTTTTGTGTCTCATCAACACTCTGAAGGTCCACAGATTACAGAATGCCTCCATATGTGCTTCGGAAACTACTACTAGTCTTCCAGTAAACGATCAAAGCATAGACAGTTTAAGACATTAATCCCATGGAGAAAACCCCGCATGGTGTTTATTGTGTTCAATGCCGAGGCAATTTTTGTGTTTCATCAACACTCTGAAGGTTCACAGATTACAGAATGCCTCCAGATGTGCTTCGGAAACTACTACTAGTCATCCAGGGAACGATCAACGCGTAGACAGTTTGAGACATTACTCCCATAGAGAAAAGTCCGCATGGTGCTTATTGTGTTCAATGCCGTTGCAATTTTTGTGTTTCATCAACACTCTGAAGGTCCACAGATTACAGAATGCCTCCAGATGTGCTTCGGAAACTACTACTAGTCTTCCAGTGTACGATCAAAGCGTAGACAGTTTAAGACATTACTCCCATGGAGAAAATTCCGCATGGTGTTTATTGTGTTCAATGCCGATGCAATTTCTGTGTTTCATCAACACTCTGAAGGTCCACAGATTACAGAATACCTCCAGTTGTGCTTCGGAAACTACTACTAGTCTTCCAAGGAACGATCAAAGCGTAGACAGTTTGACACATTACTCCCATGGAGAAAAGTCCGCATGGTGATTTTTCAGTTCAATGCCGATGCAATTTTTGTGTTTCATCAACACTCTGAAGGTCCGCAGATTACAGAATGTATCCAGATATGCTTCGGAAACTACTACTGGCCTTCCAGGGAACGATCAAAGCGTAGACAATATAAGACATTACTCCCATGGAGAAAAGTCTGCATGGTGTTTATTGTGTTCAATGTCGATGCAATTTCTGTGTTTCATCAACACTCTGAAGGTCCACAGAATACAGAATGCCTCTAGATGTGCTTCAGAAACTACTACTAGTCTTCCAGGAAACGATCAAAAGCGTAGACAGTTTAAGAGATTACTCCCATGGAGAAAAGTCCGCATGGTGCTTATTGTGTTCAATGCCGATGCAATTTTTGTGTTTCATCAACACTCTGAAGGTCCACAGATTACAGAATGCCTCCAAATGTGCTTCGGAAACTACTACTAGTCTCCAGTGTACGATCAAAGCGTAGACAGTTTGACACATTACTCCCATGGAGAAAAGTCCGCATGGTGATTTTTCAGTTCAATGCCGATGCAATTTTTGTGTTTCATCAACACTCTGAAGGTCCGCAGATTACAGAATGTATCCAGATATGCTTCGGAAACTACTACTAGCCTCCCAGGGAAAGATCAAAGCGTAGACAATATACGACATTACTCCCATGGAGAAAAGTCTGCATGGTGTTTATTGTGTTCAATGTCGATGCAATTTCTGTGTTTCATCAACACTCTGAAGGTCCACAGAATACAGAATGCCTCCAGATGTGCTTCAGAAACTACTACTAGTCTTCTAGGAAACGATCAAAGCGTAGACAGTTTAAGACATTACTCCCATGGAGAAAAGTCCGCATGGTGCTTATTGTGTTCAATGCCGATGCAGTTTTTGTGTTTCATCAACACTCTGAAGGTCCACAGATTACAGAATGCCTCCAGATGTGTTTCGGAAACTACTACCAGTCTTCCAGTGTACGATCAAAGCGTAGACAGTATAAGACATTACTCCCATGGAGATAAGTCAGCATTGTGCTTATTGTGTTCAATGCCGATGCAATTTTTGTGTTTCATCAATACTCTGAAGGTTCACAGATTACACAATGCTTCCAGATGTGCTTCGGAAACTACTACTAGTCTTCCAGTGTACGATCAAAGTGTAGACAGTTTACGACATTACTCCCATGGAGAAAAGTCCGCATCTTGCACATTGTGTTCAATGCCGATGCATTTTTTGTGTTTCATCAACACTCTGAACGTCCACAGATTACAGAATGCCTCCAAATGTGCTTCGGAAACTACTACTAGTCTTCCAGGGAACGATCAAAGCGTAGACAGATTGAGACATTACTCCCATGGAGAAAAGTCTGCATGTTGCTTATTGTGTTCAATGCCGATGCAATTTCTGTGTTTCATCAACACTCTGAAGGTCCAGAGATTACAGAATGCCTCCAGTTGTGCATCGGAAACTACTACTAGTCTTCCAGTGAACGATCAAAACGTAGACAGTTTGAGACATTACTCTCATGGAGAAAAGTCCGCATGGTGCTTATTGTGTTCAATGCCGATTCAATTCCTGTGTTTCATCAACACTCTGAAGGTCCACAGATTACAGAATGCATCCAAAAGTGCTTCGGAAGCTACTACTAGTCTTCCAGTGGACGATCAGAGCGTAGACACTTTAAGACATTACTCCCATGGAGAAAATTCCACATGGTGTTTATTGTGTTCAATGCCGATGCAATTTTTGTGTTTCATCAACACTCTGAAGGTCCACAGATTACAGAATGCCTCCAGATGTGCTTCGGAAACTACTACTAGTCATCCAGTGTACAATCAAAGCGTAGACAGTTTAAGACATTACTCCCGTGGACAAAAGACCTCATGGTGCATATTGAGTTCAATGCCGATGCAGTTTTTGTGTTCCATCAACACTCTGATCGTCCACAGATTACAGAATGCCTCCAGATGTGTTTCGGAAACTACTACTAGTCTTCCAGGGAACGATCAAAGCGAAGACAGTTTGAGGCATTACTCCCATGGCGAAAAGTCCGCATGGTGCTTATTGTGTTCAATGCCGATGTAATTTTTTTGTTTCATCAACACTCTGAAGGTCCACAGATTACAGAATGTATCCAGATATGCTTCGGAAACTACTACTAGTCTTCCAGGGATCGATCAAAGCGTAGACAGTTTACGACATTACTCCCATGGGGAAAAGTCCGCATGGTTCTTATTGTGTTCAATGCCGATGCAATTTCTGAGTTCCATCAACACTCTGAAGGTCCACAGATTACAGAATGCCTCCAGATGTGCTTCGGAAACTACTACTAGTCTTCCAGGGAACGATCAAAGCGTAGACAGTTTAAGACATTACTCCCATGGAGAAAAGTCCGCATGGTGCTTATTGTGTTCAATGCCGATGCAATTTTTGTGTCTCATCAACACTCTGAAGGTCCACAGATTACAGAATGCCTCCATATGTGCTTCGGAAACTACTACTAGTCTTCCAGTAAACGATCAAAGCATAGACAGTTTAAGGCATTAATCCCATGGAGAAAACCCCGCATGGTGTTTATTGTGTTCAATGCCGAGGCAATTTTTGTGTTTCATCAACACTCTGAAGGTTCACAGATTACAGAATGCCTCCAGATGTGCTTCGGAAACTACTACTAGTCATCCAGGGAACGATCAACGCGTAGACAGTTTGAGACATTACTCCCATAGAGAAAAGTCCGCATGGTGCTTATTGTGTTCAATGCCGTTGCAATTTTTGTGTTTCATCAACACTCTGAAGGTCCACAGATTACAGAATGCCTCCAGATGTGCTTCGGAAACTACTACTAGTCTTCCAGTGTACGATCAAAGCGTAGACAGTTTAAGACATTACTCCCATGGAGAAAATTCCGCATGGTGTTTATTGTGTTCAATGCCGATGCAATTTCTGTGTTTCATCAACACTCTGAAGGTTCTGAGATTACAGAATACCTCCAGTTGTGCTTCGGAAACTACTACTAGTCTTCCAGTGAACGATCAAAACGTAGACAGTTTAAGACATTACTCTCATGGAGAAAAGTCCGCATGGTGCTTATAGTGTTCAACGCCGATTCAATTCCTGTGTTTCATCAACACTCTGAAGGTCCACAGATTACAGAATGCATCCAAAAGTGCTTCGGAAACTACTACTAGTCTTCCAGTGGACGATCAAAGCGTAGACAGGTTAAGACGTTACTCCCATGGAGAAAAGTCCGCATGGTTCTTAATGTGTTCAATGCCGATGCAATTTCTGTGTTTCATCAACACTCTGAAGGTCCACAGATTACAGAATGCATCCAGATGTGCTTCGGAAACTACTACTAGTCTTCCAGTGAACGATCAATGCGTAGACAGTATAAAACATTACTCCCATGGAGAAAAGTTCGCATGTTGCTTATTGTGTTCAATGCCGATGCAATTTCTGTGTTTCATCAACAGTCTGAAGGTCCACAGATTACAGAATGCATCCAGATGTGCTTCGGAGGCTACTACTAGTCTTCCAGTGAACGATCAAAGCGTACACAGTTTAAAACATTACTCCCATGGAGAAAAGTAAGCATGGTGCTTATTGTGTTCAATGCCGATGCAATTTTCGTGTTTCATCAACACTCTGAAGGTCCACAGATTACAGAATGCATCCAGTTGTGCTTCGGAAACTAGTACTAGTCTTCCAGTGAACGATCAAAGCGTAGACAGCTTAAGACGTTACTCCCATGGAGAAAAGTCCGCATGGTTCTTAATGTGTTCAATGCCGATGCAATTTCTGTGTTTCATCAACACTCTGAAGGTCCACAGATTACAGAATGCATCCAGTTGTGCTTCGGAAACTAGTACTAGTCTTCCAGTGAACGATCAAAGCGTAGACAGTTTAAGGCATTACTCCCTTGGAGAAAAGTCCACATGGTGCTTATTGTATTCAATGCCGATGCAATATCTGTGTTTCATCAACACTCTGAAGGTCCACAGATTTCAGAATGCCTCCAGATGTGCTTCGGAAACTACTACTAGTCTTCCAGGGAACGATCAAAGCGTAGACAGATTAAGACATTACTCCTATGGAGAAAAGTAAGCATGGTGCTAATTGTGTTCAATGCCGATGCCATTTCTGTGTTTCATCAACACTCTGAAGGTCCAGAGATTACAGAATGCCTCCACTTGTGCTTCGGAAACTACTACTAGTCTTCCAGTGAACGATCAAAACGTAGACAGTTTAAGACATTACTCTCATGGAGAAAAGTCCGCATGGTGCTTATTGTGTTTAATGCCGATTCAATTCCTGTGTTTCATCAACACTCTGAAGGTTTACAGATTACAGAATGCCTCCAGAAGTGCTTCGGAAACTCTTACTAGTCTTCCAGTATACGATCAAAGCGTAGACACTTTAAGACATTACTCCCATGGAGAAAATTCCGCATGGTGCTTATTGTGTTCAATGCCAATGCAATTTTTGTGTTTCATCAACACTCTGAAGGTCCACAGATTACAGAATGCCTCCAGATGTGTTTCGGAAACTACTACTAGTCTTCCAGTGTACGATCAAAGCGTAGACAGTATAAGACATTACTCCCATGGAGATAAGTCAGCATTGTGCTTATTGTGTTCAATGCCGATGCAATTTTTGTGTTTCATCAATACTCTGAAGGTTCACAGATTACACAATGCTTCCAGATGTGCTTCGGAAACTACTACTAGTCTTCCAGTGTACGATCAAAGTGTAGACAGTTTAAGACATTACACCCATGGACAAAAGTCCTCATGGTGCATATTGAGTTCAATGCCGATGCAGTTTTTGTGTTCCATTAACACTCTGATCGTCCACACATTACAGAATGCCTCCAGATGTGTTTCGGAAGCTACTACTAGTCTTCCAGGGAACGATGTAAAGCGTAGACAGTTTGAGGCATTACTCCCATGGCGAAAAGTCCGCATGGTGCTTATTGTGTTCAATGCCGATGCAATTTCTGCGTTTCATCAACACTCTGAAGGTCCACAGATTACAGAATGCATCCAGATATGCTTCAGAGACTACTACTAGTCTTCCAGGGATCGATAAAAGCGTAGACAGTTTAAGATATTACTCCCATGGAGAAATGTCTGCATGGTGCTTATTGTGTTCAATGCCGATGCAATTTCTGTGTTTCATCAACACTCTGAGGGTCCACAGGTTACAAAATGCCTCCAGATGTGCTTTGGAAACTACTACTAGTCTTCCATTGAACGATCAAAGCGTAGACGGTTTACGACATTACTCCCATGGAGAACAGTCCGCATGGTGCTTATTGTGTTCAATGCCAATGCAATTTTTGTGTCTCATCAACACTCTGAAGGTCCACAGATTACAGAATGCCTCCATATGTGCTTCGGAAACTACTACTAGTCTTCCAGTAAACGATCAAAGAATAGACAGTTTAAGACATTACTCCCATGGAGGAAAGTCCACATGGTGCTTGTTGTGTTCAATGCCGATGCAATTTCTGTGTTTCATCAACACTCTGAAGGTCCACAGATTACAGAATGCCTCCAGATGTGCTTCGGAAACTACTACTAGTCTTCCAGTGGACGATCAAAGCATAGACAGTTTAAGACATTACTCCAATGTAGAAAAGACAACGTGGTGCTTGTTGTGATCAATGCCGATGCAATTTTTGTGTTTCATCAACACTCTGAAGGTTCACAGATTACACAGATTACAGAATGCCTCCAGATGTGCTTCGGAAACTACTACTAGTCTTCCAGTGTACGATCAAAGCGTAGACAGTTTAAGACATTACTCCCTTGGAGAAAAGACAACATGGTGCTTGTTGTGTTCAATGCCGATGCAATTTTTGTGTTTCATCAACACTCTGAAGGTTCACAGATACAGAATGCCTCCAGATGTGCTTCGGAAACTACTACTAGTCATCCAGGGAACGATCAACACGTAGACAGTTTGAGACATTACTCCCATGGAGAAAAGTCCGCATGGTGTTTATTGTGTTCAATGCCGTTGCAATTTATGTGTTTCATCAACACTCTGAAGGTCCACAGATTACAGAATGCATCCACATATGCTTCGGAAACTACTACTAGTCTTCCAGGGAACGATCAAAGCGTAGACAGTTTAAGACATTACTCCCATGGAGGAAAGTCTGCATGGTGCTTATTGTGTTCAATGCCGATGCAATTTCTGTGTTTCATCAACACTCTGAAGGTCCACAGATTACAGAATGCCTCCAGATGTGCTTCGGAAACTACTACTAGTCTTCCAGTGTACGATCAAAGCGTAGACAGTTTAAGACATTACTCCCATGAAGTAAATTCCGCATGGTGCTTATTGTGTTCAATGCCAATGCAATTTTTGTGTTTCATCAACACTCTGAAGGTCCAAAGATTACAGAATGCCTCCAGATGAGCTTCGGAAACTCCTACTAGTCTTCCAGTGTACAATCAAAGCGTAGACAGTTTAAGACATTACTCCCATGGAGAAAAGTCCGCATCTTGCATATTGTGTTCAATGCCGATGCAGTTTTTGTGTCTCATCAACACTCTGAACGTCCACAGATTACAGAGTGCCTCCAAATGTGCTTCGGAAACTACTACTAGTCTTCCAAGGAACGATCAAAGCGTAGACAGTTTGAGACATTTCTCCCATGGAGAAATGTCCGCATGGCGCTTATTGTGTTCAATGCCGAAGCAACTTTTGTGTTTCATCAACACTCAGAAGGTCCACAGATTAGAGAATGCATCCACATATGCTTCGGAAACTACTACTAGTCTTCCAGGGAACGATCAAACCGTAGACAGTTTAAGACATTACTCCCATGGTGAAAAGTCAGCATGGTGCTTATTGTGTTCAATGCCGATGCAAATTCTGTGTTTCATCAACCCTCTGAACGTACACAGGTTACAAAATGCCTCCAGATGTGCTACGGAAACTACTACTAGTCTTCCAGTGTACGATCAAAGCGTAGACAGTATAAGACATTACTCCCATGGAGATAAGTCAGCATTGTGCTTATTGTGTTCAATGCCGATGCAATTTTTGTGTTTCATCAACACTCTGAAGGTCCACAGATTACAGAATGCCTCCAGATGTGCTTCGGAAACTACTACTAGTCTTCCAGTGTACGATCAAAGTGTAGACAGTTCACGACATTACTCCCATGGAGAAAAGTCCGCATCTTGCATATTGTGTTCAATGCCGATGCAATTTCTGTGTTTCATCAACACTCTGAACGTCCACAGATTACAGAATGCCTCCAAATGTGCTTCGGAAACTACTACTACTCTTCCAGTGGACGATCAAAGCGTAGACACTTTAAGACATTACTCCCATGGAGAAAATTCCGCATGGTGTTTATTGTGTTCAATGCCGATGCAATTTCTGTGTTTCATCAACACTCTGAAGGTCCTGAGATTACAGAATGCCTCCAGTTGTGCTTCGGAAACTACTACTAGTCTTCCAGTGAACGATCAAAACGTAGACAGTTTAAGACATTACTCTCATGGAGAAAAGTCCGCATGGTGCTTATTGTGTTCAACGCCGATTCAATTCCTGTGTTTCATCAACACTCTGAAGGTCCACAGATTACAGAATGCATCCAAAAGTGCTTCAGAAACTACTACTAGTCTTCCAGTGGACGATCAAAGCGTAGACACTTTAAGACGTTACTCCTATGGAGAAAATTCCGCATGGTGTTTATTGTGTTCAATGCCGATGCAATTTTTGTGTTTCATCAACACTCTGAAGGTCCACAGATTACAGAATGATTCCAGATGTGATTCGGAAACTACTACTAGTCATCCAGTGTACAATCAAAGCGTAGACAGTTTAAGACATTACTCCCATGGGGAAAAGTCTGCATGGTGCATATTGAGTTCAATGCCGATGCAGTTTTTGTGTTCCATCAACACTCTCATCGTCCACAGATTACAGAATGCCTTCAGATGTGTTTCGGAAACTACTACTAGTCTTCCAGGGAACGATCAAATCGTACACAGTTTAAGACATTACTCCCATGGAGAAAAGTCCGCATGGTGCTTATTGTGTTCAATGCCGATGCAATCTTTGTGTCTCATCAACACTCTGAAGGTCCACAGATTACAGAATGCCTCCATATGTGCTTCGGAAACTACTACTAGTCTTCCACTAAACGATCAAAGCATAGACAGTTTAAGACATTACTCCCATGGAGAAAAGTCCACATGGTGCTTGTTGTGTTCAATGCCGATGCAATTTCTGTGGTTCATCAACACTCTGAAGGTCCACAGATTACAGAATGCCTCCAGATGTGCTTCGGAAACTACTACTAGTCTTCCAGTGGACGATCAAAGCGTAGACACTCTAAGACATTACTCTCATGGAGAAAATTCTGTATGGTGCTTATTGTGTTCAATGCCGATGCAATTTTTGTGTTTCATCAACACTCTGAAGGTTCACAGATTACAGAATGCCTCCAGATGTGCTTCGGAAACTACTACTAGTCATCCAGGGAACGATCAACGCGTAGACAGTTTGAGACATTACTCCCATGGAGAAAAGTCCGCATGGTGCTTATTGTGTTCAACGCCGTTGCAATTTTTGTGTTTCATCAACACTCTGAAGGTACACAGATTACAGACTGCATCCAGATATGCTTCGGAAAATACTACTAGTCTTCCAGGGAACGATCATAGTGTAGACAGTTTAAGACATTACTCCCATGGAGAAAAGTCTGCATGGTGCTTATTGTGTTCAATGCCGATGCAATTTCTGTGTTTCATCAACACTCTGAAGGTCCACAGATTACAGAATGCCTCCAGATGTGCTTCGGAAACTACTACTAGTCTCCCAGTGTACGATCAAAGCGTAGACAGTTTAAGACATTACTCCCATGAAGTAAATTCCGCATGGTGCTTATTGTGTTCAATGCCAATGCAATTTTTGTGTTTCATCAACACTCTGAAGGTCCACAGATTACAGAATGCCTCCAGATGTGTTTCGGAAACTACTACTAGTCTTACAGTGTACGATCAAAGCGTAGACAGTTTAAGACATTACTCCCATGGAGATAAGTCCGCATTGTGCTTATTGTGTTCAATGCCGATGCAATTTCTGTGTTTCATCAACACTCTGAAGGTCCAAAGATTACAGAATGCCTCCAGATGTGCTTCGGAATCTCCTACTAGTCTTCCTGTGTACAATCATAGCGTAGACAGTTTAAGACATTACTCCCATGGAGAAAAGTCTACATGGTGCTTATTGTGTTCAATGCCGATGCAATTTCTGTGTTTCATCAATACCTTCAATGTCCACAGATTACAGAATGCCTCCAGATGTGCTTCGGAAACTACTACTAGTCTTCCAGGGAACGATCAAAGCGTAGACAGTTTGAGACATTACTCCCATTGAGAAAAGTCCGCATGGTGCTTATTGTGTTCAATGCCAATGCAATTTTTGTGTTTCATCAACACTCTGAAGGTCCACAGATTACAGAATGCCTCCAAATGTGCTTCGGAAACTACTACTAGTCTTCCAGGGAACGATCAAAGCGTAGACAGTTTGAGACATTACTCCCATTGAGAAAAGTCCGCATGGTGCTTATTGTGTTCAATGCCGATGCAATTTCTGTGTTTCATCAACACTCTGAAGGTCCACAGATTGCAGAATGCCTCCACATGTGCTTCGGAAACTACTACTAGTCTTCCAGGGAACGATCAAAGCGTAGACAGTTTAAGACATTACTCCCATGAAGAAAAGTCCGCATGAAGCTTATTGTGTTCAATGCCGATGAATTTTTGTGTCTCATCAACACTGTGAAGGTCTACAGATTACAGATTGCCTCTAGATGTGCTTCGGAAACTACTACTAGTCTTCCAGTAAACGATCAAATCATAGACAGTTTAAGACATTGCTCCCATGGAGAAAAGTCCACATGGTGCTTGTTGTGTTCAATGCCGATGCAATTTCTGTGTTTCATCAACACTCTGAAGGTCCACAGATTACAGAATGCCTCCAGATGTGCTTTGAAAACTACTATTAGTCTTCCAGTGTACGATCAAAGCGTAGACAGTTTAAGACGTTACTACCATGGAGAAAAGTCCGCTTGGTGCTTATTGTGTTTAATGACGATGCAATTTTTGTGTTTCATCAATACTCTGAAGGTCCACAGATTACAGAATGCCTCCAGATGTGCTTCGGAAACTACTACTAGTCTTCCAAGGAACGATCAAAGCGTAGACAGTTTGACACATTACTCCCATGGAGAAAAGTGAGCATGGTGATTTTTCAGTTCAATGCCAATGCAATTTTTGTGTTTCATCAACACTCTGAAGGTCCGCAGATTACAGAATGTATCCAGATATGCTTCGGAAACTACTACTAGCCTTCCAGGGAACGATCAAAGCGTAGACAATATAAGACATTACTCCCATGGAGAAAAGTCTGCATGGTGTTTATTGTGTTCAATGTCGATGCAATTTCTGTGTTTCATCAACACTCTGAAGGTCCACAGAATACAGAATGCCTCCAGATGTGCTTCAGAAACTGCTACTAGTCTTCCAGGAAACGATCAAAGCGTAGAGAGTTTAAGACATTACTCCCATGGAGAAAAGTCCGCATGGTGCTTATTGTGTTCAATGCCGATGCAATTTTTGTGTTTCATCAACACTCTGAAGGTCCACAGATTACAGAATGCCTCCAAATGTGCTTCGGAAACTACTACTAGTCTTCCAGTGCACGATCAAAGCGTAGACAATTTAAGACATTACTCCCATGGAAAAAAGTCGGCATGGTGCTTATTGTGTTCAATGCCGATGCAGTTTTTGTGTTTCATCAACACTCTGAACGTCCACAGATTAGAGAATGCCTCCAGATGTGCTTCGGAAACTACTACTAGTCTTCCAGTGGACGATCAAAGCATAGACAGTTTAAGACATTACTCCAATGTAGAAAAGACAACGTGGTGCTTGTTGTGATCAATGCCGATGCAATTTTTGTGTTTCATCAACACTCTGAAGGTTCACAGATTACACAGATTACAGAATGCCTCCAGATGTGCTTCGGAAACTACTACTAGTCTTCCAGTGTACGATCAAAGCGTAGACAGTTTAAGACATTACTCCCTTGGAGAAAAGACAACATGGTGCTTGTTGTGTTCAATGCCGATGCAATTTTTGTGTTTCATCAACACTCTGAAGGTTCACAGATACAGAATGCCTCCAGATGTGCTTCGGAAACTACTACTAGTCATCCAGGGAACGATCAACACGTAGACAGTTTGAGACATTACTCCCATGGAGAAAAGTCCGCATGGTGTTTATTGTGTTCAATGCCGTTGCAATTTATGTGTTTCATCAACACTCTGAAGGTCCACAGATTACAGAATGCATCCACATATGCTTCGGAAACTACTACTAGTCTTCCAGGGAACGATCAAAGCGTAGACAGTTTAAGACATTACTCCCATGGAGGAAAGTCTGCATGGTGCTTATTGTGTTCAATGCCGATGCAATTTCTGTGTTTCATCAACACTCTGAAGGTCCACAGATTACAGAATGCCTCCAGATGTGCTTCGGAAACTACTACTAGTCTTCCAGTGTACGATCAAAGCGTAGACAGTTTAAGACATTACTCCCATGAAGTAAATTCCGCATGGTGCTTATTGTGTTCAATGCCAATGCAATTTTTGTGTTTCATCAACACTCTGAAGGTCCAAAGATTACAGAATGCCTCCAGATGAGCTTCGGAAACTCCTACTAGTCTTCCAGTGTACAATCAAAGCGTAGACAGTTTAAGACATTACTCCCATGGAGAAAAGTCCGCATCTTGCATATTGTGTTCAATGCCGATGCAGTTTTTGTGTCTCATCAACACTCTGAACGTCCACAGATTACAGAGTGCCTCCAAATGTGCTTCGGAAACTACTACTAGTCTTCCAAGGAACGATCAAAGCGTAGACAGTTTGAGACATTTCTCCCATGGAGAAATGTCCGCATGGCGCTTATTGTGTTCAATGCCGAAGCAACTTTTGTGTTTCATCAACACTCAGAAGGTCCACAGATTAGAGAATGCATCCACATATGCTTCGGAAACTACTACTAGTCTTCCAGGGAACGATCAAACCGTAGACAGTTTAAGACATTACTCCCATGGTGAAAAGTCAGCATGGTGCTTATTGTGTTCAATGCCGATGCAAATTCTGTGTTTCATCAACCCTCTGAACGTACACAGGTTACAAAATGCCTCCAGATGTGCTACGGAAACTACTACTAGTCTTCCAGTGTACGATCAAAGCGTAGACAGTATAAGACATTACTCCCATGGAGATAAGTCAGCATTGTGCTTATTGTGTTCAATGCCGATGCAATTTTTGTGTTTCATCAACACTCTGAAGGTCCACAGATTACAGAATGCCTCCAGATGTGCTTCGGAAACTACTACTAGTCTTCCAGTGTACGATCAAAGTGTAGACAGTTCACGACATTACTCCCATGGAGAAAAGTCCGCATCTTGCATATTGTGTTCAATGCCGATGCAATTTCTGTGTTTCATCAACACTCTGAACGTCCACAGATTACAGAATGCCTCCAAATGTGCTTCGGAAACTACTACTACTCTTCCAGTGGACGATCAAAGCGTAGACACTTTAAGACATTACTCCCATGGAGAAAATTCCGCATGGTGTTTATTGTGTTCAATGCCGATGCAATTTCTGTGTTTCATCAACACTCTGAAGGTCCTGAGATTACAGAATGCCTCCAGTTGTGCTTCGGAAACTACTACTAGTCTTCCAGTGAACGATCAAAACGTAGACAGTTTAAGACATTACTCTCATGGAGAAAAGTCCGCATGGTGCTTATTGTGTTCAACGCCGATTCAATTCCTGTGTTTCATCAACACTCTGAAGGTCCACAGATTACAGAATGCATCCAAAAGTGCTTCAGAAACTACTACTAGTCTTCCAGTGGACGATCAAAGCGTAGACACTTTAAGACGTTACTCCTATGGAGAAAATTCCGCATGGTGTTTATTGTGTTCAATGCCGATGCAATTTTTGTGTTTCATCAACACTCTGAAGGTCCACAGATTACAGAATGATTCCAGATGTGATTCGGAAACTACTACTAGTCATCCAGTGTACAATCAAAGCGTAGACAGTTTAAGACATTACTCCCATGGGGAAAAGTCTGCATGGTGCATATTGAGTTCAATGCCGATGCAGTTTTTGTGTTCCATCAACACTCTCATCGTCCACAGATTACAGAATGCCTTCAGATGTGTTTCGGAAACTACTACTAGTCTTCCAGGGAACGATCAAATCGTACACAGTTTAAGACATTACTCCCATGGAGAAAAGTCCGCATGGTGCTTATTGTGTTCAATGCCGATGCAATCTTTGTGTCTCATCAACACTCTGAAGGTCCACAGATTACAGAATGCCTCCATATGTGCTTCGGAAACTACTACTAGTCTTCCACTAAACGATCAAAGCATAGACAGTTTAAGACATTACTCCCATGGAGAAAAGTCCACATGGTGCTTGTTGTGTTCAATGCCGATGCAATTTCTGTGGTTCATCAACACTCTGAAGGTCCACAGATTACAGAATGCCTCCAGATGTGCTTCGGAAACTACTACTAGTCTTCCAGTGGACGATCAAAGCGTAGACACTCTAAGACATTACTCTCATGGAGAAAATTCTGTATGGTGCTTATTGTGTTCAATGCCGATGCAATTTTTGTGTTTCATCAACACTCTGAAGGTTCACAGATTACAGAATGCCTCCAGATGTGCTTCGGAAACTACTACTAGTCATCCAGGGAACGATCAACGCGTAGACAGTTTGAGACATTACTCCCATGGAGAAAAGTCCGCATGGTGCTTATTGTGTTCAACGCCGTTGCAATTTTTGTGTTTCATCAACACTCTGAAGGTACACAGATTACAGACTGCATCCAGATATGCTTCGGAAAATACTACTAGTCTTCCAGGGAACGATCATAGTGTAGACAGTTTAAGACATTACTCCCATGGAGAAAAGTCTGCATGGTGCTTATTGTGTTCAATGCCGATGCAATTTCTGTGTTTCATCAACACTCTGAAGGTCCACAGATTACAGAATGCCTCCAGATGTGCTTCGGAAACTACTACTAGTCTCCCAGTGTACGATCAAAGCGTAGACAGTTTAAGACATTACTCCCATGAAGTAAATTCCGCATGGTGCTTATTGTGTTCAATGCCAATGCAATTTTTGTGTTTCATCAACACTCTGAAGGTCCACAGATTACAGAATGCCTCCAGATGTGTTTCGGAAACTACTACTAGTCTTACAGTGTACGATCAAAGCGTAGACAGTTTAAGACATTACTCCCATGGAGATAAGTCCGCTTTGTGCTTATTGTGTTCAATGCCGATGCAATTTCTGTGTTTCATCAACACTCTGAAGGTCCAAAGATTACAGAATGCCTCCAGATGTGCTTCGGAATCTCCTACTAGTCTTCCTGTGTACAATCATAGCGTAGACAGTTTAAGACATTACTCCCATGGAGAAAAGTCTACATGGTGCTTATTGTGTTCAATGCCGATGCAATTTCTGTGTTTCATCAATACCTTCAAGGTCCACAGATTACAGAATGCCTCCAGATGTGCTTCGGAAACTACTACTAGTCTTCCAGGGAACGATCAAAGCGTAGACAGTTTGAGACATTACTCCCATTGAGAAAAGTCCGCATGGTGCTTATTGTGTTCAATGCCAATGCAATTTTTGTGTTTCATCAACACTCTGAAGGTCCACAGATTACAGAATGCCTCCAAATGTGCTTCGGAAACTACTACTAGTCTTCCAGGGAACGATCAAAGCGTAGACAGTTTGAGACATTACTCCCATTGAGAAAAGTCCGCATGGTGCTTATTGTGTTCAATGCCGATGCAATTTCTGTGTTTCATCAACACTCTGAAGGTCCACAGATTGCAGAATGCCTCCACATGTGCTTCGGAAACTACTACTAGTCTTCCAGGGAACGATCAAAGCGTAGACAGTTTAAGACATTACTCCCATGAAGAAAAGTCCGCATGAAGCTTATTGTGTTCAATGCCGATGAATTTTTGTGTCTCATCAACACTGTGAAGGTCTACAGATTACAGATTGCCTCTAGATGTGCTTCGGAAACTACTACTAGTCTTCCAGTAAACGATCAAATCATAGACAGTTTAAGACATTGCTCCCATGGAGAAAAGTCCACATGGTGCTTGTTGTGTTCAATGCCGATGCAATTTCTGTGTTTCATCAACACTCTGAAGGTCCACAGATTACAGAATGCCTCCAGATGTGCTTTGGAAACTACTATTAGTCTTCCAGTGTACGATCAAAGCGTAGACAGTTTAAGACGTTACTACCATGGAGAAAAGTCCGCTTGGTGCTTATTGTGTTTAATGACGATGCAATTTTTGTGTTTCACCAATACTCTGAAGGTCCACAGATTACAGAATGCCTCCAGATGTGCTTCGGAAACTACTACTAGTCTTCCAAGGAACGATCAAAGCGTAGACAGTTTGACACATTACTCCCATGGAGAAAAGTGAGCATGGTGATTTTTCAGTTCAATGCCAATGCAATTTTTGTGTTTCATCAACACTCTGAAGGTCCGCAGATTACAGAATGTATCCAGATATGCTTCGGAAACTACTACTAGCCTTCCAGGGAACGATCAAAGCGTAGACAATATAAGACATTACTCCCATGGAGAAAAGTCTGCATGGTGTTTATTGTGTTCAATGTCGATGCAATTTCTGTGTTTCATCAACACTCTGAAGGTCCACAGAATACAGAATGCCTCCAGATGTGCTTCAGAAACTGCTACTAGTCTTCCAGGAAACGATCAAAGCGTAGAGAGTTTAAGACATTACTCCCATGGAGAAAAGTCCGCATGGTGCTTATTGTGTTCAATGCCGATGCAATTTTTGTGTTTCATCAACACTCTGAAGGTCCACAGATTACAGAATGCCTCCAAATGTGCTTCGGAAACTACTACTAGTCTTCCAGTGCACGATCAAAGCGTAGACAATTTAAGACATTACTCCCATGGAAAAAAGTCGGCATGGTGCTTATTGTGTTCAATGCCGATGCAGTTTTTGTGTTTCATCAACACTCTGAACGTCCACAGATTAGAGAATGCCTCCAGATGTGCTTCGGAAACTACTACTAGTCTTCCAGGGAACGATCAAAGCGTAGACAGTTTGAGACATTACTCCCATGGAGAAAGGTCCGCATGGTGCTTATTGTGTTCAATGCTGATGAAATTTTTGTGTTTCATCAACACTCAGAAGGTCCACAGATTACAGAATGCATCCAGATATGCTTCGGAAACTAATACTAGTCTTCCAGGGAACGATCGAAGCGTAGACAGTTTAAGACATTACTCCCATGGAGAGAAGTCTGCATGGTGCTTATTGTGTTCAATGCCGATGCAACTTCTGTATTTCATCAACACACTGAAGGTCCACAGATTACAGAATGCCTCCAGATGTGCTTCGGAAACTACTACTAGTCTTCCAGTAAACGATCAAATCATAGACAGTTTAAGACACTGCTCCTATGGAGAAAAGTCCACATGGTGCTTGTTGTGTTCAATGCCGATGCAATTTCTGTGTTTCATCAACACTGAAGGTCCACAGATTACAGAATGCCTCCAGATGTGCTTTGGAAACTACTATTAGTCTTCCAGTGTACGATCAAAGCGTAGACAGTTTAAGACGTTACTACCATGGAGAAAAGTCCGCTTGGTGCTTATTGTGTTTAATGACGATGCAATTTTTGTGTTTCATCAATACTCTGAAGGTCCACAGATTACAGAATGCCTCCAGATGTGCTTCGGAAACTACTACTAGTCTTCCAAGGAACGATCAAAGCGTAGACAGTTTGACACATTACTCCCATGGAGAAAAGTCCGCATGGTTATTTTTCAGTTCAATGCCGATGCAATTTTTGTGTTTCATCAACACTCTGAAGGTCTGCAGATTACAGAATGTATCCAGATATGCTTCGGAAACTACTACTAGCCTTCCAGGGAACGATCAAAGCGTAGACAATATAAGACATTACTCCCATGGAGAAAAGTCTGCATGGTGTTTATTGTGTTCAATGTCGATGCAATTTCTGTGTTTCATCAACACTCTGAAGGTCCACAGAATACAGAATGCCTATAGATGTGCTTCAGAAACTACTACTAGTCTTCCAGGAATCGATCAAAGCGTAGAGAGTTTAAGACATTACTCCCATGGAGAAAAGTCCGCATGGTGCTTATTGTGTTCAATGCCGAATCAATTTCTGTGTTTCATCAACACTCTGAAGGTCCAGAAATAACAGAATGCATCCAGATATTCTTCGGAAACTACTACTAGTCTTCCAGTGCACGATCAAAGCGTAGACAATTTAAGACATTACTCCCACGGAGAAAAGTCGGCATGGTGCTTATTGTGTTCAATGCCGATGCAGTTTTTGTGTTTCATCAACACTCTGAACGTCCACAGATTAGAGAATGCCTCCAGATGTGCTTCGGAAACTACTACTAGTCTTCCAGGAACGATCAAAGCGTAGACAGTTTGAGACATTACTCCCATGGAGAAAGGTCCGCATGGTGCTTATTGTGTTCAATGCTGATGAAATTTTTGTGTTTCATCAACACTCAGAAGGTCCACAGATTACAGAATGCATCCAGATATGCTTCGGAAACTAATACTAGTCTTCCAGGGAACGATCGAAGCGTAGACAGTTTAAGACATTACTCCCATGGAGAGAAGTCTGCATGGTGCTTATTGTGTTCAATGCCGATGCAACTTCTGTATTTCATCAACACACTGAAGGTCCACAGATTACAGAATGCCTCCAGATGTGCTTCGGAAACTACTACTAGTCTTCCAGTAAACGATCAAATCATAGACAGTTTAAGACATTGCTCCTATGGAGAAAAGTCCACATGGTGCTTGTTGTGTTCAATGCCGATGCAATTTCTGTGTTTCATCAACACTCTGAAGGTCCACAGATTACAGAATGCCTCCAGATGTGCTTTGGAAACTACTATTAGTCTTCCAGTGTACGATCAAAGCGTAGACAGTTTAAGACGTTACTACCATGGAGAAAAGTCCGCTTGGTGCTTATTGTGTTTAATGACGATGCAATTTTTGTGTTTCATCAATACTCTGAAGGTCCACAGATTACAGAATGCCTCCAGATGTGCTTCGGAAACTACTACTAGTCTTCCAAGGAACGATCAAAGCGTAGACAGTTTGACACATTACTCCCATGGAGAAAAGTCCGCATGGTGATTTTTCAGTTCAATGCCGATGCAATTTTTGTGTTTCATCAACACTCTGAAGGTCTGCAGATTACAGAATGTATCCAGATATGCTTCGGAAACTACTACTAGCCTTCCAGGGAACGATCAAAGCGTAGACAATATAAGACATTATTCCCATGGAGAAAAGTCTGCATGGTGTTTATTGTGTTCAATGTCGATGCAATTTCTGTGTTTCATCAACACTCTGAAGGTCCACAGAATACAGAATGCCTCCAGATGTGCTTCAGAAACTACTACTAGTCTTCCAGGAATCGATCAAAGCGTAGAGTGTTTAAGACATTACTCCCATGGCGAAAAGTCCGCATGGTGCTTATTGTGTTCAATGCCGAATCAATTTCTGTGTTTCATCAACACTCTGAAGGTCCAGAAATAACAGAATGCATCCAGATATTCTTCGGAAACTACTACTAGTCTTCCAGGGAACGATCGAAGCGTAGACAGTTTAAGACATTACTCCCATGGAGAGAAGTCTGCATGGTGCTTATTGTGTTCAATGCCGATGCAACTTCTGTATTTCATCAACACTCTGAAGGTCCACAGATTACAGAATGCATCCAGATATGCTTCGGAAACTACTACTAGTCTTCCAGGGAACGATCAAAGCGTAGACAGTTTAAGACATTACTCCCATGGAGAAAAGTCCGCATGGTGCTTATTGTGTTCAATGCCGATGAATTTTTGTGTCTCATCAACACTGTGAAGGTCCACAGATTACAGAATGCCTCTAGATGTGCTTCGGAAACTACTACTAGTCTTCCAGTAAACGATCAAATCATAGACAGTTTAAGACATTACTCCCATTTAGAAAAGTCCACATGGTGCTTGTTGTGTTCAATGCCGATGCAATTTCTGTGTTTCATCAACACTCTGAAGGTCCACTGATTACAGAATGCCTCCAGATGTGCTTTGGAAACTACTACTAGTCTTCCAGTGTACGTTCAAAGCGTAGACAGTTTAAGACGTTACTACCATGGAGAAAAGTCCGCTTGGTGCATATTGTGTTTAATGACGATGCAATTTTTGTGTTTCATCAATACTCTGAAGGTCCACAGATTACAGAATGCCTCCAGATGTGCTTCGGAAACTACGACCAGTCTTCCAAGGAACGATCAAAGCGTAGACAGTTTGAGACATTACTCCCATGGAGAAAAGTCCGCATGGTCCTTTTTCAGTTCAATGCCGATGCAATTTTTGTGTTTCATCAACACTCTGAAGGTCCACAGATTACAGAATGTATCCAGATATGCTTCGGAAACTGCTACTAGCCTTCCAGGGAACGATCAAAGCGTAGACAATATAAGACATTACTCCCATGGAGAAAAGTCTGCATGGTGTTTATTGTGTTCAATGTCGATGCAATTTCTATGTTTCATCAACACTCTGAAGGTCAACAGAATACAGAATGCCTCCAGATGTGCTTCAGAAACTACTACTAGTCTTCCAGGAAACGATCAAACCGTAGGCAGTTTAAGACATTACTCCCATGGAGAAAAGTCCGCATGGTGCTTATTGTGTTCAATGCCGATGCAATTTTTGTGTTTCATCAACACTCTGAAGGTCCACAGATTACAGAATACATCCAGATATGCTTCGGAAACTACTACTAGTCTTCCAGGGAACGATCAAAGCGTAGACAGTTTAAGACATTTCTCCCATGGAGAAAAGTCTGCATGGTGCTTATTGTGTTCAATGCCGATGCAATTTCTGTGTTTCATCAACACTCTGAAGGTCCACAGATTACAGAATGCCTCCAGATGTGCTTCGGAAACTACTACTAGTCTTCCAGTGTTCGATCAAATCGTAGACAGTTTAAGACATTACTACCATGGAGATAAGTCCGCATGGCGCTTATTGTGTTCAATGCTGATGCAATTTCTGTGTTTCATCAACACTCTGAAGGTCCAGAGATTACAGAATGCCTCCAGTTGTGCTTCGGAAACTACTACTAGTCTCCCAGTGAACGATCAAAACGTAGACAGTTTAAGACATTACTCCTATTTAGAAAAGTCCGCATTTTGCTTATTGTGTTCAATACCGATTCAATTCCTGTGTTTCATCAACATTCTGAAGGTCCACAGATTACAGAATGCCTCCAGAAATGCTTCGGAAACTACCACTAGTCTTCCAGTGGACGATCAAAGCGTAGATACTTTAAGACATTACTCCCATGAAGAAAATTCCGCATGGTGATCATTGTGTTCAATGCCGATGCAATGTTTGTGTTTCATCAACACTCTGAAGGTTCACAGATTACAGAATGCCTCCAGATGTGTTTCGGAAACTACTACTAGTCTTCCAGTGTACGATCAAAGCGTAGACAGTTTAAGACATTACTCCCTTGGAGATAAGTCCGCATTGTGCTTATTGTGTTCAATGCCGATGCAATTTTTGTGTTTCATCAATACTCTGAAGGTCCACAGATTACAGAATGGTTCCAGATGTGCTTCGGAATTTACTACTAGTCTTCCAGTGTACGATCAAAGTGTAGACAGTTTAAGACATTCCTCCCATGGAGAAAAGTCCGCATGGTGCTTATTGTGTTCAATGCCGTTGCAATTTCTGGGTTTCATCAACACTCTGAAGGTCCACAGATTACAGAATGCCTCCAGATGTGCTTTGGAAACTACTATTAGTCTTCCAGTGTACGATCAAAGCGTAGACAGTTTAAGACGTTACTACCATGGAGAAAAGTCCGCTTGGTGCTTATTGTGTTTAATGACGATGCAATTTTTGTGTTTCATCAATACTCTGAAGGTCCACAGATTACAGAATGCCTCCAGATGTGCTTCGGAAACTACTACTAGTCTTCCAAGGAACGATCAAAGCGTAGACAGTTTGACACATTACTCCCATGGAGAAAGGTCCGCATGGTGCTTATTGTGTTCAATGCTGATGAAATTTTTGTGTTTCATCAACACTCAGAAGGTCCACAGATTACAGAATGCATCCAGATATGCTTCGGAAACTAATACTAGTCTTCCAGGGAACGATCGAAGCGTAGACAGTTTAAGACATTACTCCCATGGAGAGAAGTCTGCATGGTGCTTATTGTGTTCAATGCCGATGCAACTTCTGTATTTCATCAACACACTGAAGGTCCACAGATTACAGAATGCCTCCAGATGTGCTTCGGAAACTACTACTAGTCTTCCAGTAAACGATCAAATCATAGACAGTTTAAGACATTGCTCCTATGGAGAAAAGTCCACATGGTGCTTGTTGTGTTCAATGCCGATGCAATTTCTGTGTTTCATCAACACTCTGAAGGTCCACAGATTACAGAATGCCTCCAGATGTGCTTTGGAAACTACTATTAGTCTTCCAGTGTACGATCAAAGCGTAGACAGTTTAAGACGTTACTACCATGGAGAAAAGTCCGCTTGGTGCTTATTGTGTTTAATGACGATGCAATTTTTGTGTTCCATCAATACTCTGAAGGTCCACAGATTACAGAATGCCTCCAGATGTGCTTCGGAAACTACTACTAGTCTTCCAAGGAACGATCAAAGCGTAGACAGTTTGACAAATTACTCCCATGGAGAAAAGTCCGCATGGTGATTTTTCAGTTCAATGCCGATGCAATTTTTGTGTTTCATCAACACTCTGAAGGTCTGCAGATTACAGAATGTATCCAGATATGCTTCGGAAACTACTACTAGCCTTCCAGGGAACGATCAAAGCGTAGACAATATAAGACATTACTCCCATGGAGAAAAGTCTGCATGGTGTTTATTGTGTTCAATGTCGATGCAATTTCTGTGTTTCATCAACACTCTGAAGGTCCACAGAATACAGAATGCCTCCAGATGCGCTTCAGAAACTACTACTAGTCTTCCAGGAATCGATCAAAGCGTAGAGAGTTTAAGACATTACTCCCATGGAGAAAAGTCCGCATGGTGCTTATTGTGTTCAATGCCGAATCAATTTCTGTGTTTCATCAACACTCCGAAGGTCCAGAAATAACAGAATGCATCCAGATATTCTTCGGAAACTACTACTAGTCTTCCAGGGAACGATCGAAGCGTAGACAGTTTAAGACATTACTCCCATGGAGAGAAGTCTGCATGGTGCTTATTGTGTTCAATGCCGATGCAACTTCTGTATTTCATCAACACTCTGAAGGTCCACAGATTACAGAATGCATCCAGATATGCTTCGGAAACTACTACTAGTCTTCCAGGGAACGATCAAAGCGTAGACAGTTTAAGACATTACTCCCATGGAGAAAAGTCCGCATGGTGCTTATTGTGTTCAATGCCGATGAATTTTTGTGTCTCATCAACACTGTGAAGGTCCACAGATTACAGAATGCCTCTAGATGTGCTTCGGAAACTACTACTAGTCTTCCAGTAAACGATCAAATCATAGACAGTTTAAGACATTACTCCCATTTAGAAAAGTCCACATGGTGCTTGTTGTGTTCAATGCCGATGCAATTTCTGTGTTTCATCAACACTCTGAAGGTCCACTGATTACAGAATGCCTCCAGATGTGCTTTGGAAACTACTACTAGTCTTCCAGTGTACGATCAAAGCGTAGACAGTTTAAGACGTTACTACCATGGAGAAAAGTCCGCTTGGTGCATATTGTGTTTAATGACGATGCAATTTTTGTGTTTCATCAATACTCTGAAGGTCCACAGATTACAGAATGCCTCCAGATGTGCTTCGGAAACTACGACTAGTCTTCCAAGGAACGATCAAAGCGTAGACAGTTTGAGACATTACACCCATGGAGAAAAGTCCGCATGGTCCTTTTTCAGTTCAATGCCGATGCAATTTTTGTGTTTCATCAACACTCTGAAGGTCCACAGATTACAGAATGTATCCAGATATGCTTCGGAAACTGCTACTAGCCTTCCAGGGAACGATCAAAGCGTAGACAATATAAGACATTACTCCCATGGAGAAAAGTCTGCATGGTGTTTATTGTGTTCAATGTCGATGCTATTTCTATGTTTCATCAACACTCTGAAGGTCCACAGAATACAGAATGCCTCCAGATGTGCTTCAGAAACTACTACTAGTCTTCCAGGAAACACTCAAAGCGTAGGCAGTTTAAGACATTACTCCCATGGAGAAAAGTCCGCATGGTGCTTATTGTGTTCAATGCCGATGCAATTTTTGTGTTTCATCAACACTCTGAAGGTCCACAGATTACAGAATACATCCAGATATGCTTCGGAAACTACTACTAGTCTTCCAGGGAACGATCAAAGCGTAGACAGTTTAAGACACTTCTCCCATGGAGAAAAGTCTGCATGGTGCTTATTGTGTTCAATGCCGATGCAATTTTTGTGTTTCATCAACACTCTGAAGGTCCACAGATTACAGAATGCCTCCAGAAATGCTTCGGAAACTACCACTAGTCTTCCAGTGGACGATCAAAGCGTAGATACTTTAAGACATTACTCCCATGAAGAAAATTCCGCATGGTGATCATTTTGTTCAATGCCGATGCAATGTTTGTGTTTCATCAACACTCTGAAGGTTCACAGATTACAGAATGCCTCCAGATGTGTTTCGGAAACTACTACTAGTCTTCCAGTGTACGATCAAAGCGTAGACAGTTTAAGACATTACTCCCTTGGAGATAAGTCCGCATTGTGCTTATTGTGTTCAATGCCGATGCAATTTTTGTGTTTCATCAATACTCTGAAGGTCCACAGATTACAGAATGGTTCCAGATGTGCTTCGGAATTTACTACTAGTCTTCCAGTGTACGATCAAATTGTAGACAGTTTAAGACATTCCTCCCATGGAGAAAAGTCCGCATGGTGCTTATTGTGTTCAATGCCGTTGCAATTTCTGGGTTTCATCAACACTCTGAAGGTCCACAGATTACAGAATGCCTCCAGATGTGCTTTGGAAACTACTATTAGTCTTCCAGTGTACGATCAAAGCGTAGACAGTTTAAGACGTTACTACCATGGAGAAAAGTCCGCTTGGTGCTTATTGTGTTTAATGACGATGCAATTTTTGTGTTTCATCAATACTCTGAAGGTCCACAGATTACAGAATGCCTCCAGATGTGCTTCGGAAACTACTACTAGTCTTCCAAGGAACGATCAAAGCGTAGACAGTTTGACACATTACTCCTATGGAGAAAGGTCCCCATGGTGCTTATTGTGTTCAATGCTGATGAAATTTTTGTGTTTCATCAACACTCAGAAGGTCCACAGATTACAGAATGCATCCAGATATGCTTCGGAAACTAATACTAGTCTTCCAGGGAACGATCGAAGCGTAGACAGTTTAAGACATTACTCCCATGGAGAGAAGTCTGCATGGTGCTTATTGTGTTCAATGCCGATGCAACTTCTGTATTTCATCAACACACTGAAGGTCCACAGATTACAGAATGCCTCCAGATGTGCTTCGGAAACTACTACTAGTCTTCCAGTAAACGATCAAATCATAGACAGTTTAAGACATTGCTCCTATGGAGAAAAGTCCACATGGTGCTTGTTGTGTTCAATGCCGATGCAATTTCTGTGTTTCATCAACACTCTGAAGGTCCACAGATTACAGAATGCCTCCAGATGTGCTTTGGAAACTACTATTAGTCTTCCAGTGTACGATCAAAGCGTAGACAGTTTAAGACGTTACTACCATGGAGAAAAGTCCGCTTGGTGCTTATTGTGTTTAATGACGATGCAATTTTTGTGTTTCATCAATACTCTGAAGGTCCACAGATTACAGAATGCCTCCAGATGTGCTTCGGAAACTACTACTAGTCTTCCAAGGAACGATCAAAGCGTAGACAGTTTGACACATTACTCCCATGGAGAAAAGTGAGCATGGTGATTTTTCAGTTCAATGCCGATGCAATTTTTGTGTTTCATCAACACTCTGAAGGTCTGCAGATTACAGAATGTATCCAGATATGCTTCGGAAACTACTACTAGCCTTCCAGGGAACGATCAAAGCGTAGACAATATTAGACATTACTCCCATGGAGAAAAGTCTGCATGGTGTTTATTGTGTTCAATGTCGATGCAATTTCTGTGTTTCATCAACACTCTGAAGGTCCACAGAATACAGAATGCCTCCAGATGTGCTTCAGAAACTACTACTAGTCTTCCAGGAATCGATCAAATCGTAGAGAGTTTAAGACATTACTCCCATGGAGAAAAGTCCGCATGGTGCTTATTGTGTTCAATGCCGAATCAATTTCTGTGTTTCATCAACACTCTGAAGGTCCAGAAATAACAGAATGCATCCAGATATTCTTCGGAAACTACTACTAGTCTTCCAGGGAACGATCGAAGCGTAGACAGTTTAAGACATTACTCCCATGGAGAGAAGTCTGCATGGTGCTTATTGTGTTCAATGCCGATGCAACTTCTGTATTTCATCAACACTCTGAAGGTCCACAGATTACAGAATGGTTCCAGATGTGCTTCGGAATTTACTACTAGTCTTCCAGTGTACGATCAAAGTGTAGACAGTTTAAGACATTACTCCCATGGAGAAAAGTCCGCATGGTGCTTATTGTGTTCAATGCCGATGAATTTTTGTGTCTCATCAACACTGTGAAGGTCCACAGATTACAGAATGCCTCTAGATGTGCTTCGGAAACTACTACTAGTCTTCCAGTAAACGATCAAATCATAGACAGTTTAAGACATTACTCCCATTTAGAAAAGTCCACATGGTGCTTGTTGTGTTCAATGCCGATGCAATTTCTGTGTTTCATCAACACTCTGAAGGTCCACAGATTACAGAATGGTTCCAGATGTGCTTCGGAATTTACTACTAGTCTTCCAGTGTACGATCAAAGTGTAGACAGTTTAAGACATTCCTCCCATGGAGAAAAGTCCGCATGGTGCTTATTGTGTTCAATGCCGATGCAATTTTTGTGTTTCATCAATACTCTGAAGGTCCACAGATTACAGAATGGTTCCAGATGTGCTTCGGAATTTACTACTAGTCTTCCAGTGTACGATCAAAGTGTAGACAGTTTAAGACATTCCTCCCATTGAGAAAAGTCCGCATGGTGCTTATTGTGTTCAATGCCGTTGCAATTTCTGGGTTTCATCAACACTCTGAAGGTCCACAGATTACAGAATGCCTCCAGATGTGCTTTGGAAACTACTATTAGTCTTCCAGTGTACGATCAAAGCGTAGACAGTTTAAGACGTTACTACCATGGAGAAAAGTCCGCTTGGTGCTTATTGTGTTTAATGACGATGCAATTTTTGTGTTTCATCAATACTCTGAAGGTCCACAGATTACAGAATGCCTCCAGATGTGCTTCGGAAACTACTACTAGTCTTCCAAGGAACGATCAAAGCGTAGACAGTTTGACACATTACTCCCATGGAGAAAGGTCCCCATGGTGCTTATTGTGTTCAATGCTGATGAAATTTTTGTGTTTCATCAACACTCAGAAGGTCCACAGATTACAGAATGCATCCAGATATGCTTCGGAAACTAATACTAGTCTTCCAGGGAACGATCGAAGCGTAGACAGTTTAAGACATTACTACCATGGAGAAAAGTCCGCTTGGTGCATATTGTGTTTAATGACGATGCAATTTTTGTGTTTCATCAATACTCTGAAGGTCCACAGATTACAGAATGCCTCCAGATGTGCTTCGGAAACTACGACTAGTCTTCCAAGGAACGATCAAAGCGTAGACAGTTTGAGACATTACTCCCATGGAGAAAAGTCCGCATGGTCCTTTTTCAGTTCAATGCCGATGCAATTTTTGTGTTTCATCAACACTCTGAAGGTCCACAGATTACAGAATGTATCCAGATATGCTTCGGAAACTGCTACTAGCCTTCCAGGGAACGATCAAAGCGTAGACAATATAAGACATTACTCCCATGGAGAAAAGTCTGCATGGTGTTTATTGTGTTCAATGTCGATGCAATTTCTATGTTTCATCAACACTCTGAAGGTCCACAGAATACAGAATGCCTCCAGATGTGCTTCAGAAACTACTACTAGTCTTCCAGGAAACGATCAAACCGTAGGCAGTTTAAGACATTACTCCCATGGAGAAAAGTCCGCATGGTGCTTATTGTGTTCAATGCCGATGCAATTTTTGTGTTTCATCAACACTCTGAAGGTCCACAGATTACAGAATACATCCAGATATGCTTCGGAAACTACTACTAGTCTTCCAGGGAACGACCAAAGCGTAGACAGTTTAAGACATTTCTCCCATGGAGAAAAGTCTGCATGGTGCTTATTGTGTTCAATGCCGATGCAATTTCTGTGTTTCATCAACACTCTGAAGGTCCACAGATTACAGAATGCCTCCAGATGTGCTTCGGAAACTACTACTAGTCTTCCAGTGTTCGATCAAATCGTAGAGAGTTTAAGACATTACTACCATGGAGATAAGTCCGCATGGCGCTTATTGTGTTCAATGCTGATGCAATTTCTGTGTTTCATCAACACTCTGAAGGTCCAGAGATTACAGAATGCCTCCAGTTGCGCTTCGGAAACTACTACTAGTCTCCCAGTGAACGATCAAAACGTAGACAGTTTAAGACATTACTCCTATTTAGAAAAGTCCGCATTTTGCTTATTGTGTTCAATACCGATTCAATTCCTGTGTTTCATCAACATTCTGAAGGTCCACAGATTACAGAATGCCTCCAGAAATGCTTCGGAAACTCCCACTAGTCTTCCAGTGGACGATCAAAGCGTAGATACTTTAAGACATTACTCCCATGAAGAAAATTCCGCATGGTGATCATTGTGTTCAATGCCGATGCAATGTTTGTGTTTCATCAACACTCTGAAGGTTCACAGATTACAGAATGCCTCCAGATGTGTTTCGGAAACTACTACTAGTCTTCCAGTGTACGATCAAAGCGTAGACAGTTTAAGACATTACTCCCTTGGAGATAAGTCCGCATTGTGCTTATTGTGTTCAATGCCGATGCAATTTTTGTGTTTCATCAATACTCTGAAGGTCCACAGATTACAGAATGGTTCCAGATGTGCTTCGGAATTTACTACTAGTCTTCCAGTGTACGATCAAAGTGTAGACAGTTTAAGACATTCCTCCCATGGAGAAAAGTCCGCATGGTGCTTATTGTGTTCAATGCCGTTGCAATTTCTGGGTTTCATCAACACTCTGAAGGTCCACAGATTACAGAATGCATCCAGATGAGCTTCAGAAGCTACTACTAGTCTTCCAGGAAACGATCAAAGCGTAGGCAGTTTAAGACATTACTCCCATGGAGAAAATTCCGCATGGTGCTTATTGTGTTCAATACCGATGCAATTTTTGTGTTTCAATAACACTCTGAAGGTCCACAGATTACAGAATGCATCCAGATGTGCTTCGGAAACTACTACTAGTCTTCCAGGGAACGATCAAAGCGTAGACAGTTTGAGACATTACTCCCATGGAGAAAGGTCCGCATGGTGCTTCTTGTGTTCAATGCCGATGCAATTTCTGTGTTTCATCAACACTCTGAAGGTCCACAGATTACAGAATGCCTCCAGATGTGCTTTGGAAACTACTACTAGTCTTCCAGTAAACGATCAAATCATAGACAGTTTAAGACATTGCTCCTATGGAGAAAAGTCCACATGGTGCTTGTTGTGTTCAATGCCGATGCAATTTCTGTGTTTCATCAACACTCTGAAGGTCCACAGATTACAGAATGCCTCCAGATGTGCTTTGGAAACTACTATTAGTCTTCCAGTGTACGATCAAAGCGTAGACAGTTTAAGACGTTACTACCATGGAGAAAAGTCCGCTTGGTGCTTATTGTGTTTAATGACGATGCAATTTTTGTGTTTCATCAATACTCTGAAGGTCCACAGATTACAGAATGCCCCCAGATGTGCTTCGGAAACTACTACTAGTCTTCCAAGGAACGATCAAAGCGTAGACAGTTTGACACATTACTCCCATGGAGAAAAGTCCGCATGGTGATTTTTCAGTTCAATGCCGATGCAATTTTTGTGTTTCATCAACACTCTGAAGGTCCGCAGATTACAGAATGTATCCAGATATGCTTCGGAAACTACTACTAGCCTTCCAGGGAACGATCAAAGCGTAGACAATATAAGACATTACTAACATGGAGAAAAGTCTGCATGGTGTTTATTGTGTTCAATGTCGATGCAATTTCTGTGTTTCATCAACACTCTGAAGGTCCACAGAATACAGAATGCCTCCAGATGTGCTTCAGAAACTACTACTAGTCTTCCAGGAAACGATCAAAGCGTAGAGAGTTTAAGACATTACTCCCATGGAGAAAAGTCCGCATGGTGCTTATTGTGTTCAATGCCGAATCAATTTCTGTGTTTCATCAACACTCTGAAGGTCCAGAAATAACAGAATGCATCCAGATATTCTTCGGAAACTACTACTAGTCTTCCAGGGAACGATCGAAGCGTAGACAGTTTAAGACATTACTCCCATGGAGAGAAGTCTGCATGGTGCTTATTGTGTTCAATGCCGATGCAACTTCTGTATTTCATCAACACTCTGAAGGTCCACAGATTACAGAATGCATCCAGATATGCTTCGGAAACTACTACTAGTCTTCCAGGGAACGATCAAAGCGTAGACAGTTTAAGACATTACTCCCATGGAGAAAAGTCCGCATGGTGCTTATTGTGTTCAATGCCGATGAATTTTTGTGTCTCATCAACACTGTGAAGGTCCACAGATTACAGAATGCCTCTAGATGTGCTTCGGAAACTACTACTAGTCTTCCAGTAAACGATCAAATCATAGACAGTTTAAGACATTACTCCCATTTAGAAAAGTCCACATGGTGCTTGTTGTGTTCAATGCCGATGCAATTTCTGTGTTTCATCAACACTCTGAAGGTCCACTGATTACAGAATGCCTCCAGATGTGCTTTGGAAACTACTACTAGTCTTCCAGTGTACGATCAAAGCGTAGACAGTTTAAGACGTTACTACCATGGAGAAAAGTCCGCTTGGTGCTTATTGTGTTTAATGACGATGCAATTTTTGTGTTTCATCAATACTCTGAAGGTCCACATATTACAGAATGCCTCCAGATGTGCTTCGGAAACTACGACTAGTCTTCCAAGGAACGATCAAAGCGTAGACAGTTTGAGACATTACTCCCATGGAGAAAAGTCCGCATGGTCCTTTTTCAGTTCAATGCCGATGCAATTTTTGTGTTTCATCAACACTCTGAAGGTCCACAGATTACAGAATGTATCCAGATATGCTTCGGAAACTGCTACTAGCCTTCCAGGGAACGATCAAAGCGTAGACAATATAAGACATTACTCCCATGGAGAAAAGTCTGCATGGTGTTTATTGTGTTCAATGTCGATGCAATTTCTGTGTTTCATCAACACTCTGAAGGTCCACAGAATACAGAATGCCTCCAGATGTGCTTCAGAAACTACTACTAGTCTTCCAGGAAACGATCAAAGCGTAGGCAGTTTAAGACATTACTCCCATGGAGAAAAGTCCGCATGGTGCTTATTGTGTTCAATGCCGATGCAATTTTTGTGTTTCATCAACACTCTGAAGGTCCACAGATTACAGAATACATCCAGATATGCTTCGGAAACTACTACTAGTCTTCCAGGGAACGATCAAAGCGTAGACAGTTTAAGACATTACTCCCATGGAGAAAAGTCTGCATGGTGCTTATTGTGTTCAATGCCGATGCAATTTCTGTGTTTCATCAACACTCTGAAGGTCCACAGATTACAGAATGCCTCCAGATGTGCTTCTGAAACTACTACTAGTCTTCCAGTGTTCGATCAAATCGTAGACAGTTTAAGACATTACTACCATGGAGATAAGTCCGCATGGCGCTTATTGTGTTCAATGCTGATGCAATTTCTGTGTTTCATCAACACTCTGAAGGTCCAGAGATTACAGAATGCCTCCAGTTGTGCTTCGGAAACTACTACTAGTCTCCCAGTGAACGATCAAAACGTAGACAGTTTAAGACATTACTCCCATTTAGAAAAGTCCGCATTTTGCTTATTGTGTTCAATACCGATTCAATTCCTGTGTTTCATCAACATTCTGAAGGTCCACAGATTACAGAATGCCTCCAGAAATGCTTCGGAAACTACCACTAGTCTTCCAGTGGACGATCAAAGCGTAGATACTTTAAGACATTACTCCCATGAAGAAAATTCCGCATGGTGACCATTGTGTTCAATGCCGATGCAATGTTTGTGTTTCATCAACACTCTGAAGGTTCACAGATTACAGAATGCCTCCAGATGTGTTTCGGAAACTACTACTAGTCTTCCAGTGTACGATCAAAGCGTAGACAGTTTAAGACATTACTCCCTTGGAGATAAGTCCGCATTGTGCTTATTGTGTTCAATGCCGATGCAATTTTTGTGTTTCATCAATACTCTGAAGGTCCACAGATTACAGAATGGTTCCAGATGTGCTTCGGAATTTACTACTAGTCTTCCAGTGTACGATCAAAGTGTAGACAGTTTAAGACATTCCTCCCATGGAGAAAAGTCCGCATGGTGCTTATTGTGTTCAATGCCGTTGCAATTTCTGGGTTTCATCAACACTCTGAAGGTCCACAGATTACAGAATGCATCCAGATGAGCTTCAGAAACTACTACTAGTCTTCCAGGAAACGATCAAAGCGTAGGCAGTTTAAGACATTACTCCCATGGAGAAAATTCCGCATGGTGCTTATTGTGTTCAATACCGATGCAATTTTTGTGTTTCATCAACACTCTGAAGGTCCACAGATTACAGAATGCATCCAGATGTGCTTCGGAAACTACTACTAGTCTTCCGGGGAACGATCAAAGCGTAGACAGTTTGAGACATTACTCCCATGGAGAAAGGTCCGCATGGTGCTTCTTGTGTTCAATGCCGATGCAATTTCTGTGTTTCATCAACACTCTGAAGGTCCACAGATTACAGAATGCCTCCAGATGTGCTTTGGAAACTACTACTAGTCTTCCAGTGTACGATCAAAGCGTAGACAGTTTAAGACGTTACTACCATGTAGAAAAGTCCCCTTGGTGCTTATTGTGTTTAATGACGATGCAATTTTTGTGTTTCATCAATACTCTGAAGGTCCACAGATTACAGAATGCCTCCAGATGTGCTTCGGAAACTACTACTAGTCTTCCAAGGAACGATCAAAGCGTAGACAGTTTGAGACATTACTCCCATGGAGAAATGTCCGCTTCGTGCTTTTTCAGTTCAATGCCGATGCAATATTTGTGTTTCATCAACACTCTGAAGGTCCACAGATTACAGAATGTATCCAGATATGCTTCGGAAACTGCTACTAGCCTTCCAGGGAACGATCAAAGCGTAGACAATATAAGACATTACTCCCATGGAGAAAAGTCTGCATGGTGCTTATTGTGTTCAATGCCGATGCAATTTTTGTGATTCATCAACACTCTGAAGGTCCACAGATTACAGAATACATCCAGATATGCTTCGGAAACTACTACTAGTCTTCCAGGGAACGATCAAAGCGTAGACAGTTTAAGACATTTCTCCCATGGAGAAAAGTCTGCATGGTGCTTATTGTGTTCAATGCTGATGCAATTTCTGTGTTTCATCAACACTCTGAAGGTCCAGAGATTACAGAATGCCTCCAGTTGTGCTTCGGAAACTACTACTAGTCTTCCAGTGAACGATCAAAACGTAGACAGTTTAAGACATTACTCCCATGGAGAAAAGTCCGCATTTTGCTTATTGTGTTCAATACCGATTCAATTCCAGTGTTTCATCAACACTCTGAAGGTCCACAGATTACAGAATGCCTCCAGAAGTGCTTCGGAAACTACTACTAGTCTTCCAGTGGACGATCAAAGCGTAGACACTTTAAGACATTACTCCCATGAAGAAAATTCCGCATGGTGATCATTGTGTTCAATGCCGATGCAATTTTTGTGTTTCATCAACACTCTGAAGCTTCACAGAATACAGAATACCTCCAGATGTGTTTCGAAAACTACTGCTAGTCTTCCAGTGTACGATCAAAGCGTAGACAGTTTAAGACATTACTCCCTTGGAGATAAGTCCGCATTGTGCTTATTGTGTTCAATGCCGATGCAATTTCTGTGTTTCATCAACACTCTGAAGGTCCTCAGATTACAGAATGCCTCCAGATGTGCTTCGGAAACTACTACTAGTCTTCCAGTGTACGATCAAAGCGTAGACAGTTTAAGACATTGTTCTCATTGAGAAAAGTCCGTATTTTGCGTATTGTGTTCAATGCCGAATCAATTTCTGTGTTTCATCAACACTCTGAAAGTCCAGAAATAACAGAATGCATCCAGATATGCTTCGGAAACTACTATTAGTCTCCCAGGAACGATCAAAATGTAGACAGTTTAAGACATTACTCCCAAGGAGAAGAGTCCTCATGATGCTTATTGTGTTCAATGCCGACACAATTTCTGTGTTTCATCAACACTCTGCAGGTCCACAAATTACAGAATGCCTCCAGATGTCCTTCGGGAACTACTGCTAGTCTTCCAGTGAACGATCACAGCGTAGACAGATTAAGACATTACTCTGATGGAGAAAAGTCCGTATGGTGCCTATTGTGTTCAATGCCGAATCAATTTCTGTGTTTCATCAACACTCTGAAGGTCCACAGATAACAGAATGCCTCCAGATGTGCTTTGGAAACTACTACTAGTCTTCCAGTGAACGATCAAAGCGTAGACAGTTTAAGACATTACTCCCAAGGAGAAAAGTCCGCATGGTGCTTATTGTGTTCAATGCCGATGCAATTTCTGTGTTTCATCAACACTCTGAAGGTCCACAGATTACAGAATGCATCCAGAAGTGCTTCGGAAACTACTACTAGTCTTCCAGTGAACGATCAAAGCGTAGACACTTTAAGACATTACTCCCATGGAGAAAATTCCGCATGGTGCTTATTGTGTTCAATGCCGCTGCAATTTGTGTGTTTCATCAACACTCTAAGGTCCACAGATTACAGAATGCCTCCAGATGTGCTTCGGAAACTTCTACTAGTCTTACAGTGTACGATCAAAGCGTAGACAGTTTAAGACATTACTCCCATGGAGAAAAGACCGCATTGTGCTTATTGTGTTCAATGCCGATGCAATTTCTGTGTTTCATCAACACTATGAAGGACCACAGATTACAGAATGCCTCCAGATGTACTTCGGAAACTGCTACTAGTCTTCCAGTGTACAATCAATGCGTAGACAGTTTAAGACATTACTCCCATGGAGATAAGTCCGCATGGTGCTTATTGTGTTCAATGCCGATGCAGTTTTTGTGTTTCATCAACACACTGAAGGTCCACAGATTACAGAATGCCTCCAGATGTGCTTCGGAAACTACTACTAGTCTTCCAGGGAACGATCAAAGCGTAGACAGTTTGAGACATTACTCCCATGGAGAAGAGTCCTCATGATGCTTATTTTGTTCAATGCCGACACAATTTCTGTGTTTCATCAACACTCTGCAGGTCCACAAATTACAGAATGCCTCCAGATGTCCTTCGGGAACTACTGCTAGTCTTCCAGTGAACGATCACAGCGTAGACAGATTAAGACATTACTCTGATGGAGAAAAGTCCGTATGGTGCCTATTGTGTTCAATGCCGAATCAATTTCTGTGTTTCATCAACACTCTGAAGGTCCACAGATAACAGAATGCCTCCAGATGTGCTTCGGAAACTACTACTAGTCTTCCAGTGAACGATCAAAGCGTAGACAGTTTAAGACATTACTCCCAAGGAGGAAAGTCCGCATGGTGCTTATTGTGTTCAATGCCGATGCAATTTCTGTGTTTCATCAACACTCTGAAGGTCCACAGATTACAGAATGCATCCAGAAGTGCTTCGGAAACTACTACTAGTCTTCCAGTGAACGATCAAAGCGTAGACACTTTAAGACATTACTCCCATGGAGAAAATTCCGCATGGTGCTTATTGTGTTCAATGCCGCTGCAATTTTTGTGTTTCATCAACACTATGAAGGACCACAGATTACAGAATGCCTCCAGATGTACTTCGGAAACTGCTACTAGTCTTCCAGTGTACAATCAATGCGTAGACAGTTTAAGACATTACTCCCATGGAGATAAGTCCGCATGGTGCTTATTGTGTTCAATGCCGATGCAGTTTTTGTGTTTCATCAACACACTGAAGGTCCACAGATTACAGAATGCCTCCAGATGTGCTTCGGAAACTACTACTAGTCTTCCAGGGAACGATCAAAGCGTAGACAGTTTGAGACATTACTCCCATGGAGATAAGTCCGCATGGTGCTTATTGTGTTCAATGCCGATGCAATTTTTGTGTTTCATCAACACTCTGAGGTCCACAGATTACAGAATGTATCCAGATATGATTTGGAAATTATTACTAGCCTTCCAGGGAACGATCAAAGCGTAGACATATAAGACATTACTCCCATGGAGAAAAGTCTGCATGGTGTTTATTGTGTTCAATGCCGATGCCATTTCTGTGTTTCATCAACACTCTGAAAGTCCACAGAATACAGAATGCATCCAGATGTGCTTCAGAAACTACTACTAGTCTTCCAGGAAACGATCAAAGCGTAGGCAATTTAAGACATTACTCCCATGGAGAGAAGTCTGCATGGTGCTTATTGTGTTAAATGCCGATGCAATTTTTGTGTTTCATCAACACTCTGAAGGTTCACGGATTACAGAATGCCTCCAGATGTGTTTCGGAAACTACTACTAGTCTTCAAGTGTACGATTGAAGCGTAGACAGTTTAAGACATTACTCCCATGGAGAAAAGTCCGCATGGTGCTTATTGTGTTCAATACCGATTCAATTCCTGTGTTTCATCAACACTCTGAATGTCCACAGATTACAGAATGCCTCCAGAAGTGCTTCGGAAACTACTACTAGTCTTCCAGTGGACGATCAAAGCGTAGACACTTTAAGACATTACTCCCATGAAGAAAATTCCGCATGGTGATCATTGTGTTCAATGCCGATGCAATTTTTGTGTTTCATCAACACTCTGAAGGTTCACAGATTACAGAATGCCTCCAGATGTGTTTCGGAAACTACTACTAGTCTTCCAGTGTACGATCAAAGCGTAGACAGTTTAAGACATTACTCCCTTGGAGATAAGTCCGCATTGTGTTTATTGTGTTCAATGCCGATGCAATTTTTGTGTTTCATCAATACTCTGAAGGTCCACAGATTACAGAATGCTTCCAGATGTACTTCGGAATTTACTACTAGTCTTCCAGTGTACGATCAAAGTGTAGACAGTTTAAGACATTACTCCCATGGAGAAAAGTCCACACTGTGCTTATTGTGTTCAATGCCGTTGCAATTTCTGTATTTCATCAACACTCTGAAGGTCCACAGAATACAGAATGCATCCAGATGTGCTTCAGAAACTACTACTAGTCTTCCAGGAAACGATCAAAGCGTAGGCAGTTTAAGACATTACTCCCATGTAGAAAAGTCCGCATGGTGCTTATTGTGTTCAATGCCGATGAAATTTTTGTGTTTCATCAACTCTCTGAACGTTCACAGATTAGAGAATGCCTCCAGATGTGCTTCGGAAACTACTACTAGTCTTCCAGGGAACGATCAAAGCGTAGACAGTTTGAGACATTACTCCCATGGAGAAAGGTCCACATGGTGCTTATTGTGTTCAATGCCGATGCAATTTTTGTGTTTCATCAATACTCTGAAGGTCCACAGATTACAGAATGCTTCCAGATGTGCTTCGGAATTTACTACTAGTCTTCCGGTGTATGATCAAAGTGTAGACAGTTTAAGACATTACTCCCATGGAGAAAAGTCCGCATAGTGCTTATTGTGTTCAATGCCGTTGCAATTTCTGTGTTTCATCAACACTCTGAAGGTCCAAAGATTACAGAATGCCTCCAGATGTGCTTCGGAAACTACTACTAGTCTTCCAGTGTACAATCAAAGCGTAGACAGTTTAAGACATTACTCCCATGGAGAAAAGTCCGCATGGTGCTTATTTTGTTCAAAGCCGATGCAATTTTTGTGTTTCATCAACACCCTGAAGCTCCACAGATTACAGATTGCATCCAGATGTGCTTCGTAAACTACTACTAGTCTTCCAGGGAGCGATCAAAGCGTAGACAGTTTAAGACATTACTCCCATGGAGAAAAGTCCGCATGGTGCTTATTGTGTTCGATGCCGATGCAATTTTTGTGTTTCATCAACACTCTGAAGGTCCACAGATTACAGAATGCCTCCACATGTGCTTCGGAAACTACTGCTAGTCTTCCAGTGAACGATCAGAGCGTAGACAGTTTAAGACATTACTCTCATGGAGAAAAGTCCGCATGGTGCTTATAGTGTTCAATGCCGATTAAATTTCTGTGTTTCATCAACACTCTGAAGGTCCACAGATTACAGAATGCCTCCAGATGTGCTTCGGAAACTACTACTAGTCTTCCAGTGTACGATCAAAGCGTAGACAGTTTAAGACATTACTCCCATTGAGAAAAGTCCGCATGGTGCTTATTGTGTTCAATGCCGACGTAATTTCTATGTTTCATCAACACTCTGAAGGTCCACAGATTGCACAATGCCTACAAATGTGTTTCGGAAACTACTACTAGTCTTCCAGTGTACGATCAAAGCGTAGACAGTTTAAGAAATTACTCCCATGGAGAAAAGTCCGCATGGTGCTTATTGTGTTCAATGCCGATGCAATTTCTGTGTTTCATCAACACTCTGAAGGTCCACAGATTACAGAATGCATCCAGATGTGCTTCGGAAACTACTACTAGTCTTCCAGGGTACGATCAAAGCGTAGACAGTTTAAGACATTACTCCAATGGAGAAAAGTCCGCATGGTGCTTATTGTGTTCAATGCCGATTGAATTTCTGTGTTTCATCACACTGTGAAGGTTCACAGATTACAGAATGCATCCAGATGTGCTTCGGAAACTACTACTAGTCTTCCAGTGTACGATCAAAGCTTTGACAGTTTAAGACATTACTACCATGGAGAAAAGTCCGCATGGCGCTTATTGTGTTCAATGCTGATGCAATTTCTGTGTTTCATCAACACTCTGAAGGTCCAGAGATTACAGAATGCCTCCAGTTGTGCTTCGGAAACTACTACTAGTATTCCAGTGAACGATCAATACGTAGACAGTTTAAGACATTACTCCCATGGAGAAAAGTCCGCATGGTGCATATTGTGTTCAATGTCGATTCAATTCCTGTGTTTCATCAACACTCTGAAGGTCCACAGATTACAGAATGCCTCCAGATGTGCTTCGGATACTACTACTAGTCTTCCAGTGTACGATCAAAGCTTAGACAGTTAAAGACATTACTACCACGGAGAAAAGTCCGCATGGCTCTTATTGTGTTCAATGCTGATGCAATTTCTGTGCTTCATCAACACTCTGAAGGTCCAGAGATTACAGAATGACTCCAGATGTGCTTCGGAAACTACTACTAGTCTTCCAGTGTACAATCAAAGCGTAGACAGTTTAAGACATTACTCCCAAGGAGAAAAGTCCGCATGGAGCTTATTGTGTTCAATGCCGATGAATTTTTGTGTCTCATCAAAACTCTGAAGGTCCACAGATTACAGAATGCCTAAAGATCTGCTTCGGAAACTACTACTAGTCTTATAGTAAACGATCAATGCATAGACAGTTAAAGACATTACTCCCATGGAGAAAAGTCCACATGGTGCTTGTTCTGTTCAATGCCGATGGAATTTCTGTGTTTCATCAACACGCTGAAGGTCCACAGATTACAGAATGCCTCCAGATGTGCTTCGGAAACTACTACTAGTCTTCTAGTGTACGATCAAAGCGTAGACAGTTTAAGACATTACTCTGATGGAGAAAAGTCCGTATGGTGCCTATTGTGTTCAATGCCGAATCAATTTCTGTGTTTCATCAACACTCTGAAGGTCCAGAGATTACAGAATGCCTCCAGATGTGCTTCGGAAACTACTACTAGTCTTCCAGGGAACGATCAAAGCGTAGACAGTTTAAGACATTACTCCCATGGAGAAAAGTCTGCATGGTGCTTATTGTGTTCACTGCCGATGCAATTTCTGTGTTTCATCAACACTCTGAAGGTCCACAGATTACAGAATGCCTCAAGATGTGCTTCGGAAACTACTACTAGTCTTCCAGTGTACAATCAAAGCGTAGAAAGTTTAAGACATTACTCCCAAGGAGAAAAGTCCGCATGGTGTTTATTGTGTTCAATGCCGATGAATTTTTGTGTCTCATCAGAACTCTGAAGGTCCACAGATTACAGAATGCCTAAAGATCTGCTTCGGAAACTACTACTAGTCTTATAGTAAACGATCAAAGCATAGACAGTTTAAGACATTACTCCCATGGAGAAAAGTCCACATGGTGCTTGTTGTGTTCAATGCCGATGCAATTTCTGTGTTTCATCAACACTCTGAAGGTCCACAGATTACAGAATGCCTCAAGATGTGCATTGGAAACTACTACTAGTCTTCCAGTGTACGATCAAAGCGTAGACAGTTTAAGACATTACTACCATGGAGGAAAGTCCACATGGTGCTTATTGTGTTCAATGCCGATGCAATTTTTGTGTTTCATCAATAATCTGAAGGTCCACAGATTACAGAATACCTCCAGATGTGCTTTGGAAACTACTACTAGTCTTCCAGTGTACGATCAAATCGTAGAGAGTTTAAGACATTACTACCATGGAGGAAAGTCCGCATGGTGCTTATTGTGTTCAATGCCGATGCAATTTTTGTGTTTCATCAATACTCTGAAGGTCCACAGATTACAGAATACCTCCAGATGTGCTTCGGAAACTACTACTAGTCTTCCAGGGAACGATCAAAGCGTAGAATGTTTGAGACATTACTCCCATGGAGGAAAGTCCGCATGGTGCTTATTGTGTTTAATGCCGATGCAATTTTTGTTTTCATCAACACTCTGAAGGTCCAAAGATTACAGAATGCCTCCAGATGTGCTTCGGAAACTGCTACAAGTCTTCCAGTGTACAATCAAAGCGTAGACAGTTTAAGACATTACTCCCATGGAGAAGAGTCCGCATGGTACATATTGTGTTCAATGCCGATGCAGTTTTTTGTGTTTCATCAACACTCTCAACGTCCACAGATTACAGAATGCCTCCAAATGTGCTTCGGAAACTACTACTAGTCTTCCAGGGAACGATCAAACCGTAGACAGTTTGAGACATTACTCCCATGGAGAAAAGTCCGCATGGTGCTTATTGTGTTCAATGCCGATGCAATTTTTGTGTTTCATCAAAACTCTGAAGGTCTACAGATTACAGAATGCATCCAGATATGCTTCGGAACTACTACTAGTCTTCCAGGGAACGATCAAACTGTAGACAGTTTAAGGCATTACTCCCATGGAGAAAAGTCCGCATGGTGCTTATTGTGTTCAATGCCGATGCAATTTCTGTGTTTCATCAACACTCTGAAGGTCCAAAGATTACAGAATGCCTCCAGATGTGCTTTAGAAACTACTACTAGTCTTCCAGGGAACGAACAAAGCGTAGACAGTTTAAGACATTACTCCCAAGGAGAAAAGCCCGCATGGTGCTTATTGTGTTCAATGCCGATGAATTTTTGTGTCTCATCAAAACTCTGAAGGTCCACAGATTACAGAATGCCTAAAGATCTGCTTCGGAAACTACTACTAGTCTTATAGTAAACGATCAAAGCATAGACAGTTTAAGACATTACTCCCATGGAGAAAAGTCCACATGGTGCTTGTTGTGTTCAATGCCGATGCAATTTCTGTGTTTCATCAATACTCTGAGGGTCCACAGATTACAGAATGCCTCCAGATGTGCTTTGGAAACAACTACTAGTCTTCCAGTGTACGATCAAAGCGTAGACAATTTAAGACATTACTACCATGGAGGAAAGTCCGCATGGCGCTTATTGTGTTCAATGGTGATGCAATTTCTGTGTTTCATCAACACTCTGAAGGTCCAGAGATTACAGAATGCCTCCAGTTGTGCTTCGGAAACTACTACTAGTCTTCCAGTAAACGATCAATACGTAGACAGTTTAAGACATTACTCCCATGAAGAAAATTCCGCATGGTGCTTATTGTGTTCAATGCCGATGCAATTTTTGTGTTTCATCAACACTCTGAAGGTTCACAGATTACAGAATGCATCCAGATGTGTTTCGGAAACTACTACTACTCTTCCAGTGTAAGATCAAAGTGTAGACAGTTTAAGACATTACTCCCTTGGAGATAAGTCCGCATTGTGCTTATTGTGTTCAATGCCGATGCAATTTTTGTGTTTCATCAATACTCTGAAGGTCCACAGATTAAAGAATGCTTCCAGATGTGCTTCGGAATTTACTACTAGTCTTCCAGTGTACGATCAAAGTGTAGACAGTTTAAGACATTACTCCCATGGAGAAAAATCCGCATGGTGCTTATTGTGTTCAATGCCGTTGCAATTTCTGTGTTTCATCAACACTCTGAAGGTCCAAGGATTACAGAATGCCTCCAGATGTGCTTCGGAAACTACTACTAGTCTTCCAGTGTACAATCAAAGCGTAGAAAGTTTAAGACATTACTCCCAAGGAGAAAAGTCCGCATGGTGCTTATTGTGTTCAATGCCGATGAATTTTTGTGTCTCATCAAAACTCTGAAGGTCCACAGATTACAGAATGCCTAAAGATCTGCTTCGGAAACTACTACTAGTCTTATAGTAAACGATCAAAGCATAGACAGTTTAAGACATTACTCCCATGGAGAAAAGTCCACATGGTGCTTGTTGTGTTCAATGCCGATGCAATTTCTGTGTTTCATCAACACTCTGAAGGTCCACAGATTACAGAATGCCTCCAGATGTGCTTTGGAAACTACTACTAGTCTTCCAGTGTACGATCAAAGCGTAGACAGTTTAAGACATTACTACCATGGAGGAAAGTCCACATGGTGCTTATTGTTTTCAATGCCGATGCAATTTTTGTGTTTCATCAATACTCTGAAGGTCCACAGATTACAGAATACCTCCAGATGTGCTTTGGAAACTACTACTAGTCTTCCAGTGTACGATCAAATCGTAGAGAGTTTAAGACACTACTACCAAGGAGGAAAGTCCGCATGGTGCTTATTGTGTTCAATGCCGATGCAATTTTTGTGTTTCATCAATACTCTGAAGGTCCACAGACTACAGAATGCTTCCAGATGTGTTTCGGAATTTACTACTAGTCTTCCACTGTACGATCAAAGTGTAGACAGTTTAAGACATTACTCCCGTGGAGAGAAGTCCGCATGGTGCTTATTGTGATCAATGCCGTTGCAATTTCTGTGTTTCATCAACAGTCTGAAGGTCCAAAGATTACAGAATGCCTCCAGATGTGCTTCGGAAACCGCGACAAGTCTTCCAGTGTACAATCAAAGCGTAGACAGTTTAAGACATTACTCCCATGGTGAAAAGTCCGCATGGTACATATTGTGTTCAATGCCGATGCAGTTTTTGTGTTTCATCAACACTCTCAACGTCCACAGATTACAGAATGCCTCCAAATGTGCTTCGGAAACTACTACTAGTCTTCCAGGGAACGATCAAAGCGTAGACAGTTTGAGACATTACTCCCATGGAGAAAAGTCCGCATGGCGCTTATTGTGTTCAATGCTGATGCAATTTCTGTGTTTGATCAACACTCTGAAGGTCCACAGATTACAGAATGCCTCCAGTTGTGCTTCGGAAACTACTACTAGTCTTCCAGTGAACGATCAATACGTAGACAGCTTAAGACATTACTCCCATGGAGAAAAGTCCGCATGGTGCATATTGTGTTCAATGTCGATTCAATTCATGTGTTTCATCAACACTCTGAAGGTCCACAGATTACAGAATGCCTCCAGATGTGCTTCGGAAACTACTACTAGTCTTCCAGTGTACGATCAAAGCGTAGACAGTTTAAGACATTACTACCATGGAGAAAAGTCCGCATGGCGCTTATTGTGTTCAATGCTGATGCAATTTCTGTGTTTCATCAACACTCTGAAGGTCCAGAGATTACAGAATGCCTCCAGATGTGCTTCGGAAACTGCTACTAGTCTTCCAGTGTACAATCAAAGCGTAGACAGTTTAAGACATTACTCCCAAGGAGAAAAGCCCGCATGGAGCTTATTGTGTTCAATGCCGATGAATTTTTGTGTCTCATCAAAACTCTGAAGGTCCACAGATTACAGAATGCCTAAAGATCTGCTTCGGAAACTACTACTAGTCTTATAGTAAACGATCAAAGCATAGACAGTTTAAGACATTACTCCCATGGAGAAAAGTCCACATGGTGCTTGTTGTGTTCAATGCCGATGGAATTTCTGTGTTTCATCAACACTCTGAAGGTCCACAGATTACAGAATGCCTCCAGATGTGCTTTGGAAACTACTACTAGTCTTCCAGTGTACGATCAAATCGTAGACAGTTTAAGACATTACTACCATGGAGGAAAGTCCGCATGGTGCTTATTGTGTTCAATGCCGATGCAATTTTTGTGTTTCATCAATACTCTGAAGGTCCACAGATTACAGAATTCCTCCAGGTGTGCTTCGGAAACTACTACTAGTCTTCCAGGGAACGATCAAAGCGTAGAAAGTTTGAGATATTACTCCCATGGAGGAAAGTCCGCATGGTGCTTATTGTGTTCAATGCCGATGCAATTTTTGTGTTTCATCAACACTCTGAAGATCCACAGATTACAGAATGCATCCAGATGTGCTTCGGAAACTACTACTAGTCTTCTAGTGTACGATCAAAGCGTAGACAGTTTAAGACATTACTCTGATGGAGAAAAGTCCGTATGGTGCCTATTGTGTTCAATGCCGAATCAATTTCTGTGTTTCATCAACACTCTGAAGGTCCACAGATTACAGAATGCCTCCAGATGTGCTTCGGAAACTACTACTAGTCTTCCAGGGAACGATCAAAGCGTAGACAGTTTAAGACATTACTCCCATGGAGAAAAGTCCGCATGGTGCTTATTGTGTTCAATGCCGATGCAATTTCTGTGTTTCATCAACACTCTGAAGGTCCACAGATTACAGAATGCCTCAAGATGTGCTTCGGAAACTACTACTAGTCTTCCAGTGAACGATCAAAGCGTAGACAGTTTAAGACATTACTACCATGGAGAAAAGTCCGCATGGCGCTTATTGTGTTCAATGGTGATGCAAATTCTGTGTTTCATCAACACTCTGAAGGTCCAGAGATTACAGAATGCCTCCAGTTGTGCTTCGGAAACTACTACTAGTCTTCCAGTGAACGATCAATACGTAGACAGTTTAAGACATTACTCCCATGAAAAAAATTCCGCATGGTGCTTATTGTGTTCAATGCCGATGCAATTTTTGTGTTTCATCAACACTCTGAAGGTTCACAGATTACAGAATGCATCCAGATGTGTTTCGGAAACTACTACTAGTCTTCCAGTGTACGATAAAAGTGTAGACAGTTTAAGTCATTACTCTCTTGGAGATAAGTCCGCATTGTGCTTATTGTGTTCAATGCCGATGCAATTTTTGTGTTTCATCAATACTCTGAAGGTCCACAGATTAAAGAATGCTTCCAGATGTGCTTCGGAATTTAGTACTAGTCTTCCAGTGTACGATCAAAGTGTAGACAGTTTAAGACATTACTCCCATGGAGAAAAGTCCGCATGGTGCTTATTGTGTTCAATGCCGTTGCAATTTCTGTGTTTCATCAACACTCTGAAGGTCCACAGATTACAGAATGCCTCCAGATGTGCTTCGGAAACTACTACTAGTCTTACAGTGTACAATCAAAGCGTAGAAAGTTTAAGACATTACTCCCAAGGAGAAAAGTCCGCATGGTGCTTATTGTGTTCAATGCCGATTAATTTTTGTGTCTCATCAAAACTCTGTAGGTCCACAGATTACAGAATGCCTAAAGATCTGCTTCGGAAACTACTACTAGTCTTATAGTAAACGATCAAAGCATAGACAGTTTAAGACATTACTCCCATGGAGAAAAGTCCACATGGTGCTTGTTGTGTTCAATGCCGATGCAATTTCTGTGTTTCATCAACACTCTGAAGGTCCACAGATTACAGAATGCCTCCAGATGTGCTTTGGAAACTCTTACTAGTCTTCCAGTGTACGATCAAAGCGTAGACAGTTTAAGACATTACTCCCATGAAGAAAATTCCGCATGGTGCTTATTGCGTTCAATGCCGATGCAATTTTTGTGTTTCATCAACACTCTAAGGTTCACAGATTACAGAATGCATCCAGATGTGTTTCGGAAACTACTACTAGTCTTCCAGTGTACGATCAAAGTGTAGACAGTTTAAGACATTACTCCCTTGGAGATAAGTCCGCATTGTGCTTATTGTGTTCAATGCCGATGCAATTTTTGTGTTTCATCAATACTCTGAAGGTCCACAGATTAAAGAATGCTTCCAGATGTGCTTCGGAATTTACTACTAGTCTTCCAGTGTACGATCAAAGTGTAGACAGTTTAAGACATTACTCCCATGGAGAAAAGTCCGCATGGTGCTTATTGTGTTCAATGCCGTTGCAATTTCTGTGTTTCATCAACACTCTGAAGGTCCAAAGATTACAGAATGCCTACAGATGTGCTTCGGAAACTACTACTAGTCTTCCAGTGTACAATCAAAGCGTAGAAAGTTTAAGACATTACTCCCAAGGAGAAAAGTCCGCATGGTGCTTATTGTGTTCAATGCCGATGAATTTTTGTGTCTCATCAAAACCCTGAAGGTCCACAGATTACAGAATGCCTAAAGATCTGCTTCGGAAACTACTACTAGTCTTATAGTAAACGATCAAAGCATAGACAGTTTAAGACATTACTCCCATGGAGAAAAGTCCACATGGTGCTTGTTGTGTTCAATGCCGATGCAATTATTGTGTTTCATCAACACTCTGAAGGTCCACAGATTACAGAATGCCTCCAGATGTGCTTTGGAAACTACTACTAGTCTTCCAGTGTACGATCAAAGCGTAGACAGTTTAAGACATTACTACCATGGAGGAAAGTCCACATGGTGCTTATTGTGTTCAATTTCCGATGCAATTTTTGTGTTTCATCAATACTCTGAAGGTCCACAGATGACAGAATACCTCCAGATGTGCTTTGGAAACTACTACTAGTCTTCCAGTGTACGATCAAATCGTAGAGAGTTTAAGACATTACTACCATGGAGGTAAGTCCGCATGGTGCTTATTGTGTTCAATGCCGATGCAATTTCTGTGTTTCATCAACACTCTGAAGGTCCACAGATTACAGAATGCCTCAAGATGTGCTTCGGAAACTACTACTAGTCTTCCAGTGTACGATCAAAGCGTAGACAGTTTAAGACATTACTACCATGGAGAAAAGTCCGCATGGCGCTTATTGTGTTCAATGGTGATGCAAATTCTGTGTTTCATCAACACTCTGAAGGTCCAGAGATTACAGAATGCCTCCAGTTGTGCTTCGGAAACTACTACTAGTCTTCCAGTGAACGATCAATACGTAGACAGTTTAAGACATTACTCCCATGAAAAAAATTCCGCATGGTGCTAATTGTGTTCAATGCCGATGCAATTTTTGTGTTTCATCAACACTCTGAAGGTTCACAGATTACAGAATGCATATAGATGTGTTTCGGAAACTACTACTAGTCTTCCAGTGTACGATAAAAGTGTAGACAGTTTAAGACATTACTCCCTTGGAGATAAGTCCGCATTGTGCTTATTGTGTTCAATGCCGATGCAATTTTTGAGTTTCATCAATACTCTGAAGGTCCACAGATTAAAGAATGCTTCCAGATGTGCTTCGGAATTTAGTACTAGTCTTCCAGTGTACGATCAAAGTGTAGACAGTTTAAGACATTACTCCCATGGAGAAAAGTCCGCATGGTGCTTATTGTGTTCAATGCCGTTGCAATTTCTGTGTTTCATCAACACTCTGAAGGTCCAAAGATTACAGAATGCCTCCAGATGTGCATCGGAAACTACTACTAGTCTTCCAGTGTACAATCAAAGCGTAGAAAGTTTAAGACATTACTCCCAAGGAGAAAAGTCCGCATGGTGCTTATTGTGTTCAATGCCGATGAATTTTTGTGTCTCATCAAAACTCTGTAGGTCCACAGATTACAGAATGCCTAAAGATCTGCTTCGGAAACTACTACTAGTCTTATAGTAAACGATCAAAGCATAGACAGTTTAAGACATTACTCCCATGGAGAAAAGTCCACATGGTGCTTGTTGTGTTCAATGCCGATGCAATTTCTGTGTTTCATCAACACTCTGAAGGTCCACAGATTACAGAATGCCTCCAGATGTGCTTTGGAAACAACTACTAGTCTTCCAGTGTACGATCAAAGCGTAGACAGTTTAAGACATTACTCCCATGAAGAAAATTCCGCATGGTGCTTATTGTGTTCAATGCCGATGCAATTTTTGTGTTTCATCAAAACTCTAAGGTTCACAGATTACAGAGTGCATCCGGATGTGTTTCGGAAACTACTACTAGTCTTCCAGTGTACGATCAAAGTGTAGACAGTTTAAGACATTACTCCCTTGGAGATAAGTCCGCATTGTGCTTATTGTGTTCAATGCCGATGCAATTTTTGTGTTTCATCAATACTCTGAAGGTCCACAGATTAAAGAATGCTTCCAGATGTGCTTCGGAATTTACTACTAGTCTTCCAGTGTACGATCAAAGTGTAGACAGTTTAAGACATTACTCCCATGGAGAAAAGTCCGCATGGTGCTTATTGTGTTCAATGCCGTTGCAATTTCTGTGTTTCATCAACACTCTGAAGGTCCAAAGATTACAGAATGCCTACAGATGTGCTTCGGAAACTACTACTAGTCTTCCAGTGTACGATCAAAGCGTAGACAGTTTAAGACATTACTACCATGGAGAAAAGTCCGCATGGCGCTTATTGTGTTCAATGCTGATGCAATTTCTGTGTTTCATCAACACTCTGAAGGTCCAGAGATTACAGAATGCCTCCAGATGTGCTTCGGAAACTACTACTAGTCTTCCAGTGTACAATCAAAGCGTAGACAGTTTAAGACATTACTCCCAAGGAGAAAAGCCCGCATGGAGCTTATTGTGTTCAATGCCGATGAATTTTTGTGTCTCATCAAAACTCTGAAGGTCCACAGATTACAGAATGCCTAAAGATCTGCTTCGGAAACTACTACTAGTCTTATAGTAAACGATCAAAGCATAGACAGTTTAAGACATTACTCCCATGGAGAAAAGTCCACATGGTGCTTGTTGTGTTCAATGCCGATGGAATTTCTGTGTTTCATCAACACTCTGAAGGTCCACAGATTACAGAATGCCTCCAGATGTGCTTTGGAAACTACTACTAGTCTTCCAGTGTACGATCAAATCGTAGACAGTTTAAGACATTACTACCATGGAGGAAAGTCCGCATGGTGCTTATTGTGTTCAATGCCGATGCAATTTTTGTGTTTCATCAATACTCTGAAGGTCCACAGATTACAGAATTCCTCCAGGTGTGCTTCGGAAACTACTACTAGTCTTCCAGGGAACGATCAAAGCGTAGAAAGTTTGAGATATTACTCCCATGGAGGAATGTCCGCATGGTGCTTATTGTGTTCAATGCCGATGCAATTTTTGTGTTTCATCAACACTCTGAAGATCCACAGATTACAGAATGCATCCAGATGTGCTTCGGAAACTACTACTAGTCTTCTAGTGTACGATCAAAGCGTAGACAGTTTAAGACATTACTCTGATGGAGAAAAGTCCGTATGGTGCCTATTGTGTTCAATGCCGAATCAATTTCTGTGTTTCATCAACACTCTGAAGGTCCACAGATTACAGAATGCCTCCAGATGTGCTTCGGAAACTACTACTAGTCTTCCAGGGAACGATCAAAGCGTAGACAGTTTAAGACATTACTCCCATGGAGAAAAGTCCGCATGGTGCTTATTGTGTTCAATGCCGTTGCAATTTCTGTGTTTCATCAACACTCTGAAGGTCCAAAGATTACAGAATGCCTCCAGATGTGCTTCGGAAACTACTACTAGTCTTACAGTGTACAATCAAAGCGTAGACAGTTTAAGACATTACTACCATGGAGAAAAGTCCGCATGGCGCTTATTGTGTTCAATGGTGATGCAAATTCTGTGTTTCATCAACACTCTGAAGGTCCAGAGATTACAGAATGCCTCCAGTTGTGCTTCGGAAACTACTACTAGTCTTCCAGTGAACGATCAATACGTAGACAGTTTAAGACATTACTCCCATGAAAAAAATTCCGCATGGTGCTAATTGTGTTCAATGCCGATGCAATTTTTGTGTTTCATCAACACTCTGAAGGTTCACAGATTACAGAATGCATCCAGATGTGTTTCGGAAACTACTACTAGTCTTCCAGTGTACGATAAAAGTGTAGACAGTTTAAGACATTACTCCCTTGGAGATAAGTCCGCATTGTGCTTATTGTGTTCAATGCCGATGAATTTTTGTGTCTCATCAAAACTCTGTAGGTCCACAGATTACAGAATGCCTAAAGATCTGCTTCGGAAACTACTACTAGTCTTATAGTAAACGATCAAAGCATAGACAGTTTAAGACATTACTCCCATGGAGAAAAGTCCACATGGTGCTTGTTGTGTTCAATGCCGATGCAATTTCTGTGTTTCATCAACACTCTGAAGGTCCACAGATTACAGAATGCCTCCAGATGTGCTTTGGAAACTACTACTAGTCTTCCAGTGTACGATCAAAGCGTAGACAGTTTAAGACATTACTCCCATGAAGAAAATTCCGCATGGTGCTTATTGTGTTCAATGCCGATGCAATTTTTGTGTTTCATCAAAACTCTAAGGTTCACAGATTACAGAATGCATCCAGATGTGTTTCGGAAACTACTACTAGTCTTCCAGTGTACGATCAAAGTGTAGACAGTTTAAGACATTACTCCCTTGGAGATATGTCCGCATTGTGCTTATTATGTTCAATGCCGATGCAATTTTTGTGTTTCATCAATACTCTGAAGGTCCACAGATTAAAGAATGCTTCCAGATGTGCTTCGGAATTTACTACTAGTCTTCCAGTGTACGATCAAAGTGTAGATAGTTTAAGACATTACTCCCATGGAGAAAAGTCCGCATGGTGCTTATTGTGTTCAATGCCGTTGCAATTTCTGTGTTTCATCAACACTCTGAAGGTCCAAAGATTACAGAATGCCTACAGATGTGCTTCGGAAACTACTACTAGTCTTCCAGTGTACGATCAAAGCGTAGACAGTTTAAGACATTACTACCATGGAGAAAAGTCCGCATGGCGCTTATTGTGTTCAATGCTGATGCAATTTCTGTGTTTCATCAACACTCTGAAGGTCCAGAGATTACAGAATGCCTCCAGATGTGCTTCGGAAACTACTACTAGTCTTCCTGTGTAATCAAAGCGTAGACAGTTTAAGACATTACTCCCAAGGAGAAAAGCCCGCATGGAGCTTATTGTGTTCAATGCCGATGAATTTTTGTGTCTCATCAAAACTCTGAAGGTCCACAGATTACAGAATGCCTAAAGATCTGCTTCGGAAACTACTACTAGTCTTATAGTAAACGATCAAAGCATAGACAGTTTAAGACATTACTCCCATGGAGAAAAGTCCACATGGTGCTTGTTGTGTTCAATGCCGATGGAATTTCTGTGTTTCATCAACACTCTGAAGGTCCACAGATTACAGAATGCCTCCAGATGTGCTTTGGAAACTACTACTAGTCTTCCAGTGTACGATCAAAGCGTAGACAGTTTAAGACATTACTACCATGGAGGAAAGTCCACATGGTGCTTATTGTGTTCAATTTCCGATGCAATTTTTGTGTTTCATCAATACTCTGAAGGTCCACAGATGACAGAATACCTCCAGATGTGCTTTGGAAACTACTACTAGTCTTCCAGTGTACGATCAAATCGTAGAGAGTTTAAGACATTACTACCATGGAGGTAAGTCCGCATGGTGCTTATTGTGTTCAATGCCGATGCAATTTCTGTGTTTCATCAACACTCTTAAGGTCCACAGATTACAGAATGCCTCAAGATGTGCTTCGGAAACTACTACTAGTCTTCCAGTGTACGATCAAAGCGTAGACAGTTTAAGACATTACTACCATGGAGAAAAGTCCGCATGGCGCTTATTGTGTTCAATGGTGATGCAAATTCTGTGTTTCATCAACACTCTGAAGGTCCAGAGATTACAGAATGCCTCCAGTTGTGCTTCGGAAACTACTACTAGTCTTCCAGTGAACGATCAATACGTAGACAGTTTAAGACATTACTCCCATGAAAAAAATTCCGCATGGTGCTAATTGTGTTCAATGCCGATGCAATTTTTGTGTTTCATCAACACTCTGAAGGTTCACAGATTACAGAATGCATCCAGATGTGTTTCGGAAACTACTACTAGTCTTCCAGTGTACGATAAAAGTGTAGACAGTTTAAGACATTACTCCCTTGGAGATAAGTCCGCATTGTGCTTATTGTGTTCAATGCCGATGCAATTTTTGTGTTTCATCAATACTCTGAAGGTCCACAGATTAAAGAATGCTTCCAGATGTGCTTCGGAATTTAGTACTAGTCTTCCAGTGTACGATCAAAGTGTAGACAGTTTAAGACATTACTCCCATGGAGAAAAGTCCGCATGGTGCTTATTGTGTTCTATGCCGTTGCAATTTCTGTGTTTCATCAACACTCTGAAGGTCCAAAGATTACAGAATGCCTCCAGATGTGCTTCGGAAACCACTACTAGTCTTCCAGTGTACAATCAAAGCGTAGAAAGTTTAAGACATTACTCCCAAGGAGAAAAGTCCGCATGGTGCTTATTGTGTTCAATGCCGATGAATTTTTGTGTCTCATCAAAACTCTGTAGGTCCACAGATTACAGAATGCCTAAAGATCTGCTTCGGAAACTACTACTAGTCTTATAGTAAACGATCAAAGCATAGACAGTTTAAGACATTACTCCCATGGAGAAAAGTCCACATGGTGCTTGTTGTGTTCAATGCCGATGCAATTTCTGTGTTTCATCAACACTCTGAAGGTCCACAGATTACAGAATGCCTCCAGATGTGCTTTGGAAACTACTACTAGTCTTCCAGTGTACGATCAAAGCGTAGACAGTTTAAGACATTACTCCCATGAAGAAAATTCCGCATGGTGCTTATTGTGTTCAATGCCGATGCAATTTTTGTGTTTCATCAACACTCTAAGGTTCACAGATTACAGAATGCATCCAGATGTGTTTCGGAAACTACTACTAGTCTTCCAGTGTACGATCAAAGTGTAGACAGTTTAAGACATTACTCCCTTGGAGATAAGTCCGCATTGTGCTTATTGTGTTCAATGCCGATGCAATTTTTGTGTTTCATCAATACTCTGAAGGTCCACAGATTAAAGAATGCTTCCAGATGTGCTTCGGAATTTACTACTAGTCTTCCAGTGTACGATCAAAGTGTAGACAGTTTAAGACATTACTCCCATGGAGAAAAGTCCGCATGGTGCTTATTGTGTTCAATGCCGTTGCAATTTCTGTGTTTCATCAACACTCTGAAGGTCCACAGATTACAGAATGCCTCCAGATGTGCTTTGGAAACTACTACTAGTCTTCCAGTGTACGATCAAAGCGTAGACAGTTTAAGACATTACTCCCATGGAGAAAAGTCCGCATGGCGCTTATTGTGTTCAATGCTGATGCAATTTCTGTGTTTCATCAACACTCTGAAGGTCCAGAGATTACAGAATGCCTCCAGATGTGCTTCGGAAACTACTACCAGTCTTCCTGTGTAATCAAAGCGTAGACAGTTTAAGACATTACTCCCAAGGAGAAAAGCCCGCATGGAGCTTATTGTGTTCAATGCCGATGAATTTTTGTGTCTCATCAAAACTCTGAAGGTCCACAGATTACAGAATGCCTAAAGATCTGCTTCGGAAACTACTACTAGTCTTATAGTAAACGATCAAAGCATAGACAGTTTAAGACATTACTCCCATGGAGAAAAGTCCACATGGTGCTTGTTGTGTTCAATGCCGATGGAATTTCTGTGTTTCATCAACACTCTGAAGGTCCACAGATTACAGAATGCCTCCAGATGTGCTTTGGAAACTACTACTAGTCTTCCAGTGTACGATCAAATCGTAGACAGTTTAAGACATTACTACCATGGAGGAAAGTCCGCATGGTGCTTATTGTGTTCAATGCCGATGCAATTTTTGTGTTTCATCAATACTCTGAAGGTCCACAGATTACAGAATTCCTCCAGGTGTGCTTCGGAAACTACTACTAGTCTTCCAGGGAACGATCAAAGCGTAGAAAGTTTGAGATATTACTCCCATGGAGGAAAGTCCGCATGGTGCTTATTGTGTTCAATGCCGATGCAATTTTTGTGTTTCATCAACACTCTGAAGATCCACAGATTACAGAATGCATCCAGATGTGCTTCGGAAACTACTACTAGTCTTCTAGTGTACGATCAAAGCGTGGACAGTTTAAGACATTACTCTGATGGAGAAAAGTCCGTATGGTGCCTATTGTGTTCAATGCCGAATCAATTTCTGTGTTTCATCAACACTCTGAAGGTCCACAGATTACAGAATGCCTCCAGATGTGCTTCGGAAACTACTACTAGTCTTCCAGGGAACGATCAAAGCGTAGACAGTTTAAGACATTACTCCCATGGAGAAAAGTCCGCATGGTGCTTATTGTGTTCAATGCCGATGCAATTTCTGTGTTTCATCAACACTCTGAAGGTCCACAGATTACAGAATGCCTCAAGATGTGCTTCGGAAACTACTACTAGTCTTCCAGTGTACGATCAAAGCGTAGACAGTTTAAGACATTACTACCATGGAGGAAAGTCCACATGGTGCTTATTGTGTTCAATTTCCGATGCAATTTTTGTGTTTCATCAATACTCTGAAGGTCCACAGATGACAGAATACCTCCAGATGTGCTTTGGAAACTACTACTAGTCTTCCAGTGTACGATCAAATCGTAGAGAGTTTAAGACATTACTACCATGGAGGTAAGTCCGCATGGTGCTTATTGTGTTCAATGCCGATGCAATTTCTGTGTTTCATCAACACTCTTAAGGTCCACAGATTACAGAATGCCTCAAGATGTGCTTCGGAAACTACTACTAGTCTTCCAGTGTACGATCAAAGCGTAGACAGTTTAAGACATTACTACCATGGAGAAAAGTCCGCATGGCGCTTATTGTGTTCAATGGTGATGCAAATTCTGTGTTTCATCAACACTCTGAAGGTCCAGAGATTACAGAATGCCTCCAGTTGTGCTTCGGAAACTACTACTAGTCTTCCAGTGAACGATCAATACGTAGACAGTTTAAGACATTACTCCCATGAAAAAAATTCCGCATGGTGCTAATTGTGTTCAATGCCGATGCAATTTTTGTGTTTCATCAACACTCTGAAGGTTCACAGATTACAGAATGCATCCAGATGTGTTTCGGAAACTACTACTAGTCTTCCAGTGTACGATAAAAGTGTAGACAGTTTAAGACATTACTCCCTTGGAGATAAGTCCGCATTGTGCTTATTGTGTTCAATGCCGATGCAATTTTTGTGTTTCATCAATACTCTGAAGGTCCACAGATTAAAGAATGCTTCCAGATGTGCTTCGGAATTTAGTACTAGTCTTCCAGTGTACGATCAAAGTGTAGACAGTTTAAGACATTACTCCCATGGAGAAAAGTCCGCATGGTGCTTATTGTGTTCTATGCCGTTGCAATTTCTGTGTTTCATCAACACTCTGAAGGTCCAAAGATTACAGAATGCCTCCAGATGTGCTTCGGAAACCACTACTAGTCTTCCAGTGTACAATCAAAGCGTAGAAAGTTTAAGACATTACTCCCAAGGAGAAAAGTCCGCATGGTGCTTATTGTGTTCAATGCCGATGAATTTTTGTGTCTCATCAAAACTCTGTAGGTCCACAGATTACAGAATGCCTAAAGATCTGCTTCGGAAACTACTACTAGTCTTATAGTAAACGATCAAAGCATAGACAGTTTAAGACATTACTCCCATGGAGAAAAGTCCACATGGTGCTTGTTGTGTTCAATGCCGATGCAATTTCTGTGTTTCATCAACACTCTGAAGGTCCACAGATTACAGAATGCCTCCAGATGTGCTTTGGAAACTACTACTAGTCTTCCAGTGTACGATCAAAGCGTAGACAGTTTAAGACATTACTCCCATGAAGAAAATTCCGCATGGTGCTTATTGTGTTCAATGCCGATGCAATTTTTGTGTTTCATCAACACTCTAAGGTTCACAGATTACAGTATGCATCCAGATGTGTTTCGGAAACTACTACTAGTCTTCCAGTGTACGATCAAAGTGTAGACAGTTTAAGACATTACTCCCTTGGAGATAAGTCCGCATTGTGCTTATTGTGTTCAATGCCGATGCAATTTTTGTGTTTCATCAATACTCTGAAGGTCCACAGATTAAAGAATGCTTCCAGATGTGCTTCGGAATTTACTACTAGTCTTCCAGTGTACGATCAAAGTGTAGACAGTTTAAGACATTACTCCCATGGAGAAAAGTCCGCATGGTGCTTATTGTGTTCAATGCCGTTGCAATTTCTGTGTTTCATCAACACTCTGAAGGTCCAAAGATTACAGAATGCCTACAGATGTGCTTCGGAAACTACTACTAGTCTTCCAGTGTACAATCAAAGCGTAGAAAGTTTAAGACATTACTCCCAAGGAGAAAAGTCCGCATGGTGCTTATTGTGTTCAATGCCGATGAATTTTTGTGTCTCATCAAAACCCTGAAGGTCCACAGATTACAGAATGCCTAAAGATCTGCTTCGGAAACTACTACTAGTCTTATAGTAAACGATCAAAGCATAGACAGTTTAAGACATTACTCCCATGGAGAAAAGTCCACATGGTGCTTGTTGTGTTCAATGCCGATGCAATTATTGTGTTTCATCAACACTCTGAAGGTCCACAGATTACAGAATGCCTCCAGATGTGCTTTGGAAACTACTACTAGTCTTCCAGTGTACGATCAAAGCGTAGACAGTTTAAGACATTACTACCATGGAGGAAAGTCCACATGGTGCTTATTGTGTTCAATTTCCGATGCAATTTTTGTGTTTCATCAATACTCTGAAGGTCCACAGATGACAGAATACCTCCAGATGTGCTTTGGAAACTACTACTAGTCTTCCAGTGTACGATCAAATCGTAGAGAGTTTAAGACATTACTACCATGGAGGTAAGTCCGCATGGTGCTTATTGTGTTCAATGCCGATGCAATTTTTGTGTTTCATCAATACTCTGAAGGTCCACAGATTACAGAATACCTCCAGATGTGCTTCGGAAACTACTACTAGTCTTCCAGGGAACGATCAAAGCGTAGAATGTTTGAGACATTACTCCCATGGAGGAAAGTCGGCATGGTGCTTATTGTGTTCAATGCCGATGCAATTTTTGTTTTCATCAACACTCTGAAGGTCCACAGATTACAGAATGCCTCCAGAAGTGCTTCGGAAACTACTACTACTCTTCCAGTGGACGATCAAAGCGTAGACACTTTAAGACATTACTCTCATGAAGAAAATTCCGCATGGTGCTTATTGTGTTCAATGCCGATGCAATATCTGTGTTTCATCAACACTCTGAAGGTTCACAGATTACAGAATGCATCCAGATGTGTTTCGGAAACTACTACTAGTCTTCCAGTGTACGATCAAAGCGTAGACAGTTTAAGACATTACTACCATGGAGGAAAGTCCACATGGTGCTTATTGTGTTCAATGCTGATGCCATTCTTGTGTTTCATCAATACTCTGAAGGTCCACAGACTACAGAATGCTTCCAGATGTGCTTCGGAATGTACTACTAGTCTTCCACTGTACGATCAAAGTGTAGACAGTTTAAGACATTACTCCCACGGAGAAAAGTCCGCATGGTGCTTATTGTGATTAATGCCGTTGCAATTTCAGTGTTTCATCAACAGTCTGAAGGTCCAAAGATTACAGAATGCCTCCAGATGTGCTTCGGAAACTGCTACAAGTCTTCCAGTGTACAATCAAAGCGTAGACAGTTTAAGACATTACTCCCATGGAGAAAAGTCCGCATGGTACATATTGTGTTCAATGCCGATGCAGTTTTTGTGTTTCATCAACACTCTCAACGTCCACAGATTACAGAATGCCTCCAAATGTGCTTCGGAAACTACTACTAGTCTTCCAGAGAACGATCAAAGCGTAGACAGTTTGAGACATTACTACCATGGAGAAAAGTCCGCATGGTGCTTATTGTGTTCAATGCCGATGCAATTTTTGTGTTTCATCAAAACTCTGAAGGTCCACAGATTACAGAATGCATCCAGATATGCTTCGGGAACTACTACTAGTCTTCCAGGGAACGATCAAACTGTAGACAGTTTAAGGCATTACTCCCATGGAGAAAAGTCCGCATGGTGCTTATTGTGTTCAATGCCGATGCAATTTCTGTGTTTCATCAACACTCTGAAGGTCCAAACATTACAGAATGCCTCCAGATGTGCTTTAGAAACTACTACTAGTCTTCCAGGGAACGATCAAAGCGTAGACAGTTTAAGACATTACTCCCAAGGAGAAAAGTCCGCATGGTGCTTATTGTGTTCAGTGCCGATGAATTTTTGTGTCTCATCAAAACTCTGTAGGTCCACAGATTACAGAATGCCTAAAGATGTGCTTCGGAAACTACTACTAGTCTTATAGTAAACGATCAAAGCATAGACAGTTTAAGACGTTACTCCCATGGAGAAAAGTCCACATGGTGCTTGTTGTGTTCAATGCCGATGCAATTTCTGTGTTTCATCAACACTCTGAGGGTCCACAGATTACAGAATGCCTCCAGATGTGCTTTGGAAACTACTACTAGTCTTCCAGTGTACGATCAAAGCGTAGACAATTTAAGACATTACTACCATGGAGGAAAGTCCGCATGGTGCTTATTGTGTTCAATGCCGATGCCATTTTTGTGTTTCATCAACACTCTGAAGGTCCACAGATTACAGAATGCATCCAGATTTGCTTCGGAAACTACTACTAGTCTTCCAGGGAACGTTAAAATCGTAGACAGATTAAGACATTACTCTGATGAAGAAAAGTTCGTATGGTGCCTATTGTGTTCAATGCCGAATCAATTTCTGTGTTTCATCAACACTCTGAAGGTCCACAGATAACAGAATGCCTCCAGATGTGCTTCGGAAACTACTACTAGTCATCCAGGGAACGATCAAAGCGTAGACTGTTTAAGACATTACTCTTAAGGAGAAAAGTCTGCATGGTGCTTATTGTGTTTAAAGCCGATGCAATTTCTGTGTTTCATCAACACTGTGAAGGTCCACAGATTACAGAACGCATCCAGAAGTGCTTCGAAAACTACTACTAGTCTTCCAGTGAACGATCAAAGCGTAGACACTTTAAGACATTACTCCCATGGAGAAAATTCGGCATGGTGCTTATTGTGTTCAATGCCGCTGCAATTTTTGTGTTTCATCAATACTCTGAAGGTCCACAGACTACAGAATGCTTCCAGATGTGCTTTGGAATTTACTACTAGTCTTCCAGTGTACGATCAAAGTGTAGACAGTTTAAGACATTACTCCCATGGAGAAAAGTCCGCATGGTGCTTATTGTGATCAATGCCGTTGCAATTTCTGTGTTTCATCAACAGTCTGAAGGTCCAAAAATTACAGAATGCCTCCAGATGTGCTTCGGAAACTGCTACAAGTCTTCCAGTGTACAATCAAAGCGTAGACAGTTTAAGACATTACTCCCATGGAGAAAAGTCCGCATGGTACATATTGAGTTCAATGCCGATGCAGTTTTCGTGTTTCATCAACACTCTCAACGTCTACAGATTACAGAATGCCTCCAAATGTGTTTCGGAAACTACTACTAGTCTTCCAGGGAACGATCAAAGCGTAGACAGTTTGAGACATTACTCCCATGGAGAAAAGTCCGCATGGTGCTTATTGTGTTCAATGCCGATGCAATTTTTGTGTTTCATCAAAACTCTGACGGTCCACAGATTACAGAATGCATCCAGATATGCTTCGGGAACTACTACTAGTCTTCCAGGGAACGATCAAACTGTAGACAGTTTAAGGCATTACTCCCATGGAGGAAAGTCCGCATGGTGCTTATTGTGTTCAATGCCGATGCAATTTCTGTGTTTCATCAACACTCTGAAGGTCCAAAGATTACAGAATGCCTCCAGATGTGCTTTAGAAACTACTACTAGTCTTCCAGGGAACGATCAAAGCGTAGACAGTTTAAGACATTACTTTCAAGGAGAAAAGTCCGCATGGTGCTTATTGTGTTCAATGCCGATGAATTTTTATGTCTCATCAAAACTCTGAAGGTCCACAGATTACAGAATGCCTAAAGATCTGCTTCGGAAACTACTGCTAGTCTTATAGTAAACGATCAAAGCATAGACAGTTTAAGACATTACTCCCATGGAGAAAAGTCCACATGGTGCTTGTTGTGTTCAATGCCGATGCAATTTCTGTGTTTCATCAACACTCTGAGGGTCCACAGATTACAGAATGCCTCCAGATGTGCTTTGGAAACTACTACTAGTCTTCCAGTGTACGATCAAAGCGTAGACAGTTTAAGACATTACTACCATGGAGGAAAGTCCGCATGGTGCTTATTGTGTACAATGCCGATGCAATTTTTGTGTTTCATCAATACTCTGAAGGTCCACAGATTACAGAATACCTCCAGATGTGCTTCGGAAACTACTACTAGTCTTCCAGGGAACGATCAAAGCGTTGAAAGTTTGAGACATTACTCCCATGGAGGAAAGTCCGCATGGTGCTTATTGTGTTCAATGCCGATGCAATTTCTGTGTTTCTTCAACACTCTGAAGGTCCACAGATTACAGAATGCCTCCAGATGTGCTTCGGAAACTACTACTAGTCTTCCAGTGTACGAACAAAGCGTAGACAGTTTAAGACATCACTCCCATAAGAAAAGTCCGCATGGTGCTTATTGTGTTCAATGCCGATGCAGTTTTTGTGTTTCATCAACACTCTGATCGTCCACAGATTAGAGAATGCCTCCAGATGTGCTTCCGAAGCTACTACTAGTCTTCCAGGGAACGATCAAAGCGTAGACAGTTTGAGACATTACTCCCATGGAGAAAAGTCCGCATGGTGCTTATTGTGTTCAATGCCGATGCAATTTTTGTGTTTCATCAACACTCTGATGGTCCACAGATTACAGAATGCATCCAGATATGCTTCGGAAACTACTACTAGTCTTCCAGGGAACGATCAAAGCGTAGACAGTTTAAGACATTACTCCCATGGAGAAAAGTCTGCATGGTGCTTATTGTGTTCAATGCCGATGCAATTTCTGTGTTTCATCAACACTCTGAAGGTCCACAGATTACAGAATGCCTCCAGATGTGCTTCGGAAACTACTACTAGTCTTCCAGTGTACGATCAAAGCGTAGACAGTTTAAGACATTACTCCCATGGAGAAAAGTCCGTATGGTGCCTATTGTGTTCAATGCCGAATCAATTTCTGTGTTTCATCAACACTCTGAAGGTCCACAGATAACAGAATGCCTCCAGATGTGCTTCGGAAACTACTACTAGTCATCCAGGGAATTATCAAAGCGTAGACAGTTTAAGACATTACTCTTAAGGTGAAAAGTCCGCATGGTGCTTATTGTGTTTAATGCCGATGCAATTTCTGTGTTTCATCAACACTGTGAAGGTCCACAGATTACAGAACGCATCCAGAAGTGCTTCGAAAACTACTACTAGTCTTCCAGTGAACGATCAAAGCGTAGACACTTTAAGACATTACTCCCATGGAGAAAATTCGGCATGGTGCTTATTGTGTTCAATGCCGCTGCAATTTTTGTGTTTCATCAATACTCTGAAGGTCCACAGACTACAGAATGCTTCCAGATGTGCTTCGGAATTTACTACTAGTCTTCCAGTGTACGATCAAAGTGTAGACAGTTTAAGACATTACTCCCATGGAGAAAAGTCCGCATGGTGCTTATTGTGATCAATGCCGTTGCAATTTCTGTGTTTCATCAACAGTCTGAAGGTCCAAGGATTACAGACTGCCTCCAGATGTGCTTTGGAAACTGCTACAAGTCTTCCAGTGTACAATCAAAGCGTAGACAGTTTAAGACATTACTCCCATGGAGAAAAGTCCACATGGTACATATTGTGTTCAATGCCGATGCAGTTTTTGTGTTTCATCAACACTCTCAACGTCCACAGATTACAGAATGCCTCCAAATGTGCTTTGGAAACTACTACCAGTCTTCCAGGGAACGATCAAAGTGTAGACAGTTTGAGACATTACTTCCATGGAGAAAAGCCCGCATGGTGCTTATTGTGTTCAATGCCGATGCAGTTTTTGTGTTTCATCAACACTCTGATGGTCCACAGATTACAGAATGCATCCAGATGTGCTTCGGTAACTACTGCTAGTCTTCCAGTGTACGATCAAAACGTAGACAGTTTAAGACATTACTCCCATTGAGAAAAGTCTGCATGGTGCTTTTTGTGTTCAATGCCGATGCAATTTCTGTGTTTCATCAACACTCTGAAGGTCCACAGATTACAGAATGCCTCCAGATGTGCCTCGGAAACTACTACTAGTCTTCCAGTTTACGATCAAAGCGTAGACAGTTTAAGACATTACTCCCATGAAGAAAATTCCGCATGGTGCTTATTGTGTTCAATGCCGATGCAATTTTTGTGTTTCATCAACACTCTGAAGGTTCACAGATTACAGAATGCCTCCAGATGTGTTTCGGAAACTACTACTAGTCTTCCAGTGTACGATCAAAGCGTAGACAGTTTAAGACATTACTCCCTTGGAGATAAGACCGCATGGTGCTTATTGTGTTCAATGCCGATGCAATTTTTGTGTTTTATCAATACTCTGAATGTCCACAGACTACAAAATGGTTCCAGATGTGCTTCGGAATTTACTACTAGTCTTCCAGTGTACGATCAAAGTGTAGACAGTTTTAGACATTACTCCCATGGAGAAAAGTCCGCATGGTGCTTATTGTGATCAATGCCGTTGCAATTTCTGTGTTTCATCAACAGTCTGAAGGTCCAAAGATTACAGAATGCCTCCAGATGTGCTTCGGAAACTACTACAAGTCTTCCAGTGTACGATCAAAGCGTAGACAATTTAAGACATTACTCCCATGGAGAAAAGTCCGCATGGTACATATTGTGTTCAATGCCGATGCAGTTTTTGTGTTTCATCAACACTCTCAACGTCCACAGATTACAGAATGCCTCCAAATGTGCTTCGGAATCTACTACTAGTCTTCCAGGGAACGATCAAAGCGTAGACAGTTTAAGACATTACTCGCATGGAGAAAAGTCCGCATGCTGCTTATTGTGTTCAATGCCGATGCAATGTTTGTGTTTCATCAAAACTCTGAAGGTCCACAGATTACAGAATGCATCCAGATATGCTTCGGGAACTACTACTAGTCTTCCAGGGAACGATCAAACTGTAGACAGTTAAAGGCATTACTCCCATGGAGAAAAGTCCGCATGGTGCTTATTGTGTTCAATGCCGATGCAATTTCTGTGTTTCATCAACACTCTGAAGGTCCACAGATTACAGAATGCCTCCAGATGTGCTTTAGAAACTACTGCTAGTCTTCCAGGGAACGATCAAAGCGTAGACAGTTTAAGACATTACTCCCAAGGAGAAAAGTCCGCATGGTGCTTATTGTGTTCAATGCCTATGAATTTTTGTGTCTCATCAAAACTCTGAAGGTCCACAGATTACAGAATGCCTAAAGATCTGCTTCGGAAACTACTACTAGCCTTATAGTAAACGATCAAAGCATAGACAGTTTAAGACATTACTCCCATGGAGAAAAGTCCACATGGTGCTTGTTGTGTTCATTGCCGATGCAATTTCTGTGTTTCATCAACACTCTGAGGGTCCACAGATTACAGAATGCCTCCAGATGTGCTTTGGAAACTACTACTAGTCTTCCAGTGTACGATCAAAGCGCAGACAGTTTAAGACATTACTACCATGGAGGAAAGTCCGCATGGTGCTTATTGTGTTCAATGCTGATGCAATTTTTGTGTTTCATCAATACTCTGAAGGTCCACAGATTACAGAATGCCTCCAGATGTGTTTCGGAAACTACTACTAGTCTTCCAGGGAATGATCAAAGCGTAGAAGGTTTGAGACATTACTCCCATGGAGGAAAGTCCGCATGGTGCTTATTGTGTTCAATGCCGATGCAATTTCTGTGTTTCATCAACACTCTGAAGGTCCACAGATTACCGAATGCATCCAGATGTGCTTCGGAAACTACTACTAGTCTTCCAGTGTACGATCAAAGCGTAGACAGTTTAAGACATTACTCTGATGGAAAAAAGTCCGTATGGTGCATATTGTGTTCAATGCCGAATCAATTTCTATGTTTCATCAACACTCTGAAGGTCCACAGATAACAGAATGCCTCCAGATGTGCTTAGGAAACTACTACTAGTCTTCCAGGGAACGATCAAAGCGTAGACAGTTTAGGATATTACTCTTAAGGAGAAAAGTCCGCATGGTGCTTATTGTGTTTAATGCCGATGCAATTTCTGTGTTTCATCAACACTGTCAAGGTCCACAGATTACAGAATGCATCCAGAAGTGCTTCGAAAACTACTACTAGTCTTCCAGTGAACGATCAAAGTGTAGACACTTTAAGACATTACTCCCATGGAGAAAATTCGGCATGGTGCTTATTGTGTTCAATGCCGCTGCAAATTTTGTGTTATCAACACTCTGAAGGTCCACAGATTACAGAATGCCTCCAGATGTGCTTCGGAAACTACTACTGGTCTTCCAGTGTACGATCAAAGCGTAGACAGTTTAAGACATTACTCCCATGGAGAAAAGTCCACATGGTACATATTGTGTTCAATGCCGATGCAGTTTTTGTGTTTCATCAACACTCTCAACGTCCACAGATTACAGAATGCCTCCAAATGTGCTTTGGAAACTACTACCAGTCTTCCAGGGAACGATCAAAGTGTAGACAGTTTGAGACATTACTCCCATGGAGAAAAGTCCGCATGGTGCTTATTGTGTTCAATGCCGATGCAGTTTTTGTGTTTCATCAACACTCTGATGGTCCACAGATTACAGAATGCATCCAGATGTGCTTCGGTAACTACTGCTAGTCTTCCAGTGTACGATCAAAACGTAGACAGTTTAAGACATTACTCCCATTGAGAAAAGTCTGCATGGTGCTTATTGTGTTCAATGCCGATGCAATTTCTGTGTTTCATCAACACTCTGAAGGTCCACAGATTACAGAATGCCTCCAGATGTGTTTCGGAAACTACTACTAGTCTTCCAGGGAATGATCAAAGCGTAGAAGGTTTGAGACATTACTCCCATGGAGGAAAGTCCGCATGGTGCTTATTGTGTTCAATGCCGATGCAATTTCTGTGTTTCATCAACACTCTGAAGGTCCACAGATTACAGAATGCCTCCAAATGTGCTTTGGAAACTACTACCAGTCTTCCAGTGTACGATCAAAGCGTAGACAGTTTAAGACATTACTCCCATGAAGAAAATTCCGCATGGTGCTTATTGTGTTCAATGCCGATGCAATTTTTGTGTTTCATCAACACTCTGAAGGTTCACAGATTACAGAATGCCTCCAGATGTGTTTCGGAAACTACTACTAGTCTTCCAGTGTACGATCAAAGCGTAGACAGTTTAAGACATTACTCCCTTGGAGATAAGACCGCATGGTGCTTATTGTGTTCAATGCCGATGCAATTTTTGTGTTTTATCAATACTCTGAATGTCCACAGACTACAAAATGCTTCCAGATGTGCTTCGGAATTTACTACTAGTCTTCCAGTGTACGATCAAAGTGTAGACAGTTTTAGACATTACTCCCATGGAGAAAAGTCCGCATGGTGCTTATTGTGATCAATGCCGTTGCAATTTCTGTGTTTCATCAACAGTCTGAAGGTCCAAAGATTACAGAATGCCTCCAGATGTGCTTCGGAAACTACTACAAGTCTTCCAGTGTACGATCAAAGCGTAGACAATTTAAGACATTACTCCCATGGAGAAAAGTCCGCATGGTACATATTGTGTTCAATGCCGATGCAGTTTTTGTGTTTCATCAACACTCTCAACGTCCACAGATTACAGAATGCCTCCAAATGTGCTTCGGAATCTACTACTAGTCTTCCAGGGAACGATCAAAGCGTAGACAGTTTAAGACATTACTCGCATGGAGAAAAGTCCGCATGCTGCTTATTGTGTTCAATGCCGATGCAATGTTTGTGTTTCATCAAAACTCTGAAGGTCCACAGATTACAGAATGCATCCAGATATGCTTCGGGAACTACTACTAGTCTTCCAGGGAACGATCAAACTGTAGACAGTTAAAGGCATTACTCCCATGGAGAAAAGTCCGCATGGTGCTTATTGTGTTCAATGCCGATGCAATTTCTGTGTTTCATCAACACTCTGAAGGTCCACAGATTACAGAATGCCTCCAGATGTGATTTAGAAACTACTGCTAGTCTTCCAGGGAACGATCAAAGCGTAGACAGTTTAAGACATTACTCCCAAGGAGAAAAGTCCGCATGGTGCTTATTGTGTTCAATGCCTATGAATTTTTGTGTCTCATCAAAACTCTGAAGGTCCACAGATTACAGAATGCCTAAAGATCTGCTTCGGAAACTACTACTAGTCTTATAGTAAACGATCAAAGCATAGACAGTTTAAGACATTACTCCCATGGAGAAAAGTCCACATGGTGCTTGTTGTGTTCATTGCCGAGGCAATTTCTGTGTTTCATCAACACTCTGAGGGTCCACAGATTACAGAATGCCTCCAGATGTGCTTTGGAAACTACTACTAGTCTTCCAGTGTACGATCAAAGCGCAGACAGTTTAAGACATTACTACCATGGAGGAAAGTCCGCATGGTGCTTATTGTGTTCAATGCTGATGCAATTTTTGTGTTTCATCAATACTCTGTAGGTCCACAGATTACAGAATGCCTCCAGATGTGTTTCGGAAACTACTACTAGTCTTCCAGGGAACGATCAAAGCGTAGAAGGTTTGAGACATTACTCCCATGGAGGAAAGTCCGCATGGTGCTTATTGTGTTCAATGCCGATGCAATTTCTGTGTTTCATCAACACTCTGAAGGTCCACAGATTACCGAATGCATCCAGATGTGCTTCGGAAACTACTACTAGTCTTCCAGTGTACGATCAAAGCGTAGACAGTTTAAGACATTACTCTGATGGAAAAAAGTCCGTATGGTGCATATTGTGTTCAATGCCGAATCAATTTCTATGTTTCATCAACACTCTGAAGGTCCACAGATAACAGAATGCCTCCAGATGTGCTTAGGAAACTACTACTAGTCTTCCAGGGAACGATCAAAGCGTAGACAGTTTAGGATATTACTCTTAAGGAGAAAAGTCCGCATGGTGCTTATTGTGTTTAATGCCGATGCAATTTCTGTGTTTCATCAACACTGTCAAGGTCCACAGATTACAGAATGCATCCAGAAGTGCTTCGAAAACTACTACTAGTCTTCCAGTGAACGATCAAAGTGTAGACACTTTAAGACATTACTCCCATGGAGAAAATTCGGCATGGTGCTTATTGTGTTCAATGCCGCTGCAAATTTTGTGTTATCAACACTCTGAAGGTCCACAGATTACAGAATGCCTCCAGATGTGCTTCGGAAACTACTACTGGTCTTCCAGTGTACGATCAAAGCGTAGACAGTTTAAGACATTACTCCCATGGAGAAAAGTCCGCATGGTGCTTATTGTGTTCAATGCCGATGCAGTTTTTGTGTTTCATCAACACTCTGATCGTCCACAGATTAGAGAATGCCTCCAGATGTTCTTCGGAAACTACTACTAGTCTTCCAGGGAACGATCAAAGCGTAGACACTTTAAGCCATTACTCCCATGTAGAAAAGTCTGCATGGTGCTTATTGTGTTCAATGCCGATGCAATTTCTGTGTTTCATCAACACTCTGAAAGTCCAAAGATTACAGAATGTCTCCAGATGTGCTTCGGAAACTACTACTAGTCTTCCAGTGTACGATCAAAGCGTAGACAGTTTAAGACATTACTCCCATGGAGAAAAGTCCGCATGGCGCTTATTGTGTTCAATGCTGATGCAATTTCTGTGTTTCATCAACACTCTGAAGGTCCAGAGATTACAGAATGCCTCTAGTTGTGCTTCGGAAACTACTACTAGTCTTCCAGTGAACGATCAAAACGTTGACACTTTAAGACATTACTCCCATGAAGAAAATTCCGCATGGTTCTTATTGTGTTCAATGCCGATGCAATTTTTTTGTTTCATCAACACTCTGAAGGTTCAGAGATTACAGAATGATTCCAGATGTGTTTCGGAAACTACTACTAGTCTTCCAGTGTACGATCAAAGCGTAGACAGTTTAAGACATTACTCCCTTGGAGATAAGACCGCATTGTGCTTATTGTGTTCAATGCCCATGCAATTTTTGTGTTTCATCAATACTCTGAAGGTCCACAGACTATAGAATGCTTCTAGATGTGCTTCGGAAATTACTACTAGTCTGACAGTGTACGATCAAAGTGTAGACAGTCTAAGACATTACTCTCATGGAGAAAAGTCCGCATGTTGCTTATTGTGATCAATGCCGTTACAATTTCTGTGTTTCATCAACAATCTGAAGGTCCAAAGATTACAGAATGCCTCCAGATGTGCTTCGGAAACTACTACTAGTCTTCCAGTGTACAATCAAAGCGTAGACAGTTTAAGACATTACTCCCATGGAGAAAAGGCCGCATGGTACATATTGTGTTCAATGCCGATGCAGTTTTTGTGTTTCATCAACTTTCTCAACGTCCACAGATTACAGAATGCCTCCAAATGTGCTTCGGAAACTACTACTAGTCTTCCAGGGAACGATCAAAGCGTAGACAGTTTGAGACATTACTCCCATGGAGAAAAGTCCGCATGGTGCTTATTGTGTTCAATGCCGATGCAATTTTTGTGATTCATCAAAACTCTGAAGGTCCACAGATTACAGAATGCATCCAGATATGCATCGGAAACTACTACTAGTCTTCCAGGGAACGATCAAACTGTAGACAGTTTAAGACATTACGCCCATGGAGAAAAGTCCGCATGGTGCTTATTGTGTTCAATGCCGATGCAATTTTTGCGTTTCATCAACACTCTGAAGGTCCACAGATTACAGAATGTATCCAGATATGCTTCGAAACTACTACTAGTCTTCCAGGGAAGGATCAAAGCGTAGACAATATAAGACATTACCCCCATGGAGAAAAGTCTGCATGGTGTTTATTGTGTTCAATGCCGCTGCAATTTTTGTGTTTCATCAACACTCTAAGGTCCACAGATTACAGAATGCCTCCAGATGTGCTTCGGAAACTTCAACTAGTCTTCCAGTGTACCATCAAAGCGTAGACAGTTTAAGACATTACTCCCATGGAGAAAAGACCGCATTGTGCTTATTGTGTTCAATGCCGATGCAATTTTTGTGTTTCATCAATACTCTGAAGGTCCACAGATTACAGAATGCCTCCAGATGTGCTTCGGAAACTACTACTAGTCCTCCAGTCTACGATCAAAGTGTAGACAGTTTAAGACATTACTCCGATGGAGAAAGTCCGCATGGTGCTTATTGTGTTAAATACCGATGCAATTTCTGAGTTTCATCAACACTCTGAAGGTCCACAGATTACAGAATGCCTCCAGATGTACTTCGGAAACTGCTACTAGTCTTCCAGTGTACAATCAAAGCGTAGACAGTTTAAGACATTACTCCCATGGAGAAAATTCGGCATGGTGCTTATTGTGTTCAATGCCGCTGCAAATTTTGTGTTATCAACACTCTGAAGGACCACAGATTACAGAATGCCTCCAGATGTGCTTCGGAAACTACTACTAGTCTTCCAGTGTACGATCAAAGCGTAGACAGTTTAAGACATTACTCCCATGGAGAAAAGTCCGCATGGCGCTTATTGTGTTCAATGCTGATGCAATTTCTGTGTTTCATCAACACTCTGAAGGTCCAGAGATTACAGAATGCCTCTAGTTGTGCTTCGGAAACTACTACTAGTCTTCCAGTGAACGATCAAAACGTTGACACTTTAAGACATTACTTCCATGAAGAAAATTCCGCATGGTGCTTATTGTGTTCAATGCCGATGCAATTTTTGTGTTTCATCAACACTCTGAAGGTTCACAGATCACAGAATGCCTCCAGATGTGTTTCGGAAACTACTACTAGTCTTCCAGTGTACGATCAAAGCGTAGACAGTTTAAGACATTACTCCCTTGGAGATAAGACCGCATTGAGCTTATTGTGTTCAATGCCCATGCAATTTTTGTGTTTCATCAATACTCTGAAGGTCCACAGACTACAGAATGCTTCCAGATGTGCTTCGGAAATTACTACTAGTCTGACAGTGTACGATCAAAGTGTAGACAGTTTAAGACATTACTCTCATGGAGAAAAGTCCGCATGGTGCTTATTGTGATCAATGCCGTTGCAATTTCTGTGTTTCATCAACAATCTGAAGGTCCAAAGATTACAGAATGCCTCCAGATGTGCTTCGGAAACTACTACTAGTCTTCCAGTGTACAATCAAAGCGTAGACAGTTTAAGACATTACTCCCATGGAGAAAAGGCCGCATGGTACATATTGTGTTCAATGCCGATGCAGTTTTTGTGTTTCATCAACTTTCTCAACGTCCACAGATTACAGAATGCCTCCAAATGTGCTTCGGAAACTACTACTAGTCTTCCAGGGAACGATCAAAGCGTAGACAGTTTGAGACATTACTCCCATGGAGAAAAGTCCGCATGGTGCTTATTGTGTTCAATGCCGATGCAATTTTTGTGATTCATCAAAACTCTGAAGGTCCACAGATTACAGAATGCATCCAGATATGCTTCGGAAACTACTACTAGTCTTCCAGGGAACGATCAAACTGTAGACAGTTTAAGACATTACGCCCATGGAGAAAAGTCCGCATGGTGCTTATTGTGTTCAATGCCGATGCAATTTTTTTGTTTCATCAACACTCTGAAGGTCCACAGATTACAGAATGTATCCAGATATGCTTCGAAACTACTACTAGTCTTCCAGGGAAGGATCAAAGCGTAGACAATATAAGACATTACTCCCATGGAGAAAAGTCTGCATGGTGTTTATTGTGTTCAATGCCGCTGCAATTTTTGTGTTTCATCAATACTCTGAAGGTCCACAGATTACAGAATGCTTCCAGATGTGCTTCGGAAACTACTACTAGTCCTCCAGTGTACGATCAAAGTGTAGACACTTTAAGACATTACTCCTATGGAGAAAAGTCCGCATTGTGCTTATTGTGTTCAATGCCGATGCAGTTTTTGTGTTTCATCAACACTCTGATCGTCCACAGATTAGAGAATGCCTCCAGATGTGCTTCGGAAACTACTACTAGTCTTCCAGGGAACGATCAAAGCGTAGACAGTTTAAGACATTACTCCCATGGAGAAAAGTCCGCATGGTGCTTATTGTGTTCAATGCCGATGCAATTTTTGGGTTTCATCAACACTCTCAAGGTCCACAGATTACAGAATGCATCCAGATATGCTTCGGAAACTACTATTAGTCTTCCAGGGAACGATCAAAGCGTAGACAGTTTAAGACATTACTCCCATGGAGAAAAGTCTGCATGGTGCTTATTGTGTTCAATGCCGATGTAATTTCTGTGTTTCATCAACACTCTGAAGGTCCAGAGATAACAGAATGCCTCTAGTTGTGCTTCGGAAACTACTACTAGTCTTCCAGTGAACGTTCAAAACGTAGACACTTTAAGACATTACTCCCATGAAGAAAACTCGGCATGGTGCTTATTGTGTTCAATGCCGATGCAATTTTTGTGTTTCATCAACACTCTGAAGGTTCAGAGATTACAGAATGCCTCCAGATGTGTTTAGGAAACTACTACTAGTCTTCCAGTGTACGATCAAAGCGTAGACAGTTTAAGACATTACTCCCTTGGAGATATGACCGCATTGTGCTTATTGTGTTCAATGCCGATGCAATTTTTGTGTTTCATCAATACTCTGAAGTTCCACAGACTACAGAATGCTTCCAGATGTGCTTCGGAAATTACTACTAGTCTGACAGTGTACGATCAAAGTGTAGACAGTTTAAGACATTACTCTCATGGAGAAAAGTCCGCATGGTGCTTATTGTGATCAATGCCGTTGCAATTTCTGTGTTTCATCAACAGTCTGAATGTCCAAAGATTACAAAATGCCTCCAGATGTGCTTCGGAAACTACTACTAGTCTTCCAGTGTACAATCAAAGCGTAGACAGTTTAAGACATTACTCCCATGGAGAAAAGCCCGCATGGTACATATTGTGTTCAATGCCGATGCAGTTTTTGTGTTTCATCAACTTTCTCAACGTCCACAGATTACAGAATGCCTCCAAATGTGCTTCGGAAACTACTACTAGTCTTCCAGGGAACGATCAAAGCGTAGACAGTTTGAGACATTACTCCCATGGAGAAAAGTCCGCATGGTGCTTATTGTGTTCAACGCCGATGCAATTTTTGTGATTCATCAAAACTCTGAAGGTCCACAGAATACAGAATGCATCCAGATATGCTTCGGAAACTACTACTAGTCTTCCAGGGAACGATCAAACTGTAGACAGTTTAAGACATTACGCCCATGGAGAAAAGTCCGCATGGTGCTTATTGTGTTCAATGCCGATGCAATTTTTGTGTTTCATCAACACTCTGAAGGTCCACAGATTACAGAATGTATCCAGATATGCTTCGAAACTACTACTAGTCTTCCAGGGAAGGATCAAAGCGTAGACAATATAAGACATTACTCCCATGGAGAAAAGTCTGCATGGTGTTTATTGTGTTCAATGCCGATGCAATTTCTGTGTTTCTTCAACACTCTGAAGGTCCACAGAATACAGAATGCATCCAGATGTGCTTCAGAAACTACTACTAGTCTTCCAGGAAACGATCAAAGCGTAGGCAGTTTAAGACATTACTCCCATTGAGAAAAGTCCGCGTGGTGCTTATTGTGTTCTATGCCGATGCAATTTTTGCGTTTCATCAACACTCTGAAGGTCCACAGATTACAGAATGCCTCCAGATGTGCTTCGGAAACTACTACTAGTATTCCAGGGAACGATCAAAGCGTAGACAGTTTAAGACATTACTCCCAAGGAGAAAAGTCCGCATGGTGCTTATTGTGTTCAATGCCGATGCAATTTCTGTGTTTCATCAACACTCTGAAGGTCCACCGATTACAGAATGCATCCAGAAGTGCTTCGGAAACTACTACTAGTCTTCCAGTGAACGATCAAAGCGTAGACACTTTAAGACATTACTCCCATGGAGAAAATTCCGCATGGTGCTTATTGTGTTCAATGCCGCTGCAATTTTTGTGTTTCATCAACACTCTAAGGTCCACAGATTACAGAATGCCTCCAGATGTGCTTCGGAAACTTCTACTAGTCTTCCAGTGTACGATCAAAGCGTAGACAGTTTAAGACATTACTCCCATGGAGAAAAGTCCACATGGTGCTTATTGTGTTCAATGCCGATGCAATTTTTGTGTTTCATCAATACTCTGAAGGTCCACAGACTACAGGATGCTTCCAGATGTGCTTCGGAAACTACTACTAGTCCTCCGGTGTACGATCAAAGTGTAGACAGTTTAAGACATTACTCCCATGGAGAAAAGTCCGCATGGCGCTTATTGTGTTCAATGCTGATGCAATTTCTGTGTTTCATCAACACTCTGAAGGTCCAGAGATTACAGAATGCCTCTAGTTGTGCTTCGGAAACTACTACTAGTCTTCCAGTGAACGATCAAAATGTTTACACTTTAAGACATTACTCCCATGAAGAAAATTCCGCATGGTGCTTATTGTGTTCAATGCCGATGCAATTTTTGTGTTTCATCAACACTCTGAAGGTTCACAGATTACAGAATGCCTCCAGATGGGTTTCGGAAACTACTACTAGTCTTCCAGTGTACGATCAAAGCGTACACAGTTTAAGACATTACTCCCTTGGAGATAAGACCGCATTGTGCTTATTGTGTTCAATGCCCATGCAATTTTTGTGTTTCATCAATACTCTGAAGGTCCACAGACTACAGAATGCTTCCAGATGTGCTTCGGAAATTACTACTAGTCTGACAGTGTACGATCAAAGTGTAGACAGTTTAAGACATTACTCTCATGGTGAAAAGTCCGCATGGTCCTTATTGTGATCAATGCCGTTGCAATATCTGTGTTTCATCAACAATCTGAAGGTCCAAAGATTACAGAATGCCTCCAGATGTGCATCGGAAACTACTACTAGTCTTCCAGTGTACAATCAAAGCGTAGACAGTTTAAGACATTACTCCCATGGAGAAAAGGCCGCATGGTACATATTGTGTTCAATGCCGATGCAGTTTTTGTGTTTCATCAACACTCTCAAGGTCCACAGATTACAGAATGCATCCAGATATGCTTCGGAAACTACTATTAGTCTTCCAGGGAACGATCAAAGCGTAGACAGTTTAAGACATTACTCCCATGGAGAAATGTCTGCATGGTGCTTATTGTGTTCAATGCCGATGCAATTTCTGTGTTTCATCAACACTCTGAAAGTCCACAGATTACAGAATGCCTCCAGATGTGCTTCGGAAACTACTACTAGTCTTCCAGTGTACGATCAAAGCGTAGACAGTTTAAGACATTACTCCCATGGAGAAAAGTCCGCATGGCGCTTATTGTGTTCAATGCTGATGCAATTTCTGTGTTTCATCAACACTCTGAGGGTGCAGAGATTACAGAATGCCTCTAGTTGTGCTTCGGAGACTACTACTAGTCTTCCAGTGAACGATCAAAACGTAGACAGTTTGAGACATTACTCCCATGGAGAAAAGTCTGCATGGTGCTTATTGTGTTCAATGCCGATGCAATTTCTGTGTTTCATCAACACTCTGAAGGTCCACAGATTACAGAATGCCTCCAGATGTGCTTCGGGAACTACTACTAGTCTTCCAGTGTACGATCAAAGCGTAGACAGTTTAAGACATTAGTCCCATGGAGAAAAGTCCGCATGGCTCTTATTGTGTTCAATACTGATGCAATTTCTGTGTTTCATCAACACTCTGAAGGTCCAGACATTACAGAATCCTCCAGTTGTGCTTCGGAAACTACTACTAGTCTTCCAGTGAACGATCAAAACGTAGACACTTTAAGACATTACTCCCATGACTAAAATTCCGCATGGTGCTTATTGTGTTCAATGCCGATGCAATTTTTGTGTTTCATCAACACTCTGAAGGTTCACAGATTACAGAATGCCTCCAGATGTGTTTCGGAAACTACTACTAGTCTTCCAGTGTACGATCAAAGCGTAGACAGTTTAAGACATTACTCCCTTGGAGATAAGACCGCATTGTGCTTATTGTGTCCAATGCCGATGCAATTTTTGTGTTTCATCAATACTCTGAAGGTCCACAGACTACAAAATGCTTCTAGATGTGCTTCGGAATTTACTACTAGTCTTCCAGTGTACGATCAAAGTGTAGACAGTTTAAGACATTACTCCCATGGAGAAAAGTCCGCATGGTGCTTATTGTGATCAATGCCGTTGCAATTTCTGTGTTTCATCAACAGTCTGAAGGTCCAAAGATTACAGAATGCCTCCAGATGTGCTTCGGAAACTACTACAAGTCTTCCAGTGTACAATCAAAGCGTAGACAATTTAAGACATTACTCCCATGGAGAAAAGTCCGCATGGTACATATTGTGTTCAATGCCGATGCAGTTTTTGCGTTTCATCAACACTCTCAACGTCCACAGATTACAGAATGCCTCCAAATGTGCTTCGGAAACTACTACTAGTCTTCCAGGGAACGATGAAAGCGTAGACAGTTTGAGACATTACTCCCATGGAGAAAAGTCCGCATGCTGCTTATTGTGTTCAATGCCGATGCAATTTTTGTGTTTCATCAAAACTCTGAAGGTCCACAGATTACAGAATGCATCCAGATATGCTTCGGGAACTACTACTAGTCTTCCAGGGAACGATCAAACTGTAGACAGTTTAAGGCATTACTCCCATGGAGAAAAGTCCGCATGGTGCTTATTGTGTTCAATGCCGATGCAATTTTTGTGTTTCATCAACACTCTGAAGGTCCACAGATTACCAAATGCATCCAGATGTGCTTCGGAAACTACTACTAGTCTTCCAGTGCACGATCAAATCGTAGACAGTTTAAGACATTTCTCTGATGGAGAAAATTCCGTATGGTGCCTATTGTGTTCAATGCCGAATCAATTTCTATGTTTCATCAACACTCTGAAGGTCCACAGATAACAGAATGCCTCCAGATGTGCTTAGGAAACTACTACTAGTCTTCCAGGGAACGATCAAAGCGTAGACAGTTTAGGATATTACTCTTAAGGAGAAAAGTCCGCATGGTGCTTATTGTGTTTAATGCCGATGCAATTTCTGTGTTTCATCAACACTGTCAAGGTCCACAGATTACAGAATGCATCCAGAAGTGCTTCGAAAACTACTACTAGTCTTCCAGTGAACGATCAAAGCGTAGACACTTTAAGACATTACTCCCATGGAGAAAATTCGGCATGGTGCTTATTGTGTTCAATGCCGCTGCAAATTTTGTGTTATCAACACTCTGAAGGTCCACAGACTACAGAATGCCTCCAGATGTGCTTCGGAAACTACTACAAGTCTTCCAGTGTACGATCAAAGCGTAGACAGTTTAAGACATTACTCCCATGGAGAAAAGTCCGCATGGTGCTTATTGTGTTCAATGCCGATGCAATTTATGTGTTTCATCAACACTCTCAAGGTCCACAGATTACAGAATGCATCCAGATATGCTTCGGAAACTACTACTAGTCTTCCAGGGAACGATCAAAGCGTAGACAGTTTAAGACATTACTCCCATGGAGAAAAGTCTGCATGGTGCTTATTGTTTTCAATGCCGATGCAATTTCTGTGTTTCATCAACACTCTGAAAGTCCAAAGATTACAGAATGCCTCCAGATGTGCTTCGGAAACTATTACTAGTCTTCCAGTGTACGATCAAAGCGTGGACAGTTTAAGACATTACTCCCATGGAGAAAAGTCCGCATGGCGCTTATTGTGTTCAATGCTGATGCAATTTCTGTGTTTCATCAACACTCTGAAGGTCCAGAGATTACAGAATGCCTCTAGTTGTGCTTCGGAAACTACTACTAGTCTTCCAGTGAACGATCAAAACGTAGACACTTTAAGACATTACTCCCATGAAGAAAATTCCGCATGGTGCTTATTGTGTTCAATGCCGATGCAATTTTTGTGTTTCATCAACACTCTGAAGGTTCACAGATTACAGAATGCCTAAAAATGTGTTTCGGAAACTACTACTGGTCTTCCAGTGTACGATCAAAGCGTAGACAGTTTAAGACTTTACTCCCTTGGAGATAGGACCGCATTGTGCTAATTGTGTTCAATGCCGATGCAATTTTTGTGTTTCATCAATACTCTGAAGGTCCACAGACTACAGAATGCTTCCAGATGTGCTTCGGAAATTACTACTAGTCTGACAGTGTACGATCAAAGTGTAGACAGTTTAAGACATTACTCCCATGGAGAAAAGTCCACATGGTGCTTGTTGTGTTCAATGCCGATGCAATTTCTGTGTTTCATCAACACTCTGAGGGTCTACAGATTACAGAATGCCTCCAGATGTGCTTTGGAAGCTACTACTAGTCTTCCAGTGTACGATCAAAGTGCAGACAGTTTAAGACATTACTACCATGGAGGAAAGTCCGCATGGTGCTTATTGTGTTCAATGCCGATGCAATATTTGTGTTTCATCAATACTCTGAAGTTCCACAGATTACAGAATGCCTCCAGATGTGCTTCGGAAACTACTACTAGTCTTCCAGGGAACGATCAGAGCGTAGAATGTTTGAGACATTACTCCCATGGAGGAAAGTCCGCATGGTGCTTATTGTGTTCAATGCCGATGCAATTTTTGTGTTTCATCAACACTCTGAAGGTCCACAGAATACCAAATGCATCCAGATGTGCTTCGGAAACTACTACTAGTCTTCCAGTGTACGATCAAATCGTAGACAGTTTAAGACATTTCTCTGATGGAGAAAAGTCCGTATGGTGCCTATTGTGTTCAATGCCGAATCAATTTCTATGTTTCATCAACACTCTGAAGGTCCACAGATAACAGAATGCCTCCAGATGTGCTTAGGAAACTACTACTAGTCTTCCAGGGAACGATCAAAGCGTAGACAGTTTAGGATATTACTCTTAAGGAGAAAAGTCCGCATGGTGCTTATTGTGTTTAATGCCGATGCAATTTCTGTGTTTCATCAACACTGTCAAGGTCCACAGATTACAGAATGCATCCAGAAGTGCTTCGAAAACTACTACTAGTCTTCCAGTGAACGATCAAAGCGTAGACACTTTAAGACATTACTCCCATGGAGAAAATTCGGCATGGTGCTTATTGTGTTCAATGCCGCTGCAAATTTTGTGTTATCAACACTCTGAAGGTCCACAGACTACAGAATGCCTCCAGATGTGCTTCGGAAACTACTACAAGTCTTCCAGTGTACGATCAAAGCGTAGACAGTTTAAGACATTACTCCCATGGAGAAAAGTCCGCATGGTGCTTATTGTGTTCAATGCCGATGCAATTTATGTGTTTCATCAACACTCTCAAGGTCCACAGATTACAGAATGCATCCAGATATGCTTCGGAAACTACTACTAGTCTTCCAGGGAACGATCAAAGCGTAGACAGTTTAAGACATTACTCCCATGGAGAAAAGTCTGCATGGTGCTTATTGTTTTCAATGCCGATGCAATTTCTGTGTTTCATCAACACTCTGAAAGTCCAAAGATTACAGAATGCCTCCAGATGTGCTTCGGAAACTATTACTAGTCTTCCAGTGTACGATCAAAGCGTGGACAGTTTAAGACATTACTCCCATGGAGAAAAGTCCGCATGGCGCTTATTGTGTTCAATGCTGATGCAATTTCTGTGTTTCATCAACACTCTGAAGGTCCAGAGATTACAGAATGCCTCTAGTTGTGCTTCGGAAACTACTACTAGTCTTCCAGTGAACGATCAAAACGTAGACACTTTAAGACATTACTCCCATGAAGAAAATTCCGCATGGTGCTTATTGTGTTCAATGCCGATGCAATTTTTGTGTTTCATCAACACTCTGAAGGTTCACAGATTACAGAATGCCTAAAAGTGTGTTTCGGAAACTACTACTGGTCTTCCAGTGTACGATCAAAGCGTAGACAGTTTAAGACTTTACTCCCTTGGAGATAGGACCGCATTGTGCTAATTGTGTTCAATGCCGATGCAATTTTTGTGTTTCATCAATACTCTGAAGGTCCACAGACTACAGAATGCTTCCAGATGTGCTTCGGAAATTACTACTAGTCTGACAGTGTACGATCAAAGTGTAGACAGTTTAAGACATTACTCTCATGGAGAAAAGTCCGCATGGTGCTTATTGTGATCAATGCCGTTGCAATTTCTGTGTTTCATCAACAGTCTGAAGGTCCAAAGATTACAGAATGCCTCCACATGTGCTTCGGAAACTACTACTAGTCTTCCAGTGTACAATCAAAGCGTAGACAGTTTAAGACATTACTCCCATGGAGAAAAGGCCGCATGGTACATATTGTGTTCAATGCCGATGAAGTTTTTGTGTTTCATCAACTTTCTCTACGTCCACAGATTACAGAACGCCTCCAAATGTGCTTCGGAAACTACTACTAGTCTTCCAGGGAACGATCAAAGCGTAGACAGTTTGAGACATTACTCCCATGGAGAAAAGTCCGCATGGTGCTTATTGTGTTCAATGCCGATGCAATTTTTGTGATTCATCAAAACTCTGAGGGTCCACAGATTACAGAATGCATCCAGATATGCTTCGGAAACTACTACTAGTCTTCCAGGGAACGATCAAACTGTAGACAGTTTAAGACATTACGCCCATGGAGAAAAGTCCGCATGGTGCTTATTGTGTTCAATGCCGATGCAATTTTTGTGTTTCATCAACACTCTGAAGGTCCACAGATTACAGAATGTATCCAGATATGCTTCGAAACTACTACTAGTCTTCCAGGGAAGGATCAAAGCGTAGACAATATAAGACATTACTCCCATGGAGAAAATTCGGACTGGTGCTTATTGTGTTCAATGCCGCTGCAAATTTTGTGTTATCAACACTCTGAAGGTCCACACATTACAGAATGCCTCCAGATGTGCTTCGGAAACTACTACTAATCTTCCAGTGTACGATCAAAGCGTAGGCAGTTTAAGACATTACTCCCATGGAGAAAAGTCCTCATGGTGCTTATTGTGTTCAATGCCGATGCAGTTTTTGTGTTTCATCAACACTCTGATCGTCCACAGATTAGAGAATGCCTCCAGATGTGCTTCGGAAACTACTACTAGTCTTCCAGGGAACGATCAAAGCGTAGACAGTTTGAGACATTACTCCCATGGAGAAAAGTACGCATGGTGCTTGTTGTGTTCAATGCCGATGCAATTTTTGTGTTTCATCAACACTCTAGAGGACCACAAATTACAGAATGCATCCAGATATGCTTCGGAAACTACTACTAGTCTTCCAGGGAACGATCAAAGCGTAGACAGTTTAAGACATTACTCCCATGGAGAAAAGTCCGCATGGTGCTTATTGTGTTCAATGCCGATGCAATGTCTGTGTTTCATCAACACTCTGAAAGTCCACAGATTACAGAATGCCTCCAGATGTGCTTCGGAAACTACTACTAGTCTTCCAGTGTACGATCAAAGCGTAGACAGTTTAAGACATTACTCCCATGGAGAAAAGTCCTCATGGTGCTTATTGTGTTCAATGCCGATGCAGTTTTTGTGTTTCATCAACACTCTGATCGTCCACAGATTAGAGAATGCCTCCAGATGTGCTTCGGAAACTACTACTAGTCTTCCAGGGAACGATCAAAGCGTAGACAGTTTGAGACATTACTCCCATGGAGAAAAGTCCGCATGGTGCTTATTGTGTTCAATGCCGATGCAATTTTTGTGTTTCATCAACACTCTCAAGGACCACAAATTACAGAATGCATCCAGATATGCTTCGGAAACTACTACTAGTCTTCCAGGGAACGATCAAAGCGTAGACAGTTTAAGACATTACTCCCATGGAGAAAAGTCTGCATGGTGCTTATTGTGTTCAATGCCGATGCAATTTCTGTGTTTCATCAACACTCTGAAAGTCCACAGATTACAGAATGCCTCCAGATGTGCTTCGGAAACTACAACTAGTCTTCCAGTGTACGATCAAAGCGTAGACAGTTTTAGACATTACTCCCATGGAGAAAATTCGGCCTGGTGCTTATTGTGTTCAATGCCGCTGCAAATTTTGTGTTATCAACACTCTGAAGGTCCACACATTACAGAATGCCTCCAGATGTGCTTCGGAAACTACTACTAGTCTTCCAGTGTACGATCAAAGCGTAGACAGTTTAAGACATTACTCCCATGGAGAAAAGTCCTCATGGTGCTTATTGTGTTCAATGCCGATGCAGTTTTTGTGTTTCATCAACACTCTGATCGTCCACAGAGTAGAGAATGCCTCCAGATGTGCTTCGGAAACTACTACTAGTCTTCCAGGGAACGATCAAAGCGTAGACAGTTTGAGACATTACTCCCATGGAGAAAAGTCCGCATGGTGCTTATTGTGTTCAATGCCGATGCAATTTTTGTGTTTCATCAACACTCTCAAGGACCACAAATTACAGAATGCATCCAGATATGCTTCGGAAACTACTACTAGACTTCCAGGGAACGATCAAAGCGTAGACAGTTTAAGACATTACTCCCATGGAGAAAAGTCTGCATGGTGCTTATTGTGTTCAATGCCGATGCAATTTCTGTGTTTCATCAACACTCTGAAAGTCCACAGATTACAGAATGCCTCCAGATGTGCTTCGGAAACTACAACTAGTCTTCCAGTGTACGATCAAAGAGTAGACAGTTTAAGACATTACTCCCATGGAGAAAAGTCCGCATGGCGCTTATTGTGTTCAATGCTGATGCAATTTCTGTGTTTCATCAACACTCTGAAGGTCCAGAGATTACCGAATGCCTCTAGTTGTGCTTCGGAAACTACTACTAGTCTTCCAGTGAACGATCAAAACGTAGACACTTTAAGACATTACTCCCATGAAGAACATTCTGCATGGTGCTTATTGTGTTCAATGCCGATGCAATTTTTGTATTTCATCAACACTCTGAAGGTTCAGAGATTACAGAATTCCTCCAGATGTGTTTCGGAAACTACTACTAGTCTTCCAGTGTACGATCAAAGCGTAGACAGTTTAAGACATTACTCCCTTGGAGATAAGACCGCATTGTGCTTATTGTGTTCAATGCCGATGCAATTTTTGTGTTTCATCAATACTCTGAAGTTCCACAGACTACAGAATGCTTCCAGATGTGCTTCGGAAATTACTACTAGTCTGACAGTGTACGATCAAAGTGTAGACAGTTTAAGACATTACTCTCATGGAGAAAAGTCCGCATGGTGCTTATTGTGATCAATGCCGTTGCAATTTCTGTGTTTCATCAACAGTCAGAAGGTCCAAAGATTACAGAATGCCTCCAGATGTGCTTCGGAAACTACTACTAGTCTTCCAGTGTACAATCAAAGCGTAGACAGTTTAAGACATTACTCCCATGGAGAAAAGCCCGCATGGTACATATTGTGATCAATGCCGATGCAGTATTTGTGTTTCATCAACTTTCTCAACGGCAACAGATTACAGAATGCCTCCAAATGTGCTTCGGAAACTACTACTAGTCCTCCAGGGAACTATCAAAGCGTACACAGTTTGAGACATTACTCCCATGGAGAAAAGTCCGCATGGTGCTTATTGTGTTCAATGCCGATGCAATTTTTGTGATTCATCAAAACTCTGAAGGTCCACAGATTACAGAATGCATCCAGATATGCTTCGGAAACTACTACTAGTCTTCCAGGGAACGATCAAACTGTAGACAGTTTAAGACATTACGCCCATGGAGAAAAGTCCGCATGGTGCTTATTGTGTTCAATGCCGATGCAATTTTTGTGTTTCATCAACACTCTGAAGGTCCACAGATTACAGAATGTATCCAGATATGCTTCGAAACTACTACTAGTCTTCCGGGGAAGGATCTAAGCGTAGACAATATAAGACATTACTCCCATGGAGAAAAGTCTGCATGGTGTTTGTTGTGTTCAATGCCGATGCAATTTCTGTGTTTCATCAACACTCTGAAGGTCCACAGAATACAGAAATCATCCAGATGTGCTTCAGAAACTACTACTAGTCTTCCAGGAAACGATCAAAGCGTAGGCAGTTTAAGACATTACTCCCATTGAGAAAAGTCCGCATGGTGCTTATTGTGTTCTATGCCGAAGCAATTTTTGTGTTTCATCAACACTCTGAAAGTCCACAGATTACAGAATGCCTCCAGATGTGCTTTGGAAACTACTACTAGTCTTCCAGGGAACGATCAAAGCGTAGACAGTTTAAGACATTACTCCCAAGGAGAAAAGTCCGCATGGTGCTTATTGTGTTCAATGCCGATGCAATTTCTGTGTTTCATCAACACTCTGAAGGTCCACCGATTACAGAATGCATCCAGAAGTGCTTCGGAAGCTACTACTAGTCTTCCAGTGTACGATCAAAGCGTAGACAGTTTAAGACATTACTCCCATGGAGAAAAGACCGCATTGTGCTTATTGTGTTCAATGCCGATGCAATTTTTGTGTTTCATCAATACTCTGAAGGTCCACAGATTACAGAATGCTTCCAGATGTGCTTCGGAAACTACTACTAGTCCACCAGTGTACGATCAAAGTGTAGACAGTTTAAGACATTACTCCGATGGAGAAAGTCCGCATGGTGCTTATTGTGTTAAATACCGATGCAATTTCTGTGTTTCATCAACACTCTGAAGGTCCACAGATTACAGAATGCCTCCAGATGTACTTCGGAAACTGCTACTAGTCTTCCAGTGTACAATCAAAGCGTAGACAGTTTAAGACATTACTCCCATGGAGATAAGTCCGCATGGTGCTTATTGTGTTCAATGCTGATGCAGTTTTTGTGTTTCATCAACACACTGAAGGTCCACAGATTACAGAATGCCTCCAGATGTGCTTCGGAAACTACTACTAGTCTTCCAGGGAACGATCAAAGCATAGACAGTTTGAGACATTACTCCCATGGCGATAAGTCCGCATGGTGCTTATTGTGTTCAATGCCGATGCAATTTTTGTGTTTCATCAACACTCTGAGGTCCACAGATTACAGAATGTATCCAGATATGATTCGGAAACTACTACTAGCCTTCCAGGGAACGATCAAAGCGTAGACAATATAAGACATTACTCCCATGGAGAAAAGTCTGCATGGTGTTTATTGTGTTCAATGCCGATGCAATTTCTGTGTTTCATCAACATTGTGAAAGTCCACAGAATACAGAATGCATCCAGATGTGCTTCAGAAACTACTACTAGTCTTCCAGGGAACGATCAAACTGTAGACAGTTTAAGACATTACGCCCATGGAGAAAAGTCCGCATGGTGCTTATTGTGTTCAATGCCGATGCAATTTTTGTGTTTCATCAACACTCTGAAGGTCCACAGATTACAGAATGTATCCAGATATGCTTCGAAACTACTACTAGTCTTCCAGGGAAGGATCAAAGCGTAGAAAATATAAGACATTACTCCCATGGAGAAAAGTCTGCATGGTGCTTATTGTGTTCAATGCAGATTCAATTTCTGTGTTTCATCAACACTCTGAAGGTCCACCGATTACAGAATGCTTCCAGATGTGCTTCGGAAACTACTACTAGTCCTCCAGTGTACGATCAAAGTGTAGACAGTTTAAGACATTACTCCGATGGAGAAAGTCCGCATGGTGCTTATTGAGTTAAATACCGATGCAATTTCTGTGTTTCATCAACACTCTGAAGGTCCACAGATTACAGAATGGCTCCAGATGTACTTCGGAAACTGCTACTATTCTTCCAGTGTACAATCAAAGCGTAGACAGTTTAAGACATTACTCCCATGGAGATAAGTCCGCATGGTGCTTATTGTGTTCAATGCCGATGCAGTTTTTGTGTTTCATCAACACACTGAAGGTCCACAGATTACAGAATGCCTCCAGATGTGCTTCGGAAACTACTACTAGTCTTCCAGGGAACGATCAAAGCGTAGACAGTTTGAGACATTACTCCCATGGAGAAAAGTCTGCATGGTGCTTATTGTGTTCAATGCCGATGCAATTTCTGTGTTTCATCAACACTCTGAAGGTCCACAGATTACAGAATGCCTCCAGATGTGCTTCGGAAACTACTACTAGTCTTCCAGTGTACGATCAAAGCGTAGACAGTTTAAGACATTACTCCCATGGAGAAAAGTCCGCATGGCTCTTATTGTGTTCAATGCTGATGCAATTTCTGTGTTTCATCAACACTCTGAAGGTCCAGAGATTACAGAATCCTCCAGTTGTGCTTCGGAAACTACTACTAGTCTTCCAGTGAACGATCAAAACGTAGACACTTTAAGACATTACTCCCATGAAGAAAATTCCGCATGGTGCTTATTCTGTTCAATGCCGATGCAATTTTGGTTTTTCATCAACACTCTGAAGGTTCACAGATTACAGAATGCCTCCAGATGTGTTTCGGAAACTACTACTAGCCTTCCAGTGTACGATCAAAGTGTAGACAGTTTAAGACATTACTCCCATGGAGAAAAGTCCGCATGGTGCTTATTGTGATCAATGCCGTTGCAATTTCTGTGTTTCATCAACAGTCTGAAGGTCCACAGACTACAAAATGCTTCCAGATGTGCTTCGGAATTTACTACTAGTCTTCCAGTGTACGATCAAAGTGTAGACAGTTTAAGACATTACTCCCATGGAGAAAAGTCCGCATGGTGCTTATTGTGATCAATGCCGTTGCAATTTCTGTGTTTCATCAACAGTCTGAAGGTCCAAAGATTACAGAATGCCTCCAGATGTGCTTCGGAAACTACTACAAGTCTTCCAGTGTACAATCAAAGCGTAGGCAATTTGAGACATTACTCCCATGGAGAAAAGTCCGCATGGTACATATTGTGTTCAATGCCGATGCAGTTTTTGTGTTTCATCAACACTCTCAACTTCCACAGATTACAGAATGCCTCCAAATGTGCTTCGGAAACTACTACTAGTCTTCCAGGGAACGATCAAAGCGTAGACAGTTTGAGACATTACTCCCATGGAGAAAAGTCCGCATGCTGCTTATTGTGTTCAATGCCGATGCAATTTTTGTGTTTCATCAAAACTCTGAAGGTCCACAGATTACAGAATGCATCCAGATATGCTTCGGGAACTACTACTAGTCTTCCAGGGAACGATCAAACTGTAGACAGTTTAAGGCATTACTCCCATGGAGAAAAGTCCGCATGGTGCTTATTGTGTTCAATGCCGATGCAGTTTTTGTGTTTCATCAACACTCTCAACGTCCACAGATTACAGAATGCCTCCAAATGTGCTTCGGAAACTACTACTAGTCTTCCAGGGAACGATCCAAGCATAGACAGTTTGAGACATTACTCCCATGGAGAAAAGTCTGCATGGTGCTTATTGTGTTCAATGCCGATGCAATTTCTGTGTTTCATCAACACTCTGAAGTTCCACAGATTACAGAATGCTTCCAGATGTGCTTCGGAAACTACTACTAGTCCTCCAGTGTACGATCAAAGTGTAGACAGTTTAAGACATTACTCCGATGGAGAAAGTCCGCATGGTGCTTATTGTGTTAAATACCGATGCAATTTCTGTGTTTCATCAACACTCTGAAGGTCCACAGATTACAGAATGCCTCCAGATGTGCTTTAGAAACTACTACTAGTCTTCCAGGGAACGATCAAAGCGTAGACAGTTTAAGACATTACTCCCAAGGAGAAAAGTCCGCATGGTGCTTATTGTGTTCAATGCCGATGAATTTTTGTGTCTCATCAAAACTCTGAAGGTCCACAGGTTACAGAATGCCTAAAGATCTGCTTCGGAAACTACTACTAGTCTTATAGTAAACGATCAAAGCATAGACAGTTTAAGACATTACTCCCATGGAGAAAAGTCCACATGGTGCTTGTTGTGTTCAATGCCGATGCAATTTCTGTGTTTCATCAACACTCTGAGGGTCTACAGATTACAGAATGCCTCCAGATGTGCTTTGGGAACTACTACTAGTCTTCCAGTGTATGATCAAAGCGCAGACAGTTTAAGACATTACTACCATGGAGGAAAGTCCGCATGGTGTTAATTGTGTTCAATGCCGTTGCAATTTTTGTGTTTCATCAATACTCTGAAAGTCCACAGATTACAGAATGCCTCCAGATGTGCTTCGGAAACTACTACTAGTCTTCCAGGGAACGATCAAAGCGTAGAAAGTTTGAGACATTACTCCCATGGAGGAAAGTCCGCATGGTGCTTATTGTGTTCAATGCCGATGCAATTTTTGTGTTTCATCAACACTCTGAAGTTCCACAGATTACCGAATGCATCCAGATGTGCTTCGGAAACTACTACTAGTCTTCCAGTGTCCGATCAAAGCGTAGACAGTTTAAGACATTACTCTGATGGAGAAAAGTACGTATGATGCCTATTGTGTTCAATGCCGAATCAATTTCTATGTTTCATCAACACTCTGAAGGTCCAGAGATAACAGAATGCCTCCAGATGTGCTTAGGAAACTACTACTAGTCTTCCAGGGAACGATCAAAGCGTAGACAGTTTAGGATATTACTCTTAAGGAGAAAAGTCCGCATGGTGCTTATTGCGTTTAATGCCGATGAAATTTCTGTGTTTCATCAACACTGTCAAGGTCCACAGATTACAGAATGCATCCAGAAGTGCTTCGAAAACTACTACTAGTCTTCCAGTGAACGATCAAAGCGTAGACACTTTAAGACATTACTCCCATGGAGAAAATTCGGCATGGTGCTTATTGTGTTCAATGCCGCTGCAAATTTTGTGTTATCAACACTCTGAAAGTCCACAGATTACAGAATGCCTCCAGATGTGCTTCGGAAACTACTACAAGTCTTCCAGTGTACGATCAAAGCGTAGACAGTTTAAGACACTACTCCCATGGAGAAAAGTCCGCATGGTGCTTATTGTGTTCAATGCCGATGCAGTTTTTGTGTTTCATCAACACTCTGATCGTCCACAGATTAGAGAATGCCTCCAGATGTGCTTCGGAAACTACTACTAGTCTTCCAGGGAACGATCAAAGCGTAGGCAGTTTGAGACATTACTCCCATGGAGAAAAGTCCGCATGGTGCTTATTGTGTTCAATGCCGATGCAATTTATGTGTTTCATCAACACTCTCAAGGTCCACAGATTACAGAATGCATCCAGATATGCTTCGGAAACTAATACTAGTCTTCCAGGGAACGATCAAAGCGTAGACAGTTTAAGACATTACTCCCATGGAGAAAAGTCTGCATGGTGCTTATTGTGTTCAATGCCGATTCAATTTTTGTGTTTCATCAACACTCTGAAGGTTCACAGATTACAGAATGCCTCCAGATGTGTTTCGGAAACTACTACTAGTCTTCCAGTGTACGATCAAAGCGTAGACAGTTTGAGACATTACTCCCTTGGAGATAAGACCGCATTGTGCTTATTGTGTTCAATTCCGATGCAATTTTTGTGTTTCATCAATACTCTGAAGGTCCACAGACTACAAAATGCCTCCAGATGTGTTTCGGAAACTACTACTAGTCTTCCAGTGTACGATCAAAGCGTAGACAGTTTAAGACATTACTCCCTTGGAGATAAGACCGCATTGTGTTTATTGTGTTCAATGCCGATGCAATTTTTGTGTTTCATCAATACTCTGAAGGTCCACAGACTACAGAATGCTTCCAGATGTGCTTCGGAAATTACTACTAGTCTGACAGTGTACGATCAAAGTGTAGACAGTTTAAGACATTACTCTCATGGAGAAAAGTCCGCATGGTGCTTATTGTGATCAATGCCGTTGCAATTTCTGTGTATCATCAACAGTCTGAAGGTCCAAAGATTACAGAATGCCTCCACATGTGTTTCGGAAACTACTACTAGTCTTCCAGTGTACAATCAAAGCGTAGACAGTTTAAGACATTACTCCCATGGAGAAAAGGCCGCATGGTACATATTGTGTTCAATGCCGATGCAGTTTTTGTGTTTCATCAACTTTCTCTACGTCCACAGATTACAGAATGCCTCCACATGTGCTTCGGAAACTACTACTAGTCTTCCAGGGAACGATCAAAGCGTAGACAGTTTGAGACATTACTCCCATGGAGAAAAGTCCGCATGGTGCTTATTGTGTTCAATGACGATGCAATTTTTGTGATTCATCAAAACTCTGAAGGTCCACAGATTACAGAATGCATCCAGATATGCTTCGGAAACTACTACTAGTCTTCCAGGGAACGATCAAACTGTAGACAGTTTAAGACATTACGCCCATGGAGAAAAGTCCGTATGGTGCTTATTGTGTTCAATGCCGATGCAATTTTTGTGTTTCATCAACACTCTGAAGGTCCACAGATTACAGAATGTATCCAGATATGCTTCGAAACTACTACTAGTCTTCCAGGGAAGGATCAAAGCGTAGACAATATAAGACATTACTCCCATGGAGAAAAGTCTGCATGGTGTTTATTGTGTTCAATGCCGCTGCAATTTTTGTGTTTCATCAACACTCTAAGATCCACAGATTACAGAATGCCTCCAGATGTGCTTCGGAAACTTCTACTAGTCTTCCAGTGTACGATCAAAGCGTAGACAGTTTAAGACATTACTCCCATGGAGAAAAGGCCGCATTGTGCTTATTGTGTTCAATGCCGATGCAATTTTTGTGTTTCATCAACACTCTGAAGGTCCACAGATTACAGAATGCTTCCAGATGTGCTTCGGAAACTACTACTAGTCCTCCAGTCTACGATCAAAGTGTAGACAGTTTAAGACATTACTCCGATGGAGAAAGTCCGCATGGTGCTTATTGTGTGAAATACCGATGCAATTTCTGAGTTTCATCAACACTCTGAAGGTCCACAGATTACAGAATGCCTCCAGATGTACTTCGGAAACTGCTACTAGTCTTCCAGTGTACAATCAAAGCGTAGACAGTTTAAGACATTACTCCCATGGAGAAAATTCGGCATGGTGCTTATTGTGTTCAATGCCGCTGCAAATTTTGTGTTATCAACACTCTGAAGGTCCACAGATTACAGAATGCCTCCAGATGTGCTTTGGAAACTACTACTAGTCTTCCAGTGTACGATCAAAGCGTAGACAGTTTAAGACATTACTCCCATGGAGAAAAGTCCGCATGGTGCTTATTGTGTTCAATGCCGATGCAGTTTTTGTGTTTCATCATCACTCTGATCGTCCACAGATTAGAGAATGTCTCCAGATGTGCTTCAGAAACTTCTACTAGTCTTCCAGGGAACGATCAAAGTGTAGACAGTTTGAGACATTACTCCCATGGAGAAAATTCGGCATGGTGCTTACTGTGTTCAATGCCGCTGCAAATTTTGTGTTATCAACACTCTGAAGGTCCACAGATTACAGAATGCCTCCAGATGTGCTTCGGAAACTACTACTAGTCTTCCAGTGTACGATCAAAGCGTAGACAGTTTAAGACATTACTCCCATGGAGAAAAGTCCGCATGGCACTTATTGTGTTCAATGCTGATGCAATTTCTGTGTTTCATCAACACTCTGAAGGTCCAGAGATTACCGAATGCCTCTAGTTGTGCTTCGGAAACTACTACTAGTCTTCCAGTGAACGATCAAAACGTAGACACTTTAAGACATTACTCCCATGAAGAAAATTCGGGATGGTGCTTATTGTGTTCAATGCCGATGCAATTTTTGTGTTTCATCCACACTCTGAAGGTTCAGAGATTACAGAATGCCTCCAGATGTGTTTCGGAAACTACTACTAGTCTTCCAGTGTACGATCAAAGCGCAGACAGTTTAAGACATTACTCCCTTGGAGATAAGACCGCATTGTGCTTATTGTGTTCAATGCCGATGCAATTTTTGTGTTTCATCAATACTCTGAAGTTCGACAGACTACAGAATGCTTCCAGATGTGCTTCGGAAATTACTACTAGTCTGACAGTGTACGATCAAAGTGTAGACAGTTTAAGACATTACTCTCATGGAGAAAAGTCCGCATGGTGCTTATTGTGATCAATGCCGTTGCAATTTCTGTATTTCATCAACAGTCTGAAGGTCCAAAGATTACAGAATGCCTCCAGATGTGCGTCGGAAACTACTACTAGTCTTCCAGTGTACAATCAAAGCGTAGACAGTTTAAGACATTACTCCCATGGAGAAAAGCCCGCATGGTACATATTGTGTTCAATGCCGATGCAGTTTTTGTGTTTCATCAACTTTCTCAACGTCCACAGATTACAGAATGCCTCCAAATGTGCTTCGGAAACTACTACTAGTCTTCCAGGGAACGATCAAAGCGTAGACAGTTTGAGACATTACTCCCATGGAGAAAAGTCCGCATGGTGCTTATTGTGTTCAATGCCGATGCAATTTTTGTGATTCATCAAAACTCTGAAGGTCCACAGATTACAGAATGCATCCAGATAGGCTTCGGAAACTACTACTAGTCTTCCAGGGAACGATCAAACTGTAGACAGTTTAAGACATTAGGCCCATGGAGAAAAGTCCGCATGGTGCATATTGTGTTCAATGCCGATGCAATTTTTGTGTTTCATCAACACTTTGAAGGTCCACAGATTACAGAATGTATCCAGATATGCTTCGAAACTACTACTAGGCTTCCAGGGAAGGATCAAAGCGTAGACAATATAAGACATTACTCCCATGGAGAAAAGTCTGCATGGTGTTTATTGTGTACAATGCCGATGCAATTTCTGTGTTTCATCAACACTCTGAAGGTCCACAGAATACAGAATGCATCCAGATGTGCTTCAGAAACTACTACTAGTCTTCCAGGAAACGATCAAAGCGTAGGCAGTTTAAGACATTACTCCCATTGAGAAAAGTCCGCATGGTGCTTATTGTGTTCTATGCCGAGGCAATTTTTGTGTTTCATCAACACTCTGAAGGTCCACAGATTACAGAATGCCTCCAGATGTGCTTCGGAAACTACTACTAGTCTTCCAGGGAACGATCAAAGCGTAGACAGTTTAAGACATTACTCCCAAGGAGAAAAGTCCGCATGGTGCTTATTGTGTTCAATGCCGATGCAATTTCTGTGTTTCATCAAAACTCTGAAGGTCCACCGATTACAGAATGCATCCAGAAGTGCTTCGGAAACTACTACTAGTCTTCCAGTGAACGATCAAAGCGTAGACACTTTAAGACATTACTCCCATGGAGAAAAGTCTGCATGGTGTTTATTGTGTTCAATGCCGCTGCAATTTTTGTGTTTCATCAACACTCTAAGGTCCACAGATTACAGAATGCCTCCAGATGTGCTTCGGAAACTTCTACTAGTCTTCCAGTGTACGATCAAAGCCTAGACAGTTTAAGACATTACTCCCATGGAGAAAAGGCCGCATTGTGCTTATTGTGTTCAATGCCGATGCAATTTTTGTGTTTCATCAACACTCTGAAGGTCCACAGATTACAGAATGCTTCCAGATGTGCTTCGGAAACTACTACTAGTCCTCCAGTCTACGATCAAAGTGTAGACAGTTTAAGACATTACTCCGATGGAGAAAGTCCGCATGGTGCTTATTGTGTTAAATACCGATGCAATTTCTGAGTTTCATCAACACCCTGAAGGTCCACAGATTACAGAATGCCTCCAGATGTACTTCGGAAACTGCTACTAGTCTTCCAGTGTACGATCAAAGCGTAGACAGTTTAAGACATTACTCCCTTGGAGATAAGACCGCATTGTGCTTATTGTGTTCAATGCCGATGCAATTTTTGTGTTTCATCAATACTCTGAAGGTCCACAGATTACAGAATGCATCCAGATAGGCTTCGGAAACTACTACTAGTCTTCCAGGGAACGATCAAAATGTAGACAGTTTAAGACATTACGCCCATGGAGAAAAGTCCGCATGGTGCTTATTGTGTTCAATGCCGATGCAATTTTTGTGTTTCATCAACACTCTGAAGGTCCACAGATTACAGAAGGCATCCAGATGTGCTTCAGAAACTACTACTAGTCTTCCAGGAAACGATCAAAGCGTAGGCAGTTTAAGACATTACTCCCATTGAGAAAAGTCCGCATGGTGCTTATTGTGTTCTATGCCGATGCAATTTTTGTGTTTCATCAACACTCTGAAGGTCCACAGATTACAGAATGCCTCCAGATGTGCTTCGGAAACTACTACTAGTCTTCCAGGGAACGATCAAAGCGTAGACAGTTTAAGACATTACTCCCTAGGAGAAAAGTCCGCATGGTGCTTATTGTGTTCAATGCCGATGCAATTTCTGTGTTTCATCAACACTCTGAAGGTCCACCGATTACAGAATGCATCCAGAAGTGCTTCGGAAACTACTACTAGTCTTCCAGTGAACGATCAAAGCGTAGACACTTTAAGACATTACTCCCATGGAGAAAATTCCGCATGGTGCTTATTGTGTTCAATGCCGCTGCAATTTTTGTGTTTCATCAACACTCTAAGGTCCACAGATTACAGAATGCCTCCACATGTGCTTCGGAAACTTCTACTAGTCTTCCAGTGTACGATCAAAGCGTAGACAGTTTAAGACATTACTCCCATGGAGAAAAGACCGCATTGTGCTTATTGTGTTCAATGCCGATGCAATTTTTGTGTTTCATCAATACTCTGAAGGTCCACAGATTACAGAATGCTTCCAGATGTGCTTCGGAAACTACTACTAGTCCTCCAGTGTACGATCAAAGTGTAGACAGTTTAAGACATTACTCCGATGGAGAAAGTCCGCATGGTGCTTATTGTGTTAAATACCGATGCAATTTCTGTGTTTCATCAACACTCTGAAGGTCCACAGATTACAGAATGCCTCCAGATGTACTTCGGAAACTGCTACTAGTCTTCCAGTGTACAATCAAATCGTAGACAGTTTAAGACATTACTCCCATGGAGACAAGTCCGCATGGTGCTTATTGTGTTCAATGCTGATGCAGTTTTTGTGTTTCATCAACACACGGAAGGTCCACAGATTACAGAATGCCTCCAGATGTGCTTCGGAAACTACTACTAGTCTTCCAGGGAACGATCAAAGCGTAGACAGTTTGAGACATTACTCCCATGGAGAGAAGTCTGCATGGTGCTTATTGTGTTCAATGCCGGTGCAATTTTTGTGTTTCATCAACACTCTGAAGGTTCACAGATTACAGAATGCCTCCAGATGTGTTTCGGAAACTACTACTAGTCTTCCAGTGTACGATTAAAGCGTAGACAGTTTAAGACATTACTCCCGTGGAGAAAAGTCCGCATGGTGCTTATTGTGTTCAATACCGATTCAATTCCTGTGTTTCATCAACACTCTGAAGGTCCACAGATTACAGAATGCATCCAGATATGCTTCGGAAACTACTACTCGTCTTCCAGGGAACGATCAAACTGTAGACAGTTTAAGACATTACGCCCATGGAGAAAAGTCCGCATGGTGCTTATTGTGTTCAATGCCGATGCAATTCTTGTGTTTCATCAACACTCTGAAGGTCCACAGATTACAGAATGTATCCAGATATGCTTCGAAACTACTACTAGTCTTCCAGGGAAGGATCAAAGCGTAGACAATATAAGACATTACTCCCATGGAGAAAAGTCTGCATGGTGTTTATTGTGTTCAATGCCGACGCAATTTCTGTGTTTCATCAACACTCTGAAGGTCCACAGAATACAGAATGCATTTAGATGTGCTTTAGAAACTACTACTAGTCTTCCAGGAAACGATCAAAGCGTAGGCAGTTTAAGACATTACTCCCATTGAGAAAAGTCCGCATGGTGCTTATTGTGTTCTATGCCGATGCAATTTTTGTGTTTCATCAACACTCTGAAGGTCCACAGATTACAGAATGCCTCCAGATGTGCTTCGGAAACTACTACTAGTCTTCCAGGGAACGATCAAAGCGTAGACAGTTTAAGACATTACTCCCATGGAGAAAAGTCCGCATGGTGCTTATTGTGTTCAATGCCGATGCAATTTCTGTGTTTCATCAACACTCTGAAGGTCCACCGATTACAGAATGCAACCAGAAGTGCTTCGGAAACTACTACTAGTCTTCCAGTGAACGATCAAAGCGTAGACACTTTAAGACATTACTCCCATGGAGAAAATTCCGCATGGTGCTTATTGTGTTCAATGCCGCTGCAAATTTTTGTGTTTCATCAACACTCTAAGGTCCACAGATTACAGAATGCCTCCAGATGTGCTTCGGAAACTTCTACTAGTCTTCCAGTGTACGATCAAAGCGTAGACAGTTTAAGACATTACTCCCATGGAGAAAAGACCGCATTGTGCTTATTGTGTTCAATGCCGATGCAATTTTTGTGTTTCATCAATACTCTGAATGTCCACAGATTACAGAATGCTTCCAGATGTGCTTCGGAAACTACTACTAGACCTCCAGTGTACGATCAAAGTGTAGACAGTTTAAAACATTACTACGATGGAGAAAGTCCGCATGGTGCTTATTGTGTTAAATACCGATTCAATATCTGTGTTTCATCAACACTCTGAAGGTCCACAGATTACAGAATGCCTCCAGATGTACTTCGGAAACTGCTACTAGTCTTCCAGTGTACAATCAAAGCGTAGACAGTTTAAGACATTACTCCCAAGGAGAAGAGTCCGCATGGTGCTTATTGTGTTCAATGCTGATGCAGTTTTTGTGTTTCATCAACACACTGAAGGTCCACAGATTACAGAATGCCTCCAGATGTGCTTCGGAAACTACTACTAGTCTTCCAGGGAACGATCAAAGCGTAGACAGTTTGAGACATTACTCCCATGGAGAAAAGTCCGCATGGTGCTTATTGTGTTCAATGCCGATGCAATTTCTGTGTTTCATCAAAACTCTGAAGGTCCACCGATTACAGAATGCATCCAGAAGTGCTTCGGAAACTACTACTAGTCTTCCAGTGAACGATCAAAGCGTAGACACTTTAAGACTTTACTCCCATGGAGAAAAGTCTGCATGGTGTTTATTGTGTTCAATGCCGCTGCAATTTTTGTGTTTCATCAACACTCTAAGGTCCACAGATTACAGAATGCCTCCAGATGTGCTTCGGAAACTTCTACTAGTCTTCCAGTGTACGATCAAAGCCTAGACAGTTTAAGACATTACTCCCATGGAGAAAAGGCCGCATTGTGCTTATTGTGTTCAATGCCGATGCAATTTTTGTGTTTCATCAACACTCTGAAGGTCCACAGATTACAGAATGCCTCCAGATGTACTTCGGAAACTGCTACTAGTCTTCCAGTGTACGATCAAAGCGTAGACAGTTTAAGACATTACTCCCTTGGAGATAAGACCGCATTGTGCTTATTGTGTTCAATGCCGATGCCATTTTTGTGTTTCATCAATACTCTGAAGGTCCACAGATTACAGAATGCATCCAGATAGGCTTCGGAAACTACTACTAGTCTTCCAGGGAACGATCAAAATGTAGACAGTTTAAGACATTACGCCCATGGAGAAAAGTCCGCATGGTGCTTATTGTGTTCAATGCCGATGCAATTTTTGTGTTTCATCAACACTCTGAAGGTCCACAGATTACAGAAGGCATCCAGATGTGCTTCAGAAACTACTACTAGTCTTCCAGGAAACGATCAAAGCGTAGGCAGTTTAAGACATTACTCCCATTGAGAAAAGTCCGCATGGTGCTTATTGTGTTCTATGCCGATGCAATTTTTGTGTTTCATCAACACTCTGAAGGTCCACAGATTACAGAATGCCTCCAGATGTGCTTCGGAAACTACTACTAGTCTTCCAGGGAACGATCAAAGCGTAGACAGTTTAAGACATTACTCCCTAGGAGAAAAGTCCGCATGGTGCTTATTGTGTTCAATGCCGATGCAATTTCTGTGTTTCATCAACACTCTGAAGGTCCACCGATTACAGAATGCATCCAGAAGTGCTTCGGAAACTACTACTAGTCTTCCAGTGAACGATCAAAGCGTAGACACTTTAAGACATTACTCCCATGGAGAAAATTCCGCATGGTGCTTATTGTGTTCAATGCCGCTGCAATTTTTGTGTTTCATCAACACTCTAAGGTCCACAGATTACAGAATGCCTCCACATGTGCTTCGGAAACTTCTACTAGTCTTCCAGTGTACGATCAAAGCGTAGACAGTTTAAGACATTACTCCCATGGAGAAAAGACCGCATTGTGCTTATTGTGTTCAATGCCGATGCAATTTTTGTGTTTCATCAATACTCTGAAGGTCCACAGATTACAGAATGCTTCCAGATGTGCTTCGGAAACTACTACTAGTCCTCCAGTGTACGATCAAAGTGTAGACAGTTTAAGACATTACTCCGATGGAGAAAGTCCGCATGGTGCTTATTGTGTTAAATACCGATGCAATTTCTGTGTTTCATCAACACTCTGAAGGTCCACAGATTACAGAATGCCTCCAGATGTACTTCGGAAACTGCTACTAGTCTTCCAGGGTACAATCAAAGCGTAGACAGTTTAAGACATTACTCCCATGGAGATAAGTCCGCATGGTGCTTATTGTGTTCAATGCTGATGCAGTTTTTGTGTTTCATCAACACACGGAAGGTCCACAGATTACAGAATGCCTCCAGATGTGCTTCGGAAACTACTACTAGTCTTCCAGGGAACGATCAAAGCGTAGACAGTTTGAGACATTACTCCCATGGAGAGAAGTCTGCATGGTGCTTATTGTGTTCAATGCCGGTGCAATTTTTGTGTTTCATCAACACTCTGAAGGTTCACAGATTACAGAATGCCTCCAGATGTGTTTCGGAAACTACTACTAGTCTTCCAGTGTACGATTAAAGCGTAGACAGTTTAAGACATTACTCCCGTGGAGAAAAGTCCGCATGGTGCTTATTGTGTTCAATACCGATTCAATTCCTGTGTTTCATCAACACTCTGAAGGTCCACAGATTACAGAATGCATCCAGATATGCTTCGGAAACTACTACTCGTCTTCCAGGGAACGATCAAACTGTAGACAGTTTAAGACATTACGCCCATGGAGAAAAGTCCGCATGGTGCTTATTGTGTTCAATGCCGATGCAATTCTTGTGTTTCATCAACACTCTGAAGGTCCACAGATTACAGAATGTATCCAGATATGCTTCGAAACTACTACTAGTCTTCCAGGGAAGGATCAAAGCGTAGACAATATAAGACATTACTCCCATGGAGAAAAGTCTGCATGGTGTTTATTGTGTTCAATGCCGACGCAATTTCTGTGTTTCATCAACACTCTGAAGGTCCACAGAATACAGAATGCATTTAGATGTGCTTTAGAAACTACTACTAGTCTTCCAGGAAACGATCAAAGCGTAGGCAGTTTAAGACATTACTCCCATTGAGAAAAGTCCGCATGGTGCTTATTGTGTTCTATGCCGATGCAATTTTTGTGTTTCATCAACACTCTGAAGGTCCACAGATTACATAATGCCTCCAGATGTGCTTCGGAAACTACTACTAGTCTTCCAGGGAACGATCAAAGCGTAGACAGTTTAAGACATTACTCCCATGGAGAAAAGTCCGCATGGTGCTTATTGTGTTCAATGCCGATGCAATTTCTGTGTTTCATCAACACTCTGAAGGTCCACCGATTACAGAATGCAACCAGAAGTGCTTCGGAAACTACTACTAGTCTTCCAGTGAACGATCAAAGCGTAGACACTTTAAGACATTACTCCCATGGAGAAAATTCCGCATGGTGCTTATTGTGTTCAATGCCGCTGCAAATTTTTGTGTTTCATCAACACTCTAAGGTCCACAGATTACAGAATGCCTCCAGATGTGCTTCGGAAACTTCTACTAGTCTTCCAGTGTACGATCAAAGCGTAGACAGTTTAAGACATTACTCCCATGGAGAAAAGACCGCATTGTGCTTATTGTGTTCAATGCCGATGCAATTTTTGTGTTTCATCAATACTCTGAATGTCCACAGATTACAGAATGCTTCCAGATGTGCTTCGGAAACTACTACTAGACCTCCAGTGTACGATCAAAGTGTAGACAGTTTAAAACATTACTACGATGGAGAAAGTCCGCATGGTGCTTATTGTGTTAAATACCGATGCAATATCTGTGTTTCATCAACACTCTGAAGGTCCACAGATTACAGAATGCCTCCAGATGTACTTCGGAAACTGCTACTAGTCTTCCAGTGTACAATCAAAGCGTAGACAGTTTAAGACATTACTCCCAAGGAGAAGAGTCCGCATGGTGCTTATTGTGTTCAATGCTGATGCAGTTTTTGTGTTTCATCAACACACTGAAGGTCCACAGATTACAGAATGCCTCCAGATGTGCTTCGGAAACTACTACTAGTCTTCCAGGGAACGATCAAAGCGTAGACAGTTTGAGACATTACTCCCATGGAGATAAGTCCGCATGGTGCTTATTGTGTTCAATGCCGATGCAATTTTTGTGTTTCATCAACACTCTGAGGTCCACAGATTACAGAATGTATCCAGATATGATTCGGAAACTACTACTAGCCTTCCAGTGAACGATCAAAGCATAGACAATATAAGACATTACTCCCATGGAGAAAAGTCTGCATGGTGTTTATTGCGTTCAATGCCGATGCAATTTCTGTGTTTCATCAACACTGTGAAAGTCCACAGAATACAGAATGCATCCAGATGTGCTTCGGAAACTACTACTAGTCTTCCAGTGTACGATCAAAGCGTAGACAGTCTAAGACATTACTCCCATGGAGAAAAGTCCGCATTGTGCTTATTGTGTTCAATGCCGATGCAGTTTTTGTGTATCATCAACACTCTGAACGTCCACAGATTAGAGAATGCCTCCAGATGTGCTTCGGAAACTACTACTAGTCTTCCAGGGAACGATCAAAGCGTAGACAGTTTGAGACATTACTCCCATGGAGAGAAGTCTGCATGGTGCTTATTGTGTTCAATGCCGATGCAATTTTTGTGTTTCATCAACACTCGGAAGGTTCACAGATTACGGAATGCCTCCAGTTGTGTTTCGGAAACTACTACTAGTCTTCCAGTGTACGATTAAAGCGTAGGCAGTTTAAGACATTACTCCCATGGAGAAAAGTCCGCATGGTGCTTATTGTGTTCAATACCGATTCAATTCCTGTGTTTCATCAACACTCTGAAGGTCCACAGATTACAGAATGCCTCCAGAAGTGCTTCGGAAACTACTACTAGTCTTCCAGTGGACGATCAAAGCGTAGACACTTTAAGACATTACTCCCATGAAGAAAATTCAGCATGGTGCTCATTGTGTTCAATGCCGATGCAATTTTTGTGTTTCATCAACACTCTGAAAGTTCACAGATTACAGAATGCCTCCAGATGTGTTTCGGAAACTACTACTAGTCTTCCAGTGTACGATCAAAGCGTAGACAGTTTAAGACATTACTCCCTTATAGATAAGTCCGCATTGTGCTTATTGTGTTCAATGCCGATGCAATTTTTGTTTTTTAATCAATACTCTGAAGGGCCACAGATTACAGAATGCTTACAGATGTTCTTCGGAATTTACTACTAGTCTTCCAGTGTACGATTAAAGTGTAGACAGTTTAAGACGTTACTCCCATGGAGAAAAGTCCGCATGGTGCTTATGGTGTTCAATGCCGTTGCATTTTCTGTGTTTCATCAACACTCTGAAGGTCCACAGAATACAGAATGCATCCAGATGTGCTTCGGAAACTACTACTAGTCTTCCAGGAAACGATCAAAGCGTAGGCAGTTTAAAACATTACTCCCATGGAGAAAAGTCCGCATGGTGCTTATTGTGTTCAATGCCGATGCAATTTTTGTGTTTCATCAACACTCTGAAGGTCCACAGATTACAGAATGCTTACAGATGTTCTTCGGAATTTACTACTAGTCTTCCAGTGTACGATTAAAGTGTAGACAGTTTAAGACGTTACTCCCATGGAGAAAAGTCCGCATGGTGCTTATTGTGTTCAATGCCGATGCAGCTTAGTGTTTCATCAACTCTCTGAACATCCACAGATTAGAGAATGCCTCCAGATGTGCTTCGGAAACTACTACTAGTCTTCCAAGGAACGATCAAAGCGTAGACAGTTTGAGACATTACTCCCATGGAGAAAGGTCCACATGGTGCTTATTGTGTTCAATGCCGATGCAATTTTTGTGTTTCATCAACACTCTGAAGGGCCACAGATTACAGAATGCATCCAGATATGCTTCGGAAACTACTACTAGTCTTCCAGGGAACGATGAAAGCATAGACAGTTTAAGACATTACTCCCATGGAGAAAAGTCTGCATGGTGCCTATTGTGTTCAATGCCGATGCAATTTCTGTGTTTCATCAATAATCTGAAGGTCCACAGATTACAGAATGCTTCCAGATGTGCTTCGGAAACTACTACTAGTCCTCCAGTGTACGATCAAAGTGTAGACAGTTTAAGACATTACTCCGATGGAGAAAGTCCGCATGGTGCTTATTGCGTTAAATGCCGATGCAATTTCTGTGTTTCATCAACACTCTGAAGGTCCACAGATTACAGAATGCCTCCAGATGTACTTCGGAAGATGCTACTGGTCTTCCAGGGAACGATCAAAGCGTAGACAGTTTAAGACATTTCTCCCATGGAGAAAAGTCTGCATGGTGCTTATTGTGTTCAATGCCGATGCAATTTTTGTGTTTCATCAACACTCTGAAGGTTCACAGATTACAGAATGCCTCCAGATGTGCTTCGGAAACTACTACTAGTCTTCCAGTGTACGATTAATGCGTAGACAGTTTAAGACATTACTCACATGGAGAAAAGTCCGCATGGTGCTTATTGTGTTCAATACCGGTTCAATTCCTGTGTTTTATCAACACTCTGAAGGTCCACAGATTACAGAATGCCTCCATAAGTGCTTCGGAAACTACTACTAGTCTTCCAGTGGACGATCAAAGCGTAGACACTTTAAGACATTACTCCCATGAAGAAAAATCCCGCATGGTGCTTATTGTGTTCAATGCCGATGCAATTTTTGTGTTTCATCAACACACGGAAGGTCCACAGATTACAGAATGCCTCCAGATGTGCTTCGGAAACTACTACTAGTCTTCCAGGGAACGATCAAAGCGTAGACAGTTTGAGACATTACTCCCATGGAGAGAAGTCTGCATGGTGCTTATTGTGTTCAATGCCGATGCAATTTTTGTGTTTCATCAACACTCTGAAGGTTCACAAATTACAGAATGCCTCCAGATGTGTTTCGGAAACTACTACTAGTCTTCCAGTGTACGATTAAAGCGTAGACAGTTTAAGACATTACTCCCATGGAGAAAAGTCCGCATGGTGCTTATTGTGTTCAATACCGATTCAATTCCTGTGTTTCATCAACACTCTGAAGGTCCACAGATTACAGAATGCATCCAGATATGCTTCGGAAACTACTACTAGTCTTCCAGGGAACGATCAAACTGTAGACAGTTTAAGACATTACGCCCATGGAGAAAAGTCCGCATGGTGCTTATTGTGTTCAATGCCGATGCAATTTTTGTGTTTCATCAACACTCTGAAGGTCCACAGATTACAGAATGTATCCAGATATGCTTCGAAACTACTACTAGTCTTCCAGGGAAGGATCAAAGCGTAGACAATATAAGACATTACTCCCATGGAGAAAAGTCTGCATGGTGTTTATTGTGTTCAATGCCGATGCAATTTCTGTGTTTCATCAACACTCTGAAGGTCCACAGAATACAGAATGCATCCAGATGTGCTTCAGAAACTACTACTAGTCTTCCAGGAAACGATCAAAGCGTAGGCAGTTTAAGACATTACTCCCATTGAGAAAAGTCCGCATGGTGCTTATTGTGTTCTATGCCGATGCAATTTTTGTGTTTCATCAACACTCTGAAGGTCCACAGATTACAGAATGCCTCCAGATGTGCTTCGGAAACTACTACTAGTCTTCCAGGGAACGATCAAAGCGTAGACAGTTTAAGACATTACTCCCAAGGAGAAAAGTACGCATGGTGCTTATTGTGTTCAATGCCGATGCAATTTCTGTGTTTCATCAAACTCTGAAGGTCCACCGATTACAGAATGCAACCAGAAGTGCTTCGGAAACTACTACTAGTCTTCCAGTGAACGATCAAAGCGTAGACACTTTAAGACATTACTCCCATGGAGAAAATTCCGCATGGTGCTTATTGTGTTCAATGCCGCTGCAATTTTTGTGTTTCATCAACACTCTAAGGTCCACAGATTACAGAATGCCTCCAGATGTGCTTCGGAAACTTCTACTAGCCTTCCAGTGTACGATCAAAGCGTAGACAGTTTAAGACATTACTCCCATGGAGAAAAGACCGCATTGTGCTTATTGTGTTCAATGCCGATGCAATTTTTGTGTTTCATCAATACTCTGAATGTCCACAGATTACAGAATGCTTCCGGATGTGCTTCGGAAACTACTACTAGTCCTCCAGTGTACGATCAAAGTGTAGACAGTTTAAAACATTACTCCGATGGAGAAAGTCCGCATGGTGCTTATTGTGTTAAATACCGATGCCATTTCTGTGTTTCATCAACACTCTGAAGGTCCACAGATTACAGAATGCCTCCAGATGTACTTCGGAAACTGCTACTAGTCTTCCAGTGTACAATCAAAGCGTAGACAGTTTAAGACATTACTCCCATGGAGATAAGTCCGCATGGTGCTTATTGTGTTCAATGCTGATGCAGTTTTTGTGTTTCATCAACACACTGAAGGTCCACAGATTACAGAATGCCTCCAGATGTGCTTCGGAAACTACTACTAGTCTTCCAGGGAACGATCAAAGCGTAGACAGTTTGAGACATTACTCCCATGGAGATAAGTCCGCATGGTGCTTATTGTGTTCAATGCCGATGCAATTTTTGTGTTTCATCAACACTCTGAGGTCCACAGATTACAGAATGTATCCAGATATGATTCGGAAACTACTACTAGCCTTCCAGGGAACGATTAAAGCGTAGACAATATAAGACATTACTCCCATGGAGAAAAGTCTGCATGGTGTTTATTGTGTTCAATGCCGATGCAATTTCTGTGTTTCATCAACACTGTGAAAGTCCACAGAATACAGAATGCATCCAGATGTGCTTCGGAAACTACTACTAGTCTTCCAGTGTACGATCAAAGCGTAGACAGTCTAAGACATTACTCCCATGGAGAAAAGTCCGCATTGTGCTTATTGTGTTCAATGCCGATGCAGTTTTTGTGTATCATCAACACTCTGAACGTCCACAGATTAGAGAATGCCTCCAGATGTGCTTCGGAAACTACTACTAGTCTTCCAGGGAACGATCAAAGCGTAGACAGTTTGAGACATTACTCCCATGGAGTGAAGTCTGCATGGTGCTTATTGTGTTCAATGCCGATGCAATTTTTGTGTTTCATCAACACTCTGAAGGTTCACAGATTACAGAATGCCTCCAGATGTGTTTCGGAAACTACTACTAGTCTTCCAGTGTACGATTAAAGCGTAGACAGTTTAAGACATTACTCCCATGGAGAAAAGTCCGCATGGTGCTTATTGTGTTCAATACCGATTCAATTCCTGTGTTTCATCAACACTCTGAAGGTCCACAGATTACAGAATGCCTCCAGAAGTGCTTCGGAAACTACTACTAGTCTTCCAGTGGACGATCAAAGCGTAGACACTTTAAGACATTACTCCCATGAAGAAAATTCCGCATGGTGCTTATTGTGTTCAATGCCGATGCAATTTTTGTGTTTCATCAACACTCTGAAGGTTCACAGAATACAGAATGCTTCCAGATGTGTTTCGGAAACTACTACTAGTCTTCCAGTGTACGATCAAAGCGTAGACAGTTTAAGACATTACTCCCTTATACATAAGTCCGCATTGTGCTTATTGTGTTCAATGCCGATGCAATTTTTGTTTTTTAATCAATACTCTGAAGGGCCACAGATTACAGAATGCTTACAGATGTTCTTCGGAATTTACTACTAGTCTTCCAGTGTACGATTAAAGTGTAGACAGTTTAAGACGTTACTCCCATGGAGAAAAGTCCGCATGTTGCTTATGGTGTTCAATGCCGTTGCATTTTCTGTGTTTCATCAACACTCTGAAGGTCCACAGAATACAGAATGCATCCAGATGTGCTTCGGAAACTACTACTAGTCTTCCAGGAAACGATCAAAGCGTAGGCAGTTTAAGACATTACTCCCATGGAGAAAAGTCCGCATGGTGCTTATTGTGTTCAATGCCGATGCAATTTTTGTGTTTCACCAACACTCTGAAGGTCCACAGATTATAGAATGCTTACAGATGTTCTTCGGAATTTACTACTAGTCTTCCAGTGTACGATTAAAGGGTAGACAGTTTAAGACGTTACTCCCATGGAGAAAAGTCCGCATGGTGCTTATTGTGTTCAATGCCGATGCACCTTTGTGTTTCATCAACTCTCTGAACGTCCACAGATTAGAGAATGCCTCCAGATGTGCTTCGGAAACTACTACTGGTCTTCCAAGGAACGATCAAAGCGTAGACAGTTTGAGACATTACTCCCATGGAGAAAGGTCCACATGGTGCTTATTGTGTTCAATGCCGATGCAATTTTTGTGTTTCATCAACACTCTGAAGGGCCACAGATTACAGAATGCATCCAGATATGCTTCGGAAACTACTACTAGTCTTCCAGGGAACGATGAAAGCGTAGACAGTTTAAGACATTACTCCCATGGAGAAAAGTCTTCATGGTGCCTATTGTGTTCAATGCCGATGCAATTTCTGTGTTTCATCAATAATCTGAAGGTCCACAGATTACAGAATGCTTCCAGATGTGCTTCGGAAACTACTACTAGTCCTCCAGTGTACGATCAAAGTGTAGACAGTTTAAGACATTACTCCGATGGAGAAAGTCCGCATGGTGCTTATTGCGTTAAATGCCGATGCAATTTCTGTGTTTCATCAACACTCTGAAGGTCCACAGATTACAGAATGCCTCCAGATGTACTTTGGAAGATGCTACTAGTCTTCCAGTGTACAATCAAAGCGTAGACAGTTTAAGACATTACTCCCATGGAGATAAGTCGGCATGGTCCTTATTGTGTTCAATGCCGATGCAGTTTTTGTGTTTCATCAACACACTGAAGGTCCACAGATTACAGAATGCCTCCAGATGTGCTTCGGAAACTACTACTAGTCTTCCAGGGAACGATCAAAGCGTAGACAGTTTGAGACATTACTCCCATGGAGAAAAGTCCATATGGTGCTTATTGTGTTCAATGCCGAAGCAATTTTTGTGTTTCATCAACACTCTGAGGTCCACAGATTACAGAATGTATCCAGATATGCTTCAGAAACTACTACTAGTCTTCCAGGGAACGATCAAAGCGTAGACAGTTTAAGACATTTCTCCCATGGAGAAAAGTCTGCATGGTGCTTATTGTGTTCAATGCCGATGCAATTTTTGTGTTTCATCAACACTCTGAAGGTTCACAGAATTCAGAATGCCTCCAGATGTGCTTCGGAAACTACTACTAGTCTTCCAGTGTACGATCAAAGCGTAGACAGTCTAAGACATTACTCCCATGGAGAAAAGTCCGCATTGTGCTTCTTGTGTTCAATGCCGATGCAGTTTTTGTGTATCATCAACACTCTGAACGTCCACAGATTAGAGAATGCCTCCAGATGTGCTTCGGAAACTACTACTACTCTTCCAGGGAACGATCAAAGCGTAGACAGTTTGAGACATTACTCCCATGGAGAGAAGTCTGCATGGTGCTTATTGTGTTCAATGCCGATGCAATTTTTGTGTTTCATCAACACTCTGAAGTTTCACAGATTACAGAATCCCTCCAGATGTGTTTCGGAAACTACTACTAGTCTTCCAGTGTACGATTAAAGCGTAGACAGTTTAAGACATTACTCACATGGAGAAAAGTCCGCATGGTGCTTATTGTGTTCAATACCGATTCAATTCCTGTGTTTCATCAACACTCTGAAGGTCCACAGATTACAGAATGCCTCCATAAGTGCTTCGGAAACTACTACTAGTCTTCCAGTGGACGATCAAAGCGTAGACACTTTAAGACGTTACTCCCATGAAGAAAATTCCGCATGGTGCTTATTGTGTTCAATGCCGATGCAATTTTTGTGTTTCATCAACACTCTGAAGGTTCACAGATTACAGAATGCCTCCAGATGTGTTTCGGAAACTACTACTAGTCTTCCAGTGTACGATCAAAGCGTAGACAGTTTAAGACATTACTCCCTTGGAGATAAGTCCGCATTGTGCTTATTGTGTTCAATGCCGATGCAATTTTTGTGTTTCATCAATACTCTGAAGGTCCACAGATTACAGAATGCTTACAGATGTTCTTCGGAATTTACTACTAGTCTTCCAGTGTACGATCAAAGTGTAGACAGTTTAAGACGTTACTCCCATGGAGAAAAGACCGCATGGTGCTTATTGTGTTCAATGCCGTTGCAATTTCTGTGTTTCATCAACACTCTGAAGGTCCACAGAATACAGAATGCATCCAGATATGCTTCGGAAACTACTACTAGTCTTCCAGGGAACGATCAAAGCGTAGACAGTTTAAGACATTACTCCCATGGAGAAAAGTCTGCATGGTGCCTATTGTGTTCAATGCCGATGCAATTTTTGTGTTTCATCAATACTCTGAAGGTCCACAGATTACAGAATGCTTCCAGATGTGCTTCGGAATTTACTACTAGTCTTCCAGTGTACGATCAAAGTGTAGACAGTTTAAGACATTACTCCCACGGAGAAAAGTACGCATGGTGCTTATTTTGTTCAATGCCGAATCAATTTCTGTGTTTCATCAACACTCTGAAGGTCCACAGATTAGAGAATGGCTCCAGATGTGCTTCGGAAACTACTACTAGTCTTCCAGGGAGCGATCAAAGCGTAGACAGTTTGAGACATTACTCCCATGGAGAAAGGTCCGCATGGTGCTTATTGTGTTCAATGCCGATGCAATTTTTGTGTTTCATCATCACTCTGAAGGTCCACAGATTACAGAATGCCACCAGATGTGCTTCGGAAACTACTACTAGTCTTCCAGTGTACGATCAAAGCGTAGACAGTTTAAGACATTACTCCCATGGAGAAAAGTCCGCATGGTGCTTATTGTGTTCAATGCCGATGCAATTTTTGTGTTTCATCAATACTCTGGAGGTCCACAGATTACAGATTGCTTCCAGATGTGCTTCGGAAACTACTACTAGTCCTCCAGTGTACGATCAAAGTGTAGACAGTTTAAGACATTACTCCGATGGAGAAAGTCTGCATGGTGCTTATTGTGTTAAATACCGATGCAATTTCTGTGTTTCATCAACACTCTGAAGGTCCACAGATTACAGAATGCCTCCAGATGTACTTCGGAAACTGCTACTAGTCTTCCAGTGTACAATCAAAGCGTAGACAGTTTAAGACATTACTCCCATGGAGATAAGTCCGCATGGTGCTTATTGTGTTCAATGCCGATGCAGTTTTTGTGTTTCATCAACACACTGAAGGTCCACAGATTACAGAATGCCTCCAGATGTGCTTCGGAAACTACTACTAGTCTTCCAGGGAACGATCAAAGCGTAGACAGTTTGAGACATTACTCCCATGGAGATAAGTCCGCATGGTGCTTATTGTGTTCAATGCCGATGCAATTTTTGTGTTTCATCAACACTCTGAGGTCCACAGATTACAGAATGTATCCAGATATGATTCGGAAACTACTACTAGCCTTCCAGGGAACGATCAAAGCGTAGACAATATAAGACATTACTCCCATGGAGAGAAGTCTGCATGGTGTTTATTGTGTTCAATTCCGATGCAATTTCTGTGTTTCATCAACACTGTGAAAGTCCACAGAATACAGAATGCATCCAGATGTGCTTCAGAAACTACTACCAGTCTTCCAGGAAACGATCAAAGCGTAGGCATTTTAAGACATTACTCCCATGGAGAAAAGTCCGCATGGTGCTTATTGTGTTCAATGACGATGCAATTCTTGTGTTTCATCATCACTCTGAAGGTCCACAGATTACAGAATGCCTCCAGATGTGCTTCGGAAACTACTACTAGTCTTCCAGTGTACGATCAAAGCGTAGACAGTCTAAGACATTACTCCCATGGAGAAAAGTCCGCATTGTGCTTATTGTGTTCAATACCGATGCAGTTTTTGTGTATCATCAACACTCTGAACGTCCACAGATTAGAGAATGCCTCCAGATGTGCTTCGGAAACTACTACTAGTCTTCCAGGGAACGATCATAGCGTAGACAGTTTGAGACATTACTCCCATGGAGAGAAGTCTGCATGGTGCTTATTGTGTTCAATGCCGATGCAATTTTTGTGTTTCATCAACACTCTGAAGGTTCACAGATTACAGAATGCCTCCAGATGTGTTTCGGAAACTACTACTAGTCTTCCAGTGTACGATCAAAGCGTAGACAGTTTAAGACATTACTCCCTTATAGATAAGTCCGCATTATGCTTATTGTGTTCAATGCCGATGCAATTTTTGTTTTTTAATCAATACTCTAAAGGTCCACAGATTACAGAATGCTTACAGATGTTATTCGGAATTTTCTACTAGTCTTCCAGTGTACGATTAAAGTGTAGACAGTTTAAGACGTTACTCCCATGGAGAAAAGTCCGCATGGTGCTTATTGTGTTCAATGCCGTTGCAATTTCTGTGTTTCATCAACACTCTGAAGGTCCACAGAATACAGAATGCATCCAGATGTGCTTCAGAAACTACTACTAGTCTTCCAGGAAACGATCAAAGCGTAGGCAGTTTAAGACATTACTCCCATGGAGAAAAGTCCGCATGGTGCTTATTGTGTTCAATGCCGATGCAATTTTTGTGTTTCATCAACACTCTGAAGGTCCACAGATTACAGAATGCCTCCAGATGTGCTTCGGAAACTACTACTAGTCTTCCAGTGTACGATCAAAGCGTAGACAGTTTAAGACATTAGCCCCTTGGAGAAAAGTCCGCATGGTGCTTATTGTGTTCAATGCCGATGCAGTTTTCGTGTTTCATCAACTCTCTGAACGTCCACAGATTAGAGAATGCCTCCAGATGTGCTTCGGAAACTACTACTAGTCTTCCAAGGAACGATCAAAGCGTAGACAGTTTGAGACATTACTCCCATGGAGAAAGGTCCACTTGGTGCTTATTGTGTTCAATGCCGATGCAATTTTTGTGTTTCATCAACACTCTGAAGGTCCACAGATTATAGAATGCATCCAGATATGCTTCGGAAACTACTACTAGTCTTCCAGGGAACGATGAAAGCGTAGACAGTTTAAGACATTACTCCCATGGAGAAAAGTCTGCATGGTGCCTATTGTGTTCAATGCCGATGCAATTTCTGTGATTCATCAATAATCTGAAGGTCCACAGATTACAGAATGCTTCCAGATGTGCTTCGGAAACTACTACTAGTCCGCCAGTGTACGATCAAAGTGTAGACAGTTTAAGACAATACTCCGATGGAGAAAGTCCGCATGGTGCTTATTGCGTTAAATGCCAATGCAATTTCTGTGTTTCATCAACACTCTGAAGGTCCACAGATTACAGAATGCCTCCAGATGTACTTCGGAAGATGCTACTAGTCTTCCAGTGTACAATCAAAGCGTAGACAATTTAAGACATTACTCCCATGGAGATAAGTCGGCATGGTCCTTATTGTGTTCAATGCCGATGCAGTTTTTGTGTTTCATCAACACACTGAAGGTCAACAGATTACAGAATGCCTCCAGATGTGCTTCGGAAACTACTACTAGTCTTCCAGGGAACGATCAAAGCGTAGACAGTTTGAGACATTACTCCCATGGAGAAAAGTCCATATGGTGCTTATTGTGTTCAATGCCGAAGCAATTTTTGTGTTTCATCAACACTCTGAGGTCCACAGATTACAGAATGAATCCAGATATGCTTCAGAAACTACTACTAGTCTTCCAGGGAACGATCAAAGCGTAGACAGTTTAAGACATTTCTCCCATGGAGAAAAGTCTGCATGGTGCTTATTGTGTTCAATGCCGATGCAATTTTTGTGTTTCATCAACACTCTGAAGGTTCACAGATTACAGAAAGCCTCCAGATGTGCTTCGGAAACTACTACTAGTCTTCCAGTGTACGATCAAAGCGTAGACAGTCTAAGACATTACTCCCATGGAGAAAAGTCTGCATTGTGCTTATTGTGTTTAATGCCGATGCAGTTTTTGTGTATCATCAACACTCTGAACGTCCACAGATTAGAGAATGCCTCCAGATGTGCATCGGAAACTACTACTAGTCTTCCAGGGAACGATCAAAGCGTAGACAGTTTGAGACATTACTCCCATGGAGAGATGTCTGCATGGTGCTTATTGTGTTCAATGCCGATGCAATTTTTGTGTTTCATCAACACTCTGAAGGTTCACAGATTACAGAATCCCTCCAGATGTGTTTCGGAAACTACTACTAGTCTTCCAGTGTACGATTAAAGCGTAGACAGTTTAAGACATTACTCTCATGGAGAAAAGTCCGCATGGTGCTTATTGTGTTCAATACCGATTCAATTCCTGTGTTTCATCAACACTCTGAAGGTCCACAGATTACAGAATGCCTCCAGAAGTGCTTCGGAAACTACTACTAGTCTTCCAGTGGACGATCAAAGCGTAGACACTTTAAGACATTACTCCCATGAAGAAAATTCCGAATGGTGCTTATTGTGTTCAATGCCGATGCAATTTTTGTGTTTCATCAACACTCTGAAGGTTCACAGATTAGAGAATGCCTCCAGATGTGTTTCGGAAACTACTACTAGTCTTCCAGTGTACGATCAAAGCGTAGACAGTTTAAGACATTACTCCCTTGGAGATAAGTCCGCATTGTGCTTATTGTGTTCAATGCCGATGCAATTTTTGTGTTTCATCAATACTCTGAAGGTTTACAGATTACAGAATGCTTACACCTGTTCTTCGGAATTTACTACTAGTCTTCCAGTGTACGATCAAAGAGTAGACAGTTTAAGACGTTACTCCCATGGAGATAAGTCCACATGGTCCTTATTGTGTTCAATGCCGATGCAGTTTTTGTGTTTCATCAACACACTGAAGGTCCACAGATTACAGAATGCCTCCAGATGTGCTTCGGAAACTACTACTAGTCTTCCAGGGAACGATCAAAGCGTAGACAGTTTGAGGCATTACTCCCTTGGAGAAAAGTCCATATGGTGCTTATTGTGTTCAATGCCGAAGCAATTTTTGTGTTTCATCAACACTCTGAGGTCCACAGATTACAGAATGTATGCAGATATGCTTCGGAAACTACAACTAGCCTTCCAGGGAACGACCAAAGCGTAGACAATATAAGACATTACTCCCATGGAGAAAAGTCTTCATGGTGTTTGTTGTGTTCAATGCCGATGCAATTTCTGTGTTTCATCAACACTCTGAAGGTAAACAGACTACAGAATGCATTCAGATGTGCTTCTGAAACTACTACTAGCCTTCCAGGGAACGATCAAAGCGTAGACAGTTTGAGACATTACTCCCATGTAGAAAAGTCCGCATGGTGCTTATTGTGTTCAATGCCGATGCAATTTTTGTGTTTCATCAACACTCTGAAGATCCACAGATTACAGAATGCATCCAGATATGCTTCAGAAACTACTACTAGCCTTCCAGGGAACGATCAAAGCGTAGACAGTTTAAGACATTTCTCCCATGGACAAAAGTCTGCATGGTGCTTATTGTGTTCAATGCCGATGCAATTTTTGTGTTTCATCAACACTCTGAAGGTTCACAGATTACAGAATGCCTCCAGATGTGTTTCGGAAACTACTACTAGTCTTCCAGTGTACGATCAAAGCGTAGACAGTTTAAGACATTACTCCCATGGAGAAAAGTCCGCATGGTGCTTATTGTGTTCAATACCGATTCAATTCCTGTGTTTCATCAACACTCTGAAGGTCCACAGATTACAGAATGCCTCCAGAAGTGCTTCGGAAACTACTACTAGTCTTCCAGTGCACGATCAAAGCGTAGACAGTTTAAGACATTACTCCCTGGGAGATAAGTCCGCATTGTGCTTATTGTGTTCAATGCCGATGCAATTTTTGTGTTTCATCAATACTCTGAAGGTCCACAGATTACAGAATGCTTCCAGATGTGCTTCGGAATTTACTACTAGTCTTCCAGTGTACGATCAAAGTGTAGACAGTTTAAGACATTACTCCCATGGAGAAAAGTCCGCATGGTGCTTATTGTGTTCAATGCCGAATCAATTTCTGTGTTTCATCAACACTCTGAAGGTCCACAGATTAGAGAATGGCTCCAGATGTGCTTCGGAAACTACTACTAGTCTTCCAGGGAACGATCAAAGCGTAGACAGTTTGAGACATTACTCCCATGGAGAATGGTCCGCATGGAGCTTATTGTGTTCAATGCCGATGCAATTTTTGTGTTTCATCATCACTCTGAAGGTCCACAGATTACAGAATGCCACCAGATGTGCTTCGGAAACTACTACTAGTCTTCCAGTGTACGATCAAAGCGTTGACAGTTTAAGACATTACTCCCATGGAGAAAAGTCCGCATGGTGCTTATTGTGTTCAATGCCGATGCAATTTTTGTGTTTCATCAATACTCTGAAGGTCCACAGATTACAGAATGCTTACAGATGTTCTTCGGAATTTACTACTAGTCTTCCAGTGTACGATCAAAGTGTAGACAGTTTAAGACGTTACTCCCATGGAGAAAAGTCCGCATGGTGCTTATTGTGTTCAATGCCGTTGCATTTTCTGTGTTTCATCAACACTCTGAAGGTCCACAGAATACAGAATTAATGCAGATGTGCTTCGGAAACTACTACTAGTCTTCCAGGGAACGATCAAAGCGTAGACAGTTTACGACATTACTCCCATGGAGATAAGTCCGCATAGTCCTTATTGTGTTAAATGCCGATGCAGTTTTTGTGTTTCATCAACACACTGAAGGTCCACAGATTACAGAATGCCTCCAGATGTGCTTCGGAAACTACTACTAGTCTTCCAGGGAACGATCAAAGCGTAGACAGTTTGAGACATTACTCCCATGGAGAAAAGACCATATGTTGCTTATTGTGTTCAATGCCGAAGCAATTTTTGTGTTTCATCAACGCTCTGAGGTCCACAGATTACAGAATGTATCCAGATATGCTTCGGAAACTACAACTAGCCTTCCAGGGAACGACCAAAGCGTAGACAATATAAGACATTACTCCCATGGAGAAAAGTCTGCATGGTGTTTGTTGTGTTCAATGTCGATGCAATTTTTGTGTTTCATCAATACTCTGAAGGTCCACAGATTACAGAATGCTTCCAGATGAGCTTCGGAATTTACTACTAGTCTTCCAGTGTACGATCAAAGTGTAGAGAGTTTAAGACATTACTCCCATGGAGAAAAGTCAGCATGGTGCTTATTGTGTTCAATGCCGTTGCAATTTCTGTATTTCATCAACACTCGGAAGGTCCACAGAATACAGAATGCATCCAGATGTGCTTCAGAAACTAATACTAGTCTTCCAGGAAACGATCAAAGCGTAGGCAGTTTAAGACATTACTCCCATGGAGAAAAGTCCGCATGGTGCGTATTGTGTTCAATGCCGATGCAATTTCTGTGTTTCATCAAGACTCTGAAGGTCCACAGATTACAGAATGCCACCAGATGTGCTTCGGAAACTACTACTAGTCTTCCAGTGTACGATCAAAGCGTAGACAGTTTAAGACATTACTCCCATGGAGAAAAGTCCGCATGGTGCTTATTGTATTCAATGCCGATGCAGTTTTTGTGTTTCATCAACACTCTGAACGTCCACAGATTAGAGAATGGCTCTAGATGTGCTTCGGAAACTACTACTAGTCTTCCAGGGAACGATCAAATCGTAGACTGTTTGAGACATTACTCCCATGGAGAAAGGTCCGCATGGTGCTTATTGTGTTCAATGCCGATGCAATTTTTGTGTTTCATCAACACTCTGAAGGTCCACAGATTACAGAATGCATCCAGATATGCTTCGGAAACTACTACTAGTCGTCCAGGGAACGATCAAAGCGTAGACAGTTTAAGACATTACTCCCATGGAGAAAAGTCTGCATGGTGCTTATTGTGTTCAATGCCGATGCAATATCTGTGTTTCATCAAGACTCTGAAGGTCCACAGATTACAGAATGCGTCCAGATGTGCTTCGGAAACTACTACTTGTCTTCCAGTGTACGATCAAAGCGTAGACAGTTTAAGACATTACTCCCAAGGAGAAGAGTCCGCATTGTGCATATTGTGTTCAATGCCGATGCAATTTCTGTGTTTCATCAACACTCTGAAGGTCCACAAATTACAGAATGCCTCCAGATGTCCTTCGGGAACTACTGCTAGTCTTCCAGGGAACGATCAAAGCGTAGACAGTTTAAGACATTACTCCAAAGGAGTAAAGTCCGCATGGTGCTTATTGTGTTCAATGCCGATGCAATATCTGTGTTTCATCAACACTCAGAAGGTCCACAGATTACAGAATGCATCCAGAAGTGCTTCGGAAACTACTACTAGTCTTCCAGTGAACGATCAAAGCGTAGTCACTTTAAGACATTACTCCCATGGAGAAAATTCCGCATGGTGCTTATTGTGTTCAATGCCGCTGCAATTTTTGTGTTTCATCAAGACTCTAAAGTCCACAGATTACAGAATGCCTCCAAATGTGCTTCGGAAACTACTACTAGTATTCCAGTGTACGATCGAAGCGTAGACAGTTTAAGACATTACTCCCATGGAGAAAAGTCCGCATGGTGCTTATTGTGATCAATGCTGATGCAATTTTTGTGTTTCATCAATAATCTGAAGGTCCACAGATTACAGAATGCTTCCAGATGTGCTTCGGAAACTACTACTAGTCCTCCAGTGTACGATCAAAGTGTAGACAGTTTAAGATATTACTCCGATGGAGAAAGTCCGCATGGTGCTTATTGTGTTAAATGCCGATGCAATTTCTGGGTTTCATCAACACTCTGAAGGTCCACAGATTACAGAATGCCTCCAGGTGTACTTCGGAAACTGCTACTAGTCTTCCAGTGTACAATCAAAGCGTAGACAGTTTAAGACATTACTCCCATGGAGATAAGTCCACATGGTCCTTATTGTGTTCATTGGCTATGCAGTTTTTGTGTTTCATCAACACACTGTAGGTCCACAGATTACAGAATGCCTCCAGATGTGCTTCGGAAACTACTTCTAGTCTTCCAGGGAACGATCAAAGCGTAGACAGTTTGAGACATAACTCCCATGGAGAAAAGTCAATATGGTGCTTATTGTGTTCAATGCCGAAGCAATTTTTGTGTTTCATCAACACTCTGAGGTCCACAGATTACAGAATGTATCCAGATATGCTTCGGAAACTACTACTAGCCTTCCAGGGAACGACCAAAGCGTAGACAATATAACACATTACTCCCATGGAGAAAAGTCTGCATGGTGTATGTTGTGTTCAATGCCGATGCAATTTCTGTGTTTCATCAACAATCTGAAGGTCCACAGATTACAGAATGCCTCCAGATGTGCTTCGGAAACTACTACTTGTCTTCCAGTGTACGATCAAAGCGTACACACTTTAAGACATTACTCCCGTGGAGAAAAGTCCGCATGGTGCTTATTGTGTTCAATGCCGAATGAATTTCTGTGTTTCATCAACACTCTGATGGTCCAGAAATAACAGAATGCATCCAGATATGCTTCGGAAACTACTACTAATCTTCCAGGGAACGATCAAAGCGTAGACAGTTTAAGACATTACTCCCAAGGAGAAGAGTCCGCATGGTGCCTATTGTGTTCAATGCTGATGCAATTTCTGTGTTTCATCAACACTCTGAAGGTCCACAAATTACAGAATGCCTCCAGATGTCCTTCGGGAACTACTGCTAGTCTTCCAGTGAACGATCACAGCGTAGACAGTTTAAGACATTACTCCGATGGAGAAAAGTCCGTATGGTGCCTATTGTGTTCAATGCCGAATCAATTTCTGTGCTTCATCAACACTCTGAAGGTCCACAGATTACAGAATGCATCCAGAAGTGCTTCGGAAACTACTACTAGTCTTCCACTGAACGATCAAAGCGTAGACACTTTAAGACATTACTCCCATGTAGAAAATTCCGCATGGTGCTTATTGTGTTCAATGCCGCTGCAATTTTTGTGTTCCACCAACACTCAAAAGTCCACAGATTACAGAATGCCTCCAGATGTGCTTCGGAAACTACTACTAGTCTTCCAGTGTACGATCAAAGCGTAGACAGTTTAAGACATTACTCCCATGGAGAAAAGTCCGCATGGTGCTTATTGTGTTCAATGCCGATGCAATTTTTGTGTTTCATCAATACTCTGAAGGTCCACAGATTACAGAATGCTTCCGGATGTGCTTCGGAAACTACTACTAGTACTCCCGTGTACGATCAAAGTGTAGACAGTTTAAGACATTACTCCCATGGAGAAAGTCCGCATGGTGCTTATTGTGTTAAATGCCGATGCAATTTCTGTGTTTCATCAACACTCTGAAGGTCCACAGATTACAGAATGTCTCCAGATGTACTTCGGAAACTGCTACTAGTCTTCCAGTGTACAATCAAAGCGTAGACAGTTTAAGACATTACTCCCATTGAGATAAGTCCGCATGGTGCTTATTGTGTTCAATGCCGATGCAGTTTTTGTGTTTCGTCAACACACTGAAGGTCCACAGATTACTGAATGCCTCCAGATGTGCTTCGGAAACTACTACTAGTCTTCCAGGGAACGATCAAAGCGTAGACCGTTTGAGACATTACTCCCATGGAGAAAAGTCCGCATGGTGCTTATTGTGTTCAATGCCGATGCAATTTTTGTGTTTCATCAACACTCTGAAGGTCCGCAGATTACAGAATGCCTCCAGATGTGCTTCGGAAACTACTACTAGTCTTCCGGTGTACGATCAAAGCGTAGACAGTTTAAGACATTACACCCATGGAGAAAAGTCTGCATGGTGCTTATTGTGTTCAATGCCGAAGCAGTTTTTGTGTTTCATCAAGTCTCTGAAGGTCCACAGATTACAGAATGCCTCCAGATGTGCTTCGGAAACTACTACTTGTCTTCCAGTGTACGATCAAATTGTAGACAGTTTAAGACATTACTCCCATGGAGAAAGTCCGCATGGTGTTTATTGTGTTAAATGCCGATGCAATTTCTGTGTTTCATCAACACTCTGAAGGTCCACAGATTACAGAATGTCTCCAGATGTACTTCGGAAACTGCTACTAGTCTTAAAGTGTACAATCAAAGCGTAGACAGTTTAAGACATTACTCCCATGGAGATAAGTCCGCATGGTGCTTATTGTGTTCAATGCCGATGCAGTTTTTGTGTTTCGTCAACACACTGAAGGTCCACAGATTACAGAATGCCTCCAGATGTGCTTCGGAAACTACTACTAGTCTTGCAGGGAACGATCAAAGCGTAGACCGTTTGAGACATTACTCCCATGGAGAAAAGTCCGCATGGTGCTTTTTGTGTTCAATGCCGATGCAATTTTTGTGTTTCATCAACACTCTGATGGTCCACAGATTACAGAATGCCTCCAGATGTGCTTCAGAAACTACTACTAGTCTTCCAGTGTACGATCAAAGCGTAGACAGTTTAAGACATTACTACCACGGAGAAAAGTCCGCATGGCGCTTATTGTGTTCAATGCTGATGCAATTTCTGTGTTTCATCAATACTCTGAAGGTCCACAGATTACAGAATGCTTCCAGATGTGCTTCGGAATTTACTACTAGTTTTCCAGTGTACGATGAAAGTGTAGACAGTTTAAGACATTACTCCCATGGAGAAAAGTCCGCATGGTGCTTATTGTGTTCAATGCCGTTGCAATTTCTGTGTTTCATCAAGACTCTGAAGGTCCAAAGATTACAGAATGCCTCCAGATGTACTTCGGAAACTACTACTAGTCTTCCAGTGTACAATCAAAGCGTAGACAGTTTAAGACATTACTCCCATGGAGAAAATTCCGCATGGTGCTTATTGTGTTCAAAGCCGATGCAATTTTTGTGTTTCATCAACACCCTGAAGGCCCACAGATTACAGAATGCATCCAGATGTGCTTCGTAAACTACTACTAGTCTTCCAGGGAACGATCAAAGCGTAGACAGTTTAAGACATTACTCCCATGGAGAAAAGTCCGCATGGTGCTTATTGTATTCAATGCTGATGCAATTTCTGTGTTTCATCAACACTCTGAAGGTGCACAGATTACAGAATGCCTCCAGATGTGCTTCGGAAACTACTGCTAGTCTTCCAGTGAACGAACCCAGCGTAGACAGTTTAAGACATTACTCTCATGGAGAAAAGTCCCCATGGTGCTTATAGTGTTCAATGCCGATTAAATTTCTGTGTTTTATCAACACTCTGAAGGTCCACAGATTACAGAATGCCTCCAGATGTGCTTCGGAAACTACTACTAGTCTTCCAGTGTACGATCAAAGCGTAGACAGTTTAAGACATTACTCCCATGGAGAAAAGTCCGTATGGTGCTTATTGTGTTCAATGCCGACGCAATTTCTATGTTCCATCAACACTCTGAAGGTCCACAAATTGCACAATGCCTACAGATGTGTTTCGGAAACTACTACTAGTCTTCCAGTGTACGATCAAAGCGTAGACAGTTTAAGAAATTACTCCCATGGAGAAAAGTCCGCATGGTGCTTATTGTGTTCAATGCCGATGCAATTTCTGTGTTTCATCAACACTCTGAAGGTCCACAGATTACAGAATGCATCCAGATGTGCTTCGGAAACTACTACTAGTCTTCCAGGGTACGATCAAAGCTTAGACAGTTTAAGACATTACTCCCAAGGAGAAAAGTCCGCATGGAGCTTATTGTTTTCAATGCCGATGAATTTTTGTGTCTCATCAAAACTCTGAAGCTCCACAGATTACAGAATGACTAAAGATCTGCTTCGGAAAATACTACTAGTCTTATAGTAAAGGATCAAAGCATAGACAGTTTAAGACATTACTCCCATGGAGAAAAGTCCGCATGGTGCATATTGTGTTCAATGTCGATTTAATTCCTGTGTTTCATCAACACTCTGAAGGTCCACAGATTACAGAATGCCTCCAGATGTGCTTCGGAAACTACTACTAGTCTTCCAGTGTACGATCAAAGCGTAGACAGTTTAAGACATTACTACCATGGAGAAAAGTCCGCATGGCGCTTATTGTGTTCAATGCTGATGCAATTCCTGTGTTTCATCAACACTCTGAAGGTCCAGAGATTACAGAATGCCTCCAGATGTGCTTCGGAAACTACTACTAGTCTTCCAGTGTACAATCAAAGCGTAGACAGTTTAAGACATTACTCCCAAGGAGAAAAGTCCGCATGGAGCTTATTGTTTTCAATGCCGATGAATTTTTGTGTCTCATCAAAACTCTGAAGGTCCACAGATTACAGAATGCCTAAAGATCTGCTTCGGAAAATACTACTAGTCTTATAGTAAACGATCAAATCATAGACAGTTTAAGACATTACTCCCATGGAGAAAAGTCCACATGGTGCTTGTTGTGTTCAATGCCGATGGAATTTCTGTGTTTCATCAACACTCTGAAGGTCCACAGATTACAGAATGCCTCCAGATGTGCTTTGGAAACTACTACTAGTCTTCCGGTGTACGATCAAATCGTACACAGTTTAAGACATTACTACCATGGAGGAAAGTCCGCATGGTGCTTATTGTGTTCAATGCCGATGCAATTTTTGTGTTTCATCAATACTCTAAAGGTCCACGGATTACGGAATGCCTCCAGGTGTGCTTCGGAAACTACTACTAGTCTTCTAGTGTACGATCAAAGCGTAGACAGTTTAAGACATTACTCTGATGGTGAAAAGTCCGTATGGTGCCTATTGTGTTCAATGCCGAATCTATTTCTGTGTTTCATCAACACTCTGAAGGTCCACAGATAACAGAATGCCTCCAGATGTGCTTCGGAAGATACTACTAGTCTTCCAGGGAACGATCAAAGCGTAGACAGTTTAAGACATTACTCTTAAGGAGAAAAGTCCGCATGGTGCTTATTGTGTTTAATGACGATGCAATTTCTGTGTTTCATCAACACTGTGAAGGTCAAAAGATAACAGAACGCATCCAGAAGTGCTTCGAAAACTACTACTAGTCTTCCAGTGAACGATCAAAGCGTAGACACTTTAAGACATTACTCCCATGGAGAAAATTCGGCATGGTGCTTATTGTGTTCAATGCCGCTGCAAATTTTGTGTTTCTTCAACACTCTGAAGGTCCACAGATTACAGAATGCCTCCAGATGTGCTTCGGAAACTACTACTAGTCTTCCAGGGAACGATCAAAGCGTAGACAGTTTAAGAGATTACTCCCATGGAGAAAAGTCTGCATGGTGCTTATTGTGTTCAATGCCGACGCAATTTCTGTGTTTCATCAACACTCTGAAGGTCCACAGATTACAGGACGCCTCCAGATGTGCTTTGGAAACTACTACTAGTTTTCCAGTGTACGATCAAAGCGTAGACAGTTTAAGACATTACTACGATGGAGAAAAGTCCGCATGGCGCTTGTTGTGTTCAATGCTGATGCAATTTCTGTGTTTCATTAACACCCTGAAGGTCCAGAGATTACAGAATGCCTCCAGTTGTGCTTCGGAAACTACTACTAGTCTTCCTGTGAACGATCAATACGTAGTTTAAGACATTACTCCCATGGAGAAAAGTCCGCATGGTGCATATTGTGTTCAATGCCGATGCAGTTTTTGTGTTTCGTCAACACTCTGAAGGTCCAGAGATTACAGAATGCCTCCAGTTGTGCTTCGGAAACTACTACTAGTCTTCCAGTGAACGATCAAAACGTAGACAGTTTAAGACATTACTCCCATGGAGAAAGTCCGCATGGTGTTTATTGTGTTAAATGCCGATGCAATTTCTGTGTTTCATCAACACTCTGAAGGTCCACAGATTACAGAATGTCTCCAGATGTACTTCGGAAACTGCTACTAGTCTTAAAGTGTACAATCAAAGCGTAGACAGTTTAAGACATTACTCCCATGGAGATAAGTCCGCATGGTGCTTATTGTGTTCAATGCCGATGCAGTTTTTGTGTTTCGTCAACACTCTGAAGGTCCAGAGATTACAGAATGCCTCCAGTTGTGCTTCGGAAACTACTACTAGTCTTCCAGTGAACGATCAAAACGTAGACAGTTTAAGACATTACTCCCATGGAGAAAAGTCCGCATGGTGCATATTGTGTTCAATGCCGATTCAATTCCTGTGTTTCATCAACACTCTGAAGGTCCACAGATTACAGAATGCCTCCAGAAGTGCTTCGGAAACTACTACTAGTCTTCCAGTGGACGATCAAAGCGTAGACACTTTAAGACATTACTCCCATGAAGAAAATTCCGCATGGTGCTTATTGTGTTCAATGCCGATGCAATTTTTGTGTTTCATCAATACTCTGAAGGTCCACAGATTACAGAATGCTTCCAGATGTGCTTCGGAATTTACTACTAGTTTTCCAGTGTACGATGAAAGTGTAGACAGTTTAAGACATTACTCCCATGGAGAAAAGTCCGCATGGTGCTTATTGTGTTCAATGCCGTTGCAATTTCTGTGTTTCATCAAGACTCTGAAGGTCCAAAGATTACAGAATGCCTCCAGATGTACTTCGGAAACTACTACTAGTCTTCCAGTGTACAATCAAAGCGTAGACAGTTTAAGACATTACTCCCATGGAGAAAATTCCGCATGGTGCTTATTGTGTTCAAAGCCGATGCAATTTTTGTGTTTCATCAACACCCTGAAGGCCCACAGATTACAGAATGCATCCAGATGTGCTTCGTAAACTACTACTAGTCTTCCAGGGAACGATCAAAGCGTAGACAGTTTAAGACATTACTCCCATGGAGAAAAGTCCGCATGGTGCTTATTGTATTCAATGCTGATGCAATTTCTGTGTTTCATCAACACTCTGAAGGTGCACAGATTACAGAATGCCTCCAGATGTGCTTCGGAAACTACTGCTAGTCTTCCAGTGAACGAACCCAGCGTAGACAGTTTAAGACATTACTCTCATGGAGAAAAGTCCCCATGGTGCTTATAGTGTTCAATGCCGATTAAATTTCTGTGTTTTATCAACACTCTGAAGGTCCACAGATTACAGAATGCCTCCAGATGTGCTTCGGAAACTACTACTAGTCTTCCAGTGTACGATCAAAGCGTAGACAGTTTAAGACATTACTCCCATGGAGAAAAGTCCGTATGGTGCTTATTGTGTTCAATGCCGACGCAATTTCTATGTTCCATCAACACTCTGAAGGTCCACAAATTGCACAATGCCTACAGATGTGTTTCGGAAACTACTACTAGTCTTCCAGTGTACGATCAAAGCGTAGACAGTTTAAGAAATTACTCCCATGGAGAAAAGTCCGCATGGTGCTTATTGTGTTCAATGCCGATGCAATATCTGTGTTTCATCAACACTCTGAAGGTCCACAGATTACAGAATGCATCCAGATGTGCTTCGGAAACTACTACTAGTCTTCCAGTGTACGATCAAAGCGTAGACAGTTTAAGACATTACTACCATGGAGAAAAGTCCGCATGGCGCTTATTGTGTTCAATGCTGATGCAATTCCTGTGTTTCATCAACACTCTGAAGGTCCAGAGATTACAGAATGCCTCCAGATGTGCTTCGGAAACTACTACTAGTCTTCCAGGGTACGATCAAAGCGTAGACAGTTTAAGACATTACTCCCATGGAGAAAAGTCCGCATGGTGCTTATTGTATTCAATGCTGATGCAATTTCTGTGTTTCATCAAGACTCTGAAGGTCCAAAGATTACAGAATGCCTCCAGATGTACTTCGGAAACTACTACTAGTCTTCCAGTGTACAATCAAAGCGTAGACAGTTTAAGACATTACTCCCATGGAGAAAATTCCGCATGGTGCTTATTGTGTTCAAAGCCGATGCAATTTTTGTGTTTCATCAACACCCTGAAGGCCCACAGATTACAGAATGCATCCAGATGTGCTTCGTAAACTACTACTAGTCTTCCAGGGAACGATCAAAGCGTAGACAGTTTAAGACATTACTCCCATGGAGAAAAGTCCGCATGGTGCTTATTGTATTCAATGCTGATGCAATTTCTGTGTTTCATCAACACTCTGAAGGTGCACAGATTACAGAATGCCTCCAGATGTGCTTCGGAAACTACTGCTAGTCTTCCAGTGAACGAACCCAGCGTAGACAGTTTAAGACATTACTCTCATGGAGAAAAGTCCCCATGGTGCTTATAGTGTTCAATGCCGATTAAATTTCTGTGTTTTATCAACACTCTGAAGGTCCACAGATTACAGAATGCCTCCAGATGTGCTTCGGAAACTACTACTAGTCTTCCAGTGTACGATCAAAGCGTAGACAGTTTAAGACATTACTCCCATGGAGAAAAGTCCGTATGGTGCTTATTGTGTTCAATGCCGACGCAATTTCTATGTTCCATCAACACTCTGAAGGTCCACAAATTGCACAATGCCTACAGATGTGTTTCGGAAACTACTACTAGTCTTCCAGTGTACGATCAAAGCGTAGACAGTTTAAGAAATTACTCCCATGGAGAAAAGTCCGCATGGTGCTTATTGTGTTCAATGCCGATGCAATTTCTGTGTTTCATCAACACTCTGAAGGTCCACAGATTACAGAATGCATCCAGATGTGCTTCGGAAACTACTACTAGTCTTCCAGGGTACGATCAAAGCTTAGACAGTTTAAGACATTACTCCCAAGGAGAAAAGTCCGCATGGAGCTTATTGTTTTCAATGCCGATGAATTTTTGTGTCTCATCAAAACTCTGAAGCTCCACAGATTACAGAATGACTAAAGATCTGCTTCGGAAAATACTACTAGTCTTATAGTAAAGGATCAAAGCATAGACAGTTTAAGACATTACTCCCATGGAGAAAAGTCCGCATGGTGCATATTGTGTTCAATGTCGATTTAATTCCTGTGTTTCATCAACACTCTGAAGGTCCACAGATTACAGAATGCCTCCAGATGTGCTTCGGAAACTACTACTAGTCTTCCAGTGTACGATCAAAGCGTAGACAGTTTAAGACATTACTACCATGGAGAAAAGTCCGCATGGCGCTTATTGTGTTCAATGCTGATGCAATTCCTGTGTTTCATCAACACTCTGAAGGTCCAGAGATTACAGAATGCCTCCAGATGTGCTTCGGAAACTACTACTAGTCTTCCAGTGTACAATCAAAGCGTAGACAGTTTAAGACATTACTCCCAAGGAGAAAAGTCCGCATGGAGCTTATTGTTTTCAATGCCGATGAATTTTTGTGTCTCATCAAAACTCTGAAGGTCCACAGATTACAGAATGCCTAAAGATCTGCTTCGGAAAATACTACTAGTCTTATAGTAAACGATCAAATCATAGACAGTTTAAGACATTACTCCCATGGAGAAAAGTCCACATGGTGCTTGTTGTGTTCAATGCCGATGGAATTTCTGTGTTTCATCAACACTCTGAAGGTCCACAGATTACAGAATGCCTCCAGATGTGCTTTGGAAACTACTACTAGTCTTCCGGTGTACGATCAAATCGTACACAGTTTAAGACATTACTACCATGGAGGAAAGTCCGCATGGTGCTTATTGTGTTCAATGCCGATGCAATTTTTGTGTTTCATCAATACTCTAAAGGTCCACGGATTACGGAATGCCTCCAGGTGTGCTTCGGAAACTACTACTAGTCTTCTAGTGTACGATCAAAGCGTAGACAGTTTAAGACATTACTCTGATGGTGAAAAGTCCGTATGGTGCCTATTGTGTTCAATGCCGAATCTATTTCTGTGTTTCATCAACACTCTGAAGGTCCACAGATAACAGAATGCCTCCAGATGTGCTTCGGAAGATACTACTAGTCTTCCAGGGAACGATCAAAGCGTAGACAGTTTAAGACATTACTCTTAAGGAGAAAAGTCCGCATGGTGCTTATTGTGTTTAATGACGATGCAATTTCTGTGTTTCATCAACACTGTGAAGGTCAAAAGATAACAGAACGCATCCAGAAGTGCTTCGAAAACTACTACTAGTCTTCCAGTGAACGATCAAAGCGTAGACACTTTAAGACATTACTCCCATGGAGAAAATTCGGCATGGTGCTTATTGTGTTCAATGCCGCTGCAAATTTTGTGTTTCTTCAACACTCTGAAGGTCCACAGATTACAGAATGCCTCCAGATGTGCTTCGGAAACTACTACTAGTCTTCCAGGGAACGATCAAAGCGTAGACAGTTTAAGAGATTACTCCCATGGAGAAAAGTCTGCATGGTGCTTATTGTGTTCAATGCCGACGCAATTTCTGTGTTTCATCAACACTCTGAAGGTCCACAGATTACAGGACGCCTCCAGATGTGCTTTGGAAACTACTACTAGTTTTCCAGTGTACGATCAAAGCGTAGACAGTTTAAGACATTACTACGATGGAGAAAAGTCCGCATGGCGCTTGTTGTGTTCAATGCTGATGCAATTTCTGTGTTTCATTAACACCCTGAAGGTCCAGAGATTACAGAATGCCTCCAGTTGTGCTTCGGAAACTACTACTAGTCTTCCTGTGAACGATCAATACGTAGTTTAAGACATTACTCCCATGGAGAAAAGTCCGCATGGTGCATATTGTGTTCAATGCCGATGCAGTTTTTGTGTTTCGTCAACACTCTGAAGGTCCAGAGATTACAGAATGCCTCCAGTTGTGCTTCGGAAACTACTACTAGTCTTCCAGTGAACGATCAAAACGTAGACAGTTTAAGACATTACTCCCATGGAGAAAGTCCGCATGGTGTTTATTGTGTTAAATGCCGATGCAATTTCTGTGTTTCATCAACACTCTGAAGGTCCACAGATTACAGAATGTCTCCAGATGTACTTCGGAAACTGCTACTAGTCTTAAAGTGTACAATCAAAGCGTAGACAGTTTAAGACATTACTCCCATGGAGATAAGTCCGCATGGTGCTTATTGTGTTCAATGCCGATGCAGTTTTTGTGTTTCGTCAACACTCTGAAGGTCCAGAGATTACAGAATGCCTCCAGTTGTGCTTCGGAAACTACTACTAGTCTTCCAGTGAACGATCAAAACGTAGACAGTTTAAGACATTACTCCCATGGAGAAAAGTCCGCATGGTGCATATTGTGTTCAATGCCGATTCAATTCCTGTGTTTCATCAACACTCTGAAGGTCCACAGATTACAGAATGCCTCCAGAAGTGCTTCGGAAACTACTACTAGTCTTCCAGTGGACGATCAAAGCGTAGACACTTTAAGACATTACTCCCATGAAGAAAATTCCGCATGGTGCTTATTGTGTTCAATGCCGATGCAATTTTTGTGTTTCATCAATACTCTGAAGGTCCACAGATTACAGAATGCTTCCAGATGTGCTTCGGAATTTACTACTAGTTTTCCAGTGTACGATGAAAGTGTAGACAGTTTAAGACATTACTCCCATGGAGAAAAGTCCGCATGGTGCTTATTGTGTTCAATGCCGTTGCAATTTCTGTGTTTCATCAAGACTCTGAAGGTCCAAAGATTACAGAATGCCTCCAGATGTACTTCGGAAACTACTACTAGTCTTCCAGTGTACAATCAAAGCGTAGACAGTTTAAGACATTACTCCCATGGAGAAAATTCCGCATGGTGCTTATTGTGTTCAAAGCCGATGCAATTTTTGTGTTTCATCAACACCCTGAAGGCCCACAGATTACAGAATGCATCCAGATGTGCTTCGTAAACTACTACTAGTCTTCCAGGGAACGATCAAAGCGTAGACAGTTTAAGACATTACTCCCATGGAGAAAAGTCCGCATGGTGCTTATTGTATTCAATGCTGATGCAATTTCTGTGTTTCATCAACACTCTGAAGGTGCACAGATTACAGAATGCCTCCAGATGTGCTTCGGAAACTACTGCTAGTCTTCCAGTGAACGAACCCAGCGTAGACAGTTTAAGACATTACTCTCATGGAGAAAAGTCCCCATGGTGCTTATAGTGTTCAATGCCGATTAAATTTCTGTGTTTTATCAACACTCTGAAGGTCCACAGATTACAGAATGCCTCCAGATGTGCTTCGGAAACTACTACTAGTCTTCCAGTGTACGATCAAAGCGTAGACAGTTTAAGACATTACTCCCATGGAGAAAAGTCCGTATGGTGCTTATTGTGTTCAATGCCGACGCAATTTCTATGTTCCATCAACACTCTGAAGGTCCACAAATTGCACAATGCCTACAGATGTGTTTCGGAAACTACTACTAGTCTTCCAGTGTACGATCAAAGCGTAGACAGTTTAAGAAATTACTCCCATGGAGAAAAGTCCGCATGGTGCTTATTGTGTTCAATGCCGATGCAATATCTGTGTTTCATCAACACTCTGAAGGTCCACAGATTACAGAATGCATCCAGATGTGCTTCGGAAACTACTACTAGTCTTCCAGGGTACGATCAAAGCTTAGACAGTTTAAGACATTACTCCCAAGGAGAAAAGTCCGCATGGAGCTTATTGTTTTCAATGCCGATGAATTTTTGTGTCTCATCAAAACTCTGAAGCTCCACAGATTACAGAATGACTAAAGATCTGCTTCGGAAAATACTACTAGTCTTATAGTAAAGGATCAAAGCATAGACAGTTTAAGACATTACTCCCATGGAGAAAAGTCCGCATGGTGCATATTGTGTTCAATGTCGATTTAATTCCTGTGTTTCATCAACACTCTGAAGGTCCACAGATTACAGAATGCCTCCAGATGTGCTTCGGAAACTACTACTAGTCTTCCAGTGTACGATCAAAGCGTAGACAGTTTAAGACATTACTACCATGGAGAAAAGTCCGCATGGCGCTTATTGTGTTCAATGCTGATGCAATTCCTGTGTTTCATCAACACTCTGAAGGTCCAGAGATTACAGAATGCCTCCAGATGTGCTTCGGAAACTACTACTAGTCTTCCAGTGTACAATCAAAGCGTAGACAGTTTAAGACATTACTCCCAAGGAGAAAAGTCCGCATGGAGCTTATTGTTTTCAATGCCGATGAATTTTTGTGTCTCATCAAAACTCTGAAGGTCCACAGATTACAGAATGCCTAAAGATCTGCTTCGGAAAATACTACTAGTCTTATAGTAAACGATCAAAGCATAGACAGTTTAAGACATTACTCCCATGGAGAAAAGTCCACATGGTGCTTGTTGTGTTCAATGCCGATGGAATTTCTGTGTTTCATCAACACTCTGAAGGTCCACAGATTACAGAATGCCTCCAGATGTGCTTTGGAAACTACTATTAGTCTTCCGGTGTACGATCAAATCGTACACAGTTTAAGACATTACTACCATGGAGGAAAGTCCGCATGGTGCTTATTGTGTTCAATGCCGATGCAATTTTTGTGTTTCATCAATACTCTAAAGGTCCACGGATTACGGAATGCCTCCAGGTGTGCTTCGGAAACTACTACTAGTCTTCTAGTGTACGATCAAAGCGTAGACAGTTTAAGACATTACTCTGATGGTGAAAAGTCCGTATGGTGCCTATTGTGTTCAATGCCGAATCTATTTCTGTGTTTCATCAACACTCTGAAGGTCCACAGATAACAGAATGCCTCCAGATGTGCTTCGGAAGATACTACTAGTCTTCCAGGGAACGATCAAAGCGTAGACAGTTTAAGACATTACTCTTAAGGAGAAAAGTCCGCATGGTGCTTATTGTGTTTAATGACGATGCAATTTCTGTGTTTCATCAACACTGTGAAGGTCAAAAGATAACAGAACGCATCCAGAAGTGCTTCGAAAACTACTACTAGTCTTCCAGTGAACGATCAAAGCGTAGACACTTTAAGACATTACTCCCATGGAGAAAATTCGGCATGGTGCTTATTGTGTTCAATGCCGCTGCAAATTTTGTGTTTCTTCAACACTCTGAAGGTCCACAGATTACAGAATGCCTCCAGATGTGCTTCGGAAACTACTACTAGTCTTCCAGGGAACGATCAAAGCGTAGACAGTTTAAGAGATTACTCCCATGGAGAAAAGTCTGCATGGTGCTTATTGTGTTCAATGCCGACGCAATTTCTGTGTTTCATCAACACTCTGAAGGTCCACAGATTACAGGACGCCTCCAGATGTGCTTTGGAAACTACTACTAGTTTTCCAGTGTACGATCAAAGCGTAGACAGTTTAAGACATTACTACGATGGAGAAAAGTCCGCATGGCGCTTGTTGTGTTCAATGCTGATGCAATTCCTGTGTTTCATCAACACTCTGAAGGTCCAGAGATTACAGAATGCCCCCAGTTGTGCTTCGGAAACTACTACTAGTCTTCCTGTGAACGATCAATACGTAGTTTAAGACATTACTCCCATGGAGAAAAGTCCGCATGGTGCATATTGTGTTCAATGTCGATTCAATTCCTGTGTTTCATCAAGACGCTGAAGGTCCACAGATTACAGAATGCCTCCAGAAGTGCTTCGGAAACTACTACTAGTCTTCCAGTGGACGATCAAAGCGTAAGCACTTTAAGACATTACTCCCATGAAGAAAATTCCGCATGGTGCTTATTGTGTTCAATGCCGATGCAATTTTTGTGTTTCATCAACACCCTGAAGGTTCACAGATTACAGAATGCATCCAGATGTGTTTCGGAAACTACTACTAGTGTTCCAGTGTACGATCAAAGTGTAGACAGTTTAAGACATTACTCCCTTGGAGATAAGTCCGCATTGTGCTTATTGTGTTAAATGCCGATGCAATTTTTGTGTTTCATCATTACTCTGAAGGTCCACAGATTAAAGAATGCTTCCAGATGTGCTTCGGAATTTACTACTAGTCTTCCAGTGTACGATCAAAGTGTAGACAGTTTAAGACATTACTCCTATGGAGAAAAGTGCGCATGGTGCTTATTGTGTTCAATGCCGTTGCAACCTCCGGTGTTCATCAACACTCTGAAGGTCCAAAGATTACAGAATGCCTAAAGATCTGCTTCGGAAACTACTACTAGTCTTCCAGGGAACGATCAAAGCGTAGAAAGTTTGAGACATTACTCCCTTGGAGGAAAGTCCGCATGGTGCTTATAGTGTTCAATGCAGATGAATTTTTGTGTCTCATCAAAACTCTGAAGGTCCACCGATTACAGAATGCCTAAAGATCTGCTTCGGAAACTACTACTAGTCTTATAGTAAACGATCAAAGCATAGACAGTTTAAGACATTACTCCCATGGAGAAAAGTCCACATGGTGCTTGTTGTGTTCAATGCCGATGCAATTTCTGTGTTTCATCAACACTCTGAAGGTCCACAGATTACAGAATGCCTCCAGATATGCTTTGGAAACTACTACTAGTCTTCCAGTGTACGATCAAATCGTAGAGAGTTTAAGACATTACTACCATGGAGGAAAGTCCGCATGGTGCTTAATGTGTTCAATGCCGATGCAATTTTTGTGTTTCATCAATACTCTAAAGGTCCACAGATTACAGAATGCCTCCAGGTGTGCTTCGGAAACTACTACTAGTCTTCTAGTGTACGATCAAAGCGTAGACAGTTTAAGACATTACTCTGATGGAGAAAAGTCCGTATGGTGCCTATTGTGTTCAATGCCGAATCAATTTCTGTGTTTCATCAACACTCTGAAGGTCCACAGATAACAGAATGCCTCCAGATGTGCTTCGGAAGCTACTACTAGTCTTCCAGGGAACGATCAAAGCGTAGACAGTTTAAGACAATACTCTTACGGAGAAAAGTCCGCATGGTGCTTATTGTGTTTAATGACGATGCAATTTCTGTGTTTCATCAACACTGTGAAGGTCCACAGATTACAGAACGCATCCAGAAGTGCTTCGAAAACTACTACTAGTCTTCCACTGAACGATCAAAGCGTAGACACTTTAAGACATTACTCCCATGGAGAAAATTCGGCATGGTGCTTATTGTGTTCAATGCCGCTGCAAATTTTGTGTTTCTTCAACACTCTGAAGGTCCACAGATTACAGAATGCCTCCAGATGTGCTTCGGAAACTACTACTAGTCTTCCAGGGAACGATCAAAGCGTAGACAGTTTAAGAGATTACTCCCATGGAGAAAAGTCTGCATGGTGCTTATTGTGTTCAATGCCGATGCAATTTCTGTGTTTCATCAACACTCTGAAGGTCCACAGATTACAGGATGCCTCCAGATGTGCTTTGGAAACTACTACTAGTTTTCCAGTGTACGATCAAAGCGTAGACAGTTTAAGACATTACTACCATGGAGGAAAGTCCGAATGGTGCTTATTGTGTTCAATGCCGATGCAATTTCTGTGTTTCATCAATACTCTGAAGGTCCACAGATTACAGAATACCTCCAGATGTGCTTCGGAAACTACTACTAGTCTTCCAGTGTACGATCAAAGTGTAGACAGTTTAAGACATTACTCCCATGGAGAAAAGTCCGCATGGTGCTTATTGTGTTCAATACCGTTGCAATTTCTGTGTTTCATCAACACTCTGAAGGTCCAAAGATTACAGAATGCCTACAGATGTGCTTCGGAAACTACTACTAGTCTTCCAGTGTACAATCAAAGCGTAGACAGTTTAAGACATTACTCCCAAGGTGAAAAGTCCGCATGGTGCTTATTGTGTTCAATGCCGATGAATTTTTGTGTCTCATCAAAACTCTGAAGTTCCACAGATTACAGAATGCCTAAAGATCTGCTTCGGAAACTACTACTAGTCTTATAGTAAACGATCAAAGCATAGACAGTTTAAGACATTACTCCCATGGAGAAAAGTCCACATGGTGCTTGTTGTGTTCAATGCCGATGCAATTTCTGTGTTTCGTCAACACTCTTAAGGTCCACAGATTACAGAATGCCTCCAGATGTGCTTTGGAAACTACTACTAGTCTTCCAGTGTACAATCAAAGCGTAGACAGTTTAAGACATTACTCCCAAGGTGAAAAGTCCGCATGGTGCTTATTGTGTTCAATGCCGATGAATTTTTGTGTCTCATCAAAACTCTGAAGTTCCACAGATTACAGAATGCCTAAAGATCTGCTTCGGAAACTACTACTAGTCTTATAGTAAACGATCAAAGCATAGACAGTTTAAGACATTACTCCCATGGAGAAAAGTCCACATGGTGCTTGTTGTGTTCAATGCCGATGCAATTTCTGTGTTTCATCAACACTCTGAAGGTCCACAGATTACAGAATGCCTCCAGATGTGCTTCGGAAACTACTACCAGTCTTCCGGTGTACGATCAAAGCGTAGACAGTTTAAGACATTACTCCCATGGAGAAAAGTCTGCATGGTGCTTATTGTGTTCAATGCCGATGCAGTTTTTGTGTTTCATCAAGTCTCTGAAGGTCCACAGATTACAGAATGCCTCCAGATGTGCTTCGGAAACTACTACTTGTCTTCCAGTGTACGATCAAAGCGTACACACTTTAAGACATTACTCCCGTGGAGAAAAGTCCGCATGGTGCTTATTGTGTTCAATGCCGAATGAATTTCTGTGTTTCATCAACACTCTGATGGTCCAGAAATAACAGAATGCATCCAGATATGCTTCGGAAACTACTACTAATCTTCCAGGGAACGATCAAAACGTAGACAGTTTAAGACATTACTCCCAAGGAGAAGAGTCCGCATGGTGCCTATTGTGTTCAATGCTGATGCAATTTCTGTGTTTCATCAACACTCTGAAGGTCCACAAATTACAGAATGCCTCCAGATATCCTTCGGGAACTACTGCTAGTTTTCCAGTGAACGATCACAGCGTAGACAGTTTAAGACATTACTCCGATGGAGAAAAGTCCGTATGGTGCCTATTGTGCTCTATGCCGAATCAATTTCTGTGTTTCATCAACGCTCTGAAGGTCCACAGATTACAGAATGCATCCAGAAGTGCTTCGGAGACTACTACTAGTCTTCCACTGAACGATCAAAGCGTAGACACTTTAAGACATTACTCCCATGTAGAAAATTCTGCATGGTGCTTATTGTGTTCAATGCCGCTGCAATTTTTGTGTTCCACCAACACTCAAGGGTCCACAGATTACAGAATGCCTCCAGATGTGCTTCGGAAACTACTACTAGTCTTCCAGTGTACGATCAAAGCGTAGACAGTTTAAGACATTACTCCCATGGAGAAAAGTCCGCATTGTGCTTATTGTGTTCAATGCCGATGCAATTTTTGTGTTTCATCAATACTCTGACGGTCCACAGATTACAGAATGCTTCCGGATGTGCTTCGGAAACTACTACTAGTCCTCCCGTGTACGATCAAAGTGTAGACAGTTTAAGACATTACTCCCATGGAGAAAGTCCGCATGGTGTTTATTGTGTTAAATGCCGATGCAATTTCTGTGTTTCATCAACACTCTGAAGGTCCACAGATTACAGAATGTCTCCAGATGTACTTCGGAAACTGCTACTAGTCTTCCAGTGTACAATCAAAGCGTAGACAGTTTAAGACATTACTCCCATGGAGATAAGTCCGCATGGTGCTTATTGTGTTCAATGCCGATGCAGTTTTTGTGTTTCGTCAACACACTGAAGGTCCACAAATTACAGAATGCCTCCAGATGTGCTTCGGAAACTACTACTAGTCCTGCAGGGAACGATCAAAGCGTAGACCGTTTGAGACATTACTCCCATGGAGAAAAGTCCGCATGGTGCCTAGTGTGTTCAATGCCGATGCAATTTTTGTGTTTCATCAACACTCTGAAGGTCCACAGATTACAGAATGCCTCCAGATGTGCTTCGGAAACTACTACTAGTCTTCCGGTGTACGATCAAAGCGTAGACAGTTTAAGACATTACTCCCATGGAGAAAAGTCCGCATAGTGCTTATTGTGTTCAATGCCGATGCAGTTTTTGTGTTTCATCAACACTCTGAACGTCCACAGATTAGAGAATGCCTCCAGATGTGCTTCGGAAACTACTACTAGTCTTCCATAGAACGATCAAAGCGTAGACAGTTTGAGACATTACTCCCATGGAGAAAAGTCCGCATGGTGCTTTTTGTGTTCAATGCCGATGCAATTTTTGTGTTTCATCAACACTCTGAAGGTCCACAGATTACAGAATGCCTCCAGATGTGCTTCAGAAACTACTACTAGTCTTCCAGTGTACGATCAAATCGTAGACAGTTTAAGACATTACTACCACGGAGAAAAGTCAGCATGGCGCTTATTGTGTTCAATGCTGATGCAATTTCTGTGTTTCATCAACACTCTGAAGGTCCAGAGATTACAGAATGCCTCCAGTTGTGCTTCGGAAACTACTACTAGTCTTCCAGTGAACGATCCAAACGTAGACAGTTTAAGACATTACTCCCATGGAGAAAAGTCCGCATGGTGCATATTGTGTTCAATGCCGATTCAATTCCTGTGTTTCATCAACACTCTGAAGGTCCACAGATTACAGAATGCCTCCAGAAGTGCTTCGGAAACTACTACTAGTCTTCCAGTGGACGATCAAAGCGTAGACACTTTAAGACATTACTCCCATGAAGAAAATTCCGCATGGTGCTTATTGTGTTCAATGCCGATGCAATTTTTGTGTTTCATCAACACTCTGAAGGTTCACAGATTACAGAATGCATCCAGATATGTTTCGGAAACTACTACTAGTCTTCCAGTGTACGATCAAAGTATAGACAGTTTAAGACATTACTCCCTTGGAGATAAGTCCGCATTGTGCTTATTGTGTTCAATGCCGATGCAATTTTTGTGTTTCATCAATACTCTGAAGGTCCACAGATTACAGAATGCTTCCAGATGTGCTTCGGAATTTACTACTAGTTTTCCAGTGTACGATCAAAGTGTAGACAGTTTAAGACATTACTCCCATGGAGAAAAGTCCGCATGGTGCTTATTGTGTTCAATGCCGTTGCAATTTCTGTGTTTCATCAACACTCTGAAGGTCCAAAGATTACAGAATGCCTCCAGATGTACTTCGGAAACTACTACTAGTCTTCCAGTGTACAATCAAATCGTAGACAGTTTAAGACATTACTCCCATGGAGAAAATTCCGCATGGTGCTTATTGTGTTCAAAGCCGATGCAATTTTTGTGTTTCATCAACACCCTGAAGGTCCACAGATTACAGAATGCATCCAGATGTGCTTCGTAAACTACTGCTAGTCTTCCAGGGAACGATCAAAGCGTAGACAGTTTAAGACATTACTCCCATGGAGAAAAGTCCGCATGGTGCTTATTGTGTTCAATGCTGATGCAATTTCTGTGTTTCATCAACATTCTGAAGGTCCACAGATTACAGAATGCCTCCAGATGTGCTTCGGAAACTACTGCTAGTCTTCCAGTGAACGATCACAGCGTAGACAGTTTAAGACATTACTCTCATGGAGAAAAGTCCCCATGATGCTTATAGTGTTCAATGCCGATAAAATTTCTGTGTTTCATCAACACTCTGAAGGTCCACAGATTACAGAATGCCTCCAGATGTGCTTCGGAAACTACTACTAGTCTTCCAGTGTACGATCAAAGCGTAGAAAGTTTAAGACATTACTCCCATGGAGAAAAGTCCGTATGGTGCTTATTGTGTTCAATGCCGACGCAATTTCTATGTTTCATCAACACTCTGAAGGTCCACAAATTGCACAATGCCTACAGATGTGTTTCGGAAACTACTACTAGTCTTCCAGTGTACGATCAAAGCGTAGACAGTTTAAGAAATTACTCCCATGGAGAAAAGTCCGCATGGTGCTTATTGTGTTCAATGCCGATGCAATTTCTGTGTTTCATCAACACTCTGAAGGTCCACAGATTACAGAATGCATCCAGATGTGCTTCGGAAACTACTACTAGTCTTCCAGGGTACGATCAAAGCTTAGACAGTTTAAGACATTACTCCCAAGGAGAAAAGTCCGCATGGAGCTTATTGTTTTCAATGCCGATGAATTTTTGTGTCTCATCAGAACTCTGAAGCTCCACAGATTACAGAATGACTAAAGATCTGCTTCGGAAAATACTACTAGTCTTATAGTAAACGATCAAAACATAGACAGTTTAAGACATTACTCCCAAGGAGAAAAGTCCGCATGGTGCTTATTGTGTTCAATGCCGATTGAATTTCTTTGTTTCATCACACTGTGAAGGTCCACAGATTACAGAATGCATCCAGATGTGCTCCGGAAACTACTACTAGTCTTCCAGTGTACGATCAAAGCGTAGACAGTTTAAGACATTACTACCATGGAGAAAAGTCCGCACGGGGCTTATTGTGTTCAATGCTGATGTAATTTCTGTGTTTCATCAACACTCTGAAGGTCCAGAGATTACAGAATGCCTCCGGTTGTGCTTCAGAAACTACTACTAGTCTTCCAGTGAACGATCAATACGTAGACAGTTTAAGACATTACTCCCATGGAGAAAAGTCCGCATGGTGCATATTGTAATCAATGTCGATTCAATTCCTGTGTTTCATCAACACTCTGAAGGTCCACAGATTACAGAATGCCTCCAGATGTGCTTCGGAAACTACTACTAGTCTTCCAGTGTACGATCAAAGCGTAGACAGTTTAAGACATTACTACCATGGAGAAAAGTCCGCATGGCGCTTATTGTGTTCAATGCTGATGCAATTTCTGTGTTTCATCAACACTCTGAAGGTCCAGAGATTACAGAATGCCTCCAGATGTGCTTCGGAAACTACTACTAGTCTTCCAGTGTACGATCAAAGTGTAGACAGTTTAAGACATTACTCCCATGGAGAAAAGTCCGCATGGTGCATATTGTGTTCAATACCGTTGCAATTTCTGTGTTTCATCAACACTCTGAAGGTCCAAAGATTACAGAATGCCTACAGATGTGCTTCGGAAACTACTACTAGTCTTCCAGTGTACAATCAAAGCGTAGACAGTTTAAGACATTACTCCCAAGGTGAAAAGTCCGCATGGTGCTTATTGTGTTCAATGCCGATGAATTTTTGTGTCTCATCAAAACTCTGAAGTTCCACAGATTACAGAATGCCTAAAGATCTGCTTCGGAAACTACTACTAGTCTTATAGTAAACGATCAAAGCATAGACAGTTTAAGACATTACTCCCATGGAGAAAAGTCCACATGGTGCTTGTTGTGTTCAATGCCGATGCAATTTCTGTGTTTCATCAACACTCTTAAGGTCCACAGATTACAGAATGCCTCCAGATGTGCTTTGGAAACTACTACTAGTCTTCCAGTGTACAATCAAAGCGTAGACAGTTTAAGACATTACTCCCAAGGTGAAAAGTCCGCATGGTGCTTATTGTGTTCAATGCCGATGAATTTTTGTGTCTCATCAAAACTCTGAAGTTCCACAGATTACAGAATGCCTAAAGATCTGCTTCGGAAACTACTACTAGTCTTATAGTAAACGATCAAAGCATAGACAGTTTAAGACATTACTCCCATGGAGAAAAGTCCACATGGTGCTTGTTGTGTTCAATGCCGATGCAATTTCTGTGTTTCATCAACACTCTGAAGGTCCACAGATTACAGAATGCCTCCAGATGTGCTTCGGAAACTACTACTAGTCTTCCGGTGTACGATCAAAGCGTAGACAGTTTAAGACATTACTCCCATGGAGAAAAGTCTGCATGGTGCTTATCGTGTTCAATGCCGATGCAGTTTTTGTGTTTCATCAAGTCTCTGAAGGTCCACAGATTACAGAATGCCTCCAGATGTGCTTCGGAAACTACTACTTGTCTTCCAGTGTACGATCAAAGCGTACACACTTTAAGACATTACTCCCGTGGAGAAAAGTCCGCATGGTGCTTATTGTGTTCAATGCCGAATGAATTTCTGTGTTTCATCAACACTCTGATGGTCCAGAAATAACAGAATGCATCCAGATATGCTTCGGAAACTACTACTAATCTTCCAGGGAACGATCAAAGCGTAGACAGTTTAAGACATTACTCCCAAGGAGTAGAGTCCGCATGGTGCCTATTGTGTTCAATGCTGATGCAATTTCTGTGTTTCATCAACACTCTGAAGGTCCACAAATTACAGAATGCCTCCAGATGTCCTTCGGGAACTACTGCTAGTTTTCCAGTGAACGGTCACAGCGTAGACAGTTTAAGACATTACTCCGATGGAGAAAAGTCCGTATGGTGCCTATTGTGCTCTATGCCGAATCAATTTCTGTGTTTCATCAACGCTCTGAAGGTCCACAGATTACAGAATGCATCCAGAAGTGCTTCGGAAACTACTACTAGTCTTCCACTGAACGATCAAAGCGTAGACACTTTAAGACATTACTCCCATGTAGAAAATTCTGCATGGTGCTTATTGTGTTCAATGCCGCTGCAATTTTTGTGTTCCACCAACACTCAAGGGTCCACAGATTACAGAATGCCTCCAGATGTGCTTCGGAAACTACTACTAGTCTTCCAGTGTACGATCAAAGCGTAGACAGTTTAAGACATTACTCCCATGGAGAAAAGTCCGCATTGTGCTTATTGTGTTCAATGCCGATGCAATTTTTGTGTTTCATCAATACTCTGAAGGTCCACAGATTACAGAATGCTTCCGGATGTGCTTCGGAAACTACTACTAGTCCTCCCGTGTACGATCAAAGTGTAGACAGTTTAAGACATTACTCCCATGGAGAAAGTCCGCATGGTGTTTATTGTGTTAAATGCCGATGCAATTTCTGTGTTTCATCAACACTCTGAAGGTCCACAGATTACAGAATGTCTCCAGATGTACTTCGGAAACTGCTACTAGTCTTCCAGTGTACAATCAAAGCGTAGACAGTTTAAGACATTACTCCCATGGAGATAAGTCCGCATGGTGCTTATTGTGTTCAATGCCGATGCAGTTTTTGTGTTTCGTCAACATACTGAAGGTCCACAAATTACAGAATGCCTCCAGATGTGCTTCGGAAACTACTACTAGTCTTGCAGGGAACGATCAAAGCGTAGACAGTTTAAGACATTACTCCCATGGAGGAAAGTCCGCATTGTGCTTATTGTGTTCAATGCCGATGCAATTTTTGTGTTTCATCAATACTCTGAAGGTCCACAGATTACAGAATGCTTCCGGATGTGCTTCGGAAACTACTACTAGTCCTCCCGTGTACGATCAAAGTGTAGACAGTTTAAGACATTACTCCCATGGAGATAAGTCCGCATGGTGCTTATTGTGTTCAATGCCGATGCAGTTTTTGTGTTTCGTCAACACACTGAAGGTCCACAAATTACAGAATGCCTCCAGATGTGCTTCGGAAACTACTACTAGTCTTGCAGGGAACGATCAAAGCGTAGACCGTTTGAGACATTACTCCCATGGAGAAAAGTCCGCATGGTGCCTATTGTGTTCAATGCCGATGCAGTTTCTGTGTTTCATCAACACTCTGAACGTCCACAGATTAGAGAATGCCTCCAGATGTGCTTCGGAAACTACTACTAGTCTTCCATAGAACGATCAAAGCGTAGACAGTTTGAGACATTACTCCCATGGAGAAAAGTCCGCATGGTGCTTTTTGTGTTCAATGCCGATGCAATTTTTGTGTTTCATCAACACTCTGAAGGTCCACAGATTACAGAATGCCTCCAGATGTGCTTCAGAAACTACTACTAGTCTTCCAGTGTACGATCAAAGCGTAGACAGTTTAAGACATTACTACCACGGAGAAAAGTCCGCATGGCGCTTATTGTGTTCAATGCTGATGCAATTTCTGTGTTTCATCAACACTCTGAAGGTCCAGAGATTACAGAATGCCTCCAGTTGTGCTTCGGAAACTACTACTAGTCTTCCAGTGAACGATCCAAACGTAGACAGTTTAAGACTTTACTCCCATGGAGAAAAGTCCGCATGGTGCATATTGTGTTCAATGCCGATTCAATTCCTGTGTTTCATCAACACTCTGAAGGTCCACAGATTACAGAATGCCTCCAGAAGTGCTTCGGAAACTACTACTAGTCTTCCAGTGGACGATCAAAGCGTAGACACTTTAAGACATTACTCCCATGAAGAAAATTCCGCATGGTGCTTATTGTGTTCAATGCCGATGCAATTTTTGGGTTTCATCAACACTCTGAAGGTTCACAGATTACAGAATGCATCCAGATGTGCTTCGGAAACTACTACTAGTCTTCCAGTGTACAATCAAAGCGTAGACAGTTTAAGACATTACTCCCAAGGAGAAAAGTCCGCATGGAGCTTATTGTTTTCAATGCCGATGAATTTTTGTGTCTCATCAAAACTCTGAAGGTCCACAGATTACAGAATGCCTAAAGATCTGCTTCGGAAAATACTACTAGTCTTATAGTAAACGATCAAAGCATAGACAGTTTAAGACATTACTCCCATGGAGAAAAGTCCACATGGTGCTTGTTGTGTTCAATGCCGATGGAATTTCTGTGTTTCATCAACACTCTGAAGGTCCACAGATTACAGAATGCCTCCAGATGTGCTTTGGAAACTACTACTAGTCTTCCGGTGTACGATCAAATCGTACACAGTTTAAGACATTACTACCATGGAGGAAAGTCCGCATGGTGCTTATTGTGTTCAATGCCGATGCAATTTTTGTGTTTCATCAATACTCTAAAGGTCCACGGATTACGGAATGCCTCCAGGTGTGCTTCGGAAACTACAACTAGTCTTCTAGTGTACGATCAAAGCGTAGACAGTTTAAGACATTAATCTGATGGTGAAAACTCCGTATGGTGCCTATTGTGTTCAATGCCGAATCTATTTCTGTGTTTCATCAACACTCTGAAGGTCCACAGATAACAGAATGCCTCCAGATGTGCTTCGGAAGATACTACTAGTCTTCCAGGGAACGATTAAAGCGTAGACAGTTTAAGTCATTACTCTTAAGGAGAAAAGTCCGCATGGTGCTTATTGTGTTTAATGACGATGCAATTTCTGTGTTTCATCAACACTGTGAAGGTCCACAGATTACAGAACGCATCCAGAAGTGCTTCGAAAACTACTACTAGTCTTCCAGTGAACGATCAAAGCGTAGACACTTTAAGACATTACTCCCATGGAGAAAATTCGGCATGGTGCTTATTGTGTTCAATGCCGCTGCAAATTTTGTGTTTCTTCAACACTCTGAATTTCCACGGATTACAGAATGCCTCCAGATGTGCTTCGGAAACTACTACTAGTCTTCCAGGGAACGATCAAAGCGTAGACAGTTTAAGAGATTACTCCCATGGAGAAAAGTCTGCATGGTGCTTATTGTGTTCAATGCCGATGCAATTTCTGTGTTTCATCAACACTCTGAAGGTCCACAGATTACAGGACGCCTCCAGATGTGCTTTGGAAACTACTACTAGTTTTCCAGTGTACGATCAAAGCGTAGACAGTTTAAGACATTACTACCATGGAGAAAAGTCCGCATGGCGCATGTTGTGTTCAATGCTGATGCAATTTCTGTGTTTCATCAACACTCTGAAGGTCCAGAGATTACAGAATGCCTCCAGTTGTGCTTCGGAAACTACTACTAGTATTCCTGTGAACGATCAATACGTAGTTTAAGACATTACTCCCATGGAGAAAAGTCCGCATGGTGCATATTGTGTTCAATGTCGATTCAATTCCTGTGTTTCATCAAGACGCTGAAGGTCCACAGATTACAGAATGCCTCCAGAAGTGCTTCGGAAACTACTACTAGTCTTCCAGTGGACGATCAAAGCGTAAGCACTTTAAGACATTACTCCCATGAAGAAAATTCCGCATGGTGCTTATTGTGTTCAATGCCGATGCAATTTTTGTGTTTCATCAACACCCTGAAGGTTCACAGATTACAGAATGCATCCAGATGTGTTTCGGAAACTACTACTAGTGTTCCAGTGTACGATCAAAGTGTAGACAGTTTAAGACATTACTCCCTTGGAGATAAGTCCGCATTGTGCTTATTGTGTTAAATGCCGATGCAATTTTTGTGTTTCATCATTACTCTGAAGGTCCACAGATTAAAGAATGCTTCCAGATGTGCTTCGGAATTTACTACTAGTCTTCCAGTGTACGATCAAAGTGTAGACAGTTTAAGACATTACTCCCATGGAGAAAAGTGCGCATGGTGCTTATTGTGTTCAATGCCGTTGCAACCTCCGGTGTTCATCAACACTCTGAAGGTCCAAAGATTACAGAATGCCTCCAGATGTGCTTCGGAAACTACTACTAGTCTTCCAGGGAACGATCAAAGCGTAGAAAGTTTGAGACATTACTCCCTTGGAGGAAAGTCCGCATGGTGCTTATTGTGTTCAATGCAGATGAATTTTTGTGTCTCATCAAAACTCTGAAGGTCCACCGATTACAGAATGCCTAAAGATCTGCTTCGGAAACTACTACTAGTCTTATAGTAAACGATCAAAGCATAGACAGTTTAAGACATTACTCCCATGGAGAAAAGTCCACATGGTGCTTGTTGTGTTCAATGCCGATGCAATTTCTGTGTTTCATCAACACTCTGAAGGTCCACAGATTACAGAATGCCTCCAGATATGCTTTGGAAACTACTACTAGTCTTCCAGTGTACGATCAAATCGTAGAGAGTTTAAGACATTACTACCATGGAGGAAAGTCCGCATGGTGCTTAATGTGTTCAATGCCGATGCAATTTTTGTGTTTCATCAATACTCTAAAGGTCCACAGATTACAGAATGCCTCCAGGTGTGCTTCGGAAACTACTACTAGTCTTCTAGTGTACGATCAAAGCGTAGACAGTTTAAGACATTACTCTGATGGAGAAAAGTCCGTATGGTGCCTATTGTGTTCAATGCCGAATCAATTTCTGTGTTTCATCAACACTCTGAAGGTCCACAGATAACAGAATGCCTCCAGATGTGCTTCGGAAGCTACTACTAGTCTTCCAGGGAACGATCAAAGCGTAGACAGTTTAAGACAATACTCTTACGGAGAAAAGTCCGCATGGTGCTTATTGTGTTTAATGACGATGCAATTTCTGTGTTTCATCAACACTGTGAAGGTCCACAGATTACAGAACGCATCCAGAAGTGCTTCGAAAACTACTACTAGTCTTCCAGTGAACGATCAAAGCGTAGACACTTTAAGACATTACTCCCATGGAGAAAATTCGGCATGGTGCTTATTGTGTTCAATGCCGCTGCAAATTTTGTGTTTCTTCAACACTCTGAAGGTCCACAGATTACAGAATGACTCCAGATGTGCTTCGGAAACTACTACTAGTCTTCCAGGGAACGATCAAAGCGTAGACAGTTTAAGAGATTACTCCCATGGAGAAAAGTCTGCATGGTGCTTATTGTGTTCAATGCCGATGCAATTTCTGTGTTTCATCAACACTCTGAAGGTCCACAGATTACAGGATGCCTCCAGATGTGCTTTGGAAACTACTACTAGTTTTCCAGTGTACGATCAAAGCGTAGACAGTTTAAGACATTACTACCATGGAGGAAAGTCCGAATGGTGCTTATTGTGTTCAATGCCGATGCAATTTCTGTGTTTCATCAATACTCTGAAGGTCCACAGATTACAGAATACCTCCAGATGTGCTTCGGAAACTACTACTAGTCTTCCAGTGTACGATCAAAGTGTAGACAGTTTAAGACATTACTCCCATGGAGAAAAGTCCGCATGGTGCTTATTGTGTTCAATACCGTTGCAATTTCTGTGTTTCATCAACACTCTGAAGGTCCAAAGATTACAGGATGCCTACAGATGTGCTTCGGAAACTACTACTAGTCTTCCAGTGTACAATCAAAGCGTAGACAGTTTAAGACATTACTCCCAAGGTGAAAAGTCCGCATGGTGCTTATTGTGTTCAATGCCGATGAATTTTTGTGTCTCATCAAAACTCTGAAGTTCCACAGATTACAGAATGCCTAAAGATCTGCTTCGGAAACTACTACTAGTCTTATAGTAAACGATCAAAGCATAGACAGTTTAAGACATTACTCCCATGGAGAAAAGTCCACATGGTGCTTGTTGTGTTCAATGCCGATGCAATTTCTGTGTTTCATCAACACTCTTAAGGTCCACAGATTACAGAATGCCTCCAGATGTGCTTTGGAAACTACTACTAGTCTTCCAGTGTACAATCAAAGCGTAGACAGTTTAAGACATTACTCCCAAGGTGAAAAGTCCGCATGGTGCTTATTGTGTTCAATGCCGATGAATTTTTGTGTCTCATCAAAACTCTGAAGTTCCACAGATTACAGAATGCCTAAAGATCTGCTTCGGAAACTACTACTAGTCTTATAGTAAACGATCAAAGCATAGACAGTTTAAGACATTACTCCCATGGAGAAAAGTCCACATGGTGCTTGTTGTGTTCAATGCCGATGCAATTTCTGTGTTTCATCAACACTCTGAAGGTCCACAGATTACAGAATGCCTCCAGATGTGCTTCGGAAACTACTACTAGTCTTCCGGTGTACGATCAAAGCGTAGACAGTTTAAGACATTACTCCCATGGAGAAAAGTCTGCATGGTGCTTATTGTGTTCAATGCCGATGCAGTTTTTGTGTTTCATCAAGTCTCTGAAGGTCCACAGATTACAGAATGCCTCCAGATGTGCTTCGGAAACTACTACTTGTCTTCCAGTGTACGATCAAAGCGTACACACTTTAAGACATTACTCCCGTGGAGAAAAGTCCGCATGGTGCTTATTGTGTTCAATGCCGAATGAATTTCTGTGTTTCATCAACACTCTGATGGTCCAGAAATAACAGAATGCATCCAGATATGCTTCGGAATTTACTACTAGTCTTCCAGTGTACGATCAAAGCGTAGACAGTTTAAGACATTACTCCCAAGGAGAAGAGTCCGCATGGTGCCTATTGTGTTCAATGCTGATGCAATTTCTGTGTTTCATCAACACTCTGAAGGTCCACAAATTACAGAATGCCTCCAGATGTCCTTCGGGAACTACTGCTAGTTTTCCAGTGAACGATCACAGCGTAGACACTTTAAGACATTACTCCCATGTAGAAAATTCTGCATGGTGCTTATTGTGTTCAATGCCGCTGCAATTTTTGTGTTCCACCAACACTCAAGGGTCCACAGATTACAGAATGCCTCCAGATGTGCTTCGGAAACTACTACTAGTCTTCCAGTGTACGATCAAAGCGTAGACAGTTTAAGACATTACTCCCATGGAGAAAAGTCCGCATTGTGCTTATTGTGTTCAATGCCGATGCAATTTTTGTGTTTCATCAATACTCTGAAGGTCCACAGATTACAGAATGCTTCCGGATGTGCTTCGGAAACTACTACTAGTCCTTCCGTGTACGATCAAAGTGTAGACAGTTTAAGACATTACTCCCATGGAGAAAGTCCGCATGGTGTTTATTGTGTTAAATGCCGATGCAATTTCTGTGTTTCATCAACACTCTGAAGGTCCACAGATTACAGAATGTCTCCAGATGTACTTCGGAAACTGCTACTAGTCTTCCAGTGTACAATCAAAGCGTAGACAGTTTAAGACATTACTCCCATGGAGATAAGTCCGCATGGTGCTTATTGTGTTCAATGCCGATGCAGTTTTTGTGTTTCGTCAACACACTGAAGGTCCACAAATTACAGAATGCCTCCAGATGTGCTTCGGAAACTACTACTAGTCTTGCAGGGAACGATCAAAGCGTAGACCGTTTGAGACATTACTCCCATGGAGAAAAGTCCGCATGGTGCCTATTGTGTTCAATGCCGATGCAATTTTTGTGTTTCATCAACACTCTGAAGGTCCACAGATTACAGAATGCCTTCAGATGTGCTTCGGAAACTACTACTAGTCTTCCGGTGTACGATCAAAGCGTAGACAGTTTAAGACATTACTCCCATGGAGAAAAGTCCGCATAGTGCTTATTGTGTTCAATGCCGATGCAGTTTTTGTGTTTCATCAACACTCTGAACGTCCACAGATTAGAGAATGCCTCCAGATGTGCTTCGGAAACTACTACTAGTCTTCCATAGAACGATCAAAGCGTAGACAGTTTGAGACATTACTCCCATGGAGAAAAGTCCGCATGGTGCTTTTTGTGTTCAATGCCGATGCAATTTTTGTGTTTCATCAACACTCTGAAGGTCCACAGATTACAGAATGCCTCCAGATGTGCTTCAGAAACTACTACTAGTCTTCCAGTGTACGATCAAAGCGTAGACAGTTTAAGACATTACTACCACGGAGAAAAGTCCGCATGGCGCTTATTGTGTTCAATGCTGATGCAATTTCTGTGTTTCATCAACACTCTGAAGGTCCAGAGATTACAGAATGCCTCCAGTTGTGCTTCGGAAACTACTACTAGTCTTCCAGTGAACGATCCAAACGTAGACAGTTTAAGACATTACTCCCATGGAGAAAAGTCCGCATGGTGCATATTGTGTTCAATGCCGATTCAATTCCTGTGTTTCATCAACACTCTGAAGGTCCACAGATTACAGAATGCCTCCAGAAGTGCTTCGGAAACTACTACTAGTCTTCCAGTGGACGATCAAAGCGTAGACACTTTAAGACATTACTCCCATGAAGAAAATTCCGCATGGTGCTTATTGTGTTCAATGCCGATGCAATTTTTGTGTTTCATCAACACTCTGAAGGTTCACAGATTACAGAATGCATCCAGATATGTTTCGGAAACTACTACTAGTCTTCCAGTGTACGATCAAAGTATAGACAGTTTAAGACATTACTCCCTTGGAGATAAGTCCGCATTGTGCTTATTGTGTTCAATGCCGATGCAATTTTTGTGTTTCATCAATACTCTGAAGGTCCACAGATTACAGAATGCTTCCAGATGTGCTTCGGAATTTACTACTAGCTTTCCAGTGTACGATCAAAGTGTAGACAGTTTAAGACATTACTCCCATGGAGAAAAGTCCGCATGGTGCTTATTGTGTTCAATGCCGTTGCAATTTCTGTGTTTCATCAACACTCTGAAGGTCCAAAGATTACAGAATGCCTCCAGATGTACTTCGGAAACTACTACTAGTCTTCCAGTGTACAATCAAAGCGTAGACAGTTTAAGACATTACTCCCATGGAGAAAATTCCGCATGGTGCTTATTGTGTTCAAAGCCGATGCAATTTTTGTGTTTCATCAACACCCTGAAGGTCCAAAGATTACAGAATGCATCCAGATGTGCTTCGTAAACTACTGCTAGTCTTCCAGGGAACGATCAAAGCGTAGACAGTTTAAGACATTACTCCCATGGAGAAAAGTCCGCATGGTGCTTATTGTGTTCAATGCTGATGCAATTTCTGTGTTTCATCAACATTCTGAAGGTCCACAGATTACAGAATGCCTCCAGATGTGCTTCGGAAACTACTGCTAGTCTTCCAGTGAACGATCACAGCGTAGACAGTTTAAGACATTACTCTCATGGAGAAAAGTCCCCATGATGCTTATAGTGTTCAATGCCGATAAAATTTCTGTGTTTCATCAACACTCTGAAGGTCCACAGATTACAGAATGCCTCCAGATGTGCTTCGGAAACTACTACTAGTCTTCCAGTGTACGATCAAAGCGTAGAAAGTTTAAGAAATTACTCCCATGGAGAAAAGTCCGTATGGTGCTTATTGTGTTCAATGCCGACGCAATTTCTATGTTTCATCAACACTCTGAAGGTCCACAAATTGCACAATGCCTACAGATGTGTTTCGGAAACTACTACTAGTCTTCCAGTGTACGATCAAAGCGTAGACAGTTTAAGAAATTACTCCCATGGAGAAAAGTCCGCATGGTGCTTATTGTGTTCAATGCCGCTGCAATTTTTGTGTTCCACCAACACTCAAGGGTCCACAGATTACAGAATGCCTCCAGATGTGCTTCGGAAACTACTACTAGTCTTCCAGTGTACGATCAAAGCGTAGACAGTTTAAGACATTACTCCCATGGAGAAAAGTCCGCATTGTGCTTATTGTGTTCAATGCCGATGCAATTTTTGTGTTTCATCAATACTCTGAAGGTCCACAGATTACAGAATGCTTCCGGATGTGCTTCGGAAACTACTACTAGTCCTTCCGTGTACGATCAAAGTGTAGACAGTTTAAGACATTACTCCCATGGAGAAAGTCCGCATGGTGTTTATTGTGTTAAATGCCGATGCAATTTCTGTGTTTCATCAACACTCTGAAGGTCCACAGATTACAGAATGTCTCCAGATGTACTTCGGAAACTGCTACTAGTCTTCCAGTGTACAATCAAAGCGTAGACAGTTTAAGACATTACTCCCATGGAGATAAGTCCGCATGGTGCTTATTGTGTTCAATGCCGATGCAGTTTTTGTGTTTCGTCAACACACTGAAGGTCCACAAATTACAGAATGCCTCCAGATGTGCTTCGGAAACTACTACTAGTCTTGCAGGGAACGATCAAAGCGTAGACCGTTTGAGACATTACTCCCATGGAGAAAAGTCCGCATGGTGCCTATTGTGTTCAATGCCGATGCAATTTTAGTGTTTCATCAACACTCTGAAGGTCCACAGATTACAGAATGCCTTCAGATGTGCTTCGGAAACTACTACTAGTCTTCCGGTGTACGATCAAAGCGTAGACAGTTTAAGACATTACTCCCATGGAGAAAAGTCCGCATAGTGCTTATTGTGTTCAATGCCGATGCAGTTTTTGTGTTTCATCAACACTCTGAACGTCCACAGATTAGAGAATGCCTCCAGATGTGCTTCGGAAACTACTACTAGTCTTCCATAGAACGATCAAAGCGTAGACAGTTTGAGACATTACTCCCATGGAGAAAAGTCCGCATGGTGCTTTTTGTGTTCAATGCCGATGCAATTTTTGTGTTTCATCAACACTCTGAAGGTCCACAGATTACAGAATGCCTCCAGATGTGCTTCAGAAACTACTACTAGTCTTCCAGTGTACGATCAAAGCGTAGACAGTTTAAGACATTACTACCACGGAGAAAAGTCCGCATGGCGCTTATTGTGTTCAATGCTGATGCAATTTCTGTGTTTCATCAACACTCTGAAGGTCCAGAGATTACAGAATGCCTCCAGTTGTGCTTCGGAAACTACTACTAGTCTTCCAGTGAACGATCCAAACGTAGACAGTTTAAGACATTACTCCCATGGAGAAAAGTCCGCATGGTGCATATTGTGTTCAATGCCGATTCAATTCCTGTGTTTCATCAACACTCTGAAGGTCCACAGATTACAGAATGCCTCCAGAAGTGCTTCGGAAACTAATACTAGTCTTCCAGTGGACGATCAAAGCGTAGACACTTTAAGACATTACTCCCATGAAGAAAATTCCGCATGGTGCTTATTGTGTTCAATGCCGATGCAATTTTTGTGTTTCATCAACACTCTGAAGGTTCACAGATTACAGAATGCATCCAGATATGTTTCGGAAACTACTACTAGTCTTCCAGTGTACGATCAAAGTATAGACAGTTTAAGACATTACTCCCTTGGAGATAAGTCCGCATTGTGCTTATTGTGTTCAATGCCGATGCAATTTTTGTGTTTCATCAATACTCTGAAGGTCCACAGATTACAGAATGCTTCCAGATGTGCTTCGGAATTTACTACTAGCTTTCCAGTGTACGATCAAAGTGTAGACAGTTTAAGACATTACTCCCATGGAGAAAAGTCCGCATGGTGCTTATTGTGTTCAATGCCGTTGCAATTTCTGTGTTTCATCAACACTCTGAAGGTCCAAAGATTACAGAATGCCTCCAGATGTACTTCGGAAACTACTACTAGTCTTCCAGTGTACAATCAAAGCGTAGACAGTTTAAGACATTACTCCCATGGAGAAAATTCCGCATGGTGCTTATTGTGTTCAAAGCCGATGCAATTTTTGTGTTTCATCAACACCCTGAAGGTCCAAAGATTACAGAATGCATCCAGATGTGCTTCGTAAACTACTGCTAGTCTTCCAGGGAACGATCAAAGCGTAGACAGTTTAAGACATTACTCCCATGGAGAAAAGTCCGCATGGTGCTTATTGTGTTCAATGCTGATGCAATTTCTGTGTTTCATCAACATTCTGAAGGTCCACAGATTACAGAATGCCTCCAGATGTGCTTCGGAAACTACTGCTAGTCTTCCAGTGAACGATCACAGCGTAGACAGTTTAAGACATTACTCTCATGGAGAAAAGTCCCCATGATGCTTATAGTGTTCAATGCCGATAAAATTTCTGTGTTTCATCAACACTCTGAAGGTCCACAGATTACAGAATGCCTCCAGATGTGCTTCGGAAACTACTACTAGTCTTCCAGTGTACGATCAAAGCGTAGAAAGTTTAAGAAATTACTCCCATGGAGAAAAGTCCGTATGGTGCTTATTGTGTTCAATGCCGACGCAATTTCTATGTTTCATCAACACTCTGAAGGTCCACAAATTGCACAATGCCTACAGATGTGTTTCGGAAACTACTACTAGTCTTCCAGTGTACGATCAAAGCGTAGACAGTTTAAGAAATTACTCCCATGGAGAAAAGTCCGCATGGTGCTTATTGTGTTCAATGCCGATGCAATTTCTGTGTTTCATCAACACTCTGAAGGTCCACAGATTACAGAATGCATCCAGATGTGCTTCGGAAACTACTACTAGTCTTCCAGGGTACGATCAAAGCTTAGACAGTTTAAGACATTACTCCCAAGGAGAAAAGTCCGCATGGAGCTTATTGTTTTCAATGCCGATGAATTTTTGTGTCTCATCAGAACTCTGAAGCTCCACAGATTACAGAATGACTAAAGATCTGCTTCGGAAAATACTACTAGTCTTATAGTAAACGATCAAAACATAGACAGTTTAAGACATTACTCCCAATGAGAAAAGTCCGCATGGTGCTTATTGTGTTCAATGCCGATTGAATTTCTTTGTTTCATCACACTGTGAAGGTCCACAGATTACAGAATGCATCCAGATGTGCTCCGGAAACTACTACTAGTCTTCCAGTGTACGATCAAAGCGTAGACAGTTTAAGACATTACTACCATGGAGAAAAGTCGCACGGGGCTTATTGTGTTCAATGCTGATGTAATTTCTGTGTTTCATCAACACTCTGAAGGTCCAGAGATTACAGAATGCCTCCAGTTGTGCTTCAGAAACTACTACTAGTCTTCCAGTGAACGATCAATACGTAGACAGTTTAAGACATTACTCCCATGGAGAAAAGTCCGCATGGTGCATATTGTGTTCAATGTCGATTCAATTCCTGTGTTTCATCAACACTCTGAAGGTCCACAGATTACAGAATGCCTCCAGATGTGCTTCGGAAACTACTACTAGTCTTCCAGTGTACGATCAAAGCGTAGACAGTTTAAGACATTACTACCATGGAGAAAAGTCCGCATGGCGCTTATTGTGTTCAATGCTGATGCAATTTCTGTGTTTCATCAACACTCTGAAGGTCCAGAGATTACAGAATGCCTCCAGATGTGCTTCGGAAACTACTACTAGTCTTCCAGTGTACGATCAAAGTGTAGACAGTTTAAGACATTACTCCCATGGAGAAAAGTCCGCATGGTGCTTATTGTGTTCAATACCGTTGCAATTTCTGTGTTTCATCAACACTCTGAAGGTCCAAAGATTACAGAATGCCTACAGATGTGCTTCGGAAACTACTACTAGTCTTCCAGTGTTCAATCAAAGCGTACACAGTTTAAGACATTACTCCCAAGGTGAAAAGTCCGCATGGTGTTTATTGTGTTCAATGCCGATGAATTTTTGTGTCTCATCAAAACTCTGAAGTTCCACAGATTACAGAATGCCTAAAGATCTGCTTCGGAAACTACTACTAGTCTTATAGTAAACGATCAAAGCATAGACAGTTTAAGACATTACTCCCATGGAGAAAAGTCCACATGGTGCTTGTTGTGTTCAATGCCGATGCAATTTCTGTGTTTCATCAACACTCTTAAGGTCCACAGATTACAGAATGCCTCCAGATGTGCTTTGGAAACTACTACTAGTCTTCCAGTGTACAATCAAAGCGTAGACAGTTTAAGACATTACTCCCAAGGTGAAAAGTCCGCATGGTGCTTATTGTGTTCAATGCCGATGAATTTTTGTGTCTCATCAAAACTCTGAAGTTCCACAGATTACAGAATGCCTAAAGATCTGCTTCGGAAACTACTACTAGTCTTATAGTAAACGATCAAAGCATAGACAGTTTAAGACATTACTCCCATGGAGAAAAGTCCACATGGTGCTTGTTGTGTTCAATGCCGATGCAATTTCTGTGTTTCATCAACACTCTGAAGGTCCACAGATTACAGAATGCCTCCAGATGTGCTTCGGAAACTACTACTAGTCTTCCGGTGTACGATCAAAGCGTAGACAGTTTAAGACATTACTCCCATGGAGAAAAGTCTGCATGGTGCTTATTGTGTTCAATGCCGATGCAGTTTTTGTGTTTCATCAAGTCTCTGAAGGTCCACAGATTACAGAATGCCTCCAGATGTGCTTCGGAAACTACTACTTGTCTTCCAGTGTACGATCAAAGCGTACACACTTTAAGACATTACTCCCGTGGAGAAAAGTCCGCATGGTGCTTATTGTGTTCAATGCCGAATGAATTTCTGTGTTTCATCAACACTCTGATGGTCCAGAAATAACAGAATGCATCCAGATATCCTTCGGAAACTACTACTAATCTTCCAGGGAACGATCAAAGCGTAGACAGTTTAAGACATTACTCCCAAGGAGAAGAGTCCGCATGGTGCCTATTGTGTTCAATGCTGATGCAATTTCTGTGTTTCATCAACACTCTGAAGGTCCACAAATTACAGAATGCCTCCAGATGTCCTTCGGGAACTACTGCTAGTTTTCCAGTGAACGATCACAGCGTAGACAGTTTAAGACATTACTCCGATGGAGAAAAGTCCGTATGGTGCCTATTCTGCTCTATGCCGAATCAATTTCTGTGTTTCATCAACACTCTGAAGGTCCACAGATTACAGAATGCATCCAGAAGTGCTTCGGAAACTACTACTAGTCTTCCACTGAACGATCAAAGCGTAGACACTTTAAGACATTACTCCCATGTAGAAAATTCTGCATGGTGCTTATTGTGTTCAATGCCGCTGCAATTTTTGTGTTCCACCAACACTCAAGGGTCCACAGATTACAGAATGCCTCCAGATGTGCTTCGGAAACTACTACTAGTCTTCCAGTGTACGATCAAAGCGTAGACAGTTTAAGACATTACTCCCATGGAGAAAAGTCCGCATTGTGCTTATTGTGTTCAATGCCGATGCAATTTTTGTGTTTCATCAATACTCTGAAGGTCCACAGATTACAGAATGCTTCCGGATGTGCTTCGGAAACTACTACTAGTCCTCCCGTGTACGATCAAAGTGTAGGCAGTTTAAGACATTACTCCCATGGAGAAAGTCCGCATGGTGTTTATTGTGTTAAATGCCGATGCAATTTCTGTGTTTCATCAACACTCTGAAGGTCCACAGATTACAGAATGTCTCCAGATGTACTTCGGAAACTGCTACTAGTCTTCCAGTGTACAATCAAAGCGTAGACAGTTTAAGACATTACTCCCATGGAGATAAGTCCGCATGGTGCTTATTGTGTTCAATGCCGATGCAGTTTTTGTGTTTCGTCAACACACTGAAGGTCCACAAATTACAGAATGCCTCCAGATGTGCTTCGGAAACTACTACTAGTCTTGCAGGGAACGATCAAAGCGTAGACCGTTTGAGACATTACTCCCATGGAGAAAAGTCCGCATGGTGCCTATTGTGTTCAATGCCGATGCAATTTTTGTGTTTCATCAACACTCTGAAGGTCCACAGATTACAGAATGCCTCCAGATGTGCTTCGGAAACTACTACTAGTCTTCCGGTGTACGATCAAAGCGTAGACAGTTTAAGACATTACTCCCATGGAGAAAAGTCCGCATAGTGCTTATTGTGTTCAATGCCGATGCAGTTTCTGTGTTTCATCAACACTCTGAACGTCCACAGATTAGAGAATGCCTCCAGATGTGCTTCGGAAACTACTACTAGTCTTCCATAGAACGATCAAAGCGTAGACAGATTGAGACATTACTCCCATGGAGAAAAGTCCGCATGGTGCTTTTTGTGTTCAATGCCGATGCAATTTTTGTGTTTCATCAACACTCTGAAGGTCCACAGATTACAGAATGCCTCCAGATGTGCTTCAGAAACTACTACTAGTCTTCCAGTGTACGATCAAAGCGTAGACAGTTTAAGACATTACTACCACGGAGAAAAGTCCGCATGGCGCTTATTGTGTTCAATGCTGATGCAATTTCTGTGTTTCATCAACACTCTGAAGGTCCAGAGATTACAGAATGCCTCCAGTTGTGCTTCGGAAACTACTACTAGTCTTCCAGTGAACGATCCAAACGTAGACAGTTTAAGACATTACTCCCATGGAGAAAAGTCCGCATGGTCCATATTGTGTTCAATGCCGATTCAATTCCTGTGTTTCATCAACACTCTGAAGGTCCACAGATTACAGAATGCCTCCAGAAGTGCTTCGGAAACTACTACTAGTCTTCCAGTGGACGATCAAAGCGTAGACACTTTAAGACATTACTCCCATGAAGAAAATTCCGCATGGTGCTTATTGTGTTCAATGCCGATGCAATTTTTGGGTTTCATCAACACTCTGAAGGTTCACAGATTACAGAATGCATCCAGATATGTTTCGGAAACTACTACTAGTCTTCCAGTGTACGATCAAAGTATAGACAGTTTAAGACATTACTCCCTTGGAGATAAGTCCGCATTGTGCTTATTGTGTTCAATGCCGATGCAATTTTTGTGTTTCATCAATACTCTGAAGGTCCACAGATTACAGAATGCTTCCAGATGTGCTTCGGAATTTACTACTAGTTTTCCAGTGTACGATCAAAGTGTAGACAGTTTAAGACATTACTCCCATGGAGAAAAGTCCGCATGGTGCTTATTGTGTTCAATGCCGTTGCAATTTCTGTGTTTCATCAACACTCTGAAGGTCCAAAGATTACAGAATGCCTCCAGATGTACTTCGGAAACTACTACTAGTCTTCCAGTGTACAATCAAAGCGTAGACAGTTTAAGACATTACTCCCATGGAGAAAATTCCGCATGGTGCTTATTGTGTTCAAAGCCGATGCAATTTTTGTGTTTCATCAACACCCTGAAGGTCCACAGATTACAGAATGCATCCAGATGTGCTTCGTAAACTACTGCTAGTCTTCCAGGGAACGATCAAAGCGTAGACAGTTTAAGACATTACTCCCATGGAGAAAAGTCCGCATGGTGCTTATTGTGTTCAATGCTGATGCAATTTCTGTGTTTCATCAACACTCTGAAGGTCCACAGATTACAGAATGCCTCCAGATGTGCTTCGGAAACTACTACTTGTCTTCCAGTGTACGATCAAAGCGTACACACTTTAAGACATTACTCCCGTGGAGAAAAGTCCGCATGGTGCTTATTGTGTTCAATGCCGAATGAATTTCTGTGTTTCATCAACACTCTGATGGTCCAGAAATAACAGAATGCATCCAGATATCCTTCGGAAACTACTACTAATCTTCCAGGGAACGATCAAAGCGTAGACAGTTTAAGACATTACTCCCAAGGAGAAGAGTCCGCATGGTGCCTATTGTGTTCAATGCTGATGCAATTTCTGTGTTTCATCAACACTCTGAAGGTCCACAAATTACAGAATGCCTCCAGATGTCCTTCGGGAACTACTGCTAGTTTTCCAGTGAACGATCACAGCGTAGACAGTTTAAGACATTACTCCGATGGAGAAAAGTCCGTATGGTGCCTATTCTGCTCTATGCCGAATCAATTTCTGTGTTTCATCAACACTCTGAAGGTCCACAGATTACAGAATGCATCCAGAAGTGCTTCGGAAACTACTACTAGTCTTCCACTGAACGATCAAAGCGTAGACACTTTAAGACATTACTCCCATGTAGAAAATTCTGCATGGTGCTTATTGTGTTCAATGCCGCTGCAATTTTTGTGTTCCACCAACACTCAAGGGTCCACAGATTACAGAATGCCTCCAGATGTGCTTCGGAAACTACTACTAGTCTTCCAGTGTACGATCAAAGCGTAGACAGTTTAAGACATTACTCCCATGGAGAAAAGTCCGCATTGTGCTTATTGTGTTCAATGCCGATGCAATTTTTGTGTTTCATCAATACTCTGAAGGTCCACAGATTACAGAATGCTTCCGGATGTGCTTCGGAAACTACTACTAGTCCTCCCGTGTACGATCAAAGTGTAGGCAGTTTAAGACATTACTCCCATGGAGAAAGTCCGCATGGTGTTTATTGTGTTAAATGCCGATGCAATTTCTGTGTTTCATCAACACTCTGAAGGTCCACAGATTACAGAATGTCTCCAGATGTACTTCGGAAACTGCTACTAGTCTTCCAGTGTACAATCAAAGCGTAGACAGTTTAAGACATTACTCCCATGGAGATAAGTCCGCATGGTGCTTATTGTGTTCAATGCCGATGCAGTTTTTGTGTTTCGTCAACACACTGAAGGTCCACAAATTACAGAATGCCTCCAGATGTGCTTCGGAAACTACTACTAGTCTTGCAGGGAACGATCAAAGCGTAGACCGTTTGAGACATTACTCCCATGGAGAAAAGTCCGCATGGTGCCTATTGTGTTCAATGCCGATGCAATTTTTGTGTTTCATCAACACTCTGAAGGTCCACAGATTACAGAATGCCTCCAGATGTGCTTCGGAAACTACTACTAGTCTTCCGGTGTACGATCAAAGCGTAGACAGTTTAAGACATTACTCCCATGGAGAAAAGTCCGCATAGTGCTTATTGTGTTCAATGCCGATGCAGTTTCTGTGTTTCATCAACACTCTGAACGTCCACAGATTAGAGAATGCCTCCAGATGTGCTTCGGAAACTACTACTAGTCTTCCATAGAACGATCAAAGCGTAGACAGATTGAGACATTACTCCCATGGAGAAAAGTCCGCATGGTGCTTTTTGTGTTCAATGCCGATGCAATTTTTGTGTTTCATCAACACTCTGAAGGTCCACAGATTACAGAATGCCTCCAGATGTGCTTCAGAAACTACTACTAGTCTTCCAGTGTACGATCAAAGCGTAGACAGTTTAAGACATTACTACCACGGAGAAAAGTCCGCATGGCGCTTATTGTGTTCAATGCTGATGCAATTTCTGTGTTTCATCAACACTCTGAAGGTCCAGAGATTACAGAATGCCTCCAGTTGTGCTTCGGAAACTACTACTAGTCTTCCAGTGAACGATCCAAACGTAGACAGTTTAAGACATTACTCCCATGGAGAAAAGTCCGCATGGTCCATATTGTGTTCAATGCCGATTCAATTCCTGTGTTTCATCAACACTCTGAAGGTCCACAGATTACAGAATGCCTCCAGAAGTGCTTCGGAAACTACTACTAGTCTTCCAGTGGACGATCAAAGCGTAGACACTTTAAGACATTACTCCCATGAAGAAAATTCCGCATGGTGCTTATTGTGTTCAATGCCGATGCAATTTTTGGGTTTCATCAACACTCTGAAGGTTCACAGATTACAGAATGCATCCAGATATGTTTCGGAAACTACTACTAGTCTTCCAGTGTACGATCAAAGTATAGACAGTTTAAGACATTACTCCCTTGGAGATAAGTCCGCATTGTGCTTATTGTGTTCAATGCCGATGCAATTTTTGTGTTTCATCAATACTCTGAAGGTCCACAGATTACAGAATGCTTCCAGATGTGCTTCGGAATTTACTACTAGTTTTCCAGTGTACGATCAAAGTGTAGACAGTTTAAGACATTACTCCCATGGAGAAAAGTCCGCATGGTGCTTATTGTGTTCAATGCCGTTGCAATTTCTGTGTTTCATCAACACTCTGAAGGTCCAAAGATTACAGAATGCCTCCAGATGTACTTCGGAAACTACTACTAGTCTTCCAGTGTACAATCAAAGCGTAGACAGTTTAAGACATTACTCCCATGGAGAAAATTCCGCATGGTGCTTATTGTGTTCAAAGCCGATGCAATTTTTGTGTTTCATCAACACCCTGAAGGTCCACAGATTACAGAATGCATCCAGATGTGCTTCGTAAACTACTGCTAGTCTTCCAGGGAACGATCAAAGCGTAGACAGTTTAAGACATTACTCCCATGGAGAAAAGTCCGCATGGTGCTTATTGTGTTCAATGCTGATGCAATTTCTGTGTTTCATCAACACTCTGAAGGTCCACAGATTACAGAATGCCTCCAGATGTGCTTCGGAAACTACTACTAGTCTTCCAGTGTACGATCAAAGCGTAGACAGTTTAAGACATTACTCCCATGGAGAAAAGTCCGTATGGTGCTTATTGTGTTCAATGCCGACGCAATTTCTATGTTTCATCAACACTCTGAAGGTCCACAAATTGCACAATGCCTACAGATGTGTTTCGGAAACTACTACTAGTCTTCCAGTGTACGATCAAAGCGTAGACAGTTTAAGAAATTACTCCCATGGAGAAAAGTCCGCATGGTGCTTATTGTGTTCAATGCCGATGCAATTTCTGTGTTTCATCAACACTCTGAAGGTCCACAGATTACAGAATGCATCCAGATGTGCTTCGGAAACTACTACTAGTCTTCCAGGGTACGATCAAAGCTTAGACGGTTTAAGACATTACTCCCAAGGAGAAAAGTCCGCATGGAGCTTATTGTTTTCAATGCCGATGAATTTTTGTGTCTCATCAGAACTCTGAAGCTCCACAGATTACAGAATGACTAAAGATCTGCTTCGGAAAATACTACTAGTCTTATAGTAAACGATCAAAACATAGACAGTTTAAGACATTACTCCCAAGGAGAAAAGTCCGCATGGTGCTTATTGTGTTCAATGCCGATTGAATTTCTTTGTTTCATCACACTGTGAAGGTCCACAGATTACAGAATTCATCCAGATGTGCTTCGGAAACTACTACCAGTCTTCCAGTGTACGATCAAAGCGTAGACAGTTTAAGACATTACTACCATGGAGAAAAGTCCGCATGGGGCTTATTGTGTTCAATGCTGATGTAATTTCTGTGTTTCATCAACACTCTGAAGGTCCAGAGATTACAGAATGCCTCCAGTTGTGCTTCAGAAACTACTACTAGTCTTCCAGTGAACGATCAATACGTAGACAGTTTAAGACATTACTCCCATGGAGAAAAGTCCGCATGGTGCATATTGTGTTCAATGTCGATTCAATTCCTGTGTTTCATCAACACTCTGAAGGTCCACAGATTACAGAGTGCCTCCAGATGTGCTTCGGAAACTACTACTAGTCTTCCAGTGTACGATCAAAGCGTAGACAGTTTAAGACATTACTACCATGGAGAAAAGTCCGCATGGCGCTTATTGTGTTCAATGCTGATGCAATTTCTGTGTTTCATCAACACTCTGAAGGTCCAGAGATTACAGAATGCCTCCAGATGTGCTTCGGAAACTACTACTAGTCTTCCAGTGTACAATCAAAGCGTAGACAGTTTAAGACATTACTCCCAAGGAGAAAAGTCCGCATGGAGCTTATTGTTTTCAATGCCGATGAATTTTTGTGTCTCATCAAAACTCTGAAGGTCCACAGATTACAGAATGCCTAAAGATCTGCTTCGGAAAATACTACTAGTCTTATAGTAAACGATCAAATCATAGACAGTTTAAGACATTACTCCCATGGAGAAAAGTCCACATGGTGCTTGTTGTGCTCAATGCCGATGGAATTTCTGTGTTTCATCAACACTCTGAAGGTCCACAGATTACAGAATGCCTCCAGATGTGCTTTGGAAACTACTACTAGTCTTCCGGTGTACGATCAAATCGTAGACAGTTTAAGACATTACTACCATGGAGGAAAGTCCGCATGGTGCTTATTGTGTTCAATGCCGATGCAATTTTTGTGTTTCATCAATACTCTAAAGGTCCACGGATTACAGAATGCCTCCAGGTGTGCTTCGGAAACTACTACTAGTCTTCTAGTGTACGATCAAAGCGTAGACAGTTTAAGACATTACTCTGATGGTGAAAAGGCCGTATGGTGCCTATTGTGTTCAATGCCGAATCTAATTCTGTGTTTCATCAACACTCTGAAGGTCCACAGATAACAGAATGCCTCCAGATGTGCTTCGGAAGATACTACTAGTCTTCCAGGGAACGATCAAAGCGTAGACAGTTTAAGACATTACTCTTAAGGACAAAAGTCCGCATGGTGCTTATTGTGTTTAATGACGATGCAATTTCTGTGTTTCATCAACACTGTGAAGGTCCACAGATTACAGAACGCATCCAGAAGTGCTTCGAAAACTACTACTAGTCTTCCAGTGAACGATCAAAGCGTAGACACTTTAAGACATTACTCCCATGGAGAAAATTCGGCATGGTGCTTATTGTGTTCAATGCCGCTGCAAATTTTTTGTTTCTTCAACACTCTGAAGGTCCACAGATTACAGAATGCCTCCAGATGTGCATCGGAAACTACTACTAGTCTTCCAGGGAACGATCAAAGCGTAGACAGTTTAAGAGATTACTCCCATGGAGAAAAGTCTGCATGGTGCTTATTGTGTTCAATGCCGATGCAATTTCTGTGTTTCATCAACACTCTGAAGGTCCACAGATTACAGGATGCCTCCAGATGTGCTTTGGAAACTACTACTAGTTTTCCAGTGTACGATCAAAGCGTAGACAGTTTAAGACATTACTACCATGGAGAAAAGTCCGCATGGCGCTTGTTGTGTTCAATGCTGATGCAATTTCTGTGTTTCATCAACACTCTGAAGGTCCAGAGATTACAGAATGCCTCCAGAAGTGCTTCGGAAACTACTACTAGTCTTCCTGTGAACGATCAATACGTAGTTTAAGACATTACTCCCATGGAGAAAAGTCCGCATGGTGCATATTGTGTTCAATGTCGATTCAATTCCTGTGTTTTATCATGACGCTGAAGGTCCACAGATTACAGAATGCCTCCAGAAGTGCTTCGGAAACTACTACTAGTCTTCCAGTGGACGATCAAAGCGTAAGCACTTTAAGACATTACTCCCATGAAGAAAATTCCGCATGGTGCTTATTGTGTTCAATGCCGATGCAATTTTTGTGTTTCATCAACACCCTGAAGGTTCACAGATTACAGAATGCATCCAGATGTGTTTCGGAAACTACTACTAGTGTTCCAGTGTACGATCAAAGTGTAGACAGTTTAAGACATTACGCCCTTGGAGATAAGTCCGCATTGTGCTTATTGTGTTAAATGCCGATGCAATTTTTGTGTTTCATCATTACTCTGAATGTCCACAGATTAAAGAATGCTTCCAGATGTGCTTCGGAATTTACTACTAGTCTTCCAGTGTACGATCAAAGTTTAGACAGTTTAAGACATTACTCCCATGGAGAAAAGTGCGCATGGTGCTTATTGTGTTCAATGCCGTTGCAACCTCCGGTGTTCATCAACACTCTGAAGGTCCAAAGATTACAGAATGCCTCCAGATGTGCTTCGGAAACTACTACTAGTCTTCCAGGGAACGATCAAAGCGTAGAAAGTTTGAGACATTACTCCCTTGGAGGAAAGTCCGCATGGTGCTTATTGTGTTCAATGCCGATGAATTTTTGTGTCTCATCAAAACTCTGAAGGTCCACCGATTACAGAATGCCTAAAAATCTGCTTCGGAAACTACTACTAGTCTTATAGTAAACGATCAAAGCATAGACAGTTTAAGACATTACTCCCATGGAGAAAAGTCCACATGGTGCTTGTTGTGTTCAATGCCGATGCAATTTCTGTGTTTCATCAACACTCTGAAGGTCCACAGATTACAGAATGCCTCCAGATATGCTTTGGAAACTACTACTAGTCTTCCAGTGTACGATCAAATCGTAGAGAGTTTAAGACATTACTACCATGGAGGAAAGTCCGCATGGTGCTTAATGTGTTCAATGCCGATGCAATTTTTGTGTTTCATCAATACTCTAAAGGTCCACAGATTACAGAATGCCTCCAGGTGTGCTTCGGAAACTACTACTAGTCTTCTAGTGTACGATCAAAGCGTAGACAGTTTAAGACATTACTCTGATGGAGAAAAGTCCGTATGGTGCCTATTGTGTTCAATGCCGAATCAATTTCTGTGTTTCATCAACACTCTGAAAGTCCACAGATAACAGAATGCCTCCAGATGTGCTTCGGAAGCTACTACTAGTCTTCCAGGGAACGATCAAAGCGTAGACAGTTTAAGACAATACTCTTACGGAGAAAAGTCCGCATGGTGCTTATTGTGTTTAATGACGATGCAATTTCTGTGTTTCATCAACACTGTGAAGGTCCACAGATTACAGAACGCATCCAGAAGTGCTTCGAAAACTACTACTAGTCCTCCAGTGAACGATCAAAGCGTAGACACTTTAAGACATTACTCCCATGGAGAAAATTCGGCATGGTGCTTATTGTGTTCAATGCCGCTGCAAATTTTGTGTTTCTTCAACACTCTGAAGGTCCACAGATTACAGAATGCCTCCAGATGTTCTTCGGAAACTACTACTAGTCTTCCAGGGAACGATCAAAGCGTAGACAGTTTAAGAGATTACTCCCATGGAGAAAAGTCTGCATGGTGCTTATTGTGTTCAATGCCGATGCAATTTCTGTGTTTCATCAACACTATGAAGGTCCACAGATTACAGGATGCCTCCAGATGTGCTTTGGAAACTACTACTAGTTTACCAGTGTACGATCAAAGCGTAGACAGTTTAAGACATTACTACCATGGAGGAAAGTCCGCATGGTGCTTATTGTGTTCAATGCCGATGCAATTTCTGTGTTTCATCAATACTCTGAAGGTCCACAGATTACAGAATACCTCCAGATGTGCTTCGGAAACTACTACTAGTCTTCCAGTGTACGATCAAAGTGTAGACAGTTTAAGACATTACTCCCAAGGTGAAAAGTCCGCATGGTGCTTATTGTGTTCAATGCCGATGAATTTTTGTGTCTCATCAAAACTCTGAAGTTCCACAGATTACAGAATGCCTAAAGATCTGCTTCGGAAACTACTACTAGTCTTATAGTAAACGATCAAAGCATAGACAGTTTAAGACATTACTCCCATGGAGAAAAGTCCACATGGTGCTTGTCGTGTTCAATGCCGATGCAATTTCTGTGTTTCATCAACACTCTTAAGGTCCACAGATTACAGAATGCCTCCAGATGTGCTTTGGAAACTACTACTAGTCTTCCAGTGTACGATCAAATCGTATAGAGTTTAAGACATTTCTACCATGGAGGAAAGTCCGCATGGTGCTTATTGTGTTCAATGCCGATGCAATTTTTGTGTTTAATCAACACCCTGAAGGTTCACAGATTACAGAACGCATCCAGAAGTGCTTCGAAAACTACTACTAGTCTTCCAGTGAACGATCAAAGCGTAGACACTTTAAGACATTACTCCCATGGAGAAAATTCGGCATGGTGCTTATTGTGTTCAATGCCGCTGCAAATTTTGTGTTTCTTCAACACTCTGAAGGTCCACAGATTACAGAATGCCTCCAGATGTGCTTCGGAAACTACTACTAGTCTTCCAGGGAACGATCAAAGCGTAGACAGTTTAAGAGATTACTCCCATGGAGAAAAGTCTGCATGGTGCTTATTGTGTTCAATGCCGATGCAATTTCTGTGTTTCATCAACACTCTGAAGGTCCACAGATTACAGGATGCCTCCAGATGTGCTTTAAAAATTTCTACTAGTTTTCCAGTGTACGATCAAAGCGTAGACAGTTTAAGACATTACTACCATGGAGGAAAGTCCGCATGGTGCTTATTGTGTTCAATGCCGATGCAATTTTTGTGTTTCATCAATACTCTGAAGGTCCACAGATTACAGAATACCTCCAGATGTGCTTCGGAAACTACTACTAGTCTTCCAGTGTACGATCAAAGTGTAGACAGTTTAAGACATTACTCCCATGGAGAAAAGTCCGCATGGTGCTTATTGTGTTCAATACCGTTGCAATTTCTGTGTTTCATCAACACTCTGAAGGTCCAAAGATTACAGAATGCCTACAGATGTGCTTCGGAAACTACTACTAGTCTTCCAGTGTACAATCAAAACGTAGACAGTTTAAGACATTACTCCCAAGGTGAAAAGTCCGCATGGTGCTTATTGTGTTCAATGCCGATGAATTTTTGTGTCTCATCAAAACTCTGAAGTTCCACAGATTACAGAATGCCTAAAGATCTGCTTCGGAAACTACTACTAGTCTTATAGTAAACGATCAAAGCATAGACAGTTTAAGACATTACTCCCATGGAGAAAAGTCCACATGGTGCTTGTTGTGTTCAATGCCGATGCAATTTCTGTGTTTCATCAACACTCTGAAGGTCCACAGATTACAGAATGCCTCCAGATGTGCTTTGGAAACTACTACTAGTCTTCCAGTGTACGATCAAATCGTATAGAGTTTAAGACATTTCTACCATGGAGGAAAGTCCGCATGGTGCTTATTGTGTTCAATGCCGATGCAATTTTTGTGTTTCATCAATACTCTGAAGGTCCACAGATTACAGAATACCTCCAGATGTGCTTCGGAAACTACTACTATTCTTCCAGGGAACGATCAAAGCGTAGAAAGTTTGAGACATTACTCCCATGGAGGAAAGTCCACATGGAGCTTATTGTGTTCAATGCCGATGCAATTTTTGTGTTTCATCAACACTCTGAAGGTCCACAGATTACAGAATGCATCCAGATGTGCTTCGGAAACTACTACTAGTCTTCCAGGGAACGATCAAAGCGTAGACAGTTTAAGACATTACTCTGATGGAGAAAAGTCCGTATGGTGCCTATTGTGTTCAATGCCGAATCAATTTCTGTGTTTCATCAACACTCTGAAGGTCCACAGATAACAGAATGCCTCCAGATGTGCTTCGGAAACTACTACTAGTCTTCCAGGGAACGATCAAAGCGTAGACAGTTTAAGACATTACTCATAAGGAGAAAAGTCCGCATGGTGCATATTGTGTTTAATGCAGTTGCAATTTCTGTGTTTCATCAACACTGTGAAGGTCCACAGATTACAGAACGCATCCAGAAGTGCTTCGGAAACTACTACTAGTATTCCAGTGAACGATCAAAGCGTAGACACTTTAAGACATTACTCCCATGGAGAAAATTCGGCATGGTGCTTATTATGTTCCATGCCGCTGCAAATATTGTGTTTCTTCAACACTCTGAAGGTCCACAGATTACAGAATGCCTCCAGATGTGCTTCGGAAACTACTACTAGTCTTCCAGTGTACGATCAAAGCGTAGACAGTTTAAGACATTACTCCCATGGAGAAAAGTCCGCATGGTGCTTATTGTGTTCAATGCCGATGCAGTTTTTGTGTTTCATCAACACTCTGATCGTCCACAGATTAGAGAATGCCTCCAGATGTGCTTCGGAAACTACTACTAGTCTTCCAGGGAACGATCAAAGCGTAGACAGTTTGAGACATTACTCCCATGGAGAAAAGTCCGCATGGTGCTTATTGTGTTCAATGCCGATGCAATTTTTGTGTTTCATCAAAACTCTGAAGGTCCACAGATTACAGAATGCATCCAGATATGCTTCGGGAACTACTACTAGTCTTCCAGGGAACGATCAAACTGTAGACGGTTTAAGGCATTACTCCCATGGAGAAAAGTCCGCATGGTGCTTATTGTGTTCAATGCCGATGCAATTTCTGTGTTTCATCAACACTCTGAAGGTCCAGAGATTACAGAATCCTCCAGTTGTGCTTCGGAAACTACTACTAGCCTTCCAGTGAACGATCAAATCGTAGACACTTTAAGACATTACTCCCATGAAGAAAATTCCGCATGGTGCTTATTGTGTTCAATGCCGATGCAATTTTTGTGTTTCATCAACACTCTGAAGGTTCACACATTACAGATGTCTCCAGATGTGTTTCGGAAACTACTACTAGTCTTCCAGTGTACGATCAAAGCGTAGACAGTTTAAGACATTACTCCCTTGGAGATAAGACCGCATTGTGCTTATTGTGTTCAATGCCGATGTAATTTTTGTGTTTCATCAATACTCTGAAGGTCCACAGACTACAGAATGCTTTCAGATGTGCTTCGGAATTTACTACTAGTCTTCCAGTGTACGATCAAAGTGTAGACAGTTTAAGACATTACTCCCATGGAGAAAAGTCCGCATGGTGCTTATTGTGATCAATGCCGTTGCAATATCTGTGTTTCATCAACAGTCTGAAGGTCCAAAGATTACAGAATGCCTCCAGATGTGCTTCGGAAACTGCTACAAGTCTTCCAGTGTACAATCAAAGCGTAGACAGTTTAAGACATTACTCCCATGGAGAAAAGTCCGCATGGTACATATTGTGTTCAATGCCAATGCAGTTTTTGTGTTTCATCAACACTCTCAACGTCCACAGATTACAGAATGCCTCCAAATGTTCTTCGGAAACTACTACTAGTCTTCCATGGAACGATCAAATCGTAGACAGTTTGAGACATTATTCCCATGGAGAAAAGTCCGCATGGTGCTTATTGTGTTCAATGCCGATGCAATTTTTGTGTTTCATCAAAACTCTGAAGGTCCACAGATTACAGAATGCATCCAGATATGCCTCGGGAACTACTACTAGTCTTCCAGGGAACGATCAAACTGTAGACAGTTTAAGGCGTTACTCCCATGGAGAAAAGACCGCATGGTGCTTATTGTGTTCAATGCCGATGCAATTTCTGTGTTTCATCAACACTCTGAAGGTCCACAGATTACAGAATGCCTCCAGATGTGCTTTAGAAACTACTACAAGTCTTCCAGGGAACGATCAAAGCGTAGACAGTTTGAGACATTACTCCCATGGAGAAAAGTCTGCATGGTGCTTATTGTGTTCAATGCCGATGCAATTTCTGTGTTTCATCAACACTCTGAAGGTCCACAGATTACAGAATGCCTCCAGATGTGCTTCGGAAACTACTACTAGTCTTCCAGTGTACGATCAAAGCGTAGACAGTTTAAGACATTACTCCCATGGAGAAAAGTCCGCATGGCTCTTATTGTGTTCAATGCTGATGCAATTTCTGTGTTTCATCAACACTCTGAAGGTCCAGAGATTACAGAATCCTCCAGTTGTGCTTCGGAAACTACTACTAGTCTTCCAGTGAACGATCAAAACATAGACACTTTAAGACATTACTCCCATGAAGAAAATTCCGCATGGTGCTTATTGTGTTCAATGCCGATGCAATTTTTGTGTTTCATCAACACTCTGAAGGTTCACACATTACAGAATGCCTCCAGATGTGTTTAGGAAACTACTACTAGTCTTCCAGTGTACGATCAAAGCGTAGACAGTTTAAGACATTACTCCCTTGGAGATAAGACCGCATTGTGCTTATTGTGTTCAATGCCGATGCAATTTTTGTGTTTCATCAATACTCTGAAGGTCCACAGACTACAGAATGCTTCCAGATGTGCTTCGGAATTTACTACTAGTCTTCCAGTGTACGATCAAAGTGTAGACAGTTTAAGACATTACTCCCATGGAGAAAAGTACGCATGGTGATTATTGTGTTCAATGCCGATGCAATTTCTGTGTTTCATCAACACTCTGAAGGTCTACAGATTACAGAATGCCTCCAGATGTGCTTTAGAAACTACTACTAGGCTTCCAGGGAACGATCAATGCGTAGACAGTTTAAGACATTACTCCCAAGGAGAAAAGTCCGCATGGTGCTTATTGTGTTCAATGCCGATGAATTTTTGTGTCTCATCAAAACTCTGAAGGTCCACATATTACAGAATGCCTAAAGATCTGCTTCGGAAACTACTACTAGTCTTATAGTAAACGATCAAAGCATAGACAGTTTAAGACATTACTCCCATGGAAAAAAGTCCACGTGGTGCTTGTTGTGTTCAATGCCGATGCAATTTCTGTGTTTCATCAACACTCTGAGTGTCCACAGATTACACATTGCCTCCTGATGTGCTTTGGAAACTACTACTAGTCTTCCAGTGTACGATCAAAGCGTAGACAATATAAGACATTACTACCATGGAGGAAAGTCCGCATGGTGATTATTGTGTTCAATGCCGATGCAATTTTTGTGTTTCATCAATACTCTGAAGGTCCACAGATTACAGAATGCCTCCAGATGTGCTTCGGAAACTAATACTAGTCTTCCAGGGAACGATCAAAGCGTAGAAAGTTTGAGACATTACTTCCATGGAGGAAAGTCCGCATGGTGCTTATTGTGTTCAATGCCGATGCAATTTTTGTGTTTCATCAACACTCTGAGGGTCCACAGATTACCGAATGCATCCAGATGTGCTTCGGAAACTACTACTAGTCTTCCAGTGTACGATCAAAGCCTAGACAGTTTAAGACATTACTCTGATGGAGAAAAGTCCGTATGGTGCCTATTGTGTTCAATGCCGAATCAATTTCTATGTTTCATCGACACTCTGAAGGTCCACAGATAACAGAATGCCTCCAGATGTGCTTAGGAAACTACTACTAGTCTTCCAGGGAACGATCAAAGCGTAGACAGTTTAAGATATTACTCTTAAGGAGAAAAGTCCGCATGGTGCTTATTGTGTTTAATGCCGATGCAATTTCTGTGTTTCATCAACACTGTCAAGGTCCACAGATGACAGAATGCATCCAGAAGTGCTTCGAAAACTACTACTAGTCTTCCAGTGAACGATCAAAGCGTAGACACTGTAAGACATTACTCCCATGGAGAAAATTCGGCATGGTGCCTATTGTGTTCAATGCCGATGCAATTTTTGTATTTCATCAAAACTCTGAAGGTCCACAGATTACAGAATGCATCCAGATATGCTTCGGGAACTACTACTAGTCTTCCAGGGAACGATCAAACTGTAGACAGTTTAAGGCATTACTCCCATGGAGAAAAGTCCGCATGGTGCTTATTGTGTTCAATGCCGATGCAATTTCTGTGTTTCATCAACACTCTGAAGGTCCACAGATTACAGAATGCCTCCAGATGTGCTTTAGAAACTACTACAAGTCTTCCAGGGAACGATCAAAGCGTAGAAAGTTTGAGACATTACTCCCATGGAGGAAAGTCCGCATGGTGCTTATTGTGTTCAATGCCGATGCAATTTTTGTGTTTCATCAACACTCAAAGGGCCACAGATTACAGAGTGCATCCAGATGTGCTTCGGAAACTACTACTAGTCTTCCAGGGAACGATCAAAGCGTAGACAGTTTAAGACATTACTCTGATGGAGAAAAGTCCGTATGGTGCCTATTGTGTTCAATGCCGAATCAATTTCTGTGTTTCATCAACACTCTGAAGGTCCACAGATAACAGAATGCCTCCGGATGTGCTTCGGAAACTACTACTAGTCTTCCAGGGAACGATCAAAGCGTAGACAGTTTAAGACATTACTCTTAAGGAGAAAAGTCCGCATGGTGCTTATTGTGTTTAATGCCGATGCAATTTCTGTGTTTCATCAACACTGTAAATGTCCACAGATTACAGAACGCATCCAGAAGTGCTTCGAAAACTACTACTAGTCTTCCAGTGAACGATCAAAGCGTAGACACTTTAAGACATTAGTCCCATGGAGAAAATTCGGCATGGTGCTTATTGTGTTCAATGCCGCTGCAAATTTTGTGTTTCTTCAACACTCTGAAGGTCCACAGATTACAGAATGCCTCCAGATGTGCTTCGGAAACTACTACTAGTCTTCCAGTGTACGATCAAGGCGTAGACAGTTTAAGACATTACTCCCACGGAGAAAAGTCCGCATGGTGCTTATTGTGTTCAATGCCGATGCAGTTTTTGTGTTTCATCAACACTCTGATCGTCCACAGATTAGAGAATGCCTCCAGATGTGCTTCGGAAACTACTACTAGTCTTCCAGGGAACGATCAAAGCGTAGACAGTTTGACACATTTCTCCCATGGAGAAAAGTCCGCATGGTGCTCATTGTGTTCAATGCCGATGCAATTTTTGTGTTTCATCAACACTCTGATGGTGCACAGATTACAGAATGCATCCAGATATGCTTCGGAAACTACTACTAGTCTTCCAGGGAACGATCAAAGCGTAGACAGTTTAAGACATTACTACCATGGAGAAAAGTCTGCATGGTGCTTATTGTGTTCAATGCCGATGCAATTTCTGTGTTTCATCAACACTCTGAAGGTCCACAGATTACAGAATGCCTCCAGATGTGCTTCGGAAACTACTACTAGTCTTCCAGTGTACGATCAAAGCGTAGACAGTTTAAGACATTACTCCCATGGAGAAAAGTCCGCATGGCTCTTATTGTGTTCAATGCTGATGCAATTTCTGTGTTTCATCAACACTCTGAAGGTCCAGAGATTACAGAATCCTCCAGTTGTGCTTCGGAAACTACTACTAGTCTTCCAGTGAACGATCAAAACGTAGACACTTTAAGACATTACTCCCATGAAGAAAATTCCGGATGGTGCTTATTGTGTTCAATGCCGATGCAATTTTTGTGTTTCATCAACACTCTGAAGGTTCCCACATTACAGAATGCCTCCAGATGTGTTTCGGAAACTACTACTAGTCTTCCAGTGTACGATCAAAGCGTAGACAGTTTAAGACATTACTCCCATGAAGAAAATTCCGCATGGTGCTTATTGTGTTCAATGCCGATGCAATTTTTGTGTTTCATCAACACTCTGAAGGTTCACACATTACAGAATGCCTCCAGATGTGCTTCGGAAACTACTACTAGTCTTCCAGTGTACGATCAAAGTGTAGACAGTTTAAGACATTACTCCCATGGAGAAAAGTCCGCATGGTGCTTATTGTGATCAATGCCGTTGCAATTTCTGTGTTTCATCAACAGTCTGAAGGTCCAAAGATTACAGAATGCCTCCAGATGTGCTTCGGAAACTACTACAAGTCTTCCAGTGTACAATCAAAGCGTACACAATTTAAGACATACTCCCATGGAGAAAAGTCCGCATGGTACATACTGTGTTCAATGCCGATGCAGTTTTTGTGTTTCATCAACACACTCAACGTCCACAGATAACAGAAAGCCTCCAAATGTGCTTCGGAAACTACTACTAGTCTTCCAGGGAACGATCAAAGCGTAGACAGTTTGAGACATTACTCCCATGGAGAAAAGTCCGCATGGTGCTTATTGTGTTCAATGCCGATGCAATTTTTGTGTTTCATCAACACTCTGAAGGTCCACAGATTACCGAATGCATCCAGATGTGCTTCGGAAACTACTACTAGTCTTCCAGTGTACGATCAAAGCGTAGACAGTTTAAGACATTACTCCCATGGAGAAAGGTCCGCATGGTGCTTATTGTGTTCAATGCCGATGCAATTTCTGTGTTTCATCAACACTCTGAAGGTCTACAGATTACAGAATGCCTCCAGATGTGCTTTAGAAACTACTACTAGTCTTCCAGGGAACGATCAAAGCGTAGAAAGTTTGAGACATTTCTTCCATGGAGGAAAGTCCGCATGGTGCTTATTGTGTTCAATGCCGATGCAATTTTTGTGTTTCATCAACACTCTGAAGGTCCACAGATTACCGAATGCATCCAGATGTGCTTCGGAAACTACTACTAGTCTTCCAGTGTACGATCAAAGGGTAGACAGTTTAAGACATTACTCCCATGGAGAAAAGTCCGCATGGTGCTTATTGTGTTCAATGCCGAATCAATTTCTATGTTTCATCAACACTCTGAAGGTCCACAGATAACAGAATGCCTCCAGATGTGCTTAGGAAACTACTATTAGTCTTCCAGGGAACGATTAAAGCGTAGACAGTTTAAGATATTACTCTTAAGGAGAAAAGTCCGCATGGTGCTTATTGTGTTTAATGCCGATGCAATTTCTGTGTTTCATCAACACTGTCAAGGTCCACAGATGACAGAATGCATCCAGAAGTGCTTCGAAAACTACTACTAGTCTTCCAGTGAACGATCAAAGCGTACACACTTTAAGACATTACTCCCATGGAGAAAATTCGGCATGGTGCTTATTGTGTTCAATGCCCCTGCAAATTTTGTGTTTCATCAACACTCTGAAGGTCCACAGATTACAGAATGCCTCCAGATGTGCTTCGGAACTACTACTAGTCTTCCAGTGTTCGATCAAAGGGTAGACAGTTTAAGACATTACTCCCATGGAGAAAAGTCCGCATGGTGTTTATTGTGTTCAATGCCGATGCAGTTTTTGTGTTTCATCAAAACTCTGATCGTCCACAGATTAGAGAATGCCTCCAGATGTGCTTCGGAAACTACTACTAGTCTTCCAGGGAACGATCAAAGCGTAGACAGTTTGAGACATTACTCCCATGGAGAAAAGTCCGCATGGTGCTTATTGTGTTCAATGAAGATGCAATTTTTGTGTTTCATCGACACTCTCAAGGTCCACAGATTACAGAATGCATCCAGATATGCTTCGGAAACTACTACTAGTCTTGCAGGGAACGATCAAAGCGTAGACAGTTTAAGACATTACTCCCATGGAGAAAAGTCTGCATGGTCCATATTGTGTTCAATGCCGATGCAATTTCTGTGTTTCATCAACACTCTGAAAGTCCACAGATTACAGAATGCCTCCAGATGTGCTTCGGAAACTACTACTAGTCTTCCAGTGTACGATCAAAGCGTAGACAGTTCAAGACATTACTCCCATGGAGAAAAGTCCGCATGGCGCTTATTGTGTTCAATGCTGATGCAATTTCTGTGTTTCAACAACCCTCTGAAGGTCCAGAGATTACAGAATGCCTCTAGTTGTGCTTCGGAAACTACTACTAGTCTTCCAGTGAACTATCAAAACGTAGACACTTTAAGACATTACTCCCATGAGAAAAATTCCGCATGGTGCTTATTGTGTTCAATGCCGATGCAATTTTTGTGTTTCATTAACACTCTGAAGGTTCACAGATTACAGAATGCCTCCAGATGTGTTTCGGAAATTACTACTAGTCTTCCAGTGTACGATCAAAGTGTAGACAGTTTAAGACATTACTCCCTTGGAGATAAGACCGCATTGTGCTTATTGTGTTCAATGCCGATGTAATTTTTGTGTTTCATCAATACTCTGAAGGTCCACAGACTACAGAATGCTTCCAGATGTGCTTCGGAAATTACTACTAGTCTTCCAGGGAACGATCAAAGTGTAGACAGTTTAAGACATTACTCTCATGGAGAAAAGTCCGCATGGTGCTTATTGTGATCAATGCCGTTGCAATTTCTGTGTTTCATCAACAGTCGGAAGGTCCAAAGATTACAGAATGCCTCCAGATGTGCTTCGGAAACTACTACTAGTCTTCCAGTGTACGATCAAAGCGTAGACAGTTTAAGACATTACTCCCATGGAGAAAAGTCCGCATGGCGCTTATTGTGTTCAATGCTGATGCAATTTCTGTGTTTCATCAACCCTCTGAAGGTCCAGAGATTACAGAATGCCTCTAGTTGTGCTTCGGAAACTACTACTAGTCTTCCAGTGAACTATCAAAACGTAGACACTTTAAGACATTACTCCCATGAAGAAAATTCCGCATGGTGCTTATTGTGTTCAATGCCGATGCAATTTTTGTGTTTCATCAACACTCTGAAGGTTCACAGATTACAGAATGCCTCCAGATGTGTTTCGGAAATTACTACTAGTCTTCCAGTGTACGATCAAAGCGTAGACAGTTTAAGACATTACTCCCTTGGAGATAAGACCGCATTGTGCTTATTGTGTTCAATGCCGATGTAATTTTTGTGTTTCATCAATACTCTGAAGGTCCACAGACTACAGAATGCTTCCAGATGTGCTTCGGAAATTACTACTAGTCTGACAGTGTACGATCAAAGTGTATACAGTTTAAGACATTACTCTCATGGAGAAAAGTCCGCATGGTGCTTATTTTGATCAATGCCGTTGCAATTTCTGTGTTTCGTCAACAGTCTGAAGGTCCAAAGATTACAGAATGCCTCCAGATGTGCTTCGGAAACTACTACTAGTCTTCCAGTGTACAATCAAAGCGTAGACAGTTTAAGACATTACTCACATGGAGAAAAGGCCGCATGGTACATATTGTGTTCAATGCCGATGCAATTTTTGTGTTTCATCAACACTCTGAAGGTCCACAGATTACAGAATGTATCCAGATATGCTTCGAAACTACTACTAGTCTTCCAGGGAAGGATCAAAGCGTAGACAATATAAGACATTACTCCCATGGAGAAAAGTCTGCATGGTGTTTATTGTGTTCAATGCCGATGCAATTTCTGTGTTTCATCAACACTCTGAAGGTCCACAGAATACAGAATGCATCCAGATGTGCTTCAGAAACTACTACTAGTCTTCCAGGAAACGATAAAAGCGTAGGCAGTTTAAGACATTACTCCCATGGAGAAAAGTCCGTAGGGTGCTTATTGTGTTCAATGCCGATGCAATTTTTGTGTATCATCAACACTCTGAAGGTCCACAGATTACAGAATGCCTCCAGATTTGCTTCGGAAACTACTACTAGTCTTCCAGTGTACGATCAAAGCGTAGACAGTTTAAGACATTACTCCCATTGAGAAAAGTCCGCATGTGCTTATTGTGTTCAATGCCGATGCAGTTTTTGTGTTTCATCACCCCTCTGAACGTCCACAGATTACAGAATGCCTCCAGATGTGCTTGAGAAACTACTACTAGTCTTCCAGGAAACGATCAAAGCGTAGACAGTTTAAGACATTACTCCCATGGAGAAAAGTCCGCATGGAGCTTATTGTATTCAATGCTGATGAATTTTTGTGTCTCATCAACACTCTGAAGGTCCACAGATTACAGAATGCCTAAAGATGTGCTTTGGAAACTACTACTAGTCTTATAGTAAACGATCAAAGCATAGACAGTTTAAGACAATACTCCCATGGAGAAAAGTCCACATGGTGCTTGTTGTGTTCAATGCCGATGCAATTTTTGTGTTTCATCAACACTCTGAAGGTTCACAGATTACAGAATGTATCCAGATATGCTTCGAAACTACTACTAGTCATCCAGGGAAGGATCAAAGCGTAGACAATATAAGACATTACTCCCATGGAGAAAAGTCTGCATGGTGTTTATTGTGTTCAATGCCGATGCAATTTCTGTGTTTCATCAACACTCTGAAGGTCCACAGAATACAGAATGCATCCAGATGTTCTTCAGAAACTACTACTAGTCTTCCAGGAAACGATCAAAGCGTAGGCAGTTTAAGACATTACTCCCATGGAGAAAAGTCCGCATGGTGCTTATTGTGTTCAATGCCGATGCAATTTTTGTGTTTCATCAACACTCTGAAGGTCCACAAATTACAGAATGCCTCCAGATGTGCTTCGGGAACTACTGCTGGTCTTCCAGTGAACGATCACAGCGTAGACAGTTTAAGACATTACTCTTATGGAGAAAAGTCCGTATGGTGCCTATTGTGTTCAATGCCGATTCAATTTCTGTGTTTCATCAACACTCTGAAGGTCCACAGATAACAGAATGCCTCCAGATGTGCTTCGGAAACTACTACTAGTCTTCCAGTGTGCGATCAATACGTAGACAGTTTAAGACATTACTCAAATGGAGAAAAGTCCGCATGGTGCTTATTGAGTTCAATGCCGATGCAATTTCTGTGTTTCATCAACACTCTGAAGGTCCAGAGATTACAGAATGCCTCCAGATGTGCTACAGAAACTACTACTGGTCTTCCAGTGAACGATCAAAGCGTAGACAGTTTAAGACAATACTCTCATGGTGAAAAGTCCGCATGGTGCTTATTGTGTTCAATGCCGATTCAATTCCTGTGTTTCATCGACACTCTGAAGGTCCACAGATTACAGAATGCCTCCAGAAGTGCTTCGGAAACTACTACTAGTCTTCCAGTGAACGATAAAAGCGTAGACACTTTAAGACATTACTCCCATGGAGAAAAGTCCGCATGGTTCTTATTGTGATCAATGCCGTTGCAATTTCTGTGTTTCATCAACAGTCTGAAGGTCCAAAGATTACAGACTGCCTCCAGATGTGCTTCGGAAACTACTACTAGTCTTCCAGTGAACGATCAAAGCGTAGACACTTTAAGACATTACTCCCATGAAGAAAATTACGCATGGTGCTTATTGTGTTCAATGCCGATGCAATTTTTGTGTTTCATCAACACTCTGAAGGTTCACAGATTACAGAAGGCCTCCAGATGTGTTTCGGAAACTACTACTAGTCTTCCAGTGTACCATCAAAGCGTAGACAGTTTAAGACATTTCTCCCTTGGAGATAAGACCGCATTGTGCTTATTGTGTTCAATGCCGATGTAATTTTTGTGTTTCATCAGTACTCTGAAGGTCCACAGACTACAGAATGCTTCCAGATGTGATTCGGAATTTACTACTAGTCTTCCAGTGTACGATCGAAGTGTAGACAGTTTAAGACATTACTCCCATGGAGAAAAGTCCGCATGTTGCTTATTGTGATCAATGCCGTTGCAATTTCTGTGTTTCATCAACTGTCTGAAGGTCCAAAGATTACAGAATGCCTCCAGATGTGCTTCGGAAACTACTACTAGTCTTCCAGTGAACAATCAAAGCGTAGACAGTATAAGACTATTACTCCCATGGAGAAAAGTCCGCATGGTGCTTATTGTGTTCAATGCCGATAAAATTTTTGTGTTTCATCAACACCCTGATTGTCCACAGTTTACAGAATGCCTCCAGATGTGTTTCGGAAACTACTACTAGTCTTCCAGGGAACGATCAAAGCGTAGAACGTTTGAGACATTACTCCCATGGAGGAAAGTCCGCATGGTGCTTATTGTGTTCAATGCCGATGCAATTTTTGTGTTTCATCAACACTCTGAAGGTCCACAGATTACAGAATGCCTCCAGATGTGCTTCGGAAACTACTACTAGTCTTCCAGGGAACGATCAAAGCGTAGACAGTTTAAGACATTACTCTTAATGAGAAAAGTCCGCATGGTGCTTATTGTGTTCAATGCCGATGCAATTTTTGTGTTTCATCAACACTCTGAAGGTCCACAAATCACAGAATGCCTCCAGATGTGCTTCGGAAACTACTACTAGTCTTCCAGGGAACGATCAAAGCGTAGACAGTTTGAGACATTACTCCCATGGAGAAAAGTCCGCATGGTGCTTATTGTGTTCAATGCCGATGCAATTTTTTTGTTTCATCAACACTCTGAAGGTCCACAGATTACAGAATGCCTCCAGATGTGCTTCAGAAACACCTGCTAGTCTTCCAGTGTACGATCAAAGCGTAAAAAGTTTAAGACATTAGTTCCATGGAGAAAAGTCCGCATGGTGCTTATTGTGTTCAATGCCGATGAAATTTTTGTGTTTCATCAACACTCTGATTGTCCAGAGATTACAGAATGCCTCCAGATGTGTTTCGGAAACTACTACTAGTCTTCAAGGGAACGATCAAAGCGTAGAAAGTTTGAGACATTACTCCCATGGAGGAAGTCCGCAGGGTGCTTATTGTGTTCAATGCCGATGCAATTTTTGTGTTTCATCAACACTCTGAAGGTCCACAGATTACAGAAAGCCTCCAGATGTGCTTCGGAAACTACTACTAGTCTTCCAGTGTACGATCAAAGCGTAGACAGTTTAAGACATTCCTCTGTAGGAGAAAAGTCCGTATGGTGCCTATTGTGTTCAATGCCGAATCAATTTCTGTGTTTCATCAACACTCTGAAGGTCCACAGATAACGGAATGCCTCCAGATGTGCTTCGGAAACTACTACTAGTCTTCCAAGGAACGATCAAAGCGTAGACAGCTTAAGACATTACTCTTAAGGAGAAAAGTCCGCATGGTGCTTATTGTGTTTAATGCCGATGCAATTTCTGTGTTTCATCAACACTCTGAAGGTCCACAGATTACAGAATGCCTCCAGATGTGCTTCGGAAACTACTACTAGTCTTCCAGTGTACGATCAAAGCGTAGACAGTTTAAGACATTACTCCCATGGAGAAAAGTCCGCATGGTGATTATTGTGATTAATGCCGTTGCACTTTCTGTGTTTCATCAACAGTCTGAAGGTCCAAAGATTACAGAATGCCTCCAGATGTGCTTCGGGAACTACTACTAGCCTTCCAGTGAACGATCAAAGCGTAGACAATTTAAGACATTACTCCCATGGAGAAAATTCGGCATGGTGCTAATTGTGTTCAATGCCGCTGCAAATTTTGTGTTTCATCAACACTCTGAAGGTCCATAGATTACAGAATGCCTCCAGATGGGCTTCGGAAACTACTACTAGTCTTCCAGTGTACGATCAAAGCGTAGACAGTTTAAGACATTACTCCCATGGAGAAAAGTCCGCATGGTGCTTATTGTGTTCAATGCCGATGCAGTTTTTGTGTTTCATCAACACACTGATCGTCCACAGATTAGAGAATGCCTCCAGATGTGCTTCGGAAACCACTACTAGTCTTCCAGGGAACTATCAAAGCGAAGACAGTTTGAGACGTTACTCCCATGGAGAAACGTCCGCATGGTGCTTATTGTGTTCAATGCCGATGCAATTTTTGTGTTTCATCAACACTCTGAAGGTCCACAGATTACAGAATGCATCCAGATATGCTTCGGGAACTACTACTAGTCTTCCAGGGAACGATCAAAGCGTAGACAGTTTAAGACATTACTCCCATGGAGAAAAGTCTGCATGGTGCTTATTGTGTTCAATGCCGATGCAATTTCTGTGTTTCATCAACACTCTGAAGGTCCACAGATTACAGAATGCCTCCAGATGTGCTTCGGAAACTACTACTAGTCTTCCTGTGTACGATCAAAGCGTAGACAGTTTAAGACATTACTCCCATGGAGAAAAGTCCGCATGGCGCTTATTGTGTTCAATGCTGATGCAATTTCTGTGTTTCATCAACACTCTGAAGGTCCAGAGATTACAGAATGCCTCCAGTTGTGCTTCGGAAACTACTACTAGTCTTCCAGTGAACGATCAAATCGTAGACACTTTATGACATTACTCCCATGAAGAAAATTCCGCATGGTGCTTATTGTGTTCAATGCCGATGCAATTTTTGTGTTTCATCAACACTCTGAAGGTTCACAGATTACAGAAGGCCTCCAGATGTGTTTCGCAAACTACTACTAGTCTTCCAGTGTACTATCAAAGCGTAGACAGTTTAAGACATTACTCCCTTGGAGATTAGACCGCATTGTAGTTATTGTGTTCAATGGCGATGTAATTTTTGTGTTTCATCAATACTCTGAAGGTCCACAGACTACAGAATGCTTCCAGATGTGCTTCGGAATTTACTACTAGTCTTCCAGTGTACGATCGAAGTGTAGACAGTTTAAGACATTACTCCCATGGAGAAAAGTCCGCATGGTGCTTATTGTGATCAATGCCGTTGCAATTTCTGTGTTTCATCAACTGTCTGAAGGTCCAAAGATTACAGAATGCCTCCAGATGTGCTTCGGAAACTACTACTAGTCTTTCAGTGTACAATCAAAGCGTAGACAGTTTAAGACATTACTTCCATGGAGAAAAGTCCGCATGGTACATATTGTGTTCAATGCCGATGCAGTTTTTGTGTTTCTTCAACATTCTCAACGTCCACAGATAACAGAATGCCTCCAAATGTGCTTCGGAAACTACTACTAGTCTTCCAGGGAACGATCAAAGCGTAGACCGTTTGAGACATTACTCCCATGGAGAAATGTCCGCATGGTGCTTATTGTGTTCAATGCCGATGCAATTTTTGTGTTACATCAAAACTCTGAAGGTCCATTGATTACAGAATGCATCCAGATATGCTTCGGAAACTACTACTAGTCTTCCAGGAACGATCAAACTGTAGACAGTTTAAGGCATTACTCCCATGGAGAAAAGTCTGCACGGTGCTTATTGTGTTCAATGCCGATGCAATTTCTGTGTTTCATCAACACTCTGAACGTCCACAGGTTACAAAACGCCTCCAGATGTGCTTTGGAAACTACTACTAGTCTTCCAGGGAACGATCAAAGCGTAGACAGTTTAAGACATTACTCCCATGGAGAAAAGTCCGCATGGTGCTTATTGTGTTCAATGCCGATGAATTTTTGTGTCTCATCAACACTCTGAAGGACCACAGATTACAGAACGCCTAAAGATGTGCTTCGGAAACTACTACTAGTCTTATAGTAAACGATCAAAGCATAGACAGTTTAAGACATTACTCCCATGGAGAAAAGTCCACATGGTGCTTGTTGTGTTCAATGCCGATGCAATTTCTGTGTTTCATCAACAGTCTGAAGCTCCACATATTACAGAATGCCTGCAGATGTGCTTTGGGAACTACTACTAGTCTTCCAGTGTACGGTCAAAGCGTAGACAGTTTAAGACATTACTCCCACGGAGAAAAGCCCGCATGGTGCGTGTTGTGTTCCATGCCGATGGAGTTTTTGTGTTTCATCAACAGACTGAAGGTCCACAGATTACAGAATGCCTCCAGATGTGCTTCGGAAACTACTACTAGTCTTCCAGGGAACGATCAAAGCGTAGACAGTTTGAGACATTACGCCCATGGAGAAAAGTCGGCATGGTGCTTATTGTGTTCAATGCCGATGCAATTTTTGTGTTTCATCAACACTCTGAAGGTCCACAGATTACAGAATGTATCCAGATATGCTTCGAAACTACTACTAGTCTTCCAGGGAAAGATCAAAGCGTAGACAATATAAGACATTACTCCCATGGAGAAAAGTCTGCATGGTTTTTATTGTGTTCAATGCCGATGCAATTTCTGTGTTTCATCAACACTCTGAAGGTCCACAGAATACAGAATGAATCCAGATGTGCTTCAGAAACTACTACTAGTCTTCCAGGAAACGATCAAAGCGTAGGCAGTTTAAGACATTACTCCTATGGAGAAAAGTCCGCATGGTGCTTATTGTGTTCAATGCCGATGCAATTTTTGTGTATCATCAACACTCTGAAGGTCCACAGATTACAGAATGCCTCCAGATGTGCTTCGGAAACTACTACTGGTCTTCCAGTGTACGATCAAAGCGTAGACAGTTTAAGACATTACTCCCATGGAGAAAAGTCCGCATGTGCTTATTGTGTTCAATGCCGATGCAGTTTTTGTGTTTCATCAACCCTCTGAACGTCCACAGATTACAGAATGCCTCCAGATGTGCTTCGGAAACTACTACTAGTCTTCCAGGGAACGATCAAAGCGTAGACAATATAAGACATTACTCCCATGGAGAAAAGTCTGCATGGTGCTTATTGTGTACAGTGCCGATGCAATTTCTGTGTTTCATCAACACTCTGAAGGTCCACAGAATACAGAATGCATCCAGATGTGCTTCAGAAACTACTACCAGTATTCCAGAAAACGATCAATGCGTAGGCAGTTTAAGACATTACTCCCATGGAGGAAAGTCCGCATGGTGCTTATTGTGTTCAATGCCGATGCAATTTCTGTGTTTCATCATCACTCTGAAGGTCCACAAATTACAGAATGAATCCAGATGTGCTTCGGGAACTACTGCTGGTCTTCCAGTGAACGATCACAGCGTAGACAGTTTAAGACATTACTCTCATGGAGAAAAGTCCGCATGGTGCCTATTGTGTTCAATGCCGATTCAATTTCTGTCTTTCATCAACACTCTGAAGGTCCACAGATAACATAATGCCTCCAGATGTGCTTCGGAAACTACTACTAGTCTTCCAGGGTACGATCAAAGCGTAGACAGTTTAAGACATTACTCCCATATAGAAAAGTCCGCATGGTGCTTATTGACTTCAATGCCGATGCAATTTCTGTGTTTCATCAACACTCTGAAGGTCCAGAGATTATAGATTGCCTCCAGATGTGCTTCAGAAACTACTACTGGTCTTCCAGTGAACGATCAAATTGTAGACAGTTTAAGACAAAACTCTCATCGTGAAAAGTCCGCATGGTGCTTATTGTGTTCAATGCCGATTCAATTCCTGTGTTTCATCAACACTCTGAAGGTCCACAGATTACAGAATGCCTCCAGAAGTGCTTCGGAAACTACTACCAGTCTTCCAGTGAACGATCAAAGCGTAGACAGTTTAAGACATTACTCCCATGGAGAAAAGACTGCATTGTGTTTATTGTGTTCAATGCCGATGCAATTTTTGTGTTTCATCAACACTCTGAAGGTCACAGATTACAGGATGCATCCACATGTGCTTCGGAAACTACTGCTGGTCTTCCAGGGAACGATCAAAGCGTAGACAGTTAGAGACGTTACTCCCATGGAGAATAGTCCGCATGGTTCTTATTGTGTTCAAAGCCGATGCAATTTTTGTGTTTCATCAACACTCTGAAGGTCCACAGATTACCGAATGCATCCAGATGTGCTTCGGAAACTACTACAAGTCTTCCAGGGAACGATCAAAGCGTAGACAGTTTAAGACATTACTCCCATGGAGAAAAGTCCGCATGGTGCTTATTGTGTTCAATGCCGATTCAATTTCTGTGTTACATCAACACTCTGAAGGTCCACAGATTACAGAATGCCACCAGATGTGCTTCGGAAACTACTACTAGTCTTCCAGTGTACGATCAAAGCGTAGACAGATTAAGACATTACTCCCATGGAGAAAAGACGGCATGGTGCTTATTGTGTTCAATGCCGACGCAATTTCTGTGTTTCATCAACACTCTGAAGGTCCACAGATTACAGAATGCCTACAGATGTGCTTCGGAAACTACTACTAGTCTTCAAGTGTACGATCAAAGCGTAGACAGTTTAAGATATTACTCCCATGGAGAAAAGTCCGCATGGTGCTTATTGTGTTCAATGCCGATGTAATTTTTGTGTTTCATCAAAACTCTGAAGATCCACAGATCACAGAATGCATCCAGATGTGCATTGGAAACTACTACTAGTCTTCCAGTGAACGATCAAAGCGTACCCAGTTCAAGACACTATTCGCATGGAGAAAAGTCCGCATGGTGCTTATTGTTTTCAATGCCGATGCAATTTTTGTGTTTCATCAACACTCTGAAGGTCCACAGATTACAGAATGCCTCCAGATGTGCTTCGAAAACTACTGCTAGTCTTCCAGTGTACGATCAAAGCGTAGACAGTTTAAGACATTACTCCCATGGAGAAAAGTCCGCATGGTGCTTATTGTGTTCAATGCCGATGCAATTTCTGTGTTTCATCAACACTCTTAAGCTCCACAGATTACAGAATGCATCACAGATGTACATCGGAAACTACTACTAGTCTTCCAGGGAGGGATCAAAGCTTAGACAATATAAGACATTACTCCCATGCAGAAAAGTCCGCGTGGTGTTTATTGTGTTCAATGCCGATGCAATTTCTGTGTTTCATCAACACTCTGAAGGTCCACAGAATACAGAATGCATCCAGATGTGCTTCAGAAACTACTACTAGTCTTCCAGTGTACGATCAAAGCGTGGACGGTTTAAGACATTACTCCCATGGAGAAGAGTCCGCATGGTGCTTATTGTGTTCAATGCCGATGCAATTTTTGTGTTTCATCAACACTCTGAAGGTCCACAGATTACAGAATGCCTCCAGATGTGCTTCGAAAACTACTACTAGTCTTCCAGTGTACGATCAAAGCGTAGACAGTTTAAGACATTACTCCCATGGAGAAAAGACCGCATGGTGCTTATTGTTTTCAATGCCGATGCAATTTTTGTGTTTCATCAACACTCTGAAGGTCCACAGATTACAGAATGCCTCCAGATGTGCTTCGAAAACTACTGCTAGTCTTCCAGTGAACGATCAAAGCGTAGACACTTTAAGACATTACTCCCATGGAGAAAATTCGGCATGGTGCTAATTGTGTTCAATGCCGCTGCAAAATTTATGTTTCATCAACACTCTGAAGGTCCATAGATTACAGAATTCCTCTAGATGTGCTTTGGAAACTACTACTAGTCTTCCAGTGTACGATCAAAGGGTAGACAGTTTAAGACATTACTCCCATGGAGAAAAGTCCGCATGGTGCTTATTGTGTTCAATGCCGATGCAGTTTTTGTGTTTCATCAACACTCTGATCGTCCACAGATTAGAGAATGCCTCCAGATGTGCTTCGGAAACTACTACTAGTCTTCCAGGGAACTATCAAAGCGAAGACAGTTTGAGACGTTACTCCCATGGAGAAACGTCCGCATGGTGCTTATTGTGTTCAATGCCGATGCAATTTTTGTGTTTCATCAACACTCTGAAGGTCCACAGATTACAGAATGCATCCAGATATGCTTCGGGAACTACTACTAGTCTTCCAGGGAACGATCAAAGCGTAGACAGTTTAAGACATTACTCCCATGGAGAAAAGTCTGCATGGTGCTTATTGTGTTCAATGCCGATGCAATTTCTGTGTTTCATCAACACTCTGAAGGTCCACAGATTACAGAATGCCTCCAGATGTGCTTCGGAAACTACTACTAGTCTTCCAGTGTACGATCAAAGCGTAGACAGTTTAAGACATTACTCCCATGGAGAAAAGTCCGCATGGCGCTTATTGTGTTCAATGCTGATGCAATTTCTGTGTTTCATCAACACTCTGAAGGTCCAGAGATTACAGAATGCCTCCAGTTGTGCTTCGGAAACTACTACTAGTCTTCCACTGAACGACCAAACGTAGATACTTTATGACATTACTCCCATGAAGAAAATTCCGCATGGTGCTTATTGTGTTCAATGCCGATGCAATTTTTGTGTTTCATCAACACTCTGAAGGTTCACAGATTACAGAAGGCCTCCAGATGTGTTTCGCAAACTACTACTAGTCTTCTAGTGTACTATCAAAGCGTAGACAGTTTAAGACATTACTCCCTTGGAGATTAGACCGCATTGTAGTTATTGTGTTCAATGGCGATGTAATTTTTGTGTTTCATCAATACTCTGAAGGTCCACAGACTACAGAATGCTTCCAGATGTGCTTCGGAATTTACTACTAGTCTTCCAGTGTACGATCGAAGTGTAGACAGTTTAAGACATTACTCCCATGGAGAAAAGTCCGCATGGTGCTTATTGTGATCAATGCCGTTGCAATTTCTGTGTTTCATCAACTGTCTGAAGGTCCAAAGATTACAGAATGCCTACAGATGTGCTTCGGAAACTACTACTAGTCTTTCAGTGTACAATCAAAGCGTAGACAGTTTAAGACATTACTTCCATGGAGAAAAGTCCGCATGGTATATATTGTGTTCAATGCCGATGCAGTTTTTGTGTTTCATCAACAATCTCAACGTCCACAGATAACAGAATGCCTCCAAATGTGCTTCGGAAACTACTACTAGTCTTCCAGGGAACGATCAAAGCGTAGACAGTTTGAGACATTACTCCCATGGAGAAAAGTCCGCATGGTGCTTATTGTGTTCAATGCCGATGCAATTTTTGTGCTACATTAAAACTCTGAAGGTCCATAGATTACAGAATGCATCCAGATGTGCTTCCGAAACTACTACTAGTCTTCCAGGAACGATCAAACTGTAGACAGTTTAAGGCATTACTCCCATGGAGAAAAGTCTGCACGGTGCTTATTGTGTTCAATGCCGATGCAATTTCTGTGTTTCATCAACACTCTGAACGTCGACAGGTTACAAAACGCCTCCAGATGTGCTTTGGAAACTACTACTAGTCTTCCAGGGAACGATCAAAGCGTAGACAGTTTAAGACATTACTCCCATGGAGAAAAGTCCACATGGTGCTTATTGTGTTCAATGCCGATGAATTTTTGTGTCTCATCAACACATTGAAGGACCACAGATTACAGAATGCCTGCAGATGTGCTTTGGAAACTACTACTAGTCTTCCAGTGCACGGTCAAAGCGTAGACAGTTTAAGACATTACTCCCACGGAGAAAAGCCCGCATGGTGCGTATTGTGTTCAATGTCGATGGAGTTTTTGTGTTTCATCAACACACTGAAGGTCCACAGATTACAGAATGCCTCCAGATGTGCTTTGGAAACTACTACTAGTCTTCCAGGGAACGATCAAAGCGTAGACAGTTTGAGACATTACGCCCATGGAGAAAAGTCCGCATGGTGCTTATTGTGTTCAATGCCGATGCAATTTTTGTGATTCATCAACACTCTGAAGGTCCACAGATTACAGAATGTATCCAGATATGCTTCGAATCTACTACTAGTCTTCCAGGGAAGGATCAAAGGGTAGACAATATAAGACATTACCCCCATGGAAAAAAGTCTGCATGGTTTTTATTGTGTTCAATGCCGATGCAATTTCTGTGTTTCTTCAACACTCTGAAGGTCCACAGAATACAGAATGAATCCAGATGTGCTTCAGAAACTACTACTAGTCTTCCAGGAAACGATCAAAGCGTAGGCAGTTTAAGACTTTACTCCCATGGAGAAAAGTCCGCATGGTGCATATTGTGTTCAATGCCGATGCAATTTTTGTGTATCATCAACACTCTGAAGGTCCACAGATTACAGAATGCCTCCAGATGTGCTTCGGAAACTACTACTGGTCTTCCAGTGTACGATCAAAGCGTAGACAGTTTAAGACATTACTCCCATGGAGAAAAGTCCGCATGTGCTCATTGTGTTCAATGCCGATGCAGTTTTTGTGTTTCATCAACCCTCTGAACGTCCACAGATTACAGAATGCCTCCAGATGTGCTTCGGAAACTACTACTAGTCTTCCAGGGAACGATCAAAGCGTAGACAATATAAGACATTACTCCCATGGAGAAAAGTCTGCATTGTGCTTATTGTGTTCAGTGCCGATGCAATTTCTGTGTTTCATCAACACCCTGAAGGTCCACAGAATACAGAATGCATCCAGATGTGCTTCAGAAACTACTACTAGTATTCCAGGAAACGATCAATGCGTAGGCAGTTTAAGACATTACTCCCATGGAGGAAAGTCCGCATGGTGCTTATTGTGTTCAATGCCGATGCAATTTCTGTGTTTCATCAACACTCTGAAGGTCCACAAAGTACAGAATGAATCCAGATGTGCTTCGGGAACTACTGCTGGTCTTCCAGTGAACGATCACAGCGTAGACAATTTAAGACATTACCCTCATGGAGAAAAGTCCGCATGGTGCCTATTGTGTTCAATGCCGATTCAATTTCTGTGTTTCATCAACACTCTGAAGGTCCACAGATAACATAATGCCTCCAGATGTGCTTCGGAAACTGCTACTAGTCTTCCAGTGTACGATCAAAGCGTAGACAGTTTAAGACATTACTCCCATATAGAAAAGTCCGCATGGTGCTTATTGAGTTCAATGCCGATGCAATTTCTGTGTTTCATCAACACTCTGAAGGTCCAGAGATTACAGAATGCCTCCAGATGTGCTTCAGAAACTACTACTGTTCTTCCAGTGAACGATTAAATTGTAGACAGTTTAAGACAAAACTCTCATCGTGAAAAGTCCGCATGGTGCTTATTGTGTTCAATGCCGATTCAATTCCTGTGTTTCATCAACACTCTGAAGGTCCACAGATAACAGAATGCCTCCAGAAGTGCTTCGGCAACTACTACCAGTCTTCCAGTGAACGATCAAAGCGTAGACAGTTTAAGACATTACTCCCATGGAGAAAAGACTGCATTGTGTTTATTGTGTTCAATGCCGATGCAATTTTTGTGTTTCATCAACACTCTGAAGGTCACAGATTACAGAATGCATCCAGATGTGCTTCGGAAACTACTGCTAGTCTTCCAGGGAACGATCAAAGCGTAGACAGTTAGAGACGTTACTCCCATGGAGAAAAGTCCGCATGGTTCTTATTGTGTTCAAAGCCGATGCAATTTTTGTGTTTCATCAACACTCTGAAGGTCCACAGATTACCGAATACATCCAGATGTGCTTCGGAAACTACTACAAGTCTTCCAGGGAACGATCAAAGCGTAGACAGTTTAAGACATTACTCCCATGGAGAAAAGTCCGCATGGTGCTTATTGTGTTCAATGCCGATTCAATTTCTGTGTTAGATTAACACTCTGAAGGTCCACAGATTACAGAATGCCACCAGATGTGCTTCGGAAACTACTACTAGTCTTCCAGTGTACGATCAAAGCGTAGACATTTTAAGACATTACTCCCATGGAGAAAAGACGGCATGGTGCTTATTGTGTTCAATGCCGACGCAATTTCTGTGTTTCATCAACACTCTGAAGGTCCACAGATTACAGAATGCCTACAGATGTGCTTCGGAAACTACTACTAGTCTTCAAGTGTACGATCAAAGCGTAGACAGTTTAAGATATTACTCCCATGGAGAAAAGTCCGCATGGTGCTTATTGTTTTCAATGCCGATGCAATTTTTGTGTTTCATCAACACTCTGAAGGTCCACAGATTACAGAATGCCTCCAGATGTGCTTCGAAAACTACTGCTAGTCTTCCAGTGTACGATCAAAGCGTAGACAGTTTAAGACATTACTCCCATGGAGAAAAGCCCGCATGGTGCTTATTGTGTTCAATGCCGATGCAATGTCTGTGTTTCATCAACACTCTTAAGCTCCACAGATTACAGAATGCATCACAGATGTGCATCGGAAACTACTACTAGTCTTCCAGGGAGGGATCAAAGCGTAGACAATATAAGACATTACTCCCATGGAGAAAAGTCCGCGTGGTGTTTATTGTGTTCAATGCCGATGCAATTTCTGTGTTTCATCAACACTCTGAAGGTCCACAGAATACAGAATGCATCCAGATGTGCTTCAGAAACTACTACTAGTCTTCCAGGAAACGATCAAAGCGTAGGCAGTTTAAGACATTACTCCCATTGAGAAAAGTCCGCATGGTGCTTATTGTTTTCAATGCCGATGCAATTTTTGTGTTTCATCAACACTCTGAAGGTTCACAGATTACAGAAGGCCTCCAGATGTGTTTCGCAAACTACTACTAGTCTTCTAGTGTACTATCAAAGCGTAGACAGTTTAAGACATTACTCCCTTGGAGATTAGACCGCATTGTAGTTATTGTGTTCAATGGCGATGTAATTTTTGTGTTTCATCAATACTCTGAAGGTTCACAGATTACAGAAGGCCTCCAGATGTGTTTCGCAAACTACTACTAGTCTTCTAGTGTACTATCAAAGCGTAGACAGTTTAAGACATTACTCCCATGGAGAAAAGTCCGCATGGTGCTTATTGTGTTCAATGCCGATGCAATTTTTGTGCTACATCAAAACTCTGAAGGTCCATAGATTACAGAATGCATCCAGATATGCTTCCGAAACTACTACTAGTCTTCCAGGAACGATCAAACTGTAGACAGTTTAAGGCATTACTCCCATGGAGAAAAGTCTGCACGGTGCTTATTGTGTTCAATGCCGATGCAATTTCTGTGTTTCATCAACACTCTGAACGTCGACAGGTTACAAAACGCCTCCAGATGTGCTTTGGAAACTACTACTAGTCTTCCAGGGAACGATCAAAGCGTAGACAGTTTAAGACATTACTCCCATGGAAGAAAGTCCACATGGTGCTTATTGTGTTCAATGCCGATGAATTTTTGTGTCTCATCAACACATTGAAGGACCACAGATTACAGAATGCCTGCAGATGTGCTTTGGAAACTACTACTAGTCTTCCAGTGCACGGTCAAAGCGTAGACAGTTTAAGACATTACTCCCACGGAGAAAAGCCCGCATGGTGCGTATTGTGTTCAATGCCGATGGAGTTTTTGTGTTTCATCAACACACTGAAGGTCCACAGATTACAGAATGCCTCCAGATGTGCTTTGGAAACTACTACTAGTCTTCCAGGGAACGATCAAAGCGTAGACAGTTTGAGACATTACGCCCATGGAGAAAAGTCCGCATGGTGCTTATTGTGTTCAATGCCGATGCAATTTTTGTGATTCATCAACACTCTGAAGGTCCACAGATTACAGAATGTATCCAGATATGCTTCGAATCTACTACTAGTCTTCCAGGGAAGGATCAAAGGGTAGACAATATAAGACATTACCCCCATGGAAAAAAGTCTGCATGGTTTTTATTGTGTTCAATGCCGATGCAATTTCTGTGTTTCATCAACACTCTGAAGGTCCACAGAATACAGAATGAATCCAGATGTGCTTCAGAAACTACTACTAGTCTTCCAGGAAACGATCAAAGCGTAGGCAGTTTAAGACTTTACTCCCATGGAGAAAAGTCCGCATGGTGCATATTGTGTTCAATGCCGATGCAATTTTTGTGTATCATCAACACTCTGAAGGTCCACAGATTACAGAATGCCTCCAGATGTGCTTCGGAAACTACTACTGGTCTTCCAGTGTACGATCAAAGCGTAGACAGTTTAAGACATTACTCCCATGGAGAAAAGTCCGCATGTGCTCATTGTGTTCAATGCCGATGCAGTTTTTGTGTTTCATCAACCCTCTGAACGTCCACAGATTACAGAATGCCTCCAGATGTGCTTCGGAAACTACTACTAGTCTTCCAGGGAACGATCAAAGCGTAGACAATATAAGACATTACTCCCATGGAGAAAAGTCTGCATTGTGATTATTGTGTTCAGTGCCGATGCAATTTCTGTGTTTCATCAACACTCTGAAGGTCCACAGAATACAGAATGCATCCAGATGTGCTTCAGAAACTACTACTAGTATTCCAGGAAACGATCAATGCGTAGGCAGTTTAAGACATTACTCCCATGGAGGAAAGTCCGCATGGTGCTTATTGTGTTCAATGCCGATGCAATTTCTGTGTTTCATCAACACTCTGAAGGTCCACAAAGTACAGAATGAATCCAGATGTGCTTCGGGAACTACTGCTGGTCTTCCAGTGAACGATCACAGCGTAGACAATTTAAGACATTACCCTCATGGAGAAAAGTCCGCATGGTGCCTATTGTGTTCAATGCCGATTCAATTTCTGTGTTTCATCAACACTCTGAAGGTCCACAGATAACATAATGCCTCCAGATGTGCTTCGGAAACTGCTACTAGTCTTCCAGTGTACGATCAAAGCGTAGACAGTTTAAGACATTACTCCCATATAGAAAAGTCCGCATGGTGCTTATTGAGTTCAATGCCGATGCAATTTCTGTGTTTCATCAACACTCTGAAGGTCCAGAGATTACAGAATGCCTCCAGATGTGCTTCAGAAACTACTACTGTTCTTCCAGTGAACGATTAAATTGTAGACAGTTTAAGACAAAACTCTCATCGTGAAAAGTCCGCATGGTGCTTATTGTGTTCAATGCCGATTCAATTCCTGTGTTTCATCAACACTCTGAAGGTCCACAGATAACAGAATGCCTCCAGAAGTGCTTCGGCAACTACTACCAGTCTTCCAGTGAACGATCAAAGCGTAGACAGTTTAAGACATTACTCCCATGGAGAAAAGACTGCATTGTGTTTATTGTGTTCAATGCCGATGCAATTTTTGTGTTTCATCAACACTCTGAAGGTCACAGATTACAGAATGCATCCAGATGTGCTTCGGAAACTACTGCTAGTCTTCCAGGGAACGATCAAAGCGTAGACAGTTAGAGACGTTACTCCCATGGAGAAAAGTCCGCATGGTTCTTATTGTGTTCAAAGCCGATGCAATTTTTGTGTTTCATCAACACTCTGAAGGTCCACAGATTACCGAATACATCCAGATGTGCTTCGGAAACTACTACAAGTCTTCCAGGGAACGATCAAAGCGTAGACAGTTTAAGACATTACTCCCATGGAGAAAAGTCCGCATGGTGCTTATTGTGTTCAATGCCGATTCAATTTCTGTGTTAGATTAACACTCTGAAGGTCCACAGATTACAGAATGCCACCAGATGTGCTTCGGAAACTACTACTAGTCTTCCAGTGTACGATCAAAGCGTAGACATTTTAAGACATTACTCCCATGGAGAAAAGACGGCATGGTGCTTATTGTGTTCAATGCCGACGCAATTTCTGTGTTTCATCAACACTCTGAAGGTCCACAGATTAAAGAATGCCTACAGATGTGCTTCGGAAACTACTACTAGTCTTCAAGTGTACGATCAAAGCGTAGACAGTTTAAGATATTACTCCCATGGAGAAAAGTCCGCATGGTGCTTATTGTTTTCAATGCCGATGCAATTTTTGTGTTTCATCAACACTCTGAAGGTCCACAGATTACAGAATGCCTCCAGATGTGCTTCGAAAACTACTGCTAGTCTTCCAGTGTACGATCAAAGCGTAGACAGTTTAAGACATTACTCCCATGGAGAAAAGCCCGCATGGTGCTTATTGTGTTCAATGCCGATGCAATTTCTGTGTTTCATCAACACTCTTAAGCTCCACAGATTACAGAATGCATCACAGATGTGCATCGGAAACTACTACTAGTCTTCCAGGGAGGGATCAAAGCGTAGACAATATAAGACATTACTCCCATGGAGAAAAGTCCGCGTGGTGTTTATTGTGTTCAATGCCGATGCAATTTCTGTGTTTCATCAACACTCTGAAGGTCCACAGAATACAGAATGCATCCAGATGTGCTTCAGAAACTACTACTAGTCTTCCAGGAAACGATCAAAGCGTAGGCAGTTTAAGACATTACTCCCATTGAGAAAAGTCCGCATGGTGCTTATTGTTTTCAATGCCGATGCAATTTTTGTGTTTCATCAATACTCTGAAGGTCCACAGATTACAGAATGCCTCCAGATGTGCTTCGGAAACTACTACTAGTCTTCCAGTATACGGTCACAGCGTAGACAGCTTAAGACATTACTCCCATGGAGAAAAGTCCACATGGTGCTTAGTGTGTTCAATGCCGATGCAATTTCTGTGTTTCATCAACACTCTGAAGGTCCACAGATAACAGAATGCCTCCAGATGTGCTTCGGAAACTACTACTAGTCTTCCAGTGTACGATCAAAGCGTAGACAGTTTAAGACATTACTCCCATGGAGAAAAGTCCGCTTGGTGATTATTCTGTTCAATGCCGATGCAGTTTTTGTGTTTCATCAACACTCTGAACGTCCACAGATTACGGAATGCCTCCAGATGTGCTTCGGAAAATACTACTAGTTTTCCAGGGACCGATCAAAGCGCAGACAGTTTGAGACATTACTCCCATGGAGAAAAGTCGGCATGGTGCTTATTGTGTTCAATTCCGATGCAATTTCTGTGTTTCATCATCACTCTGAAGGTCCACAAATTACAGAAGGCCTCCAGATGTGCTTCGGAAACTACTACTAGTCTTCCTGTGTACAATATAAGCGTAGACCGTTTAAGACATTACTCCCATGGAGAAAAGTCGGCATGGTGCTTATTGTGTTCAATGCCGATGCAATTTCTGTGTTTCATCAACACTCTGAAGGTCCACAGATTACAGAATGCATCCAGAAGTGCTTCGGAAACCTATACTTGTCTTCCAGTGAACGATCAAAGCGTAGACACTTTAAGACATTACTCAAATGGAGACAATTCCGCATGGTGCTTATTGTGTTCAATGCCGATGCAATTTCTGTGTTTCGTCAACACTCTGAAGGTCCACAGATTACAGAATGCCTCCAGATGTGCTTCGGAAACTACTACTAGTCTTCCAGTGTACAATCAAAGCGTAGACACTTTAAGACATTACTCCAATGGAGACAATTCCGCATGGTGCTTATTGTGTTCAATGCCGATGCAGTTCTTGTGCTTCATCAACACTCTGAAGGTCCACAGATTACAGAATGCCTCCACATGTGCTTCGGAAACTACTACTAGTCTTCCAGGGAACGATCAAAGCGTATACAGTTTGAGACATACTCCCATGGAGAAAAGTCCGCATGGTGCTTATTGTGTTCAATGCCGATGCAATTTCCGTGTTTCATCAACACTCTGAAGGTCCACAGATTACAGAATGTATCCAGATATGCTTCGGAAACTACTACTAGTCTTCCAGTGTACGATCAAAGCGTAGACAGTTTAAGACATTACTCCCATGGAGAAAAGTCCGCATTGGGCTTATTGTGTTCAATGCCGATGCAATTTCTGTGTTTCATCAATACTCTGAAGGTCGACAGATTACAGAATGCTTCCAGATTTGCTTCGGAAACTACTACTAGTCTTCCAGTGTACAATCAAAGCGTAGACAGTTTAAGACACTACTCCCATGGAGAAAAGTCGGCATGGTGCTTATTGTTTTCAATGCCGATGCAATTTTTGTGTTTCATCAACACTCTGAAGTTCCACAGATTACAGAATCCCTCCAGATGTGCTTAAGAAACTACTACTAGTCTTCCAGTGTACGATCAAAGCGTAGACAGTTTAAGACATTACTCCCATGGAGAAAAGTCGGTATGGTGCTTATTGTGTTCAATGCCGATGCAATTTCTGTGTTTCATCAACACTCTGAAGGTCCACAGATAACAGAATGCCTCCAGATGTGCTTCGGAAACTACTACTAGTCTTCCAGTCTACGATCAAAGCGTAGACAGTTTAAGACATTACTCCCATGGAGAAAAGTCCGCTTGGTGATTATTCTGTTCAATGCCGATGCAATTTCTGTGTTTCATCAACACTCTAAAGGTCCACAGATTACAGAATGCCTCCAGATGTGCTTCGGAAACTACTACTAGTCTTCCTGTGTACAATCTAAGCGTAGACCGTTTAAGACATTACTCCCATGGAGAAAAGTCCGCATGGTGTTTATTGTGTTCAATGCCGACGCAGTTTTTGTGTTTCATCAACACTCTGAACGTCCACAGATTACGGAATGCCTCCAGATGTGCTTCGGTAAATACTACTAGTTTTCCAGGGACCGATCAAAGCGCAGACAGTTTGAGACATTACTCCCATGGAGAAAAGTCGGCATGGTGCTTATTGTGTTCAATGCCGATGCAATTTCTGTATTTCATCAACACTCTGAAGGTCCACAAATTACAGAAGGCCTCCAGATGTGCTTCGGAAACTACTACTAGTCTTCCTGTGTACAATCTAAGCGTAGACCGTTTAAGACATTACTCCCATGGAGAAAAGTCGGCATGGTGCTTATTGTGTTCAATGCCGATGCAATTTTTGTGTTTTATCAACACTCTGAAGGTCCTCAGATTACAGAATGCTTCCAGATGTGGTTCAGAAACTACTACTAGTCTTCCAGTGTACGATCAAAGCGTACACAGTTTAAGACATTACTCCCATGGAGAAAAGTCCGCATGGTGCTTATTGTGTTCAATGCCGATGCAATTTCTGTGTTTCATCAACACTCTGAAGGTCCACAGATTACAGAATGCCTCCAGATGTGCTTCGGAAACTACTACTAGTCTTCCAGTGTACAATCAAAACGCAGACAGTTTAAGACATTACTCCCATGGAGAAAAGTCCGCATGGTGCTTATTGTGTTCAATGCCGATGCAGTTTTTGTGTTTTATCAACACTCTGAACGTCCACAGATTACAGAATGCCTCCAGATGTGCTTCGGAAACTACTACATGTCTTCCAGGGAACGATCAAAGCGTAGATAATATAAGACATTACTCCCAAGGAGAAAAGTCTGCGTGGTGCTTATTGAGTTCAATGCCGATGCAATTTCTGTGTTACATCAACACTCTGAAGGTCCACAGAATACTGAATGCATCCAGATGTGCTTCAGAAACTACTACTGGTCTTCCAGTGAACGATCAAAGCGTAGACAGTTTAAGACATTACTCTCATGGAGAAAAGTCCGAATGGTGCTTATTGTGTTCAATACCGATTCAATTCCTGTCTTTCATCAACACTCTGAAGGTCCACAGATTACAGAATTCCTCCAGAAGTGCTTCGGAAACTACTACTAGTCTTCCAGTGTACGATCAAAGCGTAGACAGTTTAAGACATTACTCCCATGGAGAAAAGTCCGCATGATGCTTATTGTGTTCAATGCCGATGCAATTTTTGTGTTTCATCAACACTCTGAAGGTCCACAGATTACAGAATGCCTCCAGATGTGCTTCAGAAACTACTACTAGTCTTCCAGGGAACGATCAAAGCCTAGACAGTTTGAGACATTACTCCCATGGAGAAAAGTCCGCATGGTGCTTATTGTGTTCAATGCCGATGCATTTTTTGTGTTTCATCAACAATCTGAAGGTCCACACATTACAGAATGTGTCAAGATATGCTTCGGAAACTACTACTAGTTTTCCAGATAACGATCAAAGCGTAGACATTATAAACATTACTCCCATGGAGAAAAGTCTGCATGGTGCTTATTGTGTTCAATGCCGATGCAATTTCTGTGTTTCATCAACACTCTGAAGGTCCACAGAATACAGAATGCATCCGGATATGCTTCAGAAACTACTACTAGTCTTCCAGGAAACGATCAGAGCGTAGGCAGTTTAAGACATTACTCCCATGGAGAAAAGTCCGCATGATGCTTATTGTGTTCAATGCCGATGCAATTTTTGTGTTTCATCAATACTCTGAAGGTCCACAGATTACAGAATGCCTCCAGATGTGCTTCGGAAACTACTACTAGTCTTCCAGTGTACGATCAAAGCGTAGACAGTTTAAGACATTACTCCCATGGAGAAACGTCCGAATTGTGCTTATTGTGTTCAATGCCGAAGCAATTTTTGGGCTTCATCAATACTCTGAAGGTAATCAGATTACAGAATGCTTCCACATGTGCTTCGGAAACTACTACTAGTCTTCCAGTGTACGATCAAAGCGTAGCCAGTTTAAGACATTACACCCATGGAGAAAAGTCCGCATGGTGCTTATTGTGTTCAATGCCGATGCAATTTCTGTATTTCATCAACACTCTGAAGGTCCACAGATTACAGAATGCCTCCAGATGTGCTTCGGAAACTACTACTAGTTTTCCAGTGTACAATCAAAGCGTAGAGTTTAAGACATTACTCCCATGGAGAAAAGTCCACATGGTGCTTATTGTGTTCAATGCCGATGCAGTTTTTGGTTTCGTCAACACTCTGAAGGTCCACAGATTACAGAATGCCTAGAGATGTGCTTCGGAAACTATTACTAGTCTTCCAGTGTACAATCAAAGCGTAGACACTTTAAGACATTACTCCAATGGAGACAATTCCGCATGGTGCTTATTGTGTTCAATGCCGATGCAGTTCTTGTGCTTCATCATCACTCTGAAGGTCCACAGATTACAGAATGCCTCCACATGTGCTTCGGAAACTACTACTAGTCTTCCAGGGAACGATCAAAGCGTATACAGTTTGAGACATACTCCCATGGAGAAAAGTCCGCATGGTGCTTATTGTGTTCAATGCCGATGCAATTTCCGTGTTTCATCAACACTCTGAAGGTCCACAGATTACAGAATGTATCCAGATATGCTTCGGAAACTACTACTAGTCTTCCAGTGTACGATCAAAGCGTAGACAGTTTAAGACATTACCCCCATGGAGAAAAGTCCGCATTGGGCTTATTGTGTTCAATGCCGATGCAATTTCTGTGTTTCATCAATACTGTGAAGGTCGACAGATTACAGAATGCTTCCAGATGTGCTTCGGAAACTACTACTATTCTTCCAGTGTACAATCAAAGCGTAGACAGTTTAAGACACTACTCCCATGGAGAAAAGTCGGCATGGTGCTTATTGTTTTCAATGCCGATGCAATTTTTGTGTTTCATCAACACTCTGAAGTTCCACAGATTACAGAATCCCTCCAGATGTGCTTCAGAAACTACTACTAGTCTTCCAGTGTACGATCAAAGCGTAGACAGTTTAAGACATTACTCCCATGGAGAAAAGTCGGTATGGTGCTTATTGTGTTCAATGTCGATGCAATTTCTGTGTTTCATCAACACTCTGAAGGTCCACAGATAACAGAATGCCTCCAGATGTGCTTCGGAAACTACTACTAGTCTTCCAGTCTACGATCAAAGCGTAGACAGTTTAAGACATTACTCCCATGGAGAAAAGTCCGCTTGGTGATTATTCTGTTCAATGCCGATGCAATTTCTGTGTTTCATCAACACTCTGAAGGTCCACAAATTACAGAAGGCCTCCAGATGTGCTTCGGAAACTACTACTAGTCTTCCTGTGTACAATCTAAGCGTAGACCGTTTAAGACATTACTCCCATGGAGAAAAGTCGGCATGGTGCTTATTGTGTTCAATGCCGATGCAATTTTTGTGTTTTATCAACACTCTGAAGGTCCTCAGATTACAGAATGCTTCCAGATGTGGTTCAGAAACTACTACTAGTCTTCCAGTGTACGATCAAAGCGTACACAGTTTAAGACGTTACTCCCATGGAGAAAAGTCCGCATGGTGCTTATTGTGTTCAATGCCGATGCAATTTCTGTGTTTCATCAACACTCTGAAGGTCCACAGATTACAGAATGCTTCCAGATGTGCTTCGGAAACTACTACTAGTCTTCCAGTGTACGATCAAAGCGTAGACAGTTTAAGACATTACTCCCATGGAGAAAAGTCCGCATGGTGCTTATTGTGTTCAAAGCCGATTAAATTTTTGTGTTTCATCAATACTCTGAAGGTCCACAGATTACAGAATGCATCCAAATATGCTTCAGAAACTACTACTAGTCTTCTAGGGAACGATCAAAGCGTAGACAATTTAAGACATTACTCCCATGGAGAAAAGTCTGCATGGTGCTTATTGTGTTCAATGCCTATGCAATTTCTGTGTTTCATCAACACTCTTAAGGTATACAGAATACAGATTGTATCCAGATGGTCTTATAAACTACTGCTAGTCTTCCATCAAACGATCAAAGCGTAGGCAGTTTAAGACATTACTCCCATGGAGAAAAGTCCGCATGGTGCTTATTGTGTTCAAAGCCGTTGCAAATTTTGTGTTTCATCAACACTCTGAAGGTCCACAGATTACCGAATGCATCCAGATGTGCTTCGGAAACTACTACTAGTCTTCCAGTGAACTATCAAAGTATAGACAGTTTAAGACATTACTCCCATGGAGAAAAGTCCCATGGTGCTTATTGTGTTCAATGCCGAAGCAATTTCTGTGTTTCATCAACAGTCTGAAGGTCCACAGATTACAGAATGCCTCCAGATGTGCTTCGGAACTACTACTAGTCTTCCAGGGAACGATCAAAGCGTAGACAGTTTAAAACATACTCCCATGGAGAAAAGTCCGCATGGTGCTTATGGTGTTCCATGTCGATGCAATTTTTGTGTTTCATAAACTTTCTGATGGTCCACAGATTACAGAATGCATCCAGATGTGCTTCGGATACTACTACTACTCTTCCAGGGAACGATCAAAGCGTAGACAGTTTGAGACATTAATCCCATGGAGACAATCTCGCATGGTGCTTATTGTGTTCAAAGCCGATGCAAGTTTTGTGCTTCATCAACACTCTGAAGGTCCACAGGTTACAGAATGCATCCTGATGTGCTTCGGAAACTACTACTAGTCTTCCAGTGAACGATCAAAGCGTAGACATTTTTAGACATTACTCTAATGGAGAAAAGTCCGCATGGTGCTTATTGTGTTCAATGCCGATTCAATTCCTGTGTTTCATCAACACTCTGAAGGTCCACAGGTTACAGAACTCCTCCAGAAGTGCTTCGGAAACTACTACTAGTCTTCCAGTGTACGATCAAAGCGTAGACAGTTTAAGACATTACTCCCATGGTGAAAAGTCCGCATGGTGCTTATTGTGTTCAATGCCGATACAATTTCTGTGTTTCATCAACACTCTGAAGGTCCACAGATTACAGAATGCCTCCAGATGTGCTTCGGAAACTGCTACTAGTCTTCCAGTGTACAATCAAAGCGTAGACAGTTTAAGACATTACTCCCATGGAGAAAAGTTCGCATGGTGCTTATTGTGTTCAATGCCGATGCAATTTTTGTGTTTCATCAACACTTTGAAGGTCCACAGATTACAGAATGCCTCCAGATGTGCTTCGGAAACTACTACTAGTCTTCCAGTGTACGATCAAAGCGTAGACAGTTTAAGACATTACTCCCATGGAGAAAAGTCCGCATTGTGCTTATTGTGTTCAATGCCGAAGCAATTTTTGTGCTTCATCAATACTCTGAAGGTCCTCAGATTACAGAATGCTTCCAGATGTGCTTCGGAAACTACTACTAGTCTTCCAGTGTACGATCAAAGCGTAGACAGTTTAAGACTTTACTCCCATGAAGAAAAGATCGCATGGTGTTTATTGTGTTCGAAGCCGATGCAATTTTTGTGTTTCATCAACACTCTGAAGTTCCACAGGTTACAGAATGCATCCTGATGTGCTTCGGAAACTACTACTAGTTTTCCAGTGAACAATCAAAGCGTAGACAGTTTAAGACATTACTTTCATAGAGAAAAGTCCGCATGGTGCTTATTGTGTTTAATGCCGATGCAATTTTTGTGTTTCATCCACACTCTGAAGGTCCACAGATTACAGAATGCCTCCAGATGTGCTCCGGAAACTACTACTAGTTTTCCAGTGTACGATCAATGCGTAGACAGTGTAAGACATTACTCCCATGGAGAAAAGTCCGCATGGTGCTTATTGTGTTCAATGCCGATGCAATTTTTGTGTTTCATCAACACTCTGAAGGTCCACAGATTTCAGAATGCCTCCAGATGTGCTTCGGAAACTACTACTACTCTTCCAGGGAACGATCAAAGCGTGGACAGTTTGAGACATTACTCCCATGGACACAATCCCGCATGGTGCTAATTGTGTTCAAAGCCGATGCAAGTTTTGTGTTTCATCAACACTCTGAAGGTCCACAGATTACAGAATGCATCCAGATGTGCTTCGGAAACTACTATTAGTCTTCCAGTGAACGATCAAAGCGTAGATAGTTTAAGACATTACTTTCATGGAGATAAGTCCACATGGTGCTAATTGTGTTCAATGCCGATTCAATTTCTGTGTTTCATCAACACTCTGTAGGTCCACAGATTACAGAATGCCTCCAGATGTGCTTCGGAAACTACTACTAGTCTTCCAGTGTACGATCAAAGCGTAGACAGTTTAAGACACTACTCCCATGGAGAAAAGTTCGCATGGCGCTTATTGTGTTCAATGCCGATGCAATTTTTTTGTTTCATCAACACTCTCAAGGTCCACAGATTACAGAATTCTCATGATGTGCTTCGGAAACTTCTTCTAGTCTTCCAGTGTACGATCAAAGCATAGACAGTTTAAGACATTACTCCCATGGAGATAAGACCGCATGGTGCTTATTGTGTTCAATGCCCATGCAATTTTTGGGTTTCATCAATACTCTGAAGGTCCACAGATTACAGAATGCTTCCAGATGTCCTTTGGAAACTACTACTAGTCTTCCAGTGTACGATCAAATCGTAGACAGTTTAAGACATTACTCCCATGGAGAAAAGTCCGCATGGAGCTCATTGTGTTCAAAGCCGATGCAATGTTTGTGTTTCATCAACTCTCTGAAGGTCCACAGGTTACAGAATGCATCCTGATGTGCTTCGGAAACTACTACTAGTCTTCCAGTGAACGATCAAAGCGTAGACATTTTAAGACATTACTCTCATGGAGAAAAGTCCGCATTGTGCTTATTGTGTTCAATGCCGGAGCAATTTTTGTGCTTCATCAATACTCTGAAGGTCCTCAGATTACAGAATGCTTCCAGATGTGCTTCGGAAACTACTACTAGTCTTCCAGTGTACGATCAAAGCGTAGACAGTTTAAGACATTACTCCCATGGAGAAAAGTCCGCATGGTGCTTATTGTGTTCAATGCCGATGCAATTTCTGTGTTATCAACACTCTGAAGGTCCACAGATTACAGAATGCCTTCAGATGTGCTTCGGAAACTACTACTACTCTTCCAGTGTACGATCAAAGCGTAGACAGTTTAAGACACTACTCCCATGGAGAAAAGTCCGCATGGTGCTTATTGTGTTCAATGCCGACGCAATTTCTGTGTTTCATCAACACTCTGAATGTCCACAGATTACAGAATGCCTACAGATGTGCTTCGGAAACTACTACTAGTCTTCAAGTGTACGATCAAAGCATAGACAGTTTAAGACATTACTCCCATGGAGAATAGTCCGCATGGTGCTTATTGTGTTCAATGCCGATGCAATTTTGTGTTTCATCCACACTCTGAAGGTCCACAGATTACAGAATGCCTCCAGATGTGCTTCGGAAACTACTACTAGTCTTCCAGTGAACGATCAAAGCGTAGACATTTTAAGACATTACTCTCATGGAGAAATGTCCGCATGATGCTTATTGTGTTCAATGCCGATTCTATTACTGTGTTTCATCAACACTCTGAAGGCCCACAGGTTACAGAATTCCTCCAGAAGTGCTTCGGAAACTACTACTAGTCTTCCAGTGTACGATCAAAGCGTAGACAGTTTAAGACATTACTCCCATGGAGAAAAGTCCGCATTGTGCTTATTGTGTTCAATGCCGAAGCAATTTCTGTGTTTCATCAACACTCTGAAGGTCCACAGAATACAGAATGCATCTGGATGTGCTTCAGAAACTACTACTAGTCTTCCAGGAAACGATCAGATCGTAGGCAGTTTAAGACATTACTCCCATGGAGAAAAGTCCGCATGGTGCTTATTGTGTTCAATGCCGATGCAATTTTTGTGTTTCATCAACACTTTGAAGGTCCACAGATTACAGAATGCCTCCAGATGTGCTTCGGAAACTACTACTAGTCTTCCAGTGTACGATCAAAGCGTAGACAGTTTAAGACATTACTCCCATGGATAAAAGTCCGCATTGTGCTTATTGTGTTCAATGCCGAAGGAATTTTTGTGCTTCATCAATACTCTGAAGGTCCTCAGATTACAGAATGCTTCCAGATGTGCTTCGGAAACTACTACTAGTCTTCCAGTGTACGATCAAAGCGTAGACAGTTTAAGACATTACTCCCATGGAGAAAAGTCCGCATGGTGCTTATTGTGTTCAAAGCCGATGCAATTTTTGTGTTTCATCAACACTCTGAAGGTCCACAGGTTACAGAATGCATCCTGATGTGCTTCGGAAACTACTACTAGTCTTCCAGTGAACGATCAAAGCGTAGACATTTTAAGACATTACTCTCATGGAGAAAATTCCGCATTGTGCTTATTGTGTTCAATGCCGAAGCAATTTTTGTGCTTCATCAAAACTCTGAAGGTCCTCAGAATACAGAATGCTTCCAGATGTGCTTCGGAAACTACTACTAGTCTTCCAGTGTACGATCAAAGCGTAGACAGTTTAAGACATTACTCCCATGGAGAAAAAATCGCATGGTGTTTATTGTGTTCGAAGCCGATGCAATTTTTGTGTTTCATCAACACTCTGAAGGTCCACAGGTTACAGAATGCATCCTGATGTGCTTCGGAAACTACTACTAGTCTTCCAGTGAACAATCAAAGCGTAGACAGTTTAAGACACTACTCCCACGGAGAAAAGTTCGTATGGTGCTTATTGTGTTCAATGCCAATGCAATTTCTGTGTTTCATCAACACTCTGAAGGTCCACAGAATACTGAATGCATCCAGATGTGCTTCAGAAACTACTACTGGTCTTTAAGTGAACACTCAAAGCGTAGACATTTTAAGACATTACTTTCATGGAGAAAAGTCCGCATGGTGCTTATTGTGTTCAATGCCGATTCAATTCCTGTGTTTCATCAACACTCTGAAGGTCCACAGATTACAGAATTCCTCCAGAAGTGCTTCGGAAACTACTACTAGTCTTCCAGTGTACGATCAAAGCGTAGACAGTTTAAGACATTACTCCCATGGAGAAAAGTCCGCATGGTGCTTATTGTGTTCAATGACGATGCAGTTTTTTTGTTTCATCAACACTCTGAAGGTCGACCGATTACAGAATGCCTATAGATGTGCTTCGGAAACTACTACTAGTCTTCCAGGGAACGATCAAAGCGTAGACAGTTTGAGACATTACTCCCATGGAGAAAAGTCCGCATAGTGCTTATTGTGTTCAATGCCGATGCAATTTTTGTGTTTCATCAACACTTTGAAGGTCCACAGATTACAGAATGTATCCAGATATGATTCGGAAACTACTACTAGTCTTCCAGGGAAGGATCAAAGCGTAGACAGTTTAAGACATTACTCTCATGGAGAAAAGTCCGCATTGTGCTTATTGTGTTCAATGCCGACGCAGTTTTTGTGTTTCATCAACACTCTGAAGGTCGAAAGTTTACAGAATGCCTATAGATGTGCTTCGGAAACTACTACTAGTCTTCCAGGGAACGATCAAAGCGTAGACAGTTTAGGACATTACTCCCATGGAGAAAAGTCCGCATGGTGCTTATTGTGTTCAATGCCGATGCAATTTCTGTGTTTCATCAACACTCTGAAGGTCCACAGATTACAGAATGCCTCCAGATGTGCTTCGGAAACAACTACTAGTCTTCCAGTATACAATCAAAGCGTAGACAGTTTAAGACATTACTCCCATGGAGAAAAGTCCGCATGGTACTTATTGTGTTTAATGACGATGCAATTTCTGTGTTTCATCAACACTCTGAAGATCCACAGAATACTGAATGCATCCAGATGTGCTTCAGAAACTACTACTAGTCTTCCAGGAAACGATCAATGCGTAGGCAGTTTAAGACATTACTCCCATGGAGAAAAGTCCGCATTGTGTTTATTGTGTTCAATGCCGATGCAAATTTTGTGTTTCATCAATACTCTGAAGGTCCACAGATTACAGAATGCTTCCAGATGTGCTTTGGAAACTACTACTGGTCTTCCAGTCTACGATCAAATCGTAGACAGTTTAAGACATTACTCCCATGGAGAAAAGTCCGCATGGTGCTTATTGTGTTCAATGCCGATGCAATTTCTGTGTTTCATCAACACTCTGAAGGTCCACAGATTACAGAATGCCTCCAGATGTGCTTCGGAAACTACTACTAGTCTTCCAGTGTACGATCAAAGCGTAGACAGTTTAAGACACTACTCCCATGGAGAAAAGTTCGCATGTACTTATTGTGTTCAATGCCGATGCAATTTTTTTGTTTCATCAACACTCTCAAGGTCCACAGATTACAGAATTCTCCAGATGTGCTTCGGAAACTTCTTCTAGTCTTCCAGTGTACGATCAAAGCATAGACAGTTTAAGACATTACTCCCATGGAGAAAATACCGCATGGTGCTTATTGTGTTCAATGCCCATGCAATTTTTGTGTTTCATCAATACTCTGAAGGTCCACAGATTACAGAATGCTTCCAGATGTGCTTTGGAAACTACTACAAGTTTTCCAGTGTACGATCAAATCGTAGACAGTTTAAGACATTACTCCCATGGAGAAAAGTCCGCATGGTGCTTATTGTGTTCAATGCCGATGCAATTTCTGTGTTTCATCAACACTCTTAAGGTCCACAGAATACAGATTGCATCCAGATGGGCTTTAGAAACTACTACTAGTCTTCCATCAAACGATCAAAGCGTAGGCAGTTTAAGACATTACTCCCATCAAGAGAAGTCCGCATGTTGCTTATTGTGTTTAATGCCGATGAATTTTTGGGTTTCATCAACACTCTGAAGGTCCACAGATTACAGAATGCATCCAGGTGTGCTTCGGAAACTACTACTAGTCTTCCAGGGAACGATCAAAGCGTAGACAGTTTATAACATTACTCCCAATGAGAAAAGTCCGCATGGTGTTTATTGTGTTCAATGCCGATGCAATTTTTGTGTTTCATCAACACTCTGATGGTCCACCGATTACAGAATGCATCCAGATGCGCTTCGGAAACTACTACTAGTCTTCCAGGGAACGATCAAAGCGTAGACAGTTTGAGACGTTACTCCCATGGAGAAAAGTCCGCATGGTTCTTATTGTGTTCAAAGCCGATGCAATTTCTGTGTTTCATCAACATTCTGAAGGGCCACAGATTACCGAATGCATCCAGATGTGCTTCGGAAACTACTACTACTCTTCCAGGGAACGATCAAAGCGTAGACAGTTTAAGACATTACTCCCATGGAGAAAAGTTCGCATGGTGCTTATTGTGTTCAATGCCGATGCAATTTTTGTGTTTCATCAACACTCTGAAGGTCCACAGATTACACAATGCCTCCAGTTGTGCTTCGGAAACTACTGTTAGTCTTCCAGTGAACTATTACAGAGTAGACAGTTTAAGACATTACTCTCATGGAGAAAAGTCCGCATGGTGCTTATAGTGTTCAATGCCGATTCAATTTCTGTGTTTCATCAACTATCTGAAGGTCCACAGATTACAGAATGCCTCCAGATAAGCTTCGGAAACTACTTCTAGTCTTCCAGTGTACGATCAAAGCGTAGACAGTTTAAGCCATTACTCCCATGGAGGAAAGCCCGCATGGTGCTAATTGTGTTCAATGCCGATGAAATTTTTGTGTTTCATCAAAACTCTGAAGATCCACAGATTACAGAATGCCTCCAGATGTGCTTCGGAAACTAATACTACTCTTCCAGGGAACGATCAAAGCGTAGACAGTTTGAGACATTACTCCCATGGACACAATCCCGCATAGTGCTAATTGTGTTCAAAGCCGATGCAATTTTTGTGTTTCATCAACACTTTGAGGGTCCACAGATTACAGAATGCATCCTGATGTGCTTCGGAAACTACTATTAGTCTTCCAGTGAACGATCAAAGCGTAGATAGTTTAAGACATTACTTTCATGGAGAAAAGTCCACATGGTGCTAATTGTGTTCAATGCCGTGTCAATTTCTGTGTTTCATCAACACTCTGTAGGTCCACAGATTACAGAATGCCTCCAGATGTGCTTCGGAAACTACTACTAGTCTTCCAGTGTACGATCAAAGCGTAGACAGTTTAAGACACTACTCCCATGGAGAAAAGTTCGCATGTACTTATTGTGTTCAATGCCGATGCAATTTTTTTGTTTCATCAACACTCTCAAGGTCCACAGATTACAGAATTCTCCAGATGTGCTTCGGAAACTTCTTCTAGTCTTCCAGTGTACGATCAAAGCATAGACAGTTTAAGACATTACTCCCATGGAGAAAAGACCGCATGGTGCTTATTGTGTTCAATGCCCATGCAATTTTTGTGTTTCATCAATACTGTGAAGGTCCACAGATTACAGAATGCTTCCAGATGTGCTTTGGAAACTACTACAAGTTTTCCAGTGTACGATCAAATCGTAGACAGTTTAAGACATTACTCCCATGGAGAAAAGTCCGCATGGTGCTTATTGTGTTCAATGCCGATGCAATTTCTGTGTTTCATCAACACTCTGAAGGTCCACAGAATACAGAATGCCTCCAGATGTGCTTCGGAAAATACTACAAGTCTTCCAGTGTACAATCAAAGCGTAGACAGTTTAAGACATTACTCCCATGGAGAAAAGTCCGCATGGTGCTTATTGTGTTCAATGCCGATGCAGTTTCTGTGTTTCATCAACACTCTGAAGGTCCACAGAATACAGAATGCCTCCAGATGTGCTTCGGAAAATACTACAAGTCTTCCAGTGTACAATCAAAGCGTAGACAGTTTAAGACATTACTCCCATGGAGAAAATTCCGCATGGTGCTTATTGTGTTCAATGCCGATGCAATTTCTGTGTTTCATCAACACTCTGAAGGTCCACAGAATACTGAATGCATCCAGATGTGCTTCAGAAACTACTACTGGTCTTAAAGTGAATGATCAAAGCGTAGACATTTTAAGACATTACTTACATGGAAAAAAGTCCACATGGTGCTTATTGTGTTCAATGCCGATTCATTTCCTGTGTTTCATCAACACTCTGAAGGTCCACAGATTACAGAATGTATCCAGATATGCTTCGAAACTACTACTAGTCTTCCAGGGAAGGATCAAAGCATAGACAATATAAGACATTACTCCCATGGAGAAAAGTCTGCATGGTTTTTATTGTGTTCAATGCCGATGCAATTTCTGTGTTTCATCAACACTCTGAAGGTCCACAGAATACAGAATGAATCCAGATGTGCTTCAGAAACTACTACTAGTCTTCCAGGAAACGATCAAAGCGTAGGCAGTTTAAGACATTACTCCCATGGAGAAATGTCCGCATGGTGCTTATTGTGTTCAATGCCGATGCAATTTTTGTGTTTCATCAACACTCTGAAGGTCCACAGATTACAGAATGTATCCAGATATGCTTCGGAAACTACTACTAGTCTTCCAGGGAACGATCAAAGCGTAGACAGTTTAAGACATTACTCCCATGGAGAAAAGTCCGCATGGTGCTTATTGTGTTCAATGCCGATGCAATTTCTGTGTTTCATCAACACTCTGAAGGTCCACAGATTACAGAATGCCTCCAGATGTGCTTCGGAAACAACTACTAGTCTTCCAGTGTACAATCAAAGCGTAGACAGTTTAATACATTACTCCCATGGAGAAAAGTCCGCATGGTGCTTATTGTGTTCAATGCCGATGCAGTTTTTGTGTTTCATTAACACTCTGAAGGTCGACCGATTACAGAATGCCTATAGAAGTGCTTCGGAAACTACTACTAGTCTTCCAGGGAACGATCAAAGCGTAGACAGTTTGAGACATTACTCCCATGGAGAAAAGTCCGCATAGTGCTTATTGTGTTCAATGCCGATGCAATTTTTGTGTTTCATCAACACTCTGAAGGTCCACAGATTACAGAATGTATCCAGATATGCTTCGGATACTACTACTAGTCTTCCAGGGAAGGATCAAAGCGTAGACAGTTTAAGACATTACTCTCATGGAGAAAAGTCCGCATAGTGCTTATTGTGTTCAATGCCGATGCAGTTTTTGTGTTTCATCAACACTCTGAAGGTCGAAAGTTTACAGAATGCCTATAGATGTGATTCGGAAACTACTACTAGTCTTCCAGGGAACGATCAAAGCGTAGACAGTTTAAGACATTACTCCCATGGAGAAAAGTCCGCATGGTGCTTATTGTGTTCAATGCCGATGCAATTTCTGTGTTTCATCAACACTCTGAAGGTCCACAGATTACAGAATGCCTCCAGTTGTGCTTCGGAAACAACTACTAGTCTTCCAGTGTACAATCAAAGCGTAGACAGTTTAAGACATTACTCCCATGGAGAAAACTCCGCATGGTGCTTATTGCGTTCAATGCCGATGCAATTTCTGTGTTTCATCACCACTCTGAAGGTCCACAGATTACAGAATGCCTCCAGATGTGCTTCGGAAACTACTTCTAGTCTTCCAGTGTACGATCAAAGCGTAGACAGTTTAAGACATTACTCCCATGGAGGAAAGTCCGCATGGTGCTTATTGTGTTCAATGCCGATGAAATTTTTGTGTTTCATCAAAACTCTGAAGATCCACAGATTACAGAATGCCTCCAGAAATGCTTCGGTAACTACTTCTAGTCTTCCAGTGTACGATCAAAGCGTAGAGAGTTTAAGACATTACTCCCATGGAGAATAGTCCGCATGGTGCTTATTGTGTTCAATGCCGATGCAATTTTTGTGTTTCATCCACACTCTGAAGGTCCACAGATTACAGAATGCCTCCAGATGTGCTCCGGAAACTACTACTAGTTTTCCAGTGTACGATCAATGCGTAGACAGTGTAAGACTTTACTCCCATGGAGAAAAGTCCGCATGGTGCTTATTGTGTTCAATGCCGATGTAATTTTTGTGTTTCATCAACACTCGGAAGGTCCACAGATTTCAGAATGCCTCCAGATGTGCTTCGGAAACTACTACTACTCTTCCAGGGAACGATCAAAGCGTGGACAGTTTGAGACATTACTCCCATGGACACAATCCCGCATGGTGCTAATTGTGCTCAAAGCCGATGCAATTTTTGTGTTTCATCAACACTCTGAAGGTCCACAGATTACAGAATGCATCCAGATGTGCTTCGGAAACTACTATTAGTCTTCCAGTGAACGATCAAAGCGTAGATAGTTTAAGACATTACTTTCATGGAGATAAGTCCACATGGTGCTAATTGTGTTCAATGCCGATTCAATTTCTGTGTTTCATCAACACTCTGTAGGTCCACAGATTACAGAATGCCTCCAGATGTGCTTCGGAAACTACTACTAGACTTCCAGTGTACGATCAAAGCGTAGACAGTTTAAGACACTACTCCCATGGAGAAAAGTCCGCATGGCGCTTATTGTGTTCAATGCCGATGCAATTTTTTTGTTTCATCAACACTCTCAAGGTCCACAGATTACAGAATTCTCATGATGTGCTTCGGAAACTTCTTCTAGTCTTCCAGTGTACGATCAAAGCATAGACAGTTTAAGACATTACTCCCATGGAGAAAAGACCGCATGGTGCTTATTGTGTTCAATGCCCATGCAATTTTTGTGTTTCATCAATACTCTGAAGGTCCACAGGTTACAGAATGCATCCTGATGTGCTTCGGAAACTACTACTAGTCTTCCAGTGAACGATCAAAGCGTAGACATTTTAAGACATTACTCTCATGGAGAAAAGTCCGCATTGTGCTTATTGTGTTCAATGCCGAAGCAATTTTTGTGCTTCATCAATACTCTGAAGGTCCTCAGATTACAGAATGCTTATAGATGTGCTACGGAAACTACTACTAGTCTTCCAGTGTACGATCAAAGCGTAGACGGTTTAAGACATTACTCCCATGGAGAAAAGTCTGCATGGTTTTTATTGTGTTCAATGCCGATGCAATTTCTGTGTTTCATCAACACTCTGAAGGTCCACAGAATACAGAATGCATCTAAATGTGCTTCAGAAACTACTACTAGTCTTCCAGGAAACGATCAGATCGTAGGCAGTTTAAGAGATTACTCCCATGGAGAAAAGTCCGCATGGTGCTTATTGTGTTCAATGCCGATGCAATTTTTGTGTTTCATCAACACTCTGAAGTCCCACAGATTACAGAATGTATCCAGATATGCTTCGGAAACTACTACTAGTCTTCCAGGGAACGATCAAAGCGTAGACAGTTTAAGACATTACTCCCATGGAGAAATGTCCGCATGGTGCTTATTGTGTTCAATGCCGATGCAATTTCTGTGTTTCATCAACACTCTGAAGGTCCACAGATTACAGAATGCCTCCAGATGTGCTTCGGAAACAACTACTAGTCTTCCAGTGCACAATCAAAGCGTAGACAGCTTAAGACATTACTCCCATGGAGAAAAGTCCGCATGGTGCTTATTGTGTTCAATGCCGATGCAGTTTTTGTGTTTCATCAACACTCTGAAGGTCGACCGAATACAGAATGCCTATAGAAGTGCTTCGGAAACTACTATTAGTCTTCCAGGGAACGATCAAAGCGTAGACAGTTTGAGACATTACTCCCATGGAGAAAAGTCCGCATAGTGCTTATTGTGTTCAATGCCGATGCAATTTTTGTGTTTCATCAACACTCTGAAGGTCCACAGATTACAGAATGTATCCAGATATGCTTCGGATACTACTACTAGTTTTCCAGTGTACGATCAATGCGTAGACAGTGTAAGACATTACTCCCATGGAGAAAAGTCCGCGTGGTGCTTATTGTGTTCAATGCCGATGCAATTTTTGTGTTTCATCAACACTCTGAAGGTCCACAGATTTCAGAATGCCTCCAGATGTGCTTCGGAAACTACTACTACTCTTCCAGGGAACGATCAAAGCGTGGACAGTTTGAGACATTACTCCCATGGACACAATCCCGCATGGTGCTAATTGTGTTCAAAGCCGATGCAATTTTTGTGTTTCATCAACACTCTGAAGGTCCACAGATTACAGAATGCATCCAGATGTGCTTCGGAAACTACTATTAGTCTTCCAGTGAACGATCAAAGCGTAGATAGTTTAAGACATTACTTTCATGGAGATAAGTCCACATGGTGCTAATTGTGTTCAATGCCGATTCAATTTCTGTGTTTCATCAACACTCTGTAGGTCCACAGATTACAGAATGCCTCCAGATGTGCTTCGGAAACTACTACTAGTCTTCCAGTGTACGATCAAAGCGTAGACAGTTTAAGACACTACTCCCATGGAGAAAAGTCCGCATGGCGCTTATTGTGTTCAATGCCGATGCAATTTTTTTGTTTCATCAACACTCTCAAGGTCCACAGATTACAGAATTCTCATGATGTGCTTCGGAAACTTCTTCTAGTCTTCCAGTGTACGATCAAAGCATAGACAGTTTAAGACATTACTCCCATGGAGAAAAGACCGCATGGTGCTTATTGTGTTCAATGCCCATGCAATTTTTGTGTTTCATCAATACTCTGAAGGTCCACAGATTACAGAATGCTTCCAAATGTCCTTTGGAAACTACTACTAGTCTTCCAGTGTACGATCAAATCGTAGACAGTTTAAGACATTACTCCCATGGAGAAAAGTCCGCATGGAGCTCATTGTGTTCAAAGCCGATGCAATTTTTGTGTTTCATCAACACTCTGAAGGTCCACAGGTTACAGAATGCATCCTGATGTGCTTCGGAAACTACTACTAGTCTTCCAGTGAACGATCAAAGCGTAGACATTTTAAGACATTACTCTCATGGAGAAATGTCCGCATTGTGCTTATTGTGTTCAATGCCGAAGCAATTTTTGTGCTTCATCAATACTCTGAAGGTCCTCAGATTACAGAATGCATCCAGATGTGCTTCGGAAACTACTACTAGTCTTCCAGTGTACGATCAAAGCGTAGATAGTTTAAGACATTACTTTCATGGAGATAAGTCCACATGGTGCTAATTGTGTTCAATGCCGATTCAATTTCTGTGTTTCATCAACACTCTGTAGGTCCACAGATTACAGAATGCCTCCAGATGTGCTTCGGAAACTACTACTAGTCTTCCAGTGTACGATCAAAGCGTAGACAGTTTAAGACACTACTCCCATGGAGAAAAGTCCGCATGGCGCTTATTGTGTTCAATGCCGATGCAATTTTTTTGTTTCATCAACACTCTCAAGGTCCACAGATTACAGAATTCTCATGATGTGCTTCGGAAACTTCTTCTAGTCTTCCAGTGTACGATCAAAGCATAGACAGTTTAAGACATTACTCCCATGGAGAAAAGACCGCATGGTGCTTATTGTGTTCAATGCCCATGCAATTTTTGTGTTTCATCAATACTCTGAAGGTCCACAGATTACAGAATGCTTCCAAATGTCCTTTGGAAACTACTACTAGACTTCCAGTGTACGATCAAATCGTAGACAGTTTAAGACATTACTCCCATGGAGAAAAGTCCGCATGGAGCTCATTGTGTTCAAAGCCGATGCAATTTTTGTGTTTCATCAACACTCTGAAGGTCCACAGGTTACAGAATGCATCCTGATGTGCTTCGGAAACTACTACTAGTCTTCCAGTGAACGATCAAAGCGTAGACATTTTAAGACATTACTCTCATGGAGAAAAGTCCGCATTGTGCTTATTGTGTTCAATGCCGAAGCAATTTTTGTGCTTCATCAATACTCTGAAGGTCCTCAGATTACAGAATGCTTCCAGATGTGCTTCGGAAACTACTACTAGTCTTCCAGTGTACGATCAAAGCGTAGACAGTTTAAGACATTACTCCCATGGAGAAAAGTCCGCATGGTGCTTATTGTGTTCAATGCCGATGCAATTTCTGTGTTTCATCAACACTCTGAAGGTCCACAGATTACAGAATGCCTCCAGATGTGCTTCGGAAACTACTACTACTCTTCCAGTGTACGATCAAAGCGTAGACAGTTTAAGACACTACTCCCATGGAGAAAAGTCCGCATGGTGCTTATTGTGTTCAAAGCCGACGCAATTTCTGTGTTTCATCAACACTCTGAAGGTCCACAGATTACAGAATGCCTACAGATGTGCTTCGGAAACTACTACTAGTCTTCAAGTGTACGATCAAAGCATAGACAGTTTAAGACATTACTCCCATGGAGAATAGTCCGCATGGTGCTTATTGTGTTCAATGCCGATGCAATTTTGTGTTTCATCCACACTCTGAAGGTCCACAGATTACAGAATGCCTCCAGATGTGCTTCGGAAACTACTACTAGTCTTCCAGTGAACGATCAAAGCGTAGACATTTTAAGACATTACTCTCATGGAGAAAAGTCCGCATGATGCTTATTGTGTTCAATGCCGATTCAATTCCTGTGTTTCATCAACACTCTGAAGGTCCACAGGTTACAGAATTCCTCCAGAAGTGCTTCGGAAACTACTACTAGTCTTCCAGTGTACGATCAAAGCGTAGACAGTTTAAGACATTACTCCCATGGAGAAAAGTCCGCATGGTGCTTATTGTGTTCAATGCCGATGCAATTTCTGTGTTTCATCAACACTCTGAAGGTCCACAGAATACAGAATGCATCTAAATGTGCTTCAGAAACTACTACTAGTCTTCCAGGAAACGATCAGATCGTAGGCAGTTTAAGACATTACTCCCATGGAGAAAAGTCCGCATGGTGCTTATTGTGTTCAAAGCCGATGCAATTTTTGTGTTTCATCAACACTTTGAAGGTCCACAGATTACAGAATGCCTCCAGATATGCTTCGGAAACTACTACTAGTCTTCCAGTGTACGATCAAAGCGTAGACAGTTTAAGACATTACTCCCATGGATAAAAGTCCGCATTGTGCTTATTGTGTTCAATGCCGAAGCAATTTTTGTGCTTCATCAATACTCTGAAGGTCCTCAGATTACAGAATGCTTCCAGATGTGCTTCGGAAACTACTACTAGTCTTCCAGTGTACGATCAAAGCGTAGACAGTTTAAGACATTACTCCCATGGAGAAAAGTCCGCATGGTGCTTATTGTGTTCAATGCCGATGCAATTTCTGTGTTTCATCAACACTCTGAAGGTCCACAGATTACAGAATGCCTCCAGATGTGCTGCGGAAACTACTACTAGTCTTCCAGTGTACAATCAAAGCGTAGACAGTTTAAGACATTACTCCCATGGAGAAAAGTCCGCATGGTGCTTATTGTGTTCAATGCCGATGCAGTTTTTGTGTTTCATCAACACTCTGAACGTCCACAGAATACAGAATGCCTCCAGATGTGCTTCGGAAACTACTACTAGTCTTCCAGGTAACGATCAAACTTAGAATGTTTGAGACATTACTCCCATGGAGAAAAGTCCGCATGGTGCTTATTGTGTTCAAAGCCGATTCAATTTTTGTGTTTCATCAATACTCTGAAGGTCCACAGATTACAGAATGCATCCAAATATGCTTCAGAAGCTACTACTAGTCTTCCAGGGAACGATCAAAGCGTAGACAATTTAAGACATTACTCCCATGGAGAAAAGTCTGCATGGTGCTTATTGTGTTCAATGCCTATGCAATTTCTGTGTTTCATCAACACTCTTAAGGTATACAGAATACAGATTGCATCCAGATGGGCTTATAAACTACTACTAGTCTTCCATCAAACGATCAAAGCGTAGGCAGTTTAAGACATTACTCCTAAGGAGAAAAGTCCCATGGTGCTTATTGTGTTCAATGCCGAAGCAATTTCTGTGTTTCATCAACAGTCTGAAGGTCCACAGATTACAGAATGCCTCCATATGTGCTTCGGAACTACTAATGGTCTTCCAGGGAACGATCAAAGCGTAGACAGTTTAAAACATACTCCCATGGAGAAAAGTCCGCATGGTGTTTATTGTGTTCAATGCCGATGCAATTTTTGTGTTTCATCAACACTCTGAAGGTTCACAGATTACAGAATGCATCGAGATGTGCTTCGGAAACTACTACTAGTCTTCCAGGGAACGATCAAAGCGTAGACAGTTTAAGACATTACTCCCATGGAGAAAAGTTCGCATGGTGCTTATTCTGCTCCATGTCGATGCAATTTTTGTGTTTCATCAACTTTCTGATGGTCCACAGATTACAGAATGCATCCAGATGTGCTTCGGATACTACTACTACTCTTCCAGGGAACGCTCAAAGCGTAGTCAGTTTGAGACATTAATCCCATGGAGACAATCCCGCATGGTGCTTATTGTGTTCAAAGCCGATGCAATTTTTGTGTTTCATCAACACTCTGAAGGTCCACAGTTTACAGAATGCATCCTGATGTGCTTCGGAAACTACTACTAGTCTTCCAGTGAACGATCAAAGCGTAGACATTTTAAGACATTACTCTCATGGAGAAAAGTCCGCATGCTGCTTATTGTGTTCAATGCCGATTCAATTCCTGTGTTTCATCAACACTCTGAAGGTCCACAGGTTACAGAATTCCTCCAGAAGTGCTTCGGAAACTACTACTAGTCTTCCAGTGTACGATCAAAACGTAGACAGTTTAAGACATTACTCCCATGGAGAAAAGTCCGCATGGTGCTTATAGTGTTCAATGCCGATGCAATTTCTGTGTTTCATCAACACTCTGAAGGTCCACAGATTACAGAATGCCTCCAGAGGTGCTTCGGAAACTACTACTAGTCTTCCAGTGTACAATCAAAGCGTAGACAGTTAAAGACATTACTCCCATGGAGAAAAGTCCGCATGGTGCTTATTGTGTTCAATGCCGATGCAATTTTTGTGTTTCATCAACACTTAGAAGGTCCACAGATTACAGAATGCCTCCAGATGTGCTTCGGAAACTACTACTAGTCTTCCAGGGTACGATCAAAGCGTAGACAGTTTAAGACATTACTCCCATGGAGAAAAGTCCGCATTGTGCATATTGTGTTCAATGCCGAAGCAATTTTTGTGCTTCTTCAATACTCTGAAGGTCCTCAGATTACAGAATGCTTCCAGATGTGCTTCGGAAACTACTACTAGTCTTCCAGTGTACGATCAAGGCGTAGACAGTTTAAGACATTACTCCCATGGAGAAAAAATCGCATGGTGTTTATTGTGTTCGAAGCCGATGCAATTTTTGTGTTTCATCAACACTCTGAAGGTCCACAGGTTACAGAATGCATCCTGATGTGCTTCGGAAACTACTACTAGTCTTCCAGTGAACAATCAAAGCGTAGACAGTTTAAGACACTACTCCCACGGAGAAAAGTTCGCATGGTGCTTATTGTGTTCAATTCCGATGCAATTTCTGTGTTTCATCAACACTCTGAATGTCCACAGAATACTGAATGCATCCAGATGTGCTTCAGAAACTAGTACTTGTCTTCCAGGGAACGATCAAAGCGTAGACAATATAAGACATTACTCCCAAGGAGAAAAGTCTGCATATTGCTTATTGTGTTAACGCCGATGCAACTTCTGTGTTTCATCAACGCTCTGAAGGTCCACAGAATACTGAATGCATCCAGATGTGCTTCAGAAACTACTACTGGTCTTTAAGTGAACGATCAAAGCGTAGACATTTTAAGACATTACTTTCATCGAGAAAAGTCCGCATGGTGCTTATTGTGTTCAATGCCGATTCAATTCCTGTGTTTCATCAACACTCTGAAGGTCCACAGATTACAGAATTCTTCCAGAAGTGCTTCGGAAACTACTACTAGTCTTCCAGTGTACGATCAAAGCCTAGACAGTTTAAGACATTACTCCCATGGAGAAAAGTCCGCATGGTGCTTATTGTGTTCAATGACGATGCAGTTTTTGTGTTTCATCAACACTCTGAAGGTCGACCGATTACAGAATGCCTATAGATGTGCTTCGGAAACTACTACTAGTCTTCCAGGGAACGATCAAAGCGTAGACAGTTTGAGACATTACTCCCATGGAGAAAAGTCCGCATAGTGCTTATTGTGTTCAATGCCGATGCAATTTTTGTGTTTCATCAACACTTTGAAGGTCCACAGATTACAGAATGTATCCAGATATGATTCGGAAACTACTACTAGTCTTCCAGGGAAGGATCAAAGCGTAGACAGTTTAAGACATTACTCTCATGGAGAAAAGTCCGCATTGTGCTTATTGTGTTCAATGCCGACGCAGTTTTTGTGTTTCATCAACACTCTGAAGGTCGAAAGTTTACAGAATGCCTATAGATGTGCTTCGGAAACTACTACTAGTCTTCCAGGGAACGATCAAAGCGTAGACAGTTTAGGACATTACTCCCATGGAGAAAAGTCCGCATGGTGCTTATTGTGTTCAATGCCGATGCAATTTCTGTGTTTCATCAACACTCTGAAGGTCCACAGATTACAGAATGCCTCCAGATGTGCTTCGGAAACAATTACTAGTCTTCCAGTGTACAATCAAAGCGTAGACAGTTTAAGACATTACTCCCATGGAGAAAAGTCCGCATGGTGCTTATTGTGTTTAATGACGATGCAATTTCTGTGTTTCATCAACACTCTGAAGATCCACAGAATACTGAATGCATCCAGATGTGCTTCAGAAACTACTACTAGTCTTCCAGGAAACGATCAATGCGTAGGCAGTTTAAGACATTACTCCCATGGAGAAAAGTCTGCATTGTGTTTATTGTGTTCAATGCCGATGCAAATTTTGTGTTTCATCTATACTCTGAAGGTCCACAGATTACAGAATGCTTCCAGATGTGCTTTGGAAACTACTACTGGTCTTCCAGTGTACGATCAAATCGTAGACAGTTTAAGACATTACTCCCATGGAGAAAAGTCCGCATGGTGCTTATTGTGTTCAATGCCGATGCAGTTTCTGTGTTTCATCAACACTCTTAAGGTCCACAGAATACAGATTGCATCCAGATGGGCTTTAGAAACTACTACTAGTCTTCCATCAAACGATCAAAGCGTAGGCAGTTTAAGACATAACTCCCATCAAGAGAAGTCCGCATGTTGCTTATTGTGTTTAATGCCGATGAATTTTTGGGTTTCATCAACACTCTGAAGGTCCACAGATTACAGAATGCATCCAGGTGTGCTTCGGAAACTACTACTAGTCTTCCAGGGAACGATCAAAGCGTAGACAGTTTATAACATTACTCCCATGGAGAAAAGTCCGCATGGTGTTTATTGTGTTCAATGCCGATGCAATTTTTGTGTTTCATCAACACTCTGATGGTCCACAGATTACAGAATGCATCCAGATGCGCTTTGGAAACTACTACTAGTCTTCCAGGGAACGATCAAAGCGTAGACAGTTTGAGACGTTACTCCCATGGAGAAAAGTCCGCATGGTTCTTATTGTATTCAAAGCCGATGCAATTTCTGTGTTTCATCAACATTCTGAAGGGCCACAGATTACCGAATGCATCCAGATGTGCTTCGGAAACTACTACTACTCTTCCAGGGAACGATCAAAGCGTAGACAGTTTAAGACATTACTCCCATGGAGAAAAGTTTGCATGGTGCTTATTGTGTTCAATGCCGATGCAATTTTTGTGTTTCATCAACACTCTGAAGGTCCACAGATTACACAATGCCTCCAGTTGTGCTTCGGAAACTACTGTTAGTCTTCCAGTGAACTATTACAGCGTAGACAGTTTAAGACATTACTCTCATGGAGAAAAGTCCGCATGGTGCTTATAGTGTTCAATGCCGATTCAATTTCTGTGTTTCATCAACTATCTGAAGGTCCACAGATTACAGAATGCCTCCAGATGTGCTTCGGAAACTACTTCTAGTCTTCCAGTGTACGATCAAAGCGTAGACAGTTTAAGACACTACTCCCATGGAGAAAAGTTCGCATGTACTTATTGTGTTCAATGCCGATGCAATTTTTTTGTTTCATCAACACTCTCAAGGTCCACAGATTACAGAATACCTCCAGATGTGCTTCGGAAACTACTACTAGTTTTCCAGTGTACGATCAATGCGTAGACAGTGTAAGACATTACTCCCATGGAGAAAAGTCCGCATGGTGCTTATTGTCTTCAATGCCGATGCAATTTTTGTGTTTCATCAACACTCTGAAGGTCCACAGATTTCAGAATGCCTCCAGATGTGCTTCGGAAACTAATACTACTCTTCCAGGGAACGATCAAAGCGTAGACAGTTTGAGACATTACTCCCATGGACACAATCCCGCATAGTGCTAATTGTGTTCAAAGCCGATGCAATTTTTGTGTTTCATCAACACTTTGAGGGTCCACAGATTACAGAATGCATCCTGATGTGCTTCGGAAACTACTATTAGTCTTCCAGTGAACGATCAAAGCGTAGATAGTTTAAGACATTACTTTCATGGAGAAAAGTCCACATGGTGCTAATTGTGTTCAATGCCGTGTCAATTTCTGTGTTTCATCAACACTCTGTAGGTCCACAGATTACAGAATGCCTCCAGATGTGCTTCGGAAACTACTACTAGTCTTCCAGTGTACGATCAAAGCGTAGACAGTTTAAGACACTACTCCCATGGAGAAAAGTTCGCATGTACTTATTGTGTTCAATGCCGATGCAATTTTTTTGTTTCATCAACACTCTCAAGGTCCACAGATTACAGAATTCTCCAGATGTGCTTCGGAAACTTCTTCTAGTCTTCCAGTGTACGATCAAAGCATAGACAGTTTAAGACATTACTCCCATGGAGAAAAGACCGCATGGTGCTTATTGTGTTCAATGCCCATGCAATTTTTGTGTTTCATCAATACTCTGAAGGTCCACAGATTACAGAATACTTCCAGATGTGCTTTGGAAACTACTACAAGTCTTCCAGTGTACGATCAAATCGTAGACAGTTTAAGACATTACTCCCATGGAGAAAAGTCCGCATGGTGCTTATTGTGTTCAATGCCGATGCAGTTTCTGTGTTTCATCAACACTCTGAAGGTCCACAGAATACAGAATGCCTCCAGATGTGCTTCGGAAAATACTACAAGTCTTCCAGTGTACAATCAAAGCGTAGACAGTTTAAGACATTACTCCCATGGAGAAAAGTCCGCATGGTGCTTATTGTGTTCAATGCCGATGCAGTTTCTGTGTTTCATCATCACTCTGAACGTACACAGATTACAGAATGCCTCCAGATGTGATTCGGAAACTACTACTAGTCTTCCAGGGAACGATCAAAGCGTAGACAATTTAAGACATTACTCCCATGGAGAAAAGTCTGCATGGTGCTTATTGTGTTCAATGCCGATGCAATTTCTGTGTTTCATCAACACTCTTAAGGTCCACAGAATACAGATTGCATCCAGATGGGCTTTAGAAACTGCTACTAGTCTTCCATCAAACGATCAAAGCGTAGGCAGTTTAAGACATTACTCCCATGGAGAAAAGCCGCATGGTGCTTATTGTGTTCAATGCCGATGAATTTTTGGGTTTCATCAACACTCTGAAGGTCCACAGATTACAGAATGCATCCAGGTGTGCTTCGGAAACTACTACTAGTCTTCCAGGGAACGATCAAAGCGTATACAGTTTGAGACGTTACTCCCATGGAGAAAAGTCCGCATGGTTCTTATTGTTTTCAAAGCCGATGCAATTTTTGTGTTTCATCAACACTCTGAAGGTCCACAGATTACCGAATGCATCCAGATGTGCTTCGAAAACTACTACTACTCTTCCAGGGAACGATCAAAGCTTAGACAGTTTGAGACATTACTCCCATGGAGAAAAGTCCGCATGGTGCTTATTGTGTTCAATGCCGATGCAATTTATTTTGTTTCATCAACACTCTCAAGGTCCACAGATTACAGAATTCTCCACATGTGCTTCGGAAACTTCTTCTAGTCTTCCAGTGTACGATCAAAGCATAGACAGTTTAAGACATTACTCCCATGGAGAAAAGACCGCATGGTGCTTATTGTGTTCAATGCCGATGCAATTTCTGTGTTTCATCAACACTCTTAAGGTCCACAGATTACAGAATTCCTCCAGATGTGCTTCGGAATCTACTACTAGTCTTCCAGTGTACGATCAAAGATTAGACAGTATAAGACATTACTCCCATGGAGAAAAGTCCGCATGGTGCTTATTGTGTTCAATGCCGATGCAATTTTTGTGTTTCATCAACACTCTGAAGTTCCACAGATTACAGAATGCCTCCAGATATGCTTCGGAAAATACTACTAGTCTTCCAAGGAACGATCAAAGCGTAGACAGTTTAAGACACTACTCCCATGGAGAAAAGTTCGCATGGTGCTTATTGTGTTCAATGCCGATGCAATATCTGTGTTTCATAAGCATTCTGAAGTTCCACAGAATTCAGAATGCATCCAGATGTGCTTCGGAGACTACTACTAGTCTTCCAGTGTACGTTCGAAGCGTACACAGTTTAACACCTTACTCCCATGGAGAAAAGTCAGCATGGTGCTTATCGTGTACAATGCCGATGCAATTTCTGTGTTTCATCAACACTCTGAAGGTCCACAGATTACAGAATGCCTCCAGATATGCTTCGGAAACTACTACTAGTCTTCCAGTGAACTATCTAAGCGTAGACAATATAAGACATTACTCCCATGGAGAAAAGTCTGCATGGTGCTTATTGTGTTCAATGCCGATGCAATTTCTGTGTTTCATCAACACTCTGAAGGTCCACAGATTACAGAATTCCTCCAGATGTGCTTCGGAAACTACTACCAGTCTTCCAGTGTACGATCAAAGATTAGACAGTATAAGACATTACTCCCATGGAGAAAAGTCCGCATGGTGCTTATTGTGTTCAATGCCGATGCAATTTTTGTGTTTCATCAACACTCTGAAGGTCCACAGATTACAGAATGCCTCCAGATGTGCTTCGGAAACTACTACTACTCTTCCAGGGAACGATCAAAGCGTAGACAGTATAAGACATTACTCCCAAGGAGAAAAGTCCGCATGGTGCTTATTGTGTTCAATGCCGATGCAATTTCTGTGTTTCATCAACACTCTGAAGGTCCACAGATTACAGAATGCCTCCAGATATGATTCGGAAACTACTACTAGTCTTCCAGTGAACGATCAAAGCGTAGACAATTTAAGACATTACTCCCATGGAGATAAGTCTGCATGGTGCTTATTGTGTTCAATGCCGATGCAATTTTTGTGTTTCATCAACACTCTGAATGTCCACAGATTACAGAATACATCCAGATGTGCTTCGGAAACTACTACTAGTCTTCCAGTGTACGATCAAAGCGTAGACAGTTTAAGACCTTACTCCCATGGAGAAAAGTCCGCATGGTGATAATTGTGTTCAATGCCGATTCAATTTCTGTGTTTCATCAACACTCTGTAGGTCCACAGATTACAGAATGCCTCCAGATGTGCTTCGGAAACTACTACTAGTCTTCCAGTGTACGATCAAAGCGTGGACAGTTTAAGACACTACTCCCAAGGAGAAAAGTTCGCATGGTGCTTATTGTGTTCAATGCCGATGCAATTTTTTTGTTTCATCAACACTCTCAAGGTCCACAGATTACAGAATTCTACAGATGTGCTTCGGAAACTTCTTCTAGTCTTCCAGTGTACGATCAAATCATAGACAGATTAAGGCATTACTCCCATGGAGAAAAGACCGCATGGTGCTTATTGTGTTCAATGCCGATTCAATTTCTGTGTTTCATCAACACTCTGGAGGTCCACAGATTACAGAATTCCTCCAGATGTGCTTCGGAAACTACTACTAGTCTTCCAGTGTACGATCAAAGATTAGACAGTATAAGACATTACTCCCATGGAGAAAAGTCCGCATGGTGCATATTGTGTTCAATGCCGATGCAATTATTGTGTTTCATCAACACTCTGAAGGTCCACAGATTACAGAATGCCTCCAGATGTGCTTCGGAAACTACTACTACTCTTCCAGGGAACGATCAAAGCGTAGACAGTATAAGACATTACTCCCATGGAGAAAAGTCCGCATGGTGCTTATTGTGTTCAATGCCGATGCAATTTCTGTGTTTCATCAACACTCTGAAGGTCCACAGATTACAGAATGCCTCCAGATATGCTTCGGAAACTACTACTAGTCTTCCAGTGAACGATCAAAGCGTAGACAATTTAAGACCTTACTCCCATGGAGAAAAGTCCGCATGGTGCTTATCGTGTACAATGCCGATGCAATTTTTGTGTTTCATCAACACTCTGAAGGTCCTTAGATTACAGAATGCATCCAGATGTGCTTCGGAAAATACTACTAGTCTTCCAAGGAACGATCAAAGCGTAGACAGTTTAAGACACTACTCCCATGGAGAAAAGTTCGCATGGTGCTTATTGTGTTCAATGCCGATGCAATATCTGTGTTTCATAAGCACTCTGAAGTTCCACAGAACACAGAATGCATCCAGATGTGCTTCGGAAACTACTACTAGTCTTCCAGTGTACGATCGAAGCGTAGACAGTTTAACACCTTACTCCCATGGAGAAAAGTCCGCATGGTGCTTATCGTGTACAATGCCGATGCAATTTCTGTGTTTCATCAACACTCTGAAGGTCCACAGATTACAGAATGCCTCCAGATATGCTTCGGAAACTACTACTAGTCTTCCAGTGAACGATCAAAGCGTAGACAATATAAGACATTACTCCCATGGAGAAAAGTCTGCATGGTGCTTATTGTGTTTAATGCCGATGCAATTTCTGTGTTTCATCAACACTCTGAACGTCCACAGATTACAGAATTCCTCCAGATGTGCTTCGGAAACTACTACTAGTCTTCCAGTGTACGATCAAAGATTAGACAGTATAAGACATTACTCCCATGGAGAAAAGTCCGCATGGTGCTTATTGTGTTCAATGCCGATGCAATTTTTGTGTTTCATCAACACTCTGAAGGTCCACAGATTACAGAATGCCTCCAGATGTGCTTCGGAAACTACTACTACTCTTCCAGGGAGCGATCAAAGCGTAGACAGTATAAGACATTACTCCCTTGGAGAAAAGTCCGCATGGTGCTTATTGTGTTCAATGCCGATGCAATTTCTGTGTTTCATCAACACTCTGAAGGTCCACAGATTACAGAATGCCTCCAGATATGCTTCGGAAACTACTACTAGTCTTCCAGTGAACGATCAAAGCGTAGACAATTTAAGACATTACTCCCATGGAGAAAAGTGTGCATGGTGCTTACTGTGTTCAATGCCGATGCAATTTTTGTGTTTCATCAACACTCTGAAGGTCCTTAGATTACAGAATGCATCCAGATGTGCTTCGGAAAATACTACTAGTCTTCCAAGGAACGATCAAATCGTAGACAGTTTAAGACATTACTCCCATGGAGAAACGTCCGCATGGTGCTTATTGTGTTCAATGCCGATGCAATTGTTGTGTTTCATCAAAACTCTGAAGGTCCACAGATTACAGAATGCAACCAGATGTACTTCGAAAACTACTACTAGTCTTCCAGGGAACGATCAAAGCGTAGACAGTTTGAGACATTACTCCCATGGAGAAAAGTCCGCATGGTTCTTATTGTGTTCAAAGCCGATGCAATTTTTGTGTTTCACCAACACTCTGAAGGTCCACAGATTACCGAATGCATCCAGATGTGCTTCAGAAACTACTACAAGTCTTCCAGTGAACGATCAAAGCGTACACAGTTTAAGACATTACTCCCATGGAGAAAAGTCCGCATGGTGCTTATTGTGTTCAATGCCGATGCAATTTCTGTGTTTCATCAACACTCTGAAGGTCCACAGATTACAGAATGCCTCCGGATGTGCATCGGAAACTACTACTAGTCTTCCAGGGATTGATCAAAGCGTAGACAGCTGGAGACATTACTCCCATGGAGAAACGTCCGCATGGTGCTTATTGTGTTCAATGCCGATGCAATTTTTGTGTTTCATCAAAACTCTAAAGGTCCACAGATTACAGAATGCATCCAGATGTGCTTCGGAAACTACTACTAGTCTTGCAGGTAACTATCAAAGCGTAGACACTTTGAGACATTACTCCGATGGAGAAAAGTCCGCATGGTGCTTATTGTGTTCAATGCCGGTGCAATTTTTGTGTTTCATCAACACTCTGAAGGTCCACAGATTACAGAATGCATCCAGATGTGCTTGGGAAACTACTACTAGTCTTCCAGGGAACGATCAAAACGTAGACAAATTAAGACATTACTCCCATGGAGAAAAGTCTGCATGGTGCTTATTGTGTTCAATGCCGATGCAATTTCTGTGTTTCATCAACACTCTGTATGTCCACAGAGTACAGAATGCATCCAGATGGGCTTCAGAAACTACTACTAGTCTTCCAGGAAACGATCAAAGCGTAGGCAGTTTAAGACATTACTCCCATGGAGAAAAGTCCGCATGGTGCTTATTGTGTTCAATGCCGATGAATTTCTGTGTTTCATCAACACTCTGAAGGTCCACAGATTACAGAATTCCTCCAGATGTGCTTCGGAAACTACTACTAGTCTTCCAGGGTACGATCAAAGTGTAGACAGTTTAAGACATTACTCCCATGGAGAACAGTCCCATGGTGCTTATTGTGTTCAATGCCGAAGCAATCTCTCTGTTTCATCAACTCTCTGAAGGTCCACAGATTACAGAATGCCTCCAGGTGTGCTTCGGAAACTACTACTAGTCTTCCAGCGAACGATCAAATCGTAGACAGTTTAAGACATTACTCCCATGGAGAAACGTCCCATGGTGCTTATTGTGTTAAATGCCGATGCAATTTTTGTGTTTCATCAAAACTCAGAAGGTCCACAGATTACAGAATGCATCCAGATGTGCTTCGGAAACTACTACTAGTCTTCCAGGGAACGATCAAAGCGTAGACAGTTTGAGACATTACTCCCATGGAGAAAAGGCCGCATGGTTCTTATTGTATTCAAAGCCGATGCAATTTTTGTGTTTCACCAACACTCTGAAGGTCCACAGATTACCAAATGCATCCAGATGTGCTTCGGAAACTACTACAAGTCTTCCAGGGAACGATCAAAGCGTAGACAGTTTAAGACATTACTCCCATGGAGAAAAGTCCGCATGGTGCTTATTGTGTTTAATGCCGATGCAATTACTGTGTTTCATCAACATTCTGAAGGTCCACAGATTACAGAATGCCTCCAGATGTGCTTCGGAAGCTACTGCTAGTTTTCCAGTGAACGATCACAGCGTAGACAGTTTAAGACATTACTCCCATGGAGAATAGTCCACATGGTGCTTATTGTGTTCAATGCCGATTCAATTTCTGTGTTTCATCAACACTCTGAAGGTCCACAGATTTCAGAATGCCTCCAGATGTGCTTCAGAAACTACCACTAGTCTTCCAGTGAACGATCAAGGCGTAGACAGTTGAAGACATTACTCCCATGGAGAAAAGTCCGCATGGTGCTTATTGTGTTCAATGCCGATGCAATTTCTGTGTTTCATCAACACTCTGAAGGTCCACAGATTACAGAATGCCTCCAGATGTGCTTCGGAAACTACTACTAGTCTTCGAGTGTACGATCAAAGAGTAGACAGTATAAGACCTTACTCCCATGGAGAAAAGTCCGCATGGTGCCTATTGTTTTCAATGCCGATGCAATTTTTGTGTTTCATCAACACTCTGAAGGTCCACAGATTACAGAATGCCTCCAGATGTGCTTCGGAAACTACTGCTAGTCTTCCAGTGAACGATCACAGCGTAGACAGTTTAAGACATTACTCTCATGGAAAAAGGCAGCATGGTTCCTATTGTGTTCAATGCCGATTCAATTTCTGTGTTTCATCAACACTCTGAAGGTCCACAGATAACAGAATGCCTCCAGACGTGCTTCGGAAACTACTACTAGTCTTCCAGTGTACGATCAAAGCGTAGACAGTTTTAGACATTACTCCCATGGAGAAAAGTCCGCTTGGTGCTTATTGTGTTCAATGCCGATGCAATTTCTGTGTTTCATCAACACTCTGAAGGTCCAGAGATTACAGAACGCCTCCAGATGTGCTTCGGAAACTACTACTAGTCTTCCTGTGAACGATCACAGCGTAAACAGTTTAAGACATTACTCTCATGGAGAAAAGTCCACATGGTGCTTATAGTGTTCAATGCCGATTCAATTTCTGTGTTTCATCAACACTCTGAAAGTCCACAGATAACAGAATGCCTCCAGATGTGCTTCGGAAACTACTCCTAGTCTTCCAGTGTACGATCAAAGCGTAGACACTTTGAGAAATTTCTCCCATGGAGAAAAGTCCGCATGGTGCTTATTGTGTTCAATGCCGACGCAATTTCTGTGTTTCATCAAAACTCTGAAGATCCACAGATTAGAGAATGCCACCAGATGTGCTTCGGAAACTACTTCTAGTCTTCCAGTGTACGATCAAAGCGTAGACAGTTTAAGACATTACTCCCATGGAGAATGGTCCACATGGTGCTTATTGTGTTCAATGCCGATTCAATTTCTGTGTTTCATCAACACTCTGTAGGTCCACAGATTACAGAATGCCTCCAGATGTGCTTCGGAAATTACTACTAGTCCTCCAGGGAACGATCAAAGCGTAGACAGCTTAAGACATTACACCCATGGAGAAAATTCCGCATGGTGTTTATTGTGTTCAATGCCGATGCAATTTCTGTGTTTCATCAACACTCTGAAGGTCCACTGATTGCAAAATGCATCCAGATGTCCTTCGAAAACTACTACTAGTCTTCCAGTGAACGATCAAAGCGTACACAGTTTAAGACATTACTCCCATGGAGAAAAGTCCGCATGGTGCTTATTGTGTTCAATGCCGATGCAATTTCTGTGTTTCATCAACACTCTGAAGGTCCACAGATTACAGAATGCCTCCGGATGTGCATCGGAAACTACTACTAGTCTTCCAGGGATTGATCAAAGCGTAGACAGCTGGAGACATTACTCCCATGGAGAAACGTCCGCATGGTGCTTATTGTGTTCAATGCCGATGCAATTTTTGTGTTTCATCAAAACTCTAAAGGTCCACAGATTACAGAATGCATCCAGATGTGCTTCGGAAACTACTACTAGTCTTGCAGGTAACTATCAAAGCGTAGACACTTTGAGACATTACTCCGATGGAGAAAAGTCCGCATGGTGCTTATTGTGTTCAATGCCGGTGCAATTTTTGTGTTTCATCAACACTCTGAAGGTCCACAGATTACAGAATGCATCCAGATGTGCTTCGGAAACTACTACTAGTCTTCCAGGGAACGATCAAAACGTAGACAAATTAAGACATTACTCCCATGGAGAAAAGTCTGCATGGTGCTTATTGTGTTCAATGCCGATGCAATTTCTGTGTTTCATCAACACTCTGAATGTCCACAGAGTACAGAATGCATCCAGATGGGCTTCAGAAACTACTACTAGTCTTCCAGGAAACGATCAAAGCGTAGGCAGCTTAAGACATTACTCCCATGGAGAAAAGTCCGCATGGTGCTTATTGTGTTCAATGCCGATGAATTTCTGTGTTTCATCAACACTCTGAAGGTCCACAGATTACAGAATTCCTCCAGATGTGCTTCGGAAACTACTACTAGTCTTCCAGGGTACGATCAAAGTGTAGACAGTTTAAGACATTACTCCCATGGAGAACAGTCCCATGGTGCTTATTGTGTTCAATGCCGAAGCAATCTCTCTGTTTCATCAACTCTCTGAAGGTCCACAGATTACAGAATGCCTCCAGGTGTGCTTCGGAAACTACTACTAGTCTTCCAGCGAACGATCAAATCGTAGACAGTTTAAGACATTACTCCCATGGAGAAACGTCCCATGGTGCTTATTGTGTTAAATGCCGATGCAATTTTTGTGTTTCATCAAAACTCAGAAGGTCCACAGATTACAGAATGCATCCAGATGTGCTTCGGAAACTACTACTAGTCTTCCAGGGAACGATCAAAGCGTAGACAGTTTGAGACATTACTCCCATGGAGAAAAGGCCGCATGGTTCTTATTGTATTCAAAGCCGATGCAATTTTTGTGTTTCACCAACACTCTGAAGGTCCACAGATTACCAAATGCATCCAGATGTGCTTCGGAAACTACTACAAGTCTTCCAGGGAACGATCAAAGCGTAGACAGTTTAAGACATTACTCCCATGGAGAAAAGTCCGCATGGTGCTTATTGTGTTTAATGCCGATGCAATTACTGTGTTTCATCAACACTCTGAAGGTCCACAGATTACAGAATGCCTCCAGATGTGCTTCGGAAGCTACTGCTAGTCTTCCAGTGAACGATCACAGCGTAGACAGTTTAAGACATTACTCCCATGGAGAATAGTCCACATGGTGCTTATTGTGTTCAATGCCGATTCAATTTCTGTGTTTCATCAACACTCTGAAGGTCCACAGATTTCAGAATGCCTCCAGATGTGCTTCAGAAACTACCACTAGTCTTCCAGTGAACGATCAAGGCGTAGACAGTTGAAGACATTACTCCCATGGAGAAAAGTCCGCATGGTGCTTATTGTGTTCAATGCCGATGCAATTTCTGTGTTTCATCAACACTCTGAAGGTCCACAGATTACAGAATGCCTCCAGATGTGCTTCGGAAACTACTACTAGTCTTCGAGTGTACGATCAAAGAGTAGACAGTATAAGACCTTACTCCCATGGAGAAAAGTCCGCATGGTGCCTATTGTTTTCAATGCCGATGCAATTTTTGTGTTTCATCAACACTCTGAAGGTCCACAGATTACAGAATGCCTCCAGATGTGCTTCGGAAACTACTGCTAGTCTTCCAGTGAACGATCACAGCGTAGACAGTTTAAGACATTACTCTCATGGAAAAAGGCAGCATGGTTCCTATTGTGTTCAATGCCGATTCAATTTCTGTGTTTCATCAACACTCTGAAGGTCCACAGATAACAGAATGCCTCCAGACGTGCTTCGGAAACTACTACTAGTCTTCCAGTGTACGATCAAAGCGTAGACAGTTTTAGACATTACTCCCATGGAGAAAAGTCCGCTTGGTGCTTATTGTGTTCAATGCCGATGCAATTTCTGTGTTTCATCAACACTCTGAAGGTCCAGAGATTACAGAACGCCTCCAGATGTGCTTCGGAAACTACTACTAGTCTTCCTGTGAACGATCACAGCGTAAACAGTTTAAGACATTACTCTCATGGAGAAAAGTCCACATGGTGCTTATAGTGTTCAATGCCGATTCAATTTCTGTGTTTCATCAACACTCTGAAAGTCCACAGATAACAGAATGCCTCCAGATGTGCTTCGGAAACTACTCCTAGTCTTCCAGTGTACGATCAAAGCGTAGACACTTTGAGAAATTTCTCCCATGGAGAAAAGTCCGCATGGTGCTTATTGTGTTCAATGCCGACGCAATTTCTGTGTTTCATCAAAACTCTGAAGATCCACAGATTAGAGAATGCCACCAGATGTGCTTCGGAAACTACTTCTAGTCTTCCAGTGTACGATCAAAGCGTAGACAGTTTAAGACATTACTCCCATGGAGAATAGTCCACATGGTGCTTATTGTGTTCAATGCCGATTCAATTTCTGTGTTTCATCAACACTCTGTAGGTCCACAGATTACAGAATGCCTCCAGATGTGCTTCGGAAATTACTACTAGTCCTCCAGGGAACGATCAAAGCGTAGACAGCTTAAGACATTACACCCATGGAGAAAAGTCCGCATGGTGTTTATTGTGTTCAATGCCGATGCAATTTCTGTGTTTCATCAACACTCTGAAGGTCCACTGATTGCAAAATGCATCCCGATGTCCTTCGAAAACTACTACTAGTCTTCCAGGGAACGATCAAAGCGTAGACAGTTTAAGACATTAGTCCCATGGAGAAACGTCCGCATGGTGCTTATTGTGTTCAATGCCGATGCAATTTTTGTGTTTCGTCAAAACTCTGAAGGTCCACAGATTACTGAATGCATCCAGATGTGCTTCGGAAACTACTACTAGTCTTCCAGGGAACGATCAAATCGTAGACAGTTTGAGACATTACTCCAATGGAGAAAAGTCCGCATGGATCTTATTGTGTTCAAAGCCGATGCAATTTTTGTGTTTCATCAACACTCTGAAGGTCCACAGATTACAGAATGCCACCAGATGTGCTTCGGAAACTACTACTACTCTTCCAGGGAACGATCAAAGCGTAGACAGTATAAGACATTACTCCCAAGGAGAAAAGTCCGCATGGTGCTTATTGTGTTCAATGCCGATTCAATTTCTGTGTTTCATCAACACGCTGAAGGTCCACAGATTACAGAATGCCTCCTGATATGCTTCGGAAACTACTACTAGTCTTCCAGTGAACGATCAAAGCGTAGACAATTTAAGACATTACTCCCATGGAGATAAGTCTGCATGGTGCTTATTGTGTTCAATGCCGATGCAATTTTTGTGTTTCATCAACACTCTGAATGTCCACAGATTACAGAATACATCCAGATGTGCTTCGGAAACTACTACTAGTCTTCCAGTGTACGATCAAAGCGTAGACAGTTTAAGACCTTACTCCCATGGAGAAAAGTCCGCATGGTGCTAATTGTGTTCAATGCCGATTCAATTTCTGTGTTTCATCAACACTCTGTAGGTCCACAGATTACAGAATGCCTCCAGATGTGCTTCGGAAACTACTACTAGTCTTCCAGTGTACGATCAAAGCGTAGACAGTTTAAGACACTACTCCCATGGAGAAAAGTTCGCATGGTGCTTATTGTGTTCAATGCCGATGCAATTTTTTTGTTTCATCAACACTCTCAAGGTCCACAGATTACAGAATTCTCCAGATGTGCTTCGGAAACTTCTTCTAGTCTTCCAGTGTACGATCAAATCATAGACAGCTTAAGGCATTACTCCCATGGAGAAAAGACCGCATGGTGCTTATTGTGTTCAATGCCGATTCAATATCTGTGTTTCATCAACACTCTGGAGGTCCACAGATTACAGAATTCCTCCAGATGTGCTTCGGAAACTACTATTAGTCTTCCAGTGTACGATCAAAGATTAGACAGTATAAGACATTACTCCCATGGAGAAAAGTCCGCATGGTGCATATTGTGTTCAATGCCGATGCAATTTTTGTGTTTCATCAACACTCTGAAGGTCCTTAGATTACAGAATGCATCCAGATGTGCTTCGGAAAATACTACTAGCCTTCCAAGGAACGATCAAAGCGTAGACAGTTTAAGACACTACTCCCATGGAGAAAAGTTCACATGGTGCTTATTGTGTTCAATGCCGATGTAATATCTGTGTTTCATAAGCACTCTGAAGTTCCACAGAACACAGAATGCATCCAGATGTGCTTCGGAAACTACTACTAGTCTTCCAGTGTACGATCGAAGCGTAGACAGTTTAAAACCTTACTCCCATGGAGAAAAGTCCGCATGGTGCTTATCGTGTACAATGCCGATGCAATTTCTGTGTTTCATCAACACTCTGAAGGTCCACAGATTACAGAACGCCTCCAGATATGCTTCGGAAACTACTACTAGTCTTCCAGTGAACGATCACAGCGTAGACAATATAAGACATTACTCCCATGGAGAAAAGTCTGCATGGTGCTTATTGTGTTCAATGCCGATGCAATTTCTGTGTTTCATCAACACTCTGAAGGTCCACAGATTACAGAATTCCTCCAGATGTGCTTCGGAAACTACTACTAGTCTTCCAGTGTACGATCAAAGATTAGACAGTATAAGACATTACTCCCATGGAGAAAAGTCCGCATGGTGCTTATTGTGTTCAATGCCGATGCAATTTTTGTGTTTCATCAACACTCTGAAGGTCCACAGATTACAGAATGCCTCCAGATGTGCTTCGGAAACTACTACTACTCTTCCAGGGAGCGATCAAAGCGTAGACAGTATAAGACATTACTCCCTTGGAGACTAGTCCGCATGGTGCTTATTGTGTTCAATGCCGATGCAATTTCTGTGTTTCATCAACACTCTGAAGGTCCACAGATTACAGAATGCCTCCAGATATGCTTCGGAAACTACTACTAGTCTTCCAGTGAACGATCAAAGCGTAGACAATTTAAGACATTACTCCCATGGAGAAAAGTCTGCATGGTGCTTATTGTGTTCAATGCCGATGCAATTTTTGTGTTTCATCAACACTCTGAATGTCCACAGATTACAGAATACATCCAGATGTGCGTCGGAAACTACTACTAGTCTTCCAGTGTACGATCGAAGCGTAGACAGTTTAGGACCTTACTCCCATGGAGAAAAGTCCGCATGGTGCTTATCGTGTACAATGCCGATGCAATTTTTGTGTTTCATCAACACTCTGAAGGTCCTTAGATTACAGAATGCATCCAGATGTGCTTCGGAAAATACTACTAGTCTTCCAAGGAACGATCACATCGTAGACAGTTTAAGACCTTACTCCCATGGAGAAAAGTCCGCATGGTGCTTATTGTGTTCAATGCCGATGCAATTGTTGTGTTTCATCAAAACTCTGAAGGTCCACAGATTACAGAATGCATCCAGATGTGCTTCGAAAACTACTACTAGTCTTCCAGGGAACGATCAAAGCGTAGACAGTTTGAGACATTACTCCCATGGAGAAAAGTCCGCATGGTTCTTATTGTGTTCAAAGCCGATGCAATTTTTGTGTTTCACCAACACTCTGAAGGTCCACAGATTACCGAATGCATCCAGATGTGCTTCAGAAGCTACTACAAGTCTTCCAGGGAACGATCAAAGCGTACACAGTTTAAGACATTACTCCCATGGAGAAAAGTCCGCATGGTGCTTATTGTGTTCAATGCCGATGCAATTTCTGTGTTTCATCAACACTCTGAAGGTCCACAGATTACAGAATGCCTCCGGATGTGCATCGGAAACTACTACTAGTCTTCCAGGGAACGATCAAAGCGTAGACAGCTGGAGACATTACTCCCATGGAGAAACGTCCGCATGGTGCTTATTGTGTTCAATGCCGATGCAATTTTTGTGTTTCATCAAAACTCTAAAGGTCCACAGATTACAGAATGCATCCAGATGTGCTTCGAAAACTACTACTAGTCTTCCAGGGAACGATCAAAGCGTAGACAGTTTGAGACATTACTCCCATGGAGAAAAGTCCGCATGGTGCTTATTGTGTTCAAAGCCGATGCAATTTTTGTGTTTCACCAACACTCTGAAGGTCCACAGATTACCGAATGCATCCAGATGTGCTTCAGAAACTACTACAAGTCTTCCAGGGAACGATCAAAGCGTACACAGTTTAAGACATTACTCCCATGGAGAAAAGTCCGCATGGTGCTTATTGTGTTCAATGCCGATGCAATTTCTGTGTTTCATCAACACTCTGAAGGTCCACAGATTACAGAATGCCTCCGGATGTGCATCGGAAACTACTACTAGTCTTCCAGGGAACGATCAAAGCGTAGACAGCTGGAGACATTACTCCCATGGAGAAACGTCCGCATGGTGCTTACTGTGTTCAATGCCGATGCAATTTTTGTGTTTCATCAAAACTCTAAAGGTCCACAGATTACAGAATGCATCCAGATGTGCTTCGGAAACTACTACTAGTCTTGCAGGTAACTATCAAAGCGTAGACACTTTGAGACATTACTCCGATGGAGAAAAGTCCGCATGGTGCTTATTGTGTTCAATGCCGATGCAATTTCTGTGTTTCATCAACACTCTGAAGGTCCACAGATTACAGAATGCATCCAGATGTGCTTCGGAAACTACTACTAGTCTTCCAGGGAACGATGAAAACGTAGACAAATTAAGACATTACTCCCATGGAGAAAAGTCTGCATGGTGCTTATTGTGTTCAATGCCGATGCAATTTCTGTGTTTCATCAACACTCTGAAGGTCCACAGAGTACAGAATGCATCCAGATGGGCTTCAGAAACTACTACTAGTCTTCCAGGAAACGATCAAAGCGTAGGCAGTTTAAGACATTACTCCCATGGAGAAAAGTCCGCATGGTGCTTATTGTGTTCAATGCCGATGAATTTCTGTGTTTCATCAACACTCTGAAGGTCCACAGATTACAGAATTCCTCCAGATGTGCTTCGGAAACTACTACTAGTCTTCCAGGGAACGATCAAAGTGTAGACAGTTTAAGACATTACTCCCATGGAGAACAGTCCCATGGTGCTTATTATGTTCAATGCCGAAGCAATCTCTCTGTTTCATCAACTCTCTGAAGGTCCACAGATTACAGAATGCCTCCAGATGTGCTTCGGAAACTACTACTAGTCTTCCAGCGAACGATCAAATCGTAGACAGTTTAAGACATTACTCCCATGGAGAAACGTCCCATGGTGCTTATTGTGTTAAATGCCGATGCAATTTTTGTGTTTCATCAAAACTCAGAAGGTCCACAGATTACAGAATGCATCCAGATGTGCTTCGGAAACTACTACTAGTCTTCCAGGGAACGATCAAAGCGTAGACAATTTAAGACATTACTCCCATGGAGATAAGTCTGCATGGTGCTTATTGTGTTCAATGCCGATTCAATTTCTGTGTTTCATCAACACTCTGAAGGTCCACAGATTACAGAATGCCTCCTGATATGCTTCGGAAACTACTACTAGTCTTCCAGTGAACGATCAAAGCGTAGACAATTTAAGACATTACTCCCATGGAGATAAGTCTGCATGGTGCTTATTGTGTTCAATGCCGATTCAATTTCTGTGTTTCATCAACACTCTGAAGGTCCACAGATTGAAGAATGCCTCCTGATATGCTTCGGAAACTACTACTAGTCTTCCAGTGAACGATCAAAGCGTAGACAATTTAAGACATTACTCCCATGGAGATAAGTCTGCATGGTGCTTATTGTGTTCAATGCCGATGCAATTTTTGTGTTTCATCAACACTCTGAATGTCCACAGATTACAGAATACATCCAGATGTGCTTCGGAAACTACTACTAGTCTTCCAGTGTACGATCGAAGCGTAGACAGTTTAGGACCTTACTCCCATGGAGAAAAGTCCGCATGGTGCTTATCGTGTACAATGCCGATGCAATTTTTGTGTTTCATCAACACTCTGAAGGTCCTTAGATTACAGAATGCATCCAGATGTGCTTCGGAAAATACTACTAGTCTTCCAAGGAACGATCAGATCGTAGACAGTTTAAGACCTTACTCCCATGGAGAAAAGTCCGCATGGTGCTTATTGTGTTCAATGCCGATGCAATTGTTGTGTTTCATCAAAACTCTGAAGGTCCACAGATTACAGAATGCATCCAGATGTGCTTCGAAAACTACTACTAGTCTTCCAGGGAACGATCAAAGCGTAGACAGTTTGAGACATTACTCCCATGGAGAAAAGTCCGCATGGTTCTTATTGTGTTCAAAGCCGATGCAATTTTTGTGTTTCACCAACACTCTGAAGGTCCACAAATTACTGAATGCATCCAGATGTGCTTCAGAAACTACTACAAGTCTTCCAGGGAACGATCAAAGCGTACACAGTTTAAGACATTACTCCCATGGAGAAAAGTCCGCATGGTGCTTATTGTGTTCAATGCCGATGCAATTTCTGTGTTTCATCAACACTCTGAAGGTCCACAGATTACAGAATGCCTCCGAATGTGCATCGGAAACTACTACTAGTCTTCCAGGGAACGATCAAAGCGTAGACAGCTGGAGACATTACTCCCATGGAGAAACGTCCGCATGGTGCTTATTGTGTTCAATGCCGATGCAATTTTTGTGTTTCATCAAAACTCTAAAGGTCCACAGATTACAGAATGCATCCAGATGTGCTTCGAAAACTACTACTAGTCTTCCAGGGAACGATCAAAGCGTAGACAGTTTGAGACATTACTCCCATGGAGAAAAGTCCGCATGGTTCTTATTGTGTTCAAAGCCGATGCAATTTTTGTGTTTCACCAGTACTCTGAAGGTCCACAGATTACCGAATGCATCCAGATGTGCATCAGAAAGTACTACAAGTCTTCCAGGGAACGATCAAAGCGTACACAGTTTAAGACATTACTCCCATGGAGAAAAGTCCGCATGGTGCTTATTGTGTTCAATGCCGATGCAATTTCTGTGTTTCATCAACACTCTGAAGGTCCACAGATTACAGAATGCCTCCGGATGTGCATCGGAAACTACTACTAGTCTTCCAGGGAACGATCAAAGCGTAGACAGCTGGAGACATTACTCCCATGGAGGAACGTCCGCATGGTGCTTATTGTGTTCAATGCCGATGCAATTTTTGTGTTTCATCAAAACTCTAAAGGTCCACAGATTACAGAATGCATCCAGATGTGCTTCGGAAACTACTACTAGTCTTGCAGGTAACTATCAAAGCGTAGACACTTTGAGACATTACTCCGATGGAGAAAAGTCCGCATGGTGCTTATTGTGTTCAATGCCGATGCAATTTCTGTGTTTCATCAACACTCTGAAGGTCCACAGATTACAGAATGCATCCAGATGTGCTTCGGAAACTACTACTAGTCTTCCAGGGAACGATCAAAACGTAGACAAATTAAGACATTACTCCCATGGAGAAAAGTCTGCATGGTGCTTATTGTGTTCAATGCCGATGCAATTTCTGTGTTTCATCAACACTCTGAATGTCCACAGAGTACAGAATGCATCCAGATGGGCTTCAGAAACTACTACTAGTCTTCCAGGAAACGATCAAAGCGTAGGCAGTTTAAGACATTACTCCCATGGAGAAAAGTCCGCATGGTGCTTATTGTGTTCAATGCCGATGAATTTCTGTGTTTCATCAACACTCTGAAGGTCCACAGATTACAGAATTCCTCCAGATGTGCTTCGGAAACTACTACTAGTCTTCCAGGGAACGATCAAAGTGTAGACAGTTTAAGACATTACTCCCATGGAGAACAGTCCCATGGTGCTTATTGTGTTCAATGCCGAAGCAATCTCTCTGTTTCATCAACTCTCTGAAGGTCCACAGATTACAGAATGCCTCCAGATGTGCTTCGGAAACTACTACTAGTCTTCCAGCGAACGATCAAATCGTAGACAGTTTAAGACATTACTCCCATGGAGAAACGTCCCATGGTGCTTATTGTGTTAAATGCCGATGCAATTTTTGTGTTTCATCAAAACTCAGAAGGTCCACAGATTACAGAATGCATCCAGATGTGCTTCGGAAACTACTACTAGTCTTCCAGGGAACGATCAAAGCGTAGACAGTTTGAGACATTACTCCCATGGAGAAAAGGCCGCATGGTTCTTATTGTATTCAAAGCCGATGCAATTTTTGTGTTTCACCAACACTCTGAAGGTCCACAGATTACCGAATGCATCCAGATGTGCTTCGGAAACTACTACTAGTCTTCCAGTGTACGATCAAAGCGTAGACAGTTTAAGACACTACTCCCATTGAGAAAAGTTCGCATGGTGCTTATTGTGTTCAATGCCGATGCAATTTTTTTGTTTCATCAACACTCTCAAGGTCCACAGATTACAGAATTCTCCAGATGTGCTTCGGAAACTTCTTCTAGTCTTCCAGTGTACGATCAAATCGTAGACAGTTTAAGGCATTACTCCCATGGAGAAAAGACCGCATGGTGCTTATTGTGTTCAATGCCGATTCAATTTCTGTGTTTCATCAACACTCTGGAGGTCCACAGATTACAGAATTCCTCCAGATGTGCTTCGGAAACTACTACTAGTCTTCCAGTGTACGATCAAAGATTACACAGTATAAGACATTACTCCCATGGAGAAAAGTCCGCATGGTGCATATTGTGTTCAATGCCGATGCAATTTTTGTGTTTCATCAACACTCTGAAGGTCCACAGATTACAGAATGCCTCCAGATGTGCTTCGGAAACTACTACTACTCTTCCAGGGAACGATCAAAGCGTAGACAGTATAAGACATTACTCCCATGGAGAAAAGTCCGCATGGTGCTTATTGTGTTCAATGCCGATGCAATTTCTGTGTTTCATCAACACTCTGGAGGTCCACAGATTACAGAATTCCTCCAGATATGCTTCGGAAACTACTACTAGTCTTCCAGTGAACGATCAAAGCGTAGACAATTTAAGACCTTACTCCCATGGAGAAAAGTCCGCATGGTGCTTATCGTGTACAATGCCGATGCAATTTTTGTGTTTCATCAACACTCTGAAGGTCCTTAGATTACAGAATGCATCCAGATGTGCTTCGGAAAATACTACTAGTCTTCCAAGGAACGATCAAAGCGTAGACAGTTTAAGACACTACTCCCATGGAGAAAAGTTCGCATGGTGCTTATTGTGTTCAATGCCGATGTAATATCTGTGTTTCATAAGCACTCTGAAGTTCCACAGAACACAGAATGCATCCAGATGTGCTTCGGAAACTACTACTAGTCTTCCAGTGTACGATCGAAGCGTAGACAGTTTAACACCTTACTCCCATGGAGAAAAGTCCGCATGGTGCTTATCGTGTACAATGCCGATGCAATTTCTGTGTTTCATCAACACTCTGAAGGTCCACAGATTACAGAGTGCCTCCAGATATGCTTCGGAAACTACTACTAGTCTTCCAGTGAACGATCAAAGCGTAGACAATATAAGACATTACTCCCATGGAGAAAAGTCTGCATGGTGCTTATTGTGTTCAATGCCGATGCAATTTCTGTGTTTCATCAACACTCTGAAGGTCCACAGATTACAGAATTCTTCCAGATGTGCTTCGGAAACTACTACTAGTCTTCCAGTGTACGATCAAAGATTAGACAGTATAAGACATTACTCCCACGGAGAAAAGTCCGCATGGTGCTTATTGTGTTCAATGCCGATGCAATTTTTGTGTTTCATCAACACTCTGAAGGTCCTTAGATTACAGAATGCATCCAGATGTGCTTCGGAAAATACTACTAGTCTTCCAAGGAACGATCAGATCGTAGACAGTTTAAGACATTACTCCCATGGAGAAACGTCCGCATGGTGCTTATTGTGTTCAATGCCGATGCAATTGTTGTGTTTCATCAAAACTCTGAAGGTCCACAGATTACAGAATGCATCCAGATGTGCTTCGAAAACTACTACTAGTCTTCCAGGGAACGATCAAAGCGTAGACAGTTTGAGACATTACTCCCATGGAGAAAAGTCCGCATGGTTCTTATTGTGTTCAAAGCCGATGCAATTTTTTTGTTTCACCAACACTCTGAAGGTCCACAGATTACCGAATGCATGCAGATGTGCTTCAGAAACTACTACAAGTCTTCCAGGGAACGATCAAAGCGTACACAGTTTAAGACATTACTCCCATGGAGAAAAGTCCGCATGGTGCTTATTGTGTTCAATGCCGATGCAATTTCTGTGTTTCATCAACACTCTGAAGGTCCACAGATTACAGAATGCCTCCGGATGTGCATCGGAAACTACTACTAGTCTTCCAGGGAACGATCAAAGCGTAGACAGCTGGAGACATTACTCCCATGGAGAAACGTCCGCATGGTGCTTATTGTGTTCAATGCCGATGCAATTTTTGTGTTTCATCAAAACTCTAAAGGCCCACAGATTACAGAATGCATCCAGATGTGCTTCGAAAACTACTACTAGTCTTCCAGGGAACGATCAAAGCGTAGACAGTTTGAGACATTACTCCCGTGGAGAAAAGTCCGCATGGTTCTTATTGTGTTCAAAGCCGATGCAATTTTTGTGTTTCACCAACACTCTGAAGGTCCACAGATTACCGAATGCATCCAGATGTGCTTCAGAAACTACTACAAGTCTTCCAGGGAACGATCAAAGCGTACACAGTTTAAGACATTACTCCCATGGAGAAAAGTCCGCATGGTGCTTATTGTGTTCAATGCCGATGCAATTTCTGTGTTTCATCAACACTCTGAAGGTCCACAGATTACAGAATGCCTCCGGATGTGCATCGGAAACTACTACTAGTCTTCCAGGGAACGATCAAAGCGTAGACAGCTGGAAACATTACTCCCATGGAGAAACGTCCGCATGTTGCTTATTGTGTTCAATGCCGATGCAATTTTTGTGTTTCATCAAAACTCTAAAGGTCCACAGATTACAGAATGCATCCAGATGTGCTTCGGAAACTACTACTAGTCTTGCAGGTAACTATCAATGCGTAGACACTTTGAGACATTACTCCGATGGAGAAAAGTCCGCATGGTGCTTATTGTGTTCAATGCCGATGCAATTTCTGTGTTTCATCAACACTCTGAAGGTCCACAGATTACAGAATGCATCCAGATGTGCTTCGGAAACTACTACTAGTCTTCCAGGGAACGATCAAAACGTAGTCAAATTAAGACATTACTCCCATGGAGAAAAGTCTGCATGGTGCTTATTGTGTTCAATGCCGATGCAATTTCTGTGTTTCATCAACACTCTGAATGTCCACAGAGTACAGAATGCATCCAGATGGGCTTCAGAAACTACTACTCGTCTTCCAGGAAACGATCAAAGCGTAGGCAGTTTAAGACATTACTCCCATGGAGAAAAGTCCGCATGGTGCTTATTGTGTTCAATGCCGATGAATTTCTGTGTTTCATCAACACTCTGAAGGTCCACAGATTACAGAATTCCTCCAGATGTGCTTCGGAAACTACTACTAGTCTTCCAGGGAACGATCAAAGTGTAGACAGTTTAAGACATTACTCCCATGGGGAACAGTCCCATGGTGCTTATTGTGTTCAATGCCGAAGTAATCTCTCTGTTTCATCAACTCTCTGAAGGTCCACAGATTACAGAATGCCTCCAGATGTGCTTCGGAAACTACTACTAGTCTTCCAGCGAACGATCAAATCGTAGACAGTTTAAGACATTACTCCCATGGAGAAACGTCCCATGGTGCTTATTGTGTTAAATGCCGATGCAATTTTTGTGTTTCATCAACACTCTGAAGGTCCACAGATTACCGAATGCATCCAGATGTGCTTCGGAAACTACTACAAGTCTTCCAGGGAACGATCAAAGCGTAGACAGTTTAAGACATTACTCCCATGGAGAAAAGTCCGCATGGTGCTTATTGTCTTTAATGCCGATGCAATTACTGTGTTTCATCAACACTCTGAAGGTCCACAGATTACAGAATGCCTCCAGATGTGCTTCGGAAGCTACTGCTAGTCTTCCAGTGAACGATCACAGCGTAGCCAGTTTAAGACATTACTAACATGGAGAATAGTACACATGGTGCTTATTGTGTTCAATGCCGATGCAATTTCTGTGTTTCATCAACACTCTGAAGGTCCACAGATTACAGAATGCCTCCAGATATGCTTCGGAAACTACTACTAGTCTTCGAGTGTACGATCAAAGAGTAGACAGTATAAGACCTTACTCCCATGGAGAAAAGTCCGCATGGTGCCTATTGTTTTCAATGCCGATGCAATTTTTGTGTTTCATCAACACTCTGAAGGTCCACAGATTACAGAATGCCTCCAGATGTGCTTCGGAAACTACTGCTAGTCTTCCAGTGAACGATCACAGCGTAGACAGTTTAAGACATTACTCTCATGGAAAAAGGCAGCATGGTGCCTATTGTGTTCAATGCCGATTCAATTTCTGTGTTTCATCAACACTCTGAAGGTCCACAGATAACAGAATGCCTCCAGAAGTGCTTCGGAAACTACTACTAGTCTTCCAGTGTACGATCAAAGCGTAGACAGTTTTAGACATTACTCCCATGGAGAAAAGTCCGCTTGGTGCTTATTGTGTTCAATGCCGATGCAATTTCTGTGTTTCATCAACACTCTGAAGGTCCAGAGATTACAGAATGCCACCAGATGTGCTTCGGAAACTACTACTAGTCTTCCTGTGAACGATCACAGCGTAAACAGTTTAAGACATTACTCTCATGGAGAAAAGTCCACATGGTGCTTATAGTGTTCAATGCCGATTCAATTTCTGTGTTTCATCAACACTCTGAAAGTCCACAGATAACAGAATGCCTCCAGATGTGCTTCGGAAACTACTCCTAGACTTCCAGTGTACGATCAAAGCGTAGACACTTTAAAACATTTCTCCCATGGAGAAAAGTCCGCATGGTGCTTATTGTGTTCAATGCCGACGCAATTTCTGTGTTTCATCAAAACTCTGAAGATCCACAGATTAGAGAATGCCACCAGATGTGCTTCGGAAACTACTTCTAGTCTTCCAGTGTACGATCAAAGCGTAGACAGTTTAAGACATTACTCCCATGGAGAATAGTCCACATGGTGCTTATTGTGTTCAAAGCCGATTCAATTTCTGTGTTTCATCAACACTCTGTAGGTCCACAGATTACAGAATGCCTCCAGATGTGCTTCGGAAATTACTACTAGTCCTCCAGGGAACGATCAAAGCGTAGACAGCTTAAGACATTACACCCATGGAGAAAAGTCCGCATGGTGTTTATTGTGTTCAATGCCGATGCAATTTCTGTGTTTCATCAACACTCTGAAGGTCCACTGATTGCAAAATGCATCCAGATGTCCTTCGAAAACTACTACTAGTCTTCCAGGGAACGATCAAAGCGTAGACAGTTTAAGACATTAGTCCCATGGAGAAACGTCCGCATGGTGCTTATTGTGTTCAATGCCGATGCAATCTTTGTGTTTCATCAAAACTCTGAAGGTCCACAGATTACTGAATGCATCCAGATGAGCTTCGGAAACTACTACTAGTCTTCCAGGGAACGATCAAAGCGTAGACAGTTTGAGACATTACTCCAATGGAGAAAAGTCCGCATGGATCTTATTGTGTTCAAAGCCGATGCAATTTTTGTGTTTCATCAACACTCTGAAGGTCCACAGATTACCGAATGCATCCAGATGTGCTTCGGAAACTACTACAAGTCTTCCAGGGAACGATCAAAGCGTAGACAGTTTAAGACATTACTGCCATGGAGAAAAGACCGCATGGTGCTTATTGTGTTCAATGCCGATGCGATTTCTGTGTTTCATCAACACTCTGAAGGTCCACAGATTACAGAATGCCTCCAGATGTGCTTCGGAAACTAATACTAGTCTTCGAGTGTGCGATCAAAGAGTAGACAGTATATGACATTACTCCTATGGAGAAAAGTCCGCATGGTGCTAATTGTGTTCAATGCTGATGTAATTTTTGTGTTTCATCAACACTCTGAAGGTCCACAGACTACAGAATGCCTCCAGATGTGCTTCGGAAACTACTACTAGTCTTCCAGGGAACGATCAAAGCGTAGGCAATTTAAGACATTACTCCCATGGAGAAAAGTCCGCATGGTGCTTATTGTGTTCAATGCCGAAGAATTTTTGTGTTTCATCAACACTCTGAAGATCCACAGATTACAGAATGCATCCAGATGTGCTTCGGAAACTACTACTAGTCTTCCAGGGATCGATCAAAGTGTAGACAGTTTAAGACATTACTCCCTTGGAGAAAAGTCCCACGGTGCTTATTGTGTTCAATGCCGAAGCAATTTCTGTGTTTCATCAACTTTCTGAAGGTCCACAGATTACAGAATGCCTCCGGATGTGCTTCGGAAACTACTACTAGTCTTCCAGGGAACGATCAAAGCGTAGACAGCTTAAGACATTACACCCATGGAGAAAAGCCGCATAGTGCTTATTGTGTTCAATGCCGATGCAATTTCTGTGTTTCATCAACACTCTGAAGGTCCACTGATTACAAAATGCGTCCAGATGTGCTTCGGAAAGTACTACTAGTCTTCCAGGGAACGATCAAAGCGTAGACTGTTTGAGACATTACTCCCATGGAGAAAAGTCCGCATGGTTCTTATTGTGTTCAAAGCCGTTGCAATTTTTGTGTTTCACCAACACTCTGAAGGTCCACAGATTACCGAATGCATCCAGATGTGCTTCGGAAACTACTACAAGCGTTCCAGGGAACGATCACAGCGTAGACAGTTTAAGACATTACTCTCATGGAGGAAAGTCCGCATGGTGCTTATCGTGTTCAATGCCGATGCAATTTCGGTGTTTCATCAACACTCTGAAGGTCCACAGATTACAGAATATCTCCAGATGTGCTTCGGAAACTACTACTAGTCTTCCAGTGTACGATCAAAGAGTAGACAGTATAAGACATTACTCCCATGGAGAAAAGTCTGCATGGTGCTTATTGTGTTCAATGCCGATGCAATTTCTGTGTTTCATCAACACTCTGAATGTCCACAGAGTACAGAATGCATCCAGATGGGCTTCAGAAACTACTACTAGTCTTCCAGGAAACGATCAAAGCGTAGGCAGTTTAAGACATTACTCCCACGGAGAAAAGTCCGCATGGTGCTTATTGTGTTCAATGCCGATGAATTTCTGTGTTTCATCAACACTTTGAAGGTCCACAGATTACAGAATGCATCCAGATGTGCTTCGGAAACTACTACTAGTCTTCAAGGGAACGATCAAAGTGTAGACAGTTTAAGACATTACTCCCATGGAGAAAAGTCCCATGGTGCTTATTGTGTTCAATGCCGAAGCAGTTTCTGTGTTTCATCAATTCTCTGAAGGTCCACAGATTACAGAATGCCTCCGATGTGCTTCGGAAACTACTACTAGTCTCCCAGGGTACGATCAAAGCGTAGACAGCTTAAGACATTACACCCATGGAGAAAAGTCCGCATGGTGCTTATTGTGTTCAATGCCGATGCAATTTCTGTGTTTCATCAACACTCTGAAGGTCCACTGATTACAAAATGCCTACAGATGTGCTTCGGAAACTACTACAAGTCTTCCAGCGAACGATCAAATCTTAGACACTTTAAGACATTACTCCCATGGAGAAACGTCCGCATGGTGCTTATTGTGTTAAATGCCGATGCAATTTTTGTGTTTCATCAAAACTCTGAAGGTCCACAGATTACAGAATGCATCCAGATGTGCTTCGGAAACTACTACTAGTCTTCCAGGGAACGATCAAAGCGTAGACAGTTTGAGACATTACTCCCATGGAGAAAAGTCCGCATGGTTCTTATTGTGTTCAAAGCCGATGCAATTTTTGTGTTTCACCAACACTCTGAAGGTTTACAGATTACCGAATGCATCCAGATGTGCTTCGGAAACTACTACAAGTCTTCCAGGGAACGATCAAAGCGTACACAGTTTAAGACATTACTCTCATGGAGATAAGTCCGCATGGTGCTTATTGTGTTCAATGCCGATGCAATTTCTGTGTTTCATCAACACTCTGAAGGTCCACAGATTACAGAATGCCTCCAGATGTGCTTCGGAAGCTACTGCTAGTCTTAGAGTGAACGATCACAGCGTAGACAGTTTAAGACATTACTCCCATCTAGAATAGTCCACATGGTGCTTATTGTGTTCAATGCCGATTCAATTTCTGTGTTTCATCAACACTCTGTAGGTCCACAGATTTCAGAATGCCTCCAGATGTGCTTCAGAAACTACTACTAGTCTACCAGTGAACGATCAAGGCGTAGACAGTTTAAGACATTACTCCCATGGAGAAAAGTCTGCATGGTGCTTATTGTGTTCAATGCCGATGCAATTTCTGTGTTTCATCAACACTCTGATGGTCCACAGATTACAGAATGCCTCCAGATGTGCTTCGGAAACTACTACTAGTCTTCGAGTGTACTATCAAAGAGTAGACAGTATAAGACCTTACTCACATGGAGAAAAGTCCGCATGGTGCTTATTGTGTTCAATGCCGATGCAATTGTTGTGTTTCATCAAAACTCTGAAGGTCCACAGATTACAGAATGCATCCAGATGTGCTTCGAAAACTACTACTAGTCTTCCAGGGAACGATCAAAGCGTAGACAGTTTGAGACATTACTCCCATGGAGAAAAGTCCGCATGGTTCTTATTGTGTTCAAAGCCGATGCAATTTTTGTGTTTCACCAACACTCTGAAGGTCCACAAATTACTGAATGCATCCAGATGTGCTTCAGAAACTACTACAAGTCTTCCAGGGAACGATCAAAGCGTACACAGTTTAAGACATTACTCCCATGGAGAAAAGTCCGCATGGTGCTTATTGTGTTCAATGCCGATGCAATTTCTGTGTTTCATCAACACTCTGAAGGTCCACAGATTACAGAATGCCTCCGAATGTGCATCGGAAACTACTACTAGTCTTCCAGGGAACGATCAAAGCGTAGACAGCTGGAGACATTACTCCCATGGAGAAACGTCCGCATGGTGCTTATTGTGTTCAATGCCGATGCAATTTTTGTGTTTCATCAAAACTCTAAAGGTCCACAGATTACAGAATGCATCCAGATGTGCTTCGAAAACTACTACTAGTCTTCCAGGGAACGATCAAAGCGTAGACAGTTTGATACATTACTCCCATGGAGAAAAGTCCGCATGGTTCTTATTGTGTTCAAAGCCGATGCAATTTTTGTGTTTCACCAGTACTCTGAAGGTCCACAGATTACCGAATGCATCCAGATGTGCATCAGAAAGTACTACAAGTCTTCCAGGGAACGATCAAAGCGTACACAGTTTAAGACATTACTCCCATGGAGAAAAGTCCGCATGGTGCTTATTGTGTTCAATGCCGATGCAATTTCTGTGTTTCATCAACACTCTGAAGGTCCACAGATTACAGAATGCCTCCGGATGTGCATCGGAAACTACTACTAGTCTTCCAGGGAACGATCAAAGCGTAGACAGCTGGAGACATTACTCCCATGGAGGAACGTCCGCATGGTGCTTATTGTGTTCAATGCCGATGCAATTTTTGTGTTTCATCAAAACTCTAAAGGTCCACAGATTACAGAATGCATCCAGATGTGCTTCGGAAACTACTACTAGTCTTGCAGGTAACTATCAAAGCGTAGACACTTTGAGACATTACTCCGATGGAGAAAAGTCCGCATGGTGCTTATTGTGTTCAATGCCGATGCAATTTCTGTGTTTCATCAACACTCTGAAGGTCCACAGATTACAGAATGCATCCAGATGTGCTTCGGAAACTACTACTAGTCTTCCAGGGAACGATCAAAACGTAGACAAATTAAGACATTACTCCCATGGAGAAAAGTCTGCATGGTGCTTATTGTGTTCAATGCCGATGCAATTTCTGTGTTTCATCAACACTCTGAATGTCCACAGAGTACAGAATGCATCCAGATGGGCTTCAGAAACTACTACTAGTCTTCCAGGAAACGATCAAAGCGTAGGCAGTTTAAGACATTACTCCCATGGAGAAAAGTCCGCATGGTGCTTATTGTGTTCAATGCCGATGAATTTCTGTGTTTCATCAACACTCTGAAGGTCCACAGATTACAGAATTCCTCCAGATGTGCTTCGGAAACTACTACTAGTCTTCCAGGGAACGATCAAAGTGTAGACAGTTTAAGACATTACTCCCATGGAGAACAGTCCCATGGTGCTTATTGTGTTCAATGCCGAAGCAATCTCTCTGTTTCATCAACTCTCTGAAGGTCCACAGATTACAGAATGCCTCCAGATGTGCTTCGGAAACTACTACTACTCTTCCAGCGAACGATCAAATCGTAGACAGTTTAAGACATTACTCCCATGGAGAAACGTCCCATGGTGCTTATTGTGTTAAATGCCGATGCAATTTTTGTGTTTCATCAAAACTCAGAAGGTCCACAGATTACAGAATGCATCCAGATGTGCTTCGGAAACTACTACTAGTCTTCCAGGGAACGATCAAAGCGTAGACAGTTTGAGACATTACTCCCATGGAGAAAAGGCCGCATGGTTCTTATTGTATTCAAAGCCGATGCAATTTTTGTGTTTCACCAACACTCTGAAGGTCCACAGATTACCGAATGCATCCAGATGTGCTTCGGAAACTACTACTAGTCTTCCAGTGTACGATCAAAGCGTAGACAGTTTAAGACACTACTCCCATGGAGAAAAGTTCGCATGGTGCTTATTGTGTTCAATGCCGATGCAATTTTTTTGTTTCATCAACACTCTCAAGGTCCACAGATTACAGAATTCTCCAGATGTGCTTCGGAAACTTCTTCTAGTCTTCCAGTGTACGATCAAATCATAGACAGTTTAAGGCATTACTCCCATGGAGAAAAGACCGCATGGTGCTTATTGTGTTCAATGCCGATTCAATTTCTGTGTTTCATCAACACTCTGGAGGTCCACAGATTACAGAATTCCTCCAGATGTGCTTCGGAAACTACTACTAGTCTTCCAGTGTACGATCAAAGATTACACAGTATAAGACATTACTCCCATGGAGAAAAGTCCGCATGGTGCATATTGTGTTCAATGCCGATGCAATTTTTGTGTTTCATCAACACTCTGAAGGTCCACAGATTACAGAATGCCTCCAGATGTGCTTCGGAAACTACTACTACTCTTCCAGGGAACGATCAAAGCGTAGACAGTATAAGACATTACTCCCATGGAGAAAAGTCCGCATGGTGCTTATTGTGTTCAATGCCGATGCAATTTCTGTGTTTCATCAACACTCTGGAGGTCCACAGATTACAGAATTCCTCCAGATATGCTTCGGAAACTACTACTAGTCTTCCAGAGAACGATCAAAGCGTAGACAATTTAAGACCTTACTCCCATGGAGAAAAGTCCGCATGGTGCTTATCGTGTACAATGCCGATGCAATTTTTGTGTTTCATCAACACTCTGAAGGTCCTTAGATTACAGAATGCATCCAGATGTGCTTCGGAAAATACTACTAGTCTTCCAAGGAACGATCAAAGCGTAGACAGTTTAAGACACTACTCCCATGGAGAAAAGTTCGCATGGTGCTTATTGTGTTCAATGCCGATGTAATATCTGTGTTTCATAAGCACTCTGAAGTTCCACAGAACACAGAATGCATCCAGATGTGCTTCGGAAACTACTACTAGTCTTCCAGTGTACGATCGAAGCGTAGACAGTTTAACACCTTACTCCCATGGAGAAAAGTCCGCATGGTGCTTATCGTGTACAATGCCGATGCAATTTCTGTGTTTCATCAACACTCTGAAGGTCCACAGATTACAGAGTGCCTCCAGATATGCTTCGGAAACTACTACTAGTCTTCCAGTGAACGATCAAAGCGTAGACAATATAAGACATTACTCCCATGGAGAAAAGTCTGCATGGTGCTTATTGTGTTCAATGCCGATGCAATTTCTGTGTTTCATCAACACTCTGAAGGTCCACAGATTACAGAATTCCTCCAGATGTGCTTCGGAAACTACTACTAGTCTTCCAGTGTACGATCAAAGATTAGACAGTATAAGACATTACTCCCATGGAGAAAAGTCCGCATGGTGCTTATTGTGTTCAATGCCGATGCAATGTTTGTGTTTCATCAACACTCTGAAGGTCCACAGATTACAGAATGCCTCCAGATGTGCTTCGGAAACTACTACTACTCTTCCAGGGAGCGATCAAAGCTTAGACAGTATAAGACATTACTCCCATGGAGAAAAGTCCGCATGGTGCTTATTGTGTTCAATGCCGATGCAATTTCTGTGTTTCATCAACACTCTGAAGGTCCACAGATTACAGAATGCCTCCAGATATGCTTCGGAAACTACTACTAGTCTTCCAGTGAACGATCAAAGCGTAGACAATTTAAGACATTACTCCCATGGAGAAAAGTCTGCATGGTGCTTATTGTGTTCAATGCCGATGCAATTTTTGTGTTTCATCAACACTCTGAATGTCCACAGATTACAGAATACATCCAGATGTGCTTCGGAAACTACTACTAGTCTTCCAGTGTACGATCGAAGCGTAGACAGTTTAAGACCTTACTCCCATGGAGATAAGTCCGCATGGTGCTTATCGTGTACAATGCCGATGCAATTTTTGTGTTTCATCAACACTCTGAAGGTCCTTAGATTACAGAATGCATCCAGATGTGCTTCGGAAAATACTACTAGTCTTCCAAGGAACGATCAGATCGTAGACAGTTTAAGACATTACTCCCATGGAGAAACGTCCGCATGGTGCTTATTGTGTTCAATGCCGATGCAATTGTTGTGTTTCATCAAAACTCTGAAGGTCCACAGATTACAGAATGCATCCAGATGTGCTTCGAAAACTACTACTAGTCTTCCAGGGAACGATCAAAGCGTAGACAGTTTGAGACATTACTCCCATGGAGAAAAGTCCGCATGGTTCTTATTGTGTTCAAAGCCGATGCAATTTTTTTGTTTCACCAACACTCTGAAGGTCCACAGATTACCGAATGCATGCAGATGTGCTTCAGAAACTACTACAAGTCTTCCAGGGAACGATCAAAGCGTACACAGTTTAAGACATTACTCCCATGGAGAAAAGTCCGCATGGTGCTTATTGTGTTCAATGCCGATGCAATTTCTGTGTTTCATCAACACTCTGAAGGTCCACAGATTACAGAATGCCTCCGGATGTGCATCGGAAACTACTACTAGTCTTCCAGGGAACGATCAAAGCGTAGACAGCTGGAGACATTACTCCCATGGAGAAACGTCCGCATGGTGCTTATTGTGTTCAATGCCGATGCAATTTTTGTGTTTCATCAAAACTCTAAAGGCCCACAGATTACAGAATGCATCCAGATGTGCTTCGAAAACTACTACTAGTCTTCCAGGGAACGATCAAAGCGTAGACAGTTTGAGACATTACTCCCGTGGAGAAAAGTCCGCATGGTTCTTATTGTGTTCAAAGCCGATGCAATTTTTGTGTTTCACCAACACTCTGAAGGTCCACAGATTACCGAATGCATCCAGATGTGTTTCAGAAACTACTACAAGTCTTCCAGGGAACGATCAAAGCGTACACAGTTTAAGACATTACTCCCATGGAGAAAAGTCCGCATGGTGCTTATTGTGTTCAATGCCGATGCAATTTCTGTGTTTCATCAACACTCTGAAGGTCCACAGATTACAGAATGCCTCCGGATGTGCATCGGAAACTACTACTAGTCTTCCAGGGAACGATCAAAGCGTAGACAGCTGGAAACATTACTCCCATGGAGAAACGTCCGCATGTTGCTTATTGTGTTCAATGCCGATGCAATTTTTGTGTTTCATCAAAACTCTAAAGGTCCACAGATTACAGAATGCATCCAGATGTGCTTCGGAAACTACTACTAGTCTTGCAGGTAACTATCAATGCGTAGACACTTTGAGCCATTACTCCGATGGAGAAAAGTCCGCATGGTGCTTATTGTGTTCAATGCCGATGCAATTTCTGTGTTTCATCAACACTCTGAAGGTCCACAGATTACAGAATGCATCCAGATGTGCTTCGGAAACTACTACTAGTCTTCCAGGGAACGATCAAAACGTAGTCAAATTAAGACATTACTCCCATGGAGAAAAGTCTGCATGGTGCTTATTGTGTTCAATGCCGATGCAATTTCTGTGTTTCATCAACACTCTGAATGTCCACAGAGTACAGAATGCATCCAGATGGGCTTCAGAAACTACTACTCGTCTTCCAGGAAACGATCAAAGCGTAGGCAGTTTAAGACATTACTCCCATGGAGAAAAGTCCGCATGGTGCTTATTGTGTTCAATGCCGATGAATTTCTGTGTTTCATCAACACTCTGAAGGTCCACAGATTACAGAATTCCTCCAGATGTGCTTCGGAAACTACTACTAGTCTTCCAGGGAACGATCAAAGTGTAGACAGTTTAAGACATTACTCCCATGGGGAACAGTCCCATGGTGCTTATTGTGTTCAATGCCGAAGTAATCTCTCTGTTTCATCAACTCTCTGAAGGTCCACAGATTACAGAATGCCTCCAGATGTGCTTCGGAAACTACTACTAGTCTTCCAGCGAACGATCAAATCGTAGACAGTTTAAGACATTACTCCCATGGAGAAACGTCCCATGGTGCTTATTGTGTTAAATGCCGATGCAATTTTTGTGTTTCATCAACACTCTGAAGGTCCACAGATTACCGAATGCATCCAGATGTGCTTCGGAAACTACTACAAGTCTTCCAGGGAACGATCAAAGCGTAGACAGTTTAAGACATTACTCCCATGGAGAAAAGTCCGCATGGTGCTTATTGTCTTTAATGCCGATGCAATTACTGTGTTTCATCAACACTCTGAAGGTCCACAGATTACAGAATGCCTCCAGATGTGCTTCGGAAGCTACTGCTAGTCTTCCAGTGAACGATCACAGCGTAGCCAGTTTAAGACATTACTAACATGGAGAATAGTACACATGGTGCTTATTGTGTTCAATGCCGATGCAATTTCTGTGTTTCATCAACACTCTGAAGGTCCACAGATTACAGAATGCCTCCAGATATGCTTCGGAAACTACTACTAGTCTTCGAGTGTACGATCAAAGAGTAGACAGTATAAGACCTTACTCCCATGGAGAAAAGTCCGCATGGTGCCTATTGTTTTCAATGCCGATGCAATTTTTGTGTTTCATCAACACTCTGAAGGTCCACAGATTACAGAATGCCTCCAGATGTGCTTCGGAAACTACTGCTAGTCTTCCAGTGAACGATCACAGCGTAGACAGTTTAAGACATTACTCTCATGGAAAAAGGCAGCATGGTGCCTATTGTGTTCAATGCCGATTCAATTTCTGTGTTTCATCAACACTCTGAAGGTCCACAGATAACAGAATGCCTCCAGAAGTGCTTCGGAAACTACTACTAGTCTTCCAGTGTACGATCAAAGCGTAGACAGTTTTAGACATTACTCCCATGGAGAAAAGTCCGCTTGGTGCTTATTGTGTTCAATGCCGATGCAATTTCTGTGTTTCATCAACACTCTGAAGGTCCAGAGATTACAGAATGCCACCAGATGTGCTTCGGAAACTACTACTAGTCTTCCTGTGAACGATCACAGCGTAAACAGTTTAAGACATTACTCTCATGGAGAAAAGTCCACATGGTGCTTATAGTGTTCAATGCCGATTCAATTTCTGTGTTTCATCAACACTCTGAAAGTCCACAGATAACAGAATGCCTCCAGATGTGCTTCGGAAACTACTCCTAGACTTCCAGTGTACGATCAAAGCGTAGACACTTTAAAACATTTCTCCCATGGAGAAAAGTCCGCATGGTGCTTATTGTGTTCAATGCCGACGCAATTTCTGTGTTTCATCAAAACTCTGAAGATCCACAGATTAGAGAATGCCACCAGATGTGCTTCGGAAACTACTTCTAGTCTTCCAGTGTACGATCAAAGCGTAGACAGTTTAAGACATTACTCCCATGGAGAATAGTCCACATGGTGCTTATTGTGTTCAAAGCCGATTCAATTTCTGTGTTTCATCAACACTCTGTAGGTCCACAGATTACAGAATGCCTCCAGATGTGCTTCGGAAATTACTACTAGTCCTCCAGGGAACGATTAAAGCGTAGACAGCTTAAGACATTACACCCATGGAGAAAAGTCCGCATGGTGTTTATTGTGTTCAATGCCGATGCAATTTCTGTGTTTCATCAACACTCTGAAGGTCCACTGATTGCAAAATGCATCCAGATGTCCTTCGAAAACTACTACTAGTCTTCCAGGGAACGATCAAAGCGTAGACAGTTTAAGACATTAGTCCCATGGTGAAACGTCCGCATGGTGCTTATTGTGTTCAATGCCGATGCAATCTTTGTGTTTCATCAAAACTCTGAAGGTCCACAGATTACTGAATGCATCCAGATGAGCTTCGGAAACTACTACTAGTCTTCCAGGGAACGATCAAAGCGTAGACAGTTTGAGACATTACTCCAATGGAGAAAAGTCCGCATGGATCTTATTGTGTTCAAAGCCGATGCAATTTTTGTGTTTCATCAACACTCTGAAGGTCCACAGATTACCGAATGCATCCAGATGTGCTTCGGAAACTACTACAAGTCTTCCAGGGAACGATCAAAGCGTAGACAGTTTAAGACATTAGTGCCATGGAGAAAAGACCGCATGGTGCTTATTGTGTTCAATGCCGATGCGATTTCTGTGTTTCATCAACACTCTGAAGGTCCACAGATTACAGAATGCCTCCAGATGTGCTTCGGAAACTAATACTAGTCTTCGAGTGTGCGATCAAAGAGTAGACAGTATATGACATTACTCCTATGGAGAAAAGTCCGCATGGTGCTAATTGTGTTCAATGCTGATGTAATTTTTGTGTTTCATCAACACTCTGAAGGTCCACAGACTACAGAATGCCTCCAGATGTGCTTCGGAAACTACTACTAGTCTTCCAGGGAACGATCAAAGCGTAGGCAATTTAAGACATTACTCCCATGGAGAAAAGTCCGCATGGTGCTTATTGTGTTCAATGCCGAAGAATTTTTGTGTTTCATCAACACTCTGAAGATCCAAAGATTACAGAATGCATCCAGATGTGCTTCGGAAACTACTACTAGTCTTCCAGGGATCGATCAAAGTGTAGACAGTTTAAGACATTACTCCCTTGGAGAAAAGTCCCACGGTGCTTATTGTGTTCAATGCCGAAGCAATTTCTGTGTTTCATCAACTTTCTGAAGGTCCACAGATTACAGAATGCCTCCGGATGTGCTTCGGAAACTACTACTAGTCTTCCAGGGAACGATCAAAGCGTAGACAGCTTAAGACATTACACCCATGGAGAAAAGCCGCATAGTGCTTATTGTGTTCAATGCCGATGCAATTTCTGTGTTTCATCAACACTCTGAAGGTCCACTGATTACAAAATGCGTCCAGATGTGCTTCGGAAAGTACTACTAGTCTTCCAGGGAACGATCAAAGCGTAGACTGTTTGAGACATTACTCCCATGGAGAAAAGTCCGCATGGTTCTTATTGTGTTCAAAGCCGTTGCAATTTTTGTGTTTCACCAACACTCTGAAGGTCCACAGATTACCGAATGCATCCAGATGTGCTTCGGAAACTACTACAAGCGTTCCAGGGAACGATCACAGCGTAGACAGTTTAAGACATTACTCTCATGGAGGAAAGTCCGCATGGTGCTTATCGTGTTCAATGCCGATGCAATTTCGGTGTTTCATCAACACTCTGAAGGTCCACAGATTACAGAATATCTCCAGATGTGCTTCGGAAACTACTACTAGTCTTCCAGTGTACGATCAAAGAGTAGACAGTATAAGACATTACTCCCATGGAGAAAAGTCTGCATGGTGCTTATTGTGTTCAATGCCGATGCAATTTCTGTGTTTCATCAACACTCTGAATGTCCACAGAGTACAGAATGCATCCAGATGGGCTTCAGAAACTACTACTAGTCTTCCAGGAAACGATCAAAGCGTAGGCAGTTTAAGACATTACTCCCACGGAGAAAAGTCCGCATGGTGCTTATTGTGTTCAATGCCGATGAATTTCTGTGTTTCATCAACACTCTGAAGGTCCACAGATTACAGAATGCATCCAGATGTGCTTCGGAAACTACTACTAGTCTTCAAGGGAACGATCAAAGTGTAGACAGTTTAAGACATTACTCCCATGGAGAAAAGTCCCATGGTGCTTATTGTGATCAATGCCGAAGCAGTTTCTGTGTTTCATCAATTCTCTGAAGGTCCACAGATTACAGAATGCCTCCGATGTGCTTCGGAAACTACTACTAGTCTCCCAGGGAACGATCAAAGCGTAGACAGCTTAAGACATTACACCCATGGAGAAAAGTCCGCATGGTGCTTATTGTGTTCAATGCCGATGCAATTTCTGTGTTTCATCAACACTCTGAAGGTCCACTGATTACAAAATGCCTACAGATGTGCTTCGGAAACTACTACAAGTCTTCCAGCGAACGATCAAATCTTAGACACTTTAAGACATTACTCCCATGGAGAAACGTCCGCATGGTGCTTATTGTGTTAAATGCCGATGCAATTTTTGTGTTTCATCAAAACTCTGAAGGTCCACAGATTACAGAATGCATCCAGATGTGCTTCGGAAACTACTACTAGTCTTCCAGGGAACGATCAAAGCGTAGACAGTTTGAGACATTACTCCCATGGAGAAAAGTCCGCATGGTTCTTATTGTGTTCAAAGCCGATGCAATTTTCGTGTTTCACCAACACTCTGAAGGTTTACAGATTACCGAATGCATCCAGATGTGCTTCGGAAACTACTACAAGTCTTCCAGGGAACGATCAAAGCGTACACAGTTTAAGACATTACTCTCATGGAGATAAGTCCGCATGGTGCTTATTGTGTTCAATGCCGATGCAATTTCTGTGTTTCATCAACACTCTGAAGGTCCACAGATTACAGAATGCCTCCAGATGTGCTTCGGAAGCTACTGCTAGTCTTAGAGTGAACGATCACAGCGTAGACAGTTTAAGACATTACTCCCATCTAGAATAGTCCACATGGTGCTTATTGTGTTCAATGCCGATTCAATTTCTGTGTTTCATCAACACTCTGTAGGTCCACAGATTTCAGAATGCCTCCAGATGTGCTTCAGAAACTACTACTAGTCTACCAGTGAACGATCAAGGCGTAGACAGTTTAAGACATTACTCCCATGGAGAAAAGTCTGCATGGTGCTTATTGTGTTCAATGCCGATGCAATTTCTGTGTTTCATCAACACTCTGATGGTCCACAGATTACAGAATGCCTCCAGATGTGCTTCGGAAACTACTACTAGTCTTCGAGTGTACTATCAAAGAGTAGACAGTATAAGACCTTACTCACATGGAGAAAAGTCCGCATGGTGCTTATTGTGTTCAATGCTGATGTAATTTTTGTGTTTCATCAACAATTTAAAGGTCCACAGCCTACAGAATGCCTCCAGATGTGCTTCGGAAGCTACTACTACTCTTCCAGGGAACGATCAAAGCATAGACAGTTTGAGACATTACTCCCATGGAGAAAAGTCCATATGGTGCTTATTGTGTTCAATGCCGATGCAATTTTTGTGTTTCATCAAAACTCTGAAGGTCGACAAATTACTGAATGCATCCAGATGTGCTTCGGAAACTACTACTAGTCTTCCAGGGAACGATCAAAGCGTAGACAGTTTGAGACATTACTGCCATGGAGAAAAGTCCGCATGGTGCTTATTGTGTTCAATGCCGATGAATTTTTGTGTTTCATCAACACTCTGAAGATCCGCAGATTACAGAATGCATCCAGATGTGCTTCGGAAACTACTACTAGTCTTCCAGGGAACGATAAAAGCGTAGACAGCTTAAGACATTACACCCATGGAGAAAACTCCGCATGATGCTTATTGTGTTCAATGCCGATGCAATTTCTGTGTTTCATCAACACTCTGAAGGTCCACTGAATACAAAATGCCTCCAGATGTGCTTCGGAAACTACTACTAGTCTTCCAGGGAACGATCAAAGCATAGACAGTTTAAGACATTACTCCCATGGAGAAACGTCCGCATGGTGCTTATTGTGTTCAATGCCGATGCAATTGTTGTGTTTCATCAAAACTCTGAAGGTCCACAGATTACAGAATGGATCCAGATGTGCTTCGGAAACTACTACTAGTCTTCCAGGGAACGATCAAAGCGGAGACAGTTTAAGACATTACTCCCATGGAGAAACGTCCGCATGGTCCTTATTGTGTTCAATGCCGATGCAATTATTGTGTTTCATCAAAACTCTGAAGGTCCACAGATTACAGAATGCATCCAGATGTGCTTCGGAAACTACTACTAGTCTTCCAGGGAACGATCACAGCGTAGACAGTTTAAGACATTACTCTCATGGAGAAAAGTCCGCATGGTGCTTATTGTGTTCAATGCCGATGCAATTTTTGTGTTTCATCAAAACTCTGAAGGTCCACAGATTACAGAATGCATCCAGATGTGCTTCGGAAACTACTACTAGTCTTCCAGGGAACGATGTAAGCGTAGACTGTTTGAGACATTACTCCCATGGAGAAAAGTCCGCATGGTTCTTATTGTGTTCAAAGCCGATGCAATTTTTGTGTTGCAGCAACACTCTGAAGGTCCACAGATTACCGAATGCATCAAGATGTGCTTCGGAAACTACTACAAGTCTTCCAGGGATCGATCACAGCGTTGACAGTTTGAGACATTACTCTCATGGAGAAAAGTCCGCATGGTGCTTATCATGTTCAATGCCGATGCAATTTCTTTGTTTCATCAACACTCTGAAGGTCCACAGATTACAGAATGCCTCCAGATGTGCTTCGGAAACTACTACTAGTCTTCCAGTGTACGATCAAAGAGTAGACAGTATAAGACATTACTCCCATGGAGAATAGTCCACATGGTGCTTATTGTGTTCAATGCCGATGCAATTTTTGTATTTCATCAAAACTCTGAAGGTCCACAAATTACTGAATGCATCCAGATGTGCTTCGGAAACTACTACTAGTCTTCCAGGGAACGATCAAAGCGTAGGCTGTGTAAGACATTACTCCCATGGAGAAAAGACCGCATGGTGCTTATTGTGTTCAATGCCGATGAATTTTTGTGTTTCATCAACACTCTGAAGATCCACAGATTACAGAATGCATCCAGATGTGCTTCGGAAACTGCTACTAGGCTTCCAGGGAACGATCAAAGCGTAGACAGCTTAAGACATTACACCCATGGAGAAAAGTCAGCATGGTGCTTATTGTGTTCAATGCCGATGCAATTACTGTGTTTCATCAACACTCTGAAGGTCCACTGAATACAAAATGTCTCCAGATGTGCTTCGGAAACTACTACTAGTCTTCCAGGGAACGATCAAAGCGGAGACAGTTTAAGACATTACTCCCATTGAGAAACGTCCGCATGGTGCTTATTGTGTTCAATGCCGATGCAATTTCTGTGTTTCATCAAAACTCTGAAGGTCCACAGATTACAGAATGCATCCAGATGTGCTTCGGAAACTACTACTAGTCTTCCAGGGAACGATCAAAGCGTAGACTGTTTGAGACATTACTCCCATTGAGAAAAGTCCGCATGGCTCTTATTGTGTTCAAAGCCGATGCAATTTTTGTGTTTCACCAACACTCTGAAGGTCCACAGATTACCGAATGCATCCAGATGTGCTTCGGAAATTACTACAAGTCTTCCAGGGAACGATCACAGCGTAGACAGTTTAAGACATTACTCTCATGGAGAAAAGTCCGCATGGTGCTTATTGTATTCAATGCCGATGCAATTTCTGTGTTTCATCAACACTCTGAAGGTCCACAGATTACAGAATGCCTCCAGATGTGCTTCGGAAACTACTACTAGTCTTCCAGTGTACGATCAAAGAGTAGACAGTATAAGACATTACTCCCATGGAGAAAAGTCCGCATGGTGCTTATTGTGTTCAATGCTGATGTAGTTTTTGTGTTTCATCAACACTCTGAAGGTCCACAGACTACAGAATGCCTCCAGATGTGCTTCGGAAACTACTACTAGTCTTCCAGGGAACGATTAAAGCGTAGACAGTTGAAGACATTACTCCCATGGAGAAAAGTCCGCATGGTGCTTTTTGTGTTCAATGCTGATGTAATTTTTGTGTTTCATCAACACTCTGAAGGTCCACAGACTACAGAATGCCTAAAGATGTGCTTCGGAAACTACTACTAGTCTTCCAGGGAATGATCAAAGCGTGACAGTTTAAGACATTAGTCCCATGGAGAAACGTCCGCATGGTGCTTATTGTGTTCAATGCCGATGCAATTTTTGTGTTTCATCAAAACTCTGAAGGTCCACAAATTACTGAATGCATCCAGATGTGCTTCGGAAACTACTACTAGTCTTCCAGGGAACGATCAAAGCGTAGACAGTTTGAGACATTACTCCCATGGAGAAAAGTCCGCATGGTTCTTATTGTGTTCAAAGCCGATGCAATTTTTGTGTTTCATCAACACTCTGAAGGTCCACAGATTACCGAATGCATCCAGATGTGCTTCGGAAACTACTACAAGTCTTCCAGGGAACGATCAAAGCGTAGACAGTTTAAGACATTACTCCCATCGAGAAAAGTCCGCAAGGTGCTTATTGTGTTCAATGCCGAAGCAATTTCTGTGTTTCATCAACACTCTGAAGGTCCACAGATTACAGAATGCCTCCAGATGTGCTTCGGAAACTAATACTAGTCTTCGATTGTACGATCAAAGAGTAGACAGTATAAGACATTACTCCCATGGTGAAAAGTCCGCATGGTGCTTATTGTGTTCAATGCTGATGTAATTTTTGTGTTTCATCAACACTCTGAAGGTCCACAGACTACAGAATGCCTCCAGATGTGCTTCGGAAGCTACTGCTAGTCTTCCAGTAAACGATCACAGCGTAGACAGTTTAAGACATTACTCTCATGGAGAAAAGTCCGAATGGTGCTTATTTGTTCAATGCCGATGCAATTTCTGTGTTTCATCACCACTCTGAAGGTCCACAGATTACAGAATGCCTCCAGATGTGCTTCGGAAACTAATACTAGTCTTCGAGTATACGATCAAAGAGTAGACAGTATAAGACATTACTCCCATGGAGAAAAGTCCGCATGTTGCTTATTGTGTTCAATGCTGATGTAATGTTTGTGTTTCATCAACTCTCTGAAGGTCCACAGACTACAGAATGCCTCCAGATGTGCTTCGTGAACTACTACTAGTCTTCCAGGGAACGATCAAAGCGTAGGCAGTTTAAGACATTACTCCTATGGAGAAAAGTCCGCATGGTGCCTATTGTGTTCAATGCCGATGAATTTTTGTGTTTCATCAACACTCTGAAGGTCCACAGATTACAGAATTCTTCCAGATGTGCTTCGGAAACTACTACTAGTCTTCCAGGGAACGATCAAAGTGTAGACAGTTTAAGACATTACTCCCATGGAGAAAAGTCCCATATTCCTTATTGTGTTCAATGCCGAAGCAAATTCTGTGTTTCATCAACACTCTGAAGGTCCACAGATTACAGAATGCCTCCAGATATGCTTCGGAAACTAATACTAGTCTTCGAGTGTACGATCAAATAGTAGACAGTATAAGACTTTACTCCCATGGTGAAAAGTTCGCATGGTGCTTATTGTGTTCAATGCTGATGTAATTTTTGTGTTTCATCAACACTCTGAAGGTCCACAGACTACAGAATGCCTCCCGATGTGCTTCGGAAACTACTACTAGTCTTCCAGGGAACGATAAAAACGTAGGTTGTTTAAGACATTACTCCCATGGAGAAAAGTCCGCATGGTGCTTATTGTGTTCAATGCCGATGAATTTTTGTGTTTCATCAACACTCTGAAGATAAACAGATTACAGAATGCATCCAGATGTGCTTCGGAAACTACTACTAGTCTTCCAGGGAACGATCAAAGCGTAGATAGCTTAAGACATTACACCCATGGAGAAAAGTCCGCATGGTGCTTATTGTGTTCAATGCCGATGCAATTTCTGTGTTTCATCAACACTCTGCAGGTCCACTGAATACAAAATGCCTCGAGATGTATTCGGAAACTACTACTAGTCTTCCAGGGAACGATCAAAGCGGAGACAGTTTAAGACATTACCCCCATGGAGAAAAGTCCGCATGGTGCTTATTGTGTTCAATGGAGATGCAATTTTTGTGTTTCATCAAAACTCTGAAGGTCCACAGATTACAGAATGCATCCAGATGTGCTTCGGAAACTACTACTAGTCTTCCAGGGAACGATCAAAGCGTAGACTGTTTTAAGACATTACTCCCATGGAGAAAAGTCCGCATGGTTCTTATTGTGTTCAAAGCCGATGCAATTTTTGTGTTTCACCAACACTCTGAAGGTCCACAGATTACCGAATGCATCCAGATGTGCTTCGGAAATTACTACAAGTCTTCCAGGGAACGATCACAGCGTAGACAGTTTAAGACATTACTCTCATGGAGAAAAGTCCGCATGGTGCTTATTGTGTTCAATGCCGATGCAATTTCTGTGTTTCATCAACACTCTGAAGGTCCACAGATTACAGAATGCCTCCAGATGTGCTTCGGAAACTACTACTAGTCTTCCAGTGTACGATCAAAGAGTAGACAGTATAAGACATTACTCCCATGAAGAAAAGTCCGCATGGTGCTTATTGTGTTCAATGCTGATGTAATTTTTGTGTTTCATCAACACTCTGAAGGTCCACAGACTACAGAATGCCTCCAGATGTGCTTCGGAAACTACTACTAGTCTTCCAGGGAACGATAAAAGAGTAGACATTTGAAGACATTACTCCCAATGAGAATCGTCCGCATGGTGCTTATTGTGTTCAATGCCGATGCAATTTTTGTGTTTCATCAAAACTCTGAAGGTCCACAGATTACAGAATGCATCCAGATGTGCTTCGGAAACTACAACTAGTCTTCCAGGGAACGATCAAAGCGTAGACAGTTTGAGACATTACTCCCATGGAGAAAAGTCCGCATGGTGCTTATTGTGTTCAATGCCGGTGCAATTTTTGTGTTTCATCAACACTCTGAAGGTCCACAGATTACAGATTGCATCCAGATGTGCTTCGGAAACTACTACTAGTCTTCCAGGGAACGATCAAAGTATAGACAGTTTAAGACATTACACCCACGAAGAAAAGTCCCATGGTGCTTATTGTGTTCAATACCGAAGCAATTTCTGTGTTTCATCAACTCTCTGAAGGTCCACAGATTACAGAATGCATCCGGATGTGCTTCGGAAACTACTACTAGTCTTCCAGGGAACGATCAAACCGTAGACAGCTTAAGACATTACTCCCATGGAGAAACGTCCGCATGGTGCTTATTGTGTTCAATGCCGATGCAATTTTTGTGTTTCATCAAAACTCTGAAGGTCCACAGATTACAGAATGCATCCAGATGTGCTTCGGAAACTACTTCTAGTCTTCCAGTGAACGATCAAAGCGTAGACAGTTTGAGACATTACTCCCATGGAGAAAAGTCCGCATGGTTCTTATTGTGTTCAAAGCCGATGCAATTTTTGTGTTTCACCAACACTCTGAAGGTCCACAGAATACAAAATGCATCCAGATGTGCTTCGGAAACTACTACAATTCTTCCAAGGGAACGATCAAAGCGTAGACAGTTTAAGACATTACTCCCATGGAGAAAAGTCCGCATGGTGCTTATTGTGTTCAATGCCGATGCAATATCTGTGTTTCATCAACACTCTCAATGTCCACATATTACAGAATGCCTCCAGATGTGCTTCGGAAGCTACTGCTAGTCTTAAAGTGAACGATCACAGCGTAGACAGTTTAAGACCTTACTCTCATGGAGAAAAGTCCGCATGGTGCTTATTGTGTTCAATGGCGATGCAATTTCTGTGTTTCATCAACACTCTGACGGTCCACAGATTACAGAAAGCCTCCAGATGCGCTTCGGAAACTACTACTACTCTTCCAGGGAACGATAAAAGCGTAGACAGTTTAAGACATTACTCCCATGGAGAAACGTCCGCATGGTGCTTATTGTGTTCAATGCTGATGTAATTTTTGTGTTTCATCAACACTCTGAAGGTCCACAGACTACAGACTGACTCTAGATGTGCTTCAGAAACTACTACTAGTCTTCCAGGGAACTATCAAAGCGTAGACAGTTTAAGACATTACTCCCATGCAGGAACGTCCGCATGGTGCTTATTGTGTTCAATGCCGAAGCTATTTCTGTGTTTCATCAACTCTCTGAAAATCAACACATTACAGAATGCCTCCGGATGTGCTTCGGAAACTACTACTATTCTTCCAGGGAACTTTCAAAGCGTAGACAGTTGAAGACATTACACCCATGGAGAAAAGTCCGCATGGTGCTTATTGTGTTCAATGCCGATGCAATTTCTGTGTTTCATCAACACTCTGAAGGTCCACTTATTACAAAATGCCTCCAGAAGTGCTTCGGAAACTACTACAAGTCTTCCAGGGAACGATCAAAGCGTAGACAGTTTAAGACATTACTCCCACGGAGAAAAGTCCGAATGGTGCTTATTGTGTTCAATGCCGATGCAATTTCTGTGTTTCATCAACTCTCTGAAGGTCCACAGATTACAGAATGCCTCCAGATGTGCTTCGGAAGCTACTGCTAGTCTTCCAGTGAACTATCACAGCGTAGACAGTTTAAGACATTACTCTTATGGAGAAAAGTCCGCATGGTGCTTATAGTTTTCAATGCCGATTCATTTTCTGTGTTTCATCAACACTCTGAAAGTCCACAGATTACAGAATGCCTCCAGATGTGCTTCGGAAACTACTACTAGTCTTCCAGTGTACGATCGAAGCGTAGACACTTTAAGACATTTCTCCCATGGAGAAAAGTCCGCATGGTGCTTATTGTGTTCAATGCCGATGCAATTTCTGTGTTTCATCAACACTCTGAAGGTCCACAGATTACAGAATGCCTCCAGATGTGCTTCGGAAGCTACTGCTAGTCTTCCAGTGAACGATCAAAGCGTAGACAGTTTAAGAAACTACTTACATGGAGAAAAGTCCGCATGGTGCTTATTGTTTTCTATGCCGATGCAATTTTTGTGTTTCATCAACACTCTGAAAGTCCACAGATTACAGAATGCATCCAGATGTGCTTCAGAAACTACTACTAGTCTTCCAGTGTACGATCAATAAGACATTACTCCCATGGAGAAAAGTCCGCATGGTGCTTATTGTGTTCAATTCCGATTCAATTTCTGTGTTCTATCAACACTCTGAAGGTCCACAGATTACAGAATGCATCCAGATGTGCATCGGAAACTACTACTAGTCTTCCAGTATACGATCAAAGCGTAGACAGTTTAAGACACTACTCCCATGGAGAAAAGTCCTCATGGTGCTTATTGTGTTCAATGCCGATGCAATTTTTGCGTTTCATCAACACTCTGAAGGTCCACAGATTGCAGAATCCCTCCAGATGTGCTTCAGAAACTACTACTAGTCTTCCAGTATACGATCAAAGCGTAGACAGTTTAAGACATTACTCCCATGGAGAAAAGTCGGCATGGTGCTTATTGTGTTCAATGCCGATGCAATTTTTGTATTTCATCGACACTCCGAAGGTCCACAGATTACAGAATACACCCAGATGTGCTTCGGAAACTACTGCTAGTCTTCCAGTGTATGATCAAAGCGTAGACAGTTTAAGACTTTACTCCCATGGAGAAAAGACCGCATGGTGCTTATTGTGTTCAATGCCGATGCAATTTCTGTGTTTCATCAACACTCTGAAGGTCCAGAGATTACAGAATGCCTCCAGATGTGCTTCGGAAACTACTACTAGTCTTCCAGTGAACGATCAAAGCGTAGCCAGTTTAAGACATTACTATCATGGAGAAAACTCCGCATGGTGCTTATCGTGTTCAATGCCGATTCAATTCCTGTGTTTCATCAACACTCTGAAGGTCCACAGACTAAAGAATACCTCCAGAAGTGCTTCGGAAACTACTACTAGTCTTACAGTGAACGATCAAAACGTAGACACTTTAAGACATTACTCCCATGGAGAAAATTCCGCATGGTGCTTATTGTGTTCAATGCCGATGCAATTTTTGTGTTTCATCAACACTCTGAAGGTCCACAGATTACAGAATGCTTCCGGATGTGCTTCAGAAACTACTACTAGTCTTCCAGTGTACGATCAAAGCGTAGACAGTTTAAGACATTAATCCCATGGAGAAAAGTCCACATTGTGCTTATTGTGTTCAACGCCGATGCAATTTTTGTGTTTCATCACTACTCTGAAGGCCCACAGATTACAGAATGCCTCCAGATGTGCTTCGGAAACAACTACTAGTCTTCCAGTGTACGATCAAAGCGTAGACAGTTTAAGACACTACTCCCGTGGAGAAAAGTTCACACGGTGCTTATTGTGTTCAATGCCGATGCAATTTTTGTGTTTCATCAACACTCTGAAGGTCCACAGATTACAGAATGCCTCCAGATGTGCTTCGGAAACTACTTCTAGTCTTCCAGGGAACGATCAAAGCGTAGACAGTTTGAGACATTACTCCCATGGATAAAAGTCCACATGGGGCTTATTGTGTTCAAAGCCGATGCAATTTTTGTGTTTCATCAACACCCTGATTGTCCACAGATTGCAGAATGCATCAAGATGTGCATCGGAAACTACTACTAGTCTTCCAGTGAACGATCAAAGCGTAGACACTTTAAGACACTACTCCCATGGAGAAAAGTCCGCATGGTGCTTATTGTTTTCAATGCCGATGCAATTTTTTGCGTTTCATCAACACTCTGAAAGTCCACAGATTACAGAATCCCTCCAGATGTGCTTCAGAAACTACTACTAGTCTTCCAGTGTACGATCAAAGCGTAGACATTTTAAGACATTACTCCCATGGAGAAAAGTCTGCATGGTGCTTATTGTGTTCAATGCCGATGCAATTTTTTTGTTTCATCAACATTCTGAAGGTCCACAGATTACAGAATACATCCAGATGTGCTTCGGAAACTACTAGTAGTCTTCCAGGGAACGATCAAAGCGTACACAGTTTAAGACATTACTCCCATGGAGAAAAGTCGGCATGGTGCTTATTGTGTTCAAAGCCGATGCAATTTTTTGTATTTCATCAACACTCTGAAGGTCCACAGATTACAGAATACATCCAGATGTGCTTCGGTAACTACTGCTAGTCTTCCAGTGTACGATCAAAGCCTAGACAATTTAAGACATTACTCCCATGGAGAAAAGTCCGCATGGTGCTTATTGTGTTCAATGCCGATGCAATTTCTGTGTTTCATCAACACTCTGAAGGTCCACTTATTACAAAATGCCTCCAGAAGTGCTTCGGAAACTACTACAAGTCTTCCAGGGAACGATCAAAGCGTAGACAGTTTAAGACATTACTCCCACGGAGAAAAGTCCGCATGGTGCTTATTGTGTTCAATGCCGATGCAATTTCTGTGTTTCATCAACTCTCTGAAGGTCCACAGATTACAGAATGCCTCCAGATGTGCTTCGGAAGCTACTGCTAGTCTTCCAGTGAACTATCACAGCGTAGACAGTTTAAGACATTACTCTTATGGAGAAAAGTCCGCATGGTGCTTATAGTTTTCAATGCCGATTCATTTTCTGTGTTTCATCAACACTCTGAAAGTCCACAGATTACAGAATGCCTCCAGATGTGCTTCGGAAACTACTACTAGTCTTCCAGTGTACGATCGAAGCGTAGACACTTTAAGACATTTCTCCCATGGAGAAAAGTCCGCATGGTGCTTATTGTGTTCAATGCCGATGCAATGTCTGTGTTTCGTCAACACTCTGAAGGTCCACAGATTACAGAATGCCTCCAGATGTGCTTCGGAAGCTACTGCTAGTCTTCCAGTGAACGATCAAAGCGTAGACAGTTTAAGACACTACTCCCATGGAGAAAAGTCCTCATGGTGCTTATTGTGTTCAATGCCGATGCAATTTTTGCGTTTCATCAACACTCTGAAGGTCCACAGATTGCAGAATCCCTCCAGATGTGCTTCAGAAACTACTACTAGTCTTCCAGTATACGATCAAAGCGTAGACAGTTTAAGACATTACTCCCATGGAGAAAAGTCGGCATGGTGCTTATTGTGTTCAATGCCGATGCAATTTTTGTATTTCATCGACACTCTGAAGGTCCACAGATTACAGAATACACCCAGATGTGCTTCGGAAACTACTGCTAGTCTTCCAGTGTATGATCAAAGCGTAGACAGTTTAAGACTTTACTCCCATGGAGAAAAGACCGCATGGTGCTTATTGTGTTCAATGCCGATGCAGTTTCTGTGTTTCATCAACACTCTGAAGGTCCAGAGATTACAGAATGCCTCCAGATGTGCTTCAGAAACTACTACTAGTCTTCCAGTGTACGATCAAAACGTAGACAGTTTAAGACATTACTCCCATGGAGAAAAGTCGGCATGGTGCTTATTGTGTTCAATGCCGATGCAATTTTTGTATTTCATCAACACTCTGAAGGTCCACAGATTACAGAATACATCCAGATGTGCTTCGGAAACTACTAGTAGTCTTCCAGGGAACGATCAAAGCGTACACAGTTTAAGACATTACTCCCATGGAGAAAAGTCGGCATGGTGCTTATTGTGTTCAAAGCCGATGCAATTTTTTGTATTTCATCAACACTCTGAAGGTCCACAGATTACAGAATACATCCAGATGTGCTTCGGTAACTACTGCTAGTCTTCCAGTGTACGATCAAAGCCTAGACAATTTAAGACATTACTCCCATGGAGAAAAGTCCGCATGGTGCTTATTGTGTTCAATGCCGATGCAATTTCTGTGTTTCATCAACACTCTGTAGGTCCAGAGATTACAGAATGCCTCCAGATGTGCTTCGGAAACTACTACTAGTCTTCCAGTGAACGATCAAAGCGTAGACAGTTTAAGACATTACTATCATGGAGAAAAGTCCGCATGGTGCTTATTGTGTTCAATGCCGATTCAATTCCTGTGTTTCATCAACACTCTGAAGGTCCACAGATTAAAGAATGCCTCCAGAAGTGCTTCGGAAACTACTACTAATCTTCCAGTGAACGATCAAAGCGTAGACACTTTAAGACATTACTCCCATGGAGAGAATTCCGCATGGTGCATATTGTGTTCAATGCCGATGCAATTTTTGTGTTTCATCAACACTCTGAAGGTCCACAGATTACAGAATGCATCCGGATGTGCTTCAGAAACTACTACTAGTCTTACAGTGTACAATCAAAGCGTAGACAATTTAAGACATTAAACCCATGGAGAAAAGTCCACATTGTGCTTATAGTGTTCAATGCCGATGCAATTTTTGTGTTTCATCAACACTCTGAAGGTCCACAGATTACAGAATGCATCCAGATGTGCTTCGGAAACTACTACTAGTCTTCCACTGAACGATCAAAGTGTAGACAGTTTAAGACATTACTCCCATAGAGAATAGTCCTATGGTGCTTATTGAGTTCAATGCCGATGCAATTCTTGTGTTTCATCAACGCTCTGAAGGTCCACAGATTACAGAATTCCTCCAGATGTGCTTCGGAAAAGTACTTCTAGTCTTCCAGGGAACGATCAAAGCGTAGACAGTTTGAGACATTATTCCCATGAAGAAAAGTCCACATGGGGCTTATTGTGTTCAAAGCTGATGCAATTTTTGTATTTCATCAACACACTGATATCCCACAGATTACAGAATGCATCCAGAAGTGAATTGGAAACTACTACTAGTCTTCCAGTGAACGATCAAAGCGTAGACAAGTTAAGACACTACTCCCATGGAGAAAAGTCTTCATGGTGCTTATTGTTTTCAATGCCGATTCAATTTCTGTGTTTCATCAACACTCTGAAGGTTAACAGATTACAGAATGCATCCAGATGTGCATCGGAAACTACTACTAGTCTTCCAGTGAACGATCAAAGCGTAGACAGTTTAAGACTATTACTCCCATGGAGAAAAGTCCGCATGGTGCTTATTGAGTTCAAAGCCGATGCAATTTTTGTGTTTCATCAACACCCTGGTTGTCCACAGAATGCAGAATGCATCAAGATGTGCATCGGAAACTACTACTAGTCTTCCAGTGAACGATCAAAGCGGTGACACTTTAAGACACTACTCCCATGGAGAAAAGTCTTCATGGTGCTTATTGTTTTCAATGCCGATGCAATTTTTGTGTTTCATCAACACTCTGAAGGTCAACAGATTACAGAATCCCTCCAGATGTGCTTCGGAAACTACTACTAGTCTTCCAGTGAACGATCAAAGCGTAGACACTTTAAGACATTACTCCCATGGAGAAAATTCCGCATGGTGCTTATTGTGTTCAATGCCGATGCAATTTTTGTGTTTCATCAACACTCTGAAGGTCCACAGATTACAGAATGCTTCCGGATGTGCTTCAGAAACTACTACTAGTCTTCCAGTGTACGATCAAAGCGTAGACAGTTTAAGACATTAATCCCATGGAGAAAAGTCCACATTGTGCTTATTGTGTTCAACGCCGATGCAATTTTTGTGTTTCATCACTACTCTGAAGGCCCACAGATTACAGAATGCCTCCAGATGTGCTTCGGAAACAACTACTAGTCTTCCAGTGTACGATCAAAGCGTAGACAGTTTAAGACACTACTCCCGTGGAGAAAAGTTCACACGGTGCTTATTGTGTTCAATGCCGATGCAATTTTTGTGTTTCATCAACACTCTGAAGGTCCACAGATTACAGAATGCCTCCAGATGTGCTTCGGAAACTACTTCTAGTCTTCCAGGGAACGATCAAAGCGTAGACAGTTTGAGACGTTACTCCCATGGATAAAAGTCCACATGGGGCTTATTGTGTTCAAAGCCGATGCAATTTTTGTGTTTCATCAACACCCTGATTGTCCACAGATTGCAGAATGCATCAAGATGTGCATCGGAAACTACTACTAGTCTTCCAGTGAACGATCAAAGCGTAGACACTTTAAGACACTACTCCCATGGAGAAAAGTCCGCATGGTGCTTATTGTTTTCAATGCCGATGCAATTTTTTGCGTTTCATCAACACTCTGAAAGTCCACAGATTACAGAATCCCTCCAGATGTGCTTCAGAAACTACTACTAGTCTTCCAGTGTACGATCAAAGCGTAGACATTTTAAGACATTACTCCCATGGAGAAAAGTCTGCATGGTGCTTATTGTGTTCAATGCCGATGCAATTTTTGTGTTTCATCAACATTCTGAAGGTCCACAGATTACAGAATACATCCAGATGTGCTTCGGAAACTACTAGTAGTCTTCCAGGGAACGATCAAAGCGTACACAGTTTAAGACATTACTCCCATGGAGAAAAGTCGGCATGGTGCTTATTGTGTTCAAAGCCGATGCAATTTTTTGTATTTCATCAACACTCTGAAGGTCCACAGATTACAGAATACATCCAGATGTGCTTCGGTAACTACTGCTAGTCTTCCAGTGTACGATCAAAGCCTAGACAATTTAAGACATTACTCCCATGGAGAAAAGTCCGCATGGTGCTTATTGTGTTCAATGCCGATGCAATTTCTGTGTTTCATCAACACTCTGTAGGTCCAGAGATTACAGAATGCCTCCAGATGTGCTTCGGAAACTACTACTAGTCTTCCAGTGAACGATCAAAGCGTAGACAGTTTAAGACATTACTATCATGGAGAAAAGTCCGCATGGTGCTTATTGTGTTCAATGCCGATTCAATTCCTGTGTTTCATCAACACTCTGAAGGTCCACAGATTAAAGAATGCCTCCAGAAGTGCTTCGGAAACTACTACTAATCTTCCAGTGAACGATCAAAGCGTAGACACTTTAAGACATTACTCCCATGGAGAGAATTCCGCATGGTGCATATTGTGTTCAATGCCGATGCAATTTTTGTGTTTCATCAACACTCTGAAGGTCCACAGATTACAGAATGCATCCGGATGTGCTTCAGAAACTACTACTAGTCTTACAGTGTACAATCAAAGCGTAGACAATTTAAGACATTAAACCCATGGAGAAAAGTCCACATTGTGCTTATAGTGTTCAATGCCGATGCAATTTTTGTGTTTCATCAACACTCTGAAGGTCCACAGATTACAGAATGCATCCAGATGTGCTTCGGAAACTACTACTAGTCTTCCACTGAACGATCAAAGTGTAGACAGTTTAAGACATTACTCCCATAGAGAATAGTCCCATGGTGCTTATTGAGTTCAATGCCGATGCAATTCTTGTGTTTCATCAACGCTCTGAAGGTCCACAGATTACAGAATTCCTCCAGATGTGCTTCGGAAAAGTACTTCTAGTCTTCCAGGGAACGATCAAAGCGTAGACAGTTTGAGACATTATTCCCATGGAGAAAAGTCCACATGGGGCTTATTGTGTTCAAAGCTGATGCAATTTTTGTATTTCATCAACACACTGATATCCCACAGATTACAGAATGCATCCAGAAGTGAATTGGAAACTACTACTAGTCTTCCAGTGAACGATCAAAGCGTAGACAAGTTAAGACACTACTCCCATGGAGAAAAGTCTTCATGGTGCTTATTGTTTTCAATGCCGATTCAATTTCTGTGTTTCATCAACACTCTGAAGGTCAACAGATTACAGAATGCATCCAGATGTGCATCGGAAACTACTACTAGTCTTCCAGTGAACGATCAAAGCGTAGACAGTTTAAGACTATTACTCCATGGAGAAAAGTCCGCATGGTGCTTATTGAGTTCAAAGCGATGCAATTTTTGTGTTTCATCAACACCCTGGTTGTCCACAGATTGCAGAATGCATCAAGATGTGCATCGGAAACTACTACTAGTCTTCCAGTGAACGATCAAAGCGTAGACACTTTAAGACACTACTCCCATGGAGAAAAGTCTTCATGGTGCTTATTGTTTTCAATGCCGATGCAATTTTTGTGTTTCATCAACACTCTGAAGGTCAACAGATTACAGAATCCCTCCAGATGTGCTTCAGAAACTACTACTAGTCTTCCAGTGTACGATCAAAGCGTAGACAGTTTAAGACATTACTCCCATGGAGAAAAGTCGGCATGGTGCTTATTGTGTTCAATGCCGATGCAATTTTTGTGTTTCATCAACACTCTGAAGGACCACAGATTACAGAATACATCCATATGTGCTTCGGTAACTACTACTAGTCTTCCAGTGAACGATCAAAACGTAGACAGTTTAAGACACTACTCCCATGGAGAAAAGTCCGCATGGTGCTTATGGTTTTCAATGCCGATTCAATTTCTGTGTTTCATCAACACTCTGAAAGTCCACAGATTACAGAATGCCTCCAGATGTGCTTCGGAAACTATTACTAGTCTTCCAGTGTACGATCGAAGCGTAGACACTTTAAGACATTTCTCCCATGGAGAAAAGTCCGCATGGTGCTTATTGTGTTCAATGCCGATGCAATTTCTGTGTTTCATCAACACTCTGAAGGTCCAGAGATTACAGAATGCCTCCAGATGTGCTTCGGAAGCTACTGCTAGTCTTCCAGTGAACGATCAAAGCGTAGACAGTTTAAGAAACTACTTACATGGAGAAAAGTCCGCATGGTGCTTATTGTTTTCTATGCCGATGCAATTTTTGTGTTTCATCAACAATCTGAAGGTCCACAGATTACAGAATGCATCCAGATATGCTTCGGAAACTACTACTAGTCTTCCAGTGTACGATCAAAGTGTAGACAGTATAAGACATTACTCCCATGGAGAAAAGTCCGCATGGTGCTTATTGTGTTCAATTCCGATTCAATTTCTGTGTTCCATCAACACTCTGAAGGTCCACAGATTACAGAATGCATCCAGATGTGCATCGGAAACTACTACTAGTCTTCCAGGATACGATCAAAGCGTAGACAGTTTAAGACACTACTCCCATGGAGAAAAGTCCTCATGGTGCTTATTGTGTTCAATGCCGATGCAATTTTTGCGTTTCATCAACACTCTGAAGGTCCACAGATTGCAGAATCCCTCCAGATGTGCTTCAGAAACTACTACTAGTCTTCCAGTATACGATCAAAACGTAGACAGTTTAAGACATTACTCCCATGGAGAAAAGTCGGCATGGTGCTTATTGTGTTCAATGCCGATGCAATTTTTGTGTTTCATCAACACTCTGAAGGTCCACAGATTACAGAATTCATCCAGATATGCTTCGGAAACTACTACAAGTCTTCCAGGGAATGATCAAAGCGTAGGCAGTTTAAGACATGACTCCCATGGAGAAAAGCCCGCATGGTGCTTATTGTGTTCAATCCCGATGAATTTTTGTGTTTCATCAACACTCTGAAGGTCCACAGATTACAGAATGCATCCAGATGTGCTTCGGAAACTACTACTAGTCTTCCACTGAACGATCAAAGTGTAGACAGTTTAAGACATTACTCCCATAGAGAAAAGTCCCATGGTGCTTATTGAGTTCAATGCCGATGCAATTCTTGTGTTTCATCAACACTCTGAAGGTCCACAGATTACAGAAAGCCTCCAGATGTGCTTTGGAAACTACTGCTAGTCTTCCAGTGTACGATCAAAGCGTAGACAGTATAAGACATTACTCCCATGGAGAAAAGTCCGCATGGTGCTTATTGTGTTCAATGCCGATTCAATTTATGTGTTTCATCAACACTCTGAAGGTCCACAGATTTCAGAATGCATCCAGATGTGCATCGGAAACTACTACTAGTCTTCCAGTGAACGATCAAAGCGTAGACAGTTTAAGACTATTACTCCCATGGAGAAAAGTCCGCATGGTGCTTATTGAGTTCAAAGCCGATGCAATTTTTGTGTTTCATCAACACCCTGATTGTCCACAGATTGCAGAATGCATCAAGATGTGCATCGGAAACTACTACTAGTCTTCCAGTGAACGATCAAAGCGTAGACACTTTAAGACACTACTCCCATGGAGAAAAGTCTTCATGGTGCTTATTGTTTTCAATGCCGATGCAATTTTTGTGTTTCATCAACACTCTGAAGGTCAACAGATTACAGAATCCCTCCAGATGTGCTTCAGAAACTACTACTAGTCTTCCAGTGTACGATCAAAGCGTAGACAGTTTAAGACATTACTCCCATGGAGAAAAGTCGGCATGGTGCTTATTGTGTTCATTGCCGATGCAATTTTTGTGTTTCATCAACACTCTGAAGGACCACAGATTACAGAATACATCCATATGTGCTTCGGTAACTACTACTAGTCTTCCAGTGAACGATCAAAACGTAGACAGTTTAAGACACTACTCCCATGGAGAAAAGTCCGCATGGTGCTTATAGTTTTCAATGTCGATTCAATTTCTGTGTTTCATCAACACTCTGAAAGTACACAGATTACAGAATGCCTCCAGATGTGCTTCGGAAACTACTACTAGTCTTCCAGTGTACGATCGAAGCGTAGACACTTTAAGATATTTCTCCCATGGAGAAAAGTCCGCATGGTGCTTATTGTGTTCAATGCCGATGCAATTTCTGTGTTTCATCAACACTATGAAGGTCCACAGATTACAGAATGCCTCCAGATGTGCTTCGGAAGCTACTGCTAGTCTTCCAGTGAACGATCAAAGCGTAGACAGTTTAACAAACTACTTACATGGAGAAAAGTCCGCATGGTGCTTATTGTTTTCTATGCCGATGCAATTTTTGTGTTTCATCAACACTCTGAAGGTCCACAGATTACAGAATGCATCCAGATATGCTTCGGAAACTACTACTAGTCTTCCAGTGTACGATCAAAGCGTAGACAGTATAAGACATTACTCCCATGGAGAAAAGTCCGCATGGTGCTTATTGTGTTCAATTCCGATTCAATTTCTGTGTTCCATCAACACTCTGAAGGTCCACAGATTACAGAATGCATCCAGATGTGCATCGGATACTACTACTAGTCTTCCAGTATACGATCAAAGCGTAGACAGTTTAAGACACTACTCCCATGGAGAAAAGTCCTCATGGTTCTTATTGTGTTCAATGCCGATGCAATTTTTGCGTTTCATCAACACTCTGAAGGTCCACAGATTGCAGAATCCCTCCAGATGTGCTTCAGAAACTACTACTAGTCTTCCAGTATACGATCAAAACGTAGACAGTTTAAGACATTACTCCCATGGTGAAAAGTCGGCATGGTGCTTATTGTGTTCAATGCCGATGCAATTTTTGTATTTCATCAACACTCTGAAGGTCCACAGATTACAGAATACATCCAGATGTGCTTCGGAAACTACTGCTAGTCTTCCAGTGTACGATCAAAGCGTAGCCAGTTTAAGACTTTACTCCCATGGAGAAAAGTCCGCATGGTGCTTATTGTGTTCAATGCCGATGCAATTTCTGTGTTTCATCAACACTCTGAAGGTCCAGAGATTTCAGAATGCCTCCAGATGTGCTTCGGAAACTACTACTAGTCTTCCAGTGAACGATCAAAACGTAGACAGTTTAAGACATTACTATCATGGAGAAAAGTCCGCATGGTGCTTATCGTGTTCAATGCCGATTCAATTCCTGTGTTTCATCAACACTCTGAAGGTCCACAGATTAAAGAATGCCTCCAGAAGTGCTTCGGAAACTACTACTAGTCTTACAGTGAACGATCAAAACGTAGACACTTTAAGACATTACTCCCATGGAGAAAATTCCGCATGGTGTTTATTGTGTTCAATGCCGATGCAATTTCTGAGTTTCATCAACACTCTGAAGGTCCACAGATTACAGAATGCTTCCGGATGTGCTTCAGAAACTACTACTAGTCTTCCAGTGTACGATCAAAGCATAGACAGTTTAAGACATTAATCCCATGGAGAAAAGTCCACATTGTGCTTATTGTGTTCAACGCCGATGCAATTTTTGTGTTTCATCACTACTCTGAAGGTCCACAGATTACAGAATGCCTCCAGATGTGCTTCGGAAACAACTACTAGTCTTCCAGTGTACGATCAAAGCGTAGACAGTTTAAGACACTACTCCCGTGGAGAAAAGTTCGCACGGTGCTTATTGTGTTCAATGCGGATGCAATTTTTGTGTTTCATCAACACTCTGAAGGTCCACAGATTACAGAATGCCTCCAGATGTGCTTCGGAAACTACTTCTAGTCTTCCAGGGAACGATCAAAGCGTAGACAGTTTGAGACATTACTCCCATGGATAAAAGTCCACATGGGGCTTATTGTGTTCAAAGCCGATGCAATTTTTGTGTTTCATCAACACCCTGATTGTCCACAGATTGCAGAATGCATCAAGATGTGCATCGGAAACTACTACTAGTCTTCCAGTGAACGATCAAAGCGTAGACACTTTAAGACACTACTCCCATGGAGAAAAGTCCGCATGGTGCTTATTGTTTTCAATGCCGATGCAATTTTTTGTGTTTCATCAACACTCTGAAAGTCCACAGATTACAGAATCCCTCCAGATGTGCTTCAGAAACTACTACTAGTCTTCCAGTGTACGATCAAAGCGTAGACAGTTTAAGACATAACTCCCATGGAGAAAAGTCTGCATGGTGCTTATTGTGTTCAATGCCGATGCAATTTTTGTGTTTCATCAACACTCTGAAGGTCCACAGATTACAGAATACATCCAGATGTGCTTCGGAAACAACTAGTAGTCTTCCAGGGAACGATCAAAGCGTACACAGTTTAAGACATTACTCCCATGGAGAAAAGTCGGCATGGTGCTTATTGTGTTCAAAGCCGATGCAATTTTTTGTATTTCATCAACACTCTGAAGGTCCACAGATTACAGAACACATCCAGATGTGCTTCGGTAACTACTGCTAGTCTTCCAGTGTACGATCAAAGCCTACACAGTTTAAGACATTACTCCCATGGAGAAAAGTCCGCATGGTGCTTGTTGTGTTCAATGCCGATGCAATTTCTGTGTTTCTTCAACACTCTGTAGGTCCAGAGTTTACAGAATGCCTCCAGATGTGCTTCGGAAACTACTACTAGTCTTCCAGTGAACGATCAAAGCGTAGACACTTTAAGACATTACTCCCATGGAGAGAATTCCGCATGGTGCATATTGTGTTCAATGCCGATGCAATTTTTGTGTTTCATCAACACTCTGAAGGTCCACAGATTACAGAATGCATCCGGATGTGCTTCAGAAACTACTACTAGTCTTACAGTGTACAATCAAATCGTAGACAGTTTAAGACATTAAACCCATGGAGAAAAGTCCACATTGTGCTTATAGTGTTCAATTCCGATGCAATATTTGTGTTTAATCAACACTCTGAAGGTCCACAGATTACAGAAAGCCTCCAGATGTGCTTCGGAAACTACTGCTAGTCTTCCAGTGTACGATCAAAGCGTAGACAATATAAGACATTACTCCCATGGAGAAAAGTCCGCATGGTGCTTATTGTGTTCAATGCCGATGCAATTTTTGTGTTTCATCAACACTCTGAAGGTCCACAGATTACAGAATACATCCATATGTGCTTCGGTAACTACAATTAGTCTTCCAGTGAACGATCAAAACGTAGACAGTTTAAGACACTACTCCCATGGAGAAAAGTCGGCATGGTGCAAATTGTGTTCAATGCCGATGCAATTTCTGTGTTTCATCAACACTCTGATGGTCCAGAGTTTACAGAATGCCTCCAGATGTGCTTCGGAATCTACTACTAGTCTTCCAGTAAACGATCAAAGCGTAGACAGTATAAGACATTACTCCCATGGAGAAAAGTCGGCATGGTGCTTATTGTGTTCAATGCCGATGCAATTTCTGTGTTTCATCAACACTCTGAAGGTCCAGAGATTACAGAATGCCTCCAGATGTGCTTCGGAATCTACTACTAGTCTTCCAGTAAACGATCAAAGCGTAGACAGTATAAGACATTACTATCGTGGAGAAAAGTCCGCATGGTGCTTATTGTGCTCAATGCCGATTCAATTCCTGTGTTTCATCAACACTCTGAAGGTCAGCAGATTAAAGAATGCCTCCAGAAGTGCTTCGGAAACTACTACTAGTCTTCCAGTGAATGATCAAAGCGTTGACGCTTTAAGACTTTACTCCCATGGAGAAAATTCCGCATGGTGCTTATTGTGTTAAATGCGGATGCAATTTGTGTGTTTCATCAACACTCTGAAGGTCCACAGATTACAGAATGCATCTGGATGTGCTTCAGAAACTACTACTAGTCTTCCAGTGTACGATTAAAGCGTAGACAGTTTAAGAAATTAAACCCATGGAGAAAAGTCCACATTGTGCTTATTGTGTTCAATGCCGATGCAATTTTTGTGTTTCATCAATACTCTGAAGGTCCACAGATTATAGAATGCTTCCAGATGTGCGTCGGAAACAACTACTAGTCTTCCTGTGTACGATCAAATCGTACACAGTTTATGACATTACTCCCATGGAGAAAAGTCCGCATGGTGCTTATTGTGTTCAATGCCGATGCAATTTTTGTGTTTCATCAACACTCTGAAGGTCCACAGATTACAGAATGCATCCAGATATGCTTTGGAAACTACTACAAGTCTTCCAGGGAACGATCAAAGCGTAGGCAGTTTAAGACATTACTCCCATGGAGAAAAGTCCGCATGGTGCTTATTGTGTTCAATGCCGATGAATTTTTGTGTTTCATCAACACTCTGAAGGTCCACAGATACAGAATGCATCCAGATGTGCTTCGGAAACTACTACTAGTCTGCCACTGAACGATCAAAGTGTAGACAGTTTAAGACATTACTCCCATGGAGAAAAGTCCCATGGTGCTTATTGTGTTCAAAGCCGATGCAATTTCTGTGTTTCATCAACACTCTGAAGGTCCACAGATTACGGAATGCCTCCAGATGTGCATCGGAAACTACTACTAGTCTTCCTGTGTACGATCAAAGCGTAGACAGTTTAAGACTTTACTCCCATAGAGAAAAGTCGGCATGGTGCTTATTGTGTTCAATGCCGATGCAATTTTTGAGTTTCGTCAACACTCTGAAAGTCCACAGATTACAGAATACATCCAGACGTGCTTCGGAAACTACTAGTAGTCTTCCAGTATACGATCAAAGCGTAGAAAGTTTAAGACATTACTCCCATGGAGAAAAGTCGGCATGGTGCTTATTGTGTTCAAAGCCGATGCAATTTTTTGTATTTCATCAGCACTCTGAAGGTCCACAGATTACAGAATACATCCAGATGTGCTTCGGTAACTACTGCTAGTCTTCCAGTCTACGATCAAAGCCTAGACAGTTTAAGACAATACTCCCATGGAGAAAAGTCCGCATGGTGCTTATTGTGTTCAATGCCGATTCAATTTCTGTGTTTCATCAACACTCTGAAGGTCCACAGATTTCAGAATGCATCCAGATGTGCATCGGAAACTACTACTAGTCTTCCAGTGAACGATCAAAGCGTAGACAGTTTAAGTCTATTACTCCCATGGAGAAAAGTCCGCATGGTGCTTATTGAGTTCAAAGCCGATGCAATTTTTGTGTTTCATCAACACCCTGATTGTCCACAGATTGCAGAATGCATCAAGATGTGCATCGGAAACTACTACTAGGCTTCCAGTGAACGATCAAAGCGTAGACACTTTAAGACACTACTCCCATGGAGAAAAGTCTTCATGGTGCTTATTGTTTTCAATGCCGATGCAATTTTTGTGTTTCATCAACACTCTGAAGGTCAACAGATTACAGAATCCCTCCAGATGTGCTTCAGAAACTACTACTAGTCTTCCAGTGTACGATCAAAGCGTAGACAGTTTAAGACATTACTCCCATGGAGAAAAGTCGGCATGGTGCTTATTGTGTTCATTGCCGATGCAATTTTTGTGTTTCATCAACACTCTGAAGGACCACAGATTACAGAATACATCCATATGTGCTTCGGAAGCTACTGCTAGTCTTCCAGTGAACGATCAAAGCGTAGACAGTTTAAGAAACTACTTACATGGAGAAAAGTCCGCATGGTGCTTATTGTTTTCTATGCCGATGCAATTTTTGTGTTTCATCAACACTCTGAAGGTCCAGAGATTACAGAATGCATCCAGATATGCTTCGGAAACTACTACTAGTCTTCCAGTGTACGATCAAAGCGTAGACAGTTTAAGACATTACTCCCATGGAGAAAAGTCCGCATGGTGCTTATTGTGGTCAATTCCGATACAATTTCTGTGTTCCATCAACACTCTGAAGGTCCACAGATTACAGAATGCATCCAGATGTGCATCGGATACTACTACTAGTCTTCCAGTATACGATCAAAGCGTAGACAGTTTAAGACACTACTCCCATGGAGAAAAGTCCTCATGGTTCTTATTGTGTTCAATGCCGATGCAATTTTTGCGTTTCATCAACACTCTGAAGGTCCACAGATTGCAGAATCCCTCCAGATGTGCTTCAGAAACTACTACTAGTCTTCCAGTATACGATCAAAGCGTAGACAGTTTAAGACATTACTCCCATGGAGAAAAGTCGGCATGGTGCTTATTGTGTTCAATGCCGATGCAATTTTTGTATTTCATCAACACTCTGAAGGTCCACAGATTACAGAATACATCCAGATGTGCTTCGGAAACTACTGCTAGTCTTCCAGTGTACGATCAAAGCGTAGCCAGTTTAAGACTTTACTCCCATGGAGAAAAGTCCGCATGGTACTTATTGTGTTCAATGCCGATGCAATTTCTGTGTTTCATCAACACTCTGAAGGTCCAGAGATTTCAGAATGCCTCCAGATGTGCTTCGGAAACTACTACTAGTCTTCCAGTGAACGATCAAAACGTAGACAGTTTAAGACATTACTATCATGGAGAAAAGTCCGCATGGTGCTTATCGTGTTCAATGCCGATTCAATTCCTGTGTTTCATCAACACTCTGAAGGTCCACAGATTAAAGAATGCCTCCAGAAGTGCTTCGGAAACTACTACTAGTCTTACAGTGAACGATCAAAACGTAGACACTTTAAGACATTACTTCCATGGAGAAAATTCCGCATGGTGTTTATTGTGTTCAATGCCGATGCAATTTCTGTGTTTCATCAACACTCTGAAGGTCCACAGATTACAGAATGCTTCCGGATGTGCTTCAGAAACTACTACTAGTCTTCCAGTGTACGATCAAAGCGTAGACAGTTTAAGACATTAATCCCATGGAGAAAAGTCCACATTGTGCTTATTGTGTTCAACGCCGATGCAATTTTTGTGTTTCATCACTACTCTGAAGGTCCACAGATTACAGAATGCCTCCAGATGTGCTTCGGAAACAACTACTTGTCTTCCAGTGTACGATCAAAGCGTAGACAGTTTAAGACACTACTCCCGTGGAGAAAAGTTCGCACGGTGCTTATTGTGTTCAATGCGGATGCAATTTTTGTGTTTCATCAACACTCTGAAGGTCCACAGATTACAGAATGCCTCCAGATGTGCTTCGGAAACTACTTCTAGTCTTCCAGGGAACGATCAAAGCGTAGACAGTTTGAGACATTACTCCCATGGATAAAAGTCCACATGGGGCTTATTGTGTTCATAGCCGATGCAATTTTTGTGTTTCATCAACACCCTGATTGTCCACAGATTGCAGAATGCATCAAGATGTGCATCGGAAACTACTACTAGTCTTCCAGTGAAGGATCAAAGCGTAGACACTTTAAGACACTACTCCCATGGAAAAAAGTCCGCATGGTGCTTATTGTTTTCAATGCCGATGCAATTTTTTGTGTTTCATCAACACTCTGAAAGTCCACAGATTACAGAATCCCTCCAGATGTGCTTCAGAAACTACTACTAGTCTTCCAGTGTACGATCAAAGCGTAGACAGTTTAAGACATTACTCCCATGGAGAAAAGTCTGCATGGTGCTTATTGTGTTCAATGCCGATGCAATTTTTGTGTTTCATCAACACTCTGAAGGTCCACAGATTACAGAATACATCCAGATGTGCTTCTGAAACTACTAGTAGTCTTCCAGGGAACGATCAAAGCGTACACAGTTTAAGATATTACTCCCATGGAGAAAAGTCGGCATGGTGCTTATTGTGTTCAAAGCCGATGCAATTTTTTGTATTTCATCAACACTCTGAAGGTCCACAGATTACAGAACACATCCAGATGTGCTTCGGTAACTACTGCTAGTCTTCCAGTGTACGATCAAAGCCTAGACAGTTTAAGACATTACTCCCATGGAGAAAAGTCCGCATGGTGCTTGTTGTGTTCAATGCCGATGCAATTTCTGTGTTTCTTCAACACTCTGTAGGTCCAGAGTTTACAGAATGCCTCCAGATGTGCTTCGGAAACTACTACTAGTCTTCCAGTGAACGATCAAAGCGTAGACAGTTTAAGACATTACTATCATGGAGAAAAGTCCGCATGGTGCTTATTGTGTTAAATGCCGATTCAATTCCTGTGTTTCATCAACACTCTGAAGGTCCACAGATTAAAGAATGCCTCCAGAAGTGCTTCGGAAACTACTACTAATCTTCCAGTGAACGATCAAAGCGTAGACACTTTAACACATTACTCCCATGGAGAGAATTCCGCATGGTGCATATTGTGTTCAATGCCGATGCAATTTTTGTGTTTCATCAACACTCTGAAGGTCCACAGATTACAGAATGCATCTGGATGTGCTTCAGAAACTACTACTAGTCTTACACTGTACAATCAAATCGTAGACAGTTTAAGACATTAAACCCATGGAGAAAAGTCCACATTGTGCTTATAGTGTTCAATGCCGATGCAATTTTTGTGTTTAATCAACACTCTGAAGGTCCACAGATTACAGAAAGCCTCCAGATGTGCTTCGGAAACTACTGCTAGTCTTCCAGTGTACGATCAAAGCGTAGACAGTATAAGACATTACTCCCATGGAGAAAAGTCCGCATGGTGCTTATTGTGTTCAATGCCGATGCAATTTTTGTGTTTCATCAACACTCTGAAGGTCCACAGATTACAGAATACATCCATATGTGCTTCGGTAAGTACAATTAGTCTTCCAGTGAACGATCAAAACGTAGACAGTTTAAGACACTACTCCCATGGAGAAAAGTCGGCATGGTGCAAATTGTGTTCAATGCCGATGCAATTTTTTGTATTTCATCAACACTCTGATGGTCCACAGATTACAGAATACATCCAGATGTGCTTCGGTAACTACTGCTAGTCTTCCAGTGTACGATCAAACGTAGACAGTTTAAGACATTACTCCCAAGGAGAAAAGTCCGCATGGTGCTTATTGTGTTCAGTGCCGATGCAATTTCTGTGTTTCATCAACACTCTGAAGGTCCAGAGATTACAGAATGCCTCCAGATGTGCTTCGGAATCTACTACTAGTCTTCCAGTAAACGATCAAAGCGTAGACAGTATAAGACATTACTCCCATGGAGAAAAGTCGGCATGGTGCTTATTGTGTTCAATGCCGATGCAATTTCTGTGTTTCATCAACACTCTGAAGGTCCAGAGATTACAGAATGCCTCCAGATGTGCTACGGAATCTACTACTAGTCTTCCAGTAAACGATCAAAGCGTAGACAGTATAAGACATTACTATCGTGGAGAAAAGTCCGCATGGTGCTTATTGTGTTCAATGCCGATTCAATTCCTGTGTTTCATCAACACTCTGAAGGTCAGCAGATTAAAGAATGCCTCCAGAAGTGCTTCGGAAACTACTACTAGTCTTCCAGTGAATGATCAAAGCGTTGACGCTTTAAGACTTTACTCCCATGGAGAAAATTCCGCATGGTGCTTATTGTGTTAAATGCGGATGCAATTTGTGTGTTTCATCAACACTCTGAAGGTCCACAGATTACAGAATGCATCTGGATGTGCTTCAGAAACTACTACTAGTCTTCCAGTGTACGATTAAAGCGTAGACAGTTAAAGAAATTAAACCAATGGAGAAAAGTCCACATTGTGCTTATTGTGTTCAATGCCGATGCAATTTTTGTGTTTCATCAATACTCTGAAGGTCCACAGATTATAGAATGCTTCCAGATGTGCTTCGGAAACAACTACTAGTCTTCCTGTGTACGATCAAATCGTACACAGTTTATGACATTACTCCCATGGAGAAAAGTCCGCATGGTGCTTATTGTGTTCAATGCCGATGCAATTTTTGTGTTTCATCAACACTCTGAAGGTCCACAGATTACAGAATGCATCCAGATATGCTTTGGAAACTACTACAAGTCTTCCAGGGAACGATCAAAGCGTAGGCAGTTTAAGACATTACTCCCATGGAGAAAAGTCCGCATGGTGCTTATTGTGTTCAATGCCGATGAATTTTTGTGTTTCATCAACACTCTGAAGGTCCACAGATACAGAATGCATCCAGATGTGCTTCGGAAACTACTACTAGTCTGCCACTGAACGATCAAAGTGTAGACAGTTTAAGACATTACTCCCATGGAGAAAAGTCCCATGGTGCTTATTGTGTTCAAAGCCGATGCAATTTCTGTGTTTCATCAACACTCTGAAGGTCCACAGATTACAGAATGCCTCCAGATGTGCATCGGAAACTACTACTAGTCTTCCTGTGTACGATCAAAGCGTAGACAGTTTAAGACATTACTCCCATAGAGAAAAGTCGGCATGGTGCTTATTGTGTTCAATGCCGATGCAATTTTTGAGTTTCGTCAACACTCTGAAAGTCCACAGATTACAGAATACATCCAGATGTGCTTCGGAAACTACTAGTAGTCTTCCAGTATACGATCAAAGCGTAGAAAGTTTAAGACATAACTCCCATGGAGAAAAGTCGGCATGGTGCTTATTGTGTTCAAAGCCGATGCAATTTTTTGTATTTCATCAGCACTCTGAAGGTCCACAGATTACAGAATACATCCAGATGTGCTTCGGTAACTACTGCTAGTCTTCCAGTGTACGATCAAAGCCTAGACAGTTTAAGACATTACTCCCATGGAGAAAAGTTCGCATGGTGCTTATTGTGTTCAATGCCGATGCAATTTCTGTGTTTCATCAACACTCTGTAGGTCCAGAGATTACAGAATGCCTCCAGATGTGCTTCGGAAACTACTACTAGTCTTCCAGTGAACGATCAAAGCGTAGACAGTTTAAGACATTACTATAATGGAGAAAAGTCCGCATGGTGCTTATTGTGTTCAATGCCGATTCAATTCCTGTGTTTCATCAACACTCTGAAGGTCCACAGATTAAAGAATGCCTCCAGAAGTGCTTCGGAAACTACTACTCGTCTTCCAGTGAACGATCAAAGCGTAGACACTTTAAGACATTACTCCCATGGAGAAAATTCCGCATGGTGCATATTGTGTTCAATGCCGATGCAATTTTTGTGTTTCATCAACACTCTGAAGGTCCACAGATTACAGAATGCATCCGGATGTGCTTCAGAAACTACTACTAGTCTTACACTGTACAATCAAATCGTAGACAGTTTAAGACATTAAACCCATGGAGAAAAGTCCACATTGTGCTTATAGTGTTCAATGCCGATGCAATTTTTGTGTTTCATCAACACTCTGAAGGTCCACAGATTACAGAATACATCCAGATGTGCTTCGGAAACTACTAGTAGTCTTCCAGGGAACGATCAAAGCGTACACAGTTTAAGATATTACTCCCATGGAGAAAAGTCGGCATGGTGCTTATTGTGTTCAAAGCCGATGCAATTTTTTGTATTTCATCAACACTCTGAAGGTCCACAGATTACAGAACACATCCAGATGTGCTTCGGTAACTACTGCTAGTCTTCCAGTGTACGATCAAAGCCTAGACAGTTTAAGACATTACTCCCATGGAGAAAAGTCCGCATGGTGCTTGTTGTGTTCAATGCCGATGCAATTTCTGTGTTTCTTCAACACTCTGTAGGTCCAGAGTTTACAGAATGCCTCCAGATGTGCTTCGGAAACTACTACTAGTCTTCCAGTGAACGATCAAAGCGTAGACAGTTTAAGACATTACTATCATGGAGAAAAGTCCGCATGGTGCTTATTGTGTTAAATGCCGATTCAATTCCTGTGTTTCATCAACACTCTGAAGGTCCACAGATTAAAGAATGCCTCCAGAAGTGCTTCGGAAACTACTACTAATCTTCCAGTGAACGATCAAAGCGTAGACACTTTAACACATTACTCCCATGGAGAGAATTCCGCATGGTGCATATTGTGTTCAATGCCGATGCAATTTTTGTGTTTCATCAACACTCTGAAGGTCCACAGATTACAGAATGCATCTGGATGTGCTTCAGAAACTACTACTAGTCTTACACTGTACAATCAAATCGTAGACAGTTTAAGACATTAAACCCATGGAGAAAAGTCCACATTGTGCTTATAGTGTTCAATGCCGATGCAATTTTTGTGTTTAATCAACACTCTGAAGGTCCACAGATTACAGAAAGCCTCCAGATGTGCTTCGGAAACTACTGCTAGTCTTCCAGTGTACGATCAAAGCGTAGACAGTATAAGACATTACTCCCATGGAGAAAAGTCCGCATGGTGCTTATTGTGTTCAATGCCGATGCAATTTTTGTGTTTCATCAACACTCTGAAGGTCCACAGATTACAGAATACATCCATATGTGCTTCGGTAAGTACAATTAGTCTTCCAGTGAACGATCAAATTTAGACAGTTTAAGACACTACTCCCATGGAGAAAACTCGGCATGGTGCAAATTGTGTTCAATGCCGATGCAATTTTTTGTATTTCATCAACACTCTGATGGTCCACAGATTACAGAATACATCCAGATGTGCTTCGGTAACTACTGCTAGTCTTCCAGTGTACGATCAAACGTAGACAGTTTAAGACATTACTCCCAAGGAGAAAAGTCCGCATGGTGCTTATTGTGTTCAATGCCGATGCAATTTCTGTGTTTCATCAACACTCTGAAGGTCCAGAGATTACAGAATGCCTCCAGATGTGCTTCGGAATCTACTACTAGTCTTCCAGTAAACGATCAAAGCGTAGACAGTATAAGACATTACTCCCATGGAGAAAAGTCGGCATGGTGCTTATTGTGTTCAATGCCGATGCAATTTCTGTGTTTCATCAACACTCTGAAGGTCCAGAGATTACAGAATGCCTCCAGATGTGCTACGGAATCTACTACTAGTCTTCCAGTAAACGATCAAAGCGTAGACAGTATAAGACATTACTATCGTGGAGAAAAGTCCGCATGGTGCTTATTGTGTTCAATGCCGATTCAATTCCTGTGTTTCATCAACACTCTGAGGGTCAGCAGATTAAAGAATGCCTCCAGAAGTGCTTCGGAAACTACTACTAGTCTTCCAGTGAATGATCAAAGCGTTGACGCTTTAAGACTTTACTCCCATGGAGAAAATTCCACATGGTGCTTATTGTGTTAAATGCGGATGCAATTTGTGTGTTTCATCAACACTCTGAAGGTCCACAGATTACAGAATGCATCTGGATGTGCTTCAGAAACTACTACTAGTCTTCCAGTGTACGATTAAAGCGTAGACAGTTAAAGAAATTAAACCAATGGAGAAAAGTCCACATTGTGCTTATTGTGTTCAATGCCGATGCAATTTTTGTGTTTCATCAATACTCTGAAGGTCCACAGATTATAGAATGCTTCCAGATGTGCTTCGGAAACAACTACTAGTCTTCCTGCGTACGATCAAATCGTACACAGTTTATGACATTACTCCCATGGAGAAAAGTCCGCATGGTGCTTATTGTGTTCAATGCCGATGCAATTTTTGTGTTTCATCAACACTCTGAAGGTCCACAGATTACAGAATGCATCCAGATATGCTTTGGAAACTACTACAAGTCTTCCAGGGAACGATCAAAGCGTAGGCAGTTTAAGACATTACTCCCATGGAGAAAAGTCCGCATGGTGCTTATTGTGTTCAATGCCGATGAATTTTTGTGTTTCATCAACACTCTGAAGGTCCACAGATACAGAATGCATCCAGATGTGCTTCGGAAACTACTACTAGTCTGCCACTGAACGATCAAAGTGTAGACAGTTTAAGACATTACTCCCATGGAGAAAAGTCCCATGGTGCTTATTGTGTTCAAAGCCGATGCAATTTCTGTGTTTCATCAACACTCTGAAGGTCCACAGATTACAGAATGCCTCCAGATGTGCATCGGAAACTACTACTAGTCTTCCTGTGTACGATCAAAGCGTAGACAGTTTAAGACATTACTCCCATAGAGAAAAGTCGGCATGGTGCTTATTGTGTTCAATGCCGATGCAATTTTTGAGTTTCGTCAACACTCTGAAAGTCCACAGATTACAGAATACATCCAGATGTGCTTCGGAAACTACTAGTAGTCTTCCAGTATACGATCAAAGCGTAGAAAGTTTAAGACATTACTCCCATGGAGAAAAGTCGGCATGGTGCTTATTGTGTTCAAAGCCGATGCAATTTTTTGTATTTCATCAGCACTCTGAAGGTCCACAGATTACAGAATACATCCAGATGTGCTTCGGTAACTACTGCTAGTCTTCCAGTGTACGATCAAAGCCTAGACAGTTTAAGACATTACTCCCATGGAGAAAAGTTCGCATGGTGCTTATTGTGTTCAATGCCGATGCAATTTCTGTGTTTCATCAACACTCTGTAGGTCCAGAGATTACAGAATGCCTCCAGATGTGCTTCGGAAACTACTACTAGTCTTCCAGTGAACGATCAAAGCGTAGACAGTTTAAGACATTACTATAATGGAGAAAAGTCCGCATGGTGCTTATTGTGTTCAATGCCAATAAATTTTTGTGCTTCATCAACAATCTGAAGGTCCACAGATTACAGAATGCATCCAGATGTGCTTCGGAAACTACTACTAGTCTTCCACTGAACGATCAAAGCGTAGGCAGTTTAAGACATTACTCCCATGGAGAAAAGTCCCATGGTGCTTATTGTGTTCAAAGCCGATGCAATTTCTGTGTTTCGTCAACACTCTGATGGTTTACAGATTACAGAATGCATCCAGATGTGCATCGGAAACTACTACTAGTCTTCCATGAACGATCAAAGCGTAGACAATTTAAGACACTACTCCCATGGAGAAAAGTCCTCATGGTGCTTATTGTTTTCAATGCCGATGCAATTTTCGTGTTTCATCAACACTGTGAAGGTCCACAGATTACAGAATGCAACCAGATATGCTTCGGAAACTACTACAAGTCTTCCAGGGAACAATCAAAGCGTAGGCAGTTTAAGACATTACTCCCATGGAGAAAAGTCGGCATGGTGCTTATTGTGTTCAATGCCGATGCAATTTTTGTGTTTCTTCAACACTCTGAAGGTCACAGATTACAGAATGCATCCAGATGTGCTTCGGAAACTAATACTAGTCTTTGAGTATACGATCAAAGTGTAGACAATTTAAGACATTACTCCCATGGAGAAAAGTCCCATGGTGCTTATTGTGTTCAATGCCGATGCAATTTTTGTGTTTCATCAACACTCTGAAGGGCCACAGATTACAGAATGCCTCCAGATGTGCTTCGGAAAAGTACTTCAAGTCTTCCAGGGAACGATCAAAGCGTAGACAGTTTGAGACGTTACTCCCATGGAGAAAAGTCCACAAGGGGCTTATTGTGTTCAAAGCTGATGCAATTTTTGTGTTTCATCAACACACTGATATCCCACAGATTACAGAATGCATCCAGATGTGAATTGGATACTACTACTAGTCATCCACTGAACGATCAAAGCGTAGACAGGTTAAGACACTACTCCCATGGAGAAAAGTCCGCATGGTGCTTATTGTTTTCAATGCTGATGCAATTTTTGTGTTTCATGAACACTCTGAAGGTCCACACATTACAGAATGCATCCAGATATGCTTCGGAAACTACTACAAGTCTTCCAGGGAACGATCAAAGCGTAGGCAGTTTAAGCCATTACTCCCATTTAGAAAAGCCCGCATGGTGCGTATTGTGTTCAATCCCGATGAATTTTTGTGTTTCATCAACACTCTGAAGGTCCACAGATTACAGAATGCATCCAGATGTGCTTCGGAAACTACTACTAGTCTTCCACTGAACGATCAAAGTGTAGACAGTTTAAGACATTACTCCCATAGAGAAGAGTCCCATGGTGCTTATTGTGTTCAATGCCGATGCAATTCTTGTGTTTCATCAACACTCTGAAGGTCCACAGATTACAGAATGCCTCCAGATGTTCTTCGGAACAGTACTTCTAGTCTTCCAGGGAACGATCAAAGCGTATACAGTTTGAGACATTATTCCCATGGAGAAAAGTCCACATGGGGCTTATTGTGTTCAAAGCTGATGCAATTTTTGTGTTTCATCAACATACTGATATCCCACAGATTACAGAATGCTTCCAGATGTGAATTGGAAACTACTACTAGTCTTCCACTGAACGATCAAAGCGTAGACAGGTTAAGACACTACTCCAATGGAGAAAACTCCGCATGGTGCTTATTGTTTTCAATGCCGATGCAATTTTTGTGTTTCATCAACACTCAGAAGGTCCAGAGATTACAGAATGCCTCCAGATGTGCTTCGGAAACTACTACTAGTCTTCCAGTGAACGATCAAAGCGTAGACAGTTTAAGACATTACTATCATGGAGAAAAGTCCGCATGGTGCTTATTGTGTTCAATGCCGATTCAATTCCTGTGTTTCATCACTACTCTGAAGGTCCACAGATTAAAGAATGCCTCCAGAAGTGCTTCGGAAACTACTACTAATCTTCCAGTGAACGATCAAAGCGTAGACACTTTAAGACATTACTCCCATGGAGAGAATTCCGCATGGTGCATATTGTGTTCAATGCCGATGCAATTCTTGTGTTTCATCAACACTCTGAAGGTCCACAGATTACAGAATGCATCCGGATGTGCTTCAGAAACTACTACTAGTCTTCCAGTGTACAATCAAAGCGTAGACAGTTTAAGACATTAAACCCATGGAGAAAAGTCCACATTGTGCTTATAGTGTTCAATGCCGATGCAATTTTTGTGTTTCATCAATACTCTGAAGGTCCACAGATTATAGAATGCTTCCAGATGTGCTTCAGAAACTACTACTAGTCTTATAGTATACGATCAAGTCGTAGACAGTTTAAGACATTACTCCCATGGAGAAAAGTCCGCATGGTGCTTATTGTGTTCAATGCCGATAAATTTTTGAATTTCATCAACACTCTGAAGGTCCACAGATTACAGAATACATCCGGATGTGCTTCGGTAACTACTACTAGTCTGCCAGTAAACGATCAAAGCGTAGACAGTTTAAGACACTACTCCCATGGAGAAAAGTCCTCATGGTGCTTATTGTTTTCAATGCCGATGCAATTTTTGTGTTTCATCAACACTCTGAAGGTCCACACATTACAGAATGCATCCAGATATGCTTCGGAAACTACTACAAGTCTTCCAGGGAACGATCAAAGCGTAGGCAGTTTAAGACATTACTCCCATTTAGAAAAGCCCGCATGGTGCGTATTGTGTTCAATCCCGATGAATTTTTGTGTTTCATCAACACTCTGAAGGTCCACAGATTACAGAATGCATCCAGATGTGCTTCGGAAACTACTACTAGTCTTCCACTGAACGATCAAAGTGTAGACAGTTTAAGACATTACTCCCATAGAGAAGAGTCCCATGGTGCTTATTGTGTTCAATGCCGATGCAATTCTTGTGTTTCATCAACACTCTGAAGGTCCACAGATTACAGAATGCCTCCAGATGTTCTTCGGAACAGTACTTCTAGTCTTCCAGGGAACGATCAAAGCGTATACAGTTTGAGACATTATTCCCATGGAGAAAAGTCCACATGGGGCTTATTGTGTTCAAAGCTGATGCAATTTTTGTGTTTCATCAACATACTGATATCCCACAGATTACAGAATGCTTCCAGATGTGAATTGGAAACTACTACTAGTCTTCCACTGAACGATCAAAGCGTAGACAGGTTAAGACACTACTCCAATGGAGAAAACTCCGCATGGTGCTTATTGTTTTCAATGCCGATGCAATTTTTGTGTTTCATCAACACTCAGAAGGTCCACAGATTACAGAAAACCTCCAGATGTGCTTCGGAAACTACTGCTAGTCTTCCAGTGTACGATCAAAGCCTAGACAGTTTAAGACATTACTCCCATGGAGAATAGTCCGCATTGTGCTTATTGTGTTCAATGCCGATGCAATTTCTGTGTTTCATCAACACTCTGTAGGTCCAGAGATTACAGAATGCCTCCAGATGTGCTTCGGAAACTACTACTAGTCTTCCAAGGAACGATCAAAGCGTAGACAGTTTAAGACATTACTATCATGGAGAAAAGTCCGCATGGTGCTTATTGTGTTCAATGCCGATTCAATTCCTGTGTTTCATCAACACTCTGAAGGTCCACAGATTAAAGAATGCCTCCAGAAGTGCTTCGAAAACTACTACTAATCTTCCAGTGAACGATCAAAGCGTAGACACTTTAAGACATTACTCCCATGGAGAGAATTCCGCATGGTGCATATTGTGTTCAATGCCGATGCAATTCTTGTGTTTCATCAACACTCTGAAGGTCCACAGATTACAGAATGCATCCGGATGTGCTTCAGAAACTACTACTAGTCTTCCAGTGTACAATCAAAGCGTAGACAGTTTAAGACATTAAACCCATGGAGAAAAGTCCACATTGTGCTTATAGTGTTCAATGCCGATGCAATTTTTGTGTTTCATCAATACTCTGAAGGTCCACAGATTATGGAATGCTTCCAGATGTGCTTCAGAAACTACTACTAGTCTTATAGTATACGATCAAGTCGTAGACAGTTTAAGACATTACTCCCATGGAGAAAAGTCCGCATGGTGCTTATTGTGTTCAATGCCGATAAATTTTTGAATTTCATCAACACTCTGAAGGTCCACGGATTACAGAATACATCCGGATGTGCTTCGGTAACTACTACTAGTCTTCCAGTGAACGATCAAAGCCTAGACAGTTTAAGACACTACTCCCATGGAGAAAAGGCCTCATGGTGCTTATTGTTTTCAATGCCGATGCAATTTTTGTGTTTCATCAACACTCTGTAGGTCCACAGATTACAGAATGCATCCAGATATGCTTCGGAAACTACTACAAGTCTTCCAGGGAACGATCAAAGCGTAGGCAGTTTAAGACATTACACCCATGGAGAAAAGCCCGCATGGTGCTTATTGTGTTCAATCCCGATGAATTTTTGTGTTTCATCAACACTCTGAAGGTCCACAGATTACAGAATGCATCCAGATGTGCTTCGGAAACTACTACTAGTCTTCCATTGAACGATCAAAGTGTAGACAGTTTAAGACATTACTCCCATAAAGAAGAGTCCCATGGTGCATATTGTGTTCAATGCCGATGCAATTCTTGTGTTTCATCAACACTCTGAAGGTCCACAGATTACAGAATGCCTCCAGATGTGCTTCGGAAAAGTACTTCTAGTCTTCCAGGGAACGATCAAAGCGTAGACAGTTTGAGACATTATTCCCATGGAGAAAAGTCCACATGGGGCTTATTGTGTTCAAAGCTGATGCAATTTTTGTGTTTCATGAACACACTGATATCCCAAGAGATTACAGAATGCATCCAGATGTGAATTGGAAACTACTACTAGTCTTCCAGTGAACGATCAAAGCGTAGACAGGTTAAGACACTACTCCCATAGAGAAAAGTCCGCATGGTGCTTATTGTTTTCAATGCCGATGCAATTTTTGTGTTTCATCAACACTCAGAAGGTCCACAGATTACAGAAAGCCTCCAGGGGTGCTTCGGAAACTACTGCTAGTCTTCCAGTGTACGATCAAATCGTAGACAGTTTAAGACATTACTCCCATGGAGAAAAGACCGCATGGTGCTTATTGTGTTCAATGCCGATAAATTTTTGAATTTCATCAACACTCTGAAGGTCCACAGACTACAGAATACATCCGGATGTGCTTCGGTAACTACTACTAGTCTGCCAGTAAACGATCAAAGCGTAGACAGTTTAAGACACTACCCCCATGGAGAAAAGTCCTCATGGTGCTTATTGTTTTCAATGCCGATGCAATTTTTGTGTTTCATCAACACTCTGAAGGTCCACAGATTACAGAATGCATCCAGATATGCTTCGGAAACTACTACAAGTCTTCCAGGGAACGATCAAAGCGTAGGCAGTTTAAGACATTACTCCCATGGAGAAAAGCCCGCATGGTGCTTATTGTGTTCAATCCCGATGAATTTTTGTGTTTCATCAACACTCTGAAGGTCCACAGATTACAGAATGCATCCAGATGTGCTTCGGAAACTACTACTAGTCTTCCACTGAACGATCAAAGTGTAGACAGTTTAAGACATTACTCCCATAGAGAAGAGTCCCATGGTGCTTATTGTGTTCAATGCCGATGCAATTCTTGTGTTTCATCAACACTCTGAAGGTCCACAGATTACAGAATGCCTCCAGATGTGCTTCGGAAAAGTCCTCTTAGTCTTCCAGGGAACGATCAAAGCGTATACAGTTTGAGACATTATTCCCATGGAGAAAAGTCCACATGGGGCTTATTGTGTTCAAAGCTGATGCTATTTTTGTGTTTCATCAACACACTGATATCCCACAGATTACAGAATGCATCCAGATGTGAATTGGAAACTACTACTAGTCTTCCACTGAACGATCAAAGCGTAGACTGGTTAAGACACTACTCCCATGGAGAAAAGTCCGCATGGTGCTTATTGTTTTCAATGCCGACGCAATTTATGTGTTTCATCAACACTCAGAAGGTCCACAGATTACAGAAAACCTCCAGATGTGCTTCGGAAACTACTGCTAGTCTTCCAGTGTACGATCAAAGCCTAGACAGTTTAAGACATTACTCCCATGGAGAAAAGTCCGCATTGTGCTTATTGTGTTCAATGCCGAAGCAATTTCTGTGTTTCATCAACACTCTGTAGGTCCAGAGATTACAGAATGCCTCCAGATGTGCTTCGGAAACTACTACTAGTCTTCCAAGGAACGATCAAAGTGTAGACAGTTTAAGACATTACTATCATGGAGAAAAGTCCGCATGGTGCTTATTGTGTTCAATGCCGATTCAATTCCTGTGTTTCATCAACAATCTGAAGGTCCACAGATTAAAGAATGCCTCCAGAAGTGCTTCGAAAACTACTACTAATCTTCCAGTGAACGATCAAAGCGTAGACACTTTAAGACATTACTCCCATGGAGAGAATTCCGCATGGTGCATATTGTGTTCAATGCCGATGCAATTCTTGTGTTTCATCAACACTCTGAAGGTCCACAGATTACAGAATGCATCCGGATGTGCTTCAGAAACTACTACTAGTCTTCCAGTGTACAATCAAAGCGTAGACAGTTTAAGACATTAAACCCATGGAGAAAAGTCCACATTGTGCTTATAGTGTTCAATGCCGATGCAATTTTTGTGTTTCATCAATACTCTGAAGGTCCACAGATTATAGAATGCTTCCAGATGTGCTTCAGAAACTACTACTAGTCTTATAGTATACGATCAAGTCGTAGACAGTTTAAGACATTACTCCCATGGAGAAAAGTCCGCATGGTGCTTATTGTGTTCAATGCCGATAAATTTTTGAATTTCATCAACACTCTGAAGGTCCACAGATTACAGAATACATCCGGCTGTGCTTCGGTAACTACTACTAGTCTGCCAGTAAACGATCAAAGCGTAGACAGTTTAAGACACTACTCCCATGGAGAAAAGTCCTCATGGTGCTTATTGTTTTCAATGCCGATGCAATTTTTGTGTTTCATCAACACTCTGAAGGTCCACAGATTACAGAATGCATCCACATATGCTTCGGAAACTACTACAAGTCTTCCAGGGAACGATCAAAGCGTAGGCAGTTTAAGACATTACTCCCATGGAGAAAAGCCCGCATGGTGCTTATTGTGTTCAATCCCGATGAATTTTTGTGTTTCATCAACACTCTGAAGGTCCACAGATTACAGAATGCATCCAGATGTGCTTCGGAAACTACTACTAGTCTTCCACTGAACGATCAAAGTGTAGACAGTTTAAGACATTACTCCCATAGAGAAGAGTTCCATGGTGCTTATTGTGTTCAATGCCGATGCAATTCTTGTGTTTCATCAACACTCTGAAGGTCCACAGATTACAGAATGCCTCCAGATGTGCTTCGGAAAAGTACTTCTAGTCTTCCAGGGAACGATCAAAGCGTATACAGTTTGAGACATTATTCCCATGGAGAAAAGTCCACATGGGGCTTATTGTGTTCAAAGCTGATGCAATTTTTGTGTTTCATCAACACACTGATATCCCACAGATTACAGAATGCATCCAGATGTGAATTGGAAACTACTACTAGTCTTCCACTGAACGATCAAAGCGTAGACAGGTTAAGACACTACTCCCATGGAGAAAAGTCCGCATGGTGCTTATTGTTTTCAATGCCGATGCAATTTTTGTGTTTCATCAACACTCAGAAGGTCCACAGATTACAGAAAACCTCCAGATGTGCTTCGGAAACTACTGCTAGTCTTCCAGTGTACGATCAAAGCCTAGACAGTTTAAGACATTACTCCCATGGAGAAAAGTCCGCATTGTGCTTATTGTGTTCAATGCCGATGCAATTTCTGTGTTTCATCAACACTCTGTAGGTCCAGAGATTACAGAATGCCTCCAGATGTGCTTCGGAAACTACTACTAGTCTTCCAAGGAACGATCAAAGCGTAGACAGTTTAAGACATTACTATCATGGAGAAAAGTCCGCATGGTGCTTATTGTGTTCAATGCCGATTCAATTCCTGTGTTTCATCAACACTCTGAAGGTCCACAGATTAAAGAATGCCTCCAGAAGTGCTTCGAAAACTACTACTAATCTTCCAGTGAACGATCAAAGCGTAGACACTTTAAGACATTACTCCCATGGAGAGAATTCCGCATGGTGCATATTGTGTTCAATGCCGATGCAATTCTTGTGTTTCATCAACACTCTGAAGGTCCACAGATTACAGAATGCATCCGGATGAAATTCAGAAACTACTACTAGTCTTCCAGTGTACAATCAAAGCGTAGACAGTTTAAGACATTAAACCCATGGAGAAAAGTCCACATTGTGCTTATAGTGTTCAATGCCGATGCAATTTTTGTGTTTCATCAATACTCTGAAGGTCCACAGTTTATGGAATGCTTCCGGATGTGCTTCAGAAACTACTACTAGTCTTATAGTATACGATCAAGTCGTAGACAGTTTAAGACATTACTCCCATGGAGAAAAGTCCGCATGGTGCTTATTGTGTTCAATGCCGATAAATTTTTGAATTTCATCAACACTCTGAAGGTCCACGGATTGCAGAATACATCCGGATGTGCTTCGGTAACTACTACTAGTCTTCCAGTGAACGATCAAAGCCTAGACAGTTTAAGACACTACTCCCATGGAGAAAAGGCCTCATGGTGCTTATTGTTTTCAATGCCGATGCAATTTTTGTGTTTCATCAACACTCTGTAGGTCCACGGATTACAGAATGCATCCAGATATGCTTCGGAAACTACTACAAGTCTTCCAGGGAACGATCAAAGCGTAGGCAGTTTAAGACATTACACCCATGGAGAAAAGCCCACATGGTGCTTATTGTATTCAATCCCGATGAATTTTTGTGTTTCATCAACACTCTGAAGGTCCACAGATTACAGAATGCATCCAGATGTGCTTCGGAAACTACTACTAGTCTTCCACTGAACGATCAAAGTGTAGACAGTTTAAGACATTACTCCCATAAAGAAGAGTCCCATGGTGCATATTGTGTTCAATGCCGATGCAATTCTTGTGTTTCATCAACACTCTGAAGGTCCACAGATTACAGAATGCCTCCAGATGTGCTTCGGAAAAGTACTTCTAGTCTTCCAGGGAACGATCAAAGCGTAGACAGTTTGAGACATTATTCCCATGGAGAAAAGTCCACATGGGGCTTATTGTGTTCAAAGCTGATGCAATTTTTGTGTTTCATGAACACACTGATATCCCAAGAGATTACAGAATGCATCCAGATGTGAATTGGAAACTACTACTAGTCTTCCAGTGAACGATCAAAGCGTAGACAGGTTAAGACACTACTCCCATAGAGAAAAGTCCGCATGGTGCTTATTGTTTTCAATGCCGATGCAATTTTTGTGTTTCATCAACACTCAGAAGGTCCACAGATTACAGAAAGCCTCCAGATGTGCTTCGGAAACTACTGCTAGTCTTCCAGTGTACGATCAAAGCGTAGACAGTATAAGACATTACTCCCATGGAGAAAAGTCCGCATGGTGCTTATTGTGTTCAATGCCGATTCAATTTCTGTGTTTCATCAACACTCTGAAGGTCCACAGATTACAGAATGCATCCAGATGTGCATCGGAAACTACTACTAGTCTTCCAGTGAACGATCAAAGCGTAGACACTTTAAGACACTACTCCCATGGAGAAAAGTCCTCATGGTGCTTATTGATTTCAATGCCGATGCAATTTTTGTGTTTCATCAACACTCTGAACGTCAACAGATTACAGAATCCCTCCAGATGTGCTTCCGAAACTACTACTAGTCTTCCAGTGTACGATCAAAGCGTAGACAGTTTAAGACATTACTCCCATGGAGAACAGTCGGCATGGTGCTTATTGTGTTCAATGCCGATGCAATTTTTGTGTTTCATCAACACTCTGAAGGTCCACAGATTACAGAATACATCCAGATGTGCTTCGGTAACTACTACTAGTCTTCCAGTGAACGATCAAAGCGTAGACAGTTTAAGACACTACTCCCGTGGAGAAAAGTCGGCATGGTGCAAATTGTGTTCAATGCCGATGCAATTTTTTGTATTTCATCAACACTCTGAAGGTCCACAGATTACAGAATACATCCAGATGTGCTTCGGTAACTGCTGCTAGTCTTCCAGTATACGACCAAAACGTAGACAGTTTAAGACATTACTCCCATGGAGAAAAGTCCGCATGGTGCTTATTGTGTTCAATGCCGATGCAATTTCTGTGTTTCATCAACACTCTGAAGGTCCAGAGATTACAGAATGCCTCCAGATGTGCTTCGGAAACTACTACTAGTCTTCCAGTAAACGATCAAATCGTAGACAGTTTAAGACATTACTATCATGGAGAAAAGTCCGCATGGTGCTTATTGTGTTCAATGCCGATTCAATTCTTGTGTTTCATCAACGCTCTGAAGGTCAGCAGATTAAAGAATGCCTCCAGAAGTGCTTCGGAAACTACTACTAGTCTTCCAGTGAATGATCAAAGCGTTGACGCTTTAAGACATTACTCCCATGGAGAAAATTCCGCATGGTGCTTATTGTGTTCAATGCGGATGCAATTTTTGTGTTTCATCAACACTCTGAAGGTCCACAGATTACAGAATGCATCCGGATGTGCTTCAGAAACTACTACTAGCCTTCCAGTGTACGATCAAAGCGTAGACAGTTTAAGACATTAAACCCATGGAGAAAAGTCCACATTGTGTTTATTGTGTTCAATGCCGATGCAAGTTTTGTGTTTCATCAATACTCTGAAGGTCCACAGATTATAGAATGCTTCCAGATGTGCTTCGGAAACTACTACTAGTCTTCCTGTGTACGATCAAATCGTAGACAGTTTATGACATTACTCCCATGGAGAAAAGTCCGCATGGTGCTTATTGTGTTCAATGCCGATGCAATTTTTGTGTTTCATCAACACTCTGAAGGTCCACAGATTACAGAATGCATCCAGATATGCTTTGGAAACTACTACAGGTCTTCCAGGGAACGATCAAAGCGTAGACAGTTTAAGACATTACTCCCATGGAGAAAAGTCGGCATGGTGCTTATTGTGTTCAAAGCCGATGCAATTTTTTGTATTTCGTCAACACTCTGAAGGTCCACAGATTACAGAATACATCCAGATGTGCTTCGGTAACTACTGCTAGTCTTCCAGTGTACGATCAAAGCCTAGACAGTTTAAGACATTACTCCCATGGAGAAAAGTCCGCATGGTGCTTATTGTGTTCAATGCCAATAAATTTTTGTGCTTCATCAACACTCTGAAGGTCCACAGATTACAGAATGCATCCAGATGTGCTTCGGAAACTACTACTAGTCTTCCACTGAACGATCAAAGCGTAGACAGTTTAAGACATTACTATCATGGAGAAAAGTCCGCATGGTGCTTATTGTGTTCAATGCCGATTCAATTCCTGTGTTTCATCAACACTCTGAAGGTCCAGTGATTACAGAATGCCTCCAGATGTGCTTCGGAAATTACTACTAGTCTTCCAGTGAACGATCAAAGCGTAGACAGTTTAAGACATTACTATCATGGAGAAAAGTCCGCATGGTGCATATTGTGTTCAATGCCGATGCAATTTTTGTGTTTTATCAACACTCTGAAGGTCCACAGATTACAGAATGCATCCGGATGTGCTTCAGAAACTACTACTAGTCTTCCAGTGTTCGATCAAAGCTTAGACAGTTTAAGACATTAAACCCATTGAGAAAAGTCCACATTGTGCTTATTGTGCTCAATGCCGATGCAATTTTTGTGTTTCATCAATACTCTGAAGGTCCACAGATTATAGAATGCTTCCAGAAGTGCTTCAGAAACTACTACTAGTCTTATAGTGTACGATCAAATCGTAGACAGTTTAAGACATTACTCCCATGGAGAAAAGTCCGCATGGTGCTTATTGTGTTCAATGCCGATAAATTTTTGTGTTTCATCAACACTCTGAAGGTCCACAGATTACAGAATGCATCCAGATGTGCTTCGGAAACTACTACTAGTCTTCCACTGAACGATCAAAGCGTAGGCAGTTTAAGGCATTACTCCCATGGAGAAAAGTCCCATGGTGCTTATTGTGTTCAATGCCGATGCAATTTCTGTGTTTCGTCAACACTCTGAAGGTCCACAGATTACAGAATGCATCCAGATGTGCATCGGAAACTACTACTAGTCTTCCAGTGAACGATCAAAGCGTAGACAGTTTAAGACACTACTCCCATGGAGAAAAGTCCCATGGTGCTTATTGTTTTCAATGCCGATGCAATTTTTGTGTTTCATCAACACTCTGAAGGTCCACAGATTATAGAATGCCTCCAGATGTGCTTCGGAAACTACTACTAGTCTTCAAGTGTACGATCAAATCGTAGACAGTTTAAGACATTACTCCCATGGAGAAAAGTCGGCATGGTGCTTATTGTGTTCAATGCCGATGCAATTTTTGTGTTTCATCAACACTCTGAAGGTCCACAGATTACAGAATACATCCAGATGTGCTTCGGAAACTACTAGTAGTCTTCCAGTATACGATCAGAGCATAGACAGTTTAAGACATTACTCCCATGGAGAAAAGTCGACATGGTGCTTATTGTGTTCAAATCCGATGCAATTTTTTGTATTTCAGCAACACTCTGAAGGTCCACAGATTACAGAATACATCCAGATGTGCTTCGGTAACTACTGCTAGTCTTCCAGTGTACGATCAAAGCCTAGACAGTTTAAGACATTACTCCCATGGAGAAAAGTCCGCATGGTGCTTATTGTGTTCAATGCCGATGCAATTTCTGTGTTTCATCAACACTCTGTAGGTCCAGAGATTACAGAATGCCTCCAGATGTGCTTCGGAAACTACTACTAGTCTTCCAGTGAACGATCAAAGCGTAGACAGTTTAAGACATTACTATCATGGAGAAAAGTGCGCATGGTGCTTATTGTGTTCAATGCCGATTCAATTCCTGTGTTTCATCAACACTCTGAAGGTCCACAGATTAAAGAATGCCTCCAGAAGTGCCTCGGAAACTACTGCTAGTCTTCCAGTGAACGATCAAAGCGTAGACACTTTAAGACATTACTCCCATGGAGAAAATTCCGCATGGTGCATATTGTGTTCAATGCCGATGCAATTTTTGTGTTTCATCAACACTCTGAAGGTCCACAGATTACAGAATGCATCCAGATGTGCCTCAGAAACTACTACTAGTCTTCCAGTGTACGATCAAAGCGTAGACAGTTTAAGACATTAAACCCATGGAGAAAATTCCGCATGGTGCTTATTGTGTTCAAAGCCGATGCAATTTTTGTGTTTCATCAACACTCTGAACGTCAACAGATTACAGAATCCCTCCAGATGTGCTTCCGAAACTACTACTAGTCTTCCAGTGTACGATCAAAGCGTAGACAGTTTAAGACATTACTCCCATGGAGAACAGTCGGCATGGTGCTTATTGTGTTCAATGCCGATGCAATTTTTGTGTTTCATCAACACTCTGAAGGTCCACAGATTACAGAATACATCCAGATGTGCTTCGGTAACTACTACTAGTCTTCCAGTGAACGATCAAAGCGTAGACAGTTTAAGACACTACTCCCATGGAGAAAAGTCGGCATGGTGCAAATTGTGTTCAATGCCGATGCAATTTTTTGTATTTCATCAACACTCTGAAGGTCCACAGATTACAGAATACATCCAGATGTGCTTCGGTAACTGCTGCTAGTCTTCCAGTATACGACCAAAACGTAGACAGTTTAAGACATTACTCCCATGGAGAAAAGTCCGCATGGTGCTTATTGTGTTCAATGCCGATGCAATTTCTGTGTTTCATCAACACTCTGAAGGTCCAGAGATTACAGAATGCCTCCAGATGTGCTTCGGAAACTACTACTAGTCTTCCAATAAACGATCAAATCGTAGACAGTTTAAGACATTACTATCATGGAGAAAAGTCCGCATGGTGCTTATTGTGTTCAATGCCGATTCAATTCTTGTGTTTCATCAACGCTCTGAAGGTCAGCAGATTAAAGAATGCCTCCAGAAGTGCTTCGGAAACTACTACTAGTCTTCCAGTGAATGATCAAAGCGTTGACGCTTTAAGACATTACTCCCATGGAGAAAATTCCGCATGGTGCTTATTGTGTTCAATGCGGATGCAATTTTTGTGTTTCATCAACACTCTGAAGGTCCACAGATTACAGAATGCATCCGGATGTGCTTCAGAAACTACTACTAGCCTTCCAGTGTACGATCAAAGCGTAGACAGTTTAAGACATTAAACCCATGGAGAAAAGTCCACATTGTGTTTATTGTGTTCAATGCCGATGCAAGTTTTGTGTTTCATCAATACTCTGAAGGTCCACAGATTATAGAATGCTTCCAGATGTGCTTCGGAAACTACTACTAGTCTTCCTGTGTACGATCAAATCGTAGACAGTTTATGACATTACTCCCATGGAGAAAAGTCCGCATGGTGCTTATTGTGTTCAATGCCGATGCAATTTTTGTGTTTCATCAACACTCTGAAGGTCCACAGATTACAGAATGCATCCAGATATGCTTTGGAAACTACTACAGGTCTTCCAGGGAACGATCAAAGCGTAGGCAGTTTAAGACATTACTCCCATGGAGAAAAGTCGGCATGGTGCTTATTGTGTTCAAAGCCGATGCAATTTTTTGTATTTCGTCAACACTCTGAAGGTCCACAGATTACAGAATACATCCAGATGTGCTTCGGTAACTACTGCTAGTCTTCCAGTGTACGATCAAAGCCTAGACAGTTTAAGACATTACTCCCATGGAGAAAAGTCCGCATGGTGCTTATTGTGTTCAATGCCAATAAATTTTTGTGCTTCATCAACACTCTGAAGGTCCACAGATTACAGAATGCATCCAGATGTGCTTCGGAAACTACTACTAGTCTTCCACTGAACGATCAAAGCGTAGACAGTTTAAGACATTACTATCATGGAGAAAAGTCCGCATGGTGCTTATTGTGTTCAATGCCGATTCAATTCCTGTGTTTCATCAACACTCTGAAGGTCCAGTGATTACAGAATGCCTCCAGATGTGCTTCGGAAATTACTACTAGTCTTCCAGTGAACGATCAAAGCGTAGACAGTTTAAGACATTACTATCATGGAGAAAAGTCCGCATGGTGCATATTGTGTTCAATGCCGATGCAATTTTTGTGTTTCATCAACACTCTGAAGGTCCACAGATTACAGAATGCATCCGGATGTGCTTCAGAAACTACTACTAGTCTTCCAGGGTTCGATCTAAGCTTAGACAGTTTAAGACATTAAACCCATTGAGAAAAGTCCACATTGTGCTTATTGTGCTCAATGCCGATGCAATTTTTGTGTTTCATCAATACTCTGAAGGTCCACAGATTATAGAATGCTTCCAGAAGTGCTTCAGAAACTACTACTAGTCTTATAGTGTACGATCAAATCGTAGACAGTTTAAGACATTACTCCCATGGAGAAAAGTCCGCATGGTGCTTATTGTGTTCAATGCCGATAAATTTTTGTGTTTCATCAACACTCTGAAGGTCCACAGATTACAGAATGCATCCAGATGTGCTTCGGAAACTACTACTAGTCTTCCACTGAACGATCAAAGCGTAGGCAGTTTAAGGCATTACTCCCATGGAGAAAAGTCCCATGGTGCTTATTGTGTTCAATGCCGATGCAATTTCTGTGTTTCGTCAACACTCTGAAGGTCCACAGATTACAGAATGCATCCAGATGTGCATCGGAAACTACTACTAGTCTTCCAGTGAACGATCAAAGCGTAGACAGTTTAAGACACTACTCCCATGGAGAAAAGTCCCATGGTGCTTATTGTTTTCAATGCCGATGCAATTTTTGTGTTTCATCAACACTCTGAAGGTCCACAGATTATAGAATGCCTCCAGATGTGCTTCGGAAACTACTACTAGTCTTCAAGTGTACGATCAAATCGTAGACAGTTTAAGACATTACTCCCATGGAGAAAAGTCGGCATGGTGCTTATTGTGTTCAATGCCGATGCAATTTTTGTGTTTCATCAACACTCTGAAGGTCCACAGATTACAGAATACATCCAGATGTGCTTCGGAAACTACTAGTAGTCTTCCAGTATACGATCAGAGCATAGACAGTTTAAGACATTACTCCCATGGAGAAAAGTCGGCATGGTGCTTATTGTGTTCAAATCCGATGCAATTTTTTGTATTTCAGCAACACTCTGAAGGTCCACAGATTACAGAATACATCCAGATGTGCTTCGGTAACTACTGCTAGTCTTCCAGTGTACGATCAAAGCCTAGACAGTTTAAGACATTACTCCCATGGAGAAAAGTCCGCATGGTGCTTATTGTGTTCAATGCCGATGCAATTTCTGTGTTTCATCAACACTCTGTAGGTCCAGAGATTACAGAATGCCTCCAGATGTGCTTCGGAAACTACTACTAGTCTTCCAGTGAACGATCAAAGCGTAGACAATTTAAGACATTACTATCATGGAGAAAAGTGCGCATGGTGCTTATTGTGTTCAATGCCGATTCAATTCCTGTGTTTCATCAACACTCTGAAGGTCCACAGATTAAAGAATGCCTCCAGAAGTGCCTCGGAAACTACTACTAGTCTTCCAGTGAACGATCAAAGCGTAGACACTTTAAGACATTACTCCCATGGAGAAAATTCCGCATGTTGCATATTGTGTTCAATGCCGATGCAATTTTTGTGTTTCATCAACACTCTGAAGGTCCACAGATTACAGAATGCATCCAGATGTGCCTCAGAAACTACTACTAGTCTTCCAGTGTACGATCAAAGCGTAGACAGTTTAAGACATTAAACCCATGGAGAAAATTCCGCATGGTGCTTATTGTGTTCAAAGCCGATGCAATTTTTGTGTTTCATCAATACTCTGAAGGTCCACAGATTATAGAATGCTTCCAGATGTGCTTCAGAAACTACTACTAGTCTTATAGTGTACGATCAAATCGTAGACAGTTTAAGACATTACTCCCATGGAGAAAAGTCGGCATGGTGCTTATTGTGTTCAATGCCGATAAATTTTTATGTTTCATCAACACTCTGAAGGTCCACAGATTACAGAATGCATCCAGATGTGCTTCGGAAAGTACTACTAGTCTTCCACTGAACGATCAAAGTGTAGGCAGTTTAAGACATTACTCCCATTGGAGAAAAGTCCGCATGGTGTTTATTGTGTTCATTGCCGATGAATTTTTGTGTGTTATCAACACTCTGAAGGTCACAGATTACAGAATGCATCCAGATGTGCTTCGGAAACTACTACTAGTCTTCCACTTAACGATCAAAGTGTAGACAATTTAAGACATTACTCCCATGGAGAAAAGTCCCATGGTGCTTATTGTGATCAATGCCGATGCAATTTTTGTGTTTCATCAACACTCTGAAGGTCCAGTGATTACAGAATGCCTCCAGATGTGCTTCGGAAATTACTACTAGTCTTCCAGTGAACGATCAAAGTGTAGGCAGTTTAAGACATTACTCCCATTGGAGAAAAGTCCGCATGGTGTTTATTGTGTTCATTGCCGATGAATTTTTGTGTGTCATCAACACTCTGAAGGTCACAGATTACAGAATGCATCCAGATGTGCTTCGGAAACTACTACTAGTCTTCCACTGAACGATCAAAGCGTAGACAGTTTAAGACATTACTATCATGGAGAAAAGTCCTCATGGTGCTTATTGTGTTCAATGCCGATTCAATTCCTGTGTTTCATCAACACTCTGAAGGTCCAGTGATTACAGAATGCCTCCAGATGTGCTTCGGAAATTATTACTAGTCTTCCAGTGAACGATCAAAGCGTAGACAGTTTAAGACATTACTATCATGGAGAAAAGTCCGCATGGTGCATATTGTGTTCAATGCCGATGCAATTTTTGTGTTTCATCAACACTCTGAAGGTCCACAGATTACAGAATGCATCCGGATGTGCTTCAGAAACTACTACTAGTCTTCCAGTGTTCGATCAAAGCTTAGACAGTTTAAGACATTAAACCCATTGAGAAAAGTCCACATTGTGCTTATTGTGCTCAATGCCGATGCAATTTTTGTGTTTCATCAATACTCTGAAGGTCCACAGATTATAGAATGCTTCCAGAAATGCTTCAGAAACTACTACTAGTCTTATAGTGTACGATCAAATCGTAGACAGTTTAAGACATTACTCCCATGGAGAAAAGTCCGCATGGTGCTTATTGTGTTCAATGCCGATAAATTTTTGTGTTTCATCAACACTCTGAAGGTCCACAGATTACAGAATGCATCCAGATGTGCTTCGGAAACTACTACTAGTCTTCCACTGAACGATCAAAGCGTAGGCAGTTTAAGGCATTACTCCCATGGAGAAAATGCCCATGGTGCTTATTGTGTTCAATGCCGATGCAATTTCTGTGTTTCGTCAACACTCTGAAGGTCCACAGATTACAGAATGCATCCAGATGTGCATCGGAAACTACTACTAGTCTTCCAGTGAACGATCAAAGCGTAGACAGTTTAAGACACTACTCCCATCGAGAAAAGTCCCATGGTGCTTATTGTTTTCAATGCCGATGCAATTTTTGTGTTTCATCAACACTCTGAAGGTCCACAGATTATAGAATGCCTCCAGATGTGCTTCGGAAACTACTACTAGTCTTCAAGTGTACGATCAAAGCGTAGACAGTTTAAGACATTACTCCCATGGAGAAAAGTCTGCATGGTGCTTATTGTGTTCAATGCCGATGCAATTTTTGTGTTTCATCAACACTCTGAAGGTCCACAGATTACAGAATACATCCAGATGTGCTTCGGAAACTACTAGTAGTCTTCCAGTATACGATCAGAGCATAGACAGTTTAAGACATTACTCCCATGGAGAAAAGTCGGCATGGTGCTTATTGTGTTCAAATCCGATGCAATTTTTTGTATTTCAGCAACACTCTGAAGGTCCACAGATTACAGAATACATCCATATGTGCTTCGGTAACTACTGCTAGTCTTCCAGTGTACGATCAAAGCCTAGACAGTTTAAGACATTACTCCCATGGAGAAAAGTCCGCATGGTGCTTATTGTGTTCAATGCCGATGCAATTTCTGTGTTTCATCAACACTCTGTAGGTCCAGAGATTACAGAATGCCTCCAGATGTGCTTCGGAAACTACTACTAGTCTTCCAGTGAACGATCAAAGCGTAGACAGTTTAAGACATTACTATCATGGAGAAAAGTGCGCATGGTGCTTATTGTGTTCAATGCCGATTCAATTCCTGTGTTTCATCAACACTCTGAAGGTCCACAGATTAAAGAATGCCTCCAGAAGTGCCTCGGAAACTACTACTAGTCTTCCAGTGAACGATCAAAGCGTAGACACTTTAAGACATTACTCCCATGGAGAAAATTCCGCATGGTGCATATTGTGTTCAATGCCGATGCAATTTTTGTGTTTCATCAACACTCTGAAGGTCCACAGATTACAGAATGCATCCAGATGTGCCTCAGAAACTACTACTAGTCTTCCAGTGTACGATCAAAGCGTAGACAGTTTAAGACATTAAACCCATGGAGAAAAGTCCGCATGGTGCTTATTGTGTTCAAAGCCGATGCAATTTTTGTGTTTCATCAATACTCTGAAGGTCCACAGATTATAGAATGCTTCCAGATGTGCTTCAGAAACTACTACTAGTCTTATAGTGTACGATCAAATCGTAGACAGTTTAAGACATTACTCCCATGGAGAAAAGTCGGCATGGTGCTTATTGTGTTCAATGCCGATAAATTTTTATGTTTCATCAACACTCTGAAGGTCCACAGATTACAGAATGCATCCAGATGTGCTTCGGAAAGTACTACTAGTCTTCCACTGAACGATCAAAGTGTAGGCAGTTTAAGACATTACTCCCATTGGAGAAAAGTCCGCATGGTGTTTATTGTGTTCATTGCCGATGAATTTTTGTGTGTCATCAACACTCTGAAGGTCACAGATTACAGAATGCATCCAGATGTGCTTCGGAAACTACTACTAGTCTTCCACTTAACGATCAAAGTGTAGACAATTTAAGACATTACTCCCATGGAGAAAAGTCCCATGGTGCTTATTGTGATCAATGCCGATGCAATTTTTGTGTTTCATCAACACTCTGAAGGTTCACAGATTACAGAATGCCTCCAGATGTGCTTCGGAAAAGTACTTCTAGTCTTCCAGGGAACGATCAAAGCGTAGACAGTTTAAGACTATTACTCCCATGGAGAAAAGTCCGCATGGTGCTTATTGTGTTCAAAGCCGATGCAATTTTTGTGTTTCATCAACACCCTGATTGTCCACAGATTGCAGAATGCATCAAGATGTGCATCGGAAACTACTACTAGTCTTCCAGTGAACGATCAAAGCGTGGACACTTTAAGACACTACTCCCATCGAGAAAAGTCCTCATGGTGCTTATTGTTTTCAATGCCGATGCAATTTTTGTGTTTCATCAACACTCTGAAGGGCCACAGATTACAGAATCCCTCCAGATGTGCTTCAGAAACTACTACTAGTCTTATAGTGTACGATCAAATCGTAGACAGTTTAAGACATTACTCCCATGGAGAAAAGTCGGCATGGTGCTTATTGTGTTCAATGCCGATAAATTTTTATGTTTCATCAACTCTCTGAAGGTCCACAGATTACAGAATGCATCCAGATGTGCTTCGGAAAGTACTACTTGTCTTCCACTGAACGATCAAAGTGTAGGCAGTTTAAGACATTACTCCCATGGAGAAAAGTCCCATGGTGCTTATTGTGTTTAATGCCGATGCAATATCTGTGTTTCATCAACACTCTGAAGGTCCACTTATTACAGAATGCATCCAGATGTGCATCGGAAACTACTACTAGTCTTCCAGTGAACGATCAAAGCGTAGACAGTTTAAGACACTACTCCCATGGAGAAAAGGCCTCATGGTGCTTATTGTTTTCAATTCCGATGCAATTTTTGTGTTTCACCAACACTTTGAAGGTTCACAGATTACAGAATGCCTCCAGATGTGCTTCGGAAAAGTACTTCTAATCTTCCAGGGAACGATCAAGGCGTAAACAGTTTGAGGCATTACTCCCATGGAGAAAAGTCCACATGGGGCTTATTGTGTTCAAAGGTGATGCAATTTTTGTGTTTCATCAACACACTGATATCCCACAGGTTACAGAATGCATCCAGATGTGAATTGGAAACTACTGCTAGTCTTCCAGTGTACGATCAAAGCGTAGACATTATAAGACATTACTCCCATGGAGAAAAGTCAGCATGGTGCATATTGTGTTCAATGCCGATTCAATATCTGTGTTTCATCAACACTCTGAAGGTCCACAGATTACGGAATGCATCCAGATGTGCATCGGAAACCTACTACTAGTCTTCCAGTGAACGATCAAAGCGTAGACAGTTTAAGACTATTACTCCCATGGAGAAAAGTCCGCATGGTGCTTATTGTGTTCAAAGCCGATGCAATTTTTCTGTTTCATCAACACCCTGATTGTCCACAGATTGCAGAATGCATCAAGATGTGCATCGGAAACTACTACTAGTCTTCCAGTGAACGATCAAAGCGTGGACACCTTAAGACACTACTCCCATCGAGAAAAGTCCTCATGGTGCTTATTGTTTTCAATGCCGATGCAATTTTTGTGTTTCATCAACACTCAGAAGGTCCACAGATTACAGAAAACCTCCAGATGTGCTTCGGAAACTACTACTAGTCTTCCAGTGTACAATCAAAGCGTAGACAGTTTAAGACATTAAACCCATGGAGAAAAGTCCACATTGTGCTTATAGTGTTCAATGCCGATGCAATTTTTGTGTTTCATCAATACTCTGAAGGTCCACAGATTATAGAATGCTTCCAGATGTGCTTCAGAAACTACTACTAGTCTTATAGTATACGATCAAGTCGTAGACAGTTTAAGACATTACTCCCATGGAGAAAAGTCCGCATGGTGCTTATTGTGTTCAATGCCGATAAATTTTTGAATTTCATCAACACTCTGAAGGTCCACAGATTACAGAATACATCCGGATGTGCTTCGGTAACTACTACTAGTCTGCCAGTAAACGATCAAATCGTAGACAGTTTAAGACACTACTCCCATGGAGAAAAGCCCGCATGGTGCTTATTGTGTTCAATCCCGATGAATTTTTGTGTTTCATCAACACTCTGAAGGTCCACAGATTACAGAATGCATCCAGATGTGCTTCGGAAACTACTACTAGTCTTCCACTGAACGATCAAAGTGTAGACAGTTTAAGACATTACTCCCATAGAGAAGAGTTCCATGGTGCTTATTGTGTTCAATGCCGATGCAATTCTTGTGTTTCATCAACACTCTGAAGGTCCACAGATTACAGAATGCCTCCAGATGTGCTTCGGAAAAGTACTTCTAGTCTTCCAGGGAACGATCAAAGCGTATACAGTTTGAGACATTATTCCCATGGAGAAAAGTCCACATGGGGCTTATTGTGTTCAAAGCTGATGCAATTTTTGTGTTTCATCAACACACTGATATCCCTCAGATTACAGAATGCATTCAGATGTGAATTGGAAACTACTACTAGTCTTCCACTGAACGATCAAAGCGTAGACAGGTTAAGACACTACTCCCATGGAGAAAAGTCCGCATGGTGCTTATTGTTTTCAATGCCGATGCAATTTTTGTGTTTCATCAACACTCAGAAGGTCCACAGATTACAGAAAACCTCCAGATGTGCTTCGGAAACTACTGCTAGTCTTCCAGTGTACGATCAAAGCCTAGACAGTTTAAGACATTACTCCCATGGAGAAAAGTCCGCATTGTGCTTATTGTGTTCAATGCCGATGCAATTTCTGTGTTTCATCAACACTCTGTAGGTCCAGAGATTACAGAATGCCTCCAGATGTGCTTCGGAAACTACTACTAGTCTTCCAAGGAACGATCAAAGCGTAGACAGTTTAAGACATTACTATCATGGAGAAAAGTCCGCATGGTGCTTATTGTGTTCAATGCCGATTCAATTCCTGTGTTTCATCAACACTCTGAAGGTCCACAGATTAAAGAATGCCTCCAGAAGTGCTTCGAAAACTACTACTAATCTTCCAGTGAACGATCAAATCGTAGACACTTTAAGACATTACTCCCATGGAGAGAATTCCGCATGGTGCATATTGTGTTCAATGCCGATGCAATTCTTGTGTTTCATCAACACTCTGAAGGTCCACAGATTACAGAATGCATCCGGATGTGCTTCAGGAACTACTACTAGTCTTCCAGTGTACAATCAAAGCGTAGACAGTTTAAGACATTAAACCCATGGAGAAAAGTCCACATTGTGCTTATAGTGTTCAATGCCGATGCAATTTTTGTGTTTCATCAATACTCTGAAGGTCCACAGATTATGGAATGCTTCCGGATGTGCTTCAGAAACTACTACTAGTCTTATAGTATACGATCAAGTCGTAGACAGTTTAAGACATTACTCCCATGGAGAAAAGTCCGCATGGTGCTTATTGTGTTCAATGCCGATAAATTTTTGAATTTCATCAACACTCTGAAGGTCCACGGATTACAGAATACATCCGGATGTGCTTCGGTAACTACTACTAGTCTTCCAGTGAACGATCAAAGCCTAGACAGTTTAAGACACTACTCCCATGGAGAAAAGGCCTCATGGTGCTTATTGTTTTCAATGCCGATGCAATTTTTGTGTTTCATCAACACTCTGTAGGTCCACAGATTACAGAATGCATCCAGATATGCTTCGGAAACTACTACAAGTCTTCCAGGGAACGATCAAAGCGTAGGCAGTTTAAGACATTACACCCATGGAGAAAAGCCCGCATGGTGCTTATTGTGTTCAATCCCGATGAATTTTTGTGTTTCATCAACACTCTGAAGGTCCACAGATTACAGAATGCATCCAGATGTGCTTCGGAAACTACTACTAGTCTTCCACTGAACGATCAAAGTGTAGACAGTTTAAGACATTACTCCCATAGAGAAGAGTTCCATGGTGCTTATTGTGTTCAATGCCGATGCAATTCTTGTGTTTCATCAACACTCTGAAGGTCCACAGATTACAGAATGCCTCCAGATGTGCTTCGGAAAAGTACTTCTAGTCTTCCAGGGAACGATCAAAGCGTATACAGTTTGAGACATTATTCCCATGGAGAAAAGTCCACATGGGGCTTATTGTGTTCAAAGCTGATGCAATTTTTGTGTTTCATCAACACACTGATATCCCACAGATTACAGAATGCATCCAGATGTGAATTGGAAACTACTACTAGTCTTCCACTGAACGATCAAAGCGTAGACAGGTTAAGACACTACTCCCATGGAGAAAAGTCCGCATGGTGCTTATTGTTTTCAATGCCGATGCAATTTTTGTGTTTCATCAACACTCAGAAGGTCCACAGATTACAGAAAACCTCCAGATGTGCTTCGGAAACTACTGCTAGTCTTCCAGTGTACGATCAAAGCCTAGACAAATTAAGACATTACTCCCATGGAGAAAAGTCCGCATTGTGCTTATTGTGTTCAATGCCGATGCAATTTCTGTGTTTCATCAACACTCTGTAGGTCCAGAGATTACAGAATGCCTCCAGATGTGCTTCGGAAACTACTACTAGTCTTCCAAGGAACGATCAAAGCGTAGACAGTTTAAGACATTACTATCATGGAGAAAAGTCCGCATGGTGCTTATTGTGTTCAATGCCGATTCAATTCCTGTGTTTCATCAACACTCTGAAGGTCCACAGATTAAAGAATGCCTCCAGAAGTGCTTCGAAAACTACTACTAATCTTCCAGTGAACGATCAAAGCGTAGACACTTTAAGACATTACTCCCATGGAGAGAATTCCGCATGGTGCATATTGTGTTCAATGCCGATGCAATTCTTGTGTTTCATCAACACTCTGAAGGTCCACAGATTATGGAATGCTTCCGGATGTGCTTCAGAAACTACTACTAGTCTTATAGTATACGATCAAGTCGTAGACAGTTTAAGACATTACTCCCATGGAGAAAAGTCCGCATGGTGCTTATTGTGTTCAATGCCGATAAATTTTTGAATTTCATCAACACTCTGAAGGTCCACGGATTACAGAATACATCCGGATGTGCTTCGGTAACTACTACTAGTCTTCCAGTGAACGATCAAAGCCTAGACAGTTTAAGACACTACTCCCATGGAGAAAAGGCCTCATGGTGCTTATTGTTTTCAATGCCGATGCAATTTTTGTGTTTCATCAACACTCTGTAGGTCCACAGATTACAGAATGCATCCAGATATGCTTCGGAAACTACTACAAGTCTTCCAGGGAACGATCAAAGCGTAGGCAGTTTAAGACATTACACCCATGGAGAAAAGCCCGCATGGTGCTTATTGTGTTCAATCCCGATGAATTTTTGTGTTTCATCAACACTCTGGAGGTCCACAGATTACAGAATGCATCCAGAGGTGCTTCGGAAACTACTACTAGTCTTCCACTGAACGATCAAAGTGTAGACAGTTTAAGACATTACTCCCATAAAGAAGAGTCCCATGGTGCATATTGTGTTCAATGCCGATGCAATTCTTGTGTTTCATCAACACTCTGAAGGTCCACAGATTACAGAATGCCTCCAGATGTGCTTCGGAAAAGTACTTCTAGTCTTCCAGGGAACGATCAAAGCGTAGACAGTATAAGACATTACTCCCATGGAGAAAAGTCCGCATGGTGCTTATTGTGTTCAATGCCGATTCAATTTCTGTGTTTCATCAACACTCTGAAGGTCCACAGATTACAGAATGCATCCAGATGTGCATCGGAAACTACTACTAGTCTTCCAGTGAACGATCAAAGCGTAGACAGTTTAAGACTATTACTCCCATGGAGAAAAGTCCGCAGGGGGCTTATTGTGTTCAAAGCCGATGCAATTTTTGTGTTTCATCAACACCCAGATTGTCCACAGATTGCAGAATGCATCCAGATGTGCATCGGAAACTACTACTAGTCTTCCAGTGAACGATCAAAGCGTAGACTCTTTAAGACACTACTCCCATGGAGAAAAGTCCTCATGGTGCTTATTGATTTCAATGCCGATGCAATTTTTGTGTTTCATCAACACTCTGAACGTCAACAGATTACAGAATCCCTCCAGATGTGCTTCAGAAACTATTACTAGTCTTCCAGTGTACGATCAAAGCGTAGACAGTTTAAGACATTACTCCCATGGAGAACAGTCGGCATGGTGCTTATTGTGTTCAATGCCGATGCAATTTTTGTGTTTCATCAACACTCTGAAGGTCCACAGATTACAGAATACATCCAGATGTGCTTCGGTAACTACTACTAGTCTTCCAGTGAACGATCAAAGCGTAGACAGTTTAAGACACTACTCCCATGGAGAAAAGTCGGCATGGTGCAAATTGTGTTCAATGCCGATTCAATTTTTTGTATTTCATCAACACACTGAAGGTCCACAGATTACAGAATACATCCAGATGTGCTTCGGTAACTGCTGCTAGTCTTCCAGTATACGACCAAAACGTAGACAGTTTATGACATTACTCCCATGGAGAAAAGTCCGCATGGTGCTTATTGTGTTCAATGCCGATGCAATTTCTGTGTTTCATCAACACTCTGAAGGTCCAGAGATTACAGAATGCCTCCAGATGTGCTTCGGAAACTACTACTAGTCTTCCAGTAAACGATCAAATCGTAGACAGTTTAAGACATTACTATCATGGAGAAAAGTCCGCATGGTGCTTATTGTGTTCAATGCCGATTCAATTCTTGTGTTTCATCAACGCTCTGAAGGTCAGCAGATTAAAGAATGCCTCCAGAAGTGCTTCGGAAACTACTACTAGTCTTCCAGTGAATGATCAAAGCGTTGACGCTTTAAGACATTACTCCCATGGAGAAAATTCCTCATGGTGCTTATTGTGTTCAATGCGGATGCAATTTTTGTGTTTCATCAACACTCTGAAGGTCCACAGATTACAGAATGCATCCGGATGTGCTTCAGAAACTACTACTAGCCTTCCAGTGTACGATCAAAGCGTAGACAGTTTAAGACATTAAACCCATGGAGAAAAGTCCACATTGTGTTTATTGTGTTCAATGCCGATGCAATTTTTGTGTTTCATCAATACTCTGAAGGTCCACAGATTATAGAATGCTTCCAGATGTGCTTCGGAAACTACTACTAGTCTTCCTGTGTACGATCAAATCGTAGACAGTTTATGACATTACTCCCATGGAGAAAAGTCCGCATGGTGCTTATTGTGTTCAATGCCGATGCAATTTTTGTGTTTCATCAACACTCTGAAGGTCCACAGATTACAGAATGCATCCAGATATGCTTTGGAAACTACTACAAGTCTTCCAGGGAACGATCAAAGCGTAGGCAGTTTAAGACATTACTCCCATGGAGAGAAGTCGGCATGGTGCTTATTGTGTTCAAAGCCGATGCAATTTTTTGTATTTCGTCAACACTCTGAAGGTCCACAGATTACAGAATACATCCAGATGTGCTTCGGTAACTACTGCTAGTCTTCCAGTGTACGATCAAAGCCTAGACAGTTTAAGACATTACTCCCATGGAGAAAAGTCCGCATGGTGCTTATTGTGTTCAATGCCAATAAATTTTTGTGCTTCATCAACACTCTGAAGGTCCACAGATTACAGAATGCATCCAGATGTGCTTCGGAAACTACTACTAGTCTTCCACTGAACGATCAAAGCGTAGACAGTTTAAGACATTACTATCATGGAGAAAAGTCCGCATGGTGCTTATTGTGTTCAATGCCGATTCAATTCCTGTGTTTCATCAACACTCTGAAGGTCCAGTGATTACAGAATGCCTCCAGATGTGCTTCGGAAATTACTACTAGTCTTCCAGTGAACGATCAAAGCGTAGATAGTTTAAGACATTACTATCATGGAGAAAAGTCCGCATGGTGCATATTGTGTTCAATGCCGATGCAATTTTTGTGTTTCATCAACACTCTGAAGGTCCACAGATTACAGAATGCATCCGGATGTGCTTCAGAAACTACTACTAGACTTCCAGTGTTCGATCAAAGCTTAGACAGTTTAAGATATTTAACCCATTGAGAAAAGTCCACATTGTGCTTCTTGTGCTCAATGCCGATGCAATTTTTGTGTTTCATCAATACTCTGAAGGTCCACAGATTATTGAATGCTTCCAGAAGTGCTTCAGAAACTACTACTAGTCTTATAGTGTACGATCAAATCGTAGACAGTTTAAGACATTACTCCCATGGAGAAAAGACCGCATGGTGCTTATTGTGTTCAATGCCGATAAATTTTTGTGTTTCATCAACACTCTGAAGGTCCACAGATTACAGAATGCATCCAGATGTGCTTCGGAAACTACTACTAGTATTCCACTGAACGATCAAAGCGTAGGCAGTTTAAGGCATTACTCCCATGGAGAAAAGTCCCATGGTGCTTATTGTGTTCAATGCCGATGCAATTTCTGTGTTTCGTCAACACTCTGAAGGTCCACAGATTACAGAATGCATCCAGATGTGCATCGGAAACTACTACTAATCTTCCAGTGAACGATCAAAGCGTAGACAGTTTAAGACACTACTCCCATGGAGAAAAGTCCCATGGTGCTTATTGTTTTCAATGCCGATGCAATTTCTGTGTTTCATCAACACTCTGTAGGTCCAGAGATTACAGAATGCCTCCAGATGTGTTTCGGAAACTACTACTAGTCTTCCAGTGAACGATCAAAGCGTAGACAGTTTAAGACATTACTATCATGGAGAAAAGTGCGCATGGTGCTTATTGTGTTCAATGCCGATTCAATTCCTGTGTTTCATCAACACTCTGAAGGTCCACAGATTAAAGAATGCCTCCAGAAGTGCCTCGGAAACTACTACTAGTCTTCCAGTGAACGATCAAAGCGTATACAGTTTGAGACATTATTCCCATGGAGAAAAGTCCACATGGGGCTTATTGTGTTCAAAGCTGATGCAATTTTTGTGTTTCATCAACACACTGATATCCCACAGATTACAGAATGCATCCAGATGTGAATTGGAAACTACTACTAGTCTTCCACTGAACGATCAAAGCGTAGACAGGTTAAGACACTACTCCCATGGAGAAAAGTCCGCATGGTGCTTATTGTTTTCAATGCCGATGCAATTTTTGTGTTTCATCAACACTCAGAAGGTCCACAGATTACAGAAAACCTCCAGATGTGCTTCGGAAACTACTGCTAGTCTTCCAGTGTACGATCAAAGCCTAGACAGTATAAGACATTACTCCCATGGAGAAAAGTCCGCATTGTGCTTATTGTGTTCAATGCCGATGCAATTTCTGTGTTTCATCAACACTCTGTAGGTCCAGAGATTACAGAATGCCTCCAGATGTGCTTCGGAAACTACTACTAGTCTTCCAAGGAACGATCAAAGCGTAGACAGTTTAAGACATTACTATCATGGAGAAAAGTCCGCATGGTGCTTATTGTGTTCAATGCCGATTCAATTCCTGTGTTTCATCAACACTCTGAAGGTCCACAGATTAAAGAATGCCTCCAGAAGTGCTTCGAAAACTACTACTAATCTTCCAGTGAACGATCAAAGCGTAGACACTTTAAGACATTACTCCCATGGAGAGAATTCCGCATGGTGCATATTGTGTTCAATGCCGATGCAATTCTTGTGTTTCATCAACACTCTGAAGGTCCACAGATTACAGAATGCATCCGGATGTGCTTCAGGAACTACTACTAGTCTTCCAGTGTACAATCAAAGCGTAGACAGTTTAAGACATTAAACCCATGGAGAAAAGTCCACATTGTGCTTATAGTGTTCAATGCCGATGCAATTTTTGTGTTTCATCAATACTCTGAAGGTCCACAGATTATGGAATGCTTCCGGATGTGCTTCAGAAACTACTACTAGTCTTATAGTATACGATCAAGTCGTAGACAGTTTAAGACATTACTCCCATGGAGAAAAGTCCGCATGGTGCTTATTGTGTTCAATGCCGATAAATTTTTGAATTTCATCAACACTCTGAAGGTCCACGGATTACAGAATACATCCGGATGTGCTTCGGTAACTACTACTAGTCTTCCAGTGAACGATCAAAGCCTAGACAGTTTAAGACACTACTCCCATGGAGAAAAGGCCTCATGGTGCTTATTGTTTTCAATGCCGATGCAATTTTTGTGTTTCATCAACACTCTGTAGGTCCACAGATTACAGAATGCATCCAGATATGCTTCGGAAACTACTACAAGTCTTCCAGGGAACGATCAAAGCGTAGGCAGTTTAAGACATTACACCCATGGAGAAAAGCCCGCATGGTGCTTATTGTGTTCAATCCCGATGAATTTTTGTGTTTCATCAACACTCTGGAGGTCCACAGATTACAGAATGCATCCAGAGGTGCTTCGGAAACTACTACTAGTCTTCCACTGAACGATCAAAGTGTAGACAGTTTAAGACATTACTCCCATAAAGAAGAGTCCCATGGTGCATATTGTGTTCAATGCCGATGCAATTCTTGTGTTTCATCAACACTCTGAAGGTCCACAGATTACAGAATGCCTCCAGATGTGCTTCGGAAAAGTACTTCTAGTCTTCCAGGGAACGATCAAAGCGTAGACAGTATAAGACATTACTCCCATGGAGAAAAGTCCGCATGGTGCTTATTGTGTTCAATGCCGATTCAATTTCTGTGTTTCATCAACACTCTGAAGGTCCACAGATTACAGAATGCATCCAGATGTGCATCGGAAACTACTACTAGTCTTCCAGTGAACGATCAAAGCGTAGACAGTTTAAGACTATTACTCCCATGGAGAAAAGTCCGCAGGGGGCTTATTGTGTTCAAAGCCGATGCAATTTTTGTGTTTCATCAACACCCAGATTGTCCACAGATTGCAGAATGCATCCAGATGTGCATCGGAAACTACTACTAGTCTTCCAGTGAACGATCAAAGCGTAGACTCTTTAAGACACTACTCCCATGGAGAAAAGTCCTCATGGTGCTTATTGATTTCAATGCCGACGCAATTTTTGTGTTTCATCAACACTCTGAACGTCAACAGATTACAGAATCCCTCCAGATGTGCTTCAGAAACTATTACTAGTCTTCCAGTGTACGATCAAAGCGTAGACAGTTTAAGACATTACTCCCATGGAGAACAGTCGGCATGGTGCTTATTGTGTTCAATGCCGATGCAATTTTTGTGTTTCATCAACACTCTGAAGGTCCACAGATTACAGAATACATCCAGATGTGCTTCGGTAACTACTACTAGTCTTCCAGTGAACGATCAAAGCGTAGACAGTTTAAGACACTACTCCCATGGAGAAAAGTCGGCATGGTGCAAATTGTGTTCAATGCCGATTCAATTTTTTGTATTTCATCAACACACTGAAGGTCCACAGATTACAGAATACATCCAGATGTGCTTCGGTAACTGCTGCTAGTCTTCCAGTATACGACCAAAACGTAGACAGTTTATGACATTACTCCCATGGAGAAAAGTCCGCATGGTGCTTATTGTGTTCAATGCCGATGCAATTTCTGTGTTTCATCAACACTCTGAAGGTCCAGAGATTACAGAATGCCTCCAGATGTGCTTCGGAAACTACTACTAGTCTTCCAGTAAACGATCAAATCGTAGACAGTTTAAGACATTACTATCATGGAGAAAAGTCCGCATGGTGCTTATTGTGTTCAATGCCGATTCAATTCTTGTGTTTCATCAACGCTCTGAAGGTCAGCAGATTAAAGAATGCCTCCAGAAGTGCTTCGGAAACTACTACTAGTCTTCCAGTGAATGATCAAAGCGTTGACGCTTTAAGACATTACTCCCATGGAGAAAATTCCTCATGGTGCTTATTGTGTTCAATGCGGATGCAATTTTTGTGTTTCATCAACACTCTGAAGGTCCACAGATTACAGAATGCATCCGGATGTGCTTCAGAAACTACTACTAGCCTTCCAGTGTACGATCAAAGCGTAGACAGTTTAAGACATTAAACCCATGGAGAAAAGTCCACATTGTGTTTATTGTGTTCAATGCCGATGCAATTTTTGTGTTTCATCAATACTCTGAAGGTCCACAGATTATAGAATGCTTCCAGATGTGCTTCGGAAACTACTACTAGTCTTCCTGTGTACGATCAAATCGTAGACAGTTTATGACATTACTCCCATGGAGAAAAGTCCGCATGGTGCTTATTGTGTTCAATGCCGATGCAATTTTTGTGTTTCATCAACACTCTGAAGGTCCACAGATTACAGAATGCATCCAGATATGCTTTGGAAACTACTACAAGTCTTCCAGGGAACGATCAAAGCGTAGGCAGTTTAAGACATTACTCCCATGGAGAGAAGTCGGCATGGTGCTTATTGTGTTCAAAGCCGATGCAATTTTTTGTATTTCGTCAACACTCTGAAGGTCCACAGATTACAGAATACATCCAGATGTGCTTCGGTAACTACTGCTAGTCTTCCAGTGTACGATCAAAGCCTAGACAGTTTAAGACATTACTCCCATGGAGAAAAGTCCGCATGGTGCTTATTGTGTTCAATGCCAATAAATTTTTGTGCTTCATCAACACTCTGAAGGTTTACAGATTACAGAATGCATCCAGATGTGCTTCGGAAACTACTACTAGTCTTCCACTGAACGATCAAAGCGTAGACAGTTTAAGACATTACTATCATGGAGAAAAGTCCGCATGGTGCTTATTGTGTTCAATGCCGATTCAATTCCTGTGTTTCATCAACACTCTAAAGGTCCAGTGATTACAGAATGCCTCCAGATGTGCTTCGGAAATTACTACTAGTCTTCCAGTGAACGATCAAAGCGTAGATAGTTTAAGACATTACTATCATGGAGAAAAGTCCGCATGGTGCATATTGTGTTCAATGCCGATGCAATTTTTGTGTTTCATCAACACTCTGAAGGTCCACAGATTACAGAATGCATCCGGATGTGCTTCAGAAACTACTACTAGACTTCCAGTGTTCGATCAAAGCTTAGACAGTTTAAGACATTTAACCCATTGAGAAAAGTCCACATTGTGCTTCTTGTGCTCAATGCCGATGCAATTTTTGTGTTTCATCAATACTCTGAAGGTCCACAGATTATTGAATGCTTCCAGAAGTGCTTCAGAAACTACTACTAGTCTTATAGTGTACGATCAAATCGTAGACAGTTTAAGACATTACTCCCATGGAGAAAAGACCGCATGGTGCTTATTGTGTTCAATGCCGATAAATTTTTGTGTTTCATCAACACTCTGAAGGTCCACAGATTACAGAATGCATCCAGATGTGCTTCGGAAACTACTACTAGTATTCCACTGAACGATCAAAGCGTAGGCAGTTTAAGGCATTACTCCCATGGAGAAAAGTCCCATGGTGCTTATTGTGTTCAATGCCGATGCAATTTCTGTGTTTCGTCAACACTCTGAAGGTCCACAGATTACAGAATGCATCCAGATGTGCATCGGAAACTACTACTAGTCTTCCAGTGAACGATCAAAGCGTAGACAGTTTAAGACACTACTCCCATGGAGAAAAGTCCCATGGTGCTTATTGTTTTCAATGCCGATGCAATTTCTGTGTTTCATCAACACTCTGTAGGTCCAGAGATTACAGAATGCCTCCAGATGTGTTTCGGAAACTACTACTAGTCTTCCAGTGAACGATCAAAGCGTAGACAGTTTAAGACATTACTATCATGGAGAAAAGTGCGCATGGTGCTTATTGTGTTCAATGCCGATTCAATTCCTGTGTTTCATCAACACTCTGAAGGTCCACAGATTAAAGAATGCCTCCAGAAGTGCCTCGGAAACTACTACTAGTCTTCCAGTGAACGATCAAAGCGTAGACACTTTAAGACATTACTCCCATGGAGAAAATTCCGCATGGTGCATATTGTGTTCAATGCCGATGCAATTTTTGTGTTTCATCAACACTCTGAAGGTCCACAGATTACAGAATGCATCCAGATGTGCCTCAGAAACTACTACTAGTCTTCCAGTGTACGATCAAAGCGTAGACAGTTTAAGACTTTAAACCCATGGAGAAAAGTCCGCATGGTGCTTATTGTGTTCAAAGCCGATGCAAATTTGTGTTTCATCAATACTCTGAAGGTCCACAGATTATAGAATGCTTCCAGATGTGCTTCAGAAACTACTACTAGTCTTATAGTGTACGATCAAATCGTAGACAGTTTAAGACATTACTCCCATGGAGAAAAGTCGGCATGGTGCTTATTGTGTTCAATGCCGATAAATTTTTATGTTTCATCAACACTCTGAAGGTCCACAGATTACAGAATGCATCCAGATGTGCTTCGGAAAGTACTACTAGTCTTCCACTGAACGATCAAAGTGTAGGCAGTTTAAGACATTACTCCCATTGGAGAAAAGTCCGCATGGTGTTTATTGTGTTCATTGCCGATGAATTTTTGTGTGTCATCAACACTCTGAAGGTCACAGATTACAGAATGCATCCAGATGTGCTTCGGAAACTACTACTAGTCTTCCACTGAACGATCAAAGTGTAGACAATTTAAGACATTACTCCCATGGAGAAAAGTCCCATGGTGCTTATTGTGATCAATGCCGATGCAATTTTTGTGTTTCATCAACACTCTGAAGGTTCACAGACTACAGAATGCCTCCAGATGTGCTTCGGAAAAGTACTTCTAGTCTTCCAGGGAACGATCAAAGCGTAGACAGTTTGAGACATTACTCCCATGGAGAAAAGACCACATGGGGCTTATTGTGTTCAAAGCTGATGCAATTTTTGTGTTTCATCAACACACTGATATCCCACAGGTTATAGAATGCATCCAGATGTGAATTGGAAACTACTGCTAGTCTTCCAGTGTACGATCAAAGCGTAGACATTATAAGACATTACTCCCATGGAGAAAAGTCAGCATGGTGCATATTGTGTTCAATGCCGATTCAATATCTGTGTTTCATCAACACTCTGAAGGTCCACAGATTACGGAATGCATCCAGATGTGCATCGGAAACCTACTACTAGTCTTCCAGTGAACGATCAAAGCGTAGACAGTTTAAGACTATTACTCCCATGGAGAAAAGTCCGCATGGTGCTTATTGTGTTCAAAGCCGATGCAATTTTTGTGTTTCATCAACACCCTGATTGTCCACAGATTGCAGAATGCATCAAGATGTGCATCGGAAACTACTACTAGTCTTCCAGTGAACGTTCAAAGCGTGGACACTTTAAGACACTACTCCCATCGAGAAAAGTCCTCATGGTGCTTATTGTTTTCAATGCCGATGCAATTTTTGTGTTTCATCAACACTCTGAAGGGCCACAGATTACAGAATCCCTCCAGATGTGCTTCAGAAACTACTACTAGTCTTATAGTGTACGATCAAATCGTAGACAGTTTAAGACATTACTCCCATGGAGAAAAGTCGGCATGGTGCTTATTGCGTTCAATGCCGATAAATTTTTATGTTTCATCAACTCTCTGAAGGTCCACAGATTACAGAATGCATCCAGATGTGCTTCGGAAAGTACTACTTGTCTTCCACTGAACGATCAAAGTGTAGGCAGTTTAAGACATTACTCCCATGGAGAAAAGTCCCATGGTGCTTATTGTGTTTAATGCCGATGCAATTTCTGTGTTTCATCAACACTCTGAAGGTCCACTTATTACAGAATGCATCCAGATGTGCATCGGAAACTACTACTAGTCTTCCAGTGAACGATCAAAGCGTAGACAGTTTAAGACACTACTCCCATGGAGAAAAGGCCTCATGGTGCTTATTGTTTTCAATGCCGATGCAATTTTTGTGTTTCATCAACACTCTGAAGGTTCACAGATTACAGAATGCCTCCAGATGTGCTTCGGAAAAGTACTTCTAGTCTTCCAGGGAACGATCAAAGCGTAAACAGTTTGAGACATTACTCCCATGGAGAAAAGTCCACAAGGGGCTTATTGTGTTCAAAGGTGATGCAATTTTTGTGTTTCATCAACACACTGATATCCCACAGGTTACAGAATGCATCCAGATGTGAATTGGAAACTACTGCTAGTCTTCCAGTGTACGATCAAAGCGTAGACATTATAAGACATTACTCCCATGGAGAAAAGTCAGCATGGTGCATATTGTGTTCAATGCCGATGCAATTTTTGTGTTTCATCAATACTCTGAAGGTCCACAGATTATTGAATGCTTCCAGAAGTGCTTCAGAAACTACTACTAGTCTTATAGTGTACGATCAAATCGTAGACAGTTTAAGACATTACTCCCATGGAGAAAAGACCGCATGGTGCTTATTGTGTTCAATGCCGATAAATTTTTGTGTTTCATCAACACTCTGAAGGTCCACAGATTACAGAATGCATCCAGATGTGCTTCGGAAACTACTACTAGTATTCCACTGAACGATCAAAGCGTAGGCAGTTTAAGGCATTACTCCCATGGAGAAAAGTCCCATGGTGCTTATTGTGTTCAATGCCGATGCAATTTCTGTGTTTCGTCAACACTCTGAAGGTCCACAGATTACAGAATGCATCCAGATGTGCATCGGAAACTACTACTAGTCTTCCAGTGAACGATCAAAGCGTAGACAGTTTAAGACACTACTCCCATGGAGAAAAGTCCCATGGTGCTTATTGTTTTCAATGCCGATGCAATTTCTGTGTTTCATCAACACTCTGTAGGTCCAGAGATTACAGAATGCCTCCAGATGTGTTTCGGAAACTACTACTAGTCTTCCAGTGAACGATCAAAGTGTAGACAGTTTAAGACATTACTCCCATAAAGAAGAGTCCCATGGTGCATATTGTGTTCAATGCCGATGCAATTCTTGTGTTTCATCAACACTCTGAAGGTCCACAGATTACAGAATGCCTCCAGATGTGCTTCGGAAAAGTACTTCTAGTCTTCCAGGGAACGATCAAAGCGTAGACAGTATAAGACATTACTCCCATGGAGAAAAGTCCGCATGGTGCTTATTGTGTTCAATGCCGATTCAATTTCTGTGTTTCATCAACACTCTGAAGGTCCACAGATTACAGAATGCATCCAGATGTGCATCGGAAACTACTACTAGTCTTCCAGTGAACGATCAAAGCGTAGACAGTTTAAGACTATTACTCCCATGGAGAAAAGTCCGCAGGGGGCTTATTGTGTTCAAAGCCGATGCAATTTTTGTGTTTCATCAACACCCAGATTGTCCACAGATTGCAGAATGCATCCAGATGTGCATCGGAAACTACTACTAGTCTTCCAGTGAACGATCAAAGCGTAGACTCTTTAAGACACTACTCCCATGGAGAAAAGTCCTCATGGTGCTTATTGATTTCAATGCCGACGCAATTTTTGTGTTTCATCAACACTCTGAACGTCAACAGATTACAGAATCCCTCCAGATGTGCTTCAGAAACTATTACTAGTCTTCCAGTGTACGATCAAAGCGTAGACAGTTTAAGACATTACTCCCATGGAGAACAGTCGGCATGGTGCTTATTGTGTTCAATGCCGATGCAATTTTTGTGTTTCATCAACACTCTGAAGGTCCACAGATTACAGAATACATCCAGATGTGCTTCGGTAACTACTACTAGTCTTCCAGTGAACGATCAAAGCGTAGACAGTTTAAGACACTACTCCCATGGAGAAAAGTCGGCATGGTGCAAATTGTGTTCAATGCCGATTCAATTTTTTGTATTTCATCAACACACTGAAGGTCCACAGATTACAGAATACATCCAGATGTGCTTCGGTAACTGCTGCTAGTCTTCCAGTATACGACCAAAACGTAGACAGTTTATGACATTACTCCCATGGAGAAAAGTCCGCATGGTGCTTATTGTGTTCAATGCCGATGCAATTTCTGTGTTTCATCAACACTCTGAAGGTCCAGAGATTACAGAATGCCTCCAGATGTGCTTCGGAAACTACTACTAGTCTTCCAGTAAACGATCAAATCGTAGACAGTTTAAGACATTACTATCATGGAGAAAAGTCCGCATGGTGCTTATTGTGTTCAATGCCGATTCAATTCTTGTGTTTCATCAACGCTCTGAAGGTCAGCAGATTAAAGAATGCCTCCAGAAGTGCTTCGGAAACTACTACTAGTCTTCCAGTGAATGATCAAAGCGTTGACGCTTTAAGACATTACTCCCATGGAGAAAATTCCTCATGGTGCTTATTGTGTTCAATGCGGATGCAATTTTTGTGTTTCATCAACACTCTGAAGGTCCACAGATTACAGAATGCATCCGGATGTGCTTCAGAAACTACTACTAGCCTTCCAGTGTACGATCAAAGCGTAGACAGTTTAAGACATTAAACCCATGGAGAAAAGTCCACATTGTGTTTATTGTGTTCAATGCCGATGCAATTTTTGTGTTTCATCAATACTCTGAAGGTCCACAGATTATAGAATGCTTCCAGATGTGCTTCGGAAACTACTACTAGTCTTCCTGTGTACGATCAAATCGTAGACAGTTTATGACATTACTCCCATGGAGAAAAGTCCGCATGGTGCTTATTGTGTTCAATGCCGATGCAATTTTTGTGTTTCATCAACACTCTGAAGGTCCACAGATTACAGAATGCATCCAGATATGCTTTGGAAACTACTACAAGTCTTCCAGGGAACGATCAAAGCGTAGGCAGTTTAAGACATTACTCCCATGGAGAGAAGTCGGCATGGTGCTTATTGTGTTCAAAGCCGATGCAATTTTTTGTATTTCGTCAACACTCTGAAGGTCCACAGATTACAGAATACATCCAGATGTGCTTCGGTAACTACTGCTAGTCTTCCAGTGTACGATCAAAGCCTAGACAGTTTAAGACATTACTCCCATGGAGAAAAGTCCGCATGGTGCTTATTGTGTTCAATGCCAATAAATTTTTGTGCTTCATCAACACTCTGAAGGTTTACAGATTACAGAATGCATCCAGATGTGCTTCGGAAACTACTACTAGTCTTCCACTGAACGATCAAAGCGTAGACAGTTTAAGACATTACTATCATGGAGAAAAGTCCGCATGGTGCTTATTGTGTTCAATGCCGATTCAATTCCTGTGTTTCATCAACACTCTAAAGGTCCAGTGATTACAGAATGCCTCCAGATGTGCTTCGGAAATTACTACTAGTCTTCCAGTGAACGATCAAAGCGTAGATAGTTTAAGACATTACTATCATGGAGAAAAGTCCGCATGGTGCATATTGTGTTCAATGCCGATGCAATTTTTGTGTTTCATCAACACTCTGAAGGTCCACAGATTACAGAATGCATCCGGATGTGCTTCAGAAACTACTACTAGACTTCCAGTGTTCGATCAAAGCTTAGACAGTTTAAGACATTTAACCCATTGAGAAAAGTCCACATTGTGCTTCTTGTGCTCAATGCCGATGCAATTTTTGTGTTTCATCAATACTCTGAAGGTCCACAGATTATTGAATGCTTCCCGAAGTGCTTCAGAAACTACTACTAGTCTTATAGTGTACGATCAAATCGTAGACAGTTTAAGACATTACTCCCATGGAGAAAAGACCGCATGGTGCTTATTGTGTTCAATGCCGATAAATTTTTGTGTTTCATCAACACTCTGAAGGTCCACAGATTACAGAATGCATCCAGATGTGCTTCGGAAACTACTACTAGTATTCCACTGAACGATCAAAGCGTAGGCAGTTTAAGGCATTACTCCCATGGAGAAAAGTCCCATGGTGCTTATTGTGTTCAATGCCGATGCAATTTCTGTGTTTCGTCAACACTCTGAAGGTCCACAGATTACAGAATGCATCCAGATGTGCATCGGAAACTACTACTAGTCTTCCAGTGAACGATCAAAGCGTAGACAGTTTAAGACACTACTCCCATGGAGAAAAGTCCCATGGTGCTTATTGTTTTCAATGCCGATGCAATTTCTGTGTTTCATCAACACTCTGTAGGTCCAGAGATTACAGAATGCCTCCAGATGTGTTTCGGAAACTACTACTAGTCTTCCAGTGAACGATCAAAGCGTAGACAGTTTAAGACATTACTATCATGGAGAAAAGTGCGCATGGTGCTTATTGTGTTCAATGCCGATTCAATTCCTGTGTTTCATCAACACTCTGAAGGTCCACAGATTAAAGAATGCCTCCAGAAGTGCCTCGGAAACTACTACTAGTCTTCCAGTGAACGATCAAAGCGTAGACACTTTAAGACATTACTCCCATGGAGAAAATTCCGCATGGTGCATATTGTGTTCAATGCCGATGCAATTTTTGTGTTTCATCAACACTCTGAAGGTCCACAGATTACAGAATGCATCCAGATGTGCCTCAGAAACTACTACTAGTCTTCCAGTGTACGATCAAAGCGTAGACAGTTTAAGACTTTAAACCCATGGAGAAAAGTCCGCATGGTGCTTATTGTGTTCAAAGCCGATGCAAATTTGTGTTTCATCAATACTCTGAAGGTCCACAGATTATAGAATGCTTCCAGATGTGCTTCAGAAACTACTACTAGTCTTATAGTGTACGATCAAATCGTAGACAGTTTAAGACATTACTCCCATGGAGAAAAGTCGGCATGGTGCTTATTGTGTTCAATGCCGATAAATTTTTATGTTTCATCAACACTCTGAAGGTCCACAGATTACAGAATGCATCCAGATGTGCTTCGGAAAGTACTACTAGTCTTCCACTGAACGATCAAAGTGTAGGCAGTTTAAGACATTACTCCCATTGGAGAAAAGTCCGCATGGTGTTTATTGTGTTCATTGCCGATGAATTTTTGTGTGTCATCAACACTCTGAAGGTCACAGATTACAGAATGCATCCAGATGTGCTTCGGAAACTACTACTAGTCTTCCACTGAACGATCAAAGTGTAGACAATTTAAGACATTACTCCCATGGAGAAAAGTCCCATGGTGCTTATTGTGATCAATGCCGATGCAATTTTTGTGTTTCATCAACACTCTGAAGGTTCACAGACTACAGAATGCCTCCAGATGTGCTTCGGAAAAGTACTTCTAGTCTTCCAGGGAACGATCAAAGCGTAGACAGTTTGAGACATTACTCCCATGGAGAAAAGACCACATGGGGCTTATTGTGTTCAAAGCTGATGCAATTTTTGTGTTTCATCAACACACTGATATCCCACAGGTTATAGAATGCATCCAGATGTGAATTGGAAACTACTGCTAGTCTTCCAGTGTACGATCAAAGCGTAGACATTATAAGACATTACTCCCATGGAGAAAAGTCAGCATGGTGCATATTGTGTTCAATGCCGATTCAATATCTGTGTTTCATCAACACTCTGAAGGTCCACAGATTACGGAATGCATCCAGATGTGCATCGGAAACCTACTACTAGTCTTCCAGTGAACGATCAAAGCGTAGACAGTTTAAGACTATTACTCCCATGGAGAAAAGTCCGCATGGTGCTTATTGTGTTCAAAGCCGATGCAATTTTTGTGTTTCATCAACACCCTGATTGTCCACAGATTGCAGAATGCATCAAGATGTGCATCGGAAACTACTACTAGTCTTCCAGTGAACGTTCAAAGCGTGGACACTTTAAGACACTACTCCCATCGAGAAAAGTCCTCATGGTGCTTATTGTTTTCAATGCCGATGCAATTTTTGTGTTTCATCAACACTCTGAAGGGCCACAGATTACAGAATCCCTCCAGATGTGCTTCAGAAACTACTACTAGTCTTATAGTGTACGATCAAATCGTAGACAGTTTAAGACATTACTCCCATGGAGAAAAGTCGGCATGGTGCTTATTGCGTTCAATGCCGATAAATTTTTATGTTTCATCAACTCTCTGAAGGTCCACAGATTACAGAATGCATCCAGATGTGCTTCGGAAAGTACTACTTGTCTTCCACTGAACGATCAAAGTGTAGGCAGTTTAAGACATTACTCCCATGGAGAAAAGTCCCATGGTGCTTATTGTGTTTAATGCCGATGCAATTTCTGTGTTTCATCAACACTCTGAAGGTCCACTTATTACAGAATGCATCCAGATGTGCATCGGAAACTACTACTAGTCTTCCAGTGAACGATCAAAGCGTAGACAGTTTAAGACACTACTCCCATGGAGAAAAGGCCTCATGGTGCTTATTGTTTTCAATGCCGATGCAATTTTTGTGTTTCATCAACACTCTGAAGGTTCACAGATTACAGAATGCCTCCAGATGTGCTTCGGAAAAGTACTTCTAGTCTTCCAGGGAACGATCAAAGCGTAAACAGTTTGAGACATTACTCCCATGGAGAAAAGTCCACAAGGGGCTTATTGTGTTCAAAGGTGATGCAATTTTTGTGTTTCATCAACACACTGATATCCCACAGGTTACAGAATGCATCCAGATGTGAATTGGAAACTACTGCTAGTCTTCCAGTGTACGATCAAAGCGTAGACATTATAAGACATTACTCCCATGGAGAAAAGTCAGCATGGTGCATATTGTGTTCAATGCCGATTCAATATCTGTGTTTCATCAACACTCTGTAGGTCCACAGATTACGGAATGCATCCAGATGTGCATCGGAAACCTACTACTAGTCTTCCAGTGAACGATCAAAGCGTAGACAGTTTAAGACTATTACTCCCATGGAGAAAAGTCCGCATGGTGCTTATTGTGTTCAATGCCGATAAATTTTTATGTTTCATCAACACTCTGAAGGTCCACAGATTACAGAATGCATCCAGATGTGCTTCGGAAAGTACTACTAGTCTTCCACTGAACGATCAAAGTGTAGGCAGTTTAAGACATTACTCCCATTGGAGAAAAGTCCGCATGGTGTTTATTGTGTTCATTGCCGATGAATTTTTGTGTGTCATCAACACTCTGAAGGTCACAGATTACAGAATGCATCCAGATGTGCTTCGGAAACTACTACTAGTCTTCCACTGAACGATCAAAGTGTAGACAATTTAAGACATTACTCCCATGGAGAAAAGTCCCATGGTGCTTATTGTGATCAATGCCGATGCAATTTTTGTGTTTCATCAACACTCTGAAGGTTCACAGACTACAGAATGCCTCCAGATGTGCTTCGGAAAAGTACTTCTAGTCTTCCAGGGAACGATCAAAGCGTAGACAGTTTGAGACATTACTCCCATGGAGAAAAGACCACATGGGGCTTATTGTGTTCAAAGCTGATGCAATTTTTGTGTTTCATCAACACACTGATATCCCACAGGTTATAGAATGCATCCAGATGTGAATTGGAAACTACTGCTAGTCTTCCAGTGTACGATCAAAGCGTAGACATTATAAGACATTACTCCCATGGAGAAAAGTCAGCATGGTGCATATTGTGTTCAATGCCGATTCAATATCTGTGTTTCATCAACACTCTGAAGGTCCACAGATTACGGAATGCATCCAGATGTGCATCGGAAACCTACTACTAGTCTTCCAGTGAACGATCAAAGCGTAGACAGTTTAAGACTATTACTCCCATGGAGAAAAGTCCGCATGGTGCTTATTGTGTTCAAAGCCGATGCAATTTTTGTGTTTCATCAACACCCTGATTGTCCACAGATTGCAGAATGCATCAAGATGTGCATCGGAAACTACTACTAGTCTTCCAGTGAACGTTCAAAGCGTGGACACTTTAAGACACTACTCCCATCGAGAAAAGTCCTCATGGTGCTTATTGTTTTCAATGCCGATGCAATTTTTGTGTTTCATCAACACTCTGAAGGGCCACAGATTACAGAATCCCTCCAGATGTGCTTCAGAAACTACTACTAGTCTTATAGTGTACGATCAAATCGTAGACAGTTTAAGACATTACTCCCATGGAGAAAAGTCGGCATGGTGCTTATTGCGTTCAATGCCGATAAATTTTTATGTTTCATCAACTCTCTGAAGGTCCACAGATTACAGAATGCATCCAGATGTGCTTCGGAAAGTACTACTTGTCTTCCACTGAACGATCAAAGTGTAGGCAGTTTAAGACATTACTCCCATGGAGAAAAGTCCCATGGTGCTTATTGTGTTTAATGCCGATGCAATTTCTGTGTTTCATCAACACTCTGAAGGTCCACTTATTACAGAATGCATCCAGATGTGCATCGGAAACTACTACTAGTCTTCCAGTGAACGATCAAAGCGTAGACAGTTTAAGACACTACTCCCATGGAGAAAAGGCCTCATGGTGCTTATTGTTTTCAATGCCGATGCAATTTTTGTGTTTCATCAACACTCTGAAGGTTCACAGATTACAGAATGCCTCCAGATGTGCTTCGGAAAAGTACTTCTAGTCTTCCAGGGAACGATCAAAGCGTAAACAGTTTGAGACATTACTCCCATGGAGAAAAGTCCACAAGGGGCTTATTGTGTTCAAAGGTGATGCAATTTTTGTGTTTCATCAACACACTGATATCCCACAGGTTACAGAATGCATCCAGATGTGAATTGGAAACTACTGCTAGTCTTCCAGTGTACGATCAAAGCGTAGACATTATAAGACATTACTCCCATGGAGAAAAGTCAGCATGGTGCATATTGTGTTCAATGCCGATTCAATATCTGTGTTTCATCAACACTCTGTAGGTCCACAGATTACGGAATGCATCCAGATGTGCATCGGAAACCTACTACTAGTCTTCCAGTGAACGATCAAAGCGTAGACAGTTTAAGACTATTACTCCCATGGAGAAAAGTCCGCATGGTGCTTATTGTGTTCAAAGCCGATGCAATTTTTCTGTTTCATCAACACCCTGATTGTCCACAGATTGCAGAATGCATCAAGATGTGCATCGGAAACTACTACTAGTCTTCCAGTGAACGATCAAAGCGTGGACACTTTAAGACACTACTCCCATCGAGAAAAGTCCTCATGGTGCTTATTGTTTTCAATGCCGATGCAATTTTTGTGTTTCATCAACACTCTGAAGGGCCACAGATTACAGAATCCCTCCAGATGTGCTTCAGAAACTACTACTAGTCTTCCAGTGTACGATCAAAGCGTAGACAGTTTAAGACATTACTCCCATGGAGAAAAGTCGTCATGGTGCTTATTGTGTTCAATGCCGTTGCAATTTTTGTGTTTCATCAACACTCTATAGGTCCATAGATTACAGAATACATCCAGATGTGCTTCGGAAACTACTAGTAGTCTTCGAGTATACGATCAAAGCTTAGACAGTTTAAGACATTACTCCCATGGAGAAAAGTCGGCATGGTGCATATTGTTTTCAATGCCGATGATATTTTTTGTATTTCATCAACACTCTGAAGGTCCACAGATTATAGAATACATCCAGATGTGCTTCGGTAACTACTGCTAGTCTTCCAGTGTACGATCAAAACGTAGACAGTTTAAGACATTACTCAAATGGAGAAAAGTCCGCATGGTGCTTATTGTGTTCAAAGCCGATGCAATTTCTGTGTTTCATGAACACTCTGAAGTTCAGCAGATTAATGAATGCCTCCAGAAGTGCTTCGGAAACTACTACTAGTCTTCCAGTGAATGATCAAAGCGTTGACGCTTTAAGACATTACTCCCATGGAGAAAAGTCCACATTGTGCTTATTGTGTTCAATGGCGATGCAATTTTTGTGTTTCATCAATACTCTGAAGGTCCACAGATGATAGAATGCTTCCAGATGTGCTTCGGAAACTACTACTAGTCTTCCAGTGTACGATCAAATCGTAGACAGTTTATGACATTACTAACATGGAGAAAAGTCCGCATGGTGCTTATTGTGTTCAATGCCGATGCAATTTTTGTGTTTCATCAACACTCTGAAGGTCCACAGATACAGAAATCATCCAGATGTGCTTCGGAAACTACTACTAGTCTGCCACTGAACGATCAAAGTGTAGACAGTTTATGACATTACTCCCATGGAGACAAGTCCCACGGTGCTTATTGTGTTCAATGCCGATGCAATTTCTGTGTTTCATCAACTCTCTGAAGGTCCACAGATTACAGAATGCCTCCACATGTGCATCGGAAACTACTACTAGTCTTCCAGGGAACGATCAAGTCGTAGACAGCTTAAGACATTACTCCCATGGAGAAAAGTCCGCATGGTGCTAATTGTGTTCAATGCCGATGCAATTTATGTGTTTCATCAACACTCTGAAGGTCCACAGATTACAGAATGCCTCCAGATGTGTTTCGGAAACTACTACTAGTCTTCCAGTGTACGATCAAAGCGTAGACAGTTTAAGACACTACTCCCATGGAGAAAAGTTCGCATGGTGCTTATTGTGTTAAATGCCGATGCAATTTTTGTGTTTCATCAACACTCTGAAGGTCCACAGATTACAGAATGCCTCCAGATGTGCTTCGGAAACTACTTCTAGTCTTCCAGGGAACGATCAAAGCGTAGACAGTTTTAGACATTACTCCCATGGAGAAAAGTCCACATGGTTCTTATTGTGTTCAAAGCTGATGCAATTTTTGTGTTTCATCAACACACTGATATTCCACAGATTACAGAATGCATCCAGATGTGAATTGGAAACTACTACTAGTCTTCCAGTGTACGATCAAATCGTAGACAGTTTAAGACACTACTCACCATGGAGAAAAGTCCGCATGTTGCTTATTGTTTTCAGTGCCGATGCAATTTTTGTGTTTCATCAACACTCAGAAGGTCCACAGATTACAGAATGCCTCCAGATGTGCTTCGGAAACTACTGCTAGTCTTCCAGTGTACGATCAAAACGTAGACAGTATAAGACATTACTCCCATGGAGAAAAGTCCGCATGGTGCTTATTGTGTTCAATGCCGATTCAATAACTGTGTTTCATCAACACTCTGAAGGTCCACAGATTACAGAATGCATCCAGATGTGCATCGGAAACTACTACTTGTCTTCCAGTGAACGATCAAAGCGTAGACAGTTTAAGACTATTACTCTCATGGAGAAAAGTCCGCATTGTGCTTATTGTGTTCAATGCCGATGCAATCTCTGTGTTTCATCAACACTCTGAAAGTCCTTAGATTTCAGAATGCATCCAGATGTGCTTCGGAAACTACTACTAGTCTTCCAGGGAACGATCAAAGCGTAGACAGTTTAACACACTACTCCCATGGAGAAACGTTCGCATGGTGCTTATTGTGTTCAATGCCGATGCAATATCTGTGTTTCATTAACACTCTGAAGGTCCACAGAGTACAGAATGCATCCAGATGTGCTTCAGAAACTACTACTAGTCTTCCAGGAAAATATCAAAGCGTAGGCAGATTAAGACATTACTCCCATGGAGAAAAGTCCGCATGGTGCTTAATGTGTTCAATGCCGATGCAATTTCTGTGTTTCATCAACACTCTGAAGGTCCACAAATGACAGAAGGCCTCCAGATGTGCTTCGGAAACTACTGCTAGTCTTCGAGTGAACGATCACAGCGTAGACAGTTTAAGACATTACACTCATGGAGAAAAGTCCTCATGGTGCTTATTGTTTTGAATGCCGATGCAATTTTTGTGTTTCATCATCACTCTGAAGGTCCAGAGATTACAGAATGCCTCCAGATGTGCTTCGTAAACTACTACTAGTGTTCCTGTGTACAATCTAGCCGTAGACCGTTTAAGACATTACTCCCATGGAGAAAAGTCCGCATGGTGCTTATTGTGTTCAATGCCGATGCAGTTTTTGTGTTTGATCAACACTCTGAACGTCCACAGATTGCAGAATGCCTCCAGATGTGCTTCGGAAGCTACTACTAGTCTTCCAGGGACCGATCAAAGCGTAGGCAGTTTGAGACATTACTCCCATGGAGATAAGTCCGCATTGAGCTTATCGTGTTCAATGCCGATGCAAGTTTTGTGTTTCATCAATACTCTGAAGGTCCACAGATTACAGAATGCTTCCAGATGTTCTTCGGAAACTACTACTACTCTTCCAGTGTACGATGAAATTGTAGACAGTTTAAGACATTACTCCCATGGAGAAAAGTCTGCATGGTGCTTATGATGTTCTATACCGATGCAATTTCTTTGTTTCATCAACGCTCTGAAGGTCCACAGATTACAGAATGCCTCCACATGTGCTTCGGAAACTACTACTAGTCTTCCAGTGTACAATCAATGCGTAGACCATTTAAGACATTACTCCCATGGAGAAGAGTCCGCATGGTGCTTATTGTGTTCAATGCCGATGCAGTTTTTGTGTTTCATCAACAGTCTGAACGTCCACAGTTTACAAAATGCCTCCAGATGTGCTTCGGAAACTACTTCTAATCTTCCAGGGAACGATCAAAGCGTAGACAGTTTGAGACATTACTCCCACGGAGAAAAGTTCGCATGGTGCTTATTGTGTTCAATGCCGAAGCAATTTCTGTGTTTCATCAACTCTCTGAAGTCCCACAGAATACAGAATGCCTCCAGATGTGCTTCGGAAACTACTACTAGTCTGCCAGGGAACGATAAAAGAGTAGACAGCTTAAGACTTTACACCCATGGAGAAAAGTCCGCATGGTGCTTATTGTGTTCAATGCCGATGCAATTTCTGTGTTTCATCAACACTCGGAAGGTCCACTGATTACAAAATGCCTCCAGATGTGCTTCGGAAACTACTACTAGTCTTCCAGGGAAAGATCAAAGCGTAGACAGTTTAAGACATTACTCCCATGGAGAAAAGTCCGCATGGTGCTTATTGTATTCAATGCCGATGCAATTTCTGTGTTTAATCCTCACTCTGAAAGTCCACAGATTACAGATTGCCTCCAGATGTGCTTCAGAAACTACTACTAGTCTACCAGTGAACGATCAAGGCGTAGACAGTTTAAGACATTACTCCCATGGAGAAAAGTCCGCATGGTGCTTATTGTGTTCAATGCCGATTCAATTTCTGTGTTTCATCAACAATCTGAAGGTCCACAGATTACAGAATGCCTCCAGATATGCTTCGGAAACTACTACTAGCCTTCGAGTGTACGAACAAAGAGTAGACAGTATAATTCATTACTCCCATGGAGAAAAGTCCGCATAGTGCTTATTGTGTTGAATGCTGATGTAATGTTTGTGTTTCATCAACACTCTGAAGGTCCACAGACTACAGAATGCCTCCAGATGTGCTTCGGAAACTACTACTACTCTTCCAGGGAACGGTCAAAGCGTAGACAGTTTGAGACATTACTCCCATTGAGAAAAGTCCACATGGTGCTTATTGTGTTCAAAGCCGATGCAATATTTGTGTTTCATCAACACCCTGTTTGTCCACAGATTACAGAATGCATCCAGATGTGCATTGGAATCTACTACTAGTCTTCAAGTGAACGATCAAAGCGTGGACACTTTAAGACACTAATCCCATGGAGAAAAGTCCTCATGGTGCATATTGTGTTCAATGCCGATGCAATTTTTGTGTTTCATCAACACTCTGAAGGTCCACAGATTACAGAATACATCCAGATGTGCTTCGGAAACTACTAGTAGTCTTCTAGTATACGATCAAAGCTTAGACAGTTTAAGACATTACTCCCATGGAGAAAAGTCGGCATGGTGCATATTGTGTTCAATGCCGATGCAATTTATTGTATTTCATCAACACTCTGAAGGTCCACAGAATACAGAATACATCCAGATGTGCTTCGGTAACTACTGCTAGTCTTCTAGTGTACGATCAAAACGTAGACAGTTTAAGACATTTGTCCCATGGAGAGAAGTCCGCATGGTGCTTATTGTGTTCAAAGCCGATGCAATTTCTGTGTTTCATCAACACTCTGAAGGTCCAGAGATTACAGAATGCCTCCAGATGTGCTTCGGAAACTACTACTAGTCTTCCAGTGAACGATCAAAGCGTAGACAGTTTAAGACATTACTATCATGGAGAAAAGTCCGCATGGTGCTTATTGTGTTCAATGCCGATTCAATTCCTGTGTTTCATCAACACTCTGAAGGTCCACAGATACAGAATGCATCCAGATGTGCTTCGGAAACTACTACTAGTCTGCCACTGAACGATCAAAGTGTAGACAGTTTAAGACATTACTCCCATGGAGAAAAGTCCCATGGTGCTTATTGTGTTCTATGCCGATGCAATTTCTGTGTTTCATCAACACTCTGAAGGTCCACAGATTACAGAATGCCTCCAGATGTGCATCGGAAACTACTACTAGTCTTCCAGGGATCGATCAAGTCGTAGACAGCTTAAGACATTACTCCCATGGAGAAAAGTCCGCATGGTGCAAATTGTGTTCAATGCCGATGCAATTTATGTGTTTCATCAACACTCTGAAGGTCCACAGATTACAGAATGCCTCCAGATGTGCTTCGGAAACTACTACTAGTCTTCCAGTGTACGATCAAAGCGTAGACAGTTTAAGACACTACTCCCATGGAGAAAAGTTCGCATGGTGCTTATTGTGTTCAATGCCGATGCAATTTTTGTGTTTCATCAACACTCTGAAGGTCCACAGATTACAGAATGCCTCCAGATGTGCTTCGGAAACTACTTCTAGTCTTCCAGGGAACGATCAAAGCGTAGACAGTTTGAGACATTACTCCCATGGAGAAAAGTCCACATGGTTCTTATTGTGTTCAAAGCTGATGCAATTTTTGTGTTTCATCAACACACTGATATTCCACAGATTACAGAATGCATCCAGATGTGAATTGGAAACTACTACTAGTCTTCCAGTGAACGATCAAATCGTAGACAGTTTAAGACACTACTCACCATGGAGAAAAGTCCGCATGGTGCTTATTGTTTTCAGTGCCGATGCAATTTTTGTGTTTCATCAACACTCAGAAGGTCCACAGATTACAGAATGCCTCCAGATGTGCTTCGGAAACTACTACTAGTCTTCCAGTGTACGATCAAAGCGTAGACAGTATAAGACATTACTCCCATGGAGAAAAGTCCGCATGGTGCTTATTGTGTTCAATGCCGATTCAATATCTGTGTTTCATCAACACTCTGAAGGTCCACAGATTACAGAATGCCTCCACATGTGCTTCGGAAACTACTACTAGTCTTCCAGTGTACAATCAATGCGTAGACCATTTAAGACATTACTCCCATGGAGAAGAGTCCGCATGGTGCTTATTGTGTTCAATGCCGATGCAGTTTTTGTGTTTCATCAACAGTCTGAACGTCCACAGTTTACAAAATGCCTCCAGATGTGCTTCGGAAACTACTTCTAATCTTCCAGGGAACGATCAAAGCGTAGACAGTTTGAGACATTACTCCCACGGAGAAAAGTTCGCATGGTGCTTATTGTGTTCAATGCCGAAGCAATTTCTGTGTTTCATCAACTCTCTGAAGTCCCACAGAATACAGAATGCCTCCAGATGTGCTTCGGAAACTACTACTAGTCTGCCAGGGAACGATAAAAGAGTAGACAGCTTAAGACTTTACACCCATGGAGAAAAGTCCGCATGGTGCTTATTGTGTTCAATGCCGATGCAATTTCTGTGTTTCATCAACACTCGGAAGGTCCACTGATTACAAAATGCCTCCAGATGTGCTTCGGAAACTACTACTAGTCTTCCAGGGAAAGATCAAAGCGTAGACAGTTTAAGACATTACTCCCATGGAGAAAAGTCCGCATGGTGCTTATTGTATTCAATGCCGATGCAATTTCTGTGTTTAATCCTCACTCTGAAAGTCCACAGATTACAGATTGCCTCCAGATGTGCTTCAGAAACTACTACTAGTCTACCAGTGAACGATCAAGGCGTAGACAGTTTAAGACATTACTCCCATGGAGAAAAGTCCGCATGGTGCTTATTGTGTTCAATGCCGATTCAATTTCTGTGTTTCATCAACAATCTGAAGGTCCACAGATTACAGAATGCCTCCAGATATGCTTCGGAAACTACTACTAGCCTTCGAGTGTACGAACAAAGAGTAGACAGTATAATTCATTACTCCCATGGAGAAAAGTCCGCATAGTGCTTATTGTGTTGAATGCTGATGTAATGTTTGTGTTTCATCAACACTCTGAAGGTCCACAGACTACAGAATGCCTCCAGATGTGCTTCGGAAACTACTACTACTCTTCCAGGGAACGGTCAAAGCGTAGACAGTTTGAGACATTACTCCCATTGAGAAAAGTCCACATGGTGCTTATTGTGTTCAAAGCCGATGCAATATTTGTGTTTCATCAACACCCTGTTTGTCCACAGATTACAGAATGCATCCAGATGTGCATTGGAATCTACTACTAGTCTTCAAGTGAACGATCAAAGCGTGGACACTTTAAGACACTAATCCCATGGAGAAAAGTCCTCATGGTGCATATTGTGTTCAATGCCGATGCAATTTTTGTGTTTCATCAACACTCTGAAGGTCCACAGATTACAGAATACATCCAGATGTGCTTCGGAAACTACTAGTAGTCTTCTAGTATACGATCAAAGCTTAGACAGTTTAAGACATTACTCCCATGGAGAAAAGTCGGCATGGTGCATATTGTGTTCAATGCCGATGCAATTTATTGTATTTCATCAACACTCTGAAGGTCCACAGAATACAGAATACATCCAGATGTGCTTCGGTAACTACTGCTAGTCTTCTAGTGTACGATCAAAACGTAGACAGTTTAAGACATTTGTCCCATGGAGAGAAGTCCGCATGGTGCTTATTGTGTTCAAAGCCGATGCAATTTCTGTGTTTCATCAACACTCTGAAGGTCCAGAGATTACAGAATGCCTCCAGATGTGCTTCGGAAACTACTACTAGTCTTCCAGTGAACGATCAAAGCGTAGACAGTTTAAGACATTACTATCATGGAGAAAAGTCCGCATGGTGCTTATTGTGTTCAATGCCGATTCAATTCCTGTGTTTCATCAACACTCTGAAGGTCCACAGATACAGAATGCATCCAGATGTGCTTCGGAAACTACTACTAGTCTGCCACTGAACGATCAAAGTGTAGACAGTTTAAGACATTACTCCCATGGAGAAAAGTCCCATGGTGCTTATTGTGTTCTATGCCGATGCAATTTCTGTGTTTCATCAACACTCTGAAGGTCCACAGATTACAGAATGCCTCCAGATGTGCATCGGAAACTACTACTAGTCTTCCAGGGATCGATCAAGTCGTAGACAGCTTAAGACATTACTCCCATGGAGAAAAGTCCGCATGGTGCAAATTGTGTTCAATGCCGATGCAATTTATGTGTTTCATCAACACTCTGAAGGTCCACAGATTACAGAATGCCTCCAGATGTGCTTCGGAAACTACTACTAGTCTTCCAGTGTACGATCAAAGCGTAGACAGTTTAAGACACTACTCCCATGGAGAAAAGTTCGCATGGTGCTTATTGTGTTCAATGCCGATGCAATTTTTGTGTTTCATCAACACTCTGAAGGTCCACAGATTACAGAATGCCTCCAGATGTGCTTCGGAAACTACTTCTAGTCTTCCAGGGAACGATCAAAGCGTAGACAGTTTGAGACATTACTCCCATGGAGAAAAGTCCACATGGTTCTTATTGTGTTCAAAGCTGATGCAATTTTTGTGTTTCATCAACACACTGATATTCCACAGATTACAGAATGCATCCAGATGTGAATTGGAAACTACTACTAGTCTTCCAGTGAACGATCAAATCGTAGACAGTTTAAGATCCTACTCACCATGGAGAAAAGTCCGCATGGTGCTTATTGTTTTCAGTGCCGATGCAATTTTTGTGTTTCATCAACACTCAGAAGGTCCACAGATTACAGAATGCCTCCAGATGTGCTTCGGAAACTACTACTAGTCTTCCAGTGTACGATCAAAGCGTAGACAGTATAAGACATTACTCCCATGGAGAAAAGTCCGCATGGTGCTTATTGTGTTCAATGCCGATTCAATATCTGTGTTTCATCAACACTCTGAAGGTCCACAGATTACAGAATGCATCCAGATGTGCATCGGAAACTAAAACTTGTCTTCCAGAGAACGATCAAAGCGTAGACAGTTTAAGACTATTACTCTCATGGAGAAAAGTCCGCTTGGTGCTTATTGTGTTCAATGCCGATGCAATCTCTGTGTTTCATCAACACTCTGAAAGTCCTTAGATTTCAGAATGCATCCAGATGTGCTTCGGAAACTACTACTAGTCTTCCAGGGAACGATCAAAGCGTAGACAGTTTAACACACTACTCCCATGGAGAAAAGTCCGCATGGTGCTTAATGTGTTCAATGCCGATGCAATTTCTGTGTTTCATCAACACTCTGAAGGTCCACAAATTACAGAAGGCCTCCAGATGTGCTTCGGAAACTACTGCTAGTCTTCCAGTGAACGATCACAGCGTAGACAGTTTAAGACATTACTCTCATGGAGAAAAGTCCTCATGGTGCTTATTGTTTTGAATGCCGATGCAATTTTTGTGTTTCATCAACACTCTGAAGGTCCAGAGATTACAGAATGCCTCCAGATGTGCTTCGTAAAATACTACTAGTCTTCCTGTGTACAATCTAGCCGTAGAACGTTTAAGACATTACTCCCATGGAGAAAAGTCCGCATGGTGCTTATTGTGTTCAATGCCGATGCAGTTTTTGTGTTTGATCAACACTCTGAACGTCCACAGATTGCAGAATGCCACCAGATGTGCTTCGGAAGCTACTACTAGTCTTCCAGGGACCGATCAAAGCGTAGACAGTTTGAGACATTACTCCCATGGAGATAAGTCCCCATTGGGCTTATTGTGTTCAATGCCGAGGCAATTTTTGTGTTTCATCAATACTCTGAAGGTCCACAGATTACAGAATGCTTCTAGAAGTTCTTCGGAAACTACTACTACTCTTCCAGTGTACGATCAAATCGTAGACAGTTTAAGACATTACTCCCATGGAGAAAAGTCTGCATGGTGCTTATGATGTTCTATACCGATGCAATTTCTGTGTTTCATCAACACTCTGAAGGTCCACAGATTACAGAATGCCTTCAGATGTGCTTCGGAAACTACTACTAGTCTTCCAGTGTACAATCAATGCGTAGACCATTTAAGACATTACTCCCATGGAGAAAAGTCCGCATGGTGCTTATTGTGTTCAATGCCGATGCAGTTTTTGTGTTTCATCAACAGTCTGAACGTCCACAGTTTACAAAATGCCTCCAGATGTGCTTCGGAAACTACTTCTAATCTTCCAGGGAACGATCAAAGCGTAGACAGTTTGAGACATTACTCCCACGGAGAAAAGTTCGCATGGTGCTTATTGTGTTCAATGACGATGCAATGTTTGTGTTTCATCAACACTCTGAAGGTCCACAGATTACAGAATGCATCCAGATGTGCTTCGGAAACTATTACTAGTCTTCCAGGGAACGATCAAAGCGTAGACAATTTAAGATATTACTCCCATGGAGAAAAGTCTGCATGTTGCTTATTGTGTTCAATGCCGATGCAATTTCTGTGTTTCATCAACACTCTGAAGGTCCACAGAATACAGAATGCATCCAGATGGGCTTCAGAAACTACTACTAGTCTTCCAGGAAACGATTAAAGCGTAGGCAGTTTAAGACATTACTCCCATGGAGAAAAGTCCGCATGGTGCTTATTGTGTTCAATGCCGATGAATTTTTGTGTTTCGCAACACTCTGAAGGTCCACAGGTTACAGAATGCATCCAGATGTGCTTCGGAATCTACTACTAGTCTTCCAGGGAACGATCAAAGTGTAGACAGTTTAAGATATTACTCCCATGGAGAAAAGTCCCATGGTGCTTATTGTGTTCAATGCCGATGCAATTTCTGTGTTTCATAAACTCTCTGAAGGCCCACAGATTACAGAATGCCTCCAGATGTGCTTCGGAAACTACTACTAGTCTGCCAGGGAACGATAAAAGAGCAGACATCTTAAGACTTTACACCCATGGAGAAAAGTCCGCATGGTGCTTATTGTGTTCAATGCCGATGCAATTTCTGTGTTTCATCAACACTCGGAAGGTCCACTGATTACAAAATGCCTCCAGATGTGCTTCGGAAACTACTACTAGTCTTCCAGGGAAAGATCAAAGCGTAGACAGTTTAAGACATTACTCCCATGGAGAAAAGTCCGCATTGTGCTTATTGTGTTCAATGCCGATGCAATTTCTGTGTTTCATGCTCACTCTGAAGGTCCACAGATTACAGATTGCCTCCAGATGTGCTCCAGAAACTACTACTAGTCTTCCAGTGAACGATCAAGGCGTAGACAGTTTAAGACATTACTCCCATGGAGAAAAGTCCGCATGGTGCTTATTGTGTTCAATGCCAATGCAATTTTTGTGTTTCATCAACACTCTGAAGGTCCACAGATTACAGAATACATCCAGATGTGCTTCGGAAACTACTAGTAGTCTTCTAGTATACGATCAAAGCTTAGACAGTTTAAGACATTACTCCCATGGAGAAATGTCGGCATGGTGCATATTGTGTTCAATGCCGATGCAATTTTTTGTATTTCATCAACACTCTGAAGGTCCACAGATTACAGAATACATCCAGATGTGCTTCGGTAACTACTGCTAGTCTTCCAGTGTACGATCAAAACGTAGACAGTTTAAGACATTAGTCCCATGGAGAGAAGTCCGCATGGTGCTTATGGTGTTCAAAGCCGATGCAATTTCTGGGTTTCATCAACACTCTGAAGGTCCAGAGATTACAGAATGCCTCCAGATGTGCTTAGGAAACTACTACTAGTCTTCCAGTGAACGATCAAAGCGTAGACAGTTTAAGACATTACTATCATGGAGAAAAGCCCGCGTGGTGCTTATTGTGTTCAATGCCGATTCAATTCCTGTGTTTCATGAACACTCTGAAGGTCAGCAGATTAAAGAATGCCTCCAGAAGTGCTTCGGAAACTACTACTAGTCTTCCAGTGAACGATCAAAGCGTTGACGCTTTAAGACATTACTCCCATGGAGAAAATTCCGCATGGTGCTTATTGTGTTCAATGCGGATGCAATTTTTGTGTTTCATCAACGCACTGATATTCCACAGATTACAGAATGCATCCAGATGTGAATTGGAAACTACTACTAGTGTTCCAGTGAACGATCAAATCGTAGACAGTTTAAGACACTACTCACAATGGAGAAAAGTCCGCATGGTGCTTATTGTTTTCAGTGCCGATGCAATTTTTGTGTTTCATCAACACTCTGAAGGTCCACAGATTACAGAATGCCTCCAGAAGTGCTTCTTAAACTACTACTAGTCTTCCAGTGAACGATCAAAGCGTTGACGCTTTAAGACATTACTCCCATGGAGAAAATTCCGCATGGTGCTTATTGTGTTCAATGCGGATGCAATTTTTGTGTTTCATCAACACTCTGAAGGTCCACAGATTACAGAATGCATCCGGATGTGCTTCAGAAACTACTACTAGTCTTCCAGTGTACGATCAAAGCGTAGACTGTTTAAGACATTAAACCCATGGAGAAAAGGCCACATTGTGCTTATTGTGTTCAATGCCGATGCAATTTTTGTGTTTCATCAATACTCTGAAGGTCCATAGATTATAGAATGCTTCCAGATGTGCTTCGGAAACTACTACTAGTCTTCCAGTGTACAATCAAATCGTAGACAGTTTATGACATTACTAACATGGAGAAAAGTCCGCATGGTGCTTATTGTGTTCAATGCCGATGCAATTTTTGTGTTTCATCAACACCCTGAAGGTCCACAGATACAGAATGCATCCAGATGTTCTTCGGAAACTACTACTAGTCGGCCACTGAACGATCAATGTGTAGACAGTTTAAGACATTACTCCCATGGAGAAAAGTCCCATGGTGCTTATTGTGTTCAATGCCGATGCAATTTCTGTGTTTCATCAACACTCTGAAGGTCCACAGATTACAGAATGCCTCCAGATGTGCATCGGAAACTACTACTAGTCTTCCAGGGAACGATCAAACCGTAGACAGCTTAAGACATTACTCCCATGGAGAAAAATCCGCATGGTGCTAATTGTGTTCAATGCCGATGCAATTTCTGTGTTTCATCAACACTCTGAAGGTCCACAGATTACAGAATGCCTCCAGGTGTGATTCGGAAACCACTACTAGTCTTCCAAGGTACGATCTAAGCGTAGACAGTTTAAGACACTACTCCCATGGAGAAAAGTTCGCATGGTGCTTATTGTGTTCAATGCCGATGCTATTTTTGTGTTTCATCAACACTCTGAAGGTCCACAGATTACAGAATGCCTCCATATGTGCTTCGGAAACTACTTCTAGTCTTCCAGGGAACGATCAAATCGTAGACAGTATGAGACATTACTCCCATGGAGAAAAGTCCACATGGTTCTTATTGTGTTCAAAGCTGATGCAATTTTTGTGTTTCATCAACACACTGATATTCCACAGATTACAGAATGCATCCAGATGTGAATTGGAAATTACTACTAGTGTTCCAGTGAACGATCAAATCGTAGACAGTTTAAGACACTACTCACAATGGAGAAAAGTCCGCATGGTGCTTATTGTTTTCAGTGCCGATGCAATTTTTGTGTTTCATCAACACTCTGAAGGTCCACAGATTACAGAATGCCTCCAGATGTGCTTCGGAAACTACTTCTAGTCTTCCAGTGTACAATCTATGCGTAGACCGTTTAAGACATTACTCCAATGGAGAAAAGTCCGCATGGTGCTTATTGTGTTCAATGCCGATGCAGTTTTTGTGTTTCATCAACAGTCTGAACGTCCACAGTTTACAAAATGCCTCCAGATGTGCTTCGGAAACTACTTCTAATCTTCCAGGGAACGATCAAAGCGTAGACAGTTTGAGACATTACTCCCACGGAGAAAAGTTCGCATGGTGCTTATTGTGTTCAATGACGATGCAATGTTTGTGTTTCATCAACACTCTGAAGGTCCACAGATTACAGAATGCATCCAGATGTGCTTCGGAAACCATTACTAGTCTTCCAGGGAACGATCAAAACGTAGAAAATTTAAGATATTACTCCCATTCAGAAAAGTCTGCATGGTACTTATTGTGTTCAATGCCGATGCAATTTCTGTGTTTCATCAACACTCTGAAGGTCCACAGAAAACAGAATGCATCCAGATGGGCATCAGAAACTATTACTAGTCTTCCAGGAAACGATTAAAGCGTAGGCAGTTTAAGACATTACTCTCATGGAGAAAAGACCGCATGGTGCTTATTGTGTTCAATGCCGATGAATTTTTGTGTTTCATCAACACTCTGAAGGTCCACAGATTACAGAATGCCTCCAGATATGCTTCGGAAACTACTACTAGCCTTCGAGTGTACGATCAAAGAGTAGACAGTATAAGTCATTACTCCCATGGAGAAAAGTCCGCATAGTACTTATTGTGTTCAATGCTGATGTAATTTTTGTGTTTCATCAACACTCTGAAGGTCCACAGACTACAGAATGCCTCCAGATGTGCTTCGGAAACTACTACTACTCTTCCAGAGAACGGTCAAAGCGTAGACAGTTTGAGACATTACTCCCATGGAGAAAGGTCCACATGGTGCTTATTGTGTTCAAAGCCGATGCAATTTTTGTGTTTCATCAACACCTTGTTTATCCACAGACTACAGAATGCATCCAGATGTGCATTGGAAACTACTACTAGTCTTCAAGTGAACGATCAAAGCGTGGACACTTTAAGACACTACTCCCATGGAGAAAAGTCCTCATGGTGCTTATTGTTTTCAATGCCGATGCAATTTTTGTGTTTCATCAACACTCTGAAGGTCCACAGATTACAGAATCCCTCCAGATGTGCTTCAGAAACTACTACTAGTCTTCCAGTGTACGATCAAAGCGTAGACAGTTTAAGACATTACTCCCATGGAGAAAAGTCGGCATGGTGCATATTGTGTTCAATGCCGATGCAATTTTTTGTATTTCATCAACACTCTGAAGGTCCACAGATTACAGAATACATCCAGATGTGCTTCGGTAACTACTGCTAGTCTTCCAGTGTACGATCAAAACGTAGACAGTTTAAGACATTACTCCCATGGAGAAAAGTCCGCATGGTGCTTATTGTATTCAAAGCCGATGCAATTTCTGTGTTTCATCAACACTCTGAAGGTCCAGAGATTACAGAATGCCTCCAGATGTGCTTCGGAAACTACTACTAGTCTTCCAGTAAACGATCAAATCGTAGACAGTTTAAGACATTACTATCATGGAGAAAAGTCCGCATGGTGCTTATTGTGTTCAATGCCGATTCAATTCCTGTGTTTCATGAACACACTGAAGGTCAGCAGATTAAAGAATGCCTCCAGAAGTGCTTCTTAAACTACTACTAGTCTTCCAGTGAACGATCAAAGCGTTGACGCTTTAAGACATTACTCCCATGGAGAAAATTCCGCATGGTGCTTATTGTGTTCAATGCGGATGCAATTTTTGTGTTTCATCAACACTCTGAAGGTCCACAGATTACAGAATGCATCCGGATGTGCTTCAGAAACTACTACTAGTCTTCCAGTGTACGATCAAAGCGTAGACTGTTTAAGACATTAAACCCATGGAGAAAAGTCCACATTGTGCTTATTGTGTTCAATGCCGATGCAATTTTTGTGTTTCATCAATACTCTGAAGGTCCATAGATTATAGAATGCTTCCAGATGTGCTTCGGAAACTACTACTAGTCTTCCAGTGTACAATCAAATCGTAGACAGTTTATGACATTACTAACATGGAGAAAAGTCCGCATGGTGCTTATTGTGTTCAATGCCGATGCAATTTTTGTGTTTCATCAACACCCTGAAGGTCCACAGATACAGAATGCATCCAGATGTTCTTCGGAAACTACTACTAGTCGGCCACTGAACGATCAATATGTAGACAGTTTAAGACATTACTCCCATGGAGAAAAGTCCCATGGTGCTTATTGTGTTCAATGCCGATGCAATTTCTGTGTTTCATCAACACTCTGAAGGTCCACAGATTACAGAATGCCTCCAGATGTGCATCGGAAACTACTACTAGTCTTCCAGGGAACGATCAAACCGTAGACAGCTTAAGACATTACTCCCATGGAGAAAAATCCGCATGGTGCTAATTGTGTTCAATGCCGATGCAATTTCTGTGTTTCATCAACACTCTGAAGGTCCACAGATTACAGAATGCCTCCAGATGTGATTCGGAAACCACTACTAGTCTTCCAGTGTACGATCTAAGCGTAGACAGTTTAAGACACTACTCCCATGGAGAAAAGTTCGCATGGTGCTTATTGTGTTCAATGCCGATGCAATTTTTGTGTTTCATCAACACTCTGAAGGTCCACAGATTACAGAATGCCTCCATATGTGCTTCGGAAACTACTTCTAGTCTTCCAGGGAACGATCAAATCGTAGACAGTATGAGACATTACTCCCATGGAGAAAAGTCCACATGGTTCTTATTGTGTTCAAAGCTGATGCAATTTTTGTGTTTCATCAACACACTGATATTCCACAGATTACAGAATGCATCCAGATGTGAATTGGAAACTACTACTAGTGTTCCAGTGAACGATCAAATCGTAGACAGTTTAAGACACTACTCACAATGGAGAAAAGTCCGCATGGTGCTTATTGTTTTCAGTGCCGATGCAATTTTTGTGTTTCATCAACACTCTGAAGATCCACAGATTACAGAATGCCTCCAGATGTGCTTCGGAAACTACTTCTAGTCTTCCAGTGTACAATCTATGCGTAGACCGTTTAAGACATTACTCCAATGGAGAAAAGTCCGCATGGTGCTTATTGTGTTCAATGCCGATGCAGTTTTTGTGTTTCATCAACAGTCTGAACGTCCACAGTTTACAAAATGCCTCCAGATGTGCTTCGGAAACTACTTCTAATCTTCCAGGGAACGATCAAAGCGTAGACAGTTTGAGACATTACTCCCACGGAGAAAAGTTCGCATGGTGCTTATTGTGTTCAATGACGATGCAATGTTTGTGTTTCATCAACACTCTGAAGGTCCACAGATTACAGAATGCATCCAGATGTGCTTCGGAAACCATTACTAGTCTTCCAGGGAACGATCAAAACGTAGAAAATTTAAGATATTACTCCCATTCAGAAAAGTCTGCATGGTACTTATTGTGTTCAATGCCGATGCAATTTCTGTGTTTCATCAACACCCTGAAGGTCCACTGAAAACAGAATGCATCCAGATGGGCATCATAAACTATTACTAGTCTTCCAGGAAACGATTAAAGCGTAGGCAGTTTAAGACATTACTCTCATGGAGAAAAGTCCGCATGGTGCTTATTGTGTTCAATGCCGATGAATTTTTGTGTTTCATCAACACTCTGAAGGTCCACAGATTACAGAATGCCTCCAGATATGCTTCGGAAACTACTACTAGCCTTCGAGTGTACGATCAAAGAGTAGACAGTATAAGTCATTACTCCCATGGAGAAAAGTCCGCATAGTACTTATTGTGTTCAATGCTGATGTAATTTTTGTGTTTCATCAACACTCTGAAGGTCCACAGACTACAGAATGCCTCCAGATGTGCTTCGGAAACTACTACTACTCTTCCAGGGAACGGTCAAAGCGTAGACAGTTTGAGACATTACTCCCATGGAGAAAGGTCCACATGGTGCTTATTGTGTTCAAAGCCGATGCAATTTTTGTGTTTCATCAACACCCTGTTTATCCACAGATTACAGAATGCATCCAGATGTGCATTGGAAACTACTACTAGTCTTCAAGTGAACGATCAAAGCGTGGACACTTTAAGACACTACTCCCATGGAGAAAAGTCCTCATGGTGCTTATTGTTTTCAATACCGATGCAATTTTTGTGTTTCATCAACACTCTGAAGGTCCACAGATTACAGAATCCCTCCAGATGTGCTTCAGAAACTACTACTAGTCTTCCAGTGTACGATCAAAGCGTAGACAGTTTAAGACATTACTCCCATGGAGAAAAGTCGTCATGGTGCTTATTGTGTTCAATGCCGATGCAATTTTTGTGTTTCATCAACACTCTGAAGGTCCACAGATTACAGAATACATCCAGATGTGCTTCGGAAACTACTGCTAGTCTTCCAGTGTACGATCAAAACGTAGACAGTTTAAGACATTACTCCCATGGAGAAAAGTCCGCATGGTGCTTATTGTATTCAAAGCCGATGCAATTTCTGTGTTTCATCAACACTCTGAAGGTCCAGAGATTACAGAATGCCTCCAGATGTGCTTCGGAAACTACTACTAGTCTTCCAGTGAACGATCAAATCGTAGACAGTTTAAGACATTACTATCATGGAGAAAAGTCCGCATGGTGCTTATTGTGTTCAATGCCGATTCAATTCCTGTGTTTCATGAACACACTGAAGGTCAGCAGATAAAGAATGCCTCCAGAAGTGCTTCTTAAACTACTACTAGTCTTCCAGTGAACGATCAAAGCGTTGACGCTTTAAGACATTACTCCCATGGAGAAAATTCCGCATGGTGCTTATTGTGTTCAATGCGGATGCAATTTTTGTGTTTCATCAACACTCTGAAGGTCCACAGATTACAGAATGCATCCGGATGTGCTTCAGAAACTACTACTAGTCTTCCAGTGTACGATCAAAGCGTAGACTGTTTAAGACATTAAACCCATGGAGAAAAGTCCACATTGTGCTTATTGTGTTCAATGCCGATGCAATTTTTGTGTTTCATCAATACTCTGAAGGTCCATAGATTATAGAATGCTTCCAGATGTGCTTCGGAAACTACTACTAGTCTTCCAGTGTACAATCAAATCGTAGACAGATTATGACATTACTAACATGGAGAAAAGTCCGCATGGTGCTTATTGTGTTCAATGCCAATGCAATTTTTGTGTTTCATCAACACCCTGAAGGTCCACAGATACAGAATGCATCCAGATGTTCTTCGGAAACTACTACTAGTCGGCCACTGAACGATCAATGTGTAGACAGTTTAAGACATTACTCCCATGGAGAAAAGTCCCATGGTGCTTATTGTGTTCAATGCCGATGCAATTTCTGTGTTTCATCAACACTCTGAAGGTCCACAGATTACAGAATGCCTCCAGATGTGCATCGGAAACTACTACTAGTCTTCCAGGGAACGATCAAACCGTAGACAGCCTAAGACATTACTCCCATGGAGAAAAATCCGCATGGTGCTAATTGTGTTCAATGCCGATGCAATTTCTGTGTTTCATCAACACTCTGAAGGTCAACAGATTACAGAATGCCTCCAGATGTGATTCGGAAACCACTACTAGTCTTCCAGTTTACGATCTAAGCGTAGACAGTTTAAGACACTACTCCCATGGAGAAAAGTTCGCATGGTGCTTATTGTGTTCAATGCCGATGCAATTTTTGTGTTTCATCAACACTCTGAAGGTCCACAGATTACAGAATGCCTCCATATGTGCTTCGGAAACTACTTCTAGTCTTCCAGGGAACGATCAAATCGTAGACAGTATGAGACAACACTCCCATGGAGAAAAGTCCACATGGTTCTTATTGTGTTCAAAGCTGATGCAATTTTTGTGTTTCATCAACACACTGATATTCCACAGATTACAGAATGCATCCAGATGTGAATTGGAAACTACTACTAGTGTTCCAGTGAACGATCAAATCGTAGACAGTTTAAGACACTACTCACAATGGAGAAAAGTCCGCATGGTGCTTATTGTTTTCAGTGCCGATGCAATTTTTGTGTTTCATCAACACTCTGAAGGTCCACAGATTACAGAATGCCTCCAGATGTGCTTCGGAAACTACTTCTAGTCTTCCAGTGTACAATCTATGCGTAGACCGTTTAAGACATTACTCCAATGGAGAAAAGTCCGCATGGTGCTTATTGTGTTCAATGCCGATGCAGTTTTTGTGTTTCATCAACAGTCTGAAAGTCCACAGTTTACAAAATGCCTCCAGATGTGCTTCGGAAACTACTTCTAATCTTCCAGGGAACGATCAAAGCGTAGACAGTTTGAGACATTACTCCCACGGAGAAAAGTTCGCATGGTGCTTATTGTGTTCAATGACGATGCAATGTTTGTGTTTCATCAACACTCTGAAGGTCCACAGATTACAGAATGCATCCAGATGTGCTTCGGAAACCATTACTAGTCTTCCAGGGAACGATCAAAACGTAGAAAATTTAAGATATTACTCCCATTCAGAAAAGTCTGCATGGTACTTATTGTGTTCAATGCCGATGCAATTTCTGTGTTTCATCAACACTCTGAAGGTCCACAGAAAACAGAATGCATCCAGATGGGCATCAGAAACTATTACTAGTCTTCCAGGAAACGATTAAAGCGTAGGCAGTTTAAGACATTACTCTCATGGAGAAAAGTCCGCATGGTGCTTATTGTGTTCAATGCCGATGAATTTTTGTGTTTCATCAACACTCTGAAGGTCCACAGATTACAGAATGCCTCCAGATATGCTTCGGAAACTACTACTAGCCTTCGAGTGTACGATCAAAGAGTAGACAGTATAAGTCATTACTCCCATGGAGAAAAGTCCGCATAGTACTTATTGTGTTCAATGCTGATGTAATTTTTGTGTTTCATCAACACTCTGAAGGTCCACAGACTACAGAATGCCTCCAGATGTGCTTCGGAAACTACTACTACTCTTCAGGGAACGGTCAAAGCGTAGACAGTTTGAGACATTACTCCCATGGAGAAAGGTCCACATGGTGCTTATTGTGTTCAAAGCCGATGCAATTTTTGTGTTTCATCAACACCCTGTTTATCCACAGATTACAGAATGCATCCAGATGTGCAATGGAAACTACTACTAGTCTTCAAGTGAACGATCAAAGCGTGGACACTTTAAGACACTACTCCCATGGAGAAAAGTCCTCATGGTGCTTATTGTTTTCAATGCCGATGCAATTTTTGTGTTTCATCAACACTCTGAAGGTCCACAGATTACAGAATCCCTCCAGATGTGCTTCAGAAACTACTACTAGTCTTCCAGTGTACGATCAAAGCGTAGACAGTTTAAGACATTACTCCCATGGAGAAAAGTCGTCATGGTGCTTATTGTGTTCAATGCCGATGCAATTTTTGTGTTTCATCAACACTCTGAAGGTCCACAGATTACAGAATACATCCAGATGTGCTTCGGAAACTACTAGTAGTCTTCTAGTATACGATCAAAGCTTAGACAGTTTAAGACATTACTCCCATGGAGAAAAGTCGGCATGGTGCATATTGTGTTCAATGCCGATGCAATTTTTTGTATTTCATCAACACTCTGAAGGTCCACAGATTACAGAATACATCCAGACGTGCTTCGGTAACTACTGCTAGTCTTCCAGTGTACGATCAAAACGTAGACAGTTTAAGACATTACTCCCATGGAGAAAAGTCCGCATGGTGCTTATTGTATTCAAAGCCGATGCAATTTCTGTGTTTCATCAACACTCTGAAGGTCCAGAGATTACAGAATGCCTCCAGATGTGCTTCGGAAACTACTACTAGTCTTCCAGTGAACGATCAAAGCGTAGACAGTTTAAGACATTACTATCATGGAGAAAAGTCCGCATGGTGCTTATTGTGTTCAATGCCAATGCAATTTTTGTGTTTCATCAACACCCTGAAGGTCCACAGATACAGAATGCATCCAGATGATCTTCGGAAACTACTACTAGTCGGCCACTGAACGATCAATGTGTAGACAGTTTAAGACATTACTCCCATGGAGAAAAGTCCCATGGTGCTTATTGTGTTCAATGCCGATGCAATTTCTGTGTTTCATCAACACTCTGAAGGTCCACAGATAACAGAATGCCTCCAGATGTGCATCGGAAACTACTACTAGTCTTCCAGGGAACGATCAAACCGTAGACAGCCTAAGACATTACTCCCATGGAGAAAAATCCGCATGGTGCTAATTGTGTTCAATGCCGATGCAATTTCTGTGTTTCATCAACACTCTGAAGGTCCACAGATTACAGAATGCCTCCAGATGTGATTCGGAAACCACTACTAGTCTTCCAGTGTACGATCTAAGCGTAGACAGTTTAAGACACTACTCCCATGGAGAAAAGTTCGCATGGTGCTTATTGTGTTCAATGCCGATGCAATTTTTGTGTTTCATCAACACTCTGAAGGTCCACAGATTACAGAATGCCTCCATATGTGCTTCGGAAACTACTTCTAGTCTTCCAGGGAACGATCAAATCGTAGACAGTATGAGACATTACTCCCATGGAGAAAAGTCCACATGGTTCTTATTGTGTTCAAAGCTGATGCAATTTTTGTGTTTCATCAACACACTGATATTCCACAGATTACAGAATGCATCCAGATGTGAATTGGAAACTACTACTAGTGTTCCAGGGAACGATCAAAACGTAGAAAATTTAAGATATTACTCCCATTCAGAAAAGTCTGCATGGTACTTATTGTGTTCAATGCCGATGCAATTTCTGTGTTTCATCAACACTCTGAAGGTCCACAGAAAACAGAATGCATCCAGATGGGCATCAGAAACTATTACTAGTCTTCCAGGAAACGATTAAAGCGTAGGCAGTTTAAGACATTACTCTCATGGAGAAAAGTCCGCATGGTGCTTATTGTGTTCAATGCCGATGAATTTTTGTGTTTCATCAACACTCTGAAGGTCCACAGATTACAGAATGCCTCCAGATATGCTTCGAAAACTACTACTTGCCTTCGAGTGTACGATCAAAGAGTAGACAGTATAAGTCATTACTCCCATGGAGAAAAGTCCGCATAGTACTTATTGTGTTCAATGCTGATGTAATTTTTGTGTTTCATCAACACTCTGAAGGTCCACAGACTACAGAATGCCTCCAGATGTGCTTCGGAAACTACTACTACTCTTCCAGGGAACGGTCAAAGCGTAGACAGTTTGAGACATTACTCCCATGGAGAAAGGTCCACATGGTGCTTATTGTGTTCAAGGCCGATGCAATTTTTGTGTTTCATCAACACCCTGTTTATCCACAGATTACAGAATGCATCCAGATGTGCATTGGAAACTACTACTAGTCTTCAAGTGAACGATCAAAGCGTGGACACTTTAAGACACTACTCCCATGGAGAAAAGTCCTCATGGTGCTTATTGTTTTCAATGCCGATGCAATTTTTGTGTTTCATCAACACTCTGAAGGTCCACAGATTACAGAATCCCTCCAGATGTGCTTCAGAAACTACTACTAGTCTTCCAGTGTACGATCAAAGCGTAGACAGTTTAAGACATTACTCCCATGGAGAAAAGTCGTCATGGTGCTCATTGTGTTCAATGCCGATGCAATTTTTGTGTTTCATCAACACTCTGAAGGTCCACAGATACAGAATGCATCCAGATGTTCTTCGGAAACTACTACTAGTCGGCCACTGAACGATCAATGTGTAGACAGTTTAAGACATTACTCCCATGGAGAAAAGTCCCATGGTGCTCATTGTGTTCAATGCCGATGCAATGTTTGTGTTTCATCAACACTCTGAAGGTCCACAGATTACAGAATGCCTCCAGATGTGCATCGGAAACTACTACTAGTCTTCCAGGGAACGATCAAACCGTAGACAGCCTAAGACATTACTCCCATGGAGAAAAATCCGCATGGTGCTAATTGTGTTCAATGCCGATGCAATTTCTGTGTTTCATCAACACTCTGAAGGTCCACAGATTACAGAATGCCTCCAGATGTGATTCGGAAACCACTACTAGTCTTCCAGTGTACGATCTAAGCGTAGACAGTTTAAGACACTACTCCCATGGAGAAAAGTTCGCATGGTGCTTATTGTGTTCAATGCCGATGCAATTTTTGTGTTTCATCAACACTCTGAAGGTCCACAGATTACAGAATGCCTCCATATGTGCTTCGGAAACTACTTCTAGTCTTCCAGGGAACGATCAAATCGTAGACAGTATGAGACATTACTCCCATGGAGAAAAGTCCACATGGTTCTTATTGTGTTCAAAGCTGATGCAATTTTTGTGTTTCATCAACACACTGATATTCCACAGATTACAGAATGCATCCAGATGTGAATTGGAAACTACTACTAGTGTTCCAGTGAACGATCAAATCGTAGACAGTTTAAGACACTACTCACAATGGAGAAAAGTCCGCATGGTGCTTATTGTTTTCAGTGCCGATGCAATTTTTGTGTTTCATCAACACTCTGAAGGTCCACAGATTACAGAATGCCTCCAGATGTGCTTCGGAAACTACTTCTAGTCTTCCAGTGTACAATCTATGCGTAGACCGTTTAAGACATTACTCCAATGGAGAAAAGTCCGCATGGTGCTTATTGTGTTCAATGCCGATGCAGTTTTTGTGTTTCATCAACAGTCTGAACGTCCACAGTTTACAAAATGCCTCCAGATGTGCTTCGGAAACTACTTCTAATCTTCCAGGGAACGATCAAAGCGTAGACAGTTTGAGACATTACTCCCACGGAGAAAAGTTCGCATGGTGCTTATTGTGTTCAATGACGATGCAATCTTTGTGTTTCATCAACACTCTGAAGGTCCACAGATTACAGAATGCATCCAGATGTGCTTCGGAAACCATTACTAGTCTTCCAGGGAACGATCAAAACGTAGAAAATTTAAGATATTACTCCCATTCAGAAAAGTCTGCATGGTACTTATTGTGTTCAATGCCGATGCAATTTCTGTGTTTCATCAACACTCTGAAGGTCCACAGAAAACAGAATGCATCCAGATGGGCATCAGAAACTATTACTAGTCTTCCAGGAAAAGATTAAAGCGTAGGCAGTTTAAGACATTACTCTCATGGAGAAAAGTCCGCATGGTGCTTATTGTGTTCAATGCCGATGAATTTTTGTGTTTCATCAACACTCTGAAGGTCCACAGATTACAGAATGCCTCCAGATATGCTTCGGAAACTACTACTAGCCTTCGAGTGTACGATCAAAGAGTAGACAGTATAAGTCATTACTCCCATGGAGAAAAGTCCGCATAGTACTTATTGTGTTCAATGCTGATGTAATTTTTGTGTTTCATCAACACTCTGAAGGTCCACAGACTACAGAATGCCTCCAGATGTGCTTCGGAAACTACTACTACTCTTCCAGGGAACGGTCAAAGCGTAGACAGTTTGAGACATTACTCCCATGGAGAAAGGTCCACATGGTGCTTATTGTGTTCAAAGCCGATGCAATTTTTGTGTTTCATCAACACCCTGTTTATCCACAGATTACAGAATGCATCCAGATGTGCATTGGAAACTACTACTAGTCTTCAAGTGAACGATCAAAGCGTGGACACTTTAAGACACTACTCCCATGGAGAAAAGTCCTCATGGTGCTTATTGTTTTCAATGCCGATGCAATTTTTGTGTTTCATCAACACTCTGAAGGTCCACAGATTACAGAATACATCCAGATGTGCTTCGGAAACTACTAGTAGTCTTCTAGTATACGATCAAAGCTTAGACAGTTTAAGACATTACTCCCATGGAGAAAAGTCGGCATGGTGCATATTGTGTTCAATGCCGATGCAATTTTTTATATTTCATCAACACTCTGAAGGTCCACAGATTACAGAATACATCCAGATGTGCTTCGGTAACTACTGCTAGTCTTCCAGTGTACGATCAAAACGTAGACAGTTTAAGTCATTACTCCCATGGAGAAAAGTCCGCATGGTGCTTATTGTATTCAAAGCCGATGCAATTTCTGTGTTTCATCAACACTCTGAAGGTCCAGAGATTACAGAATGCCTCCAGATGTGCTTCGGAAACTACTACTAGTCTTCCAGTGAACGATCAAAGCGTAGACAGTTTAAGACATTACTATCATGGAGAAAAGTCCGCATGGTGCTTATTGTGTTCAATGCCGATTCAATTCCTGTTTTTCATGAACACACTGAAGGTCAGCAGATTAAAGAATGCCTCCAGAAGTGCTTCTTAAACTACTACTAGTCTTCCAGTGAACGATCAAAGCGTTGACGCTTTAAGACATTACTCCCATGGAGAAAATTCCGCATGGTGCTTATTGTGTTCAATGGGGATGCAATTTTTGTGTTTCATCAACACTCTGAAGGTCCACAGATTACAGAATGCATCCGGATGTGCTTCAGAAACTACTACTAGTCTTCCAGTGTACGATCAAATCGTAGACTGTTTAAGACATTAAACCCATGGAGAAAAGTCCACATTGTGCATATTGTGTTCAATGCCGATGCAATTTTTGTGTTTCATCAATACTCTGAAGGTCCATAGATTATAGAATGCTTCCAGATGTGCTTCGGAAACTACTACTAGTCTTCCAGTGTACAATCAAATCGTAGACAGTTTATGACATTACTAACATGGAGAAAAGTCCGCATGGTGCTTATTGTGTTCAATGCCGATGCAATTTTTGTGTTTCATCAACACTCTGAAGGTCCACAGATACAGAATGCATCCAGATGTTCTTCGGAAACTACTACTAGTCGGCCACTGAACGATCAATGTGTAGACAGTTTAAGACATTACTCCCATGGAGAAAAGTCCCATGGTGCTTATTGTGTTCAATGCCGATGCAATTTCTGTGTTTCATCTACACTCTGAAGGTCCACAGATTACAGAATGCCTCCAGATGTGCATCGGAAACTACTACTAGTCTTCCAGGGAACGATCAAACCGTAGACAGCTTAAGACATTACTCCCATGGAGAAAAATCCGCATGGTGCTAATTGTGTTCAATGCCGATGCAATTTCTGTGTTTCATCAACACTCTGAAGGTCCACAGATTACAGAATGCCTCCAGATGTGTTTCGGAAACCACTACTAGTCTTCCAGTGTACGATCTAAGCGTAGACAGTTTAAGACACTGCTCCCATGGAGAAAAGTTCGCATGGTGCTAATTGTGTTCAATGCCGATGCAATTTCTGTGTTTCATCAACACTCTGAAGGTCCACAGATTACAGAATGCCTCCAAATGTGCTTCGGAAACTACTGCTAGTCTTCCAGTGTACGATCAAAGCGTAGACAGATTAGACATTACTCCCATGGAGAAAAGTCTGCATGGTGCTTATTGTGTCTAATGCCGATTCAATTTCTGTGTTTCATCAACAATCTGAAGGTCCACAGATTACAGAATGCCTCCAGATATGCTTCGGAAACCACTACTAGCCTTTGAGTGTACGATCAAAGAGTAGACAGTATAAGTCATTACTCCCATGGAGAAAAGTCCGCATGGTGCTTATTGTGTTCAATGCCGATTCAATATCTGTGTTTCATCAACACTCTGAAGGTACACAGATTACAGAATGCATCCACATGTGCATCGGAAACTACTACTTGTCTTCCAGTGAACGATCAAATCGTAGACAGTTTAAGACTCTTACTCGCATGGAGAATAGTCAGCATGGTGCTTATTGTGTTCAATGCCGACGCAATTTCTGTGTTTCATCAACACTCTGAAAGTCCATAGATTTCAGAATGCATCCAGATGTGCTTCGGAAACTACTACTAGTCTTCCAGGGAACGATCAAAGCGTAGACAGTTTAACACACTACTCCCATGGAGAAACGTTCGCATGGGGCTTATTGTTTTCAATGCCGATGCAATATCTGTGTTTCATTAACACTCTGAAGGTCCACAGAGTACAGAATGCATCCAGATGTGCTTCAGAAACTACTACTAGTCTTCCAGGAAAATATCAAAGCGTAGGCAGTTTAAGACATTACTCCTATGGAGAAAAGTCCGCATGGTGCTTATTGTGTTCAATGCCGATGCAATTTCTGTGTTTCATCAACAGTCTGAAGGTCCACAAAATACAGAAGGCCACAGATGTGCTTCGGAAACTACTGCTAGTCTTCCAGTGAACGATCACAGCGTAGACAGTTTCAGACATTACTCTCATGGAGAAAAGTCCGCTTGGTGCTTATTGTGTTCAATGCCGATGCAATGTCTGTGTTTCATCAACACTCTGAAGGTCCAGAGATTACAGAATGCCTCCAGATGTGCTTCGTAAACTACTACAAGTCTTCCTGTGTACAATCTAGCCGTAGACCGTCTAAGACATTACTCCCATGGAGAAAAATCCGCATGGTGCAAATCGTGTTCAATGCCGATGCAGTTTTTGTGTTTAATCAACACTCTGAACGTCCACAGATTGCAGAATGCCTCCAGGTGTGCTTCGGAAGCTACTACTAGTCTTCCAGGGACCGATCAAAGCGTAGACAGTTTGAGACATTACTCTCATGGAGATAAGTCCGCATTGGGCTTATTGTGTTCAATGCCGATGCAATTTTTGTGTTTCATCAATACTCTGAAGGTCCACAGATTACAGAATGCTTCCAGATGTTCTTCGGAAACTGCTACTACTCTTCCAGTGTACGATCAAATCGTACACAGTTTAAGACATTACTCCCATGGAGAAAAGTCTGCATGGTGCTTATGATGTTCCATACCGATGCAATTTCTGTGTTTCATCAACACTCTGAAGGTCCACAGATTACAGAATGCCTACAGATGTGCTTCGGAAACTACTACTAGTCTTCCAGTGTACAATCAATGCGTAGACCGTTTAAGACATTACTCCCATGGAGAAAAGTCCGCATGGTGTTTATTGTGTTCAATGCCGATGCAGTTTTTGTGTTTCATCAACAGTCTGAACGTCCACAGTTTACAAAATGCCTCCAGATGTGCTTCGGAAACTACTTCTAATCTTCCAGGGAACGATCAAAGCGTAGACAGTTTGAGACATTACTCCCATGGAGAAAAGTTCGCATGGTGCTTATTGTGTTCAATGACGATGCAATGTTTGTGTTTCATCAACACTCTGAAGGTCCACAGATTACAGAATGCATCCAGATGTGCTTCGGAAACTATTACTAGTCTTCCAGGGCACGATCAAAACGTAGACAATTTAAGATATTACTCCCATGGAGAAAAGTCTGCATGGTGCTTATTGTGTTCAATGCCGATGCAAGTTCTGTGTTTCATCAACACTCTGAAGGTCCACAGAATACAGAATGCATCCAGATGGGCTTCAGAAACTACTACTAGTCTTCCAGGAAACGATTAAAGCGTAGGCAGTTTAAGACATTACTCCCATGGAGAAAAGTCCGCATGGTGCTTATTGTGTTCAATGCCGATGCAATTTTTGTGTTTCATCAACACTCTGAAGGTCCAGAGATTACAGAATGCCTCCAGATGTGCTTCGTAAACTACTACAAGTCTTCCTGTGTACAATCTAGCCGTAGACCGTCTAAGACATTACTCCCATGGAGAAAAATCCGCATGGTGCTAATTGTGTTCAATGCCGATGCAGTTTTTGTGTTTGATCAACACTCTGAACGTCCACAGATTGCAGAATGCCTCCAGATGTGCTTCGGAAGCTACTACTAGTCTTCCAGGGACCGATCAAAGCGTAGACAGTTTGAGACATTACTCCCATGCAGATAAGTCCGCATTGGGCTTATTGTGTTCAATGCCGATGCAATTTTTGTGTTTCATCAATACTCTGAAGGTCCACAGATTACAAAATGCCTCCAGATGTGCTTCGGAAACTACTTCTAATCTTCCAGGGAACGATCAAAGTTTCGACAGTTTGAGACATTACTCCCATGGAGAAAAGTCCGCATGGTGCTTATTGTGTTCAATGCCGATGCAATTTTTGTGTTTCATCAACACTCTGATGGTCCACAGATTACAGAATGCATCCAGATGTGCTTCGGAAGCTACTACTGGTCTTCCAGGGAACGATCAAAACGTAGACAATTTAAGACATTACTCCCATGGAGAAAAGTCTGCATGGTGCTTATTGTGTTCAATGCCGATGCAATTTTTGTGTTTCATCAACACTCTGAAGGTCCACAGAATACATAATGCATCCAGATGGGCTTCAGAAACTACTACAAGTCTTCCAGGAAACGATCAAGGCGTAGGCAGTTTAAGACATTACTCCCATGGAGAAAAGTCCCATGGTGCTTATTGTGTCCAATGCCGATACAATTTTTGTGTTTAATCAAAACTCTGAAGGTCCACAGATTACAGAATGCATCCAGATGTGCTTCGGAAACTACTACTAGTCTTCCAGGGAACGATCAAAGCTTAGACAGTTTGAGACATTACTCCCATGGAGAAAAGTCCGCATGGTTCTTATTGTGTTCAAAGCCGATGCAATTTTTGTGTTTCATCAACACCCTGAAGGTCCACAGATTACCGAATGCATCCAGATGTGCTTCGGAAACTACTACAAGTCTTCCAGGAAACGATCAAAGCGTAGACAGTTTAAGACATTACTCCCATGGAGAAAAGTCCGCATGGTGCTTACTGTGTTCAATGCCGATGCAATTTCTGTGTTTCATCAACACACAGAAGGTCCACAGATTACAGAATGCCTTCAGATGTGCTTCGGAAACTACTACTAGTCTTCGAGTGTACGATCAAAGAGTAGGCAGTATAAGACATTACTCCCATGGAGAAAAGTCCGCATGGTGCTTATTGTGTTCAATGCCGATGCAATTTCTGTGTTTCATCAACACTCTGAAGGTCCACAAATTACAGAAGGCCTCCAGATGTGCTTCGGAAACTACAGCTAGTCTTCCAGTGAACGATCAAAGCGTAGACAGTTTAAGACATTACTCCCATGGAGAAAAGTCGGCATGGTGCCTATTGTGTTCAATGCCGAATAAAATTCTGTGTTTCATCAAAACTCTGAAGGGCCACTGATTAGAAAATGCCTCCAGATGTGCTTCGGAAACTACTACTAGTCTTCCAGATAACGATCAAAGCGTAGACAGTTTAAGACATTACTCCCATGGAGAGAAGTCCGCATGGTGCTTATTGTGTTCAATGACGATGCAATTTTTGTGTTTCATCAAAACTCTGAAGGTCCACAGATAACAGGATGATTCCAGATGTGCTTCGGAAACTACTACTAGTCTTCCAGTGTACGATCAAAGCGTAGACAGTTTAAGACATTACTCCCATTCAGAAAAGTCTACATGGTGCTTATTATGTTCTATGCCGATTCAAATTTCTGTGTTTCGTCAACACTCTGAAGGTCAACAGATTGCAGAATGCCTCCAGATGTGCTTCGGAAACTACTACTAGTCTTCCAGAGTACAATCAAAGCGTAGACCGTTTAAGACATTACTCCCATGGAGAAAAGTCCGCATGGCGCTTATTGTGTTCAATGCCGATGCAGTTTTTGTGTTTCATCAACACTCTGAACGTCCACAGATTACAAAATGACTCCAGATGTGCTTCGGAAACTACTTCTAATCATCCAGGGAACGATCAAATCGTAGACATTTTTAGACATTACTCCCATGGAGAAAAGTCCGCATGGTGCTTATTGTGTTCAATGCCGATGCAATTTTTGAGTTTCATCAACGCTCTGAAGGTCCACAGATTACAGAATACATCCAGATGTGCTTCGGAAACTACTGCTAGTCTTCCAGTGTACGATCAAATCGTAGACAGTTTAAGACATTACTTCCACGGAGAAAAGTCCGCATGGTGCTTATTGTGTTCAATGTCGATGCAATTTTTGTGTTTCATCAACACTCTGAAGGTCTACAGATTATAGAATGCATCCAGATATGCTTCGGAAACTACTACAACTACTACTAGTCTTCCAGGGAGCGATCAAAGCGTAGGCAGTTTAAGACATTACTTCCACGGAGAAAAGTCCGCATGGTGCTTATTGTGTTCAATGTCGATGCAATTTTTGTGTTTCATCAACACTCTGAAGGTCCACAGATTACAGAATGCATCCAGATGTGCTTCGGAAACTACTACTAATCTTCCACTGAACGATCAAAGTGTAGACAGTTTAAGACATTACTCCCATGGAGAAAAGTCCCATGGTGCTTATTGTGTCCAATGGCGATGCAATTTCTGTGTTTCATCAACACTCTGAAGGTCCACAGATTACAGAATGCCTCCAGATGTGCATCGGAAACTACTACTAGTCTTCCAGTGTACGATCAAAGCGTAGATAGTTTAAGACACTACTCCCATGGAGAAAAGTTCGCATGGTGCTTATTGTGTTCAATGCCGATGCAATTTTTGTGTTTCATCAACACTCTGAAGGTCCACAGATTACAGAATGCCTCCAGATGTGCTTCGGAAACTACTACTACTCTTCCAGGGAACGATCAAAGCGTAGACTGTTTGAGACATTACTCCCATGGAGACAATCCCGCATGGTGCTTATTGTGTTCAAAGCCGATGCAATTTTTGTGTTTCATCAACACTCTGAAGGTCCACAGATTACAGAATGCATCCTGATGTGAATTGGAAACTACTACTAGTCTTCCAGTGAACGATCAAAGCGTAGACAGTTTAAGACACTACTCCCATGGAGAAAAGTCCGCATGGTGCTTATTGTTTTCAATGCCGATGCAATTTTTGAGTTTCATCAACACTCAGAGGGTCCACAGATTACAGAAAGCCTCCAGATGTGCTTCGGAAACTACTGCTAGTCTTCCAGTGTACGATCAAAGCGTAGACAGTATAAGACATTACTCCCATGGAGAAAAGTCCGCATGGTGCTTTTTGTGTTCAATGCCGATGCAATTTCTGTGTTTCATCAACACTCTGAAGGTCCACAGATTACAGAATGCCTCCAGATGTGCTTCGGAAACTACTACTAGTCTTCCAGTGAACGATCAAAGCGTAGACAGTTTAAGACATTGCTCCCATGGAGAAAAGTCCGCATGGTGCTTATTGTGTTCAATGCCGATGCAATTTTTGTGTTTCATCAACACTCTGAAGGTCCACAGATTACAGAATGCATCCAGATGTGCTTCGGAAACTACTACTAGTCTTCCACTGAACGATCAAAGTGTAGACAGTTTAACACATTACTCCCATGGAGAAAAGTCCCATGGTGCTTATTGTGTTCAATGCCGATGCAATTTCTGTGTTTCATCAACACTCTGAAGGTTCACAGATTACAGAATGCCTCCAGATGTGCTTCGGAAACTACTACTAGTCTTCCAGTGTACAATCAAAGCGTAGACAGTTTAAGACACTATTCCCATGGAGAAAAGTTCGCATGGTGCTTATTGTGTTCAATACCGATGCAATTTTTGTGTTTCATCAACACTCAGAAGGTCCACAGATTACAGAATGCCTCCAGATGTGCTTCGGAAACTACAGCTAGTCTTCCAGTGTACGATCAAAGCGAAGACAGTATAAGACATTACTCCCATGGAGAAAAGTCCGCATGGTGCTTATTGTGTTCAATGCCGATTCAATTTCTTAGTTTCATCAACACTCTGAAGGTCCACAGATTACAGGATGCATCCAGATGTGCATCGGAAACTACTACTAGTCTTCCAGTGAACGATCAAAGCGTAGACAGTTTAAGACTATTACTCTCATGGAGAAAAGTCCGCATGGTGCTTCTTGTGTCCAATGCCGATGCAATTTCTGTGTTTCATCAACACTCTGAAGGTCCACAGATTACAGAATGCCTCCAAATTTGCTTCGGAAACTACTACTAGTCTTCCAGTGAACGATCACAGCGTAGAGAGTTTAAGACATTACTCTCATGGAGAAAAGTCCGCATGGTGCCTATTGTGTTCAATGCCGATTCAATTTCTGGTTTCATCAACACTCTGAAGGTCCACAGATAACAGAATGATTCCAGATGTGCTTCGGAAACTACTACTAGTCTTCCAGTGTACGATCAAAGCGTAGACAGTTTAAGACATTAGTCCCATGGAGAAAAGTCTGCATGGTGCTTATTATGTTCTATGCCGATGAAATTTCTGTGTTTCATCAACACTCTGAAGGTCCACAGATTACAGAATGCCTCCAGATGTGCTTCGGAAACTACTACTAGTCTTCCAGTGTACAATCAAAGCGTAGACCGTTTAAGACATTACTCCGATGGAGAAAAGTCCGCATGGTGCTTATTGTGTTCAATGCCGATGCAATTTTTGTGTTTCATCAACACTCTGAACGTCCACAGATTACAAAATGCCTCCAGATGTGCTTCGGAAACTACTTCTAATCTTCCAGGGAACGATCAAAGCGTAGACAGTTTGAGACATTACTCCCATGGAGAAAAGTCCGCATGGTGCCTATTGTGTTCAATGCCCATTCAATTTCTGTGTTTCATCAACACTCTGAAGGTCCACTGATTACAAAATGCCTCCAGATGTGCTTCGGAAACTACTACAAGTCTTCGAGTGTACGATCAAACAGTAGACAGTTTAAGACACTACTCCCATGGAGAAAAGTTCGCATTGTGCTTATTGTGTTCAATGCCGATGCAATATCTGTGTTTCATCAACACTCTGAAGGTCCACAGAATACAGAATGCATCCAGATGTGCTTCAGAAACTACTACTAGTCTTCCAGCAAACGATCAAAGCGTAGGCAGTTTAAGAAATTACTCCCATGGCGAAAAGTCCGCATGGTGCTTATTGTGCTCAAAGCCGATGCAATTTTTGTGTTTCATCAACACTTTGATTGTCCACAGATTGCAGAATGCATCAAGATGTGCATCGGAAACTACTACTAGTCTTCCAGTGAACGATCAAAGCGTAGACAGTTTAAGACACTATTCCCATGGAGAAAAGTCTTCATGGTGCTTATTGTTTTCAATGCCGATGCAATTTTTGTGTTTCATCAACACTCTGAAGGTCCACAGATTACAGAATCCCTCCAGATGTGCTTCAGAAACTACTACTAGTCTTCCAGTGTACGATCAAATCGTAGACAGATTAAGACATTACTCCCATGGAGAAAAGTCGACATGGTGCTTATTGTGTTCAATGCCGATGAATTTTTGTGTTACATCAACACTCTGAAGGTCCACATATTACAGAATGCATCCAGATGTGCTACGGAAACTACTACTAGTCTTCCACTGAACGATGAAAGTGTAGACAGTTTAAGACATTACTCCCATGGAGAAAAGTCCCATGGTTGCCTCCAGATGTGCTTCGGAAACTACTTCTAGTCTTCCAGGGAACGATCAAAGCGTAGACAGTTTGAGACATTACTCCCATGGAGAAAAGTACACATGGGGCTTATTGTGTTTAAAGCTGATGCCATTTTTGTGTTTCATCAACACACTGATATTCCACAGATTACAGAATGCATCCAGATGTGAATTGGAAACTACTACTAGTCTTCCAGTGATCGATCAAAGCGTAGACAATTTAAGACATTACTCCCATGGAGAAAAGTCCGCATGGTGCTTATTGTGTTCTATGCCGATGCAATATCTGCGTTTCATCAACACTCTGAAGGTCCACAGAATACAGAATGCATCCAGATGTACTTCAGAAACTACTACTAGTCTTCCAGGAAACGATCAAAGCGTAGGCAGTTTAAGACATTACTCTCATGGAGAAAAGTCCGCATGGTTCCTATTGTGTTCAATGCCGATTCAATTTCTGGCTTTCATCAACACTCTGAAGGTCCACAGGTAACAGAATGATTCCAGATGTGCTTCGGAAACTACTACTAGTCTTCCAGTGTACGATCAAAGCGTAGACAGTTTAAGACATTACTCCCATGGAGAAAAGTCTGCATGGTGCTTATTATGTTCTATGCCGATGCAATTTCTGTGTTTCATCAACACTCTTTAGGTCCACAGATTACAGAATGCCTCCAGATGTGCTTCGGAAACTACTACTAGTCTTCCAGTGTACAATCAAAGCGTAGACCGTTTAAGACATTACTCCCATGGAGAAAAGTCCGCATGGTGCTTATTGTGTTCAATGCCGATGCAATTTTTGTGTTTCATCAACACTCTGAACGTCCACAGATTACAAAATGCCTCCAGATGTGCTTCGGAAACTACTTCTAATCTTCCAGGGAACGACCAAAGTTTCGACAGTTTAAGACATTACTCCCATGGAGAAAAGTCCGCATGGTGCTTATTGTGTTCAATGCCGATGCAATTTTTGTGTTTCATCAACACTCTGAAGGTTCACAGATTACAGAATGCATCCAGATGTGCTTCGGAAGCTACTACTGGTCTTCCAGGGAACGATCAAAACGTAGACAATTTAAGACATTACTCCCATGGAGAAAAGTCTGCATGGTGCTTATTGTGTTCAATGCCGATGCAATTTTTGTGTTTCATCAACACTCTGAAGGTCCACAGAATACATAATGCATCCAGATGGGCTTCAGAAACTACTACAAGTCTTCAGGGAAACGATCAAGGCGTAGGCAGTTTAAGACATTACTCCCATGGAGAAAAGTCCCATGGTGCTTATTGTGTTCAATGATGATACAATTTTTGTGTTTCATCTAAACTCTGAAGGTCCACAGATTACAGAATGCATCCAGATGTGCTTCGGAAACTACTACTAGTCTTCCAGGGAACGATCAAAGCTTAGACAGTTTGAGACATTACTCCCATGGAGAAAAGTCCGCATGGTTCTTATTGTGTTCAATGCCGATGCAATTTCTGTGTTTCATCAACACACAGAAGGTCCACAGATTACAGAATGCCTCCAGATGTGCTTCGGAAACTACTGCTAGTCTTCCAGTGTACGATCAAATCGTAGACAGTTTAAGACATTACTTCCACGGAGAAAAGTCCGCATGGTGCTTATTGTGTTCAATGTCGATGCAATTTTTGTGTTTCATCAACACTCTGAAGGTCTACAGATTATAGAATGCATCCAGATATGCTTCGGAAACTACTACAACTACTACTAGTCTTCCAGGGAGCGATCAAAGCGTAGGCAGTTTAAGACATTACTTCCACGGAGAAAAGTCCGCATGGTGCTTATTGTGTTCAATGTCGATGCAATTTTTGTGTTTCATCAACACTCTGAAGGTCCACAGATTACAGAATGCATCCAGATGTGCTTCGGAAACTACTACTAATCTTCCACTGAACGATCAAAGTGTAGACAGTTTAAGACATTACTCCCATGGAGAAAAGTCCCATGGTGCTTATTGTGTCCAATGGCGATGCAATTTCTGTGTTTCATCAACACTCTGAAGGTCCACAGATTACAGAATGCCTCCAGATGTGCATCGGAAACTACTACTAGTCTTCCAGTGTACGATCAAAGCGTAGATAGTTTAAGACACTACTCCCATGGAGAAAAGTTCGCATGGTGCTTATTGTGTTCAATGCCGATGCAATTTTTGTGTTTCATCAACACTCTGAAGGTCCACAGATTACAGAATGCCTCCAGATGTGCTTCGGAAACTACTACTACTCTTCCAGGGAACGATCAAAGCGTAGACTGTTTGAGACATTACTCCCATGGAGACAATCCCGCATGGTGCTTATTGTGTTCAAAGCCGATGCAATTTTTGAGTTTCATCAACGCTCTGAAGGTCCACAGATTACAGAATACATCCAGATGTGCTTCGGAAACTACTGCTAGTCTTCCAGTGTACGATCAAATCGTAGACAGTTTAAGACATTACTTCCACGGAGAAAAGTCCGCATGGTGCTTATTGTGTTCAATGTCGATGCAATTTTTGTGTTTCATCAACACTCTGAAGGTCTACAGATTATAGAATGCATCCAGATATGCTTCGGAAACTACTACAACTACTACTAGTCTTCCAGGGAGCGATCAAAGCGTAGGCAGTTTAAGACATTACTTCCACGGAGAAAAGTCCGCATGGTGCTTATTGTGTTCAATGTCGATGCAATTTTTGTGTTTCATCAACACTCTGAAGGTCCACAGATTACAGAATGCATCCAGATGTGCTTCGGAAACTACTACTAATCTTCCACTGAACGATCAAAGTGTAGACAGTTTAAGACATTACTCCCATGGAGAAAAGTCCCATGGTGCTTATTGTGTCCAATGGCGATGCAATTTCTGTGTTTCATCAACACTCTGAAGGTCCACAGATTACAGAATGCCTCCAGATGTGCATCGGAAACTACTACTAGTCTTCCAGTGTACGATCAAAGCGTAGATAGTTTAAGACACTACTCCCATGGAGAAAAGTTCGCATGGTGCTTATTGTGTTCAATGCCGATGCAATTTTTGTGTTTCATCAACACTCTGAAGGTCCACAGATTACAGAATGCCTCCAGATGTGCTTCGGAAACTACTACTACTCTTCCAGGGAACGATCAAAGCGTAGACTGTTTGAGACATTACTCCCATGGAGACAATCCCGCATGGTGCTTATTGTGTTCAAAGCCGATGCAATTTTTGTGTTTCATCAACACTCTGAAGGTCCACAGATTACAGAATGCATCCTGATGTGAATTGGAAACTACTACTAGTCTTCCAGTGAACGATCAAAGCGTAGACAGTTTAAGACACTACTCCCATGGAGAAAAGTCCGCATGGTGCTTATTGTTTTCAATGCCGATGCAATTTTTGAGTTTCATCAACACTCAGAGGGTCCACAGATTACAGAAAGCCTCCAGATGTGCTTCGGAAACTACTGCTAGTCTTCCAGTGTACGATCAAAGCGTAGACAGTATAAGACATTACTCCCATGGAGAAAAGTCCGCATGGTGCTTTTTGTGTTCAATGCCGATGCAATTTCTGTGTTTCATCAACACTCTGAAGGTCCACAGATTACAGAATGCCTCCAGATGTGCTTCGGAAACTACTACTAGTCTTCCAGTGAACGATCAAAGCGTAGACAGTTTAAGACATTGCTCCCATGGAGAAAAGTCCGCATGGTGCTTATTGTGTTCAATGCCGATGCAATTTTTGTGTTTCATCAACACTCTGAAGGTCCACAGATTACAGAATGCATCCAGATGTGCTTCGGAAACTACTACTAGTCTTCCACTGAACGATCAAAGTGTAGACAGTTTAACACATTACTCCCATGGAGAAAAGTCCCATGGTGCTTATTGTGTTCAATGCCGATGCAATCTCTGTGTTTCATCAACACTCTGAAGGTTCACAGATTACAGAATGCCTCCAGATGTGCTTCGGAAACTACTACTAGTCTTCCAGTGTACAATCAAAGCGTAGACAGTTTAAGACACTATTCCCATGGAGAAAAGTTCGCATGGTGCTTATTGTGTTCAATACCGATGCAATTTTTGTGTTTCATCAACACTCAGAAGGTCCACAGATTACAGAATGCCTCCAGATGTGCTTCGGAAACTACAGCTAGTCTTCCAGTGTACGATCAAAGCGAAGACAGTATAAGACATTACTCCCATGGAGAAAAGTCCGCATGGTGCTTATTGTGTTCAATGCCGATTCAATTTCTTAGTTTCATCAACACTCTGAAGGTCCACAGATTACAGGATGCATCCAGATGTGCATCGGAAACTACTACTAGTCTTCCAGTGAACGATCAAAGCGTAGACAGTTTAAGACTATTACTCTCATGGAGAAAAGTCCGCATGGTGCTTCTTGTGTCCAATGCCGATGCAATTTCTGTGTTTCATCAACACTCTGAAGGTCCACAGATTACAGAATGCCTCCAAATTTGCTTCGGAAACTACTACTAGTCTTCCAGTGAACGATCACAGCGTAGAGAGTTTAAGACATTACTCTCATGGAGAAAAGTCCGCATGGTGCCTATTGTGTTCAATGCCGATTCAATTTCTGGTTTCATCAACACTCTGAAGGTCCACAGATAACAGAATGATTCCAGATGTGCTTCGGAAACTACTACTAGTCTTCCAGTGTACGATCAAAGCGTAGACAGTTTAAGACATTAGTCCCATGGAGAAAAGTCTGCATGGTGCTTATTATGTTCTATGCCGATGAAATTTCTGTGTTTCATCAACACTCTGAAGGTCCACAGATTACAGAATGCCTCCAGATGTGCTTCGGAAACTACTACTAGTCTTCCAGTGTACAATCAAAGCGTAGACCGTTTAAGACATTACTCCGATGGAGAAAAGTCCGCATGGTGCTTATTGTGTTCAATGCCGATGCAATTTTTGTGTTTCATCAACACTCTGAACGTCCACAGATTACAAAATGCCTCCAGATGTGCTTCGGAAACTACTTCTAATCTTCCAGGGAACGATCAAAGCGTAGACAGTTTGAGACATTACTCCCATGGAGAAAAGTCCGCATGGTGCCTATTGTGTTCAATGCCCATTCAATTTCTGTGTTTCATCAACACTCTGAAGGTCCACTGATTACAAAATGCCTCCAGATGTGCTTCGGAAACTACTACAAGTCTTCGAGTGTACGATCAAACAGTAGACAGTTTAAGACACTACACCCATGGAGAAAAGTTCGCATTGTGCTTATTGTGTTCAATGCCGATGCAATATCTGTGTTTCATCAACACTCTGAAGGTCCACAGAATACAGAATGCATCCAGATGTGCTTCAGAAACTACTACTAGTCTTCCAGCAAACGATCAAAGCGTAGGCAGTTTAAGAAATTACTCCCATGGCGAAAAGTCCGCATGGTGCTTATTGTGCTCAAAGCCGATGCAATTTTTGTGTTTCATCAACACTTTGATTGTCCACAGATTGCAGAATGCATCAAGATGTGCATCGGAAACTACTACTAGTCTTCCAGTGAACGATCAAAGCGTAGACAGTTTAAGACACTATTCCCATGGAGAAAAGTCTTCATGGTGCTTATTGTTTTCAATGCCGATGCAATTTTTGTGTTTCATCAACACTCTGAAGGTCCACAGATTACAGAATCCCTCCAGATGTGCTTCAGAAACTACTACTAGTCTTCCAGTGTACGATCAAATCGTAGACAGATTAAGACATTACTCCCATGGAGAAAAGTCGACATGGTGCTTATTGTGTTCAATGCCGATGAATTTTTGTGTTACATCAACACTCTGAAGGTCCACATATTACAGAATGCATCCAGATGTGCTACGGAAACTACTACTAGTCTTCCACTGAACGATGAAAGTGTAGACAGTTTAAGACATTACTCCCATGGAGAAAAGTCCCATGGTTGCCTCCAGATGTGCTTCGGAAACTACTTCTAGTCTTCCAGGGAACGATCAAAGCGTAGACAGTTTGAGACATTACTCCCATGGAGAAAAGTACACATGGGGCTTATTGTGTTTAAAGCTGATGCCATTTTTGTGTTTCATCAACACACTGATATTCCACAGATTACAGAATGCATCCAGATGTGAATTGGAAACTACTACTAGTCTTCCAGTGATCGATCAAAGCGTAGACAATTTAAGACATTACTCCCATGGAGAAAAGTCCGCATGGTGCTTATTGTGTTCTATGCCGATGCAATATCTGCGTTTCATCAACACTCTGAAGGTCCACAGAATACAGAATGCATCCAGATGTACTTCAGAAACTACTACTAGTCTTCCAGGAAACGATCAAAGCGTAGGCAGTTTAAGACATTACTCTCATGGAGAAAAGTCCGCATGGTTCCTATTGTGTTCAATGCCGATTCAATTTCTGGCTTTCATCAACACTCTGAAGGTCCACAGGTAACAGAATGATTCCAGATGTGCTTCGGAAACTACTACTAGTCTTCCAGTGTACGATCAAAGCGTAGACAGTTTAAGACATTACTCCCATGGAGAAAAGTCTGCATGGTGCTTATTATGTTCTATGCCGATGCAATTTCTGTGTTTCATCAACACTCTTTAGGTCCACAGATTACAGAATGCCTCCAGATGTGCTTCGGAAACTACTACTAGTCTTCCAGTGTACAATCAAAGCGTAGACCGTTTAAGACATTACTCCCATGGAGAAAAGTCCGCATGGTGCTTATTGTGTTCAATGCCGATGCAATTTTTGTGTTTCATCAACACTCTGAACGTCCACAGATTACAAAATGCCTCCAGATGTGCTTCGGAAACTACTTCTAATCTTCCAGGGAACGACCAAAGTTTCGACAGTTTAAGACATTACTCCCATGGAGAAAAGTCCGCATGGTGCTTATTGTGTTCAATGCCGATGCAATTTTTGTGTTTCATCAACACTCTGAAGGTTCACAGATTACAGAATGCATCCAGATGTGCTTCGGAAGCTACTACTGGTCTTCCAGGGAACGATCAAAACGTAGACAATTTAAGACATTACTCCCATGGAGAAAAGTCTGCATGGTGCTTATTGTGTTCAATGCCGATGCAATTTTTGTGTTTCATCAACACTCTGAAGGTCCACAGAATACATAATGCATCCAGATGGGCTTCAGAAACTACTACAAGTCTTCAGGGAAACGATCAAGGCGTAGGCAGTTTAAGACATTACTCCCATGGAGAAAAGTCCCATGGTGCTTATTGTGTTCAATGATGATACAATTTTTGTGTTTCATCTAAACTCTGAAGGTCCACAGATTACAGAATGCATCCAGATGTGCTTCGGAAACTACTACTAGTCTTCCAGGGAACGATCAAAGCTTAGACAGTTTGAGACATTACTCCCATGGAGAAAAGTCCGCATGGTTCTTATTGTGTTCAATGCCGATGCAATTTCTGTGTTTCATCAACACACAGAAGGTCCACAGATTACAGAATGCCTCCAGATGTGCTTCGGAAACTACTACTAGTCTTCGAGTGTACGATCAAAGAGTAGGCAGTATAAGACATTACTCCCATGGAGAAAAGTCCGCATGGTGCTTATTGTGTTCAATGCTGATGTAATTTTTGTGTTTCATCAACACTCTGAAGGTCCACAGACTACAGAATGCCTCCAGATGTGCTTCGGAAGCTACTACTACTCTTCCAGGGAACGATCAACGCGTAGACAGTTTGAGACATTACTCCAATGGAGAAAAGTCCGCATGCTGCTTATTGTGTTCAAAGCCGATGCAATTTTTGTGTTTCATCAACACCCTGATTGTCCACAGATTACAGAATGCATCCAGATGTGCATTGGAAACTACTACTAGTCTTCCAGGAAACGATCAAAGCGTAGACAGTTTAAGACACTACTCCCATGGAGAAAAGTTCGCATGGTGCTTATTGTGTTCAATGCCGATGCAATATCTGTGTTTCATCAACACTCTGAAGGTCCACAGAATACAGAATGCATCCAGATGTGCTTCAGAAACTACTACTGGTCTTCCAGGGAACGATCAAAACGTAGACAATTTAAGACTTTACTCCCATGGAGAAAAGTCCGCATGGTGCTTATTGTGTTCAATGCCGATGCAATTTCTGTGTTTCATCAACACTCTGAAGGTCCACAAATTACAGAAGGCCTCCAGATGTGCTTCGGAAACTACTGCTAGTCTTCCAGTGAACGATCAAAGCGTAGACAGTTTAAGACATTACTCCCATGGAGAAAAGTCCGCATGGTGCCTATTGTGTTCAATGCCGATTAAATTTCTGTGTTTCATCAACACTCTGAAGGTCCACTGATTAGAAAATGCCTCCAGATGTGCTTCGGAAACTACTACTAGTCTTCCAGATAACGATCAAAGCGTAGACAGTTTAAGACATTACTCCCATGGAGAAACGTCCGCGTGGTGCTTATTGTGTTCAATGCCGATGCAATTTTTGTGTTTCATCAAAACTCTGAAGGTCCACAGATTACAGAATGCATCCAGATGTGCTTCGGAAGCTACTACTGGTCTTCCAGGGAACGATCAAAACGTAGACAATTTAAGACATTACCCCCATGGAGAAAAGTCTGCATGGTGCTTATTGTGTTCAATGCCGATGCAATTTTTGTGTTTCATCAACACTCTGAAGGTCCACAGAATACATAATGCCTCCAGATGTGCTTCGGAAACTACTACTAGTCTTCCAGTGTACAATCAAAGCGTAGACCGTTTAAGACATTACTCCCATGGAGAAAACTCCGTATGGTGCTTATTGTGTTCAATGCCGATGCAATTTTTGTGTTTCATCAACACTCTGAACGTCCACAGATTACAAAATGCCTCCAGATGTGCTTCGGAAACTACTTCTAATCTTCCAGGGAACGATCAAAGTTTCGACAGTTTGAGACATTACTCCCATGGAGAAAAGTCCGCATGGTGCTTATTGTGTTCAATGCCGATGCAATTTTTGTGTTTCATCAACACTCTGAAGGTCCACAGATTACAGAATGCATCCAGATGTGCTTCGGAAGCTACTACTGGTCTTCCAGGGAACGATCAAAACGTAGACAATTTAAGACATTACTCCCATGGAGAAAAGTCTGCATGGTGCTTATTGTGTTCAATGCCGATGCAATTTTTGTGTTTCATCATCACTCTGAAGGTCCACAGAATACATAATGCATCCAGATGGGCTTCAGAAACTACTACAAGTCTTCCAGGAAACGATCAAGGCGTAGGCAGTTTAAGACATTACTCCCATGGAGAAAAGTCCGCATGGTGCTTATTGTGTTCAATGCTGATGTAATTTTTGTGTTTCATCAACACTCGGAAGGTCCACAGACTACAGAATGCCTCCAGATGTGCTTCGGAAACTACTACTACTCTTCCAGGGAACGATCAACGCATAGACAGTTTGAGACATTACTCCCATGGAGAAAAGTCCGCATGCTGCTTATTGTGTTCAAAGCCGATGCAATTTTTGTGTTTCATCAACACCCTGATTGTCCACAGATTACAGAATGCATCCAGATGTGCATTGGAAACTACTACTAGTCTTCCAGGGAACGATCAAAGCGTAGACAGTTTAAGACACTACTCCCATGGAGAAAAGTTCGCATGGTGCTTATTGTGTTCAATGCCGATGCAATATCTGTGTTTCATCAACACTCTGAAGGTCCACAGAATACAGAATGCATCGAGATGTGCTTCAGAAACTACTACTAGTCTTCCAGGAAACGATCAAAGCGTAGGCAATTTAAGACATTACTCCCATGGAGAAAAGTCCGCATGGTGCTTATTGTGTTCAATGCCGATGCAATTTCTGTGTTTCATCAACACTCTGAAGGTCCACAAATTACAGAAGGCCTCCAGATGTGCTTCGGAAACTACAGCTAGTCTTCCAGTGAACGATCAAAGCGTAGACAGTTTAAGACATTACTCCCATGGAGAAAAGTCCGCATGGTGCCTATTGTGTTCAATGCCGATTAAATTTCTGTGTTTCATCAACACTCTGAAGGGCCACTGATTAGAAAATGCCTCCAGATGTGCTTCGGAAACTACTACTAGTCTTCCAGATAACGATCAAAGCGTAGACAGTTTAAGACATTACTCCCATGGAGAGAAGTCCGCATGGTGCTTATTGTGTTCAATGCCGATGCAATTTTTGTGTTTCTTCAAAACTCTGAAGGTCCACAGATAACAGGATGATTCCAGATGTGCTTCGGAAACTACTACTAGTCTTCCAGTGTACGATCAAAGCGTAGACAGTTTAAGACATTACTCCCATTCAGAAAAGTCTACATGGTGCTTATTATGTTCTATGCCGATGCAATTTCTGTGTTTCGTCAACACTCTGAAGGTCAACAGATTGCAGAATGCCTCCAGATGTGCTTCGGAAACTACTACTAGTCTTCCAGTGTACAATCAAAGCGTAGACCGTTTAAGACATTACTCCCATGGAGAAAAGTCCGCATGGCGCTTGTTGTATTCAATGCCGATGCAGTTTTTGTGTTTCATCAACACTCTGAACGTCCACAGATTACAAAATGACTCCAGATGTGCTTCGGAAACTACTTCTAATCTTCCAGGGAACGATCAAATCGTAGACATTTTTAGACATTACTCCCATGGAGAAAAGTCCGCATGGTGCTTATTGTGTTCAATGCCGATGCAATTTTTGAGTTTCATCAACGCTCTGAAGGTCCACAGATTACAGAATACATCCAGATGTGCTTCGGAAACTACTGCTAGTCTTCCAGTGTACGATCAAATCGTAGACAGTTTAAGACATTACTTCCACGGAGAAAAGTCCGCATGGTGCTTATTGTGTTCAATGTCGATGCAATTATTGTGTTTCATCAACACTCTGAAGGTCTACAGATTATAGAATGCATCCAGATATGCTTCGGAAACTACTACAACTACTACTAGTCTTCCAGGGAACGATCAAAGCGTAGGCAGTTTAAGACATTACTCCCATGGAGAAAAGTCCGCATCGTGCTTAATGTGTTCAATGCCGATGAATTTTTGTGTTTCATCAACACTCTGAAGGTCCACAGATTACAGAATGCATCCAGATGTGCTTCGGAAACTACTACTAATCTTCCACTGAACGATCAAAGTGTAGACAGTTTAAGACATTACTCCCATGGAGAAAAGTCCCATGGTGCTTATTGTGTCCAATGGCGATGCAATTTCTGTGTTTCATCAACACTCTGAAGGTCCACAGATTACAGAATGCCTCCAGATGTGCATCGGAAACTACTACCAGTCTTCCAGTGTACGATCAAAGCGTAGATAGTGTAAGACACTACTCCCATGGAGAAAAGTTCGCATGGTGCTTATTGTGTTCAATGCCGATGCAATTTTTGTGTTTCATCAACACTCTGAAGGTCCACAGATTACAGAATGCCTCCAGATGTGCTTCGGAAACTACTACTACTCTTCCAGGGAACGATCAAAGCGTAGACTGTTTGAGACATTACTCCCATGGAGACAATCCCGCATGGTGCTTATTGTGTTCAAAGCCGATGCAATTTTTGTGTTTCATCAACACTCTGAAGGTCCACAGATTACAGAATGCATCCTGATGTGAATTGGAAACTACTACTAGTCTTCCAGTGAACGATCAAAGCGTAGACAGTTTAAGACACTACTCCCATGGAGAAAAGTCCGCATGGTGCTTATTGTTTTCAATGCCGATGCAATTTTTGTGTTTCATCAACACTCAGAGGGTCCACAGATTACAGAAAGCCTCCAGATGTGCATCGGAAACTACTACTAGTCTTCCAGTGTACGATCAAAGCGTAGACAGTTTAAGACATTAGTCCCATGGAGAAAAGTCTGCATGGTGCTTATTATGTTCTATGCCGATGAAATTTCTGTGTTTCATCAACACTCTGAAGGTCCACAGATTACAGAATGCCTCCAGATGTGCTTCGGAAACTACTACTAGTCTTCCAGTGTACAATCAAAGCGTAGACCGTTTAAGACATTACTCCGATGGAGAAAAGTCCGCATGGTGCTTATTGTGTTCAATGCCGATGCAATTTTTGTGTTTCATCAACACTCTGAACGTCCACAGATTACAAAATGCCTCCAGATGTGCTTCGGAAACTACTTCTAATCTTCCAGGGAACGATCAAAGCGTAGACAGTTTGAGACATTACTCCCATGGAGAAAAGTCCGCATGGTGCTTATTGTGTTCAATGCAGATGCAATTTTTGTGTTTCATCAACACTCTGAAGGTCCACAGATTACCGAATGCATCCAGATGTGCTTCGGAAACTACTACTAGTCTTAAAGGGAACGATCAAAACGTAGACAATTTAAGACATTACTCCCATGGAGAAAAGTCTGCATTGTGCTTATTGTGTTCAATGCCGATGCAATTTTTGTGTTTCATCAACACTCTGAAGGTCCACAGAATACAGAATGCATCCAGATGGGCTTCAGAAACTACTACAAGTCTTCCAGGAAACGATCAACTCGTAGGCAGTTTAAGACATTACTCCCATGGAGAGAAGTCCGCATGGTGCCTATTGTGTTCAATGCCCATTCAATTTCTGTGTTTCATCAACACTCTGAAGGTCCACTGATTACAAAATGCCTCCAGATGTGCTTCGAAAACTACTACAAGTCTTCGAGTGTACGATCAAACAGTAGACAGTTTAAGACACTACTCCCATGGAGAAAAGTTCGCATGGTGCTTATTGTGTTCAATGCCGATGCAATATCTGTGTTTCATCAACACTCTGAAGGTCCACAGAATACAGAATGCATCCAGATGTGCTTCAGAAACTACTACTAGTCTTAAAGCAAACGATCATAGCGTAGGCAGTTTAAGACATTACTCCCATGGCGAAAAGTCCGCATGGTGCTTATTGTGTTCAAAGCCGATGCAATTTTTGTGTTTCATCAACACTTTGATTGTCCACAGATTGCAGAATGCATCAAGATGTGCATCGGAAACTACTACTAGTCTTCCAGTGAACGATCAAAGCGTAGACAGTTTAAGACACTATTCCCATGGAGAAAAGTCTTCATGGTGCTTATTGTTTTCAATGCCGATGCAATTTTTGTGTTTCATCAACACTCTGAAGGTCCACAGATTACAGAATCCCTCCAGATGTGCTTCAGAAACTACTACTAGTCTTCCAGTGTACGATCAAATCGTAGACAGATTAAGACATTACTCCCATGGAGAAAAGTCCACATGGTGCTTATTGTGTTCAATGCCGATGAATTTTTGTGTTACATCAACACTCTGAAGGTCCACATATTACAGAATGCATCCAGATGTGCTACGGAAACTACTACTAGTCTTCCACTGAACGATCAAAGTGTAGACAGTTTAAGACATTACTCCCATGGAGAAAAGTCCCATGGTTGCCTCCAGATGTGCTTCGGAAACTACTTCTAGTCTTCCAGGGAACGATCAAAGCGTAGACAGTTTGAGACATTACTCCCATGGAGAAAAGTACACATGGGGCTTATTGTGTTCAAAGCTGATGCCATTTTTGTGTTTCATCAACACACTGATATTCCACAGATTACAGAATGCATCCAGATGTGAATTGGAAACTACTACTAGTCTTCCAGTGATCGATCAAAGCGTAGACAATTTAAGACATTACTCCCATGGAGAAAAGTCCGCATGGTGCTTATTGCGTTCTATGCCGATGCAATATCTGCGTTTCATCAACACTCTGAAGGTCCACAGAATACAGAATGCATCCAGATGTACTTCAGAAACTACTACTAGTCTTCCAGGAAACGATCAAAGCGTAGGCAGTTTAAGACATTACTCCCATGGAGAAAAGTCCGCATGGTGTTTATTGTGTTCAATGCCGATGCAATTTCTGTGTTTCATCAACACTCTGAAGGTCCACAAATTACAGAAGGCCTCCAGATGTGCTTTGGAAACTACTGCTAGACTTCCAGTGAACGATCACAGCGTAGACAGTTTAAGACATTACTCTCATGGAGAAAAGTCCGCATGGTTCCTATTGTGTTCAATGCCGATTCAATTTCTGGCTTTCATCAACACTCTGAAGGTCCACAGGTAACAGAATGATTCCAGATGTGCTTCGGAAACTACTACTAGTCTTCCAGTGTACGATCAAAGCGTAGACAGTTTAAGACATTACTCCCATGGAGAAAAGTCTGCATGGTGCTTATTATGTTCTATGCCGATGCAATTTCTGTGTTTCATCAACACTCTTTAGGTCCACAGATTACAGAATGCCTCCAGATGTGCTTCGGAAACTACTACTAGTCTTCCAGTGTACAATCAAAGCGTAGACCGTTTAAGACATTACTCCCATGGAGAAAAGTCCGCATGGTGCTTATTGTGTTCAATGCCGATGCAATTTTTGTGTTTCATCAACACTCTGAACGTCCACAGATTACAAAATGCCTCCAGATGTGCTTCGGAAACTACTTCTAATCTTCCAGGGAACGATCAAAGTTTCGACAGTTTAAGACATTACTCCCATGGAGAAAAGTCCGCATGGTGCTTATTGTGTTCAATGCCGATGCAATTTTTGTGTTTCATCAACACTCTGAAGGTCCACAGATTACAGAATGCATCCAGATGTGCTTCGGAAGCTACTACTGGTCTTCCAGGGAACGATCAAAACGTAGACAATTTAAGACATTACTCCCATGGAGAAAAGTCTGCATGGTGCTTATTGTGTTCAATGCCGATGCAATTTTTGTGTTTCATCAACACTCTGAAGGTCAACAAAATACATAATGCATCCAGATGGGCTTCAGAAACTACTACAAGTCTTCAGGGAAACGATCAAGGCGTAGGCAGTTTAAGACATTACTCCCATGGAGAAAAGTCCCATGGTGCTTATTGTGTTCAATGCCGATACAATTTTTGTGTTTCATCTAAACTCTGAAGGTCCACAGATTACAGAATGCATCCAGATGTGCTTCGGAAACTACTACTAGTCTTCCAGGGAACGATCAAAGCTTAGACAGTTTGAGACATTACTCCCATGGAGAAAAGTCCGCATGGTTCTTATTGTGTTCAATGCCGATGCAATTTCTGTGTTTCATCAACACACAGAAGGTCCACAGATTACAGAATGCCTCCAGATGTGCTTCGGAACCTACTACTAGTCTTCGAGTGTACGATCAAAGAGTAGGCAGTATAAGACATTACTCCCATGGAGAAAAGTCCGCATGGTGCTTATTGTGTCCAATGCTGATGTAATTTTTGTGTTTCATCAACACTCTGAAGGTCCACAGACTACAGAATGCCTCCAGATGTGCTTCGGAAGCTACTACTACTCTTCCAGGGAACGATCAACGCGTAGACAGTTTGAGACATTACTCCAATGGAGAAAAGTCCGCATGCTGCTTATTGTGTTCAAAGCCGATGCAATTTTTGTGTTTCATCAACACCCTGATTGTCCACAGATTACAGAATGCATCCAGATGTGCATTGGAAACTACTACTAGTCTTCCAGGGAACGATCAAAGCGTAGACAGTTTAAGACACCACTCCCATGGAGAAAAGTTCGCATGGTGCTTATTGTGTTCAATGCCGATGCAATATCTGTGTTTCATCAACACTCTGAAGGTCCACAGAATACAGAATGCATCCAGATGTGCTTCAGAAACTACTACTGGTCTTCCAGGGAACGATCAAAACGTAGACAATTTAAGACATTACTCCCATGGAGAAAAGTCCGCATGGTGCTTATTGTGTTCAATGCCGATGCAATTTCTGTGTTTCATCAACACTCTGAAGGTCCACAAATTACAGAAGGCCTCCAGATTTGCTTCGGAAACTACTGCTAGTGTTCCAGTGAACGATCAAAGCGTAGACAGTTTAAGTCATTACTCCCATGGAGAAAAGTCCGCATGGTGCCTATTGTGTTCAATGCCGATTAAATTTCTGTGTTTCATCAACACTCTGAAGGTCCACTGATTAGAAAATGCCTCCAGATGTGCTTCGGAAACTACTACTAGTCTTCCAGATAACGATCAAAGCGTAGACAGTTTAAGACATTACTCCCATGGAGAAACGTCCACGTGGTGCTTATTGTGTTCAATGCCGATGCAATTTTTGTGTTTCATCAAAACTCTGAAGGTCCACAGATTACAGAATGCATCCAGATGTGCTTCGGAAGCTACTACTGGTCTTCCAGGGAACGATCAAAACGTAGACAATTTAAGACATTACTCCCATGGAGAAAAGTCTGCATGGTGCTTATTGTGTTCAATGCCGATGCAATTTTTGTGTTTCATCAACACTCTGAAGGTCCACAGAATACATAATGCCTCCAGATGTGCTTCGGAAACTACTACTAGTCTTCCATTGTACAATCAAAGCGTAGACCGTTTAAGACATTACTCCCATGGAGAAAACTCCGCATGGTGCTTATTGTGTTCAATGCCGATTCAATTTTTGTGTTTCATCAACACTCTGAACGTCCACAGATTACAAAATGCCTCCAGATGTGCTTCGGAAACTACTAATCTTCCAGGGAACGATCAAAGTTTCGACAGTTTGAGACATTACTCCCATGGAGAAAAGTCCGCATGGTGCTTATTGTGTTCAATGCCGATGCAATTTTTGTGTTTCATCAACACTCTGAAGGTCCACAGATTACAGAATGCATCCAGATGTGCTTCGGAAGCTACTACTGGTCTTCCAGGGAACGATCAAAACGTAGACAATTTAAGACATTACTCCCATGGAGAAAAGTCTGCATGGTGCTTATTGTGTTCAATGCCGATGCAATTTTTGTGTTTCATCAACACTCTGAAGGTCCACAGAATACATAATGCATCCAGATGGGCTTCAGAAACTACTACAAGTCTTTCAGGAAACGATCAAGGCGTAGGCAGTTTAAGACATTACTCCCATGGAGAAAAGTCCCATGGTGCTTATTGTGTTCAAAGCCGATGCAATTTTTGTGTTTCATCAACACTTTGATTGTCCACAGATTGCAGAATGCATCAAGATGTGCATCGGAAACTACTACTAGTCTTCCAGTGAACGATCAAAGCGTAGACAGTTTAAGACACTATTCCCATGGAGAAAAGTCTTCATGGTGCTTATTGTTTTCAATGCCGATGCAATTTTTGTGTTTCATCAACACTCTGAAGGTCCACAGATTACAGAATCCCTCCAGATGTGCTTCAGAAACTACTACTAGTCTTCCAGTGTACGATCAAATCGTAGACAGATTAAGACATTACTCCTATGGAGAAAAGTCCACATGGTGCTTATTGTGTTCAATGCCGATGAATTTTTGTGTTACATCAACACTCTGAAGGTCCACATATTACAGAATGCATCCAGATGTGCTACGGAAACTACTACTAGTCTTCCACTGAACGATCAAAGTGTAGACAGTTTAAGACATTACTCCCATGGAGAAAAGTCCCATGGTTGCCTCCAGATGTGCTTCGGAAACTACTTCTAGTCTTCCAGGGAACGATCATAGCGTAGACAGTTTGAGACATTACTCCCATGGAGAAAAGTACACATGGGGCTTATTGTGTTCAAAGCTGATGCCATTTTTGTGTTTCATCAACACACTGATATTCCACAGATTACAGAATGCATCCAGATGTGAATTGGAAACTACTACTAGTCTTCCAGTGATCGATCAAAGCGTAGACAATTTAAGACATTACTCCCATGGAGAAAAGTCCGCATGGTGCTTATTGCGTTCTATGCCGATGCAATATCTGCGTTTCATCAACACTCTGAAGATCCACAGAATACAGAATGCATCCAGATGTACTTCAGAAACTACTACTAGTCTTCCAGGAAACGATCAAAGCGTAGGCAGTTTAAGACATTACTCCCATGGAGAAAAGTCCGCATGGTGTTTATTGTGTTCAATGCCGATGCAATTTCTGTGTTTCATCAACACTCTGAAGGTCCACAAATTACAGAAGGCCTCCAGATGTGCTTTGGAAACTACTGCTAGACTTCCAGTGAACGATCACAGCGTAGACAGTTTAAGACATTACTCTCATGGAGAAAAGTCCGCATGGTTCCTATTGTGTTCAATGCCGATTCAATTTCTGGCTTTCATCAACACTCTGAAGGTCCACAGGTAACAGAATGATTCCAGATGTGCTTCGGAAACTACTACTAGTCTTCCAGTGTACGATCAAAGCGTAGACAGTTTAAGACATTACTCCCATGGAGAAAAGTCTGCATGGTGCTTATTATGTTCTATGCCGATGCAATTTCTGTGTTTCATCAACACTCTTTAGGTCCACAGATTACAGAATGCCTCCAGATGTGCTTCGGAAACTACTACTAGTCTTCCAGTGTACAATCAAAGCGTAGACCGTTTAAGACATTACTCCCATGGAGAAAAGTCCGCATGGTGCTTATTGTGTTCAATGCCGATGCAATTTTTGTGTTTCATCAACACTCTGAACGTCCACAGATTACAAAATGCCTCCAGATGTGCTTCGGAAACTACTTCTAATCTTCCAGGGAACGATCAAAGTTTCGACAGTTTAAGACATTACTCCCATGGAGAAAAGTCCGCATGGTGCTTATTGTGTTCAATGCCGATGCAATTTTTGTGTTTCATCAACACTCTGAAGGTCCACAGATTACAGAATGCATCCAGATGTGCTTCGGAAGCTACTACTGGTCTTCCAGGGAACGATCAAAACGTAGACAATTTAAGACATTACTCCCATGGAGAAAAGTCCCATGGTGCTTATTGTGTTCAATGCCGATACAATTTTTGTGTTTCATCTAAACTCTGAAGGTCCACAGATTACAGAATGCATCCAGATGTGCTTCGGAAACTACTACTAGTCTTCCAGGGAACGATCAAAGCTTAGACAGTTTGAGACATTACTCCCATGGAGAAAAGTCCGCATGGTTCTTATTGTGTTCAATGCCGATGCAATTTCTGTGTTTCATCAACACACAGAAGGTCCACAGATTACAGAATGCCTCCAGATGTGCTTCGGAAACTACTACTAGTCTTCGAGTGTACGATCAAAGAGTAGGCAGTATAAGACATTACTCCCATGGAGAAAAGTCCGCATGGTGCTTATTGTGTCCAATGCTGATGTAATTTTTGTGTTTCATCAACACTCTGAAGGTCCACAGACTACAGAATGCCTCCAGATGTGCTTCGGAAGCTACTACTACTCTTCCAGGGAACGATCAACGCGTAGACAGTTTGAGACATTACTCCAATGGAGAAAAGTCCGCATGCTGCTTATTGTGTTCAAAGCCGATGCAATTTTTGTGTTTCATCAACACCCTGATTGTCCACAGATTACAGAATGCATCCAGATGTGCATTGGAAACTACTACTAGTCTTCCAGGGAACGATCAAAGCGTAGACAGTTTAAGACACTACTCCCATGGAGAAAAGTTCGCATGGTGCTTATTGTGTTCAATGCCGATGCAATATCTGTGTTTCATCAACACTCTGAAGGTCCACAGAATACAGAATGCATCCAGATGTGCTTCAGAAACTACTACTGGTCTTCCAGGGAACGATCAAAACGTAGACAATTTAAGACATTACTCCCATGGAGAAAAGTCCGCATGGTGCTTATTGTGTTCAATGCCGATGCAATTTCTGTGTTTCATCAACACTCTGAAGGTCCACAAATTACAGAAGGCCTCCAGATTTGCTTCGGAAACTACTGCTAGTGTTCCAGTGAACGATCAAAGCGTAGACAGTTTAAGTCATTACTCCCATGGAGAAAAGTCCGCATGGTGCCTATTGTGTTCAATGCCGATTAAATTTCTGTGTTTCATCAACACTCTGAAGGTCCACTGATTAGAAAATGCCTCCAGATGTGCTTCGGAAACTACTACTAGTCTTCCAGATAACGATCAAAGCGTAGACAGTTTAAGACATTACTCCCATGGAGAAACGTCCACGTGGTGCTTATTGTGTTCAATGCCGATGCAATTTTTGTGTTTCATCAAAACTCTGAAGGTCCACAGATTACAGAATGCATCCAGATGTGCTTCGGAAGCTACTACTGGTCTTCCAGGGAACGATCAAAACGTAGACAATTTAAGACATTACTCCCATGGAGAAAAGTCTGCATGGTGCTTATTGTGTTCAATGCCGATGCAATTTTTGTGTTTCATCAACACTCTGAAGGTCCACAGAATACATAATGCCTCCAGATGTGCTTCGGAAACTACTACTAGTCTTCCATTGTACAATCAAAGCGTAGACCGTTTAAGACATTACTCCCATGGAGAAAACTCCGCATGGTGCTTATTGTGTTCAATGCCGATTCAATTTTTGTGTTTCATCAACACTCTGAACGTCCACAGATTACAAAATGCCTCCAGATGTGCTTCGGAAACTACTAATCTTCCAGGGAACGATCAAAGTTTCGACAGTTTGAGACATTACTCCCATGGAGAAAAGTCCGCATGGTGCTTATTGTGTTCAATGCCGATGCAATTTTTGTGTTTCATCAACACTCTGAAGGTCCACAGATTACAGAATGCATCCAGATGTGCTTCGGAAGCTACTACTGGTCTTCCAGGGAACGATCAAAACGTAGACAATTTAAGACATTACTCCCATGGAGAAAAGTCTGCATGGTGCTTATTGTGTTCAATGCCGATGCAATTTTTGTGTTTCATCAACACTCTGAAGGTCCACAGAATACATAATGCATCCAGATGGGCTTCAGAAACTACTACAAGTCTTTCAGGAAACGATCAAGGCGTAGGCAGTTTAAGACATTACTCCCATGGAGAAAAGTCCCATGGTGCTTATTGTGTTCAATGCCGATACAATTTTTGTGTTTCATCAAAACTCTGAAGGTCCACAGATTACAGAATGCATCCAGATGTGCTTCGGAAACTACTACTAGTCTTCCAGGGAACGATCAAAGCTTAGACAGTTTGAGACATTACTCCCATGGAGAAAAGTCCGCATGGTTCTTATTGTGTTCAATGCCGATGCAATTTCTGTGTTTCATCAACACACAGAAGGTCCACAGATTACAGAATGCCTCCAGATGTGCTTCGGAAACTACTACTAGTCTTCGAGTGTACGATCAAAGAGTAGGCAGTATAAGACATTACTCCCATGGAGAAAAGTTCGCATGGTGCTTATTGTGTTCAATGCTGATGTAATTTTTGTGTTTCATCAACACTCTGAAGGTCCACAGACTACAGAATGCCTCCAGATGTGCTTCGGAAGCTACTACTACTCTTCCAGGGAACAATCAACGCGTAGATAGTTTGAGACATTACTCCAATGGAGAAAAGTCTGCATGCTGCTTATTGTGTTCAAAGCCGATGCAATTTTTGTGTTTCATCAACACCCTGATTGTCCACAGATTACAGAATGCATCCAGATGTGCATTGGAAACTACTACTAGTCTTCCAGGGAACGATCAAAGCGTAGACAGTTTAAGACACTACTCCCATGGAGAAAAGTTCGCATGGTGCTTATTGTGTTCAATGCCGATGCAATATCTGTGTTTCATCAACACTCTGAAGGTCCACAGAATACAGAATGCATCCAGATGTGCTTCAGAAACTACTACTGGTCTTCCAGGGAACGATCAAAACGTAGACAATTTAAGACATTACTCCCATGGAGAAAAGTCCGCATGGTGCTTATTGTGTTCAATGCCGATGCAATTTCTGCGTTTCATCAACACTCTGAAGGTCCACAAATTACAGAAGGCCTCCAGATGTGCTTCGGAAACTACTGCTAGTCTTCCAGTGAACGATCAAAGCGTAGACAGTTTAAGACATTACTCCCATGGAGAAAAGTCCGCATGGTGCCTATTGTGTTCAATGCCGATTAAATTTCTGTGTTTCATCAACACTCTGAAGGTCCACTGATTAGAAAATGCCTCCAGATGTGCTTCGGAAACTACTACTAGTCTTCCAGATAACGATCAAAGCGTAGACAGTTTAAGACATTACTCCCATGGAGAAACGTCCGCGTGGTGCTTATTGTGTTCAATGCCGATGCAATTTTTGTGTTTCATTAAAACTCTGAAGGTCCACAGATTACAGAATGCATCCAGATGTGCTTCGGAAGCTACTACTGGTCTTCCAGGGAACGATCAAAACATAGACAATTTAAGACATTACTCCCATGGAGAAAAGTCTGCATGGTGCTTATTGTGTTCAATGCCGATGCAATTTTTGTGTTTTATCAACACTCTGAAGGTCCACAGAATACATAATGCCTCCAGATGTGCTTCGGAAACTACTACTAGTCTTCCAGTGTACAATCAAAGCGTAGACCGTTTAAGACATTACTCCCATGGAGAAAACTCCGCATGGTGCTTATTGTGTTCAATGCCGATGCAATTTTTGTGTTTCATCAACACTCTGAACGTCCACAGATTACAAAATGCCTCCAGATGTGCTTCGGAAACTACTTCTAATCTTCCAGGGAACGATCAAAGTTTCGACAGTTTGAGACATTACTCCCATGGAGAAAAGTCCGCATGGTGCTTATTGTGTTCAATGCCGATGCAATTTTTGTGTTTCATCAACACTCTGAAGGTCCACAGATTACAGAATGCATCCAGATGTGCTTCGGAAGCTACTACTGGTCTTCCAGGGAACGATCAAAACGTAGACAATTTAAGACATTACTCCCATGGAGAAAAGTCTGCATGGTGCTTATTGTGTTCAATGCCGATGCAATTTTTGTGTTTCATCAACACTCTGAAGGTCCACAGAATACATAATGCATCCAGATGGGCTTCAGAAACTACTACAAGTCTTTCAGGAAACGATCAAGGCGTAGGCAGTTTAAGACATTACTCCCATGGAGAAAAGTCCCATGGTGCTTATTGTGTTCAATGCCGATACAATTTTTGTGTTTCATCAAAGCTCTGAAGGTCCACAGATTACAGAATGCATCCAGATGTGCTTCGGAAACTACTACTAGTCTTCCAGGGAACGATCAAAGCTTAGACAGTTTGAGACATTACTCCCATGGAGAAAAGTCCGCATGGTTCTTATTGTGTTCAATGCCGATGCAATTTCTGTGTTTCATCAACACACAGAAGGTCCACAGATTACAGAATGCCTCCAGATGTGCTTTGGAAACTACTACTAGTCTTCGAGTGTACGATCAAAGAGTAGGCAGTATAAGACATTACTCCCATGGAGAAAAGTTCGCATGGTGCTTATTGTGTTCAATGCTGATGTAATTTTTGTGTTTCATCAACACTCTGAAGGTCCACAGACTACAGAATGCCTCCAGATGTGCTTCGGAAGCTACTACTACTCTTTCAGGGAACGATCAACGCGTAGATAGTTTGAGACATTACTCCAATGGAGAAAAGTCTGCATGCTGCTTATTGTGTTCAAAGCCGATGCAATTTTTGTGTTTCATCAACACCCTGATTGTCCACAGATTACAGAATGCATCCAGATGTGCATTGGAAACTACTACTAGTCTTCCAGGGAACGATCAAAGCGTAGACAGTTTAAGACACTACTCCCATGGAGAAAAGTTCGCATGGTGCTTATTGTGTTCAATGCCGATGCAATATCTGTGTTTCATCAACACTCTGAAGGTCCACAGAATACAGAATGCATCCAGATGTGCTTCAGAAACTACTACTGGTCTTCCAGGGAACGATCAAAACGTAGACAATTTAAGACATTACTCCCATGGAGAAAAGTCCGCATGGTGCTTATTGTGTTCAATGCCGATGCAATTTCTGCGTTTCATCAACACTCTGAAGGTCCACAAATTACAGAAGGCCTCCAGATGTGCTTCGGAAACTACTGCTAGTCTTCCAGTGAACGATCAAAGCGTAGACAGTTTAAGACATTACTCCCATGGAGAAAAGTCCGCATGGTGCCTATTGTGTTCAATGCCGATTAAATTTCTGTGTTTCATCAACACTCTGAAGGTCCACTGATTAGAAAATGCCTCCAGATGTGCTTCGGAAACTACTACTAGTCTTCCAGATAACGATCAAAGCGTAGACAGTTTAAGACATTACTCCCATGGAGAAACGTCCGCGTGGTGCTTATTGTGTTCAATGCCGATGCAATTTTTGTGTTTCATCAAAACTCTGAAGGTCCACAGATTACAGAATGCATCCAGATGTGCTTCGGAAGCTACTACTGGTCTTCCAGGGAACGATCAAAACGTAGACAATTTAAGACATTACTCCCATGGAGAAAAGTCTGCATGGTGCTTATTGTGTTCAATGCCGATGCAATTTTTGTGTTTCATCAACACTCTGAAGGTCCACAGAATACATAATGCCTCCAGATGTGCTTCGGAAACTACTACTAGTCTTCCAGTGTACAATCAAAGCGTAGACCGTTTAAGACATTACTCCCATGGAGAAAACTCCGCATGGTGCTTATTGTGTTCAATGCCGATGCAATTTTTGTGTTTCATCAACACTCTGAACGTCCACAGATTACAAAATGCCTCCAGATGTGCTTCGGAAACTACTTCTAATCTTCCAGGGAACGATCAAAGTTTCGACAGTTTGAGACATTACTCCCATGGAGAAAAGTCCGCATGGTGCTTATTGTGTTCAATGCCGATGCAATTTTTGTGTTTCATCAACACTCTGAAGGTCCACAGATTACAGAATGCATCCAGATGTGCTTCGGAAGCTACTACTGGTCTTCCAGGGAACGATCAAAACGTAGACAATTTAAGACATTACTCCCATGGAGAAAAGTCTGCATGGTGCTTATTGTGTTCAATGCCGATGCAATTTTTGTGTTTCATCAACACTCTGAAGGTCCACAGAATACATAATGCATCCAGATGGGCTTCAGAAACTACTACAAGTCTTTCAGGAAACGATCAAGGCGTAGGCAGTTTAAGACATTACTCCCATGGAGAAAAGTCCCATGGTGCTTATTGTGTTCAATGCCGATACAATTTTTGTGTTTCATCAAAACTCTGAAGGTCCACAGATTACAGAATGCATCCAGATGTGCTTCGGAAACTACTACTAGTCTTCCAGGGAACGATCAAAGCTTAGACAGTTTGAGACATTACTCCCTTGGAGAAAAGTCCGCATGGTTCTTATTGTGTTCAATGCCGATGCAATTTCTGTGTTTCATCAACACACAGAAGGTCCACAGATTACAGAATGCCTCCAGATGTGCTTCGGAAACTACAACTAGTCTTCGAGTGTACGATCAAAGAGTAGGCAGTATAAGACATTACTCCCATGGAGAAAAGTCCGCATGGTGCTTATTGTGTTCAATGCTGATGTAATTTTTGTGTTTCATCAACACTCTGAAGGTCCACAGACTACAGAATGCCTCCAGATGTGCTTCGGAAGCTACTACTACTCTTCCAGGGAACGATCAACGCGTAGATAGTTTGAGACATTACTCCAATGGAGAAAAGTCCGCATGCTGCTTATTGTGTTCAAAGCCGATGCAATTTTTGTGTTTCATCAACACCCTGATTGTCCACAGATTACAGAATGCATCCAGATGTGCATTGGAAACTACTACTAGTCTTCCAGGGAACGATCAAAGCGTAGACAGTTTAAGACATTACTCCCATGGAGAAACGTCCGCATGGCGCTTATTGTGTTCAATGCCGATGCAGTTTTTGTGTTTCATCAACACTCTGAACGTCCACAGATTACAAAATGACTCCAGATGTGCTTCGGAAACTACTTCTAATCTTCCAGGGAACGATCAAATCGTAGACATTTTTAGACATTACTCCCATGGAGAAAAGTCCGCATGGTGCTTATTGTGTTCAATGCCGATGCAATTTTTGAGTTTCATCAACACTGTGAAGGTCCATAGATTACAGAATGCATCCAGATGTGCTTCGGAAACTACTACTAGTCTTCCAGGGAACGATCAAATCGTAGACAATTTAAGACATTACTCCCATGGAGAAAAGTGTGCATGGTGCTTATTGTGTTCAATGCCGATGCAATTTCTGTGTTTCATCAACACTCTGATGTTCCACAGAATACAGAATGCATCCAGATGGGCTTCAGAAACTACTACAAGTCTTCCAGGGAACGATCAAATCGTAGGCAGTTTAAGACATTACTCCCATGGAGAAAAGTCCGCAAGGTGCTTATTGTGTTCAATGCCGATGAATTTTTGTGTTTCGTCAACACTCTGAAGGTCCACAGATTACAGAATGCATCCAGATGTGCTTCAGAAACTACTACTAGTCTTCCAGAGAACGATCAAAGTGTAGACAGTTAAAGACATTTCTCCCATGGAGAAAAGTCCCATGGTGCTTATTGTGTTCAATGCCGAAGCAATTTCTGTGTTTCATCAACACTCTGAAGGTCCACAGATTACAGAATGTCTCCGGATGTGCTTCGGGAACTGCTACTAGTCTTCCAGGGAACGATCAAAGCGTAGACAGCTTAAGACATTACACCCATTTAGAAAAGTCCGCATGGTGCTTATTGTGTTCAATGCCGATGCAATTTCTGTGTTTCATCAACACTCTGAAGGTCCACTGATTACAAAATGTATCCAGATGTGCTTCGGAAACTACTACTAGTCTTCCAGGGAACGATCAAAGCGTAGACAGTTTAAGACATTACTCCCATGGAGAAACGTCCGCATGGTGCTTATTGTGTTCAATGCCGATGCAATTTTTGTGTTTCATCAAAACTCTGAAGGTCCACAGATTACAGAATGCATCCAGATGTGCTTCAGAATCTACTACTAGTCTTCCAGGGAACGATCAAACCGTAGACAGTTTGAGACATTACTCGCATGGAGAAAAGTCCGCATGGTTCTTATTGTGTTCAAAGCCGATGCAATTTTTGTGTTTCATCAACACTCTGAAGGTCCACAGATTACCGAATGCATCCAGATGTGCTTCGAAAACTACTACAAGTCTTCCAGGGAACGATCAAAGCGTAGACAGTTTAAGACGTTACTCCCATGGAGAAAAGTCCGCATGGTGCTTATTGTGTTCAATGCCGATGCAATTTCTGTGTTTCATCAACACTCTGAAGGTAGACAGATTACAGAATGCCTCCAGATGTGCTTCGGAAACTACTACTAGTCTTCGAGTGTACGATCAAAGAGCAGACAGTATAAGACATTACTCCCATGGAGAAAAGTCCGCATGGTGCTTATTGTGTTCAATGCTGATGTAATTTTTGTGTTTCATCAACACTCTGAAGGTCCACAGACTACAGAATGCATCCAGATGTGCTTCGGAAACTACTACTACTCTTCCAGGGAACGATTAAAGCGTAGAAAGTTTGAGACATTACTCCCATGGAGAAAAGTCCACATGGTGCTTATTGTGTTCAAAGCCGATGCAATTTTTGTGTTTCATCAACACCCTGATTGTCCACAGGTTACAGAATGCATCCAGATGTGCATTGGAAACTACTGCTAGTCTTCCAGTGACCGATCGAAGCGTAGACAGTTTAAGAAACTACTCCCATGGAGAAAAGTCCGCATGGTGCTTATTGTTTTCAATGCCGATGCAATTTTTGTGTTTCATCAACACTCTGAAGGTCCACAGATTACAGAATGCCTCCGGATGTGCTTCGGAAACTACTACCAGTCTTCCAGTGATCGATCAAAGTGTAGACAGTATAAGACATTACTCCCATGGAGAAAAGTCCGCATGGTGCTTATTGTGTTCAATTCCGACTCAATTTCTGTGTTTCATCAATACTCTGAAGGTCCACAGATTACAGATTGCATCCAGATGTGCATCAGAAACTACTACTAGTCTTCCACTGGACGATCAAAGCGTAGACAGTTTAAGACACTACTCCCATTGAGAAAAGTCCTCATGGTGCTTATTGTTTTCAATGCCGATGCAATTTTTGTGTTTCATCAACACTCAGAACGTCCACAGATTACAGAATGCCTCCAGATGTGCTTCGGAAACTACTACTAGTCTTCCAGGGACCGATTAAAGCGTAGACAGTTTGAGACATTACTCCCATGGAGATAAGTCCGCATTGGGCTTATTGTGTTCCATGCCGATGCAATATTTGTGTTTCATCAATACTCAGAAGGTCCACAGATAACAGAATGATTCCAGATGTGCTTCGGAAACTACTACTATTCTTCCAGTGTACTATCAAATCGTAGACAGTTTAAGACATTACTCCCATGGAGAAAAGTCTGCATAGTGCTTATTATTTTCTATGCCGATGCAATTTCCTTGTTTCATCAACACTCTGAAGGTCCACAGATTACAAAATGGCTCCAGATGTGCTTCGGAAACTACTTCTCATCTTCCAGGGAACGATCAAAGCGTAGACAGTTTGAGACATTACTCCCATGGAGAAAATCCGCATGGTGCTTATTGTGTTCAATGCCGATGCAATTTTTGTGTTTCATCAACACTCTGAAGGTCCACAGATTACAGGTGCATCCATATGTGCTTCGGAAACTACTACTAGTCTTCGAGTGTACGATCAAAGAGTAGACAGTGTAAGACATTACTCCCATGGTGAAATGTCCGCATGGTTCTTATTGTGTTGAAAGCCGATGCAATTTTTGTGTTTCAACAACACTCTGAAGGTCCACAGATTACCCAATGCATCCAGATGTGCTTCGGAAACTACTACAAGTCTTCCAGGGATCGATCAAAGCGTAGACAGTTTAAGACAATACTCCCATGGAGAAAAGTCCGCATGGTGCTTATTGTGTTCAATGCCGATGCAATTTCTGTGTGTCTTCAACACTCTGAAGGTCCACAGATTACAGAATACCTCCAGATGTGCTTCGGAAACTACTACTAGTCTTCCAGTGTACGATGAAAGCGTAGACACTTTAAGACATTTCTCCAATGGAGAAAAGTCCGCATGGTGCATAAAGTGTTCAATGCCGACGCAATTTCTGTGTTTCATCAAAACTCTGAAAATCCACAGATTACAGAATGCATCCAGATGTGCTTCGGAAACTACTACTAGTCTTCCAGGCAACGATCAAAGCGCAGACAGTTTGAGACATTACTCCCATGTAGAAAAGTCCGCATGGTTCTTATTGTGTTCAAAGCCGATGCAATTTTTGGGTTTCATCAACACTCTGAAGGTCCACAGATTACCGAATGCATCCAGATGTGCTTCGGAAACTACTACTAGTCTTCCAGGGAACGATCGAAGCGTATACAGTTTAAGACATTACTCCCATGGAGAAAAGTCCGCATGGTGCTTATTGTGTTCAATGTCAATGCAATTTCTGTGTTTCATCAACACTCTGAAGGTCCACAGATTACAGAATGCCTCCAGATGTGCTTCGGAAATTACTACTAGTCTTCGAGTGTACGATCAAAGAGTAGACAGTGTAAGACATTACTCCCATGGTGAAATGTCCGCATGGTGCTTATTGTGTTCAATGCTAATGTGATTTTTGTGTTCCATCAACAATCTGAAGGTCCACAGACTACAGAATGCCTCCACATGTGCTTCGGAAACTACTACTACCCTTCCATGGAACGATCAAAGGGTAGACAGTTTGAGACATTACTCCCATGGAGATAAGTCCACATGGTGCTTATTGTGTTCAAAGCCGATGCAATTTTTGTGTTTCATCAACACCCTGATTGTCAACAGATTACAGAATGCATCCAGATGTGCATTGGAAACTACTACTAGTCTTCCAGTGAACGATCAAAGCGTAGACAGTTTAAGATACTACTCCCATGGAGAAAAGTCCGCATGGTGCTTCTTGTTTTCAATGCCGATACAATTTTTGTGTTTCATCAACACTCTGAAGGTCCACAGATTACAGAATGACTCCGGATGTGCTTCGGAAACTACTACTAGTCTTCCAGTGTACGATCAAAGCGTAGACAGTATAAGACATTACCCCCATGGAGAAAAGTCCGCATGGTGCTTATTGTGTTCAATTCCGATTCAGTTTCTGTGTATCATCAATACTCTGAAGGTCCACAGATTACAGAATGCATCCAGATGTGCATCGGAAACTACTACTAGTCTTCCAGTGAACGATCAAAGCGTAGACAGTTTAAGACTATTACTCCCATGGAGAAAAGTCGGCATGGTGCTTATTGTGTTCAAAGCCGATGCAATTTTTGTGTTTCATCAACACCCTGATTGTCAACAGATTACAGAATGCATCCAGATGTGCATTGGAAACTACTACTAGTCTTCCAGGGAACGATCAAAGCGTAGACAGTTTAAGGCATTACTCCCATGGAGAAACGTCCGCATGGTGCTTATTGTGTTCAATGCCGATGCAATTTCTGTGTTTCATCAACACTCTGAAGGTCCACTGATTACAAAATGCCTCCAGATGTGCTTCGGAAACTACTACTAGTCTTCCAGGGAACGATCAAAGCGTAGACAGTTTAAGGCATTACTCCCATGGAGAAACGTCCGCATGGTGCTTATTGTGTTCAATGCCGATGCAATTTTTGTGTTTCATCAAAACTCTGAAGGTCCACAGATTACAGAATGCATCCAGATGTGCTTCAGAATCTACTAATAGTCTTCCAGGGAACGATCAAACCGTAGACAGTTTGAGACATTACTCCCATGGAGAAAAGTCCGCATGGTTCTTATTTTGTTCAAAGCCGATGCAATTTTTGTGTTTCATCAACACTCTGAAGGTCCACAGATTACCGAATGCATCCAGATGTGCTTCGGAAACTACTACAAGTCTTCCAGGGAACGATCAAAGCGTAGACAGTTTAAGACATTACTCCCATGGAGAAAAGTCTGCATGGTGCTTATAGTGTTCAATGCCGATGCAATTTCTGTGTTTCATCAACACTCGGAAGGTCCACAGATTACAGAATGCCTCCAGATGTGCTTCGGAAACTACTACTAGTCTTCGAGTGTACGATCAAAGAGCAGTCAGTATAAGACATTACTCCCATGGAGAAAAGTCCGCATGGTGCTTATTGTGTTCAATGCTGATGTAATTTTTGTGTTTCATCAACACTCTGAAGGTCCACAGACTACAGAATGCCTCCAGATGTGCTTCGGAAACTACTACTACTCTTCCAGGGAACGATTAAAGCGTAGAAAGTTTGAGACATTACTCCCATGGAGAAAAGTCCACATGGTGCTTATTGTGTTCAAAGCCGATGCAATTTTTGTGTTTCATCAACACCCTGATTGTCCACAGGTTACAGAATGCATCCAGATGTGCATTGGAAACTACTGCTAGTCTTCCAGTGAACGATCAAAGCGTAGACAGTTTAAGAAACTACTCCCATGGAGAAAAGTCCGCATGGTGCTTATTGTTTTCAATGCCGATGCAATTTTTGTGTTTCATCAACACTCTGAAGGTCCACAGATTACAGAATGACTCCGGATGTGCTTCGGAAACTGCTACCAGTCTTCCAGTGTACGATCAAAGTGTAGACAGTATAAGACATTACTCCCATGGAGAAAAGTCTGCATGGTGCTTATTGTGTTCAATTCCGACTCAATTTCTGTGTTTCATCAATACTCTGAAGGTCCACAGATTACAGAATGCATCCAGATGTGCATCGGAAACTACTACTAGTCTTCCAGTGGACGATCAAAGCGTAGACAGTTTAAGACACTACTCCCATTGAGAAAAGTCCTCATGGTGCTTATTGTGTTCAATGCCAATGCATTTTCTGTGTTTCATCAACACTCTGAAGGTCCACAGATTACAGAATGCCTCCAGATGTGCTTCGGAAATTACTACTAGTCTTCGAGTGTACGATCAAAGAGTAGACAGTGTAAGACATTACTCCCATGGTGAAATGTCCGCATGGTGCTTATTGTGTTCAATGCTAATGTGATTTTTGTGTTCCATCAACAATCTGAAGGTCCACAGACTACAGAATGCCTCCACATGTGCTTCGGAAACTACTACTACCCTTCCATGGAACGATCAAAGGGTAGACAGTTTGAGACATTACTCCCATGGAGATAAGTCCACATGGTGCTTATTGTGTTCAAAGCCGATGCAATTTTTGTGTTTCATCAACACCCTGATTGTCAACAGATTACAGAATGCATCCAGATGTGTATTGGAAACTACTACTAGTCTTCCAGTGAACGATCAAAGCGTAGACAGTTTAAGATACTACTCCCATGGAGAAAAGTCCGCATGGTGCTTCTTGTTTTCAATGCCGATACAATTTTTGTGTTTCATCAACACTCTGAAGGTCCACAGATTACAGAATGACTCCGGATGTGCTTCGGAAACTACTACTAGTCTTCCAGTGTACGATCAAAGCGTAGACAGTATAAGACATTACCCCCATGGAGAAAAGTCCGCATGGTGCTTATTGTGTTCAATTCCGATTCAGTTTCTGTGTATCATCAATACTCTGAAGGTCCACAGATTACAGAATGCATCCAGATGTGCATCGGAAACTACTACTAGTCTTCCAGTGAACGATCAAAGCGTAGACAGTTTAAGACTATTACTCCCATGGAGAAAAGTCCGCATGGTGCTTATTGTGTTCAAAGCCGATGCAATTTTTGTGTTTCATCAACACCCTGATTGTCAACAGATTACAGAATGCATCCAGATGTGCATTGGAAACTACTACTAGTCTTCCAGGGAACGATCAAAGCGTAGACAGCTTAAGACATTACACCCATGGAGAAAAGTCCGCATGGTGCTTATTGTGTTCAATGCCGATGCAATTTCTGTGTTTCATCAAAACTCTGAAGGTCCACTGATTACAAAATGCCTCCAGATGTGCTTCGGAAACTACTACTAGTCTTCCAGGGAACGATCAAAGCGTAGACAGTTTAAGGCATTACTCCCATGGAGAAACGTCCGCATGGTGCTTATTGTGTTCAATGCCGATGCAATTTTTGTGTTTCATCAAAACTCTGAAGGTCAACAGATTACAGAATGCATCCAGATGTGCTTCAGAATCTACTAATAGTCTTCCAGGGAACGATCAAACCGTAGACAGTTTGAGACATTACTCCCATGGAGAAAAGTCCGCATGGTTCTTATTTTGTTCAAAGCCGATGCAATTTTTGTGTTTCATCAACACTCTGAAGGTCCACAGATTACCGAATGCATCCAGATGTGCTTCGGAAACTACTACAAGTCTTCCAGGGAACGATCAAAGCGTAGACAGTTTAAGACATTACTCCCATGGAGAAAAGTCTGCATGGTGCTTATAGTGTTCAATGCCGTTGCAATTTCTGTGTTTCATCAACACTCGGAAGGTCCACAGATTACAGAATGCCTCCAGATGTGCTTCGGAAACTACTACTAGTCTTCGAGTGTACGATCAAAGAGCAGTCAGTATAAGACATTACTCCCATGGAGAAAAGTCCGCATGGTGCTTATTGTGTTCAATGCTGATGTAATTTTTGTGTTTCATCAACACTCTGAAGGTCCACAGACTACAGAATGCCTCCAGATGTGCTTCGGAACCTACTACTACTCTTCCAGGAACGATTAAAGCGTAGAAAGTTTGAGACATTACTCCCATGGAGAAAAGTCCACATGGTGCTTATTGTGTTCAAAGCCGATGCAATTTTTGTGTTTCATCAACACCCTGATTGTCCACAGGTTACAGAATGCATCCAGATGTGCATTGGAAACTACTGCTAGTCTTCCAGTGAACGATCAAAGCGTAGACAGTTTAAGAAACTACTCCCATGGAGAAAAGTCCGCATGGTGCTTATTGTTTTCAATGCCGATGCAATTTTTGTGTTTCATCAACACTCTGAAGGTCCACAGATTACAGAATGACTCCGGATGTGCTTCGGAAACTGCTACCAGTCTTCCAGTGTACGATCAAAGTGTAGACAGTATAAGACATTACTCCCATGGAGAAAAGTCTGCATGGTGCTTATTGTGTTCAATTCCGACTCAATTTCTGTGTTTCATCAATACTCTGAAGGTCCACAGATTACAGAATGCATCCAGATGTGCATCGGAAACTACTACTAGTCTTCCAGTGGACGATCAAAGCGTAGACAGTTTAAGACACTACTCCCATTGAGAAAAGTCCTCATGGTGCTTATTGTTTCCAATTCCGATGCAATTTTTGTGTTTCATCAACACTCAGAACGTCCACAGATTACAGAATGCCTCCAGATGTGCTTCGGAAACTACTACTAGTCTTCCAGGGACCTATTAAAGCGTAGACAGTTTGAGACATTACTCCCATAGAGATAAGTCCGCATTGGGCTTATTGTGTTCAATGCCGATGCAATTTTTGTGTTTCATCAATACTCAGAAGGTCCACAGATAACAGAATGATTCCAGATGTGATTCGGAAACTACTACTATTCTTCCAGTGTACCATCAAATCGTAGACAGTTTAAGACATTACTCCCATGGAGAAAAGTCTGCATAGTGCTTATTATTTTCTATGCCGATGCAATTTCCTTGTTTCATCAACACTCTGAAGGTCCACAGATTACAAAATGGCTCCATATGTGCTTCGGAAACTACTTCTCATCTTCCAGGGAACGATCAAAGCGTAGACAGTTTGAGACATTACTCCCATGGAGAAAATCAACATGGTGCTTATTGTGTTCAATGCCGATGCAATTTTTGTGTTTCATCAACACTCTAAAGGTCCACAGATTACAGGTGCATCCAGATGTGCTTCGGAAACTACTACTAGTCTTCCAGGGAACGATCAAAGCGTATACAGTTTAAGACATTACTCCCATGGAGAAAAGTCCGCATGGTGCTTATTGTGTTCAATGCCAATGCAATTTCTGTGTTTCATCAACACTTTGTAGGTCCACAGATTACAGAATGCCTCCAGATGTGCTTCGAAAACTACTACTAGTCTTCGAGTGTACGATCAAAGAGTAGACAGTGTAAGACATTACTCCCATGGTTAAAAGTCCGCATGGTGCTTATTGTTTTCAATGCTGATGTGATTTTTGTGTTTCATCAACAATCTGAAGGTCCACAGACTACAGAATGCCTCCACATGTGCTTCGGAAACTACTACTAGTCTTCCAGGGAACGATCAAAGCGTAGACATTTTAAGACATTACTCCCATGGAGAAAAGTCCGCATGGTGCTTATTGTGTTCAAAGCCGATGCAATTTTTGTGTTTCATCAACACCCTGATTGTCAACAGATTACAGAATGCATCCAGATGTGCATTGGAAACTACTACTAGTCTTCCAGGGAACGATCAAAGCGTAGACAGCTTAAGACATTACACCCATGGAGAAAAGTCCGCATGGTGCTTATTGTGTTCAATGCCGATGCAATTTCTGTGTTTCATCATTACTCTGAAGGTCCACTGATTACAAAATGCCTCCAGATGTGCTTCGGAATCTACTACTAGTCTTCCAGGGAACGATCAAAGCGTAGACAGTTTAAGACGTTACTCCCATGGAGAAACGTCCGCATGGTGCTTATTGTGTTCAATGACGATGCAATTTTTGTGTTTCATCAAAACTCTGAAGGTCCACAGATTACAGAATGCATCCAGATGTGCTTCAGAATCTACTACTAGTCTTCCAGGGAACGATCAAAGCGTAGACAGTTTAAGACATTACTCCCATGGAGAAAAGTCCGCATGGTGCTTATTGTGTTCAATGCCGATGCAATTTCTGTGTTTCATCAACACTCTGAAGGTCCACAGATTACAGAATGCCTCCAGATGTGCTTCAGAAACTACTACTAGTCTTCCAGGGACCGATTAAAGCGTAGACAGTTTGAGACATTACTCCCATGGAGATAAGTCCGCATTGGGCTTATTGTGTTCAATGCCGATGCAATATTTGTGTTTCATCAATACTCAGAAGGTCCACAGAAAACAGAATGATTCCAGATGTGCTTCGGAAACTACTACTATTCTTCCAGTGTACCATCAAATCGTAGACAGTTTAAGACATTACTCCCATGGAGAAAAGTCTGCATAGTGCTTATTATTTTCTATGCCGATGCAATTTCCTTGTTTCATCAACACTCTGAAGGTCCACAGATTACAAAATGGCTCCAGATGTGCTTCGGAAACTACTTCTCATCTTCCAGGGAACGATCAAAGCGTAGACAGTTTGAGACCTTACTCCCATGGAGAAAATCCGCATGGTGCTTATTGTGTTCAATGCCGATGCAATTTCTGTGTTTCATCAACACTCTGAAGGTCCACAGATTACAGAATACATCCAGATGTGCTTCGGAAACTACTGCTCGTCTTCCAGTGTACGATCAAAGCTTGGACAGTTTAAGACATTACTCCCATGGAGAAAAGTCCCAGTGGTGCTTATTGTGTTCAATGCCGATGCAATTTCTGTGTTTCATCAACACTCTAAAGGTCCATAGATTACAGAATGCCTCCAGATGTGCTTCAGAAACTACTACTAGTCTTCCAGTGAACGATCAAAGCGTAGACAGTTTAAGACATTACTATCATGGAGAAAAGTCCGCATGGTGCTTATTGTGTTCAATGCCGATTCAATTCCTGTTTTTCATCAACACTCTGAAGGTCCATAGATTAAGGAATGCCTCCAGAAGTGCTTCGGAAAGTACTACTAGTCTACCAGTGAACGATCAAAGCGTAGACACTTTAAGACATTACTCCCATGGAGAAAATTCCGCATGGTGCTTATTGTGTTCAATGAAGATGCAATTTTTGTGTTTCATCAACACTCTGAAGGTCCACAGATTACAGAATGCATCCGGATGTGCTTCAGAAACTACTACTAGTCTTCCAGTGTACGATCAAAGCGTAGACAGTTTAAGACATTAATCCCATTTAGAAAAGTCCGCATGGTGCTTATTGTGTTCAATGCCGATGCAATTTTTGTGTTTCATCAACAATCTGAAGGTCCACAGATTACAGAATGCATCCAGATATGCTTCGGAAACTACTACTAGTCTTCCAGGGAACGATCAAAGCGTAGGCAGTTTAAGACATTACTCCCATGGAGAAAAGTCCGCATGGTGCTTATTGTGTTCAATGCCGATGAATTTTTGTGTTTCATCAACACTCTGAAGGTCCACAGATTACAGAGTGCCTCCAGATGTGCATCGGAAACTACTACTAGTCTTCCAGGGAACGATCAAATCGTAGACAGCTTAAGACATTACTCCCATGGAGAAAAGTCCACATGGTGCTAATTGTGTTCAATGCCGATGCAATTTCTGTGTTTCATCAACACTCTGAAGGTCCACAGATTACAGAATGCCTCCAGATGTGCTTCGGAAACTACTACTAGTTTTCCAGTGTATGATCAATGCGTAGACAGTTTAAGACATTACTCTCATGGAGAAAAGTCCGCATGGTGCTTATTGTGTTCAATACCGATGCAATTTTAGTGTTTCATCCACACTCTGAAGGTCCACAGATTACAGAATGAATCCAGATGTGCTTCGGAAACTACTACTACTCTTACAGGGAACGATCAAAGCGTAGACAGTTTAAGACACTACTCCCATGGAGACAATCCCGCATGTTGCTTATTGTGTTCAAAGCCGATGCAATTTTTGTGTTTCATCAACACTCTGAAGGTCTACAGATTAGAGAATGCATCCTGATATGATTTTGAAACTACTACTAGTCTTCCAGTGAACGATCAAAGCGTAGACAGTTTAAGACATTACTCTCATGGAGAAAAGTCCGCATGGTGGTTATTGTGTTCAATGCCGATTCAATTTCTGTGTTTCATCAACATTCTGTAGGTCGACAGATTACAGAATGCCTCCAGATGTGCTTCGGAAACTACTACTACTCTTCCAGTGAACGATCAAAGCGTAGACAGATTAAGACACTACTCCCATGGAGAAAAGTCCGCATGGTGCTTATTGAGTCAATGCCGATGCAATTTGTGTGTTTCATCAACACTCTGAAGGTCCACAGATTACAGAATGACTCCAGATGTGCTTCGGAAACTACTTCTATTCTTCCAGTGTACGATCAAAGAGTAGACAGAATAAGACATTACTCCCATGGAAAAAAGTCCGCATGGTGCTTATTGTGTTCAATGCCGATGTAATTAATGTGGTTCATCAACACTCTGAAGGTAAACAGATTACAGAATGCCTCCAGATGTGCTTCGGAAACTACTACTACTCTTCCAGGGAACGATCAAAGCGTAGACAGTTTGAGACATTACTCCCATGGAGAAAAGTCCACATGGTGCTTATTGTGTTCAAAGCCGATGCAATTTTTGTGTTTCATCAACACCCTGATTGTCCACAGATTACAGAATGCATCCAGATGTGCATTGGAAACTACTACAAGTCTTCCAGTGAACGATCAAAACGTAGACAGTTTAAGACACTTCTCCCATGGAGAAAAGGCCTAATGGTGCTTATTGTATTCAATGCCGATGCAAATTTTGTGTTTCATCAACACTCTGCAGGTCCACAGATTACAGAACGCCTCCAGATGTGTTTCGGAAACTACTACTAGCCTTCCAGTGTACAATCAAAGTGTAGACAGTTTAAGACATTACTCCCATGGAGAAAAGTCCGCATAGTTCTTACTGTGTTCAATGCCGATGCAGCTTTTGTGTTTCATCAACACTCTGAACGTCCACAGATTACAGAATGCCTCCAGATGTGCTTCGGAAACTACTACTAGTCTTCCAGGGAACGATCAAAGCGTAGACAGTTTGAGACATTACTCCCTTTTAGAAAAGTCCGCATGGTGCTTATTGTGTTCAAAGCCGATGCAATTTTTGTGCTTCATCAACACCCTGAAGGTCCACAGATTACAGAATGCATCCAGATGTACTTCGGAAACTACTACTAGTCTTCCAGGGAACGATCAAAGCATAGTCAGTTTAAGAAAATACTCCCATGGAGAAAAGTCCGAATGGTGCTTATTGTGTTCAATGCCGATGCAATATCTGTGTTTCATCAACACTCTGAAGGTCCACAGATTACAGAATGCATCCAGATGTGCTTCGGAATCTACTACTAGTCTTCCAGTGTACGATCAAGGCGTAGACAGTTTAAGACATTACTCGCATGGAGAAAAGTCCGCATGGTGCTTGTTGTGCTCAACGCCGATGCAATTTCTGTGATTCATCAACACTCTGGTCCACAGATTACAGAATGCCTCCAGATGTGCTTCGGAAACTACTACTAGTCTTCCAGTGTACGATCAAACCGTAGACAGTTTAAGACATTACTACTATGGAGAAAAGTCCGCATGGTGCTTATTGTGTTCTATGCGGATGCAATTTCTGTGTTTCATCAACACTCTGAAGGTCCACAGATTACAGAATGCATCCAGATGTGCTTCGGAAACTACTATTAGTCTTCGAGGGAACGATCAAAGCGTACACAGTTTAAGACATTACACCCATGGAGAAAAGTCCGCATGGTGCTTATTGTGTTCAATGCCGATGCAATTTCTTTGTCTCATCAACACTCTGAAGGTCCACAGATTACAAAATGCCTCCAGATGTGCTTCGGAAACTACTACTAGTCTTCCAGTGTGGAATCAAAGTGTAGACAGTTTAAGACACTATTCCCATGGAGAAAAGTCCGCATGGTGCTTATTGTTTGCAATGGCGATGCAGTTTTTGTGTTTCATCAACACTCTGAACGTCCACAGATTACAGAATGCCTCCAGATGAGCTTCGGAAACTACTACTAGTCTTCCAGGGAACGATCAAAACATAGACAGTTTGATACATTACTTCCATGGAGAAAAGTCCGCATGGTGCTTATTGTGTTCAATGACGATGCAATTTTTGTGTTTCATCAACACTCTGAAGGTCCACAGATTACAGAATGCATCCAGATATGCTTCGGAAAATACTACTAGTCTTCCAGGGAACGATCAAAGCGTAGACAGTTTAAGACATTACTATCTGGAGAAAAGTCCGTATGGTGCTTATTGTGTTCAATGCCAATTCAATTTCTGTGTTTCATCAACACTCTGAAGGTCCACAGATTACAGAATGCCTCCAGATGTGCTTCGAAAACTACTACTAGTCTTCCAGTGTACGATCAAAGCGTAGACAGTTTAAGACATTACTACCATGGAGAAAAGCCCGCATGGTGCTTCTTGTGTTCAATGCCGATGCAGTTTTTGTGTTTCATCAACACTCTGAAGGTCCACAGATTACAGAATGCCTCCAGATGTGCTTCGGAAACTACTACTATTCTTCCAGGGAACGATCAAAGCGTAGACAGTTTGAGACATTACTCCCATGGAGAAAAGTCCGCATGGTGCTTATTGAGTTCAATGCCGATGCAATGTTTGTGTTTCATCAACACTCTGAAGATCCACAGATTACAGAATGCATCCAGATGTTCTTCGGAAACTACTACTAGTCTTCCAGTGAACGATCAAAGCGTAGACAGTTTAAGACATTACTCCCATGGGGAAAAGTCCGCATGGTGCTTATTGTGTTCAATGCCGATTCAATATCTGTGTTTCATCACACTCTGAAAGTCCACAGATTACAGAATGCATCCAGATGTGCTTCGGAAACTACTACTAGTCTTCCAGTGTACGATCAAAGCGTAGACAGTTTAAGGCATTACTCCCATGGAGAAAAGTCGGCATGGTGCTTATTGTGTTCAATGCCGATGCAATTTCTGTGTTTCATCAACACTCTGAAGGTCCAAGGATTACAGAATGCATCCAGATGTGGATCGGAATCTACTACTAGCCTTCCAGTGAACGATCAAAGCGTAGACAGTTTAAGACACTACTCCCATGGAGAGAAGTCCGCATGGTGCTTATTGTGTTCAATGCCGATGCAATTTTTGTGTTTCATCAACACTCTGAAAGTCCACAGATAACAGAATGCCTCCAGATGTGCTTCAGAAGCTACTACTAGTCTCCCAGTGTACGATCAAAGCGTAGACAGTTTAAGACATTACTCCCATGGAGAAAAGTACGCATGGTGCTTATTGTGTTCAATGCCGATGCAATTTCTGTGTTTCATCAACACTCTGAAGGACCACAGATTTCAGAATGCCTCCAGATGTGCTTCGGAAACTTCTACTAGTCTTCCAGTGAACGATCAAAGCGTAGACAGTTTAAGACAATTCTCACATGGAGAAAAGTCCGCATGGTGCTTATTGTGTTCAATGCCGATGCAATTTCTGTGTTTCATCAACACTCTGCAGGTCCACAGATTACAGAACGCCTCCAGATGTGCTTCGGAAACTACTACTAGTCTTCCAGTGTACAATCAAAGTGTAGACAGTTTAAGACGTTACTCCCATGGAGAAAAGTCCGCATAGTGCTTATTGTGTTCAATGCCGATGCTGCTTTTGTGTTTCATCAACACTCTGAACGTCCACAGATTACAGAATGCCTCCAGATGTGCTTCTGAAACTACTAGTAGTCTTCCAGGGAACGATCAAAGCGTAGACAGTTTAAGACATTACTCCCATTTAGGAAAATCCGCATAATGCTTATTGTGTTCAATGCCGATGCAATTTTTGTGTTTCATCAACACTCTGAAGGTCCACAGATTACAGAATGCATACAGATGTGCTTCGGAAACTACTACTAGTCTTCCAGGGAACGATCAAAGCGTAGACAGTTTGAGACATTACTACCTTTTAGAAAAAACCGCATGGTGCTTATTGTGTTCAAAGCCGATGCAATTTCTGTGTTTCATCAACACTCTGCAGGTCCACAGATTACAGAATGCATCCAGATGTGCTTCGGAATCTACTACTAGTCTTCCAGTGTACGATCAAAGCGTAGACAGTTTAAGACATTACTCCCATGGAGAAAAGTCCGTATGGTGCTTGTTGTGTTCAATGCCGATGCAATTTCTGTGATTCATCAACACTCTGATCCACAGATTACAGAATGCCTCCATATGTGCTTTGGAAACTACTACTAGTCTTCCAGTGTACGATCAAAGCGTAGACAGTTTAAGACATTACTACCATGGAGAAAAGTCCGCATTGTGCTTATTGTGTTCAATCCCGATGCAATTTCTGTGTTTCATCAACACTCTGGAGGTCCACAGATTACAGAATGCATCCAGATGTGATTCGGAAACTACTACTAGTCTTCGAGGGAACGATCAAAGCGTAGACAATTTAAGACATTACTCCAATGGAGAAAAGTCCGCATGGTGCTTATTGTGTTCAATGCCGATGCAATTTCTTTATCTCATCAACACTCTGAAGGTCCACAGATTGCAGAATGCCTCCAGATGTGCTTCGGAAACTACTACTAGTCTTCCAGTGTACAATCAAAGTATAGACAGTTTAAGACACTACTCCCATGGAGAAAAGTCCGCATGGTGCTTAATGTTTGATGTGCCGATGCAGTTTTTGTGTTTCATCAATACTCTGAATGTCCACAGATTACAGAATGCCTCCAGATGTGCTTCGGAAACTACTACTAGTCTTCCAGGGAACGATCAAAGCGTAGACAGTTTGATACATAACTTCCATGGAAAAAAGTCCGCATGGTGCTTATTGTGTTCAATGCCGATGCAATTTTTGTGTTTCATCAACACTCTGAAGGTCCACAGATTACAGAATGCATCCAGATATTCTTCGGAAACTACTACTAGTCTTCCAGGGAACGATCAAAGCGTAGACAGTTTAAGACATTACTCCCATGGAGAAAAGTCCATATTATGCTTATTGTGTTCAATGCCGATGCAATTTTTGTGTTTCATCAACACTCTGAAGGTCCACAGATTACAGAATGCATACAGATGTGCTTCGGAAACTACTACTAGTCTTCCAGGGAACGATCAAAGCGTAGACAGTTTGAGACATTACTACCTTTTAGAAAAAACCGCATGGTGCTTATTGTGTTCAAAGCCGATGCAATTTCTGTGTTTCATCAACACTCTGCAGGTCCACAGATTACAGAATGCATCCAGATGTGCTTCGGAATCTACTACTAGTCTTCCAGTGTACGATCAAAGCGTAGACAGTTTAAGACATTACTCCCATGGAGAAAAGTCCGTATGGTGCTTGTTGTGTTCAATGCCGATGCAATTTCTGTGATTCATCAACACTCTGATCCACAGATTACAGAATGCCTCCATATGTGCTTTGGAAACTACTACTAGTCTTCCAGTGTACGATCAAAGCGTAGACAGTTTAAGACATTACTACCATGGAGAAAAGTCCGCATTGTGCTTATTGTGTTCAATCCCGATGCAATTTCTGTGTTTCATCAACACTCTGGAGGTCCACAGATTACAGAATGCATCCAGATGTGATTCGGAAACTACTACTAGTCTTCGAGGGAACGATCAAAGCGTAGACAATTTAAGACATTACTCCAATGGAGAAAAGTCCGCATGGTGCTTATTGTGTTCAATGCCGATGCAATTTCTTTATCTCATCAACACTCTGAAGGTCCACAGATTACAGAATGCCTCCAGATGTGCTTCGGAAACTACTACTAGTCTTCCAGTGTACAATCAAAGTATAGACAGTTTAAGACACTACTCCCATGGAGAAAAGTCCGCATGGTGCTTAATGTTTGATGTGCCGATGCAGTTTTTGTGTTTCATCAATACTCTGAATGTCCACAGATTACAGAATGCCTCCAGATGTGCTTCGGAAACTACTACTAGTCTTCCAGGGAACGATCAAAGCGTAGACAGTTTGATACATAACTTCCATGGAAAAAAGTCCGCATGGTGCTTATTGTGTTCAATGCCGATGCAATTTTTGTGTTTCATCAACACTCTGAAGGTCCACAGATTACAGAATGCATCCAGATATTCTTCGGAAACTACTACTAGTCTTCCAGGGAACGATCAAAGCGTAGACAGTTTAAGACATTACTCCCATGGAGAAAAGTCCATATTATGCTTATTGTGTTCAATGCCGATTCAATTTCTGTGTTTCATCAACACTCTGAAGGTCCACAGAATACAGAATGCATCCAGATGTGCTTCAGAAACTACTACTAGTCTTTCACTAAACGATCAAAGCCTACGCAGTTTAAGACATTACTCCCATTCTGAAAAGTCCGCATGGTGCTTATTGTGGTCAATGGCGATGAATTTTTGTGTTTCATCAACACTCTGAAGGTCCAAAGATTACAGAATGTATCCAGATGTGCTTCGGAAACTACTATTAGTCTTCCAGTGAACGATCAAAGTGTTGACAGTTTAAGACATTACTCCCATATAGGAAAGTCCCATGGTGCTTCTCGTGTTCAATGCCGATGCAATTTCTTTGTTTCATCAACACACCGAAGGTAAACAGATTACAGAATGCCTCCAGATGTGCTTCTGAAACTACTAGTAGTCTTCCAGGGAACGATCAAAGCGTAGACAGTTTAAGACATTACTCCAATGGAAAAAAGTCCGCATGGTGCTTATTGTGTTCAATGCCGATGCAATTTTTGTGTTTCATCAACACTCTGAAGGTCCACAGATTACAGAATGCATCCAGATATTCTTCGGAAACTACTACTAGTCTTCCAGTGAACGATCAAAGTGTTGACAGTTTAAGACATTACTCCCATTTAGGAAAGTCCCATGGTGCTTCTCGTGTTCAATGCCGATGCAATTTCTTTGTTTCATCAACACACCGAAGGTAAACAGATTACAGAATGCCTCCAGATGTGCTTCGGAAACTACTAGTAGACTTCCAGGGAACAATCAAAGCGTAGACAGTTTAAGACATTACTCCCATGGAGAAAAGTCCGTATGGTGCTTATTGTGTTCAATGCCGATTCAATTTCTGTGTTTCATCAACACTCTGAAGGTCCACAGATTACAGATAGCCTCCAGATGTGCTTCGAAAACTACTACTAGTCTTCCAGGGAACGATCAAAGCGTAGACAGTTTGAGACATTACTCCCATTTAGAAAAGTCCGCATGGTGCTTATTGTGTTCAAAGCCGATGCAATTTTTGTGTTTCATCAACACCCTGAAGGTCACAGATTACAGAATGCCTCCAGAAGTTCATCGGAAACTAGTACTAGCCTTCCAGTGAACGATCAAAGCGTAGACAGTTTAAGACATTACTCCCTTTTAGAAAAAACTGCATGGTGCTTATTGTGTTCAAAGCCGATGTAATTTCTGTGTTTCATCAACACTCTGAAGGTCCACAGATTACAGAATGCATCCAGATGTGCTTCGGAAACTACTACTAGTCTTCCAGTGTACAATCAAAGTGTAGACAGTTTAAGACATTACTCCCATGGAGAGAAGTCCGCATAGTGCTTATTGTGTTAAAAGCCGATGCTGCTTTTGTGTTTCATCAACACTCTGAACGTCCACAGATTACAGAATGACTCCAGATGTGCTTCTGAAACTACTAGTAGTCTTCCAGGGAACGATCAATGCGTAGACAGTTTAAGACATTACTCCCATTTAGGAAAATCCGCATAATGTTTATTGTGTTCAATGCCGATGCAATTTTTGTGTTTCATCAACACTCTGAAGGTCCCCAGATTACAGAATGCATACAGATGTGCTTCGGAAACTACTACTAGTCTTCCAGGGAACGATCAAAGCGTAAACAGTTTGAGACATTACTCCCTTTTAGAAAAAACCGCATGGTGCTTATTGTGTTCAAAGCCGATGCAATTTCTGTGTCTCATCAACACTCTGAAGGTCCACAGATTACAGAATGCATCCAGATAAGCTTCGGAATCTACTACTAGTCTCCCAGTGTACGATCAAAGCGTAGACAGTTTAAGACATTACTCCCATGGAGAAAAGTACGCATGGTGCTTATTGTGTTCAATGCCGATGCAATTTCTGTGTTTCATCAACACTCTGAAGGACCACAGATTTCAGAATGCCTCCAGATGTGCTTCGGAAACAACTACTAGTCTTCCAGTGAACGATCAAAGCGCAGACAGTTTAAGACAATTCTCTCATGGAGAAAAGTACGCATGGTGCTTATTGTGTTCAATGCCGATGCAATTTCTGTGTTTCATCAACACCCTGAAGGTCCACAGATTTCAGAATGCCTCCATATGTGCTTCGGAAACTACTACTAGTCTTCCAGGGAACGATCGAAGCGTAGACAGTTCAAGACATTACTCCCATGGAGAAAAGTCCGCATGGTGCTTATTGTGTTCAATGCCGATGCAATTTCTGTGTTTCATCAACACTCTGCAGGTCCACAGATTACAGAACGCCTCCAGATGTGCTTCGGAAACTACTACTAGTCGTCCAGTGTACAATCAAAGTGTAGACAGTTTAAGACATTACTCCCATGGAGAAAAGTCCGCATAGTACTTATTGTGTTCAATGGCGATGCTGCTTTTGTGTTTCATCAACACTCTGAACGTCCACAGATTACAGAATGCCTCCAGATGTGCTTCTGAAACTACTAGTAGTCTTCCAGTGTACGATCAAAGCGTAGACAGTTTAAGACATTACTCCCATGGAGAAAAGTCCGCATAGTGCTTGTTGTGTTCAATGCCGATGCAATTTCTGTGATTCATCAACACTCTGGTCCACAGATTACAGAATGCCTCCAGATGTGCTTTGGAAACTACTACTAGTCTTCCAGTGTACGATCAAAGCGTAGATAGTTTAAGACATTACTACCATGGAGAAAAGTCCGCATGGTGCTTATTGTGTTCAATGCCGATGCAATTTTTGTGTTTCATCAACACTCTGGAGGTTTACAGATTACAGAATGCATCCAGATGTGATTCGGAAACTACTACTAGTCTTCGAGGGAACGATCAAAGCGTAGACAGTTTAAGACATTACTCCCATGGAGAAAAGTCCGCATGGTGCATATTGTGTTCAATGCCGATGCAATTTCTTTGTCTCATCAACACTCTGAAGGTCCACAGATTACAGAATGCCTCCAGATGTGCTTCGGAAACTACTACTAGTCTTCCAGTGTACAATCAAAGTGTAGACAGTTTAAGACACTACCCCCATGGAGAAAAGTCCGCATGGTGCTTATTGTTTGCAATGCCGATGCAGTTTTTGTGTTTCATCAATACTCTGAATGTCCACAGATTACAGAATGCCTCCAGATGTGCTTCGTAAACTACTACTAGTCTTCCAGGGAACGATCAAAGCGTAGACAGTTTGATACATTACTTCCATGGAGAAAAGTCCGCATGGTGCTTATTGTGTTCAATGCCGATGCAATTTTTGTGTATCATCAACACTCTGAAGGTCCACAGATTGCAGAATGCATCCAGATATGCTTCGGAAACTACTACTAGTCTTCCAGTGTACGATCAAAGCGTAGACATTTTAAGACATTACTCCCATGGAGAAAAGTCCATATTATGCTAATTGTGTTCAATGCCGATAAAATTTCTGTGTTTCATCAACACTCTGAAGGTCCACAGAATACAGAATGCATCCAGATGTGCTTCAGAAACTTTTACTAGTCTTCCACTAAACGATCAAAGCCTACGCAGTTTAAGACATTACTCCCATGCAGAAAAGTCCGCATGGTGCTTATTGTGTTCAATGGCGATGAATTTTTGTGTTTCATCAACACTCTGAAGGTCCACAGATTACAGAATGTATCCAGATGTGCTTCGGAAACTACTACTAGTCTTCCAGTGAACGATCAAAGTGTAGACAGCTTAAGACATTACTCCCATGTAGGAAAGTCCCATGGTGCTTATTGTGTTCAATGCCGATGCAATTTCTTTTGTTTCATCAACACTCTGAAGGTCCACAGATTACAGAATGCCTCCAGATGTGCTTCGGAAACTACTAGTAGTCTTCCAGGGAACGATCAAAGCGTAGACAGTTTAAGACATTACTCCCATGGAGAAAAGTCCGTATGGTGCTTATTGTGTTCAATGCCGATTCAATTTCTGTGTTTCATCAACACTCTGAAGGTCCACAGATTACAGATAGCCTCCAGATGTGCTTCGAAAACTACTACTAGTCTTCCAGGGAACCATCAAAGCGTAGACAGTTTAAGACATTACTCCCATGGAGAAAAGTCCGTATGGTGCTTATTGTGTTCAATGCCGATGCAATTTCTGTGTTTCATCAACACTCTGCAGGTCCACAGATTACAGAATGCATCCAGATGTGCTTCGGAAAGTACTACTAGTCTTCCAGTGAACGATCAAAGTGTTGACAGTTTAAGACATTACTCCCATGTAGGAAAGTCAGCATGGTGCTTATTGTTTTCAATGCCGATGCAATTTTTGTGTTTCATCAACACTCGGAAGGTCCACAGATTACAGAATGCATCCAGATGTGCTTCGGAAACTACTACTAGTCTTCCAGGGAACGATCAACGCGTAGACAGTTTGAGACATTACTCACATTTAGAAAAGTCCGCATGGTGCTTATTGTGTTCAAAGCCGATGCAATTTTTGTGTTTCATCAACACCCTGAAGGTCCACAGATTACAGAATGTATCCAGATGTGCTTCGGAAACTACTACTAGTCTTCCAGTGAACGATCAAAGTGTTGACAGTTTAAGACATTACTCCCATGTAGGAAAGTCCCATGGTGCTTATTGTGTTCAATGCCGATGCAATTTCTTTGTTTCATCAACACTCCGAAGGTAAACTGATTACAGAATGCCTCCAGATGTGCTTCGGAAACTACTAGTCGACTTCCAGGGAACAATCAAAGCGTAGACAGTTTAAGACATTACTCCCATGGAGAAAAGTCCGTATGGTGCTTATTGTGTTCAATGCCGATGCAATTTCTGTGTTTCATCAACACTCTGCAGGTCCACAGATTACAGAACGCCTCCAGATGTGCTTCGGAAACTACTACTAGTCTTCCAGTGTACAATCAAAATGTAGACAGTTTAAGACATTACTCCGATGGAGAAAAGTCCGCATAGTGCTTATTGTGTTCAATGCCGATGCTGCTTTTGTGTTTCATCAATACTCTTAATGTCCACAGATTACAGAATGCCTCCAGATGTGCTTCGTAAACTACTACTAGTCTTCCAGGGAACGATCAAAGCGTAGACAGTTTGATACATTACTTCCATGGAGAAAAGTCCGCATGGTGCTTATTGTGTTCAATGCCGATGCAATTTTTGTGTATCATCAACACTCTGAAGGTCCACAGATTGCAGAATGCATCCAGATATGCTTCAGAAACTACTACTAGTCTTCCAGTGTACGATCAAAGCGTAGACAGTTTAAGACATTACTCCCATGGAGAAAAGTCCATATTATGCTTATTGTGTTCAATGCCGATAAAATTTCTGTGTTTCATCAACACTCTGAAGGTCCACAGAATACAGAATGCATCCAGATGTGCTTCAGAAACTTCTACTAGTCTTCCACTAAACGATCAAAGCCTACGCAGTTTAAGACATTACTCCCATGCAGAAAAGTCCGCATGGTGCTTATTTTGTTCAATGGCGATGAATTTTTGTTTTTCATCAACACTCTGAAGGTCCACAGATTACAGAATGTATCCAGATGTGCTTCGGAAACTACCACTAGTCTTCCAGTGAACGATCAAAGTGTAGACAGCTTAAGACATTACTCCCATGTAGGAAAGTCCCATGGTGCTTATTGTGTTCAATGCCGATGCAATTTCTTTTGTTTCATCAACACTCTGAAGGTCCACAGATTACAGAATGCCTCCAGATGTGCTTCGGAAACTACTAGTAGTCTTCCAGGGAACGATCAAAGCGTAGACAGTTTAAGACATTACTCCCATGGAGAAAAGTCCGTATGGTGCTTATTGTGTTCAATGCCGATTCAATTTCTGTGTTTCATCAACACTCTGAAGGTCCACAGATTACAGATAGCCTCCAGATGTGCTTCGAAAACTACTACTAGTCTTCCAGGGAACCATCAAAGCGTAGACAGTTTAAGACATTACTCCCATGGAGAAAAGTCCGTATGGTGCTTATTGTGTTCAATGCCGATGCAATTTCTGTGTTTCATCAACACTCTGCAGGTCCACAGATTACAGAATGCATCCAGATGTGCTTCGGAAACTACTACTAGTCTTCCAGTGAACGATCAAAGTGTTGACAGTTTAAGACATTACTCCCATGTAGGAAAGTCCGCATGGTGCTTATTGTTTTCAATGCCGATGCAATTTTTGTGTTTCATCAACACTCGGAAGGTCCACAGATTACAGAATGCATCCAGATGTGCTTCGGAAACTACTACTAGTCTTCCAGGGAACGATCAAAGCGTAGACAGTTTGAGACATTACTCACATTTAGAAAAGTCCGCATGGTGCTTATTGTGTTCAAAGCCGATGCAATTTTTTGTGTTTCATCAACACCCTGAAGGTCCACAGATTACAGAATGTATCCAGATGAGCTTCGGAAACTACTACTAGTCTTCCAGTGAACGATCAAAGTGTTGACAGTTTAAGACATTACTCCCATGTAGGAAAGTCCCATGGTGCTTATTGTGTTCAATGCCGATGCAATTTCTTTGTTTCATCAACACTCCGAAGGTAAACTGATTACAGAATGCCTCCAGATGTGCTTCGGAAACTACTAGTAGACTTCCAGGGAACAATCAAAGCGTAGACAGTTTAAGACATTACTCCCATGGACAAAAGTCCGTATGGTGCTTATTGTGTTCAATGCCGATGCAATTTCTGTGTTTCATCAACACTCTGCAGGTCCACAGATTACAGAACGCCTCCAGATGTGCTTCGGAAACTACTACTAGTCTTCCAGTGTACAATCAAAGTGTAGACAGTTTAAGACATTACTCCGATGGAGAAAAGTCCGCATAGTGCTTATTGTGTTCAATGCCGATGCTGCTTTTGTGTTTCATCAACACTCTGAACGTCCACAGATTACAGAATGCCTCCAGATGTGCTTCTGAAACTACTAGTAGTCTTCCAGGGATCGATCAAAGCGTAGACAGTTTAAGACATTACTCCCATGGAGAAAAGTCGGCATGGTGCTTATTGTGTTCAATGCCGATGCAATTTTTGTGTTTCATCAACACTCTGCAGGTCCACAGATTACAGAACGCCTCCAGATGTGCTTCGGAAACTACTACTAGTCGTCCAAGGTACAATCAAAGTGTAGACAGTTTAAGACATTACTCCCATGGAGAAAAGTCCGCATAGTGCTTATTGTGTTCAATGGCGATGCTGCTTTTGTGTTTCATCAACACTCTGAACGTCCACAGATTACAAAACGCCTCCAGATGTGTTTCGGAAACTACTACTAGTCTTCCTGTGTACGATCAAAGCGTAGACAGTTTAAGACATTACTACCATGGAGAAAAGTCCGCATGGTGCTTATTGTGTTCAATGCCGAAGCAATTTTTGTGTTTCATCAACACTCTGAAGGTCCACAAATTACAGAATGCCTCCAGATGTGCTTCGGAATTTACTACTGGTCTTGCAGGGAACGATCAATGCGTAGACAGTTTGAGACATTACTCCCATGGAGAAAAGTCCGCATGGTTCTTATTGTGTTAAATGCCGTAGCAATTTTTGTGTTTCATCAACACTCTGAAGGTCCAAGGATTGCAGAATACATCCGGATGTGCTTCGGAAACTACTACTAGTCTTCCAGTGTACGATCAAAGCGTAGAAAGTTTAAGACATTACTCCCATTTAGAGAAGTCCGCATGGTGCTTATTGTGTACAATGCCGATGCAATTTCTTTGTTTCATCAACACTCTGAAGGTCCACAGATTACAGAATGCCTCCAGATGTGCTTCGAAAACTACTACTAGTCTTCCAGGGAACCATCAAAGCGTAGACAGTTTAAGACTTTACTCCCATTTAGGAAAGTCCGCATGGTGCTCATTGTGTTCAATGCCGATGCAATTTTTGTGTTTCATCAACACTCTGAAGGTCCACAGATTACAGAATGCATCCAGATGTGCTTCGGAAACTACTACTAGTCTTCCAGTGAACGATCAAAATGTAGACAGTTTAAGACATTACTCCCATGGAGGAAAGTCTCATGCTGCTTATTGTGTTCAATGCCGATGCAATCTCTTTGTTTCATCAACACCCTGAAGGTCCACAGATTACAGAATGCATCCAGATGTGCTTCGGAAACTACTACTAGTCTTCCAGGGAACGATCAAAGCGTAGACAGTTTGAGACATTACTCCCATTAAGAAAAGTCCGCATGGTGCTTATTGTGTTCAAAGACGATGCAATTTTTGTGTTTCATCAACACCTTGAAGGTCCACAGATTACAGAATGCATCCAGATGTGCTTCGGAAACTACTACTAGTCTTCCAGGGAACGATCAAAGCGTAGACAGTTTAAGACATTACTCCCATGGAGAAAAGTCCGCATGGTGCTTATAGTGCTCAATGCCGATTAAGTTTCTGTGTTTCATCAACACTCTGAAGGTCCACAGATAACAGAATGCATCCAGATGTGCTTCAGAAACTACTACTAGTCGTCCAGTGTACAATCAAAGTGTAGACAGTTTAAGACATTACTCCCATGGAGAAAAGTCCGCATAGTGCTTATTGTGTTCAATGGCGATGCTGCTTTTGTGTTTCATCAACACTCTGAACGTCCACAGATTACAGAACGCCTCCAGATGTGTTTCGGAAACTACTACTAGTCTTCCTGTGTACGATCAAAGCGTAGACATTTTAAGACATTACTACCATGGAGAAAAGTCCGCATGGTGCTTATTGTGTTCAATGCCGAAGCAATTTATGTGTTTCATCAACACTCTGAAGGTCCACAAATTACAGAATGCCTCCAGATGTGCTTCGGAATTTACTACTGGTCTTGCAGGGAACGATCAATGCGTAGACAGTTTGAGACATTACTCCCATGGAGAAAAGTCCGCATGGTTCTTATTGTGTTAAATGCCGTAGCAATTTTTGTGTTTCATCAACACTCTGAAGGTCCAAGGATTGCAGAATACATCCGGATGTGCTTCGGAAACTACTACTAGTCTTCCAGTGTACGATCAAAGCGTAGAAAGTTTAAGACATTACTCCCATTTAGAGAAGTCCGCATGGTGCTTATTGTGTTCAATGCCGATGCAATTTCTTTGTTTCATCAACACTCTGAAGGTCCACAGATTACAGAATGCCTCCAGATGTGCTTCGAAAACTACTACTAGTCTTCCAGGGAACCATCAAAGCGTAGACAGTTTAAGACTTTACTCCCATTTAGGAAAGTCCGCATGGTGCTCATTGTGTTCAATGCCGATGCAATTTTTGTGTTCCATCAACACTCTGAAGGTCCACAGATTACAGAATGCATCCAGATGTGCTTCGGAAACTACTACTAGTCTTCCAGTGAACGATCAAAGTGTAGACAGTTTAAGACAGTACTCCCATGGAGGAAAGTCTCATGCTGCTTACTGTGTTCAATGCCGATGCAATCTCTTTGTTTCATCAACACCCTGAAGGTCCACAGATTACAGAATGCATCCAGATGTGCTTCGGAAACTACTACTAGTCTTCCAGGGAACGATCAAAGCGTAGGCAGTTTGAGACATTACTCCCATTAAGAAAAGTCCGCATGGTGCTTATTGTGTTCAAAGACGATGCAATTTTTGTGTTTCATCAACACCTTGAAGGTCCACAGAATACAGAATGCATCCAGATGTGCTTCGGAAACTACTACTAGTCTTCCAGGGAACGATCAAATCGTAGACAGTTTAAGACATTACTCCCATGGAGAAAAGTCCGCATGGTGCTTATTGTGTACAATTCCGATGCAATTTCTTTGTCTCATCAACACTCTGAAGGTCCACAGATTACAGAATGCCTCCAGATGTGCTTCGGAAACTACTACTAGTCTTCCAGTGTACAATCAAAGTGTAGACAGTTTAAGACACTACTCCCATTGAGAAAAGTCCGCATGGTGCTTATTGTTTTCAATGCCGATGCAATTTTTGTGTTTCATCAACACTCTGAAGGTCCACAGACTACACAATGCCTCCAGATGTGCTTCGGAAACTACTACTAGTCTTCCAGTGAACGATCAAAACGTAGACAGTTTAAGACACTACTCCCATGGAGAAAAGTCCGCATGGTGCTTATTATGTTCAATGCCGATGCAATTATTGTGTTTCATCAGCACTCTGAAGGTCCACGGATTACAAAATGCATCCAGATGTGCTTCGGAAACTACTACTAGTCTTCCAGTGTACGATCAAAGCGTAGACAGTTTAAGACATTACTACCATGGAGAAAAGCCCGCATGGTGCTTATTGTGTTCAATGCAGATGCAATTTCTGTGTTTCATCAACACTCTGAAGGTCCACAGATAACAGAATGCATCCAGATGTGCTTCGGAAACTACTACTAGTCTTCGAGGGAACGATCAAATCGTAGACAGTTTAAGACATTACTCCCATGGAGAAAAGTCCGCATGGTGCTTATTGTGTACAATTCCGATGCAATTTCTTTGTCTCATCAACACTCTGAAGGTCCACAGATTACAGAATGCCTCCAGATGTGCTTCGGAAACTACCACTAGTCTTCCAGCGTACAATCAAAGTGTAGACAGTTTAAGACACTACTCCCATGGAGAAAAGTCCGCATGGTGCTTATTGTTTTCAATGCCGATGCAATTTTTGTGTTTCATCAACACTCTGAAGGTCCACAGACTACAGAATGCCTCCAGATGTGCTTCGGAACTACTACTAGTCTTCCAGTGAACGATCAAAACGTAGACAGTTTAAGACACTACTCAAATGGAGAGAAGTCCTCATGGTGCTTATTATGTTCAATGCCGATGCAATTTTTGTGTTTCATCAACACTCTGAAGGTCCACGGATTACAAAATGCATCCAGATGTGCTTCGGACACTACTACTAGTCTTCCAGTGTACGATCAAAGCGTAGACAGTTTAAGACATTACTACCATGGAGAAAAGCCCGCATGGTGCTTATTGTGTTCAATGCAGATGCAATTTCTGTGTTTCATCAACACTCTGAAGGTCCACAGATAACAGAATGCATCCAGATGTGCTTCGGAAACTACTACTAGTCTTCGAGGGAACGATCAAATCATAGACAGTTTAAGACATTACTCCCATGGAGAAAAGTCCGCATGGTGCTTATTGTGTACAATTCCGATGCAATTTCTTTGTCTCATCAACACTCTGAAGGTACACAGATTACAGAATGCCTCCAGATGTGCTTCGGAAACTACTACTAGTCTTCCAGTGTACAATCAAATTGTAGACAGTTTAAGACACTACTCCCATGGAGAAAAGTCCGCATGGTGCTTATTGTTTTCAATGCCGATGCAATTTTTGTGTTTCATCAACACTCTGAAGATCCACAGACTACAGAATGCCTCCAGATGTGCTTCGGAAACTACTACTAGTCTTCCAGTGAACGTTCAAAACGTAGACAGTTTAAGACACTACTCCCATGGAGAAAAGTCCGCATGGTGCTTATTATGTTCAATGCCGATGCAATTTTTGTGTTTCATCAATACTCTGAAGGTCCACGGATTACAAAATGCATCCAGATGTGCTTCGGAAACTACTTCTTGTCTTCCAGGGAACGATCAAATCGTAGACAGTTAAAGACATTACTCCCATGGAGAAAAGTCCGCATGGTTCTTATTGTGTTCAATGCCGATCCAATTTCACTGTTTCATCAACACTCTGAAGGTCCACAGATTACAGAACGCCTCCAGATGTGCTTCGGAAACTACTACTAGTCTTCCTGTGTACGATCAAAGCGTAGAAAGTTTGAGACATTACTCCCATGGAGAAAAGTAAGCATGGTGGTTATTGTGTTCAATGCCGATGCAATTTTTGTGTTTCATCAACACTCTGAAGGTCCACAGATTACAGAATGCATACAGATGTGCTTCGGAAACTACTACTAGTCTTCCAGGGAACGATCAAAGCGTAGACAGTTTAAGACATTACTCCCATGGAGAAAAGTCCGCATGGTGCTTATTGTGTTCAATGAAGATGCAATTTCTGGGTTTCATCAACACTCTGCAGGTCCAGAGATTACAGAATGCCTCCAGATGTGCTTCGGAAACTACTACTAGTCTTACAGTGTACGATCAAAGCGTAGTCAATTTAGGACATTACTCCCATGGAGAATAGTCGGCATGGTGCTTATTGTGTTCAATGGCGATTCAATTTCTGTGTTTCATCACACTGTGAAGGTCCACAGATTACAGAATGCATCCAAATGTGCTTCGGAAACTACTACTAGACTTCCAGTGTACAATCAAAGTGTAGACAGTTTAAGACATTACTCCCATGGAGAAAAGTCCGCATGGTGCTTATTGTGTTCAATGCCGATCCAATTCCTGTGTTTCATCAATACTCTGAGGGTCCACAGATTACAGAATGCCTCCAGATGTGCTTCCGAAACTACTACTAGTCTTACAGTGTACGATCAAAGCGTAGACAGTTTAGGACATTACTCCCATGGAGAAAAGTCCGCATGGTGCTTATTTTGTTCAATGCCGATGCAATTTTTGTGTTTCATCAACACTCTGAAGGTCCACAGATTACAGAATGCATCCAGATGTGCTTCGGAAACTACTACTAGTCTTCCTGTGACCGATCAAATCGTAGACAGTTTAAGACATTACTCCCATGGAGAAAAGTCCGCATGGTGCTTATTGTGTTCAATGCCGATTCAATTTCTGTGATTCTTCACACACTGAACGTCCACAGACTACAGAATGCTTCCAGATGTGCTTCGGAAACTACTACTAGTCTTCCAGGGAACGATCAAAGCGTAGACAGTTTAAGACATTACTCCCCTGGAGAAAAGTCCGCATGGTGCTTATTGTGTTCAATGCCGATGCAATTTTTGTATTTCATCAACACTCTGAAGGTCCACAAATTACAGAATGCCTCCAAATGTGCTTCGGAAACTACTACTAGTCTTGCAGGGAACGATCAAAGCGTAGACAGTTTGAGACATTACTCCCATGGAGAAAAGTTCGCATGGTGCTTATTGTGTTCGTTGCCGATGCAATTTTTGTGTTTCATCAACACTCTGAAGGTCCACTAATTACAGAATGCATCCAGATGAGCTTCGGAAACTACTACTAGTCTTCCAGGGAACGGTCAAAGCGTAGACAGTTTAAGACATTACTTCCATGGAGAAAAGTCCACATGGTGCTTATTGTGTTCAATGCCGATGCAATTTCTGTGTTTCATCAACACTCTGAAGGTCCACAGAATACAGAATGCATCCAGATGTGCTTCAGAAACTACTACTAGTCTTCCAGTGTACGATCAAAGCGTAGACAGTTTAAGACATTACTCCCATGGAGAAAAGTCCGTATGGTGCTTATTGTGTTCAATGCCGTTGCAATATCTTTGTTTCATCAACACTCTGAAGGTCCACAGATTTCAGAATGCCTCCAGATGTGCTTCAGAAACTACTACTAGTCTTCCAGTGTACGATCAAAGCGTAGACAATTTAAGACATTACTCCCAAGGAGAAAAGTCGGCATGGTGCTTATTGTGTTCAATGCCGATGCAATTTTTGTGTTTCATCAACACTCTGAAGGTCCACAGATTACAGAATACATCCAGATGTGCTACGGAAACTACTACATGTCTTCCAGTGTACGATCAAAGCGTAGACAATTTAAGACATTACTCCCAAGGAGAAAAGTCGGCATGGTGCTTATTGTGTTCAATGCCGATGCAATTTTTGTGTTTCATCAACACTCTGATGGTCCAGAGATTACCGAATGCCTCCAGATGTGCTACGGAAACTACTGCTAGTCTTCCTGTGAACGAGCAAAGCATATACAGTTTAAGACATTACTCTCATGGAGAAAAGTCCGCATGGTGTTTATTGTGTTCAATGCCGATCCAATTCCTGTGTTTCATCAACACTCTGAAGGTCCACAGATTACAGAACGCCTCCAGAAGTGCTTCGGAAACTACTACTAGCCTTCCAGTGAACGATCAAAGCGTTGACACTTTAAGACATTACTCCCATTGAGAAAAGTCCGCATGGTGATTATTGTGTTCAATGCCGATGCAATTCTTATGTTTCATCAACACTCTGAAGGTCCACAGATTACAGAATGCCTCCAGATGTGCTTCCGAAACTACTACTACTCTTACAGCGTATGATCAAAGCGTAGACAGTTTACGACATTACTCCCATGGAGAAAAGTCCGCATGGTGCTTATTGATTTCAATGCCGATGCAATTTTTGTGTTTCATCAACACTCTGAAGGTCCGCAGATTACAGAATGCATGCAGATGTGCTTCGGAAACTACTACTAGTCTTCCAGGGAACGATCAAAGCGTAGTCAGTTTAAGACATTACTCCCAAGGAGGAAAGTCCGCATGGTGCTTATTGTGTTCAATGCCGATGCAATTTTTGTGTTTCATCAACACTTAGAAGGTCCACAGATTACAGAATGCATCCAGATGTGCTTCGGAAACTACTACTAGTCTTCCTGTGACCGATCAAATCGTAGACAGTTTAAGACATTACTCCCATGGAGGAAAGTCCGCATGGTGCTTATTGTGTTCAATGCCGATTCAATTTATGTGTTTCTTCTCACACTGAACGCCCACAGATTACAGAATGCATCCAGATGTGCTTCGGAAACTACTACTAGTCTTCCAGGGAACGATCAAAGCGTAGACAGTTTAAGACATTACTCCCCTGGAGAAAAGTCCGCATGGTGCTTATTGTGTTCAATGCCTATGCAATTTCTGTGTTTCATCAACACTTTGAAGGTCCACAGATTACAGAACGCCTCCAGATGTGCTCCGGAAACTACTACTAGTCTTCCTGTGTACGATCAAAGCGTAGACAGTTTAAGACATTACTATCATGGAGAAAAGTCCGCATGGTGCTTATTGTGTTCAATGCCGATGCAATTTTTGTATTTCATCAACACTCTGAAGGTCCACAAATTACAGAATGCCTCCAAATGTGCTTCGGAAACTACTACTAGTCTTGCAGTGAACGATCAAAGCGTAGACAGTTTGAGACATTACTCCCATGGAGAAAAGTCCGCATGGTGCTTATTGTGTTCGTTGCCGATGCAATTTTTGTGTTTCATCAACACTCTGAAGGTCCACTGATTACAGAATGCATCCAGATGAGCTTCGGAAACTACTACTAGTCTTCCACGGAACGATCAAAGTGTAGACAGTTTAAGACATTACTCCCACGGAGAAAAGTCCGCATGGTGCTTATTGTGTTCAATGCCGATGCAATTTCTGTGTTTCATCAACACTCTGAAGGTCCAGAGATTACAGAACGCCTCCAGATGTGCTACGGAAACTACTGCTAGTCTTCCTGAGAACTAGCAAAGCGTATACAGTTTAAGACATTACTCTCATGGAGAAAAGTCCGCATGGTGCTTATTGTGTTCAATGCCGATTCAATTCCTGTGTTTCGTCAACACTCTGAAGGTCCACAGATCACAGAATGCCTTCAGAAGTGCTTCGGAAACTACTACTAGTCTTCCAATGAACGATCAAAGCGTAGACACTTTAAGACGTTACTCCCATGGAGAAAAGACCGCATGGTGCTTATTGTGTTCAATGCCGATGCAATTTTTGTGATTCATCAACACTCTGAAGGTCCACAGATTACAGAATGCATCCAGATATGATTCGGAAACTACTACTAGTCTTCCAGGGAACGGTCAAAGCGTAGACAGTTTAAGACATTACTTCCATGGAGAAAAGTCCACATGGTGCTTATTGTGTTCAATGCCGATGCAATTTTTGTGTTTCATCAACACTCTGATGGTCCAGAGATTACCGAATGCCTCCAGATGTGCTACGGAAACTACTGCTAGTCTTCCTGTGAACGAGCAAAGCATATACAGTTTAAGACATTACTCTCATGGAGAAAAGTCCGCATGGTGTTTATTGTGTTCAATGCCGATCCAATTCCTGTGTTTCATCAACACTCTGAAGGTCCACAGATTACAGAACGCCTCCAGAAGTGCTTCGGAAACTACTACTAGCCTTCCAGTGAACGATCAAAGCGTTGACACTTTAAGACATTACTCCCATTGAGAAAAGTCCGCATGGTGATTATTGTGTTCAATGCCGATGCAATTCTTATGTTTCATCAACACTCTGAAGGTCCACAGATTACAGAATGCCTCCAGATGTGCTTCCGAAACTACTACTACTCTTACAGCGTATGATCAAAGCGTAGACAGTTTACGACATTACTCCCATGGAGAAAAGTCCGCATGGTGCTTATTGATTTCAATGCCGATGCAATTTTTGTGTTTCATCAACACTCTGAAGGTCCGCAGATTACAGAATGCATGCAGATGTGCTTCGGAAACTACTACTAGTCTTCCAGGGAACGATCAAAGCGTAGTCAGTTTAAGACATTACTCCCAAGGAGGAAAGTCCGCATGGTGCTTATTGTGTTCAATGCCGATGCAATTTTTGTGTTTCATCAACACTTAGAAGGTCCACAGATTACAGAATGCATCCAGATGTGCTTCGGAAACTACTACTAGTCTTCCTGTGACCGATCAAATCGTAGACAGTTTAAGACATTACTCCCATGGAGGAAAGTCCGCATGGTGCTTATTGTGTTCAATGCCGATTCAATTTATGTGTTTCTTCTCACACTGAACGCCCACAGATTACAGAATGCATCCAGATGTGCTTCGGAAACTACTACTAGTCTTCCAGGGAACGATCAAAGCGTAGACAGTTTAAGACATTACTCCCCTGGAGAAAAGTCCGCATGGTGCTTATTGTGTTCAATGCCTATGCAATTTCTGTGTTTCATCAACACTTTGAAGGTCCACAGATTACAGAACGCCTCCAGATGTGCTCCGGAAACTACTACTAGTCTTCCTGTGTACGATCAAAGCGTAGACAGTTTAAGACATTACTATCATGGAGAAAAGTCCGCATGGTGCTTATTGTGTTCAATGCCGATGCAATTTCTGTGTTTCATCAACACCCTGAAGGTCCACAGAATACAGAATGCATCCAGATGTGCTTCAGAAACTACTACTAGTCTTCCAGGAAACGATCAAAGCGTAGGCAGTTTAAGACATTACTCCCATGGAGAAAAGTCCGCATGGTGCTTATTGTGTTCAATTTTGATCAATTTCTGTGTTTCATCAACACTCTGAAGGTCCACAGATTACAGAATGCATCCAGATGTGCTTCGGAAACTACTACTAGTCTTCCAGGGAACGATCAAAGCGTAGACAGTTTAAGACATTACTCCCATGGAGGAAAGCCCGCATGGTGCTTATTGTGTTCAATGCCGATGCAATTTTTGTGTTTCTTCAACACTCTAAAGGTACACAGATTACAGAATGCCTCCAGATGTGCTTCGGAAACTACTGCTAGTCTTCCAGTGAACGACCACAGCGTAGACAATTTAAGACATTACGATCATGGAGAAAAGTCCGCATGGTGCTTATAGTGTTCAATGCCGAATAAATTTCTGTGTTTCATCAACACTCTGAAGGTCCACAGATTACAGAATGCCTCCAGATGTGCTTCGGAAACTACTACTAGTCTTCCAGTGTACGATCAAAGCGTAGACAGTTTAAGACATTACTCCCATGGAGAAAAATCCGCATGGTGCTTATTGTGTTCAATGCCGACGCAATTTCTATGTTTCATCAACACTCTGAAGGTCCACAGATTACAGAATGCATCCAGATGTGCTTCGGAAACTACTGCTAGTCTTCCAGTGAACGATCACAGCGTAGACAGTTTAAGACATTACTCTCATGGAGAAAAGTCCGCATGGTGCTAATAGTGTTCAATGCCGAATAAATTTCTGTGTTTCATCAACACTCTGAAGGTCCACAGATTACAGAATGCCTCCAGATGTCCTTCGGAAACTACTACTAGTCTTCCAGTGTACGATCAAAGCGTAGACAGTTTAAGACATTACTCCCATGGAGAAAATTCCGCATGGTGCTTATTGTGTTCAATGCCGACGCAATTTCTATGTTTCATCAACACTCTGAAGGTCCACAGATTACACAATGCCTACAGATGTGCTTCGGAAACTACCACTAGTCTTCCAGTGTACGATGAAAGCGTAGACAGTTTAAGAAATTACTCCCATGGAGAAAAGTCCGCATGGTGCTTATTGTGTTCAATGCCGATGCAATTTCTGTGTTTCATCAACACTCTGAAGGTCCACAGATTACAGAATGCATCCAGATGTGCTTCGGAAACTACTACTAGTCTTCCAGTAAACGATCAAAGCATAGACAGTTTAAGACATTACTCCCATGGAGAAAAGTCCACATGGTGCTTGTTGTGTTCAATGCCGATGCAATTTCTGTGTTTCATCAACACTCTGCAGGTCAACATATTACAGAATGCCTCCAGATGTGCTTCGGAAAATACTACTAGTCTTCCAGGGAACGATCAAAGCGTAGACAATTTGAGACATTACTCCCATGGAGAAAAGTCCGCATGGTGCTTATTGAGTTAAATGCCGTTGCAATTTTTGTGTTTCATCAACACTCTGAAGGTCCACAGGTTACAGAATGCATCCAGATGTGCTTCGGAAACTACTACTAGTCTTCCTGGGAACGATCAAAGCGTAGACAGTTTAAGACATTACTCCAATGGAGAAAAGTCCGCATGGTGCTTATTGTCTTCAGTGCCGATTCAATTTCTGTGTTCCATCACACTGTGAAGGTCCACAGATTACAGAATGCATCCAGATGTGCTACGGAAACTACTGCTAGTCTTCCTGAGAACTAGCAAAGCGTATACAGTTTAAGACATTACTCTCATGGAGAAAAGACTGCATGGTGCTTATTGTGTTCAATGCCGATTCAATTCCTGTGTTTCGTCAACACTCTGAAGGTCCACAGATTACAGAATGCCTTCAGAAGTGCTTCGGAAACTACTGCTAGTCTTCCAATGAACGATCAAAGCGTAGACACTTTAAGACATTACTCCCATGGAGAAAAGACCGCATGGTGCTTATTGTGCTCAATTCCGATGCAATTTTTGTGATTCATCAACACTCTGAAGGTCCACAGATTACAGAATGCATCCAGATGTGCTTCAGAAACTACTACTAGTCTTCCAGGAAACGATCAAAGCGTAGGCAGTTTAAGACATTACTCCCATGGAGAAAAGTCCGCATGGTGCTTATTGTGTTCAATGCCGATCAGTTTCTGTGTTTCATCAACACTCCGAAGGTCCACAGATTACAGAATGCATCCAGATGTGCTTCGGAAACTACTACTTGTCTTCCAGGGAACGATCAAAGCGTAGACAGTTTAAGACATTACTCCCATGGAGGAAAGCCCGCATGGTGCTTATTGTGTTCAATGCCGATGCAATTTTTGTGTTTCAACAACACTCTAAAGGTACACAGATTACAGAATGCCTCCAGATGTGCTTCGGAAACTACTGCTAGTCTTCAGTGAAAGACCACAGCGTAGACAATTTAAGACATTACGATCATGGAGAAAAGTCCGCATGGTGCTTATAGTGTTCAATGTCGAATAAATTTCTGTGTTTCATCAACACTCTGAAGGTCCACAGATTACAGAATGCCTCCAGATGTGCTTCGGAAACTACTACTAGTCTTCCAGTGTACGATCAAAGCGTAGACAGTTTAAGACATTACTCCCATGGAGAAAAGTTCGCATGGTGGTTATTGTGTTCAATGCCCAAGCAATTTCTGTGTTTCATCAACACTCTGAAGGTCCGGAGATTACAGAATGCCTCCAGATGTGCTACGGAAACTACTGCTAGTCTTCCAATGAACGATCAAAGCGTAGACACTTTAAGACATTACTCCCATGGAGAAAAGACCGCATGGTGCTCATTGTGTTCAATGCCGATGCAATTTTTGTGATTCATCAACACTCTGAAGGTCCACCGATTACAGAATGCATCCAGATATGATTCGGAAACTACTACTAGTCTTCCAGGGAACGGTCAAAGCGTAGACAGTTTAAGACATTACTTCCATGGAGAAAAGTCCGCATGGTGCTTATTGTGTTCAATGCCGATGCAATTTCTGTGTTTCATCAACACCCTGAAGGTCCACAGAATACAGAATGCATCCAGATGTGCTTCAGAAACTACTACTAGTCTTCCAGGAAACGATCAAAGCGTAGGCAGTTTAAGACATTACTCCCATGGAGAAAAGTCCGCATGGTGCTTATTGTGTTCAATGCCGATGCAATTTTTGTGTTTCATCAACACTCTAAAGGTTCACAGATTACAGAATGCCTCCAGATGTGCTTCGGAAACTACTGCTAGTCTTCCAGTGAACGACCACAGCGTAGACAATTTAAGACATTACGATCATGGAGAAAAGTCCGCATGGTGCTTATAGTGTTCAATGCCGAATAAATTTCTGTGTTTCATCAACACTCTGAAGGTCCACAGATTACAGAATGCATCCAGATGTGCTTCGGAAACTACTGCTAGTCTTCCAGTGAACGATCACAGCGTAGACAGTTTAAGACATTACTCTCATGGAGAAAAGTCGGCATGGTGCTTATTGTGTTCAATGCCGATGCAATTTTTGTGTTTCATCAACACTCTGATGGTCCAGAGATTACCGAATGCCTCCAGATGTGCTACGGAAACTACTGCTAGTCTTCCTGTGAACGAGCAAAGCATATACAGTTTAAGACATTACTCTCATGGAGAAAAGTCCGCATGGTGTTTATTGTGTTCAATGCCGATCCAATTCCTGTGTTTCATCAACACTCTGAAGGTCCACAGATTACAGAACGCCTCCAGAAGTGCTTCGGAAACTACTACTAGCCTTCCAGTGAACGATCAAAGCGTTGACACTTTAAGACATTACTCCCATTGAGAAAAGTCCGCATGGTGATTATTGTGTTCAATGCCGATGCAATTCTTATGTTTCATCAACACTCTGAAGGTCCACAGATTACAGAATGCCTCCAGATGTGCTTCCGAAACTACTACTACTCTTACAGCGTATGATCAAAGCGTAGACAGTTTACGACATTACTCCCATGGAGAAAAGTCCGCATGGTGCTTATTGATTTCAATGCCGATGCAATTTTTGTGTTTCATCAACACTCTGAAGGTCCGCAGATTACAGAATGCATGCAGATGTGCTTCGGAAACTACTACTAGTCTTCCAGGGAACGATCAAAGCGTAGTCAGTTTAAGACATTACTCCCAAGGAGGAAAGTCCGCATGGTGCTTATTGTGTTCAATGCCGATGCAATTTTTGTGTTTCATCAACACTTAGAAGGTCCACAGATTACAGAATGCATCCAGATGTGCTTCGGAAACTACTACTAGTCTTCCTGTGACCGATCAAATCGTAGACAGTTTAAGACATTACTCCCATGGAGGAAAGTCCGCATGGTGCTTATTGTGTTCAATGCCGATTCAATTTATGTGTTTCTTCTCACACTGAACGCCCACAGATTACAGAATGCATCCAGATGTGCTTCGGAAACTACTACTAGTCTTCCAGGGAACGATCAAAGCGTAGACAGTTTAAGACATTACTCCCCTGGAGAAAAGTCCGCATGGTGCTTATTGTGTTCAATGCCTATGCAATTTCTGTGTTTCATCAACACTTTGAAGGTCCACAGATTACAGAACGCCTCCAGATGTGCTCCGGAAACTACTACTAGTCTTCCTGTGTACGATCAAAGCGTAGACAGTTTAAGACATTACTATCATGGAGAAAAGTCCGCATGGTGCTTATTGTGTTCAATGCCGATGCAATTTTTGTATTTCATCAACACTCTGAAGGTCCACAAATTACAGAATGCCTCCAAATGTGCTTCGGAAACTACTACTAGTCTTGCAGTGAACGATCAAAGCGTAGACAGTTTGAGACATTACTCCCATGGAGAAAAGTCCGCATGGTGCTTATTGTGTTCGTTGCCGATGCAATTTTTGTGTTTCATCAACACTCTGAAGGTCCACTGATTACAGAATGCATCCAGATGAGCTTCGGAAACTACTACTAGTCTTCCACGGAACGATCAAAGTGTAGACAGTTTAAGACATTACTCCCACGGAGAAAAGTCCGCATGGTGCTTATTGTGTTCAATGCCGATGCAATTTCTGTGTTTCATCAACACTCTGAAGGTAGAGAGATTACAGAACGCCTCCAGATGTGCTACGGAAACTACTGCTAGTCTTCCTGAGAACTAGCAAAGCGTATACAGTTTAAGACATTACTCTCATGGAGAAAAGTCCGCATGGTGCTTATTGTGTTCAATGCCGATTCAATTCCTGTGTTTCGTCAACACTCTGAAGGTCCACAGATCACAGAATGCCTTCAGAAGTGCTTCGGAAACTACTACTAGTCTTCCAATGAACGATCAAAGCGTAGACACTTTAAGACGTTACTCCCATGGAGAAAAGACCGCATGGTGCTTATTGTGTTCAATGCCGATGCAATTTTTGTGATTCATCAACACTCTGAAGGTCCACAGATTACAGAATGCATCCAGATATGATTCGGAAACTACTACTAGTCTTCCAGGGAACGGTCAAAGCGTAGACAGTTTAAGACATTACTTCCATGGAGAAAAGTCCACATGGTGCTTATTGTGTTCAATGCCGATGCAATTTCTGTGTTTCATCAACACCCTGAAGGTCCACAGAATACAGAATGCATCCAGATGTGCTTCAGAAACTACTACTAGTCTTCCAGGAAACGATCAAATCGTAGGCAGTTTAAGACATTACTCCCATGGAGAAAAGTCCGCATGGTGCTTATTGTGTTCAATGCCGATCAATTTCTGTGTTTCATCAACACTCTGAAGGTCCACAGATTACAGAATGCATCCAGATGTGCTTCGGAAACTACTACTAGTCTTCCAGGGAACGATCAAAGCGTAGACAGTTTAAGACATTACTCCCATGGAGGAAAGCCCGCATGGTGCTTATTGTGTTCAATGCCGATGCAATTTTTGTGTTTCTTCAACACTCTAAAGGTACACAGATTACAGAATGCCTCCAGATGTGCTTCGGAAACTACTGCTAGTCTTCCAGTGAACGACCACAGCGTAGACAATTTAAGACATTACGATCATGGAGAAAAGTCCGCATGGTGCTTATAGTGTTCAATGCCGAATAAATTTCTGTGTTTCATCAACACTCTGAAGGTCCACAGATTACAGAATGCCTCCAGATGTGCTTCGGAAACTACTACTAGTCTTCCAGTGTACGATCAAAGCGTAGACAGTTTAAGACATTACTCCCGTGGAGAAAAATCCGCATGGTGCTTATTGTGTTCAATGCCGACGCAATTTCTATGTTTCATCAACACTCTGAAGGTCCACAGATTACAGAATGCATCCAGATGTGCTTCGGAAACTACTGCTAGTCTTCCAGTGAACGATCACAGCGTAGACAGTTTAAGACATTACTCTCATGGAGAAAAGTCCGCATGGTGCTTATAGTGTTCAATGCCGAATAAATTTCTGTGTTTCATCAACACTCTGAAGGTCCACAGATTACAGAATGCCTCCAGATGTCCTTCGGAAACTACTACTAGTCTTCCAGTGTACGATCAAAGCGTAGACAGTTTAAGACATTACTCCCATGGAGGAAAGCCCGCATGGTGCTTATTGTGTTCAATGCCGATGCAATTTTTGTGTTTCTTCAACACTCTAAAGGTACACAGATTACAGAATGCCTCCAGATGTGCTTCGGAAACTACTGCTAGTCTTCCAGTGAACGACCACAGCGTAGACAATTTAAGACATTACGATCATGGAGAAAAGTCCGCATGGTGCTTATAGTGTTCAATGCCGAATAAATTTCTGTGTTTCATCAACACTCTGAAGGTCCACAGATTACAGAATGCCTCCAGATGTGCTTCGGAAACTACTACTAGTCTTCCAGTGTACGATCAAAGCGTAGACAGTTTAAGACATTACTCCCGTGGAGAAAAATCCGCATGGTGCTTATTGTGTTCAATGCCGACGCAATTTCTATGTTTCATCAACACTCTGAAGGTCCACAGATTACAGAATGCATCCAGATGTGCTTCGGAAACTACTGCTAGTCTTCCAGTGAACGATCACAGCGTAGACAGTTTAAGACATTACTCTCATGGAGAAAAGTCCGCATGGTGCTTATAGTGTTCAATGCCGAATAAATTTCTGTGTTTCATCAACACTCTGAAGGTCCACAGATTACAGAATGCCTCCAGATGTCCTTCGGAAACTACTACTAGTCTTCCAGTGTACGATCAAAGCGTAGACAGTTTAAGACATTACTCCCATGGAGAAAATTCCGCATGGTGCTTATTGTGTTCAATGCCGACGCAATTTCTATGTTTCATCAACACTCTGAAGGTCCACAGATTACACAATGCCTACAGATGTGCTTCGGAAACTACCACTAGTCTTCCAGTGTACGATGAAAGCGTAGACAGTTTAAGAAATTACTCCCATGGAGAAAAGTCCGCATGGTGCTTATTGTGTTCAATGCCGATGCAATTTCTGTGTTTCATCAACACTCTGAAGGTCCACAGATTACAGAATGCATCCAGATGTGCTTCGGAAACTACTACTAGTCTTCCAGTAAACGATCAAAGCATAGACAGTTTAAGACATTACTCCCATGGAGAAAAGTCCACATGGTGCTTGTTGTGTTCAATGCCGATGCAATTTCTGTGTTTCATCAACACTCTGCAGGTCAACATATTACAGAATGCCTCCAGATGTGCTTCGGAAAATACTACTAGTCTTCCAGGGAACGATCAAAGCGTAGACAATTTGAGACATTACTCCCATGGAGAAAAGTCCGCATGGTGCTTATTGAGTTAAATGCCGTTGCAATTTTTGTGTTTCATCAACACTCTGAAGGTCCACAGGTTACAGAATGCATCCAGATGTGCTTCGGAAACTACTACTAGTCTTCCTGGGAACGATCAAAGCGTAGACAGTTTAAGACATTACTCCAATGGAGAAAAGTCCGCATGGTGCTTATTGTCTTCAGTGCCGATTCAATTTCTGTGTTCCATCACACTGTGAAGGTCCACAGATTACAGAATGCATACAGATGTGCTACGGAAACTACTGCTAGTCTTCCTGAGAAATAGCAAAGCGTATACAGTTTAAGACATTACTCTCATGGAGAAAAGACTGCATGGTGCTTATTGTGTTCAATGCCGATTCAATTCCTGTGTTTCGTCAACACTCTGAAGGTCCACAGATTACAGAATGCCTTCAGAAGTGCTTCGGAAACTACTGCTACTCTTCCAATGAACGATCAAAGCGTAGACACTTTAAGACATTACTCCCATGGAGAAAAGACCGCATGGTGCTTATTGTGTTCAATTCCGATGCAATTTTTGTGATTCATCAACACTCTGAATGTCCACAGATTACAGAATGCATCCAGATGTGCTTCAGAAACTACTACTAGTCTTCCAGGAAACGATCAAAGCGTAGGCAGTTTAAGACATTACTCCCATGGAGAAAAGTCCGCATGGTGCTTATTGTGTTCAATGCCGATCAGTTTCTGTGTTTCATCAACACTCCGAAGGTCCACAGATTACAGAATGCATCCAGATGTGCTTCGGAAACTACTACTTGTCTTCCAGGGAACGATCAAAGCGTAGACAGTTTAAGACATTACTCCCATGGAGGAAAGCCCGCATGGTGCTTATTGTGTTCAATGCCGATGCAATTTTTGTGTTTCAACAACACTCTAAAGGTACACAGATTACAGAATGCCTCCAGATGTGCTTCGGAAACTACTGCTAGTCTTCAGTGAAAGACCACAGCGTAGACAATTTAAGACATTACGATCATGGAGAAAAGTCCGCATGCTGCTTATAGTGTTCAATGTCGAATAAATTTCTGTGTTTCATCAACACTCTGAAGGTCCACAGATTACAGAATGCCTCCAGATGTGCTTCGGAAACTACTACTAGTCTTCCAGTGTACGATCAAAGCGTAGACAGTTTAAGACATTACTCCCATGGAGAAAAGTTCGCATGGTGGTTATTGTGTTCAATGCCCAAGCAATTTCTGTGTTTCATCAACACTCTGAAGGTCCGGAGATTACAGAATGCCTCCAGATGTGCTACGGAAACTACTGCTAGTCTTCCAATGAACGATCAAAGCGTAGACACTTTAAGACATTACTCCCATGGAGAAAAGACCGCATGGTGCTCATTGTGTTCAATGCCGATGCAATTTTTGTGATTCATCAACACTCTGAAGGTCCACCGATTACAGAATGCATCCAGATATGATTCGGAAACTACTACTAGTCTTCCAGGGAACGGTCAAAGCGTAGACAGTTTAAGACATTACTTCCATGGAGAAAAGTCCGCATGGTGCTTATTGTGTTCAATGCCGATGCAATTTCTGTGTTTCATCAACACCCTGAAGGTCCACAGAATACAGAATGCATCCAGATGTGCTTCAGAAACTACTACTAGTCTTCCAGGAAACGATCAAAGCGTAGGCAGTTTAAGACATTACTCCCATGGAGAAAAGTCCGCATGGTGCTTATTGTGTTCAATGCCGATGCAATTTTTGTGTTTCATCAACACTCTAAAGGTTCACAGATTACAGAATGCCTCCAGATGTGCTTCGGAAACTACTGCTAGTCTTCCAGTGAACGACCACAGCGTAGACAATTTAAGACATTACGATCATGGAGAAAAGTCCGCATGGTGCTTATAGTGTTCAATGCCGAATAAATTTCTGTGTTTCATCAACACTCTGAAGGTCCACAGATTACAGAATGCATCCAGATGTGCTTCGGAAACTACTGCTAGTCTTCCAGTGAACGATCACAGCGTAGACAGTTTAAGACATTACTCTCATGGAGAAAAGTCCGCATGGTGCTTATAGTGTTCAATGCCGAATAAATTTCTGTGTTTCATCAACACTCTGAAGGTCCACAGATTACAGAATGCCTCCAGATGTCCTTCGGAAACTACTACTAGTCTTCCAGTGTACGATCAAAGCGTAGACAGTTTAAGACATTACTCCCATGGAGAAAATTCCGCATGGTGCTTATTGTGTTCAATGCCGACGCAATTTCTATGTTTCATCAACACTCTGAAGGTCCACAGATTACACAATGCCTACAGATGTGCTTCGGAAACTACCACTAGTCTTCCAGTGTACGATGAAAGCGTAGACAGTTTAAGAAATTACTCCCATGGAGAAAAGTCCGCATGGTGCTTATTGTGTTCAATGCCGATGCAATTTCTGTGTTTCATCAACACTCTGAAGGTCCACAGATTACAGAATGCATCCAGATGTGCTTCGGAAACTACTACTAGTCTTCCAGTAAACGATCAAAGCATAGACAGTTTAAGACATTACTCCCATGGAGAAAAGTCCACATGGTGCTTGTTGTGTTCAATGCCGATGCAATTTCTGTGTTTCATCAACACTCTGCAGGTCAACATATTACAGAATGCCTCCAGATGTGCTTCGGAAAATACTACTAGTCTTCCAGGGAACGATCAAAGCGTAGACAATTTGAGACATTACTCCCATGGAGAAAAGTCCGCATGGTGCTTATTGAGTTAAATGCCGTTGCAATTTTTGTGTTTCATCAACACTCTGAAGGTCCACAGGTTACAGAATGCATCCAGATGTGCTTCGGAAACTACTACTAGTCTTCCTGGGAACGATCAAAGCGTAGACAGTTTAAGACATTACTCCAATGGAGAAAAGTCCGCATGGTGCTTATTGTCTTCAGTGCCGATTCAATTTCTGTGTTCCATCACACTGTGAAGGTCCACAGATTACAGAATGCATCCAGATGTGCTACGGAAACTACTGCTAGTCTTCCTGAGAACTAGCAAAGCGTATACAGTTTAAGACATTACTCTCATGGAGAAAAGACTGCATGGTGCTTATTGTGTTCAATGCCGATTCAATTCCTGTGTTTCGTCAACACTCTGAAGGTCCACAGATTACAGAATGCCTTCAGAAGTGCTTCGGAAACTACTGCTAGTCTTCCAATGAACGATCAAAGCGTAGACACTTTAAGACATTACTCCCATGGAGAAAAGACCGCATGGTGCTTATTGTGTTCAATTCCGATGCAATTTTTGTGATTCATCAACACTCTGAAGGTCCACAGATTACAGAATGCATCCAGATGTGCTTCAGAAACTACTACTAGTCTTCCAGGAAACGATCAAAGCGTAGGCAGTTTAAGACATTACTCCCATGGAGAAAAGTCCGCATGGTGCTTATTGTGTTCAATGCCGATCAGTTTCTGTGTTTCATCAACACTCCGAAGGTCCACAGATTACAGAATGCATCCAGATGTGCTTCGGAAACTACTACTTGTCTTCCAGGGAACGATCAAAGCGTAGACAGTTTAAGACATTACTCCCATGGAGGAAAGCCCGCATGGTGCTTATTGTGTTCAATGCCGATGCAATTTTTGTGTTTCAACAACACTCTAAAGGTACACAGATTACAGAATGCCTCCAGATGTGCTTCGGAAACTACTGCTAGTCTTCAGTGAAAGACCACAGCGTAGACAATTTAAGACATTACGATCATGGAGAAAAGTCCGCATGGTGCTTATAGTGTTCAATGTCGAATAAATTTCTGTGTTTCATCAACACCCTGAAGGTCCACAGATTACAGAATGCCTCCAGATGTGCTTCGGAAACTACTACTAGTCTTCCAGTGTACGATCAAAGCGTAGACAGTTTAAGACATTACTTCCATGGAGAAAAGTCCGCATGGTGCTTATTGTGTTCAATGCCGATGCAATTTCTGTGTTTCATCAACACCCTGAAGGTCCACAGAATACAGAATGCATCCAGATGTGCTTCAGAAACTACTACTAGTCTTCCAGGAAACGATCAAAGCGTAGGCAGTTTAAGACATTACTCCCATGGAGAAAAGTCCGCATGGTGCTTATTGTGTTCAATGCCGATGCAATTTTTGTGTTTCATCAACACTCTAAAGGTTCACAGATTACAGAATGCCTCCAGATGTGCTTCGGAAACTACTGCTAGTCTTCCAGTGAACGACCACAGCGTAGACAATTTAAGACATTACGATCATGGAGAAAAGTCCGCATGGTGCTTATAGTGTTCAATGCCGAATAAATTTCTGTGTTTCATCAACACTCTGAAGGTCCACAGATTACAGAATGCATCCAGATGTGCTTCGGAAACTACTGCTAGTCTTCCAGTGAACGATCACAGCGTAGACAGTTTAAGACATTACTCTCATGGAGAAAAGTCCGCATGGTGCTTATAGTGTTCAATGCCGAATAAATTTCTGTGTTTCATCAACACTCTGAAGGTCCACAGATTACAGAATGCCTCCAGATGTGCTTCGGAAACTACTACTAGTCTTCCAGTGTACGATCAAAGCGTAGACAGTTTAAGACATTACTCCCATGGAGAAAATTCCGCATGGTGCTAATTGTGTTCAATGCCGACGCAATTTCTATGTTTCATCAACACTCTGAAGGTCCACAGATTACACAATGCCTACAGATGTGCTTCGGAAACTACCACTAGTCTTCCAGTGTACGATGAAAGCGTAGACAGTTTAAGAAATTACTCCCATGGAGAAAAGTCCGCATGGTGCTTATTGTGTTCAATGCCGATGCAATTTCTGTGTTTCATCAACACTCTGAAGGTCCACAGATTACAGAATGCATCCAGATGTGCTTCGGAAACTACTACTAGTCTTCCAGTAAACGATCAAAGCATAGACAGTTTAAGACATTACTCCCATGGAGAAAAGTCCACATGGTGCTTGTTGTGTTCAATGCCGATGCAATTTCTGTGTTTCATCAACACTCTGCAGGTCAACATATTACAGAATGCCTCCAGATGTTCTTCGGAAAATACTACTAGTCTTCCAGGGAACGATCAAAGCGTAGACAATTTGAGACATTACTCCCATGGAGAAAAGTCCGCATGGTGCTTATTGAGTTAAATGCCGTTGCAATTTTTGTGTTTCATCAACACTCTGAAGGTCCACAGGTTACAGAATGCATCCAGATGTGCTTCGGAAACTACTACTAGTCTTCCTGGGAACGATCAAAGCGTAGACAGTTTAAGACATTACTCCAATGGAGAAAAGTCCGCATGGTGCTTATTGTCTTCAGTGCCGATTCAATTTCTGTGTTCCATCACACTGTGAAGGTCCACAGATTACAGAATGCATCCAGATGTGCTACGGAAACTACTGCTAGTCTTCCTGAGAACTAGCAAAGCGTATACAGTTTAAGACATTACTCTCATGGAGAAAAGACTGCATGGTGCTTATTATGTTCAATGCCGATTCAATTCCTGTGTTTCGTCAACACTCTGAAGGTCCACAGATTACAGAATGCCTTCAGAAGTGCTTCGGAAACTACTACTAGTCTTCCAATGAACGATCAAAGCGTAGACACTTTAAGACATTACTCCCATGGAGAAAAGACCGCATGGTGCTTATTGTGTTCAATTCCGATGCAATTTTTGTGATTCATCAACACTCTGAAGGTCCACAGATTACAGAATGCATCCAGATGTGCTTCAGAAACTACTACTAGTCTTCCAGGAAACGATCAAAACGTAGGCAGTTTAAGACATTACTCCCATGGAGAAAAGTCCGCATGGTGCTTATTGTGTTCAATGCCGATCAATTTCTGTGTTTCATCAACACTCTGAAGGTCCACAGATTACAGAATGCATCCAGATGTGCTTCGGAAACTACTACTTGTCTTCCAGGGAACGATCAAAGCGTAGACAGTTTAAGACATTACTCCCATGGAGGAAAGCCCGCATGGTGCTTATTGTGTTCAATGCCGATGCAATTTTTGTGTTTCAACAACACTCTAAAGGTACACAGATTACAGAATGCCTCCAGATGTGCTTCGGAAACTACTGCTAGTCTTCAGTGAACGACCACAGCGTAGACAATTTAAGACATTACGATCATGGAGAAAAGTCCGCATGGTGCTTATAGTGTTCAATGCCGAATAAATTTCTGTGTTTCATCAACACTCTGAAGGTCCACAGATTACAGAATGCCTCCAGATGTGCTTCGGAAACTACTACTAGTCTTCCAGTGTACGATCAAAGCGTAGACAGTTTAAGACATTACTCCCATGGAGAAAAGTTCGCATGGTGGTTATTGTGTTCAATGCCCAAGCAATTTCTGTGTTTCATCAACACTCTGAAGGTCCGGAGATTACAGAATGCCTCCAGATGTGCTACGGAAACTACTGCTAGTCTTCCTGTGAACGAGCAAAGCGTATACAGTTTAAGAAATTTCTCTCATGGAGAAAAGTCCGCATGGTGCTTATTGTGTTCATTGCCGATACAATTTCTGTGTTTCATCAACACTCTGAAGGTCCACAGATTACAGAATGCATCCAGATGTGCTTCGGAAACTACTGCTAGTCTTCCAGTGAACGATCACAGCGTAGACAGTTTAAGACATTACTCTCATGGAGAAAAGTCCGCATGGTGGTTATAGTGTTCAATGCCGAATAAATTTCTGTGTTTCATCAACACTCTGAAGGTCCACAGATTACAGAATGCCTCCAGATGTGCTTCGGAAACTACTACTAGTCTTCCAGTGTACGTTCAAAGCGTAGACAGTTTAAGACATTACTCCCATTGAGAAAAGTCCGCATGGTGCTTATTGTGTTCAATGCCGACGCAATTTCTATGTTTCATCAACACTCTGAAGGTCCACAGATTACACAATGCCTACAGATGTGCTTCGGAAACTACCACTAGTCTTCCAGGGTACGATGAAAGCGTAGACAGTTTAAGAAATTACTCCCATGGAGAAAAGTCCGCATGGTGCTTATTGTGTTCAATGCCGATGCAATTTCTGTGTTTCATCAACACTCTGAAGGTCCACAGATTACAGAATGCATCCAGATGTGCTTCGGAAACTACTACTAGTCTTCCAGTAAACGATCAAAGCATAGACAGTTTAAGCCGGCCGCGGTGGTCTCGCGGTTCTAGGCGCGCAGTCCGGAACCGTGCGACTGCTACGGTCGCAGGTTCGAATCCTGCCACGGGCATGGATGTGTGTGATGTCCTTAGGTTAGTTAGGTTTAAGTAGTTCTAAGTTCTAGGGGACTAATAACCACAGCAGTTGAGTCCCATAGTGCTCAGAGCCATTTGAACCATAGACAGTTTAAGACATTACTCCCATGGAGAAAAGTCCACATGGTGCTTGTTGTGTTCAATGCCGATGCAATTTCTGTGTTTCATCAACACTCTGCAGGTCAACATATTACAGAATGCCTCCAGATGTGCTTCGGAAAATACTACTAGTCTTCCAGGGAACGATCAAAGCGTAGACAATTTGCGACATTACTCCCATGGAGAAAAGTCCGCATGGTGCTTATTGAGTTAAATGCCGTTGCAATTTTTGTGTTTCATCAACACTCTGAAGGTCCACAGGTTACAGAATGCATCCAGATGTGCTTCGGAAACTACTACTAGTCTTCCTGTGTACGATCAAAGCGTAGACAGTTTAAGACATTACTATCATGGAGAAAAGTCCGCATGGTGCTTATTGTGTTCAATGCCGATGCAATTTTTGTATTTCATCAACACTCTGAAGGTCCACAAATTACAGAATGCCTCCAAATATGCTTCGGAAACTACTACTAGTCTTGCAGGGAACGATCAAAGCGTAGACAGTTTGAGACATTACTCCCATGGAGAAAAGTCCGCATGGTGCTTATTGTGTTCATTGCCGATTCAATTTTTGTGTTTCATCAACACTCTGAAGATCCACTGATTACAGAATGCATCCAGATGAGCTTCGGAAACTACTACTAGTCTTCCAGGGAACGATCAAAGCGTAGACAGTTTAAGACATTACTCTCATGGAGAAAAATCTGCATGGTGCTTATTGTGTTCAATGCCGATGCAATTTCTGTGTTTCATCAACACTCTGAAGGTCCAGAGATTACAGAATGCCTCCAGATGTGCTACGGAAACTACTGCTTGTCTTCCTGTGAACGAGCAAAGCGTATACAGTTTAAGACATTACTCTCATGGAGAAAAATCCGCATGGTGCTTATTGTGTTCAATGCCGATCCAATTCCTGTGTTTCATCAACATTTTGAAGGTCTACAGATTGCAGAATGCCTCCAGATGTGCTTCGGAAACTACTACTAGTCTTACAGTGTACGATCAAAGCGTAGACAGTTTAGGACATTACTCCCATAGAGAAAGTTCCGCATGGTGCTTATTGTGTTAAATGCCGATGCAATTTTTGTGTTTCATCTACACTCTGAAGGTCCACAGATTACAGAATGCATCCAGATGTGCTTCGGAAACTACTACTAGTCTTCCAGGGAACGATCAAAGCGTTTGCAGTTTAAGACATTACTACCATTGAGAAAAGTCCGCATGGTGCTTATTGTGTTCAATGCCGATACAATTTCTGTGTTTCATCAACACTCTGAAGACCCACAGATTACAGAATGCATCCAGATGTGCTTTGGAAACTACTACTAGTATTCCAGGGAACGATCAAAGCGTAGACAGTTTAAGACATTAATCCCATGGAGGAAAGTCCGCATGGTGCTTATTGTGTTCAATGCCGATGCAATTTTTGTGTTTCATCAACACTCTGAAGGTCCACAGATTACAGAATGCATTCAGATGTGCTTCGGAAACTACTACTAGTCTTCCAGGGAACGATCAAAGCGTAGACAGTTTAAGACATTGCTCCCATGGAGAAAAATCTGCATGGTGCTTATTGTGTTCAATGCCGATGCAATTTCTGTGTTTCATCAACACTCTGAAGGTACACAGATTACAGAATGCATCCAGATGAGCTTCGGAAACTACTGCTAGTCTTCCAGTGAACGATCACAGCGTAGACAGTTTAAGACATTACTCTCATAGAGAAAAGTCCGCATGGTGCTTATAGTGTTCAATGCCGAATAAATTTCTGTGTTTCATCAACACTCTGAAGGTCCACAGATTACAGAATGCCTCCAGATGTGCTTCGGAAATTACTACTAGTCTTCCAGTGTACGATCAAAGCGTAGATAGTTTAAGACATTACTCCCATAGAGAAAAGTCCGCATGGTGCTTATTGTGTTCAATGCCGACGCAATTTCTATGTTTCATTAACACTCTGAAGGTCCACAGATTACACAATGCCTACAGATGTGCTTCGGAAACTACCACTAGTCTTCCAGTGTACGATCAAAGCGTAGACAGTTTGAGAAATTACTCCCATGGAGAAAAGTCCGCATGGTGCTTATTGTGTTCAATGCCGATGCAATTTCTGAGTTTCATCAACACTCAGAAGGTCCACAGATTACAGAATGCATCCAGATGTGCTTCGGAAACTACTACTAGTCTTCCAGTAAACGATCAAAGCATAGACAGTTTATGACATTACTCCCATGGAGAAAAGTCCACATGGTGCTTGTTGTGTTCAATGCCGATGCAATTTCTGTGTTTCATCAACACTCTGCAGGTCAACATATAACAGAATGCCTCCAGATGTGCTTCGGAAAATACTACTAGTCTTCCAGGGAACGATCAAAGCGTAGACAGTTTGAGACATTACTCCCATGGAGAAAAGTCCGCATGGTGCTTATTGAGTTAAATGCCGATGCAATTTTTGTGTTTCATCAACACTCTGAAGGTCCACAGGTTACAGAATGCATCCAGATGTGCTTCGGAAACTACTACTAGTCTTCCTGTGACCGATCAAAGCGTAGACAGTTTAAGACATTACTCCAATGGAGAAAAGTCAGCATGGTGCTAATTGTCTTCAGTGCCGATTCAATTTCTGTGTTTCATCACACTGTGAAGGTCCACAGATTACAGAATGCATCCAGATGTGCTTCGGAAACTACTACTAGTCTTGGAGGGAACGATCTAAGCGTAGACAGTTTGAGACATTACTACCATGGAGAAAAGTCCGCATGGTGCTTATTGTGTTCAATGCAGATGAAATTTCTATGTTTCATCAACACTCTGAAGGTCCACAGATTACAGAATGCCTCCAGATGTGCTTCGGAAATTACTACTAGTCTTTTAGTAAACGATCAAAGCATAGACAGTTAAAGGCATTACTCCCATGGAGAAAAGTCCGCATGGTGCTTATTGTGTTCAATGCCGACGCAATTTCTATGTTTCATTAACACTCTGAAGGTCCACAGATTACACAATGCCTACAGATGTGCTTCGGAAACTACCACTAGTCTTCCAGTGTACGATCAAAGCGTAGACAGTTTGAGAAATTACTCCCATGGAGAAAAGTCCGCATGGTGCTTATTGTGTTCAATGCCGATGCAATTTCTGAGTTTCATCAACACTCAGAAGGTCCACAGATTACAGAATGCATCCAGATGTGCTTCGGAAACTACTACTAGTCTTCCAGTAAACGATCAAAGCATAGACAGTTTATGACATTACTCCCATGGAGAAAAGTCCACATGGTGCTTGTTGTGTTCAATGCCGATGCAATTTCTGTGTTTCATCAACACTCTGCAGGTCAACATATAACAGAATGCCTCCAGATGTGCTTCGGAAAATACTACTAGTCTTCCAGGGAACGATCAAAGCGTAGACAGTTTGAGACATTACTCCCATGGAGAAAAGTCCGCATGGTGCTTATTGAGTTAAATGCCGATGCAATTTTTGTGTTTCATCAACACTCTGAAGGTCCACAGGTTACAGAATGCATCCAGATGTGCATCGGAAACTACTACTAGTCTTCCTGTGACCGATCAAAGCGTAGACAGTTTAAGACATTACTCCAATGGAGAAAAGTCCGCATGGTGCTAATTGTCTTCAGTGCCGATTCAATTTCTGTGTTTCATCACACTGTGAAGGTCCACAGATTACAGAATGCATCCAGATGTGCTTCGGAAACTACTACTAGTCTTGGAGGAAACGATCTAAGCGTAGACAGTTTGAGACATTACTACCATGGAGAAAAGTCCGCATGGTGCTTATTGTGTTCAATGCAGATGAAATTTCTATGTTTCATCAACACTCTGAACGTCCACAGATTACAGAATGCCTCCAGATGTGCTTCGGAAACTACTACTAGTCTTTTAGTAAACGATCAAAGCATAGACAGTTAAAGGCATTACTCCCATGAAGAAAACTCCACATGGTGCTTGTTGTGTTCAATGCCGATGCAGTTTTTGTGTTTCACCAACACTCTGAAGGTCCACAGATTACCGAACGCCTCCAGATGTGGTTCGGAAACTACTACTAGTCTTCCTGTGAACGATCAAAGCGTAGACAGTTTAAGACATTACTCCCATTAAGAAAAGTCCGCATGGTGCTTATTGTGTTCAATGATGATGCAATTTTTGTGTTTCATCAACACTCTGAAGGTCCACAGATTACAGAATGCCTCCAGATGTGCTTCAGAAACTACTACTAGTCTTACAGTGTACGATCAAAACGTAGACAGTTTAGGACATTACTCCCATGGAGAAAAGTCCGCATGGTGATTATTGTGTTCAATGCCGATGCAATTTTTGTGTTTCATCAATACTCTGAAGGTCCACAGATTACAGAATGCTTCCAGATGTGCTTCGGAAACTACTACTGGTCTTCCAGTGTACGATTAAAGCGTAGACAGTTTAAGACATTACTCCCATGGAGAAAAGTCCGCATGGTGCTTATTGTGTTCAATGCCGATGCAATTTCTTTGTTTCATCAACACTCTGAAGGTCCACAGATTACAAAATGCCTCCAGATGTGCTTCGGGAACTACTACTAGTCTTCCAGGGAATGATCAAAGCGTAGACAGTTTGAGACAATACTCCCATGGAGAAATGTCCGCAAGGTGCCTATTGAGTTAAATGCCGATGCAATTTTTGTGTTTCATCAACACTCTGAAGGTCCACAGGTTACAGAATGCATCCAGATGTGCTTTGGAAACTACTACTAGTCTTCCAGTAAACGATCAAAGCATAGACAGTTAAAGGCATTACTCCCATGAAGAAAATCCCACATGGTGCTTGTTGTGTTCAATGCCTATGCAGTTTTTGTGTTTCATCAACACTCTGAAGGTCCACAGATTACAGAACGCCTCCGGATGTGGTTCGGAAACTACTACTAGTCTTCCAGTGTACGATCAAAGCGTAGACAGTTTAAGACATTACTCTCATGGAGAAAAGTCCGCATGGTGCTTATTGTGTTCAATGCCGATTCAATTTCTGTGTTTCATCAACACTCTGAAGGTCCACAGATAACAGAATGCCACCAGATTTGCTTCGGAAACTACTACTAGTCTTGCAGTGTACGATCAAAGCGTAGACAGTTTAAGACATTACTCCCATGGCAAAAAGTCCGCATGGTGCTTATTGTGTTCAATGCCGATTCAATTTCTGTGTTTCTTCACACACTGAAGGTCCACAGATTACAGAATGCATCCAGATGTGCTTCGGAAACTACTACTAGTCTTCCAGGGAACGATCAAAGCGTAGACAGTTTAAGACATTACTCTCATGGAGAAAAATCTGCATGGTGCTTATTGTGTTCAATGCCGATGCAATTTCTGTGTTTCATCAACACTCTGAAGGTCCAGAGATTACAGAATGCCTCCAGATGTGCTACGGAAACTACTGCTAGTCTTCCTGAGAACGAGCAAAGCGTATACAGTTTAAGACACTACTCTCATGGAGAAAAGTCCGCATGGTGCTTATTGTGTTCAATGCCGATTCAATTCCTGTGTTTCGTCAACACTCTGAAGGTCCACAGATTACAGAATGCCTTCAGAAGTGCTTCGGAAACTACTACTAGTCTTCCTGTGTACGATCAAAGCGTAGACAGTTTAAGACATTACTATCATGGAGAAAAGTCCGCATGGTGCTTATTGTGTTCAATGCCGATGCAATTTTTGTATTTCATCAACACTCTGAAGGTCCACAAATTACAGAATGCCTCCAAATGTGCCTCGGAAACTACTACTAGTCTTGCAGGGAATGATCAAAGCGTAGACAGTTTGAGACATTACTCCCATGGAGAAAAGTCCGCATGGTGCTTATTGTGTTCATTGCCGATTCAATTTTTGTGTTTCATCAACACTCTGAAGATCCACTGATTACAGAATGCATCCAGATGAGCTTCGGAAACTACTACTAGTCTTCCAGGGAACGATCAAAGCGTAGACAGTTTAAGACATTACTCTCATGGAGAAAAATCTGCATGGTGCTTATTGTGTTCAATGCCGATGCAATTTCTGTGTTTCATCAACACTCTGAAGGTCCAGAGATTACAGAATGCCTCCAGATGTGCTACGGAAACTACTGCTAGTCTTCCTGAGAACGAGCAAAGCGTATACAGTTTAAGACACTACTCTCATGGAGAAAAGTCCGCATGGTGCTTATTGTGTTCAATGCCGATTCAATTCCTGTGTTTCGTCAACACTCTGAAGGTCCACAGATTACAGAATGCCTTCAGAAGTGCTTCGGAAACTACTACTAGTCTTCCAATGAACGATCAAAGCGTAGACACTTTAAGACATTACTCCCATGGAGAAAAGACCGCATGGTTCTTATTGTGTTCAATGCCGATGCAATTTTTGTGATTCATCAACACTCTGAAGGTCCACAGATTACAGAATGCATCCAGATATGCTTCGGAAACTACTACTAGTCTTCCAGGGAACGGTCAAAGCGTAGACAGTTTAAGACATTACTTCCATGGAGAAAAGTCCACATGGTGCTTATTGTGTTCAATGCCGATGCAATTTCTGTGTTTCATCAACACTCTGAATGTCCACAGAATACAGAATGCATCCAGATGTGCTTCGGAAACTACTACTAGTCTTCCAGGGAACGATCAAAGCGTAGACAGTTTAAGACATTACTCCCAAGGAGGAAAGCCCGCATGGTGCTTATTGTGTTCAATGCCAATGCAATTTTTGTGTTTCATCAACACTCTGGAGGTCCACAGATTACAGAATGCCTCCAGATGTGCTTCGAAAACTACTGCTAGTCTTCCAGTGTACGATCACAGCGTAGACAATTTAAGACATTACGATCATGGAGAAAAGTCCGCATGGTGCTTATAGTGTTCAATGCCGAATAAATTTCTGTGTTTCATCAACACTCTGAAGGTCCACAGATTACAGAATGCCTCCACATGTGCTTCGGAAACTACTACTAGTCTTCCAGTGTACGATCAAAGCGTAGACAGTTTAAGACATTACTCCAATGGAGAAAAGTCCGCATGGTGCTAATTGTCTTCAGTGCCGATTCAATTTCTGTGTTTCATCACACTGTGAAGGTCCACAGATTACAGAATGCATCCAGATGTGCTTCGGAAACTACTACTAGTCTTGGAGGGAACGATCTAAGCGTAGACAGTTTGAGACATTACTACCATGGAGAAAAGTCCGCATGGTGCTTATTGTGTTCAATGCAGATGAAATTTCTATGTTTCATCAACACTCTGAAGGTCCACAGATTACAGAATGCCTCCAGATGTGCTTCGGAAATTACTACTAGTCTTTTAGTAAACGATCAAAGCATAGACAGTTAAAGGCATTACTCCCATGGAGAAAAGTCCGCATGGTGCTTATTGTGTTCAATGCCGACGCAATTTCTATGTTTCATTAACACTCTGAAGGTCCACAGATTACACAATGCCTACAGATGTGCTTCGGAAACTACCACTAGTCTTCCAGTGTACGATCAAAGCGTAGACAGTTTGAGAAATTACTCCCATGGAGAAAAGTCCGCATGGTGCTTATTGTGTTCAATGCCGATGCAATTTCTGAGTTTCATCAACACTCAGAAGGTCCACAGATTACAGAATGCATCCAGATGTGCTTCGGAAACTACTACTAGTCTTCCAGTAAACGATCAAAGCATAGACAGTTTATGACATTACTCCCATGGAGAAAAGTCCACATGGTGCTTGTTGTGTTCAATGCCGATGCAATTTCTGTGTTTCATCAACACTCTGCAGGTCAACATATAACAGAATGCCTCCAGATGTGCTTCGGAAAATACTACTAGTCTTCCAGGGAACGATCAAAGCGTAGACAGTTTGAGACATTACTCCCATGGAGAAAAGTCCGCATGGTGCTTATTGAGTTAAATGCCGATGCAATTTTTGTGTTTCATCAACACTCTGAAGGTCCACAGGTTACAGAATGCATCCAGATGTGCTTCGGAAACTACTACTAGTCTTCCTGTGACCGATCAAAGCGTAGACAGTTTAAGACATTACTCCAATGGAGAAAAGTCCGCATGGTGCTAATTGTCTTCAGTGCCGATTCAATTTCTGTGTTTCATCACACTGTGAAGGTCCACAGATTACAGAATGCATCCAGATGTGCTTCGGAAACTACTACTAGTCTTTTAGGGAACGATCTAAGCGTAGACAGTTTGAGACATTACTACCATGGAGAAAAGTCCGCATGGTGCTTATTGTGTTCAATGCAGATGAAATTTCTATGTTTCATCAACACTCTGAACGTCCACAGATTACAGAATGCCTCCAGATGTGCTTCGGAAACTACTACTAGTCTTTTAGTAAACGATCAAAGCATAGACAGTTAAAGGCATTACTCCCATGAAGAAAACTCCACATGGTGCTTGTTGTGTTCAATGCCGATGCAGTTTTTGTGTTTCACCAACACTCTGAAGGTCCACAGATTACCGAACGCCTCCAGATGTGGTTCGGAAACTACTACTAGTCTTCCTGTGAACGATCAAAGCGTAGACAGTTTAAGACATTACTCCCATTAAGAAAAGTCCGCATGGTGCTTATTGTGTTCAATGATGATGCAATTTTTGTGTTTCATCAACACTCTGAAGGTCCACAGATTACAGAATGCCTCCAGATGTGCTTCAGAAACTACTACTAGTCTTACAGTGTACGATCAAAACGTAGACAGTTTAGGACATTACTCCCATGGAGAAAAGTCCGCATGGTGATTATTGTGTTCAATGCCGATGCAATTTTTGTGTTTCATCAATACTCTGAAGGTCCACAGATTACAGAATGCTTCCAGATGTGCTTCGGAAACTACTACTGGTCTTCCAGTGTACGATTAAAGCGTAGACAGTTTAAGACATTACTCCCATGGAGAAAAGTCCGCATGGTGCTTATTGTGTTCAATGCCGATGCAATTTCTTTGTTTCATCAACACTCTGAAGGTCCACAGATTACAAAATGCCTCCAGATGTGCTTCGGGAACTACTACTAGTCTTCCAGGGAATGATCAAAGCGTAGACAGTTTGAGACAATACTCCCATGGAGAAATGTCCGCAAGGTGCCTATTGAGTTAAATGCCGATGCAATTTTTGTGTTTCATCAACACTCTGAAGGTCCACAGGTTACAGAATGCATCCAGATGTGCTTTGGAAACTACTACTAGTCTTCCAGTAAACGATCAAAGCATAGACAGTTAAAGGCATTACTCCCATGAAGAAAATCCCACATGGTGCTTGTTGTGTTCAATGCCTATGCAGTTTTTGTGTTTCATCAACACTCTGAAGGTCCACAGATTACAGAACGCCTCCGGATGTGGTTCGGAAACTACTACTAGTCTTCCAGTGTACGATCAAAGCGTAGACAGTTTAAGACATTACTCTCATGGAGAAAAGTCCGCATGGTGCTTATTGTGTTCAATGCCGATTCAATTTCTGTGTTTCATCAACACTCTGAAGGTCCACAGATAACAGAATGCCACCAGATTTGCTTCGGAAACTACTACTAGTCTTGCAGTGTACGATCAAAGCGTAGACAGTTTAAGACATTACTCCCATGGCAAAAAGTCCGCATGGTGCTTATTGTGTTCAATGCCGATTCAATTTCTGTGTTTCTTCACACACTGAAGGTCCACAGATTACAGAATGCATCCAGATGTGCTTCGGAAACTACTACTAGTCTTCCAGGGAACGATCAAAGCGTAGACAGTTTAAGACATTACTCTCATGGAGAAAAATCTGCATGGTGCTTATTGTGTTCAATGCCGATGCAATTTCTGTGTTTCATCAACACTCTGAAGGTCCAGAGATTACAGAATGCCTCCAGATGTGCTACGGAAACTACTGCTAGTCTTCCTGAGAACGAGCAAAGCGTATACAGTTTAAGACACTACTCTCATGGAGAAAAGTCCGCATGGTGCTTATTGTGTTCAATGCCGATTCAATTCCTGTGTTTCGTCAACACTCTGAAGGTCCACAGATTACAGAATGCCTTCAGAAGTGCTTCGGAAACTACTACTAGTCTTCCTGTGTACGATCAAAGCGTAGACAGTTTAAGACATTACTATCATGGAGAAAAGTCCGCATGGTGCTTATTGTGTTCAATGCCGATGCAATTTTTGTATTTCATCAACACTCTGAAGGTCCACAAATTACAGAATGCCTCCAAATGTGCCTCGGAAACTACTACTAGTCTTGCAGGGAATGATCAAAGCGTAGACAGTTTGAGACATTACTCCCATGGAGAAAAGTCCGCATGGTGCTTATTGTGTTCATTGCCGATTCAATTTTTGTGTTTCATCAACACTCTGAAGATCCACTGATTACAGAATGCATCCAGATGAGCTTCGGAAACTACTACTAGTCTTCCAGGGAACGATCAAAGCGTAGACAGTTTAAGACATTACTCTCATGGAGAAAAATCTGCATGGTGCTTATTGTGTTCAATGCCGATGCAATTTCTGTGTTTCATCAACACTCTGAAGGTCCAGAGATTACAGAATGCCTCCAGATGTGCTACGGAAACTACTGCTAGTCTTCCTGAGAACGAGCAAAGCGTATACAGTTTAAGACACTACTCTCATGGAGAAAAGTCCGCATGGTGCTTATTGTGTTCAATGCCGATTCAATTCCTGTGTTTCGTCAACACTCTGAAGGTCCACAGATTACAGAATGCCTTCAGAAGTGCTTCGGAAACTACTACTAGTCTTCCAATGAACGATCAAAGCGTAGACACTTTAAGACATTACTCCCATGGAGAAAAGACCGCATGGTTCTTATTGTGTTCAATGCCGATGCAATTTTTGTGATTCATCAACACTCTGAAGGTCCACAGATTACAGAATGCATCCAGATATGCTTCGGAAACTACTACTAGTCTTCCAGGGAACGGTCAAAGCGTAGACAGTTTAAGACATTACTTCCATGGAGAAAAGTCCACATGGTGCTTATTGTGTTCAATGCCGATGCAATTTCTGTGTTTCATCAACACTCTGAATGTCCACAGAATACAGAATGCATCCAGATGTGCTTCGGAGACTACTACTAGTCTTCCAGGGAACGATCAAAGCGTAGACAGTTTAAGACATTACTCCCAAGGAGGAAAGCCCGCATGGTGCTTATTGTGTTCAATGCCGATGCAATTTTTGTGTTTCATCAACACTCTGGAGGTCCACAGATTACAGAATGCCTCCAGATGTGCTTCGAAAACTACTGCTAGTCTTCCAGTGTACGATCACAGCGTAGACAATTTAAGACATTACGATCATGGAGAAAAGTCCGCATGGTGCTTATAGTGTTCAATGCCGAATAAATTTCTGTGTTTCATCAACACTCTGAAGGTCCACAGATTACAGAATGCCTCCACATGTGCTTCGGAAACTACTACTAGTCTTCCAGTGTACGATCAAAGCGTAGACAGTTTAAGACATTACTCCCATGGAGAAAAGTCCGTATGGTGCTTATTGTGTTCAATTCCGTTGCAATATCTTTGTTTCATCAACACTCTGAAGGTCCACAGATTTCAGAATGCCTCCAGATGTGCTTCAGAAACTACTACTAGTCTTCCAGTGTACGATCAAAGCGTAGACAATTTAAGACATTACTCAAAAGGAGAAAAGTCGGCATGGTGCTTATTGTGTTCAATGCCGATGCAATTTTTGTGTTTCATCAACACTCTGAAGGTCCACAGATTAGAGAATACATCCAGATGTGCTTGGGAAACTACTACGTGTCTTCCAGGGAACGATCAAAACTTAGACAGTATAAGACATTTCTCCCATGGAGAAAAGTTCGCATGGTGGTTATTGTGTTCAATGCCCAAGCAATTTCTGTGTTTCATCAACACTCTGATGGTCCAGAGATTACAGAATGCCTCCAGATGTGCTACGGAAACTACTGCTTGTCTTCCTGTGAACGAGCAAAGCGTATACATTTTAAGACATTACTCTCATGGAGAAAAATCCGCATGGTGCTTATTGTGTTCAATGCCGATCCAATTCCTGTGTTTCATCAACATTTTGAAGGTCTACAGATTGCAGAATGCCTCCAGATGTGCTTCGGAAACTACTACTAGTCTTACAGTGTACGATCAAAGCGTAGACAGTTTAGGACATTACTCCCATAGAGAAAGTTCCGCATGGTGCTTATTGTGTTAAATGCCGATGCAATTTTTGTGTTTCATCTACACTCTGAAGGTCCACAGATTACAGAATGCATCCAGATGTGCTTCGGAAACTACTACTAGTCTTCCAGGGAACGATCAAAGCGTTTGCAGTTTAAGACATTACTACCATTGAGAAAAGTCCGCATGGTGCTTATTGTGTTCAATGCCGATACAATTTCTGTGTTTCATCAACACTCTGAAGACCCACAGATTACAGAATGCATCCAGATGTGCTTTGGAAACTACTACTAGTCTTCCAGGGAACGATCAAAGCGTAGACAGTTTAAGACATTACTCCCATGGAGGAAAGTCCGCATGGTGCTTATTGTGTTCAATGCCGATGCAATTTTTGTGTTTCATCAACACTCTGAAGGTCCACAGATTACAGAATGCATCCAGATGTGCTTCGGAAACTACTACTAGTCTTCCAGGGAACGATCAAAGCGTAGACAGTTTAAGACATTACTCCCATGGAGGAAAGCCCGCATGGTGCTTATTGTGTTCAATGCCGATGCAATTTTTGTGTTTTATCAACACTCTGAAGGTACACAGATTACAGAATGCATCCAGATGAGCTTCGGAAACTACTGCTAGTCTTCCAGTGAACGATCACAGCGTAGACAGTTTAAGACATTACTCTCATAGAGAAAAGTCCGCATGGTGCTTATAGTGTTCAATGCCGAATAAATTTCTGTGTTTTATCAACACTCTGAAGGTCCACAGATTACAGAATGCCTCCAGATGTGCTTCGGAAATTACTACTAGTCTTCCAGTGTACGATCAAAGCGTAGATAGTTTAAGACATTACTCCCATGGAGAAAAGTCCGCATGGTGCTTATTGTGTTCAATGCCGACGCAATTTCTATGTTTCATTAACACTCTGAAGGTCCACAGATTACACAATGCCTACAGATGTGCTTCAGAAACTACCACTAGTCTTCCAGTGTACGATCAAAGCGTAGACAGTTTAAGAAATTACTCCCATGGAGAAAAGTCCGCATGGTGCTTATTGTGTTCAATGCCGATGCAATTTCTGAGTTTCATCAACACTCAGAAGGTCCACAGATTACAGAATGCATCCAGATGTGCTTCGGAAACTACTACTAGTCTTCCAGTAAACGATCAAAGCATAGACAGTTTATGACATTACTCCCATGGAGAAAAGTCCACATGGTGCTTGTTGTGTTCAATGCCGATGCAATTTCTGTGTTTCATCAACACTCTGCAGGTCAACATATTACAGAATGCCTCCAGATGTGCTTCGGAAAATACTACTAGTCTTCCAGGGAACGATCAAAGCGTAGACAGTTTGAGACATTACTCCCATGGAGAAATGTCCGCATGGTGCTTATTGAGTTAAATGCCGATGCAATTTTTGTGTTTCATCAACACTCTGAAGGTCCACAGGTTACAGAATGCATCCAGATGTGCTTCGGAAACTACTACTAGTCTTCCTGTGACCGATCAAAGCGTAGACAGTTTAAGACATTACTCCAATGGAGAAAAGTCCGCATGGTGCTTATTCTCTTCAGTGCCGATTCAATTTCTGTGTTTCATCACACTGTAAAGGTCCACAGATTACAGAATGCATCCAGATGTGCTTCGGAAACTACTACTAGTCTTGGAGGGAACGATCTAAGCGTAGACAGTTTGAGACATTACTACCATGGAGAAAAGTCCGCATGGTGCTTATTGTGTTCAATGCAGATGAAATTTCTATGTTTCATCAACACTCTGAAGGTCCACAGATTACAGAATGCCTCCAGATGTGCTTCGGAAACTACTACTAGTCTTTTAGTAAACGATCAAAGCATAGACAGTTAAAGGCATTACTCCCATGAAGAAAACTCCACATGGTGCTTGTTGTGTTCAATGCCGATGCAGTTTTTGTGTTTCACCAACACTCTGAAGGTCCACAGATTACCGAACGCCTCCAGATGTGGTTCGGAAACTACTACTAGTCTTCCTGTGAACGATCAAAGCGTAGACAGTTTAAGACATTACTCCCATTAAGAAAAGTCCGCATGGTGCTTATTGTGTTCAATGATGATGCAATTTTTGTGTTTCATCAACACTCTGAAGGTCCACAGATTACAGAATGCCTCCAGATGTGCTTCAGAAACTACTACTAGTCTTACAGTGTACGATCAAAACGTAGACAGTTTAGGACATTACTCCCATGGAGAAAAGTCCGCATGGTGATTATTGTGTTCAATGCCGATGCAATTTTTGTGTTTCATCAATACTCTGAAGGTCCACAGATTACAGAATGCTTCCAGATGTGCTTCGGAAACTATTACTGGTCTTCCAGTGTACGATTAAAGCGTAGACAGTTTAAGACATTACTCCCATGGAGAAAAGTCCGCATGGTGCTTATTGTGTTCAATGCCGATGCAATTTCTTTGTTTCATCAACACTCTGAAGGTCCACAGATTACAAAATGCCTCCAGATGTGCTTCGGGAACTACTACTAGTCTTCCAGGGAATGATCAAAGCGTAGACAGTTTGAGACAATACTCCCATGGAGAAATGTCCGCAAGGTGCCTATTGAGTTAAATGCCGATGCAATTTTTGTGCTTCATCAACACTCTGAAGGTCCACAGGTTACAGAATGCATCCAGATGTGCTTTGGTAACTACTACTAGTCTTCCAGTAAACGATCAAAGCATAGACAGTTAAAGGCATTACTCCCATGAAGAAAATCCCACATGGTGCTTGTTGTGTTCAATGCCTATGCAGTTTTTGTGTTTCATCAACACTCTGAAGGTCCACAGATTACAGAACGCCTCCAGATGTGGTTCGGAAACTACTACTAGTCTTCCAGTGTACGATCAAAGCGTAGACAGTTTAAGACATTACTCTCATGGAGAAAAGTCCGCATGGTGCTTATTGTGTTCAATGCCGATTCAATTTCTGTGTTTCATCAACACTCTGAAGGTCCACAGATAACAGAATGCCACCAGATTTGCTTCGGAAACTACTACTAGTCTTGCAGTGTACGATCAAAGCGTAGACAGTTTAAGACATTACTCCCATGTCAAAAAGTCCGCATGGTGCTTATTGTGTTCAATGCCGATTCAATTTCTGTGTTTCTTCACACACTGAAGGTCCACAGATTACAGAATGCATCCAGATGTGCTTCGGAAACTACTACTAGTCTTCCAGGGAACGATCAAAGCGTAGACAGTTTAAGACATTACTCCCCTGGAGAAAAGTCCGCATGGTGCTTATTGTGTTCAATGCCTATGCAATTTCTGTGTTTCATCAACACTCTGAAAGTCCACAGATTACAGAACGCCTCCAGATGTGCTTCGGAAACTACTACTAGTCTTCCTGTGTACGATCAAAGCGTAGACAGTTTAAGACATTACTATCATGGAGAAAAGTCCGCATGGTGCTTATTGTGTTCAATGCCGATGCAAATTTTGTATTTCATCAACACTCTGAAGGTCCACAAATTACAGAATGCCTCCAAATGTGCTTCGGAAACTACTACTAGTCTTGCAGGGAACGATCAAAGCGTAGACAGTTTGAGACATTACTCCCATGGAGAAAAGTCCGCATGGTGCTTATTGTGTTCATTGCCGATGCAATTTTTGTGTTTCATCAACACTCTGAAGATCCACTGATTACAGAATGCATCCAGATGAGCTTCGGAAACTACCACTAGTCTTCCAGGGAACGATCAAAGCGTAGACAGTTTAAGACATTACTCCCATGGAGAAAAATCTGCATGGTGCTTATTGTGTTCAATGCCGATGCAATTTCTGTGTTTCATCAACACTCTGAAGGTCCAGAGATTACAGAATGCCTCCAGATGTGCTACGGAAACTACTGCTAGTCTTCCTGAGAACGAGCAAAGCGTATACAGTTTAAGACACTACTCTCATGGAGAAAAGTCCGCATGGTGCTTATTGTGTTCAATGCCGATTCAATTCCTGTGCTTCGTCAACACTCTGAAGGTCCACAGATTACAGAATGCCTTCAGAAGTGCTTCGGAAACTACTACTAGTCTTCCAATGAACGATCAAAGCGTAGACACTTTAAGACATTACTCCCATGGAGAAAAGACCGCATGGTGCTTATTGTGTTCAATGCCGATGCAATTTTTGTGATTCATCAACACTCTGAAGGTCCACAGATTACAGAATGCATCCAGATATGCTTCGGAAACTACTACTAGTCTTCCAGGGAACGGTCAAAGCGTAGACAGTTTAAGACATTACTTCCATGGAGAAAAGTCCACATGGTGCTTATTGTGTTCAATGCCGATGCAATTTCTGTGTTTCATCAACACTCTGAATGTCCACAGAATACAGAATGCATCCAGATGTGCTTCGGAAACTACTACTAGTCTTCCAGGGAACGATCAAAGCGTAGACAGTTTAAGACATTACTCCCATGGAGGAAAGCCCGCATGGTGCTTATTGTGTTCAATGCCGATGCAATTTTTGTGTTTCATCAACACTCTGAAGGTCCACAGATTACAGAATGCCTCCAGATGTGCTTCGAAAACTTCTGCTAGTCTTCCAGTGTACGATCACAGCGGAGACAATTTAAGACATTACGATCATGGAGAAAAGTCCGCATGGTGCTTATTGTGTTCAATGCCGATGCAATTTCTGAGTTTCATCAACACTCAGAAGGTCCACAGATTACAGAATGCATCCAGATGTGCTTCGGAAACTACTACTAGTCTTCCAGTAAACGATCAAAGCATAGACAGTTTATGACATTACTCCCATGGAGAAAAGTCCACATGGTGCTTGTTGTGTTCAATGCCGATGCAATTTCTGTGTTTCATCAACACTCTGCAGGTCAACATATTACAGAATGCCTCCAGATGTGCTTCGGAAAATACTACTAGTCTTCCAGGGAACGATCAAAGCGTAGACAGTTTGAGACATTACTCCCATGGAGAAATGTCCGCATGGTGCTTATTGAGTTAAATGCCGATGCAATTTTTGTGTTTCATCAACACTCTGAAGGTCCACAGGTTACAGAATGCATCCAGATGTGCTTCGGAAACTACTACTAGTCTTCCTGTGACCGATCAAAGCGTAGACAGTTTAAGACATTACTCCAATGGAGAAAAGTCCGCATGGTGCTTATTGTCTTCAGTGCCGATTCAATTTCTGTGTTTCATCACACTGTGAAGGTCCACAGATTACAGAATGCATCCAGATGTGCTTCGGAAACTACTACTAGTCTTGGAGGGAACGATCTAAGCGTAGACAGTTTGAGACATTACTACCATGGAGAAAAGTCCGCATGGTGCTTATTGTGTTCAATGCAGATGAAATTTCTATGTTTCATCAACACTCTGAAGGTCCACAGATTACAGAATGCCTCCAGATGTGCTTCGGAAACTACTACTAGTCTTTTAGTAAACGATCAAAGCATAGACAGTTAAAGGCATTACTCCCATGAAGAAAACTCCACATGGTGCTTGTTGTGTTCAATGCCGATGCAGTTTTTGTGTTTCACCAACACTCTGAAGGTCCACAGATTACCGAACGCCTCCAGATGTGGTTCGGAAACTACTACTAGTCTTCCTGTGAACGATCAAAGCGTAGACAGTTTAAGACATTACTCCCATTAAGAAAAGTCCGCATGGTGCTTATTGTGTTCAATGATGATGCAATTTTTGTGTTTCATCAACACTCTGAAGGTCCACAGATTACAGAATGCCTCCAGATGTGCTTCAGAAACTACTACTAGTCTTACAGTGTACGATCAAAACGTAGACAGTTTAGGACATTACTCCCATGGAGAAAAGTCCGCATGGTGATTATTGTGTTCAATGCCGATGCAATTTTTGTGTTTCATCAATACTCTGAAGGTCCACAGATTACAGAATGCTTCCAGATGTGCTTCGGAAACTACTACTGGTCTTCCAGTGTACGATTAAAGCGTAGACAGTTTAAGACATTACTCCCATGGAGAAAAGTCCGCATGGTGCTTATTGTGTTCAATGCCGATGCAATTTCTTTGTTTCATCAACACTCTGAAGGTCCACAGATTACAAAATGCCTCCAGATGTGCTTCGGGAACTACTACTAGTCTTCCAGGGAATGATCAAAGCGTAGACAGTTTGAGACAATACTCCCATGGAGAAATGTCCGCAAGGTGCCTATTGAGTTAAATGCCGATGCAATTTTTGTGCTTCATCAACACTCTGAAGGTCCACAGGTTACAGAATGCATCCAGATGTGCTTTGGAAACTACTACTAGTCTTCCAGTAAACGATCAAAGCATAGACAGTTAAAGGCATTACTCCCATGAAGAAAATCCCACATGGTGCTTGTTGTGTTCAATGCCTATGCAGTTTTTGTGTTTCATCAACACTCTGAAGGTCCACAGATTACAGAACGCCTCCAGATGTGGTTCGGAAACTACTACTAGTCTTCCAGTGTACGATCAAAGCGTAGACAGTTTAAGACATTACTCTCATGGAGAAAAGTCCGCATGGTGCTTATTGTGTTCAATGCCGATTCAATTTCTGTGTTTCATCAACACTCTGAAGGTCCACAGATAACAGAATGCCACCAGATTTGCTTCGGAAACTACTACTAGTCTTGCAGTGTACGATCAAAGCGTAGACAGTTTAAGACATTACTCCCATGTCAAAAAGTCCGCATGGTGCTTATTGTGTTCAATGCCGATTCAATTTCTGTGTTTCTTCACACACTGAAGGTCCACAGATTACAGAATGCATCCAGATGTGCTTCGGAAACTACTACTAGTCTTCCAGGGAACGATCAAAGCGTAGACAGTTTAAGACATTACTCCCATTAAGAAAAGTCCGCATGGTGCTTATTGTGTTCAATGATGATGCAATTTTTGTGTTTCATCAACACTCTGAAGGTCCACAGGTTACAGAATGCATCCAGATGTGCTTCGGAAACTACTACTAGTCTTCCTGTGACCGATCAAAGCGTAGACAGTTTAAGACATTACTCCAATGGAGAAAAGTCCGCATGGTGCTTATTGTCTTCAGTGCCGATTCAATTTCTGTGTTTCATCACACTGTGAAGGTCCACAGATTACAGAATGCATCCAGATGTGCTTCGGAAACTACTACTAGTCTTGGAGGGAACGATCTAAGCGTAGACAGTTTGAGACATTACTACCATGGAGAAAAGTCCGCATGGTGCTTATTGTGTTCAATGCAGATGAAATTTCTATGTTTCATCAACACTCTGAAGGTCCACAGATTACAGAATGCCTCCAGATGTGCTTCGGAAACTACTACTAGTCTTTTAGTAAACGATCAAAGCATAGACAGTTAAAGGCATTACTCCCATGAAGAAAACTCCACATGGTGCTTGTTGTGTTCAATGCCGATGCAGTTTTTGTGTTTCACCAACACTCTGAAGGTCCACAGATTACCGAACGCCTCCAGATGTGGTTCGGAAACTACTACTAGTCTTCCTGTGAACGATCAAAGCGTAGACAGTTTAAGACATTACTCCCATTAAGAAAAGTCCGCATGGTGCTTATTGTGTTCAATGATGATGCAATTTTTGTGTTTCATCAACACTCTGAAGGTCCACAGATTACAGAATGCCTCCAGATGTGCTTCAGAAACTACTACTAGTCTTACAGTGTACGATCAAAACGTAGACAGTTTAGGACATTACTCCCATGGAGAAAAGTCCGCATGGTGATTATTGTGTTCAATGCCGATGCAATTTTTGTGTTTCATCAATACTCTGAAGGTCCACAGATTACAGAATGCTTCCAGATGTGCTTCGGAAACTATTACTGGTCTTCCAGTGTACGATTAAAGCGTAGACAGTTTAAGACATTACTCCCATGGAGAAAAGTCCGCATGGTGCTTATTGTGTTCAATGCCGATGCAATTTCTTTGTTTCATCAACACTCTGAAGGTCCACAGATTACAAAATGCCTCCAGATGTGCTTCGGGAACTACTACTAGTCTTCCAGGGAATGATCAAAGCGTAGACAGTTTGAGACAATACTCCCATGGAGAAATGTCCGCAAGGTGCCTATTGAGTTAAATGCCGATGCAATTTTTGTGCTTCATCAACACTCTGAAGGTCCACAGGTTACAGAATGCATCCAGATGTGCTTTGGTAACTACTACTAGTCTTCCAGTAAACGATCAAAGCATAGACAGTTAAAGGCATTACTCCCATGAAGAAAATCCCACATGGTGCTTGTTGTGTTCAATGCCTATGCAGTTTTTGTGTTTCATCAACACTCTGAAGGTCCACAGATTACAGAACGCCTCCAGATGTGGTTCGGAAACTACTACTAGTCTTCCAGTGTACGATCAAAGCGTAGACAGTTTAAGACATTACTCTCATGGAGAAAAGTCCGCATGGTGCTTATTGTGTTCAATGCCGATTCAATTTCTGTGTTTCATCAACACTCTGAAGGTCCACAGATAACAGAATGCCACCAGATTTGCTTCGGAAACTACTACTAGTCTTGCAGTGTACGATCAAAGCGTAGACAGTTTAAGACATTACTCCCATGTCAAAAAGTCCGCATGGTGCTTATTGTGTTCAATGCCGATTCAATTTCTGTGTTTCTTCACACACTGAAGGTCCACAGATTACAGAATGCATCCAGATGTGCTTCGGAAACTACTACTAGTCTTCCAGGGAACGATCAAAGCGTAGACAGTTTAAGACATTACTCCCCTGGAGAAAAGTCCGCATGGTGCTTATTGTGTTCAATGCCTATGCAATTTCTGTGTTTCATCAACACTCTGAAAGTCCACAGATTACAGAACGCCTCCAGATGTGCTTCGGAAACTACTACTAGTCTTCCTGTGTACGATCAAAGCGTAGACAGTTTAAGACATTACTATCATGGAGAAAAGTCCGCATGGTGCTTATTGTGTTCAATGCCGATGCAAATTTTGTATTTCATCAACACTCTGAAGGTCCACAAATTACAGAATGCCTCCAAATGTGCTTCGGAAACTACTACTAGTCTTGCAGGGAACGATCAAAGCGTAGACAGTTTGAGACATTACTCCCATGGAGAAAAGTCCGCATGGTGTTTATTGTGTTCATTGCCGATGCAATTTTTGTGTTTCATCAACACTCTGAAGATCCACTGATTACAGAATGCATCCAGATGAGCTTCGGAAACTACCACTAGTCTTCCAGGGAACGATCAAAGCGTAGACAGTTTAAGACATTACTCCCATGGAGAAAAATCTGCATGGTGCTTATTGTGTTCAATGCCGATGCAATTTCTGTGTTTCATCAACACTCTGAAGGTCCAGAGATTACAGAATGCCTCCAGATGTGCTACGGAAACTACTGCTAGTCTTCCTGAGAACGAGCAAAGCGTATACAGTTTAAGACACTACTCTCATGGAGAAAAGTCCGCATGGTGCTTATTGTGTTCAATGCCGATTCAATTCCTGTGCTTCGTCAACACTCTGAAGGTCCACAGATTACAGAATGCCTTCAGAAGTGCTTCGGAAACTACTACTAGTCTTCCAATGAACGATCAAAGCGTAGACACTTTAAGACATTACTCCCATGGAGAAAAGACCGCATGGTGCTTATTGTGTTCAATGCCGATGCAATTTTTGTGATTCATCAACACTCTGAAGGTCCACAGATTACAGAATGCATCCAGATATGCTTCGGAAACTACTACTAGTCTTCCAGGGAACGGTCAAAGCGTAGACAGTTTAAGACATTACTTCCATGGAGAAAAGTCCACATGGTGCTTATTGTGTTCAATGCCGATGCAATTTCTGTGTTTCATCAACACTCTGAATGTCCACAGAATACAGAATGCATCCAGATGTGCTTCGGAAACTACTACTAGTCTTCCAGGGAACGATCAAAGCGTAGACAGTTTAAGACATTACTCCCATGGAGGAAAGCCCGCATGGTGCTTATTGTGTTCAATGCCGATGCAATTTTTGTGTTTCATCAACACTCTGAAGGTCCACAGATTACAGAATGCCTCCAGATGTGCTTCGAAAACTTCTGCTAGTCTTCCAGTGTACGATCACAGCGGAGACAATTTAAGACATTACGATCATGGAGAAAAGTCCGCATGGTGCTTATTGTGTTCAATGCCGATGCAATTTCTGAGTTTCATCAACACTCAGAAGGTCCACAGATTACAGAATGCATCCAGATGTGCTTCGGAAACTACTACTAGTCTTCCAGTAAACGATCAAAGCATAGACAGTTTATGACATTACTCCCATGGAGAAAAGTCCACATGGTGCTTGTTGTGTTCAATGCCGATGCAATTTCTGTGTTTCATCAACACTCTGCAGGTCAACATATTACAGAATGCCTCCAGATGTGCTTCGGAAAATACTACTAGTCTTCCAGGGAACGATCAAAGCGTAGACAGTTTGAGACATTACTCCCATGGAGAAATGTCCGCATGGTGCTTATTGAGTTAAATGCCGATGCAATTTTTGTGTTTCATCAACACTCTGAAGGTCCACAGGTTACAGAATGCATCCAGATGTGCTTCGGAAACTACTACTAGTCTTCCTGTGACCGATCAAAGCGTAGACAGTTTAAGACATTACTCCAATGGAGAAAAGTCCGCATGGTGCTTATTGTCTTCAGTGCCGATTCAATTTCTGTGTTTCATCACACTGTGAAGGTCCACAGATTACAGAATGCATCCAGATGTGCTTCGGAAACTACTACTAGTCTTGGAGGGAACGATCTAAGCGTAGACAGTTTGAGACATTACTACCATGGAGAAAAGTCCGCATGGTGCTTATTGTGTTCAATGCAGATGAAATTTCTATGTTTCATCAACACTCTGAAGGTCCACAGATTACAGAATGCCTCCAGATGTGCTTCGGAAACTACTACTAGTCTTTTAGTAAACGATCAAAGCATAGACAGTTAAAGGCATTACTCCCATGAAGAAAACTCCACATGGTGCTTGTTGTGTTCAATGCCGATGCAGTTTTTGTGTTTCACCAACACTCTGAAGGTCCACAGATTACCGAACGCCTCCAGATGTGGTTCGGAAACTACTACTAGTCTTCCTGTGAACGATCAAAGCGTAGACAGTTTAAGACATTACTCCCATTAAGAAAAGTCCGCATGGTGCTTATTGTGTTCAATGATGATGCAATTTTTGTGTTTCATCAACACTCTGAAGGTCCACAGATTACAGAATGCCTCCAGATGTGCTTCAGAAACTACTACTAGTCTTACAGTGTACGATCAAAACGTAGACAGTTTAGGACATTACTCCCATGGAGAAAAGTCCGCATGGTGATTATTGTGTTCAATGCCGATGCAATTTTTGTGTTTCATCAATACTCTGAAGGTCCACAGATTACAGAATGCTTCCAGATGTGCTTCGGAAACTACTACTGGTCTTCCAGTGTACGATTAAAGCGTAGACAGTTTAAGACATTACTCCCATGGAGAAAAGTCCGCATGGTGCTTATTGTGTTCAATGCCGATGCAATTTCTTTGTTTCATCAACACTCTGAAGGTCCACAGATTACAAAATGCCTCCAGATGTGCTTCGGGAACTACTACTAGTCTTCCAGGGAATGATCAAAGCGTAGACAGTTTGAGACAATACTCCCATGGAGAAATGTCCGCAAGGTGCCTATTGAGTTAAATGCCGATGCAATTTTTGTGCTTCATCAACACTCTGAAGGTCCACAGGTTACAGAATGCATCCAGATGTGCTTTGGAAACTACTACTAGTCTTCCAGTAAACGATCAAAGCATAGACAGTTAAAGGCATTACTCCCATGAAGAAAATCCCACATGGTGCTTGTTGTGTTCAATGCCTATGCAGTTTTTGTGTTTCATCAACACTCTGAAGGTCCACAGATTACAGAACGCCTCCAGATGTGGTTCGGAAACTACTACTAGTCTTCCAGTGTACGATCAAAGCGTAGACAGTTTAAGACATTACTCTCATGGAGAAAAGTCCGCATGGTGCTTATTGTGTTCAATGCCGATTCAATTTCTGTGTTTCATCAACACTCTGAAGGTCCACAGATAACAGAATGCCACCAGATTTGCTTCGGAAACTACTACTAGTCTTGCAGTGTACGATCAAAGCGTAGACAGTTTAAGACATTACTCCCATGTCAAAAAGTCCGCATGGTGCTTATTGTGTTCAATGCCGATTCAATTTCTGTGTTTCTTCACACACTGAAGGTCCACAGATTACAGAATGCATCCAGATGTGCTTCGGAAACTACTACTAGTCTTCCAGGGAACGATCAAAGCGTAGACAGTTTAAGACATTACTCCCATTAAGAAAAGTCCGCATGGTGCTTATTGTGTTCAATGATGATGCAATTTTTGTGTTTCATCAACACTCTGAAGGTCCACAGGTTACAGAATGCATCCAGATGTGCTTCGGAAACTACTACTAGTCTTCCTGTGACCGATCAAAGCGTAGACAGTTTAAGACATTACTCCAATGGAGAAAAGTCCGCATGGTGCTTATTGTCTTCAGTGCCGATTCAATTTCTGTGTTTCATCACACTGTGAAGGTCCACAGATTACAGAATGCATCCAGATGTGCTTCGGAAACTACTACTAGTCTTGGAGGGAACGATCTAAGCGTAGACAGTTTGAGACATTACTACCATGGAGAAAAGTCCGCATGGTGCTTATTGTGTTCAATGCAGATGAAATTTCTATGTTTCATCAACACTCTGAAGGTCCACAGATTACAGAATGCCTCCAGATGTGCTTCGGAAACTACTACTAGTCTTTTAGTAAACGATCAAAGCATAGACAGTTAAAGGCATTACTCCCATGAAGAAAACTCCACATGGTGCTTGTTGTGTTCAATGCCGATGCAGTTTTTGTGTTTCACCAACACTCTGAAGGTCCACAGATTACCGAACGCCTCCAGATGTGGTTCGGAAACTACTACTAGTCTTCCTGTGAACGATCAAAGCGTAGACAGTTTAAGACATTACTCCCATTAAGAAAAGTCCGCATGGTGCTTATTGTGTTCAATGATGATGCAATTTTTGTGTTTCATCAACACTCTGAAGGTCCACAGATTACAGAATGCCTCCAGATGTGCTTCAGAAACTACTACTAGTCTTACAGTGTACGATCAAAACGTAGACAGTTTAGGACATTACTCCCATGGAGAAAAGTCCGCATGGTGATTATTGTGTTCAATGCCGATGCAATTTTTGTGTTTCATCAATACTCTGAAGGTCCACAGATTACAGAATGCTTCCAGATGTGCTTCGGAAACTATTACTGGTCTTCCAGTGTACGATTAAAGCGTAGACAGTTTAAGACATTACTCCCATGGAGAAAAGTCCGCATGGTGCTTATTGTGTTCAATGCCGATGCAATTTCTTTGTTTCATCAACACTCTGAAGGTCCACAGATTACAAAATGCCTCCAGATGTGCTTCGGGAACTACTACTAGTCTTCCAGGGAATGATCAAAGCGTAGACAGTTTGAGACAATACTCCCATGGAGAAATGTCCGCAAGGTGCCTATTGAGTTAAATGCCGATGCAATTTTTGTGCTTCATCAACACTCTGAAGGTCCACAGGTTACAGAATGCATCCAGATGTGCTTTGGTAACTACTACTAGTCTTCCAGTAAACGATCAAAGCATAGACAGTTAAAGGCATTACTCCCATGAAGAAAATCCCACATGGTGCTTGTTGTGTTCAATGCCTATGCAGTTTTTGTGTTTCATCAACACTCTGAAGGTCCACAGATTACAGAACGCCTCCAGATGTGGTTCGGAAACTACTACTAGTCTTCCAGTGTACGATCAAAGCGTAGACAGTTTAAGACATTACTCTCATGGAGAAAAGTCCGCATGGTGCTTATTGTGTTCAATGCCGATTCAATTTCTGTGTTTCATCAACACTCTGAAGGTCCACAGATAACAGAATGCCACCAGATTTGCTTCGGAAACTACTACTAGTCTTGCAGTGTACGATCAAAGCGTAGACAGTTTAAGACATTACTCCCATGTCAAAAAGTCCGCATGGTGCTTATTGTGTTCAATGCCGATTCAATTTCTGTGTTTCTTCACACACTGAAGGTCCACAGATTACAGAATGCATCCAGATGTGCTTCGGAAACTACTACTAGTCTTCCAGGGAACGATCAAAGCGTAGACAGTTTAAGACATTACTCCCCTGGAGAAAAGTCCGCATGGTGCTTATTGTGTTCAATGCCTATGCAATTTCTGTGTTTCATCAACACTCTGAAAGTCCACAGATTACAGAACGCCTCCAGATGTGCTTCGGAAACTACTACTAGTCTTCCTGTGTACGATCAAAGCGTAGACAGTTTAAGACATTACTATCATGGAGAAAAGTCCGCATGGTGCTTATTGTGTTCAATGCCGATGCAAATTTTGTATTTCATCAACACTCTGAAGGTCCACAAATTACAGAATGCCTCCAAATGTGCTTCGGAAACTACTACTAGTCTTGCAGGGAACGATCAAAGCGTAGACAGTTTGAGACATTACTCCCATGGAGAAAAGTCCGCATGGTGCTTATTGTGTTCATTGCCGATGCAATTTTTGTGTTTCATCAACACTCTGAAGATCCACTGATTACAGAATGCATCCAGATGAGCTTCGGAAACTACCACTAGTCTTCCAGGGAACGATCAAAGCGTAGACAGTTTAAGACATTACTCCCATGGAGAAAAATCTGCATGGTGCTTATTGTGTTCAATGCCGATGCAATTTCTGTGTTTCATCAACACTCTGAAGGTCCAGAGATTACAGAATGCCTCCAGATGTGCTACGGAAACTACTGCTAGTCTTCCTGAGAACGAGCAAAGCGTATACAGTTTAAGACACTACTCTCATGGAGAAAAGTCCGCATGGTGCTTATTGTGTTCAATGCCGATTCAATTCCTGTACTTCGTCAACACTCTGAAGGTCCACAGATTACAGAATGCCTTCAGAAGTGCTTCGGAAACTACTACTAGTCTTCCAATGAACGATCAAAGCGTAGACACTTTAAGACATTACTCCCATGGAGAAAAGACCGCATGGTGCTTATTGTGTTCAATGCCGATGCAATTTTTGTGATTCATCAACACTCTGAAGGTCCACAGATTACAGAATGCATCCAGATATGCTTCGGAAACTACTACTAGTCTTCCAGGGAACGGTCAAAGCGTAGACAGTTTAAGACATTACTCCCATGGAGGAAAGCCCGCATGGTGCTTATTGTGTTCAATGCCGATGCAATCTTTGTGTTTCATCAACACTCTGAAGGTCCACAGATTACAGAATGCCTCCAGATGTGCTTCGAAAACTTCTGCTAGTCTTCCAGTGTACGATCACAGCGGAGACAATTTAAGACATTACGATCATGGAGAAAAGTCCGCATGGTGCTTATTGTGTTCAATGCCGATGCAATTTCTGAGTTTCATCAACACTCAGAAGGTCCACAGATTACAGAATGCATCCAGATGTGCTTCGGAAACTACTACTAGTCTTCCAGTAAACGATCAAAGCATAGACAGTTTATGACATTACTCCCATGGAGAAAAGTCCACATGGTGCTTGTTGTGTTCAATGCCGATGCAATTTCTGTGTTTCATCAACACTCTGCAGGTCAACATATTACAGAATGCCTCCAGATGTGCTTCGGAAAATACTACTAGTCTTCCAGGGAACGATCAAAGCGTAGACAGTTTGAGACATTACTCCCATGGAGAAATGTCCGCATGGTGCTTATTGAGTTAAATGCCGATGCAGTTTTTGTGTTTCATCAACACTCTGAAGGTCCACAGGTTACAGAATGCATCCAGATGTGCTTCGGAAACTACTACTAGTCTTCCTGTGACCGATCAAAGCGTAGACAGTTTAAGACATTACTCCAATGGAGAAAAGTCCGCATGGTGCTTATTGTCTTCAGTGCCGATTCAATTTCTGTGTTTCATCACACTGTGAAGGTCCACAGATTACAGAATGCATCCAGATGTGCTTCGGAAACTACTACTAGTCTTGGAGGGAACGATCTAAGCGTAGACAGTTTGAGACATTACTACCATGGAGAAAAGTCCGCATGGTGCTTATTGTGTTCAATGCAGATGAAATTTCTATGTTTCATCAACACTCTGAAGGTCCACAGATTACAGAATGCCTCCAGATGTGCTTCGGAAACTACTACTAGTCTTTTAGTAAACGATCAAAGCATAGACAGTTAAAGGCATTACTCCCATGAAGAAAACTCCACATGGTGCTTGTTGTGTTCAATGCCGATGCAGTTTTTGTGTTTCACCAACACTCTGAAGGTCCACAGATTACCGAACGCCTCCAGATGTGGTTCGGAAACTACTACTAGTCTTCCTGTGAACGATCAAAGCGTAGACAGTTTAAGACATTACTCCCATTAAGAAAAGTCCGCATGGTGCTTATTGTGTTCAATGATGATGCAATTTTTGTGTTTCATCAACACTCTGAAGGTCCACAGATTACAGAATGCCTCCAGATGTGCTTCAGAAACTACTACTAGTCTTACAGTGTACGATCAAAACGTAGACAGTTTAGGACATTACTCCCATGGAGAAAAGTCCGCATGGTGATTATTGTGTTCAATGCCGATGCAATTTTTGTGTTTCATCAATACTCTGAAGGTCCACAGATTACAGAATGCTTCCAGATGTGCTTCGGAAACTACTACTGGTCTTCCAGTGTACGATTAAAGCGTAGACAGTTTAAGACATTACTCCCATGGAGAAAAGTCCGCATGGTGCTTATTGTGTTCAATGCCGATGCAATTTCTTTGTTTCATCAACACTCTGAAGGTCCACAGATTACAAAATGCCTCCAGATGTGCTTCGGGAACTACTACTAGTCTTCCAGGGAATGATCAAAGCGTAGACAGTTTGAGACAATACTCCCATGGAGAAATGTCCGCAAGGTGCCTATTGAGTTAAATGCCGATGCAATTTTTGTGCTTCATCAACACTCTGAAGGTCCACAGGTTACAGAATGCATCCAGATGTGCTTTGGAAACTACTACTAGTCTTCCAGTAAACGATCAAAGCATAGACAGTTAAAGGCATTACTCCCATGAAGAAAATCCCACATGGTGCTTGTTGTGTTCAATGCCTATGCAGTTTTTGTGTTTCATCAACACTCTGAAAGTCCACAGATTACAGAACGCCTCCAGATGTGGTTCGGAAACTACTACTAGTCTTCCAGTGTACGATCAAAGCGTAGACAGTTTAAGACATTACTCTCATGGAGAAAAGTCCGCATGGTGCTTATTGTGTTCAATGCCGATTCAATTTCTGTGTTTCATCAACACTCTGAAGGTCCACAGATAACAGAATGCCACCAGATTTGCTTCGGAAACTACTACTAGTCTTGCAGTGTACGATCAAAGCGTAGACAGTTTAAGACATTACTCCCATGTCAAAAAGTCCGCATGGTGCTTATTGTGTTCAATGCCGATTCAATTTCTGTGTTTCTTCACACACTGAAGGTCCACAGATTACAGAATGCATCCAGATGTGCTTCGGAAACTACTACTAGTCTTCCAGGGAACGATCAAAGCGTAGACAGTTTAAGACATTACTCCCCTGGAGAAAAGTCCGCATGGTGCTTATTGTGTTCAATGCCTATGCAATTTCTGTGTTTCATCAACACTCTGAAAGTCCACAGATTACAGAACGCCTCCAGATGTGCTTCGGAAACTACTACTAGTCTTCCTGTGTACGATCAAAGCGTAGACAGTTTAAGACATTACTATCATGGAGAAAAGTCCGCATGGTGCTTATTGTGTTCAATGCCGATGCAAATTTTGTATTTCATCAACACTCTGAAGGTCCACAAATTACAGAATGCCTCCAAATGTGCTTCGGAAACTACTACTAGTCTTGCAGGGAACGATCAAAGCGTAGACAGTTTGAGACATTACTCCCATGGAGAAAAGTCCGCATGGTGCTTATTGTGTTCATTGCCGATGCAATTTTTGTGTTTCATCAACACTCTGAAGATCCACTGATTACAGAATGCATCCAGATGAGCTTCGGAAACTACCACTAGTCTTCCAGGGAACGATCAAAGCGTAGACAGTTTAAGACATTACTCCCATGGAGAAAAATCTGCATGGTGCTTATTGTGTTCAATGCCGATGCAATTTCTGTGTTTCATCAACACTCTGAAGGTCCAGAGATTACAGAATGCCTCCAGATGTGCTACGGAAACTACTGCTAGTCTTCCTGAGAACGAGCAAAGCGTATACAGTTTAAGACACTACTCTCATGGAGAAAAGTCCGCATGGTGCTTATTGTGTTCAATGCCGATTCAATTCCTGTGCTTCGTCAACACTCTGAAGGTCCACAGATTACAGAATGCCTTCAGAAGTGCTTCGGAAACTACTACTAGTCTTCCAATGAACGATCAAAGCGTAGACACTTTAAGACATTACTCCCATGGAGAAAAGACCGCATGGTGCTTATTGTGTTCAATGCCGATGCAATTTTTGTGATTCATCAACACTCTGAAGGTCCACAGATTACAGAATGCATCCAGATATGCTTCGGAAACTACTACTAGTCTTCCAGGGAACGGTCAAAGCGTAGACAGTTTAAGACATTACTTCCATGGAGAAAAGTCCACATGGTGCTTATTGTGTTCAATGCCGATGCAATTTCTGTGTTTCATCAACACTCTGAATGTCCACAGAATACAGAATGCATCCAGATGTGCTTCGGAAACTACTACTAGTCTTCCAGGGAACGATCAAAGCGTAGACAGTTTAAGACATTACTCCCATGGAGGAAAGCCCGCATGGTGCTTATTGTGTTCAATGCCGATGCAATTTTTGTGTTTCATCAACACTCTGAAGGTCCACAGATTACAGAATGCCTCCAGATGTGCTTCGAAAACTTCTGCTAGTCTTCCAGTGTACGATCACAGCGGAGACAATTTAAGACATTACGATCATGGAGAAAAGTCCGCATGGTGCTTATAGTGTTCAATGCCGAATAAAATTCTGTGTTTCATGAACACTCTGAAGGTCCACAGATTACAGAATGCCTCCACATGTGCTTCGGAAACTACTACTAGTCTTCCAGTGTACGATCAAAGCGTAGACAGTTTAAGACATTACTCCCATGGAGAAAAGTCCGTATGGTGCTTATTGTGTTCAATGCCGTTGCAATATCTTTGTTTCATCAACACTCTGAAGGTCCACAGATTTCAGAATGCCTCCAGATGTGCTTCAGAAACTACTACTAGTCTTCCAGTGTACGATCAAAGCGTAGACAATTTAAGACATTACTCCCAAGGAGAAAAGTCGGCATGGTGCTTATTGTGTTCAATGCCGATGCAATTTTTGTGTTTCATCAACACTCTGAAGGTCCACAGAATAGAGAATACATCCAGATGTGCTTGGGAAACTTCTACGTGTCTTCCAGGGAACGATCAAAACTTAGACAGTATAAGACATTACTCCCATGGAGAAAAGTTCGCATGGTGGTTATTGTGTTCAATGCCCAAGCAATTTCTGTGTTTCATCAACACTCTGAAGGTCCAGAGATTACAGAATGCCTCCAGATGTGCTACGGAAACTACTGCTTGTCTTCCTGTGAACGAGCAAAGCGTATACAGTTTAAGACATTACTCTCATGGAGAAAAATCCGCATGGTGCTTATTGTTTTCAATGCCGATCCAATTCCTGTGTTTCATCAACATTTTGAAGGTCTACAGATTGCAGAATGCCTCCAGATGTGCTTCGGAAACTACTACTAGTCTTACAGTGTACGATCAAAGCGTAGACAGTTTAGGACATTACTCCCATGGAGTAAAGTCGGCATGGTGCTTATTGTGTTCAATGCCGATGCAATTTTTGTGTTTATTCAACACTCTGAAGGTCCGCAGGTTACAGAATGCATCCAGATGTGCTTCGGAAACTACTACTAGTCTTCCAGGGAACGATCAAAGCGTTTGCAGTTTAAGACATTACTACCATTGAGAAAAGTCCGCATGGTGCTTATTGTGTTCAATGCCGATACAATTTCTGTGTTTCATCAACACTCTGAGGACCCACAGATTACAGAATGCATCCAGATGTGCTTTGGAAACTACTACTAGTCTTCCAGGGAACGATCAAAGCGTAGACAGTTTAAGACATTACTCCCATGGAGGAAAGTCCGCATGGTGCTTATTGTGTTCAATGCCGATGCAATTTTTGTGTTTCATCAACACTCTGAAGTTCCACAGATTACAGAATGCATCCAGATGTGCTTCGGAAACTACTACTAGTCTTCCAGGGAACGATCAAAGCGTAGACAGTTTAAGACATTACTCCCATGGAGAAAAGTCCGCATGGTGCTTATTGTGTTCAATGCCGATGCAATTTCTGTGTTTCATCAACACTCTGAAGGTACACAGATTACAGAATGCATCCAGATGTGCTTCGGAAACTACTGCTAGTCTTCCAGTGAACGATCACAGCGTAGACAGTTTAAGACATTACTTTCATGGAGAAAAGTCCGCATGGTGCTTATAGTGTTCAATGCCGAATAAATTTCTCTGTTTCATCAACACTCTGAAGGTCCACAGATTACAAAATGCCTCCAGATGTGCTCCGGAAATTACTACTAGTCTTCCAGTGTACGATCAAAGCGTAGATAGTTTAAGACATTACTCCCATGGAGACAAGTCCGCATGGTGCTTATTGTGTTCAATGCCGACGCAATTTCTATGTTTCATTAACACTCAGAAGGTCCACAGATTACAGAATGCATCCAGATGTGCTTCGGAAACTACTACTAGTCTTCCAGTAATCGATCAAAGCATAGACAGTTTAAGACATTACTCCCATGGAGAAAAGTCCACATGGTGCTTGTTGTGTTCAATGCCGATGCAATTTCTGTGTTTCATCAACACTCTGCAGGTCAACATATTACAGAATGCCTCCAGATGTGCTTCGGAAAATATTACTAGTCTTCCAGGGAACGATCAAAGCGTAGACAGTTTGAGACATTACTCCCATGGAGAAAAGTCCGCATGGTGCTTATTGAGTTAAATGCCGATGCAATTTCTGTGTTTCATCAACACTCTGAAGGTCCACAGGTTACAGAATGCATCCAGATGTGCTTCGGAAACTACTACTAGTCTTCCAGGGAACGATCAAAGCGTAGACAGTTTAAGACATTACTCCAATGGAGAAAAGTCCGCATGGTGCTTATTGTCTTCAGTGCCGATTCAATTTCTGTGTTTCAGCACACTGTGAAGGTCCACAGATTACAGAATGCATCCAGATGTGCTTCGGAAACTACTACTAGTCTTGGAGGGAACGATCAAAGCGTAGACAGTTTGAGACATTACTACCATGGAGAAAAGTCCGCATGGTGCCTATTGTGTTCAATGCAGATGAAATTTCTATGTTTCATCAACACTCTGAAGGTCCACAGATTACAGAATGCCTCCAGATGTGCTTCGGAAACTACTACTAGTCTTTTAGTAAACGATCAAAGCATAGACAGTTAAAGGCATTACTCCCATGAAGAAAACTCCACATGGTGCTTGTTGTGTTCAATGCCGATGCAGTTTTTGTGTTTCACCAACACTCTGAAGGTCCACAGATTACAAAACGCCTCCAGATGTGGTTCGGAAACTACTACTAGTCTTCCAGTGTACGATCAAAGCGTAGACAGTTTAAGACATTACTCTCATGGAGAAAAGCCGCATGGTGCTTATTGTGTTCAATGCCGATTCAATTTCTGTGTTTCATCAACACTCTGAAGGTCCACAGATAACAGAATGCCACCAGATTTGCTTCGGAAACTACTACTAGTCTTCCAGTGTACGATCAAAGCGTAGACAGTTTAAGACATTACTCCCATGGAGAAAAGTCCGCATGGTTCTTATTTTGATCAATGCCGATGCAATTTCTGTGTTTCATCAACACTCTGAAGGACCAGAGATTACAGAATGCCTCCAGATGTGCTTGGGAAAAATACTACTAGTCTTCCTGTGAACGATCAAAGCGTAGACAGTTTAAGACATTACTCCCATTAAGAAAAGTCCGCATGGTGCTTATTGTGTTCAATGATGATGCATTTTTTGTGTTTCATCAACACTCTGAAGGTCCACAGATTACAGAATGCCTCCAGATGTGCTTCAGAAACTACTACTACTCTTACAGTGTACGATCAAAACGTAGACAGTTTAGGACATTACTCCCATGGAGAAAAGTCCGCATGGTGCTTATTGTGTTCAATGCCGATGCAATTTTTGTGTTTCATCAATACTCTGAAGGTCCACAGATTACAGAATGCTTCCAGATGTGCTTCGGAAACTACTACTGGTCTTCCAGTGTACGATTAAAGCGTAGACAGTTTAAGACATTACTCCCATGGAGAAAAGTCCGCATGGTGCTTATTGTGTTCAATGCCGATGCAATTTCTTTGTTTCATCAACACTCTGAAGGTCCACAGATTACAGAATGCCTCCAGATGTGCTTCGGAAACTACTACTAGTCTTCCAGGGAACGATAAAAGCGTAGAAAGTTTTAGACATTTCTCCCATGGAGAAATGTCCGCATAGTGCTTATTGTGTTCAATGCCGAATAAATTTCTGTGTTTCATCAACACTCTGAACGTCCACCGATTACAGAATGCCTCCAGATGTTCTTCGGAAACTACTACTAGTCTTCCAGTGTACGATCAAAGCGTAGATAGTTTAAGACATTACTCCCATTTAGAAAAGTCCGCATGGTGCTTATTGTGTTCAATGCCGACGCACTTTCTATGTTTCATCAACACTCTGAAGGTCCACAGATTACACAGTGAATACAGATGTGCTTCGGAAACTACTACTAGTCTTCCAGTGTACGATCAAAGCATAGACAGTTTAAAAAATTACTCCCATGGAGAGAAGTCCGCATGGTGCTTATTGTGTTCAATGCCGATGCAATTTCTGTGTTTCATCAAGACTCTGAAGGTCCACAGATTACAGAATGCCTCCAGACGTGCTTCGGAAACTACTACTAGTCTTCCAGTGTACGATCAAAGCGTAGACAGTTTAAGAAATTACTCCCATGGAGAAAAGTCCGCATGGTGCTTATTGTGTTCAATGCCGATGCAATTTCTTTGTTTCATCAACACTCTGAAGGTCCACAGATTACAGAATGCCTCCAGATGTGCTTCGGAAACTACTACTAGTCTTCCAGTGTACAACCAAAGTGTAGACAGTTTAAGACATTACTCCCATGGAGAAATGTCCGCATAGTGCTTATTGTGTTCAATGCCGATGCAGTTTTTGTGTTTCATCAACACTCTGAACGTCCACAGATAACAGAATGCCTCCAGATGTTCTTCGGAAACTACTACTAGTCTTCCAGTGTACGATCAAAGCGTAGACAGTTAAGACATTACTCCCATGGAGAAAAGTCCGCATGGTGCTTATTGTGTTCAATGCCGACGCATTTTCTATGTTTCATCAACACTCTGAAGGTCCACAGATTACACAATGAATACAGATGTCCTTCGGATACTACTACTAGACTTCCAGTGTACGATCAAAGCGTAGACAGTTTAAGAAATTACTCCCATGGAGAAAAGTCTGCATGGTGCTTATTGTGTTCAATGCCGATGCAATTTCTGTGTTTCATCAACACTCTGGACGTCCACAGATTACAGAATGCCTCCAGATGTGCTTCGGAAACTACTACTAGTCTTCCAGTAAACGATCAAAGCATAGACAGTTTAAGACATTACTCCCATGGAGAAATGTCCACATGGTGCTTGTTGTGTTCAATGCCGATGCAATTTCTGTGTTTCATCAACACTCTGCAGGTCAACATATTACAGAATGCCTCCAGATGTGCTTCGGAAACTACTACTAGTCTTCCAGTGTACGATCAAAGCGTAGATAGTTTAAGACATTACTACCATGGAGAAAAGTTCGAATGGTGCTTATTGTGTTCAATGCCGATGCAATTTTTGTGTTTTATCAACACTCTGAAGGTCCACAGATTACAGGATGCCTCCAGATGTGCTTCGGGAACTACTACTAGTCTTCCAGTGTACGATCAAAGCGTAGACAGTTTGAGACATTACTCCCATGGAGAAATGTCCGCATGGTGCTTATTGAGTTAAATGGCGATGCAATTTTTGTGTTTCATCAACACTCTGAAGGTCCACAGGTTACAGAATGCATCCAGATGTGCTTCGGAAACTACTACTAGTCTTCGAGGGAACGATCAAAGCGTAGAGATTTTAAGACATTACTCCAATGGAGAAAAGTCCGCATGGTGCTTATTGTGTTCAATGCCGATTGAATTTCTGTGTTTCATCACACTGTGAAGGTCCACAGATTACAGAATGCATCCAGATGTGCTTCGGAAACTACTACTAGTCTTCGAGGGAACGATCAAAGCGTAGACAGTTTGAGACATTGCTACCATGGAGAAATGTCCGCATGGTGCTTATTGTGTTCAATGCCGATGCAATTTCTGTGTTTCATCAACACTCTGAAGGTCCAGAGATTACAGAATGCATCCAGATGTGCTTCGGAAACTACTACTAGTCTTCCAGGGAACGATAAAAGCGTAGACAGTTTAAGGCATTACTCCCATGGAGGAAAGTCCGCATGGTGTTTATAGTGTTCAATGCCGATGCAATTTTTGTGTTTCATCAACACTCTGAAGGTCCTCAGATTACAGAATGCATTCAGATGTGCTTCGGAAACTACCACTAGTCTTCCAGGGAACGCTCAAAGCGTAGACAGTTTGAGACATTACTCCCATGGAGAAAAGTCCGCATGGTGCTTATTGTGTTCAAAGCCGATGCAATTTTTGTGTTTCATCGACACCCTGAAGGTCCACAGATTACAGAATGCATCCAGATGTGCTTCGTGAACTACTACTAGTCCTCCAGGGAACGATCAAAGCGTAGACAGTTTAAGACATTACTCCCATGGAGAAAAGTCCGCGTGGTGCTTATTGTGTTCAATGCCGATGCAATTTCTGTGTTTCATCAACACTCTGAAGGTTCACAGATTACAGAATGCCTCCAGATGTGCTTCGGAAACTACTGCTAGTCTTCCAGTGAACGATCACAGCGTAGACAGTTTAAGACATTACTCTCATGGAGAAAACACCGCATGGTGCTTATAGTGTTCAATGCCGATTAAATTTCTGTGTTTCATCAACACTCTGAAGGTCCACAGATTACAGAATGCCTCCAGATGTGCTTCGGAAACTACTACTAGTCTTCCAGTGTACGATCAAAGCGTAGACAGTTTAAGACATTACTCCCATGGAGAAAAGTCCGCATGGTGCTTATTGTGTTCAATGCCGACGCAATTTCTATGTTTCATCAACACTCTGAAGGTCCACAGATTGCAAAATGCCTACAGATGTGTTTCGGAAACTACTACTAGTCTTCCAGTGTACGATCAAAGCGTAGACAGTTTAAGAAATTACTCCCATGGAGAAAAGTCCGCATGGTGCTTATTGTGTTCAATGCCGATGCAATTTCTGTGTTTCATCAACACTCTGAAGGTCCACAGATTACAGAATGCATCCAGATGTGCTTCGGAAACTACTACTAGTCTTCCAGGGTACGATCAAATCGTAGACAGTTTAAGACATTACTCCAATGGAGAAAAGTCCGCATGGTGCTTATTGTGTTCAATGCCGATGCAATTTTTGTGTTTCATCAACACACTGAAGGTCCACAGATTACAGAATGCCTCCAGATGTGCTTCGGGAACTACTACTAGTCTTCCAGGGAATGATCAAAGCGTAGACAGTTTGAGACACTACTCCCATGGAGAAATGTCCGCAAGGTGCCTATTGAGTTAAATGCCGATGCAATTTTTGTGTTTCATCAACATTCTGAAGGTCCACAGGTTACAGAATGCATCCAGATGTGCTTCGGAAACTACTACTAGTCTTCCAGGGAACGATAAAAGCGTAGACAGTTTAAGACATTACTCCCATGGAGAAAAGTCCGCATGGTACTTATTGTGTTCAATGCCGATGCAATTTTTGTGTTTCATCAACACTCTGAAGTTTCACAGATTACAGAATGCATCCAGATGTGCTTCGGAAGCTACTACTAGTCTTCCAGGGAACGATCAATGCGTAGTCAGTTTGAGACATTACTCCCATGGAGAAAAGTCCGCATGGTGCATATTGTGTTCAAAGCCGATGTAATTTTTGTGTATCATCAACCCCCTGAAGGTCCTCAGATTACAGAATGCATCCAGATGTGCTTCGTAAACTACTACTAGTCTTCCAGGGAACGATCAAATCGTAGACAGTTTAAGACATTACTCCCATGGAGAAAAGTCCGCATGGTGCTTATTGTGTTCAATGCCGATGCAATTTCTGTGTTTCATCAACACTCTGAAGGTCCACAGATTACAGAATGCCTCCAGATGTGCTTCGGAAACTACTGCTAGTCTTCCAGTTAACGATCACAGCGTAGACACTTTAAGACATTACTCTCATGGAGAAAAGTCCGCATGGTGCTTATAGTGCTCAATGCCGATGCAATTTCTCTGTTTCATCAACACTCTGAAGTTTCACAGATTACAGAATGCAACCAGATGTGCTTCGAAAACTACTACTAGTCTTCCAGTGTACGATCAAAGCGTAGACAGTTTAAGAAATTACTCCCATGGAGAAAAGTCCGCATGGTGCTTATTGTGTTCAATGCCGATGCAATTTCTGTGTTTCATCAACACTCTGAAGGTCCACAGATTACAGAATGCCTCCAGATGTGCTTCAGAAACAACTACTAGTCTTCCAGTAAACGATCAAAGCATAGACAGTTTAAGACATTACTCCCATGGAGAAAAGTCCACATGGTGCTTGTTGTGTTCAATGCCGATGCAATTTCTGTGTTTCATCAACACTCTGCAGATCAACATATTACAGAATGCCTCCAGATGTGCTTCGGAAACAACTACTAGTCTTCCAGTGTACGATCAAAGCGTAGACAGTTTAAGACATTACTACCATGGAGAAAAGTCCGCATGGTGCTTATTGTGTTCAATGCCGATACAATTTCTGTGTTTCATCAACACTCTGAAGGTCCACAGATTACAGAGTGCATCCAGATGTGCTCCGGAAACTACTACTAGTCTTCCAGGGAACGATAAAAGCGTAGACAGTTTGAGACATTTCTCACATGGAGAAAAGTCCGCATGGTGCTTATTGTGTTCAAAGCCGATGCAATTTTTGTGTTTCATCAACACCCTGAAGGTCCACAGATTACAGAATGCATCCAGATGTGCTTCGGAAACTACTACTAGTCTTCCAGGGAACGATCAAAGCGTAGACACTTTAAGACATTACTCCCATGGAGAAAAGTCCGCATGGTGCCTATTGTGTTCAATGCCGATGCAATTTCTGTGTTTCATCAACACTCTGAAGGTCCACAGATTACAGAATGCCTCCAGATGTGCTTCGGAAACTACTGCTAGTCTTGAAGTGAACGATCACAGCGTAGACAGTTTAAGAAATTACTCTCATGGAGAAAAGTCCGCATGGTGCTTATAGTGTTCAATGCCAAATAAATTTCTGTGTTTCATCAACACTCTGAAGGTCCACAGATTACAGAATGCCTCCAGATGTGCTTCGGAAACTACTACTAGTCTTCCAGTGTACGATCAAAGCGTAGACAGTTTAAGACATTACTCCCATGGAGAAAAGTCCGCATGGTACTTATTGTGTTCAATGCCGACGCAATTTCTATGTTTCATCAACACTCTGAAGCTCCAGAGTTTACACAATGCCTACAGATGTGCTTCGGAATCTACTACTAGTCTTCCAGTGTACGATCAAAGCGTAGACAGTTTAAGAAATTACTCCCATGGAGAAAAGTCCGCATGGTGCTTATTGTGTTCAATGCCGATGCAATTTCTGTGTTTCATCAACACTCTGAAGGTCCACAGATTACAGAATGCCTCCAGATGTGCTTCGGAAACTACTACTAGTCTTCCAGTGTACGATCAAAGCATAGACAGTCTAAGACATTACTCCCATGGAGAAAAGTCCGCATGGTGCTTATTGTGTTCAATGCTGACGCAATTTCTATGTTTCATCAACACTCTGAAGGTCCACAGATTGCACAATGCCTACAGATGTGTTTCGGAAACTACTGCTAGTCTTCCAGTGTACGATCAAAGCGTAGACAGTTTAAGACATTACTACCATGGAGAAAAGTTCGCATGGTGCTTATTGTGTTCAATGCCGATGCAATTTTTGTGTTTCATCAACACTCTGAAAGTCCACAGATTACAGAATGCCTCCAGATGTGCTTCGGGAACTACTACTAGTCTTCCAGGGAATGATCAAAGCGTAGACAGTTTGAGACATTACTCCCATGGAGAAATGTCCGCAAGGTGCTTATTGTGTTCAAAGCCGATGCTATTTTTGTGTTTCATCAACCCCCTGAAGGTCCACAGATTACAGAATGCATCCAGATGTGCTTCGTAAACTACTACTAGTCTTCCAGGGAACGATCAAAGCGTAGACAGTTTAAGACATTACTCCCATGGAGAAAAGTCCGCATGGTGCTTATTGTGTTCAATGCCGATGCAATATCTGTGTTTCATCAACACTCTGAAGGTCCACAGATTACAGAATGCCTCCAGATGTGCTTCGGAAACTACTGCCAGTCTTCCAGTGAACGATCACAGCGTAGACAGTTTAAGACACTACTCCCATGGAAAAAAGTCCGCATGGTGCTTATTGTGTTCAATGCCGACGCAATTTCTATGTATTTCATCAACACTCTGAAGGTCCACTGATTGCACAATGCCTACAGATGTGCTTCGGAAACTACTACTAGTCTTCCAGTGTACGGTCAAAGCGTAGACAGTTTAAGAAATTACTCCCATGGAGAAAAGTCCGCATGGTGCTTATTGTGTTCAATGCCGATGCAATTTTTGTGTTTCATCAACACTCTGAAGGTCCACAGATTACAGAATGCCTCCAGATGTGCTTCGGAAACTACTACTAGTCTTCCAGGGAACGATAAAAGCATAGACAGTTTAAGACATTACTCCCATGGAGGAAAGTCCGCATGGTGCTTATTGTGTTCAATGCCGATGCAATTTTTGTGTTTCATCAACACTCTGAAGGTCCACAGGTTACAGAATGCTTCCAGATGTGCTTCGGAAACTACTACTAGTCTTCCAGGGAATGATGAAAGCGCTGACCGTTTAAGACATTACTCCCATGGAGAAAGGTCCACATGGTGCTTATTGTGTTCAATGCCGAATAAAATTCTGTGTTTCATCAACACTCTGAAGGTCCACAGATTACAGAATGCCTCCAGATGTGTTTCGGAAACTACTACTAGTCTTCCAGCGTACGATCAAAACGTAGACAGTTTAAGACATTACTCCCATGGAGAAAAGTCCGCATGGTACTTATTGTGTTCAATGCCGACGCAATTTCTATGTTTCATCAACATTCTGAAGGTCAAGAGATTACACAATGCCTACAGATGTGCTTCAGAAACTACTACTAGTCTTCCAGTGTACGATCAAAGCGTAGACGGTTTAAGAAATTACTCCTATGGAGAAAAGTCCGCATGGTGCTTATTGTGTTCAATGCCGATGCAATTTCTGTGTTTCATCAACACTCTGAAGGTCCACAGATTACAGAATGCCTCCAGATGTGCTTCGGAAACTACTACTAGTCTTCCAGTAAACGATCAAAGCATAGACAGTTTAAGACATTACTCCCATGGAGAAAAGTCCACATGGTGCTTGCTGTGTTCAATGCCGATGCAATTTCTGTGTTTCATCAATACTCTGCAGGTCAACATATTACAGAATGCCTCCAGATGTGCTTCGGAAAATACTACTAGTCTTCCAGTGTACGATCAAAGTGTAGACAGTTTAAGACATTACTACCATGGAGAAAAGTTCGCATGGTGCTTATTGTGTTCAATGCCGATGCAATTTTTGTGTTTCATCAACACTCTGAAGGTCCACAGATTACAGAATGTCTCCAAATGTGCTTCGGAAACTACTACTAGTCTTCCAGGGAACGATCAAACCGTAGACTGTTTGAGACATTACTCCCATGGAGAAAAGGCCGCAAGGTGCTTATTGAGTTAAATGCCGATGCAATTTTTGTGTTTCATCAACACTCTGAAGGTCCACAGGTTACAGAATGCATCCAGATGTGCTTCGGAAACTACTACTAGTCTTCCAGGGAACGATCAAAGCGTAGACAGTTTAAGACATTACTCCAATGGAGAAAAGTCCGCATGGTGCTTATTGTGTTCAATGCCGATTCAATTTCTGTGTTTCATCACACTGTGAAGGTCCACAGATTACAGAATGCATCCAGATGTGCTTCGGAAACTACTACTAGTCTTCGAGGGAACGATCAAAGCGTAGACAGTTTCATACATTACTACCATGGAGAAAAGTTCGCATGGTGCTTATTGTGTTCAATGCAGATGAAATTTCTATGTTTCATCAACACTCTGAAGGTCCACAGATTACAGAATGCCTCCAGATGTGCTTCGGAAACTACTACTAGTCTTCCAGTAAACGATCAAAGCATAGACAGTTAAAGGCATTACTCCCATGGAGAAATCTCCACATGGTGCTATTTGTGTCCAATACCGATGCAGTTTTTGTGTTTCATCAACACTCTGAAGATCCACAGATTACAGAACGTCTCCAGATGTGCTTCGGAAACTACTACTAGTCTTTCAGTGTACGATCAAAGCGTAGACAGTTTAAGACATTACTATCATTTAGAAAAGTCCGCATGGTGCTTATTGTGTTCAATGCCGATTCAATTTCTGTGTTTCAACAACACTCTGAAGGACCAAAGATTACCGAATGCCTCCAGATGTGCTTGGGAAAAGTACTACTAGTCTTCCTGTGAACGATCAAAGCGTAGACAGTTTAAGACATTACTCCCATGGAGAAAAGTCCGCATGGTGCTTATTGTGTTCAATGCCATTTCAAATCCTGTGTTTGATCAACACTCTGAAAGTCCACAGATTACAGAATGCCTCCAGATGTGCTTCGGAAACTACTACTAGTCTTCCAGTGAACGATCAAAGCGTAGACACTTTAAGACATTACTCCCATGGAGAAAAGTCCGCATGGTGCTTATTGAATTCAATGCCGATGAATTTTTGTGTTTCATTAACACTCTGAAGGTCCACAGATTACAGAATGCATACAGATGTGCTTGGGAAACTACTACTAGTCTTCCAGTGAACGATCAAAGTGTAGACAGTTTGAGACATTACTCCCATTGAGAAAAGTCTGCATGGTGCTTATTGTGTTTAATGCCGATGCAATTTCTGTGTTTCATCAACACTCTGAAGGTCCACAGATTACAGAATGCATCCAAATGTGCTACGGAAACTACTACTAGTCTCCCAGGGAACGATCAAAGCGTAGACAGTTTAAGACATTACTCCCATGGAGAAAAGCCCGCATGGTGCTTATTGTGTTCAATGCCGATGCAATTTCTGTGTTTCATCAACACTCTGAAGGTCCAGAGATTACAGAATGTATCCAGATGTGCTTCGGAAACTACTACTAGTCTTCGAGGGAACAATCAAAGCGTAGACAGTTAAAGGCATTACTCCCATGGAGAAAACTCCACATGGTGCTTGTTGTGTTCAATGCCGATGCAGTTTTTGTGTTTCAACAACACTCTGAAGGTCCACAGATTACAGAACGCCTCCAGATGTGCTTCGGAAAGTACTACTAGTCTTCCAGTGTACGATCAAAATGTAGACAGTTTACGACATTACTACCATGGAGAAAAGTCCGCATGGTGCTTATTGTGTTCAATGCCGATTCAATTTCTGTGTTTCATCAACACTCTGAAGGTCCACAGATAACAGAATGCCTCCAGATGTGCTTCGGAAACTACTACTAGTCTTCCAGTGTACGATCAAAGCGTAGACAGTTTATGACATTACTCCCATGGAGAAAAGCCCGCATGGTGCTTTATGTGTTCAATGCCGATGCAAATTTTGTGTTTCATCAACACTCTGAAGGTCCACAGATTACAGAATGCCTCCAGATGTGCTTGGAAAAAATACTACTAGTCTTCCTGTGAACGATCAAAGCGTAGACAGTTTAAGACATTACTCCCATGGAGAAAAGTCCGCATGGTGCTTATTGTGTTCAATGCCGATTCAATTCCTGTGTTTCGTCAACACTCTGAAGGTCCACAGATTACAGAATGCCTCCAGATGTGCTTCGGAACCTACTATTGGTCTTCCAGTGTACGATTAAAGCGTAGACAGTCTAAGACATTTCTCCCAATGAGAAAAGTCCGCATGGTGCTTATTGTGTTCAATGCCGATGCAATTTCTTTGTTTCACAACACTCTGAAGGTCCACAGTTTACAGAATGCCTCCAGATGTGCTTTGGAAACTACTACTAGTCTTCCAGTAAACGGCCAATGCATAGACAGTTTAAGACATTACTCCCATGGAGAAAAGTATACATGGTGCTTCTTGTGTTCAATGCCGATGCAATTTCTGTGTTTCATCAACACTCTGAAGGTCCACAGATTACAGAATGCATCCAGATGTGCTTCGGAAACTACTACTAGTCTTCGAGGGAACGATCAAAGCGTAGACAGTTTAAGATATTACTCCCATAGAGAAAAGTCCGCATGGTGTTTATTGTGTTCAATGCCGATGCAATTTCTGTTTTTTATCAACATTCTGAAGGTCCACAGATTACAGAATGCATCCAGATGTGCTTCGGAAACTACTACTATTCTTCCAGGGAACGATCAAAGCGTAGACAGTTTGAGACATTACTCCCATGGACAAATGTCCGCATAGTGCTTATTGAGTTCAATGCCGATGCAATTTTTGTGTTTCATCAACACTCTGAATGTCCACAGATTACAGAATGCCTCCAGATGTGCTTCGGAAACTACTACTATTCTTATAGGGAACGATCAAAGCGTAGACAGTTTGAGACATTACTCCCATGGACAAAAGTCCGCATAGTGCTTATTGAGTTCAATGCCGATGCAATTTTTGTGTTTCATCAACACTCTGAAGGTCCACAGATTACAGAATGCATCCAGATGTGCTTCGGAAACTACAACTAGTCTTCCAGTGAACGATCAAAGCGTAGATAGTTTAAGACATTACTCCCATGGAGAAAACTCCGCATGGTGCTTATTGTGTTCAATGCCGATGCAATTTTTGTGTTTCATTAATACTCTGAAGGTCCACAGATTACAGAATGCCTCCAGATGTGCTTCGGAAACTACTATTGGTCTTCCAGTGTACGATTAAAGCGTAGACAGCCTAAGACATTTCTCCCAATGTGAAAAGTCCGCATGGTGCTTATTGTGTTCAATGCCGATGCAATTTCTTTGTTTCAAAACACTCTGAAGGTCCACAGATTACAGAATGCCTCCAGATGTGCTTCGGAAACTACTACTAGTCTTCCAGTAACCGGCCAATGCATAGACAGTTTAAGACATTACTCCCATGGAGAAAAGTATACATGGTGCTTGTTGTGTTCAATGCCGATGCAATTTCTGTGTTTCATCAACACTCTGAAGGTCCACAGATTACAGAATGCATCCAGATGTGCTTCGGAAACTACAACTAGTCTTCCAGTGAACGATCAAAGCGTAGACAGTTTAAGACATTACTCCCATGGAGAAAAGTCCGCATGGTGCTTATTGTGTTCAATGCCGATTCAATTTCTGTGTTTCCTCACACTCTGAAAGTCCAGAGATTGCAGAATGCATTAAGATGTGCTTCGGAAACTACTACTATTCTTCCAGGGAACGATCAAAGCGTAGACAGTTTGAGACATTACTCCCATGGACAAAAGTCCGCATAGTGCTTATTGAGTTCAATGCCGATGCAATTTTTGTGTTTCATCAACACTCTGAATGTCCACAGATTACAGAATGCCTCCAGATGTGCTTCGGAAACTACTACTATTCTTATAGGGAACGATCAAAGCGTAGACAGTTTGAGACATTACTCCCATGGACAAAAGTCCGCATAGTGCTTATTGAGTTCAATGCCGATGCAATTTTTGTGTTTCATCAACTCTCTGAAGGTCCACAGATTACAGAATGCATCCAGATGTGCTTCGGAAACTACAACTAGTCTTCCAGTGAACGATCAAAGCGTAGATAGTTTAAGACATTACTCCCATGGAGAAAAGTCCGCATGGTGCTTATTGTGTTCAATGCCGATGCAATTTTTGTATTTCATTAATACTCTGAAGGTCCACAGATTACAGAATGCCTCCAGATGTGCTTCGGAAACTACTATTGGTCTTCCAGTGTACGATTAAAGCGTAGACAGCCTAAGACATTTCTCCCAATGTGAAAAGTACGCATGGTGCTTATTGTGTTCAATGCCGATGCAATTTCTTTGTTTCAAAACACTCTGAAGGTCCACAGATTACAGAATGCCTCCAGATGTGCTTCGGAAACTACTACTAGTCTTCCAGTAACCGGCCAATGCATAGACAGTTTAAGACATTACTCCCATGGAGAAAAGTATACATGGTGCTTGTTGTGTTCAATGCCGATGCAATTTCTGTGTTTCATCAACACTCTGAAGGTCCACAGATTACAGAATGCATCCAGATGTGCTTCGGAAACTACAACTAGTCTTCCAGTGAACGATCAAAGCGTAGACAGTTTAAGACATTACTCCCATGGAGAAAAGTCCGCATGGTGCTTATTGTGTTCAATGCCGATTCAATTTCTGTGTTTCCTCACACTCTGAAAGTCCAGAGATTGCAGAATGCATTAAGATGTGCTTCGGAAACTACTACTATTCTTCCAGGGAACGATCAAAGCGTAGACAGTTTGAGACATTACTCCCATGGACAAAAGTCCGCATAGTGCTTATTGAGTTCAATGCCGATGCAATTTTTGTGTTTCATCAACACTCTGAATGTCCACAGATTACAGAATGCCTCCAGATGTGCTTCGGAAACTACTACTATTCTTATAGGGAACGATCAAAGCGTAGACAGTTTGAGACATTACTCCCATGGACAAAAGTCCGCATAGTGCTTATTGAGTTCAATGCCGATGCAATTTTTGTGTTTCATCAACTCTCTGAAGGTCCACAGATTACAGAATGCATACAGATGTGCTTGGGAAACTACTACTAGTCTTCCAGTGAACGATCAAAGTGTAGACAGTTTGAGACATTACTCCCATTGAGAAAAGTCTGCATGGTGCTTATTGTGTTTAATGCCGATGCAATTTCTGTGTTTCATCAACACTCTGAAGGTCCACAGATTACAGAATGCATCCAAATGTGCTTCGGAAACTACTACTAGTCTCCCAGGGAACGATCAAAGCGTAGACAGTTTAAGACATTACTCCCATGGAGAAAAGCCCGCATGGTGCTTATTGTGTTCAATGCCGATGCAATTTCTGTGTTTCATCAACACTCTGAAGGTCCAGAGATTACAGAATGTATCCAGATGTGCTTCGGAAACTACTACTAGTCTTCGAGGGAACAATCAAAGCGTAGACAGTTAAAGGCATTACTCCCATGGAGAAAACTCCACATGGTGCTTGTTGTGTTCAATGCCGATGCAGTTTTTGTGTTTCATCAACACTCTGAAGGTCCACAGATTACAGAACGCCTCCAGATGTGCTTCGGAAAGTACTACTAGTCTTCCAGTGTACGATCAAAATGTAGACAGTTTACGACATTACTACCATGGAGAAAAGTCCGCATGGTGCTTATTGTGTTCAATGCCGATTCAATTTCTGTGTTTCATCAACACTCTGAAGGTCCACAGATAACAGAATGCCTCCAGATGTGCTTCGGAAACTACTACTAGTCTTCCAGTGTACGATCAAAGCGTAGACAGTTTATGACATTACTCCCATGGAAAAAAGCCCGCATGGTGCTTTATGTGTTCAATGCCGATGCAAATTTTGTGTTTCATCAACACTCTGAAGGTCCACAGATTACAGAATGCCTCCAGATGTGCTTGGAAAAAATACTACTAGTCTTCCTGTGTACGATCAAAGCGTAGACAGTTTAAGACATTACTCCCATGGAGAAAAGTCCGCATGGTGCTTATTGTGTTCAATGCCGATTCAATTCCTGTGTTTCGTCAACACTCTGAAGGTCCACAGATTACAGAATGCCTCCAGATGTGCTTCGGAACCTACTATTGGTCTTCCAGTGTACGATTAAAGCGTAGACAGTCTAAGACATTTCTCCCAATGAGAAAAGTCCGCATGGTGCTTACTGTGTTCAATGCCGATGCAATTTCTTTGTTTCACAACACTCTGAAGGTCCACAGTTTACAGAATGCCTCCAGATGTGCTTTGGAAACTACTACTAGTCTTCCAGTAAACGGCCAATGCATAGACAGTTTAAGACATTACTCCCATGGAGAAAAGTATACATGGTGCTTCTTGTGTTCAATGCCGATGCAATTTCTGTGTTTCATCAACACTCTGAAGGTCCACAGATTACAGAATGCATCCAGATGTGCTTCGGAAACTACTACTAGTCTTCGAGGGAACGATCAAAGCGTAGACAGTTTAAGATATTACTCCCATAGAGAAAAGTCCGCATGGTGTTTATTGTGTTCAATGCCGATGCAATTTCTGTTTTTTATCAACATTCTGAAGGTCCACAGATTACAGAATGCATCCAGATGTGCTTCGGAAACTACTACTATTCTTCCAGGGAACGATCAAAGCGTAGACAGTTTGAGACATTACTCCCATGGACAAATGTCCGCATAGTGCTTATTGAGTTCAATGCCGATGCAATTTTTGTGTTTCATCAACACTCTGAATGTCCACAGATTACAGAATGCCTCCAGATGTGCTTCGGAAACTACTACTATTCTTATAGGGAACGATCAAAGCGTAGACAGTTTGAGACATTACTCCCATGGACAAAAGTCCGCATAGTGCTTATTGAGTTCAATGCCGATGCAATTTTTGTGTTTCATCAACACTCTGAAGGTCCACAGATTACAGAATGCATCCAGATGTGCTTCGGAAACTACAACTAGTCTTCCAGTGAACGATCAAAGCGTAGATAGTTTAAGACATTACTCCCATGGAGAAAACTCCGCATGGTGCTTATTGTGTTCAATGCCGATGCAATTTTTGTGTTTCATTAATACTCTGAAGGTCCACAGATTACAGAATGCCTCCAGATGTGCTTCGGAAACTACTATTGGTCTTCCAGTGTACGATTAAAGCGTAGACAGCCTAAGACATTTCTCCCAATGTGAAAAGTCCGCATGGTGCTTATTGTGTTCAATGCCGATGCAATTTCTTTGTTTCAAAACACTCTGAAGGTCCACAGATTACAGAATGCCTCCAGATGTGCTTCGGAAACTACTACTAGTCTTCCAGTAACCGGCCAATGCATAGACAGTTTAAGACATTACTCCCATGGAGAAAAGTATACATGGTGCTTGTTGTGTTCAATGCCGATGCAATCTCTGTGTTTCATCAACACTCTGAAGGTCCACAGATTACAGAATGCATCCAGATGTGCTTCGGAAACTACAACTAGTCTTCCAGTGAACGATCAAAGCGTAGACAGTTTAAGACATTACTCCCATGGAGAAAAGTCCGCATGGTGCTTATTGTGTTCAATGCCGATTCAATTTCTGTGTTTCCTCACACTCTGAAAGTCCAGAGATTGCAGAATGCATTAAGATGTGCTTCGGAAACTACTACTATTCTTCCAGGGAACGATCAAAGCGTAGACAGTTTGAGACATTACTCCCATGGACAAAAGTCCGCATAGTGCTTATTGAGTTCAATGCCGATGCAATTTTTGTGTTTCATCAACACTCTGAATGTCCACAGATTACAGAATGCCTCCAGATGTGCTTCGGAAACTACTACTATTCTTATAGGGAACGATCAAAGCGTAGACAGTTTGAGACATTACTCCCATGGACAAAAGTCCGCATAGTGCTTATTGAGTTCAATGCCGATGCAATTTTTGTGTTTCATCAACTCTCTGAAGGTCCACAGATTACAGAATGCATCCAGATGTGCTTCGGAAACTACAACTAGTCTTCCAGTGAACGATCAAAGCGTAGATAGTTTAAGACATTACTCCCATGGAGAAAAGTCCGCATGGTGCTTATTGTGTTCAATGCCGATGCAATTTTTGTATTTCATTAATACTCTGAAGGTCCACAGATTACAGAATGCCTCCAGATGTGCTTCGGAAACTACTATTGGTCTTCCAGTGTACGATTAAAGCGTAGACAGCCTAAGACATTTCTCCCAATGTGAAAAGTCCGCATGGTGCTTATTGTGTTCAATGCCGATGCAATTTCTTTGTTTCAAAACACTCTGAAGGTCCACAGATTACAGAATGCCTCCAGATGTGCTTCGGAAACTACTACTAGTCTTCCAGTAACCGGCCAATGCATAGACAGTTTAAGACATTACTCCCATGGAGAAAAGTATACATGGTGCTTGTTGTGTTCAATGCCGATGCAATTTCTGTGTTTCATCAACACTCTGAAGGTCCACAGATTACAGAATGCATCCAGATGTGCTTCGGAAACTACTACTAGTCTTCGAGGGAACGATCAAAGCGTAGACAGATTAAGACATTACTCCCATAGAGAAAAGTCCGCATGGTGTTTATTGTGTTCAATGCCGATGCAATTTCTGTTTTTTATCAACATTCTGAAGGTCCACAGATTACAGAATGCATCCAGATGTGCTTCGGAAACTACTACTATTCTTCCAGGGAACGATCAAAGCGTAGACAGTTTAAGACATTACTCCAATGGAGAAAAGTCCGCATGGTGCTTATTGTGTTCAATGCCGATTCAATTTCTGTGTTTCATCACACTGTGTAGGTCCACAGATTACAGAATGCATCCAAATGTGCTTCGGAAACTGCTACTAGTCTTCCAGGGAACGATCAAAGCGTAGACAGTTTAGGACATTACTCCCATGGAGAAAAGTCCGCATGGTGCTTATTGTGTTCAATGCCGGTGCAATTTTTCTATTTCATCAACACTCTGAAGGTCCACAGATTACAGAATGCATTAAGATGTGCTTCGGAAACTACTACTATTCTTCCAGGGAACGATCAAAGCGTAGACAGTTTGAGACATTACTCACATGGACAGAAGTCCGCATAGTGCTTATTGAGTTCAATGCCGATGCAATTTTTGTGTTTCATCAACACTCTGAAGGTCCACAGATTACAGAATGCATTAAGATGTGCTTCGGAAACTACTACTATTCTTCCAGGGAACGATCAAAGCGTAGACAGTTTGAGACATTACTCCCATGGACAAAAGTCCGCGTAGTGCTTATTCAGTTTAATGCCGATGCAATTTTTGTGTTTCATCAACACTCTGAAGGTCCACAGATTACAGAATGCATCCAGATGTGCTTCGGAAACTACTACTATTCTTATAGGGAGCGATCAAAGCGTAGACAGTTTGAGACATTACTCCCATGGACAAAAGTCCGCATAGTGCTTATTGAGTTCAATGCCGATGCAATTTTTGTGTTTCATCAACACTCTGAAGGTCCACAGATTACAGAATGCATCCAGATGTGCTTCGGAAACTACAACTAGTCTTCCAGTGAACGATCAAAGCGTAGACAGTTTAAGACATTACTCCCATGGAGAAAAGTCCGCATGGTGCTTATTGTGTTCAATGCCGATGCAATTTCTGTGTTTCATCAACACTCTGAAGGTCCACAAATTACAGAATGCATCCAGATGTGCTTCGGAAACTACTACTAGTCTTCGAGGGAACGATCAAAGCGAAGACACTTTTAAAACATTACTCCCATAGGGAATAGTCCGCATGGTGCTTATTGTGTTCAATGCCGATTCAATTTCTGTGTTTCATCAACACTCTGAAGGTCCACAGATTACAGAATGCATCCAGATGTGCTTCGGAAACTACTACTATTCTTCCTGGGAGCGATCAAAGCGTAGATAGTTTAAGACGTTACTCCAATGGAGAAAAGTCCGCATGGTGCTTATTGTGTTCAATGCCGATTCAATTTCTGTGTTTCATCACACTGTGAAGGTCCACAGATTACAGAATGCATCCAAATGTGCTTCGGAAACTACTACTAGTCTTCCAGGGAACGATCAAAGCGTAGACAGTTTAGGACATTACTCCCATGGAGAAAAGTCCGCATGGTGATTAGTATGTTCAATGCCGATGCAATTTTTGTGTTTCATCAATACTCTGAAGGTCCACAGATTACAGAATTCTTCCAGATGTGCTTCGGAAACTACTACTGGTCTTCCAGTGTACGATTAAAGCGTAGACAGTTTAAGACATTACTCCCATGGAGAAAAGTCCACATGGTGCTTGTTGTGTTCAATGCCGATGCAATTTCTGTGTTTCATCTACACTCTGAAGGTCCACAGATTACAGAATGCCTCCAGATGTGCTTCGGAAACTACTACTAATCTTCCAGGGAACGATCAAAGCGTAGACAGTTTGAGACATTACTCCCATGGAGAAAAGTCCGCATGGTGCTTGTTGTGTTCAATGCCGATGCAATTTCTCTGTTTCATCAACACTCTGAAGTTTCACAGATTACAGAATGCATCCAGATGTGCTTCGGAAACTACTACTAGTCTTCCAGTGTACGATCAAAGCGTAGACAGTTTAAGACATTACTGCCATGGAGAACAGCCCGCATGGTGCTTATTGTGTTCAATGCCGATGCAATTTTTGTGTTTCATCAACACTCTGAAGGTCCACAGATTATAGAATGCATAAACATGTGCTTCGGAAACTACTACTAGTCTTCCAGTGAACGATCATAGCGTAGACTGTTTAAGACATTACTCCCATGGAGAAAAGTCCGCATGGTGCTTATTGTGTTCAATGCCGAAGCAATTTCTGTGTTTCATCAACACTCTGAAGGTCCACAGATTACAGAATGCCTATAGATGTGCTTCGGAAACTACTTCTATTCTTCCAGGGAACGATCAAAACGTAGACAGTTTGAGACATTACTCCCATGGAGAAAAGTCCGCATGGTGCTTATTGTGTTCAATGCCGATTCAATTTCTGTGTTTCATCACACTGTGAAGGTCCACAGATTACAGAATGCATCCAGATGTGCTTCGGAAACTACTACTAGTCTTCCAGTGAATGATCAAAGCGTAGACAGTTTAAGACATTACTCCCATGGAGAAAAGTCGGCATGGTGCTTATTGTGTTCAATGACGATTCAATTTCTGTGTTTCATCACACTCTGAAAGTCCACAGATTACAGAATGCTTCCAGATGTGCTTCTGAAACTACTACTATTCTTCCAGGGAGCGATCAAAGCGTAGACAGTTTAAGACATTATTCCCATGGAGAAAAGTCCACATGGTGCTTATTGTGTTCAATGCCGATGCAATTTCTTGCTTTCTTCAACACTCTGAAGGTCCACAGTTTACAGAATGCCTCCATACGTGCTTCGGAAACTACTACTAGTCTTCCAGTGTACAATCAAAGTGTAGACAGTTTAAGACATTACTCCCATGGAGAAGAGTCAACATAGTGCTTATCGTGTTCAATGCCGATGCAGTTTTTGTGTTTCATCAACACTCTGAACGTCCACAGATTACAGAATGCCTCCAGATGTGCTTCGGAAACTACTACTAGTCTTCCAGGAAACGATCAAAGTGTAGGCAGTTTAAGACATTACTCCCATGGAGGTAAGTCCGCATAGTATTTATTGTGTTCAATGCCTATCAATTTTTGTGTTTTATTAACACTCTGAAGGTCCACAGATTACAGAATGCATCCAGATGTGCTTTGGAAACTACTACTAGTCTTCCAGTGAACGATCAAAGTGTAGACAGTTTAAAACATTACTCCCAAGGAGGAATGTACCATGGTGCTTATTGTGTTCAATGCCGATGCAATTTCTTTGTTTCATCAACACTCTGAGGGTCCACAGATTACAGAATGCCTCCAGATGTGCTTCGGAAACTACTACTACTCTTCCAGAGTACGATCAAAGCGTAGACAGATTAAGACATTACTACCATGGAGAAAAGTCCGCATGGTGCTTATTGTGTTCAATGCCGATCCAATTTCTGTGTTTCATCAACACTCTGAAGGTCCACAGATTACAGAATGCATCCAGATGTGCTTCGGAAACTAATATTAGTCTTCGAGGGAACGATCAAAGCGTAGACAGTTTAAGGCATTACTCCCATAGAGAAAAGTCCGAATGGTGCTTATTGTGTTCAATGCCGAGGCAATTTCTGTGTTTCATCAACACTCTGAAGGTCCACAGATTACAGAATGCATCCAGATGTGCTTCGGAAACTATTACTATTCTTCCAGTTAACGATCAAAGTGTAGACAGTTTAAGACATTACTCCAATGGAGAAAAGTCGGCATGGTGCTTATTGTGTTCAATGCCGATTCAATTTCTGTGTTTCATCAACACTCTGAAGGTCCACAGATAACAGAATGCCTCCAGATGTGCTTCGGAAACTACTACTAGTCTTGCAGAGTACGATCAAAGCGTAGACAGTTTAAGACATTACTCCCATGGAGAAAAGTCCGCATGCTTCTTATTTTGTTCAATGCCGATGCAATTTCTGTGTTTCATCAACACTCTGAAGGTCCAGAGATTACAGAATGCCTCCAGATGTGCTTGGGAAAAATACTACTAGTCTTCCTGTGAACGATCAAAGCGTAGACAGATTAAGACATTACTACCATGGAGAAAAGTCCGCATGGTGCTTATTGTGTTCAATGCCGATGCAATTTCTGTGTTTCATCAACACTCTGAAGGTCCACAGATTACAGAATGCATCCAGATGTGCTTCGGAAACTACTACTAGTCTTCGAGGGAACGATCAAAGCGTAGACAGCTTAAGACATTGCTCCCATAGATAACAGTCCGCATGGTGCTTATTGTGTTCAATGCCGATGCAATTTCTGTGTTTCATCAACACTCTGAAGGTCCACAGATTACAGAATGCATCCAGATGTGCTTCGGAAACTACTACTAGTCTTCGAGGGAACGATCAAAGCGTAGACAGTTTAAGACATTACTCCCATAGAGAAAAGTCCGCATGGTGCTTATTGTGTTCAATGCCGATTCAATTTCTGTGTTACATCACACTGTGAAGGTCCACAGATTACAGAATGCATCCAAATGTGCTTCGGAAACTACTACTAGTCTTCCAGGGAACGATCAAAGCGTAGACAGTTGAGGACATTACTCCCATGGAGAAAAGTCCGCATGGTGCTTATTGTGTTCAATGCCGTTGCATTTTCTTGGTTTCATCAACACTCTGAAGGTCCACAGTTTACAGAATGCATCCATACGTGCTTCGGAAACGACTACTAGTCTTCCAGTGTACAATCAAAGTGTAGACAGTTTAAGACATTACTCCCATGGAGAAAAGACCGCATAGTGCTTATTGTGTTCAATGCCGATGCAGTTTTTGTGTTTCATCAACGCTCTGAACGTCCACAGATTACAGAATGCCTCCAGATGTGCTTCGAAAACTACTACTAGTCTTCCATTAAACGATCAAAGCGTAGGCAGTTTAAGACATTACTCCCATGGAGAAAAGTCCGCATAGTACTTATTGTGTTCAATGCCGATCAGTTTTTGTGTTTTATTAACACTCTGAAGGTCCACAGAATACAGAATGCATCCAGATGTGCTTCGGAAACTACTACTAGTCTTCCAGTGAACGATCAAAGTGTAGACAGTTTAAAACATTACTCCCATGAGGGAAAGTCCCATGGTGCTTATTGTGTTCAATGCCGATGCAATTTCTTTGTTTCATCAACACTCTGAAGGTCCACAGATTACAGAATGCCTCCAGATGTGCTTCGGAAACTACTACTAGTTTTCCAGTAAACGATCAAAGCATAGACAGTATAAGACATTACACCCATGGAGAAAAGTCCACATGGTGCTTGTTGTGTTCAATGGCGATGCAATTTCTGTGTTTCATCAACACTCTGAAAGTCCACAGATTACAGAATTCCTCCAGATGTGCTTCGGAAACTACTACTAGTCTTCCAGTGTACGATCAAAGCGTAGACAGTTTAAGACATTACTACCATGGAGAAAAGTCCGCATGGTGCTTATTGAGTTCAATGCCGATGCAATTTCTGTGTTTCATCAACACTCTGAAGATCCACAGATTACAGAATGCATCCAGATGTGCTTCGGAAACTACTACTAGTCTTCGAGGGAACGATCAAAGCGTAGACAGTTTAAGACATTACTCCCATAGAGAAAAGACCGCATGGTTCTTATTTTGTTCAATGCCGTGGCAATTTCTGTGTTTCATCAACACTCTGAAGGTCCACAGATTACAGAATGCATCCAGATGTGCTTCGGAAACTACTACTATTCTTCCAGGGAACGATCAAATTGTAGACAGTTTAAGACATTACTCCAATGGAGAAAAGTCGGCATGGTGCTTATTGTGTTCAATGCCGATTCAATTTCTGTGTTTCATCACACTGTGAAAGTCCACAGATTACAGAATGCATCCAAATGTGCTTCGGAAACTACTACTAGTCTTCCAGGGAACGATCAAAGCGTAGACAGTTTAAGACATAACTCCCATGGAGAAAAGTCCGCATGGTGCTAATTGTGTTCAATGCCGATGCAATTTCTGTGTTTCATCAACACTTTGAAGGTCCACGGATTACAGAATGCATCCAGATGTGCTTCAGGAACTACTACTAGTCTTCGAGGGAACGATCAAAGCGTAGACAGTTTGAGACATTACTCCCACGGAGAAAAGTCCGCATGGTGCTTATTGTGTTCAATGCCGATGAAATTTTTGTGTTACATCAACACTCTTAAGGTCCACAGATTACAGAATGAATCCAGATGTGCTTCGGAAACTACTACTAGTCTTCTAGTAAACGATCAAAGCATAGACAGTTAAAGGCATTACTCCCATGGAGAAAATTCCACATGGTGCTTGTTGTGTTCAATGCCGATGCAATTTCTGTGTTTCATCAACACTCTGAAGGTCCACAGATTACGGAAAGCCTCCAGATGTGCTTCGGAAACTACTTCTAGTCTTCCAGTGTACGATCAATGCGTAGACAGTTTAAGACATTACTCTCATGGAGAAAAGTCCGCATGGTGCTTATTGTGTTCAATGCCGATTCAATTTCTGTGTTTCATCAACACTCTGAAGGTCCACAAGTAACACAATGCCTCCAGATGTGCTTCGGAAACTACTACTATTCTTCCAGTGTACGATCAAAGCGTAGACAGTTTAAGACATTACTCCCATGGAGAAAAGTCCGCATGGTTCTTATTTTGTTCAATGCCAATGCAATTTCTGTGTTTCATCAACACTCTGAAGGTCCAGAGATTACAGAATGCCTCCAGATGTGCTTGGGAAAAATACTACTAGTCTTCCTGTGAACGATCAAAGCGTAGACAGTTTAAGACATTACTCCCATGGGGAAAAGTCCGCATGGTGCTTATTGTGTTCAATGCCAATGCAATTTCTGTGATTCATCAACACTCTGAAGGTCCACAGATTACAGAATGCATCCAGATGTGCTTCGTAAGCTACTACTAGTCTTCGAGGGAACGATCAAAGCGTAGACAGTTTAAGACATTACTCCCATAGAGAACAGTCCGCATGGTGCTTATTGTGTTCAATGCCGATGCAATTTCTGTGTATCATCAACACTCTGAAGGTCCACAGATTACAGAATGCATCCAGATGTGCCTCGGAAACTACTACTATTCTTCCAGGGAACGATCAAAGCGTAGACAGTTTAAGACATTACTCCAAAGGAGAAAAGTCCGCATGGTGCTTATTGTGTTCAATGCCGATTCAATATCTGTGTTTCATCACACTATGAAGGTCCACAGATTACAGAATGCTCCAAATGTGCTTCTGAAACTACAACTAGTCTTCCAGGGAACGATCCAAGCGTAGACAGTTTAAGACATTACTCCCATGGAGAAAAGTCCGCATGGTGCTTATTGTGTTCAATGCCGATGCAATTTCTGTGTTTCATCAACACTCTGAAGGTCCACAGATTACAGAATGCATCCAGATGTGCTTCGGAAACTACTACTATTCTTCCAGGGAACGATCAAAGCGTAGACAGTTTAAGACATTACTCCAATGGAGAAAAGTTCGCATGGTGCTTATTGTGTTCAATGCCAAATCAATTTCTGTGTTTCACACACAGTGAAGGTCCACAGATTACAGAATGCATCCAAATGTGCTTCGGAAACTACTACTAGTCTTCCAGTGTACAATCAAAGTGTAGACAGTTTAAGACATTACTCCCATGGAGAAAAGTCCGCATAGTGCTTATTGTGTTCAATGCCGATGCAGTGTTTGTGTTTCATCAACACTCTTAACGTCCACAAATTACAGAATGCCTCCAGATGTGCTTCGGAAACTACTACTAGTCTTCCAGTGAACGATCAAAGCGTTGACAGTTTGAGACATTACTTCCATGGAGGAAAGTCCGCATGGTGCTTATTGTGTTCAATGCCGATGCTATTTCTGTGTTTCATCAACACTCTGAAGGTCCACAGATTACAGAATGCCTCCAGATATGCTTCGGAAACTACTACTAGTCTTCCAGTGTACGATCAAAGCGTAGACAGTTTAAGACATTACTACCATGGAGAAAAGCCCGCATGGAGCTTATTGTGTTCAATGCCGATGCAATTTTTGTGTTTCATCAACACTCTGAAGGTCCACAGATTACAGAATGCCTCCAGATGTGCTTCGGAAACTACTACTAGTCTTCCAGGGAACGATCAAAGCGTAGACAGTTTAAGACATTACTCCCATGGGGAAGAGTCCGAATGGTGCTTATTGAGTTCAATGCCGATGCAGTTTCTGTGTTTCATTAACGCTCTGAAGGTCCACAGATTACAGAATGCATCCAGATGTGGTTCGGGAACTACTACTAGTCTTCGAGGAAACGATCAAAGCGTAGACAGTTTAAGACATTACTCCCATAGAGAAAAGTGCGCATGGTGCTTATTGTGTTCAATGCCGATGCAATTTCTGTGTTTCATCAACACTCTGAAGGTCCACAGATTACAGAATGCATCCAGATGTGCTTCGGAAACTACTACTATTCTTCCAGGGAACGATCAAAGCGTAGACAGTTTAGGACATTACTCCCATGGAGAAAAGTCCGCATGGTGCTTATTGTGTTCAATGCCGATGCAATTTTTGTGTTTCATCAATACTCTGAAGGTCCACAGGTTACAGAATGCTTCCAGATGTGCTTCGGAAACTACTACTAGTCTTCCAGTGTACAATCAAAGTGTAGACAGTTTAAGACATTACTCCCATGAAGAAAAGTCCGCACAGTGCTTATTGTGTTCAATGCCGATGCAATTTTTGTGTTTCATCAACACTCTGAAGGTCCACAGATTACAGAGTGCCTCCAGATGTGCTTCGGAAACTACTACTATTCTTCCAGGGAACGGTCAAAGCGTAGACAGTTTGAGACATTACTCCCATGGAGAAAAGTCCGCATGGTGCTTATTGAGTTCAATGCCGATGCAAATTTTGTGTATCATCAACACTCTGAAGGTCCACAGATTACAGAATGCATCCAGATGTGCTTCGAAAACTACTACTAGTCTTACAGTGAACGATCAAAGCGTAGACAGTTTAAGACATTACTCCAATGGAGAAAAGTTCGCATGGTGCTTATTGTGTTCAATGCCAAATCAATTTCTGTGTTTCACACACAGTGAAGGTCCACAGATTACAGAATGCATCCAAATGTGCTTCGGAAACTACTACTAGTCTTCCAGTGTACAATCAAAGTGTAGACAGTTTAAGACATTACTCCCATGGAGAAAAGTCCGCATAGTGCTTATTGTGTTCAATGCCGATGCAGTGTTTGTGTTTCATCAACACTCTTAACGTCCACAGATTACAGAATGCCTCTAGATGTGCTTCGGAAACTACTACTAGTCTTCCAGTGAACGATCAAAGCGTTGACAGTTTGAGACATTACTTCCATGGAGGAAAGTCCGCATGGTGCTTATTGTGTTCAATGCCGATGCTATTTCTGTGTTTCATCAACACTCTGAAGGTCCACAGATTACAGAATGCCTCCAGATATGCTTCGGAAACTACTACTAGACTTCCAGTGTACGATCAAAGCGTAGACAGTTTAAGACATTACTACCATGGAGAAAAGCCCGCATGGAGCTTATTGTGTTCAATGCCGATGCAATTTTTGTGTTTCATCAACACTCTGAAGGTCCACAGATTACAGAATGCCTCCAGATGTGCTTCGGAAACTACTACTATTCTTCCAGGGAACAGTCAAAGCGTAGACAGTTTGAGACATTACTCCCATGGAGAAAAGTCCGCATGGTGCTTATTGAGTTCAATGCCGATGCAAATTTTGTGTTTCATCAACACTCTGAAGGTCCACAGATTACAGAATGCATCCAGATGTGCTTCGAAAACTACTACTAGTCTTACAGTGAACGATCAAAGCGTAGACAGTTTAAGACATAACTCCCATGGAGAAAAGTCCGCATGGTTTATTGTGCCCAATGCCGATTCAATGTCTGTGTTTCATCACACTCTGAAAGTCCACAGATTACAGAATGCATCCAGATGTGCTTCGGAAACTACTACTATTCTTCCAGGGAACGATCAAAGCGTAGACAGTTTAAGACATTACTCCCATGGAGAAAATCCGCATGGTGATTATTGTGTTCAATGCCGATGCAATTTCTGTGTTTCATCAACACTCTGAAGGTCCACAGATTACAGAATGCATCCAGATGTGCTTCGGAAACTACTACTAGTCTTCGAGGGAACGATCAAAGCGTAGACAGTTTAAGACATTACTCCCATAGAGAAAAGTCCGCGTGGTGCTTATTGTGTTCAATGCCGAGGCAATTTCTGTGTTTCATCAACACTCTGAAGGTCCACAGATTACAGAATGCATCCAGATGTGCTTCGGAAACTACTACTAGTCTTCCAGGGAACGATCAAAGCGTAGACAGTTTAAGACATTACTCCCATGGGGAAGAGTCCGCATGGTGCTTATTGAGTTCAATGCCGATGCAGTTTCTGTGTTTCATTAACGCTCTGAAGGTCCACAGATTAGAGAATGCATCCAGATGTGGTTCGGGAACTACTACTAGTCTTCGAGGAAACGATCAAAGCGTAGACAGTTTAAGACATTACTCCCATAGAGAAAAGTGCGCATGGTGCTTATTGTGTTCAATGCCGATGCAATTTCTGTGTTTCATCAACACTCTGAAGGTCCACAGATTACAGAATGCATCCAGATGTGCTTCGGAAACTACTACTATTCTTCCAGGGAACGATCAAAGCGTAGACAGTTTAGGACATTAATCCCATGGAGAAAAGTCCGCATGGTGCTTATTGTGTTCAATGCCGATGCAATTTTTGTGTTTCATCAATACTCTGAAGGTCCACAGGTTACAGAATGCTTCCAGATGTGCTTCGGAAACTACTACTAGTCTTCCAGTGTACAATCAAAGTGTAGACAGTTTAAGACATTACTCCCATGGAGAAAAGTCCGCATAGTGCTTATTGTGTTCAATGCCGATGCAATTTTTGTGTTTCATCAACACTCTGAAGGTCCACAGATTACAGAATGCCTCCAGATGTGCTTCGGAAACTACTACTATTCTTCCAGGGAACGGTCAAAGCGTAGACAGTTTGAGACATTACTCCCATGGAGAAAAGTCCGCATGGTGCATATTGAGTTCAATGCCGATGCAAATTTTGTGTTTCATCAACACTCTGAAGGTCCACAGATTACAGAATGCATCCAGATGTGCTTCGAAAACTACTACTAGTCTTACAGTGAACGATCAAAGCGTAGACAGTTTAAGACATTACTACCATGGAGAAAAGCCCGCATGGTGCTTATTGTGTTCAATGCCGATGCAATTTTTGTGTTTCATGAACACTCCGAAGGTCCACAGATTACAGAATGCCTCCAGATGTGCTTCGGAAACTACTACTATTCTTCCAGGGAACGGTCAAAGCGTAGACAGTTTGAGACATTACTCCAATGGAGAAAAGTCCCCATGGTGCTTATTGAGTTCAATGCCGATGCAAATTTTGTGTTTCATCAACACTCTGAAGGTCCATAGATTACAGAATGCATCCAGATGTGCTTCGAAAACTACTACTAGTCTTACAGTGAACGATCAATGCGTAGACAGTTTAAGACATAACTCCCACGGAGATAAGTCCGCATGGTGCTTATTGTGTCCAATGCCGATTCAATTTCTGTGTTTCATCACACTCTGAAAGTCCACAGATTGCAGAATGCATCCAGATGTGCTTCGGAAACTACTACTATTCTTCCAGGGAACGATCAAAGCGTAGACAGTTTAAGACATTACTCCCATGGAGAAAAGTCCGCATGGTGCTTATTGTGTTCAATGCCGATGCAATATCTGTGTTTCATCAACGCTCTGAAGATCCACAGATTACAGAATGCCTCCAGATGTGCTTCGGAAACTACTACTAGTCTTCGAGGGAACGATCAAAGCGTAGACAGTTTAAGACATTACTCCCATAGAGAAAAGTCCGCGTGGTGCTTATTGTGTTCAATGCCGAGGCAATTTCTGTGTTTCATCAACACTCTGAAGGTCCACAGATTACAGAATGCATCCAGATGTGCTTCGGAAACTACTACTATTCGTCTAGGGAACGATCAAAGTGTAGACAGTTTGAGACATTACTCCAATGGAGAAAAGTCCGCATGGTGCTTATTGTGTTCAATGCCGATTCAATTTCTGTGTTTCATCAACACTCTGAAGGTCCAGAGATTACAGAATGCATCCAGATGTGCTTCGGAAACTACTACTAGTCTTCGAGGGAACGATCAAAGCGTAGACAGTTTAAGACATTATTCCCATAGAGAAAAGTGCGCATGGTACTTATTGTGTTCAATGCCGATGCAATTTCTGTGTTTCATCAACACTCTGAAGGTCCACAGATTACAGAATTCTTCCAGATGTGCTTCGGAAACTACTACTAGTCTTCGAGGGAACGATCAAAGCGTAGACAGTTTAAGACATTACTCCCATAGAGAAAAGTCCGCCTGGTGCTTATTGTGTTCAATGCCGAGGCAATTTCTGTGTTTCATCAACACTCTGAAGGTCCACAGATTACAGAATGCATCCAGATGTGCTTCGGAAACTACTACTATTCGTCTAGGGAACGATCAAAGTGTAGACAGTTTAAGACATTACTGGAATGGAGAAAAATCCGCATGGTGTTTATTGTGTTCAATGCCGATTCAATTTCTGTGTTTCATCACACTGTGAAGGTCCACAGATTACAGAATGCATCCAAATGTGCTTCGGAAACTACTACTAGTCTTCCAGGGAACGATCAAAGCGTAGACAGTTTAAGACATTACTCCCATGGGGAAAAGTCCGCATGGTGCTTATTGTGTTCAATGCCGATGCAATTTCTGTGTTTCATCAACACTCTGAAGGTCCACAGATTACAGAATGCATCCAGATGTGATTCGGAAACTACTACTAGTCTTCGAGGGAACGATCAAAGCGTAGACAGTTTAAGACATTACTCCCATAGAGAAAAGTGCGCGTGGTGCTTATTGTGTTCAATGCCGATGCAATTTCTGTGTTTCATCAACACTCTGAAGGTCCACAGATTACAGAATGCATCCAGATGTGCTTCGGAAACTAGTACTATTCTTCCAGGGAACGATCAAAGCGTAGATAGTTTAACACATTACGCCAATGGAGAAAAGTCCGCATGGTGCTTATTGTGTTCAATGCCGATTCAATTTCTGTTTTTCATCACACTGTGAAGGTCCACAGATTACAGAATGCATCCAAATGTGCTTCGGAAACTACTACTAGTCTTCCAGGGAACGTTCAAAGCGTAGACAGTTTAAGACATTACTCCCATGGAGAAAAGTCCGCATGGTGCTTATTGTGTTCAATGCCGATGCAATTTCTTTGTTTCATCAACACTCTGAAGGTCCACAGATTGCAGAATGCCTCCAGATGTGCTTCGGAAACTACTACTAGTCTTCCAGTGTACAATCAAAGTGTAGACAGTTTAAGACATTACTCCCATGGAGAAAAGTCCGCATGGTGCTTATTGTGTTCAATGCAGATGCAGTTTTTGTGTTTCATCAACACTCTGAACGTCCACAGATTACAGAATACCTCCAGATGTGCTTCGGAAACTACTACTAGTCTTCCACGAAATGATCAAAGCGTTGACAGTTTGAGACATTACCCCCATGGAGGAAAGTCCGCATGGTATTTATTGTGTTCAATGCCGATGCAATTTTTGTTTTTCATCAACACTCTGAAGGTCCACAGATTACAGAATGCATCCAGATATGCTTCGGAAACTACTACTAATCTTCCAGGGAACGATCAAAGCGTAGACAGTTTAAGACATTACTCCCATAGAGAAAAGTGCGCATGGTGCTTATTGTGTTCAATGCCGATGCAATTTCTGTGTTTCATCAACACTCTGAAGGTCCACAGATTACAGAATGCATCCAGATGTGCTTCGGAAACTACTACTATTCTTCCAGGGAACGATCAAAGCGTAGACAGTTTAGGACATTACTCCCATGGAGAAAAGTCCGCATGGTGCTTATTGTGTTCAATGCCGATGCAATTTTTGTGTTTCATCAATACTCTGAAGGTCCACAGGTTACAGAATGCTTCCAGATGTGCTTCGGAAACTACTACTAGTCTTCCAGTGTACAATCAAAGTGTAGACAGTTTAAGACATTACTCCCATGGAGAAAAGTCCGCATAGTGCTTATTGTGTTCAATGCCGATGCAGTGTTTGTGTTTCATCAACACTCTGAACGTCCACAGATTACAGAATGCCTCCAGATGTGCTTCGGAAACTACTACTAGTCTTCCTGTGAACGATCAAAGCGTTGACAGTTTGAGACATTACTTCCATGGAGGAAAGTCCGCATGGTGCCTATTGTGTTCAATGCCGATGCAATTTCTGTGTGTCATCAACACTCTGAAGGTCCACAGATTACAGAATGCCTCCAGATGTGCTTCGGAAACTACTACTAGTCTTCCAGTGTACGATCAAAGCGTAGACAGTTTAAGACATTACTACCATGGAGAAAAGCCCGCATGGTGCTTATTGTGCTCAATGCCGATGCAATTTTTGTCTTTCATCAACACTGTGAAGGTCCACAGATTACAGAATGCCTCCAGATGTGTTTCGGAAACTACTACTATTCTTCCAGGGAACGGTCAAAGCGTAGACAGTTTGAGACATTACTCCCATGGAGAAAAGTCCGCATGGTGCTTATTGAGTTCAATGCCGATGCAAATTTTGTGTTTCATCAACACTCTGAAGGTCCACAGATTACAGAATGCATCCAGATGTGCTTCGAAAACTACTACTAGTCTTACGGTGAACGATCAAAGCGTAGACAGTTTAAGACATAACTCGCATGGAGAAAAGTCCGCATGGTGCTTATTGTGTCCAATGCCGATTCAATTTCTGTGTTTCATCACACTCTAAAAGTCCACAGATTACAGAATGCATCCAGATGTGCTTCGGAAACTACTACTATTCTTCCAGGGATCGATCAAAGCGTAGACAGTTTAAGACATTACTCCCATGGAGAAAAGTCCGCATGGTGCTTATTGTGTTCAATGCCGATGCAATTTCTGTGTTTCATCAACACTCTGAAGGTCCACAGATTACAGAAGGCATCCAGATGTGCTTCGGAAACTACTACTAGTCTTCGAGGGAACGATCAAAGCGTAGACAGTTTAAGACATTACTCCCATAGAGAAAGTCCGCGTGGTGCTTATTGTGTTCAATGCCGAAGCAATTTCTGTGTTTCATCAACACTCTGAAGGTCCACAGATTACAGAATGCATCCAGATGTGCTTCGGAAACTACTACTATTCTTCTAGGGAACGATCAAAGTGTAGACAGTTTAAGACATTACTCCAATGAAGAAAAGTCCGCATGGTGCTTATTGTGTTCAATGCCGATGCAATTTCTGTGTTTCATCAACACTCTGAAGGTCCACAGATTACAGAATGCATCCAGATGTGCTTCGGGAACTACTACTAGTCTTCGAGGGAACGATCAAAGCGTAGACAGTTTAAGACATTACTCCCATAGAGAAAAGTGCGCATGGTGCTTATTGTGTTCAATGCCGATGCAATTTCTGTGTTTCATCAACACTCTGAAGGTCCACAGATTACAGAATGCCTCCAGATGTGCTTCGGAAACTACTACTAGTCTTCCAGTAAACGATCAAAGCATAGACAGTTAAAGGCATTATTCCCATATAGATAACTCCACATGGTGATTGTTGTGTTCAATGCCGATGCAATTTCTGTGTTTCATCAACACTCTGAAGGTCCACAGATTACAGAACGCCTCCAGATGTGCTTCGGAAACTACTTCTAGTCTTCCAGTGTACGATCAAAGCGTAGACAGTTTAAGACATTACTCTCATGGAGAAAAGTCCGCATGGTGCTTATTGTGTTCAATGCCGATTCAATTTCTGTGTTTCATCAACACTCTGAAGGTCCACAGATAACAGAATGCCTCCAGATGTGCTTCGGAAACTACTACTAGTCTTCCTGTGAACGATCAAAGCGTAGACAGTTTAAGACATTACTCCCATGGGGAAAAGTCCGCATGGTGCTTATTGTGTTCAATGCCGATGCAATTTCTGTGTTTCATCAACACTCTGAAGGTCCACAGATTACAGAATGCCTCCAGATGTGCTTCGGAAACTACTACTAGTCTTCCTGTGAACGATCAAAGCGATGACAGTTTGAGACATTACTTCCATGGAGGTAAGTCCGCATGTTGCTTATTGTGTTCAATGCCGATGCAATTTCTGTGTTTCATCAACACTCTGAAGGTCCACAGATTACAGAAGGCATCCAGATGTGGTTCGGAAACTACTACTAGTCTTCGAGGGAACGATCAAAGCGTAGACAGTTTAAGACATTACTCCCATAGAGAAAAGTCCGCGTGGTGCTTATTGTGTTCAATGCCGAAGCAATTTCTGTGTTTCATCAACACTCTGAAGGTCCACAGATTACAGAATGCATCCAGATGTGCTTCGGAAACTACTACTATTCTTCTAGGGAACGATCAAAGTGTAGACAGTTTAAGACATTACTCCAATGAAGAAAAGTCCGCATGGTGCTTATTGTGTTCAATGCCGATGCAATTTCTGTGTTTCATCAACACTCTGAAGGTCCACAGATTACAGAATGCATCCAGATGTGCTTCGGGAACTACTACTATTCTTCCAGGGAACGATCAAAGCGTAGACAGTTTATGACATTACTCCCATGGAGAAAAGTCCGCATGGTGCTTATTGTGTTCAATGCCGATGCAATTTCTGTGTTTCATCAACACTCTGACGGTCCACAGATTACAGAATGCCTCCAGATGTGCTTCGGAAGCTACTACTACTCTTCCAGTGTACGATCAAAGTGTAGACAGTTTAAGACATTACTCCCATGGAGAAAAGTCCGCATAGTGCTTATTGTGTTCAATGCCGATGCAGTGTTTGTGTTTCATCAACACTCTGAACGTCCACAGATTACAGAATGCCTCCAGATGTGCTTCGGAAACTACTACTAGTCTTCCTGTGAACGATCAAAGCGTTGACAGTTTGAGACATTACTTCCATGGAGGAAAGTCCGCATGGTGCTTATTGTGTTCAATGCCGATGCAATTTCTGTGTTTCATCAACACTCTGAAGGTCCACAGATTACAGAATGCCTCCAGATGTGCTTCGGAAACTACTACTAGTCTTCCAGTGTACGATCAAAGCGTAGACAGTTAAGACATTACTACCATGGAGAAAAGCCCGCATGGTGCTTATTGTGCTCAATGCCGATGCAATTTTTGTGTTTCATCAACACTGTGAAGGTCCACAGATTACAGAATGCCTCCAGATGTGCTTCGGAAACTACTACTATTCTTCCAGGGAACGGTCAAAGCGTAGACAGTTTGAGACATTACTCCCATGGAGAAAAGTCCGCATGGTGCTTATTGAGTTCAATGCCGATGCAAATTTTGTGTTTCATCAACACTCTGAAGGTCCACAGATTACAGAATGCATCCAGATGTGCTTCGAAAACTACTACTAGTCTTACGGTGAACGATCAAAGCGTAGACAGTTTAAGACATAACTCGCATGGAGAAAAGTCCGCATGGTGCTTATTGTGTCCAATGCCGATTCAATTTCTGTGTTTCATCACACTCTAAAAGTCCACAGATTACAGAATGCATCCAGATGTGCTTCGCAAACTACTACTATTCTTCCAGGGAACGATCAAAGCGTAGACAGTTTAAGACATTACTCCCATGGAGAAAAGTCCGCATGGTGCTTATTGTGTTCAATGCCGATGCAATTTCTGTGTTTCATCAACACTCTGAAGGTCCACAGATTACAGAAGGCATCCAGATGTGCTTCGGAAACTACTACTAGTCTTCGAGGGAACGATCAAAGCGTAGACAGTTTAAGACATTACTCCCATAGAGAAAAGTCCGCGTGGTGCTTATTGTGTTCAATGCCGAAGCAATTTCTGTGTTTCATCAACACCCTGAAGGTCCACAGATTACAGAATGCATCCAGATGTGCTTCGGAAACTACTACTATTCTTCTAGGGAACGATCAAAGTGTAGACAGTTTAAGACATTACTCCAATGAAGAAAAGTCCGCATGGTGCTTATTGTGTTCAATGCCGATGCAATTTCTGTGTTTCATCAACACTCTGAAGGTCCACAGATTACAGAATGCATCCAGATGTGCTTCGGGAACTACTACTAGTCTTCGAGGGAACGATCAAAGCGTAGACAGTTTAAGACATTACTCCCATAGAGAAAAGTGCGCATGGTGCTTATTGTGTTCAATGCCGATGCAATTTCTGTGTTTCATCAACACTCTGAAGGTCCACAGATTACAGAATGCCTCCAGATGTGCTTCGGAAACTACTACTAGTCTTCCAGTAAACGATCAAAGCATAGACAGTTAAAGGCATTATTCCCATATAGAAAACTCCACATGGTGCTTGTTGTGTTCAATGCCGATGCAATTTCTGTGTTTCATCAACACTCTGAAGGTCCACAGATTACAGAACGCCTCCAGATGTGCTTCGGAAACTACTTCTAGTCTTCCAGTGTACGATCAAAGCGTAGACAGTTTAAGACATTACTCTCATGGAGAAAAGTCCGCATGGTGCTTATTGTGTTCAATGCCGATTCAATTTCTGTGTTTTATCAACACTCTGAAGGTCCACAGATAACAGAATGCCTCCAGATGTGCTTCGGAAACTACTACTAGTCTTCCTGTGAACGATCAAAGCGTAGACAGTTTAAGACATTACTCCCATGGGGAAAAGTCCGCATGGTGCTTATTGTGTTCAATGCCGATGCAATTTCTGTGTTTCATCAACACTCTGAAGGTCCACAGATTACAGAATGCATCCAGATGTGCTTCGGAAACTACTACTAGTCTTCGAGGGAACGATCAAAGCGTAGACAGTTTAAGACATTACTCCCATAGAGAACAGTCCGCATGGTGCTTATTGTGTTCAATGCCGATGCAATTTCTGTGTATCATCAACACTCTGAAGGTCCACAGATTACAGAATGCATTCAGATGTGCTTCGGAAACTACTACTATTCTTCCAGGGAACGATCAAAGCGTAGACAGTTTATGACATTACTCCCATGGAGAAAAGTCCGCATGGTGCTTATTGTGTTCAATGCCGCTGCAATTTCTGTGTTTCATCAACACTCTGAAGGTCCACAGATTACAGAATGCCTCAAGATGTGCTTCGGAAACTACTACTATTCTTCCAGGGAACGATCAAAGCGTAGACAGTTTAAGACATTACTCCAATGGAGAAAAGTTCGCATTGTGCTTATTGTGTTCAATGCCAAAACAATTTCTGTGTTTCATCACACTGTGAAGGTCCACAGATTACAGAATGCATCCAAATGTGCCTCGGAAACTACTACTAGTCTTCCAGGGAACGATCAAAGCGTAGACAGTTTAGGACATTACTCCCATGGAGAAAAGTCCGCATGGTGCTTATTGTGTTCAATGCCGATGCAATTTTTGTGTTTCATCAATACTCTGAAGGTCCACAGATTACAGAATGCTTCCAGATGTGCTTCGGAAACTACTACTAGTCTTCCAGTGTACAATCAAAAGTGTAGACAGTTTAAGACATTACTCCCATGGAGAAGAGTCGGCATAGTGCTTATTGTGTTCAATGCCGATGCAGTTTTTGTGTTTCATCAACACTCTGAACGTCCACAGATTACAGAATGCCTCCAGATGTGCTTCGGAAACTACTACTAGTCTTCCAGGGAGCGATCAAAGCGTTGACAGTTTGGGACATTACTTCCATGGAGGAAAGTCCGCATGGTCCTTGTTGTGTTCAATGCCGATGCAATTTCTGTGTTTCATCAACACTCTGAAGGTCCACAGATTACAGAATGCCTCCAGATGTGCTTCGGAAACTACTACTAGTCTTCCAGTGTACGATCAAAGCGTATACAGTTTAAGACATTACTACCATGGAGAGAAGCCCGCATGGTGCTTATTGAGTTCAATGCCGATGCAACTTTTGTGTTTTATCAACACTCTGAAGGTCCACAGATTACAGAATGCCTCCAGATGTGCTTCGGAAACTACTACTATTCTTCCAGGGAACGGTCAAAGCGTAGACAGTTTGAGACATTACTCCCATGGAGAAAAGTCCGCATGGTGCTTATTGAGTTCAATGCCGATGCAAAATTTGTGTTTCATCAACACTCTGAAGGTCCACAGATTACAGAATGCATCCAGATGTGCTTCGAAAACTACTACTAGTCTTACAGTGAACGATCAAAGCGTAGACAGTTTAAGACACTACACCCATGGAGAAAAGTCCGCATGGTGCTTATTGTGTCCAATGCCGATGCAATTTCTGTGTTTCATCAACACTCTGAAGGTCCACAGATTACAGAATGCATCCAGATATGTTTCGGAAACTACTACTAGTCTTCGAGGGAACGATCAAAGCGTAGACAGTTTAAGACATTACTCCCATAGAGAAATGTCCGTGTGGTGCTTATTGTGTTCAATGCCGAGGCAATTTGTGTGTTTCATCAACACTCTGAAGGTCCACAGATTACAGAATGCTTCCAGATGTGCTTCGGAAACTACTACTAGTCTTCCAGTGTACAATCAAAGTGTAGACAGTTTAAGACATTACTCCCATGGAGAAAAGTCCGCATAGTGCTTATTGTGATCAATGCCGATGCAGTTTTTGTGTTTCATCAACACTCTGAACGTCCACAGATTACAGAATGCCTCCAGATGTGCTTCGGAAACTACTACTAGTCTTCCAGGGAGCGATCAAAGCGTTGACAGTTTGAGACATTACCTCCATGGAGGAAAGTCCGCATGGTCCTTGTTGTGTTCAATGCCGATGCAATTTCTGTGTTACATCACACTTTGAAGGTCCACAGATTACAGAATGCATCCAAATGTGCTTCGGAAACTACTACTAGTCTTCCAGGGAACGATCAAATCGTAGACAGTTTAAGACATTACTCCCATTGGGAAAAGGTCGCATGGTGCTTATTGTGTTCAATGCCAATGCAATTTCTGTGTTTCATCAACACTCTGAAGGTCCACAGACTACAGAATGCATCCAGATGTGCTTCGGAAACTACTACTATTCTTCCAGGGAACGATCAAAGCGTAGACAGTTTAAGACATTACTCCTATGGAGAAAAGTTCGCATTGTGCTTATTGTGTTCAATGCCAAATCAATTTCTGTGTTTCATCACCCTGTGAAGGTCCACAGATTACAGAATGCATCCAAATGTGCTTCGGAAACTACTACTAGTCTTCCAGGGAACGATCAAAGCGTAGACAGTTTAGGACATTACTCCCATGGAGAAAAGTCCGCATGGTGCTTATTGTGTTCAATCTCGATGCAATTTTTGTGTTTCATCAATACTCTGAATGTCCACAGATTACAGAATGCTTCCAGATGTGCTTCGGAAACTACTACTAGTCTTCCAGTGTACAATCAAAGTGTAGACAGTTTAAGACATTACTCCCATGGAGAAAAGTCCGCATAGTGCTTATTGTGATCAATGCCGATGCAGTTTTTGTGTTTCATCAACACTCTGAACGTCCACAGATTACAGAATGCCTCCAGATGTGCTTCGGAAACTACTACTAGTCTTCCAGGTAACGATCAAAGCGTTGACAGTTTGAGACATTACTTCCATGGAGGAAAGTCCGCATGGTCCTTGTTGTGTTCAATGCCGATGCAATTTCTGTGTTTCATCAACACTCTGAAGGTCCACAGATTACAGAATGCCTCCAGATGTGCTTCGGAAACTACTACTAGTCTTCCAGTGTACGATCAAAGCGTAGACAGTTTAAGACATTACTACCATGGAGAAAAGCCCGCATGGTGCTTATTGTGTTCAATGCCGATGCAATTTTTGTGTTTCATCAACACTCTGAAGGTCCACAGATTACAGAATGCCTCCAGATGTGCTTCGGAAACTACTACTATTCTTCCAGGGAACGGTCAAAGCGTAGACAGTTTGAGACATTTCTCCCATGGAGAAAAGTCCGCATGGTGCTTATTGAGTTCAATGCCGATGCAAAATTTGTGTTTCATCAGCACTCTGAAGGTCCACAGATTACAGAATGCATCCAGATGTGCTTCGAAAACTACTACTAGTCTTACAGTGAACGATCAAAGAAGACAGTTTAAGACACTACACCCATGGAGAAAAGTCCGCATGGTGCTTATTGTGTCCAATGCCGATGCAATTTCTGTGTTTCATCAACACTCTGAAGGTCCACAGATTACAGAATGCATCCAGATGTGCTTCGGAAACTACTACTAGTCTTCGAGGGAACGATCAAAGCGTAGACAGTTTAAGACATTACTCCCATAGAGAAAAGTCCGTGTGGTGCTTATTGTGTTCAATGCCGAGGGAATTTCTGTGTTTCATCAACACTCTGAACGTCCACAGATTACAGAATGCATCCAGATGTGCTTCGGAAACTACTACTATTCGTCTAGGGAACGATCAAAGTGTAGACAGTTTAGGACATTACTCCAATGGAGAAAAGTCCACATGGTGCTTATTGTGTTCAATGCCAATTCAATTTCTGTGTTTCATCACACTGTGAAGGTCCACAGATTACAGAATGCATCCAAATGTGCTTCGGAAACTACTACTAGTCTTCCAGGGAACGATCAAAGCGTAGACAGTTTAAGACATTACTCCCATTGGGAAAAGTTCGCATGGTGCTTATTGTGTTCAATGCCGATGCAATTTCTGTGTTTCATCAACACTCTGAAGGTCCACAGATTACAGAATGCATCAAGATGTGCTTCGGAAACTACTACTAGTCTTCCAGTGAACGATCAAAGCGTAAACAGTTTAAGACATTACTCTCATGGAGAGAAGTCCGCATGGTGCTTATTGTGTTCAATGCAAACGCAATGTCTGTGTTTCATCAACACTCTGAAGGTCCACAGATTACAGAATGCCTCCAGATGTGCTTCGGAAACTACTACTATTCTTCCAGGGAACGATCAAAGCGTAGACAGTTTGAGACATTACTCCCATGGAGAAAAGTCCGCATGGTGCTTATTGAGTTCAATGCCGATGCAATTTTTGTGTTTCATCAACACTCTGAAGGTCCACAGATTACAGAATGCATCCAGATGTGCTTCGGAAACTACTACTAGTCTTCCAGTGTACAATCAAAGTGTAGACAGTTTAAGACATTACTCCCATGGAGAAAAGTCCGCATAGTGCTTATTGTGATCAATGCCAATGCAGTTTTTGTGTTTCATCAACACTCTGAACGTCCACAGATTACAGAATGCCTCCAGATGTGCTTCGGAAACTACTACTAGTCTTCCAGGGAGCGATCAAAGCGTTGACAGTTTGAGACATTACCTCCATGGAGGAAAGTCCGCATGGTCCTTGTTGTGTTCAATGCCGATGCAATTTCTGTGTTACATCACACTTTGAAGGTCCACAGATTACAGAATGCATCCAGATGTGCTTCGGAAACTACTACTAGTCTTCCAGGGAACGATCAAAGCGTAGACAGTTTAAGACATTACTTCCGTGGAGAAAAGTCCACATGGTGCTTATTGTGTTCAATGCCGATGCAATTTCGGTGTTTCATCAACATTCTGAAGGTCCACAGAATGCAGAATGCATCCAGATGTGCAAGTCCACTTGGTGTTTGTTGTGTACAATGCCGATGCAATTTCTGTGTTTCATCAACACTCTGAAGGTCCACAGATTACAGAATGCCTCCAGATGTGCTTCGGAAACTACTACTAGTCTTCCAGTGTACGATCAAAGCGTAGACAGTTTAAGACATTACTACCATGGAGAAAAGCCCGCATGGTGCTTATTGTGTTCAATGCCGATGCAAATTTTGTGTTTCATCAACACTCTGAAGGTCCACAGATTACAGAATGCATCCAGATGTGCTTCGGAAACTACCACTATTCTTCCAGGGAACGATCAAAGCGTAGACAGTTTAAGACATTACTCCCATGGAGAAAAGTCCGCATGGTGCTTATTGTGTTCAATGCCGATGCAATTTCTGTGTTTCATGAACACTCTGAAGGTCCACAGATTACAGAATGCATCCGGATGTGCTTCGGAAACTACTACTAGTCTTCGAGGGAACGATCAAAGCGTAGACAGTTTAAGACATTACTCCCATAGAGAAAAGTCCGCGTGGTGCTTATTGTGTTCAATGCCGATGCAATTTCTGTGTTTCATCAACACTCTGAAGGTCCACAGATTACAGAATGCATCCAGATGTGCTTCGGAAACTACTACTATTCTTCTAAGGAACGATCAAAGTGTAGACAGTTTAAGACATTACTCCAATGGAGGAAAACCGCATGGTGCTTATTGTGTTCAATGCCGATTCAATTTCTGTGTTTCATCACACTGTGAAGGTCCACAGATTACAGAATGCATCCAGATGTGCTTCGGAAACTACTACTATTCTTCTAAGGAACGATCAAAGTGTAGACAGTTTAAGACATTACTCCAATGGAGGAAAACCGCATGGTGCTTATTGTGTTCAATGCCGATTCAATTTCTGTGTTTCATCACACTGTGAAGGTCCACAGATTACAGAATGCATCCACATGTGTTTCGGAAACTACTACTAGTCTTCGAGGGAACGATCAAAGCGTAGACAGTTTAAGACATTACTCCCATAGAGAAAAGTGCGCATGGTGCTTATTGTGTTCAATGCCGATGCAATTTCTGTGTTTCATCAACACTCTGAAGGTCCACAGATTACAGAATACATCCAGATGTGCTTCGGAAACTACTACTAGTCTTCGAGGGAACGATCAAAGCGTAGACAGTTTAAGACATTACTCCCATAGAGAAAAGTGCGCATGGTGCTTATTGCGTTCAATGCTGATGCAATTTCTGTGTTTCATTAACACTCTGAAGGTCCACAGATTACAGAATGCATCCAGATGTGCTTCGGAAACTAGTACTATTCTTCCAGGGAACGATCAAAGCGTAGATAGTTTAAGACATTACTCCAATGGAGAAAAGTCCGCATGGTGCTTATTGTGTTCAATGCCGATTCAATTTCTGTGTTTCATCACACTGTGAAGGTCCACAGATTACAGAATGCATCCAAATGTGCTTCGGAAACTACTACTAGTCTTCCAGGGAACGATCAAAGCGTAGACAGTTTAAGACATTACTCCCATGGAGAAAAGTCCGCATGGTGCTTATTGTGTTCAATGCCGATGCAATTTCTTTGTTTCATCAACACTCTGAAGGTCCACAGATTACAGAATGCCTCCAGATGTGCTTCCGAAACTACTACTAGCCTTCCAGTGTACAATCAAAGTGTAGACAGTTTAAGACATTACTCCCATGGAGAAAAGTCCACATGGTGCTTATGTGTTCAATGCCGATGCAGTTTTTGTGTTTCATCAACACTCTGACGTCCACAGATTACAGAATACCTCCAGATGTTCTTCGGAAACTACTACTAGTCATCCAGGGAACGATCAAAGTGTTGACAGTTTGAAACATTACCTCCATGGAGGAAAGTCCGCATGGTGTTTGTTGTGTTCAATGCCGATGCAATTTCTGTGTTTCATCAACACTCTGAAGGTCCACAGACTACAGAATGCATCCAGATGCGCTTCGGTAACTACTACTAGTCTTCCAGTGAACGATCAAAGCGTAGACAGTTTAAGACATTACTCCCATGGAGAAAAGTCCGCATGGTGCTTATTGTGTTCAATGCCGATTCAATATCTGTGTTTCATCACACACTGAAAGTCCACAGATTACAGAATGCATCCAGATGTGCTTCGAAAACTACTACTAGTCTTCGAGGGAACGATCAAAGTGTAGACAGTTTAAGACATTACTCCAATGGAGAAAAGTCCGCATGGTGCTTATTGTGTTCAATGCCGATTCAATTTCTGTGTTTCATCACACTGTGAAGGTCCACAGATTAAAGAATGCATCCACATGTGTTTCGGAAAGTACTACTAGTCTTCGAGGAAACGATCAAAGCGTAGACAGTTTAAGACATTACTCCCATAGAGAAAAGTGCGCATGGTGCTTATTGTGTTCAATGCCGATGCAATTTCTGTGTTTCATCAACACTCTGAAGGTCCACAGATTACAGAATGCAACGAGATATGCTTCGGAATCTACTACTAGTCTTCCAGGGAACGATCAAAGCGTAGACAGTTTTACTCCCGTGGAGAAAAGTCCACATGGTGCTTATTGTGTTCAATGCCGATGCAATTTCGGTGTTTCATCAACATTCTGAAGGTCCACAGAATACAGAATGCATCCAGATGTGCTTCAGAAACTACTAATAGTCTTCCAGGAAACGATCAAAGCGTAGACAGTTTAAGACATTACTCCCACGGAGAAATGTCCGCATGGTGCTTATTGTGTTCAATGCCGATGCAATTTTTGTTTTTCATCAACACTCTGAAGGTCCACAGATTACAACTATTCTTCCAGGGAACGATCAAAGCGTAGACAGTTTGAGACATTACTCCCATGGAGAAAAGTCCGCATAGTGCTTATTGTGTTCAATGCCGATGCAGTTTTTGTGTTTCATCAACACTCTGAAGGTTCACAGATTACAGAATACCTCCAGATGTTCTTCGGAAACTACTACTAGTCCTCCAGGGAACGATCAAAGCGTAGACAGTTTGAGACATTACTCCCATGGAGAAAAGTCCGCATGGTGCTTATTGTGTTCAATGCCGATGAATTGGTGTGTTTCATTAACACTCTGAGGGTCCACAGATTACAGAATGCATCCAGATGTGCTTCGGAAACTACTACTAGTCTTCCAGTGAACGATCAAAGTGTAGACAGTTTAAAACATTACTCTCATGGAGGAGAGTCCCATGGTGATTGTTGTGTTCAATGCCGATTCAATATCTGTGTTTCATACACACTGAAAGTCCACAGATTACAGAATGCATCCAGATGTGCTTCGGAAACTACTACTAGTCTTCGAGGGAACGATCAAAGCGTAGACAGTTTAAGACATTACTCCCATGGAGGAAAGTCCACATGGTGCTTATTGTGTTCAATGCCGATGCAATTTTTGTGTTTCATCAACACTCTGAAGGTCCACAGATTACAGAATGCATCCAGATGTGCTTCGGTAACTACTACTAGTCTTCCAGTGAACGATCAAAGCGTAGACAGTTTAAGACATTACTCCCATGGAGAAAAGTCCGCATGGTGCTTATTGTGTTCAATGCCGATTCAATATCTGTGTTTCATCACACACTGAAAGTCCACAGATTACAGAATGCATCCAGATGTGCTTCGGAAACTACTACTAGTCTTCGAGGGAACGATCAAAGCGTAGACAGTTTAAGACATTACTCCCATGGAGAAAAGTCCACATGGTGCTTATTGTGTTCAATGCCGATGCAATTTCTGTGTTTCATCAACACTCTGAAGGTCCACAGATTATAGAATGCATCCAGATGTGCTTCGGAAACTACTACTATTCTTCTAGGGAACGATCAAAGCGTAGACAGTTTAAGACATTACTCCAATGGAGAAAAGCCCGCATGGTGCTTATTTTGTTCAATGCCGATTCAATTTCTGTGTTTCATCAACTCTCTGAAGGTCCACAGATTACAGAATGCATCCAGATGTGCTTCGGAAACTACTACTATTCTTCTAGGGAACGATCAAAGTGTAGACAGTTGAAGACATTACTCCAATGGAGAAAAGTCCGCATGGTGCTTATTGTGTTCAATGCCGATGCATTTTTTGTTTTTCATCAACACTCTGAAGGTCCACAGATTACAACTATTCTTCCAGGGAACGATCAAAGCGTAGACAGTTTGAGACATTAGTCCCATGGAGAAAAGTCAGCATGTTGCTTATTGAGTTCAATGCCGATGCAATTTTTGTGTTTCATCAACAATCTGAAAGTCCACAGATTTTGAATGCATCCAGATGTGCTTCGGAAACTACTAATAGTATTCCAGGAAACGATCAAAGCGTAGACAGTTTAAGACATTACTCCCATGGAGAAATGTCCGCATGGTGCTTATTGTGTACAATGCCGATGCATTTTTTGTTTTTCATCAACACTCTGAAGGTCCACAGATTACAACTATTCTTCCAGGGAACGATCAAAGCGTAGACAGTTTGAGACATTAGTCCCATGGAGAAAAGTCAGCATGTTGCTTATTGAGTTCAATGCCGATGCAATTTTTGTGTTTCATCAACAATCTGAAAGTCCACAGATTTTGAATGCATCCAGATGTGCTTCGGAAACTACTACTAGTCTTCCAGTGAACGATCAAAGCGTAGACAGTTTAAGACATTACTCCCATGGAGAAAAGTCCGCATTTGCTTATTGTGTTCAATGCCGATTCAATATCTGTGTTTCATCACACTCTGAAAGTCCACAGATTACAGAATGCCTCCAGATGTGCTTAGGAAACTACTACTAGTCTTCCAGTGTACGATTAAAGCGTAGACAGTTTAAGACATTACTACCATGGAGAAAAGCCCGCATGGTGTTTATTGTGTTCAATGCCGAGGCAATTGCTGTGTTTCATCACACTGTGAAGGTCCACAGATTACAGAATGCATCCAAATGTGCTTCGGAAACTACTACTAGTCTTCCAGGGAACGATCAAATCGTATACAGTTTAAGACATTACTCCCATGGAGAAAAGTCCGCATGGTGCTTATTGTGTTCAATGCCGATGCAATTTCTGTGTTTCATCAACACTCTGAAGGTCCGCAGATTACAGAATGCATCCAGATGTGCTTCGGAAACTACTACTAGTCTTCGAGGGAACGATCAAAGCGTAGACAGTTTGAGACATTACTCCCATGGAGAAAAGTCCGCATGGGGCTTATTGTGTTCAATGCCGATGCAATTTTTGTGTTTCATCAACACTCTGAAGGTCCACAGATTACAGAATGCATCCAGATGTGCTTCGGAAACTACTACTAGTTTTCCAGTGAACGATCAAAGCGTAGACAGTTTAAGACATTACTACCATGGAGAAAAGTCCGCATGGTGCTTATTGTGTTCATTGCAGATGAAATTTCTATGTTTCATCAACACTCTGAAGGTCCACAGATTACAGAATGCATCCAGATATGCTTCGGAAACTACTACTAGTCTTCCAGGGAACGATCAAAGCGTAGACAGTTTAAGACATTACTTCCGTGGAGAAAAGTCCACATGGTGCTTATTGTGTTCAATGCCGATGCAATTTCGGTGTTTCATCAACATTCTGAAGGTCCACAGAATGCAGAATGCATCCAGATGTGCAAGTCCACTTGGTGTTTGTTGTGTACAATGCCGATGCAATTTCTGTGTTTCATCAACACTCTGAAGGTCCACAGATTACAGAATGCCTCCAGATGTGCTTCGGAAACTACTACTAGTCTTCCAGTGTACGATCAAAGCGTAGACAGTTTAAGACATTACTACCATGGAGAAAAGCCCGCATGGTGCTTATTGTGTTCAATGCCGATGCAAATTTTGTGTTTCATCAACACTCTGAAGGTCCACAGATTACAGAATGCATCCAGATGTGCTTTGGAAAATACTACTATTCTTCCAGGGAACGATCAAAGCGTAGACAGTTTAAGACATTACTCCCATGGAGAAAAGTCCGCATGGTGCTTATTGTGTTCAATGCCGATGCAATTTCTGTGTTTCATGAACACTCTGAAGGTCCACAGATTACAGAATGCATCCGGATGTGCTTCGGAAACTACTACTAGTCTTCGAGGGAACGATCAAAGCGTAGACAGTTTAAGACATTACTCCCATAGAGAAAAGTCCGCGTGGTGCTTATTGTGTTCAATGCCGATGCAATTTCTGTGTTTCATCAACACTCTGAAGGTCCACAGATTACAGAATGCATCCAGATGTGCTTCGGAAACTACTACTATTCTTCTAAGGAACGATCAAAGTGTAGACAGTTTAAGACATTACTCCAATGGAGGAAAACCGCATGGTGCTTATTGTGTTCAATGCCGATTCAATTTCTGTGTTTCATCACACTGTGAAGGTCCACAGATTACAGAATGCATCCACATGTGTTTCGGAAACTACTACTAGTCTTCGAGGGAACGATCAAAGCGTAGACAGTTTAAGACATTACTCCCATAGAGAAAAGAGCGCATGGTGCTTATTGTGTTCAATGCCGATGCAATTTCTGTGTTTCATCAACACTCTGAAGGTCCACAGATTACAGAATACATCCAGATGTGCTTCGGAAACTACTACTAGTCTTCGAGGGAACGATCAAAGCGTAGACAGTTTAAGACATTACTCCCATAGAGAAAAGTGCGCATGGTGCTTATTGCGTTCAATGCTGATGCAATTTCTGTGTTTCATTAACACTCTGAAGGTCCACAGATTACAGAATGCATCCAGATGTGCTTCGGAAACTAGTACTATTCTTCCAGGGAACGATCAAAGCGTAGATAGTTTAAGACATTACTCCAATGGAGAAAAGTCCGCATGGTGCTTATTGTGTTCAATGCCGATTCAATTTCTGTGTTTCATCACACTGTGAAGGTCCACAGATTACAGAATGCATCCAAATGTGCTTCGGAAACTACTACTAGTCTTCCAGGGAACGATCAAAGCGTAGACAGTTTAAGACATTACTCCCATGGAGAAAAGTCCGCATGGTGCTTATTGTGTTCAATGCCGATGCAATTTCTTTGTTTCATCAACACTCTGAAGGTCCACAGATTACAGAATGCCTCCAGATGTGCTTCCGAAACTACTACTAGCCTTCCAGTGTACAATCAAAGTGTAGACAGTTTAAGACATTACTCCCATGGAGAAAAGTCCACATGGTGCTTATGTGTTCAATGCCGATGCAGTTTTTGTGTTTCATCAACACTCTGACGTCCACAGATTACAGAATACCTCCAGATGTTCTTCGGAAACTACTACTAGTCATCCAGGGAACGATCAAAGTGTTGACAGTTTGAGACATTACCTCCATGGAGGAAAGTCCGCATGGTGTTTGTTGTTTTCAATGCCGATGCAATTTCTGTGTTTCATCAACACTCTGAAGGTCCACAGATTACAGAATGCATCCAGATGCGCTTCGGTAACTACTACTAGTCTTCCAGTGAACGATCAAAGCGTAGACAGTTTAAGACATTACTCCCATGGAGAAAAGTCCGCATGGTGCTTATTGTGTTCAATGCCGATTCAATATCTGTGTTTCATCACACACTGAAAGTCCACAGATTACAGAATGCATCCAGATGTGCTTCGAAAACTACTACTAGTCTTCGAGGGAACGATCAAAGCGTAGACAGTTTAAGACATTACTCCCATGGAGAAAAGTCCACATGGTGCTTATTGTGTTCAATGCCGATGCAATTTCTGTGTTTCATCAACACTCTGAAGGTCCACAGATTATAGAATGCATCCAGATGTGCTTCGGAAACTACTACTATTCTTCTAGGGAACGATCAAAGCGTAGACAGTTTAAGATATTACTCCCATAGAGAAAAGTCCGCGTCGTGCTTATTGTGTTCAATGCCGAAGCAATTTCTGTGTTTCATCAACACTCTGAAGGTCCACAGATTACAGAATTCATCCAGATGTGCTTCGAAAACTACTACTATTATTCTAGGGAACGATCAAAGTGTAGACAGTTTAAGACATTACTCCAATGGAGAAAAGTCCGCATGGTGCTTATTGTGTTCAATGCCGATTCAATTTCTGTGTTTCATCACACTGTGAAGGTCCACAGATTAAAGAATGCATCCACATGTGTTTCGGAAACTACTACTAGTCTTCGAGGGAACGATCAAAGCGTAGACAGTTTAAGACATTACTCCCATAGAGAAAAGTGCGCATGGTGCTTATTGTGTTCAATGCCGATGCAATTTCTGTGTTTCATCAACACTCTGAAGGTCCACAGATTACAGAATGCAACGAGATATGCTTCGGAATCTACTACTAGTCTTCCAGGGAACGATCAAAGCGTAGACAGTTTTACTCCCGTGGAGAAAAGTCCACATGGTGCTTATTGTGTTCAATGCCGATGCAATTTCGGTGTTTTATCAACATTCTGAAGGTCCACAGAATACAGAATGCATCCAGATGTGCTTCAGAAACTACTAATAGTCTTCCAGGAAACGAACAAAGCGTAGACAGTTTAAGACATTACTCCCACGGAGAAATGTCCGCATGGTGCTTATTGTGTTCAATGCCGATGCAATTTTTGTTTTTCATCAACACTCTGAAGGTCCACAGATTACAACTATTCTTCCAGGGAACGATCAAAGCGTAGACAGTTTGAGACATTACTCCCATGGAGAAAAGTCCGCATAGTGCTTATTGTGTTCAATGCCGATGCAGTTTTTGTGTTTCATCAACACTCTGAAGGTTCACAGATTACAGAATACCTCCAGATGTGCTTCGGAAACTACTACTAGTCCTCCAGGGAACGATCAAAGCGTAGACAGTTTGAGACATTACTCCCATGGAGAAAAGTCCGCATGGTGCTTATTGTGTTCAATGCCGATGAATTGGTGTGTTTCATTAACACTCTGAAGGTCCACAGATTACAGAATGCATCCAGATGTGCTTCGGAAACTACTACTAGTCTTCCAGTGAACGATCAAAGTGTAGACAGTTTAAAACATTACTCTCATGGAGGAGAGTCCCATGGTGCTTGTTGTGTTCAATGCCGATTCAATATCTGTGTTTCATACACACTGAAAGTCCACAGATTACAGAATGCATCCAGATGTGCTTCGGAAACTACTACTAGTCTTCGAGGGAACGATCAAAGCGTAGACAGTTTAAGACATTACTCCCATGGAGGAAAGTCCACATGGTGCTTATTGTGTTCAATGCCGATGCAATTTTTGTGTTTCATCAACACTCTGAAGGTCCACAGATTACAGAATGCATCCAGATGTGCTTCGGTAACTACTACTAGTCTTCCAGTGAACGATCAAAGCGTAGACAGTTTAAGACATTACTCCCATGGAGAAAAGTCCGCATGGTGCTTATTGTGTTCAATGCCGATTCAATATCTGTGTTTCATCACACACTGAAAGTCCACAGATTACAGAATGCATCCAGATGTGCTTCGGAAACTACTACTAGTCTTCGAGGGAACGATCAAAGCGTAGACAGTTTAAGACATTACTCCCATGGAGAAAAGTCCACATGGTGCTTATTGTGTTCAATGCCGATGCAATTTCTGTGTTTCATCAACACTCTGAAGGTCCACAGATTATAGAATGCATCCAGATGTGCTTCGGAAACTACTACTATTCTTCTAGGGAACGATCAAAGCGTAGACAGTTTAAGACATTACTCCAATGGAGAAAAGCCCGCATGGTGCTTATTTTGTTCAATGCCGATTCAATTTCTGTGTTTCATCAACTCTCTGAAGGTCCACAGATTACAGAATGCATCCAGATGTGCTTCGGAAACTACTACTATTCTTCTAGGGAACGATCAAAGTGTAGACAGTTGAAGACATTACTCCAATGGAGAAAAGTCCGCATGGTGCTTATTGTGTTCAATGCCGATTCAATTTCTGTGTTTCATCACACTGTGAAGGTCCACAGATTAAAGAATGCATCCACATGTGTTTCGGAAACTACTACTAGTCTTCGAGGGAACGATCAAAGCGTAGACAGTTTAAGACATTACTCCCATGGAGAAAAGTGCGCATGGTGCTTATTGTGTTCAATGCCGATGCAATTTCTGTGTTTCATCAACACTCTGAAGGTCCACAGATTACAGAATGCAACGAGATATGCTTCGGAATCTACTACTAGTCTTCCAGGGAACGATCAAAGCGTAGACAGTTTTACTCCCGTGGAGAAAAGTCCACATGGTGCTTATTGTGTTCAATGCCGATGCAATTTCGGTGTTTCTTCAACATTCTGAAGGTCCACAGAATACAGAATGCATCCAGATGTGCTTCAGAAACTACTAATAGTATTCCAGGAAACGATCAAAGCGTAGACAGTTTAAGACATTACTCCCATGGAGAAATGTCCGCATGGTGCTTATTGTGTACAATGCCGATGCATTTTTTGTTTTCATCAACACTCTGAAGGTCCACAGATTACAACTATTCTTCCAGGGAACGATCAAAGCGTAGACAGTTTGAGACATTAGTCCCATGGAGAAAAGTCAGCATGTTGCTTATTGAGTTCAATGCCGATGCAATTTTTGTGTTTCATCAACAATCTGAAAGTCCACAGATTTTGAATGCATCCAGATGTGCTTCGGAAACTACTACTAGTCTTCCAGTGAACGATCAAAGCGTAGACAGTTTAAGACATTACTCCCATGGAGAAAAGTCCGCATTTGCTTATTGTGTTCAATGCCGATTCAATATCTGTGTTTCATCACACTCTGAAAGTCCACAGATTACAGAATGCCTCCAGATGTGCTTAGGACACTACTACTAGTCTTCCAGTGTACGATTAAAGCGTAGACAATTTAAGACATTACTACCATGGAGAAAAGCCCGCATGGTGTTTATTGTGTTCAATGCCGAGGCAATTGCTGTGTTTCATCACACTGTGAAGGTCCACAGATTACAGAATGCATCCAAATGTGCTTCGGAAACTACTACTAGTCTTCCAGGGAACGATCAAATCGTATACAGTTTAAGACATTACTCCCATGGAGAAAAGTCCGCATGGTGCTTATTGTGTTCAATGCCGATGCAATTTCTGTGTTTCATCAACACTCTGAAGGTCCGCAGATTACAGAATGCATCCAGATGTGCTTCGGAAACTACTACTAGTCTTCGAGGGAACGATCAAAGCGTAGACAGTTTGAGACATTACTCCCATGGAGATAAGTCCGCATGGGGCTTATTGTGTTCAATGCCGATGCAATTTTTGTGTTTCATCAACACTCTGAAGGTCCACAGATTACAGAATGCATCCAGATGTGCTTCGGAAACTACTACTAGTTTTCCAGTGAACGATCAAAACGTAGACAGTTTAAGACATTACTACCATGGAGAAAAGTCCGCATGGTGCTTATTGTGTTCATTTCAGATGAAATTTCTATGTTTCATCAACACTCTGAAGGTCCACAGATTACAGAATGCCTTCAGATGTGCTTCGGAAACTACTACTAGTCTTCCAGTAAACGATCAAAGCATAGACAATTAAAGGCATTCCGCCCATGGAGAAAACTCCACATGGTGCTTGTTGTGTTCAATGCCGATGCAATTTCTGTGTTTCATCAACACTCTGAAGGTCCACAGATAACAGAATGCCTCCAGATGTGCATCGGAAACTACTACTAATCTTCCAGTGTACGATCAACGCGTAGACAGTTTAAGACATTACTCCCATGGAGAAAAGTCTTCATGGTGCTTATTGTGTTCAATGCCGATTCAATTTCTGTGTTTCATCACACTCTGAAAGTCCACAGATTACAGAATGCATCCAGATGTGCTTCGGAAACTACTACTATTCTTCCAGGGAACGATCAAAGCGTAGACAGTTTAAGACATTACTCCAATGGAGAAATTCCGCATGGTGCTTATTGTGTTCAATGCCGATTCAATTTCTGTGTTTCATCACACTCTGAAAGTCCACAGATTACAGAATGCATCCAGATGTGCTTTGGAAACTACTACTAGTCTTCCAGTGTACGATCAAAGCGTAGACAGTTTAAGACATTACTACCATGGAGAAAAGCCCGCATGGTGCTTATTGTGTTCAATGCCGATGCATTTTTTGTGTTTCATCAACGCTCTGAACGTCCACAGATTGCAGAATACCTCCAGATGTGCTTCGGAAACTACTACTAGTCTTCCAGGGAACGATCAAAGTGTTGACAGTTTGAGACATTACCTCCATGGAGGAAAGTCCGCATGGTGCTTATTGTGTTCAATGCCAATGCAATTTTTGTTTTTCATCAACACTCTGAAGGTCCACAGATTACAGAATGCATCCAGATATGCTTCGGAAAATACTACTAGTCTTCCAGGGAACGATCAAAGCGTAGACAGTTTAAGACATTACTTCCGTGGAGAAAAGTCCACATGGTGCTTATTGTGTTCAATGCCGATGCAATTTCGGTGTTTCATCAACATTCTGAAGGTCCACAGAATGCAGAATGCATCCAGACGTGCAAGTCCACTTGGTGTTTGTTGTGTACAATGCCGATGCAATTTCTGTGTTTCATCAACACTCTGAAGGTCCACAGATTACAGAATGCCTCCAGATGTGCTTCGGAAACTACTGCTAGTCTTCCAGTGTACGATCAAAGCGTAGACAGTTTAAGACATTACTACCATGGAGAAAAGCCCGCATGGTGCTTATTGTGTTCAATGCCGATGTAAATTTTGTGTTTCATCAACACTCTGAATGTCCACAGATTACAGAATGCATCCAGATGTGCTTCGGAAACTACTACTATTCTTCCAGGGAACGATCAAAGCGTAGACAGTTTAAGACATTACTCCCATAGAGAAAAGTGCGCATGGTGCTTATTGCGTTCCATGCCGATGCAATTTCTGTGTTTCATCAACACTCTGAAGGTCCAGAGATTACAGAATGCATCCAGATGTGCTTCGGAAACTAGTACTATTCTTCCAGGGAACGATCAAAGCGTAGATAGTTTAAGACATTACTCCAATGGAGAAAAGTCCGCATGGTGCTTATTGTGTTCAATGCCGATTCAATATCTGTGTTTCATCACACTGTGAAGGTCCACAGATTACAGAATGCATCCAAATGTGCTTCGGAAAGTACTACTAGTCTTCCAGGGAACGATCAGAGCGTAGACAGTTTAAGACATTACTCCCATGGAGAAAAGTCCGCATGGTGCTTATTGTGTTCAATGCCGATGCAATTTCTTTGTTTCATCAACACTCTGAAGGTCCACAGATTACAGAATGCCTCCAGATGTGCTTCCGAAACTACTACTAGTCTTCCAGTGTACAATCAAAGTGTAGACAGTTTAAGACATTACTCCCATGGAGAAAAGTCCACATGGTGCTTATTGTGTTCAATGCCGATGCAGTTTTTGTGTTTCATCAACACTCTCAACGTCCACAGATTACAGAATACCTCCAGATGTTCTTCGGAAACTACTACTAGTCATCCAGGGAACGATCAAAGTGTTGACAGTTTGAGACATTACCTCCATGGAGAAAAGTCCGCATGGTGCTTATTGTGTTCAATGCCGATGCAACTTCTGTGTTTCATCAACACTCTGAAGGTCCACAGATTACAGAATGCAACGAGATATGCTTCGGAATCTACTACTAGTCTTCCAGGGAACGATCAAAGCGTAGACAGTTTTACTCCCGTGGAGAAAAGTCCACATGGTGCCTATTGTGTTCAATGCCGATGCAATTTCGGTGTTTCATCAACATTCTGAAGGTCCACAGAATACAGAATGCATCCAGATGTGCTTCAAAAACAACTAATAGTCTTCCAGGAAACGATCAAAGCGTAGACAGTTTAAGACATTACTCCCATGGAGAAATGTCCGCATGGTGCTTATTGTGTTCAATGCCGATGTAATTTTTGTTTTTCATCAACACTCTGAAGGTCCACAGATTACAACTATTCTTCCAGGGAACGATCAAAGCGTAGACAGTTTGAGACATTACTCCCATGGAGAAAAGTCCGCATAGTGCTTATTGTGTTCAATGCCGATGCAGTTTTTGTGTTTCATCAACACTCTGAAGGTTCACAGATTACAGAATACCTCCAGATGTGCTTCGGAAACTACTACTAGTCCTCCAGGGAACGATCAAAGCGTTGACAGTTTGAGACGTTACTCCCATGGAGAAAAGTCCGCATGGTGCTTATTGTGTTCAATGCCGATGAATTGGTGTGTTTCATTAACACTCTGAAGGTTCACAGATTACAGAATGCATCCAGATGTGCTTCGGAAACTACTACTAGTCTTCCAGTGAACGATCAAAGTTTAGACAGTTGAAAACATTACTCTCATGGAGGAGAGTCCCATGGTGCTTATAGTGTTCAATGCCGATGCAATTTCTTTGTTTCATCAACACTCTGAACTTCCACAGATTACAGAATGCCTCCAGATGTGCTTCGGAAACTACTACTATTCTTCTAGGGAACGATCAAAGCGTAGACAGTTGAAGACATTACTCCCATGCAGAAAAGTCCGCATGGTGCTTATTTTGTTCATTGCAGATGAAATTTCTATGTTTCATCAACACTCTGAAAGTCCACAGATTACAGAATGCATCCAGATGTGCTTTGGAAACTACTACTAGTCATCCAGTGTACGATCAAAGCGTAGACAGTTTAAGACATTACTACCATGGAGAAAAGCCCGCATGGTGCTTATTGTGTTCAATGCCGATGCATTTTTTGTGTTTCATCAACGCTCTGAACGTCCACAGATTGCAGAATACCTCCAGATGTGCTTCGGAAACTACTACTAGTCTTCCAGGGAACGATCAAAGTGTTGACAGTTTGAGACATTACCTCCATGGAGGAAAGTCCGCATGGTGCTTATTGTGTTCAATGCCAATGCAATTTTTGTTTTTCATCAACACTCTGAAGGTCCACAGATTACAGAATGCATCCAGATATGCTTCGGAAACAACTACTAGTCTTCCAGGGAACGATCAAAGCGTAGACAGTTTCAGACATTACTTCCGTGGAGAAAAGTCCACATGGTGCTTATTGTGTTCAATGCCGATGCAATTTCGGTGTTTCATCAACATTCTGAAGGTCCACAGAATGCAGAATGCATCCAGATGTGCAAGTCCACTTGGTGTTTGTTGTGTACAATGCCGATGCAATTTCTGTGTTTCATCAACACTCTGAAGGTCCACAGATTACAGAATGCCTCCAGATGTGCTTCGGAAACTACTACTAGTCTTCCAGTGTACGATCAAAGCGTAGACAGTTTAAGACATTACTACCATGGAGAAAAGCCCGCATGGTGCTTATTGTGTTCAATGCCGATGCAAATTTTGTGTTTCATCAACACTCTGAAGGTCCACAGATTACAGAATGCATCCAGATGTGCTTCGGAAACTACTACTATTCTTCCAGGGAACGATCAAAGCGTAGACAGTTTAAGACATTACTCCCATAGAGAAAAGTGCGCATGGTGCTTATTGCGTTCAATGCCGATGCAATTTCTGTGTTTCATCAACACTCTGAAGGTCCAGAGATAACAGAATGCATCCAGATGTGCTTCGGAAACTAGTACTATTCTTCCAGGGAACGATCAAAGCGTAGATAGTTTAAGACATTACTCCAATGGAGAAAAGTCCGCATGGTGCTTATTGTGTTCAATGCCGAATCAATTTCTGTGTTTCATCACACTGTGAAGGTCCACAGATTACAGAATGCATCCAAATGTGCTTCAGAAACAACTACTAGTCTTCCAGGAAACGATCAAGCGTAGACAGTTTAAGACATTACTCCCATGGAGAAATGTCCACATGGTACTTATTGTGTTCAATGCCGATGCAATTTTTGTTTTTCATCAACACTCTGAAGGTCCACAGATTACAACTATTCTTCCAGGGAACGATCAAAGCGTAGACAGTTTGAGACATTACTCCCATGGAGAAAAGTCCGCATAGTGCTTATTGTGTTCAATGCCGATGCAGTTTTTGTGTTTCATCAACACTCTGAAGGTTCACAGATTACAGAATGCATCCAGATGTGCTTCGGAAACTACTACTATTCTTCTAGGGAACGATCAAAGCGTAGACAGTTTAAGACATTACTCCAATGGAGAGAAGCCCGCATGGTGCTTATTGTGTTCAATGCCGATTCAATTTCTGTGTTTCATCACACTGTGAAGGTCCACAGATTACAGAATGCATTCCAAATGTGCTTCGGAAACTACTACTAGTCATCCAGGTAACGATCAATGGGTAGACAGTTTAATACATTACTCCCATGGAGAAAAGTCCGCATGGTGCTTATTGTGTTCAATGCCGATGCAATTTCTTTGTTTCATAAACACTCTGAAGGTCCACAGATTACAGGATGCCTCCAGATGTGCTTCGGAAACTACTACTAGTCTTACAGTGTACAATCAAAAGGTAGACAGTTTAAGACATTACTCCCATGGAGAAAAGTCCGCATAGTGCCTATTGTGTTCAATGCCGATGCAGTTTTTGTGTTTCGTCAACACTCTGAACTTCCACAGATTACAGTATACCTCCAGATGTGCTTCGGAAACTACTACTAGTCTTCCAGGGAACGATCAATGCGTTGACAGTTTGAGACATTACTCCCATGGAGAAAAGTCCGCATCGTGCTTATTGTGTTCAATGCCGATGCAATTTCTGTGTTTCATTAACACTCTGAAGGTCCACAGATTACAGAATGCCTCCAGATGTGCTTCGGAAACTACTACTAGTCTTCCAGTGTACGATCAAAGCGAAGACAATTTAAGACATTACTACCATGGAGTAAAGCCCGCATGGTGCTTATTGTGTTCAATGCCGATGCAATTTTTGTGTTTCATCAACACTCTGAAGGTCCACAGAATACAGAATGCCTCCAGATGTGCTTCGGAAACTACTACTATTCTTCCAGGGAACGATCAAAACGTAGACAGTTTGAGACATTACTCCCATGAAGAAAAGTCCGCATGGTGCTTATTGAGTTCAATGCCGATGCAATTTTTGTGTTTCATCAACACTCTGAAGGTCCACAGATTACAGAATGCATCCAGATAGGCTTCGGAAACTACTACTAGTCTTCCAGTGAACGATCAAAGCGTAGACAGTTTAAGACATTACTCCCATTGAGAAAAGTCCGCTTGCTGCTTATTGTGTTCAATGCCGATTCAATTTCTGTGTTTCATCACACTCTGAAAGTCCACAGATTACAGAATGCATCCAGATGTGCTTCGGAAACTACTACTATTCTTCCAGGGAACGATCAAAGCGTAGACAGTTTAAGACATTACTCCCATGGAGAAAAGTCCGCATGGTGGTTATTGTGTTCAATGCCGATGCAATTTCTGTGTTTCATCAACACTCTGAAGGTCCACAGATTACAGAATGCATCCAGATGTGCTTCGGAAACTACTACTAGTCTTCGAGGGAACGATCAAAGCGTAGACAGTTTAAGACATTACTCCCATGGAGAAAAGTCCGCATGGTGCCTATTGTGTTCAATGCCGATGCAATTTCTGTGTTTCATCAACACTCTGAAGGTCCACAGATTACAGAATGCATCCAGATGTGCTTCGGAAACTACTACTAGTCTTCGAGGGAACGATAAAAGCGTAGACAGTTTAAGACATTACTCCCATAGAGAAAAGTCCGCATGGTGCTTATTGTGTTCAATGCCGATGCAATTTTTGTGTTTTATCAACACTCTGAAGGTCCACAGCTTACAGAATGCATCCAGATGTGCTTCGGAAACTACTACTATTCTTCCAGGGAACGATCAAAGCGTAGACAGTTTAAGATATTACTCCAATGGAGAAAAGTCCGCATGGTGCTTATTGTGTTCAATGCCGATTCAATTTCTGTGTTTCATCACACTGTGAAGGTCCACAGATTACAGAATGCATCCAATTGTGCTTCGGAAACTACTACTAGTCTTCCAGGGAACGATCAAAGCGTAGACAGTTTAAGACATTACTCCAATGGAGAAAAGTCCGCATGGTGCTTATTATGTTCAATGCCGATTCAATTTCTGTGTTTCATCAACACTCTGAAGGTCCACAGATTACAGAATGCCTCCAGATGTGCTTCGGAAACTACTACTAGTCTTCCAGTGTACCATCAAAGTGTAGACAGTTTAAGACATCACTCCCATGGAGAAATGTCCGCATAGTGCTTATTGTGTTCAGTGCCGATGAATTTTTTGTTTCATTATCACTCTGAAGGTCCACAGATTACAGAATGCATCCAGACGTGCTTCGGAAACTACTACTAGTCTTCCAGTGAACGATCAAAGTGTAGACAGTTTAAAAGATTACTCCCAAGGAGGAAAGTCCCATGGTGCTTATTGTGTTCAATGCCGATGCAATTTCTTTGTTTCATCAACACTTAGAAGGTACACAGATAACAGAATGCCTCCAGATGTGCTTCGGAAACTACTACTAGTCTTCCAGTAAACGATCAAAGCATAGACAGTTTAAGACATTATTCCCATGGAGAAAAGTCCACATGGTGCTTGTTGTGTTCAATGCCGATGCAATTTCTGTGTTTCATGAACACTCTGAAGGTCCACAGATTACAGAATGCCTCCAGATGTGATTCGGAAGCCACTACTACTCTTCCAGTGTACGATCAAAGCGTAGACAGTTTAAGACATTACTACCATGGAGAAAAGCCCGCATGGTGGTTATTGTGTTCAATGCCGATGCATTTTTTGTGTTTCATCAACACTCTGAAGGTCCACAGATTACACAATGCCTCCAGATGTGCTTCGGAAACTACTACAAGTCTTCCAGGGAACGATCAAAGCGTAGACAGTTTAAGACATTACTCCAATGGAGAAAAGTCCGCATGGTGCTTATTGTGTTCAATGCCGATTCAATTTCTGTGTTTCATCAACACTCTGAAGGTCCACAGATTACAGAATGCCTCCAGATGTGCTTCGGAAACTACTACTAGTCTTCCAGTGTACAATCAAATTGTAGACAGTTTAAGACATTACTCCCATGGAGAAAAGTCCGCATAGAGCTTATTGTGTTTAGTGCCGATGAATTTTTGTGTTTCATTATCACTCTGAAGGTCCACAGATTACAGAATGCATCCAGATGTGCTTCGGAAACTACTACTAGTCTTCCAGTGAACGATCAAAGTGTAGACAGTTTAAAACATTACTCCCATGGAGGAAAGTCCCATGGTGCTTATTGTGTTCAATGCCGATGCAATTTCTTTGTTTCATCAACTCTCTGAAGGTCCACAGATTACAGAATGCCTCCAGATGTGCTTCGGAAACTAATACTAGTCTTCCAGTAAACGATCAAAGCTTAGACAGTTTAAGACATTACTCCCATGGAGAAAAGTCCACATGGTGCTTGTTGTGTTCAATGCCGATGCAATTTCTGTGTTTCATCAACACCCTGAAGGTCCACAGATTACAGAATGCCTCCAGATGTGCTTCGGAAGCTACTACTACTCTTCCAGTGTACGATCAAAGCGTAGACAGTTTAAGACATTACTACCATGGAGAAAAGTCCGCATGGTGCTTATTGAGTTCAATGCCGATGCAATTTTTGTGTTTCATCAACACTCTGAAGGTCCACAGATTACTGAATGCATCCAGATGTGCTTAGGAAACTACTACTAGTCTTCCAGTGAACGATCAAAGCGTAGACAGTTTAAGACATTACTCTCATGGAGAAAAGTCCGCATGGTGCTTATTGTGTTCAATGCCGATTCAATTTCTGTGTTTCGTCACACTCTGAAAGTCCACAGGTTACAGAATGCATCCAGATGTGCTTCGGAAACTACTACTAGTCTTCCAGTGTACGATCAAAGCGTAGACAGTTTAAGACATTACTCCCACGGAGAAATGTCCGCATGGTGCTTATTGTGCTCAATGCCGATGCAATTTCTGTGTTTCATCAACACTCTGAAGGTCCACAGATTACAGAATGCATCCAGATGTGCTTCGGAAACTACTACTATTCTTCCAGGGAACGATCAAAGCGTAGACAGTTTAAGACATTTCTCCAATGGAGAAAAGTCCGCATGGTGCTTATTGTGTTCAATGCCGATTCAATTTCTGTGTTTCATCAACACTCTGAAGGTCCACAGATTACAGAATGCCTCCAGATGTGCTTCGGAAACTACTACCAGTCTTCCAGTGTACAATCAAATTGTAGACAGTTTAAGACATTACTCCCTTGGAGAAAAGTCCGCATAGAGCTTATTGTGTTTAGTGCCGATGATTTTTTGTGTTTCATTATCACTCTGAAGGTCCACAGATTACAGAATGCATCCAGATGTGCTTCGGAAACTACTACTAGTCTTCCAGTGAACGATCAAAGTGTAGACAGTTTAAAACATTACTCCCATGGAGGAAAGTCCCATGGTGCTTATTGTGTTCAATGCCGATGCAATTTCTTTGTTTCATCAACACTCTGAATGTCCACAGATTACAGAATGCCTCCAGATGTGCTTCGGAAACTAATACTAGTCTTCCAGTAAACGATCAAAGCATAGACAGTTTAAGACATTACTCCCATGGAGAAAAGTCCACATGGTGCTTGTTGTGTTCAATGCCGATGCAATTTCTGTGTTTCATCAACACTCTGAAGGTCCACAGATTACAGAATGCCTCCAGATGTGCTTCGGAAGCTACTACTACTCTTCCAGTGTACGATCAAAGCGTAGACAGTTTAAGACATTACTACCATGGAGAAAAGTCCTCGTGGTGCTTATTGAGTTCAATGCCGATGCAATTTTTGTGTTTCATCAACACTCTGAAGGTCCACAGATTACTGAATGCATCCAGATGTGCTTAGGAAACTACTACTAGTCTTCCAGTGAACGATCAAAGCGTAGACAGTTTAAGACATTACTCTCATGGAGAAAAGTCCGCATGGTGCTTATTGTGTTCAATGCCGATTCAATTTCTGTGTTTCGTCACACTCTGAAAGTCCACAGGTTACAGAATGCATCCAGATGTGCTTCGGAAACTACTACTATTCTTCCAGGGAACGATCAAAGCGTAGACAGTTTAAGACATTACTCCAAATGAGAAAAGTCCGCATGGTGCTTATTGTGTTCCATGCCGATTCAATTTCTGTGTTTCATCACACTGTGAAGGTCTACAGATTACAGAATGCATCCAAATGTGCTTCGGAAACTACTACTAGTCTTCCAGGGAACGATCAAAGCGTAGACAGTTTAAGACATTACACCCATGAAGAAAAGTCCGCATGGTGCTTATTGTGTTCAATGCCGATGCAATTTCTTTGTTTCATCAACACTCTGAAGGTCCACAGATTACAGAATGCCTCCAGATGTACTTCGGAAACTACTACTAGTCTTCCAGTGTACAATCAAAGTATAGACAGTTTAAGACATTACTCCCATGGAGAAAAGTCCGCATAGTGCTTATTGTGTTCAATGCCGATGCAGTTTTTGTGTTTCATGCACACTCTGAACGTCCACAGATTACAGAATACCTCCAGATGTGCTTCGGAAACTACTACTAGTCTTCCAGGGAACGATCAAAGCGTTGACAGTTTGAGACATTACTTCCATGGAGGAAAGTCCGCATGGTGCTTATTGTGTTCAATGCCGATGCAATTTCTTTGTTTCATCAACACTTAGAAGGTCCACAGATTACAGAATGCCTCCAGATGTGCTTCGGAAACTACTACTAGTCTTCCAGTAAACGATCAAAGCATAGTCAGTTTAAGACATTACTCCCATGGAGAAAAGTCCACATGGTGCTTGTTGTGTTCAATGCCGATGCAATTTCTGTGTTTCATCAACACTCTGAAGGTCCACAGATTACAGAATGCCTCCAGATGTGTTTCGGAAGCTACTACTACTCTTCCAGTGTACAATCAAAGCGTAGACAGTTTAAGACATTACTACCATGGAGAAAAGTCCGCATGGTGCTTATTGAGTTCAATGCCGATGCAATTTTTGTGTTTCATCAACACTCTGAAGGTCCACAGATTACTGAATGCATCCAGATGTGCTTAGGAAACTACTACTAGTCTTCCAGTGAACGATCAAAGCGTAGACAGTTTAAGACATTACTCTCATGGAGAAAAGTCCGCATGGTGCTTATTGTGTTCAATGCCGATTCAATTTCTGTGTTTCATCACACTCTGAAAGTCCACAGATTACAGAATGCATCCAGATGTGCTTCGGAAACTACTACTATTCTTCCAGGGAACGATCAAAGCGTAGACAGTTTAAGACATTACTCCAAATGAGAAAAGTCCGCATGGTGCTTATTGTGTTCCATGCCGATTCAATTTCTGTGTTTCATCACACTGTGAAGGTCCACAGATTACAGAATGCATCCAAATGTGCTTCGGAAACTACTACTAGTCTTCCAGTGTACAATCAAAGTGTAGACAGTTTAAGACATTACTCCCATGGGGAAAAGTCCGCATGGTGCTTATTGTGTTCAATGCCGATGCAATTTCTGTGTTTCATCAACACTCTGAAGGTCCACAGATTACAGAATGCATCCAGATGTGCTTCGGAAACTAGTACTAGTCTTCGAGGGAACGATCAAAGCGTAGACAGTTTAAGACATTACTCGCATAGAGAAATGTCCGCATGGTGCTTATTGTGTTCAATGCCGATGCAATATCTGTGTTTCATCAACACTCTGAAGGTCCACAGATTACAGAATGCATCCAGATGTGCTTCGGAAACTACTCTATTCTTCCAGGGAACGATCAAAGCGTAGACAGTTTAAGACATTACTCCAATGGAGAAAAGTCCGCATGGTGCTTATTTTGTTCAATGGCGATTCAATTTCTGTGTTTCATCACACTGTGAAGGTCCACAGATTACAGAATGCATCCAAATGTGCTTCGGAAGCTACTACTAGTCTTCCAGGGAACGATCAAAGCGTAGACAGTTTAAGACATTACACCCATGGAAAAAAGTCCGCATGGTGCTTATTGTGTTCAATGCCGATGCAGTTTATGTGTTTCATCAACACTCTGAACGTCCACAGATTACAGAATACCTCCAGATGTGCTTCGGAAACTACTACTAGTCTTCCAGGGAACGATCAAAGCGTTGACAGTTTGAGACATTACTCCCATAGAGAAAAGTCCACATGGTGCTTATTGTGTTCAATGCCGATGAATTGTTGTGTTTCATTAACACTCTGTAGGTCCACAGATTGCAGAATGCATCCAGATGTGCTTCTTAAACTACTACTAGTCTTCCAGTGAACGATCAAAGTGTAGACAGTTTAAAACATTACTCTCATGGAGAAAGTCCCATGGTGCTTATTGTGTTCAATGCCGATGCAATTTCTTTGTTTCATCAACACTCTGAACTTCCACTGACTACAGAATGCCTCAAGATGTGCTTCGGAAACTACCACTAGTCTTCCAGTAAACGATCAAAGCATAGACAGTTAAAGACATTACTACCATGGAGAAAAGCCCGCATGGTGCTTATTGTGTTCAATGCCGATGCAATTTTTTTGTTTCATCAATACTCTGAAGGTCCACAGATTACAGAATGCCTCCAGATGTGCTTCGGAAACTATTACTATTCTTCCAGGGAACGATCAAATCGTAGACAGTTTGAGACATTACTCCCATGGAGAAAAGTCCGCATGGTGCTTATTGAGTTCAATGCCGATGAAATTTTTGTGTTTCATCAACACTCTAAAGGTCCACAGATTACAGAATGCATCCAGATGTGCTTCGGAAACTACTACTAGTCTTCCAGTGAACGATCAAAGCGTAGACAGTTTAAGACATTACTCCCATGGAGAAAAGTCCGCATGGTGTATATTGTGTTCTATGCCGATTCAATATCTGTGTTTCATCACACTCTGAAAGTCCACAGATTACAGAATGCATCCAGATGTGCTTCGGAAACTACTACTATTCTTCCAGGGAACGATCAAAGCGTACACAGTTTAAGACATTACTCCCATGGAGAAGAGTCCGCATGGTGCTTATTGTGTTCAATGCCGATGCAGTTTTACTGTTTCATCAACACTCTGAACGTCCACAGATTACAGTATACCTTCAGATGTGCTTCGGAAACTACTACTAGTCTTCCAGGGAACGATCAAAGCGTTGACAGTTTGAGACATTACTCCCATGGAGAAAAGTCCGCATGGTGCTTATTGTGTTCAATGCCGATGCAATTTCTGTGTTTCATTAACACTCTGAAGGTCCACAGATTACAGAATGCCTCCAGATGTGCTTCGGAAACTACTACTAGTCTTCCAGTGAACGATCAAATCGTAGACAGTTTAAGACACTACTACCATGGAGAAAAGTCAGCATGGTGCTTATTGTGTTCAATGCCGATGCAATTTTTGTGTTTCATCAACACTCTAAAGGTCCACAGATTACAGAATGCCTCCAGATGTGCTTCGGAAACTACTACTATTCTTCCAGGGAACGATCAAAGCGTAGACAGTTAGAGACATTACTCCCATGGAGAAAAGTCCGCATGGTGCTTATTGAGTTCAATGCCGATGCTTTTTTTCTGTTTAATCAAAACTCTGAATGTCCACAGATTACAGAATGCATCCAGATGTGCTTCGGAAACTACTACTAGTCTTCCAGTGAACGATCAAAGCGTAGACAGTTTAAGACATTACTCCCATTGAGAAAAGTCCGCATGGTGCTTATTGTGTTCAATGCCGATTCAAATTCTGTGTTTCATCACACTCTGAAAGTCCACAGATTACAGAACGCATCCAGATGTGCTTCGGAAACTACTACTATTCTTCCAGGGAACGATCAAAGCGTAGACAGTTTAAGACATTACTCCCATGGAGAAAAGTCCGCATGGTGCTTATTGTGTTCAATGCCGATGCAATTTCTGTGTTTCATCAACACTCTGAAGGTCCACAGATTACAGAATGCATCCAGATGTGCTTCGGAAACTACTACTAGGCTTCCAGGGAACGATCAATGCGTAGACAGTTTAAGACATTATTACCATGGAGAAAAGTCCGCATGGTGCTTATTGTGTTCAATGCCGATGCAATTGCAATGTTTCATCAACACTCTGAAGGTCCACAGATTACAGAATGCCTCCAGATGTGCTTCGGAAACTACTACTAGTCTTCCAGTAAACGATCAAAGCATAGACAGTTTAAGACATTACTCCCATGGAGAAAAGTCCACATGGTGCTTGTTGTGTTCAATGCCCATGCAATTTCTGTGTTTCATCAACACTGAAGGTCCACAGATTACAGAATGCCTCCAGATGTGCTTCGGAAACTACTACTAGTCTTCCAGTGTACGATCAAAGCGTAGACAGTTTAAGACATTACTACCATGGAGAAAAGCCCGCATGGTGGTTATTGTGTTCAATGCCGATGCAATTTTTGTGTTTCATCAACAGTCTGAAGGTCCACAGATTACAGAATGCCTCCAGATGTGCTTCGGAAACTACTACAATTCTTCCAGGGAACGATCAAAGCGTAGACAGTTTGAGACATTACTACCATGGAGAAAAGCCCGCATGGTGGTTATTGTGTTCAATGCCGATGCATTTTTTGTGTTTCATCAACACTCTGAAGGTCCACAGATTACACAATGCCTCCAGATGTGCTTCGGAAACTACTACTAGTCTTCCAGTGTACAATCAAAGTGTAGACAGTTTAAGACATTACTCCCATGGAGAAAAGTCTGCATAGTGCTTATTGTGTTCAATGCCGATGCAGTTTTTGTGTTTTATCAACACTCTGAACGTCCACAGATTACAGAATACCTCCAGATGTGCTTCGGAAACTACTACTAGTCTTCCAGGGAACGATCAAAGCGTTGACAGTTTGAGACATTACTTCCATGGAGGAAAGTCCGCATGGTGCTTATTGTGTTCAATGCCGATGCAATTTTTGTGTTTCATCAACACTCTGAAGGTCCACAGATTACAGAATGCATCCAGATATGCTTCGGAAACTACTACTAGTCTTCCAGTGAACGATCAAAGCGTAGACAGTTTAAGACATTACTACCATGGTGAAAAGTCCGCATGGTGCTTATTGTGTTCAATGCAGATGAAATTTCTATGTTTCATCAACACTCTGAAGGTCCACAGATTACAGAATGCCTTCAGATGTGATTCGGAAACTACTACTAGTCTTCCAGTAAACGATCAAAGCATAGACAGTTAAAGGCATTACTCCCATGGAGAAAACTCCACATGGTGCTTGTTGTGTTCAATGCCGATGCAATTTCTGTGTTTCAACAACACTCTGAAGGTCCACAGATAACAGAATGCCTCCAGATGTGCTTCGGAAACTACTACTAGTCTTCCAGTGTACAATCAAAGTGTAGACAGTTTAAGACATTACTCCCATGGGGAAAAGTCCGCATGGTGCTTATTGTGTTCAATGCCGATGCAATTTCTGTGTTTCATCAACACTCTGAAGGTCCACAGATTACAGAATGCATCCAGATGTGCTTCGGAAACTAGTACTAGTCTTCGAGGGAACGATCAAAGCGTAGACAGTTTAAGACATTACTCGCATAGAGAAATGTCCGCATGGTGCTTATTGTGTTCAATGCCGATGCAATATCTGTGTTTCATCAACACTCTGAAGGTCCACAGATTACAGAATGCATCCAGATGTGCTTCGGAAACTACTCTATTCTTCCAGGGAACGATCAAAGCGTAGACAGTTTAAGACATTACTCCAATGGAGAAAAGTCCGCATGGTGCTTATTTTGTTCAATGGCGATTCAATTTCTGTGTTTCATGACACTGTGAAGGTCCACAGATTACAGAATGCATCCAAATGTGCTTCGGAAGCTACTACTAGTCTTCCAGGGAACGATCAAAGCGTAGACAGTTTAAGACATTACACCCATGGAAAAAAGTCCGCATGGTGCTTATTGTGTTCAATGCCGATGCAGTTTATGTGTTTCATCAACACTCTGAACGTCCACAGATTACAGAATACCTCCAGATGTGCTTCGGAAACTACTACTAGTCTTCCAGGGAACGATCAAAGCGTTGACAGTTTGAGACATTACTCCCATAGAGAGAAGTCCACATGGTGCTTATTGTGCTCAATGCCGATGAATTGTTGTGTTTCATTAACACTCTGTAGGTCCACAGATTGCAGAATGCATCCAGATGTGCTTCTTAAACTACTACTAGTCTTCCAGTGAACGATCAAAGTGTAGACAGTTTAAAACATTACTCTCATGGAGAAAGTCCCATGGTGCTTATTGTGTTCAATGCCGATGCAATTTCTTTGTTTCATCAACACTCTGAACTTCCACAGACTACAGAATGCCTCAAGATGTGCTTCGGTAACTACCATTAGTCTTCCAGTAAACGATCAAAGCATAGACAGTTTAAGACATTACTACCATGGAGAAAAGCCCGCATGGTGCTTATTGTGTTCAATGCCGATGCAATTTTTTTGTTTCATCAATACTCTGAAGTTCCACAGATTACAGAATGCCTCCAGATGTGCTTCGGAAACTATTACTATTCTTCCAGGGAACGATCAAAGCGTAGACAGTTTGAGACATTACTCCCATGGAGAAAAGTCCGCATGGTGCTTATTGAGGTCAATGCCGATGAAATTTTTGTGTTTCATCAACACTCTAAAGGTCCACAGATTACAGAATGCCTCCAGATGTGCTTCGGAAACTACTACTATTCTTCCAGGGAACGATCAAAGCGTAGACAGTTAGAGACATTACTCCCATGGAGAAAAGTCCGCATGGTGCTTATTGAGTTCAATGCCGATGCTTTTTTTCTGTTTAATCAACACTCTGAATGTCCACAGATTACAGAATGCATCCAGATGTGCTTCGGAAACTACTACTAGTCTTCCAGTGAACGATCAAAGCGTAGACAGTTTAAGACATTACTCCCATTGAGAAAAGTCCGCATGGTGCTTATTGTGTTCAATGAGGATTCAAATTCTGTGTTTCATCACACTCTGAAAGTCCACAGATTACAGAATGCATCCAGATGTGCTTCGGAAACTACTACTATTCTTCCAGGGAACGATCAAAGCGTAGACAGTTTAAGACATTACTCCCATGGAGAAAAGTCCGCATGGTGCTTATTGTGTTCAATGCCGATGCAATTTCTGTGTTTCATCAACACTCTGAAGGTCCACAGATTACAGAATGCATCCAGATGTGCTTCGGAAACTACTACTAGGCTTCCAGGGAACGATCAATGCGTAGACAGTTTAAGACATTATTACCATGGAGAAAAGTCCGCATGGTGCTTATTGTGTTCAATGCCGATGCAATTGCAATGTTTCATCAACACTCTGAAGGTCCACAGATTACAGAATGCCTCCAGATGTGCTTCGGAAACTACTACTAGTCTTCCAGTAAACGATCAAAGCATAGACAGTTTAAGACATTACTCCCATGGAGAAAAGTCCACATGGTGCTTGTTGTGTTCAATGCCCATGCAATTTCTGTGTTTCATCAACACTGAAGGTCCACAGATTACAGAATGCCTCCAGATGTGCTTCGGAAACTACTACTAGTCTTCCAGTGTACGATCAAAGCGTAGACAGTTTAAGACATTACTACCATGGAGAAAAGCCCGCATGGTGGTTATTGTGTTCAATGCCGATGCAATTTTTGTGTTTCATCAACACTCTGAAGGTCCACAGATTACAGAATGCCTCCAGATGTGCTTCGGAAACTACTACAATTCTTCCAGGGAACGATCAAAGCGTAGACAGTTTGAGACATTACTACCATGGAGAAAAGCCCGCATGGTGGTTATTGTGTTCAATGCCGATGCATTTTTTGTGTTTCATCAACACTCTGAAGGTCCACAGATTACACAATGCCTCCAGATGTGCTTCGGAAACTACTACTAGTCTTCCCGTGTACAATCAAAGTGTAGACAGTTTAAGACATTACTCCCATGGAGAAAAGTCTGCATAGTGCTTATTGTGTTCAATGCCGATGCAGTTTTTGTGTTTTATCAACACTCTGAACGTCCACAGATTACAGAATACCTCCAGATGTGCTTCGGAAACTACTACTAGTCTTCCAGGGAACGATCAAAGCGTTGACAGTTTGAGACATTACTTCCATGGAGGAAAGTCCGCATGGTGCTTATTGTGTTCAATGCCGATGCAATTTTTGTGTTTCATCAACACTCTGAAGGTCCACAGATTACAGAATGCATCCAGATATGCTTCGGAAACTACTACTAGTCTTCCAGTGAACGATCAAAGCGTAGACAGTTTAAGACATTACTACCATGGTGAAAAGTCCGCATGGTGCTTATTGTGTTCAATGCAGATGAAATTTCTATGTTTCATCAACACTCTGAAGGTCCACAGATTACAGAATGCCTTCAGATGTGATTCGGAAACTACTACTAGTCTTCCAGTAAACGATCAAAGCATAGACAGTTAAAGGCATTACTCCCATGGAGAAAACTCCACATGGTGCTTGTTGTGTTCAATGCCGATGCAATTTCTGTGTTTCAACAACACTCTGAAGGTCCACAGATAACAGAATGCCTCCAGATGTGCTTCGGAAACTACTACTAGTCTTCCAGTGTACAATCAAAGTGTAGACAGTTTAAGACATTACTCCCATGGGGAAAAGTCCGAATGGTGCTTATTGTGTTGAATGCCGATGCAATTTCTGTGTTTCATCAACACTCTGAAGGTCCACAGATTACAGAATGCATCCAGATGTGCTTCGGAAACTAGTACTAGTCTTCGAGGGAACGATCAAAGCGTAGACAGTTTAAGACATTACTCGCATAGAGAAATGTCCGCATGGTGCTTATTGTGTTCAATGCCGATGCAATATCTGTGTTTCATCAACACTCTGAGGGTCCACAGATTACAGAATGCATCCAGATGTGCTTCGGAAACTACTCTATTCTTCCAGGGAACGATCAAAGCGTAGACAGTTTAAGACATTACTCCAATGGAGAAAAGTCCGCATGGTGCTTATTTTGTTCAATGGCGATTCAATTTCTGTGTTTCATCACACTGTGAAGGTCCACAGATTACAGAATGCATCCAAATGTGCTTCGGAAGCTACTACTAGTCTTCCAGGGAACGATCAAAGCGTAGACAGTTTAAGACATTACACCCATGGAAAAAAGTCCGCATGGTGCTTATTGTGTTCAATGCCGATGCAGTTTATGTGTTTCATCAACACTCTGAACGTCCACAGATTACAGAATACCTCCAGATGTGCTTCGGAAACTACTACTAGTCTTCCAGGGAACGATCAAAGCGTTGACAGTTTGAGACATTACTCCCATAGAGAAAAGTCCACATGGTGCTTATTGTGTTCAATGCCGATGAATTGTTGTGTTTCATTAACACTCTGTAGGTCCACAGATTGCAGAATGCATCCAGATGTGCTTCTTAAACTACTACTAGTCTTCCAGTGAACGATCAAAGTGTAGACAGTTTAAAACATTACTCTCATGGAGAAAGTCCCATGGTGCTTATTGTGTTCAATGCCGATGCAATGTCTTTGTTTCATCAACACTCTGAACTTCCACAGACTACAGAATGCCTCAAGATGTGCTTCGGTAACTACCATTAGTCTTCCAGTAAACGATCAAAGCATAGACAGTTTAAGACATTACTACCATGGAGAAAAGCCCGCATGGTGCTTATTGTGTTCAATGCCGATGCAATTTTTTTGTTTCATCAATACTCTGAAGGTCCACAGATTACAGAATGCCTCCAGATGTGCTTCGGAAACTATTACTATTCTTCCAGGGAACGATCAAAGCGTAGACAGTTTGAGACATTACTCCCATGGAGAAAAGTCCGCATGGTGCTTATTGAGTTCAATGCCGATGAAATTTTTGTGTTTCATCAACACTCTAAAGGTCCACAGATTACAGAATGCATCCAGATGTGCTTCGGAAACTACTACTAGTCTTCCAGTGAACGATCAAAGCGTAGACAGTTTAAGACATTACTCCCATGGAGAAAAGTCCGCATGGTGTATATTGTGTTCTATGCCGATTCAATATCTGTGTTTCATCACACTCTGAAAGTCCACAGATTACAGAATGCCTCCAGATGTGCTTCGGAAACTACTACAATTCTTCCAGGGAACGATCAAAGCGTAGACAGTTTGAGACATTACTACCATGGAGAAAAGCCCGCATAGTGGTTATTGTGTTCAATGCCGATGCATTTTTTGTGTTTCATCAACACTCTGAAGGTCCACAGATTACACAATGCCTCCAGATGTGCTTCGGAAACTACTACAATTCTTCCAGGGAACGATCAAAGCGTAGACAGTTTAAGACATTACTCCAATGGAGAAAAGTCCGCATGGTGCTTATTGTGTTCAATGCCGATTCAATTTCTGTGTTTCATCAACACTCTGAAGGTCCACAGATTACAGAATGCCTCCAGATGTGCTTCGGAAACTACTACTAGTCTTCCAGTGTACAATCAAATTGTAGACAGTTTAAGACATTACTCCCATGGAGAAAAGTCCGCATAGAGCTTATTGTGTTTAGTGCCGATGAATTTTTGTGTTTCATTATCACTCTGAAGGTCCACAGATTACAGAATGCATCCAGATGTGCTTCGGAAACTACTACTAGTCTTCCAGTGAACGATCAAAGTGTAGACAGTTTAAAACATTACTCCCATGGAGGAAAGTCCCATGGTGCTTATTGTGTTCAATGCCGATGCAATTTCTTTGTTTCATCAACACTCTGAAGGTCCACAGATTACAGAATGCCTCCAGATGTGCTTCGGAAACTAATACTAGTCTTCCAGTAAACGATCAAAGCATAGACAGTTTAAGACATTACTCCCATGGAGAAAAGTCCACATGGTGCTTGTTGTGTTCAATGCCGATGCAATTTCTGTGTTTCATCAACACTCTGAAGGTCCACAGATTACAGAATGCATCCAGATGTGCTTCGGAAACTACTACTAGGCTTCCAGGGAACGATCAATGCGTAGACAGTTTAAGACATTATTACCATGGAGAAAAGTCCGCATGGTGCTTATTGTGTTCAATGCCGATGCAATTGCAATGTTTCATCAACACTCTGAAGGTCCACAGATTACAGAATGCCTCCAGATGTGCTTCGGAAACTACTACTAGTCTTCCAGTAAACGATCAAAGCATAGACAGTTTAAGACATTACTCCCATGGAGAAAAGTCCACATGGTGCTTGTTGTGTTCAATGCCCATGCAATTTCTGTGTTTCATCAACACTGAAGGTCCACAGATTACAGAATGCCTCCAGATGTGCTTCGGAAACTACTACTAGTCTTCCAGTGTACGATCAAAGCGTAGACAGTTTAAGACATTACTACCATGGAGAAAAGCCCGCATGGTGGTTATTGTGTTCAATGCCGATGCAATTTTTGTGTTTCATCAACACTCTGAAGGTCCACAGATTACAGAATGCCTCCAGATGTGCTTCGGAAACTACTACAATTCTTCCAGGGAACGATCAAAGCGTAGACAGTTTGAGACATTACTACCATGGAGAAAAGCCCGCATGGTGGTTATTGTGTTCAATGCCGATGCATTTTTTGTGTTTCATCAACACTCTGAAGGTCCACAGATTACACAATGCCTCCAGATGTGCTTCGGAAACTACTACAATTCTTCCAGGGAACGATCAAAGCGTAGACAGTTTAAGACATTACTCCAATGGAGAAAAGTCCGCATGGTGCTTATTGTGTTCAATGCCGATTCAATTTCTGTGTTTCATCAACACTCTGAAGGTCCACAGATTACAGAATGCCTCCAGATGTGCTTCGGAAACTACTACTAGTCTTCCAGTGTACAATCAAATTGTAGACAGTTTAAGACATTACTCCCATGGAGAAAAGTCCGCATAGAGCTTATTGTGTTTAGTGCCGATGAATTTTTGTGTTTCATTATCACTCTGAAGGTCCACAGATTACAGAATGCATCCAGATGTGCTTCGGAAACTACTACTAGTCTTCCAGTGAACGATCAAAGTGTAGACAGTTTAAAACATTACTCCCATGGAGGAAAGTCCCATGGTGCTTATTGTGTTCAATGCCGATGCAATTTCTTTGTTTCATCAACACTCTGAAGGTCCACAGATTACAGAATGCCTCCAGATGTGCTTCGGAAACTAATACTAGTCTTCCAGTAAACGATCAAAGCATAGACAGTTTAAGACATTACTCCCATGGAGAAAAGTCCACATGGTGCTTGTTGTGTTCAATGCCGATGCAATTTCTGTGTTTCATCAACACTCTGAAGGTCCACAGATTACAGAATGCCTCCAGATGTGCTTCGGAAGCTACTACTACTCTTCCAGTGTACGATCAAAGCGTAGACAGTTTAAGACATTACTACCATGGAGAAAATTCCGCATGGTGCTTATTGAGTTCAATGCCGATGCAATTTTTGTGTTTCATCAACACTCTGAAGGTCCACAGATTACAGAATGCCTCCAGATGTACTTCGGAAACTACTACTAGTCTTCCAGTGTACAATCAAAGTGTAGACAGTTTAAGACATTACTCCCATGGAGAAAAGTCCGCATAGTGCTTATTGTGTTCAATGCCGATGCAGTTTTTGTGTTTCATGCACACTCTGAACGTCCACAGATTACAGAATACCTCCAGATGTGCTTCGGAAACTACTACTAGTCTTCCAGGGAACGATCAAAGCGTTGACAGTTTGAGACATTACTTCCATGGAGGAAAGTCCGCATGGTGCTTATTGTGTTCAATGCCGATGCAATTTCTTTGTTTCATCAACACTTACAAGGTCCACAGATTACAGAATGCCTCCAGATGTGCTTCGGAAACTACTACTAGTCTTCCAGTAAACGATCAAAGCATAGACAGTTTAGGACATTACTCCCATGGAGAAAAGTCCACATGGTGCTTGTTGTGTTCAATGCCGATGCAATTACTGTGTTTCATCAACACTCTGAAGGTCCACAGATTACAGAATGCCTCCAGATGTGTTTCGGAAGCTACTACTACTCTTCCAGTGTACAATCAAAGCGTAGACAGTTTAAGACATTACTACCATGGAGAAAAGTCCGCATGGTGCTTATTGAGTTCAATGCCGATGCAATTTTTGTGTTTCATCAACACTCTGAAGGTCCACAGATTACTGAATGCATCCAGATGTGCTTAGGAAACTACTACTAGTCTTCCAGTGAACGATCAAAGCGTAGACAGTTTAAGACATTACTCTCATGGAGAAAAGTCCGCATGGTGCTTATTGTGTTCAATGCCGATTCAATTTCTGTGTTTCATCACACTCTGAAAGTCCACAGATTTCAGAATGCATCCAGATGTGCTTCGGAAACTACTACTATTCTTCCAGGGAACGATCAAAGCGTAGACAGTTTAAGACATTACTCCACATGAGAAAAGTCCGCATGGTGCTTATTGTGTTCCATGCCGATTCAATTTCTGTGTTTCATCACACTGTGAAGGTCCACAGATTACAGAATGCATCCAAATGTGCTTCGGAAACTACTACTAGTCTTCCAGGGAACGATCAAAGCGTAGACAGATTAAGACATTACACTCATGAAGAAAAGTCCGCATGGTGCTTATTGTGTTCAATGCCGATGCAATTTCTTTGTTTCATTAACACTCTGAAGGTCCACAGATTGCAGAATGCCTCCAGATGTGCTTCGGAAACTACTACTATTCTTCCAGGGAACGATCAAAGCGTAGACAGTTAGAGACATTACTCCCATGGAGAAAAGTCCGCATGGTGCTTATTGAGTTCAATGCCGATGCTTTTTTTCTGTTTAATCAACACTCTGAATGTCCACAGATTACAGAATGCATCCAGATGTGCTTCGGAAACTACTACTAGTCTTCCAGTGAACGATCAAAGCGTAGACAGTTTAAGACATTACTCCCATTGAGAAAAGTCCGCATGGTGCTTATTGTGTTCAATGCCGATTCAAATTCTGTGTTTCATCACACTCTGAAAGTCCACAGATTACAGAATGCATCCAGATGTGCTTCGGAAACTACTACTATTCTTCCAGGGAACGATCAAAGCGTAGACAGTTTAAGACATTACTCCCATGGAGAAAAGTCCGCATGGTGCTTATTGTGTTCAATGCCGATGCAATTTCTGTGTTTCATCAACACTCTGAAGGTCCACAGATTACAGAATGCATCCAGATGTGCTTCGGAAACTACTACTAGGCTTCCAGGGAACGATCAATGCGTAGACAGTTTAAGACATTATTACCATGGAGAAAAGTCCGCATGGTGCTTATTGTGTTCAATGCCGATGCAATTGCAATGTTTCATCAACACTCTGAAGGTCCACAGATTACAGAATGCCTCCAGATGTGTTTCGGAAACTACTACCAGTCTTCCAGTAAACGATCAAAGCATAGACAGTTTAAGACATTAATCCCATGGAGAAAAGTCCACATGGTGCTTGTTGTGTTCAATGCCCATGCAATTTGTGTGTTTCATCAACACTGAAGGTCCACAGATTACAGAATGCCTCCAGATGTGCTTCGGAAACTACTACTAGTCTTCCAGTGTACGATCAAAGCGTAGACAGTTTAAGACATTACTACCATGGAGAAATGCCCGCATGGTGGTTATTGTGTTCAATGCCGATGCAATTTTTGTGTTTCATCAACACTCTGAAGGTCCACAGATTACAGAATGCCTCCAGATGTGCTTCGTAAACTACTACAATTCTTCCAGGGAACGATCAAAGCGTAGACAGTTTGAGACATTACTACCATGGAGAAAAGCCCGCATGGTGGTTATTGTGTTCAATGCCGATGCATTTTTTGTGTTTCATCAACACTCTGAAGGTCCACAGATTACACAATGCCTCCAGATGTGCTTCGGAAACTACTACAATTCTTCCAGGGAACGATCAAAGCGTAGACAGTTTAAGACATTACTCCAATGGAGAAAAGTCCGCATGGTGCTTATTGTGTTCAATGCCGATTCAATTTCTGTGTTTCATCAACACTCTGAAGGTCCACAGATTACAGAATGCCTCCAGATGTGCTTCGGAAACTAATACTAGTCTTCCAGTAAACGATCAAAGCATAGACAGTTTAAGACATTACTCCCATGGAGAAAAGTCCACATGGTGCTTGTTGTGTTCAATGCCGATGCAATTTCTGTGTTTCATCAACACTCTGAAGGTCCACAGATTACAGAATGCCTCCAGATGTGCTTCGGAAGCTACTACTACTCTTCCAGTGTACGATCAAAGCGTAGACAGTTTAAGACATTACTACCATGGAGAAAATTCCGCATGGTGCTTATTGAGTTCAATGCCGATGCAATTTTTGTGTTTCATCAACACTCTGAAGGTCCACAGATTACAGAATGCCTCCAGATGTACTTCGGAAACTACTACTAGTCTTCCAGTGTACAATCAAAGTGTAGACAGTTTAAGACATTACTCCCATGGAGAAAAGTCCGCATAGTGCTTATTGTGTTCAATGCCGATGCAGTTTTTGTGTTTCATGCACACTCTGAACGTCCACAGATTACAGAATACCTCCAGATGTGCTTCGGAAACTACTACTAGTCTTCCAGGGAACGATCAAAGCGTTGACAGTTTGAGACATTACTTCCATGGAGGAAAGTCCGCATGGTGCTTATTGTGTTCAATGCCGATTCAAATTCTGTGTTTCATCACACTCTGAAAGTCCACAGATTACAGAATGCATCCAGATGTGCTTCGGAAACTACTACTATTCTTCCAGGGAACGATCAAAGCGTAGACAGTTTAAGACATTACTCCCATGGAGAAAAGTCCGCATGGTGCTTATTGTGTTCAATGCCGATGCAATTTCTGTGTTTCATCAACACTCTGAAGGTCCACAGATTACAGAATGCATCCAGATGTGCTTCGGAAACTACTACTAGGCTTCCAGGGAACGATCAATGCGTAGACAGTTTAAGACATTATTACCATGGAGAAAAGTCCGCATGGTGCTTATTGTGTTCAATGCCGATGCAATTGCAATGTTTCATCAACACTCTGAAGGTCCACAGATTACAGAATGCCTCCAGATGTGTTTCAGAAACTACTACCAGTCTTCCAGTAAACGATCAAAGCATAGACAGTTTAAGACATTACTCCCATGGAGAAAAGTCCACATGGTGCTTGTTGTGTTCAATGCCCATGCAATTTGTGTGTTTCATCAACACTGAAGGTCCACAGATTACAGAATGCCTCCAGATGTGCTTCGGAAACTACTACTAGTCTTCCAGTGTACGATCAAAGCGTAGACAGTTTAAGACATTACTACCATGGAGAAATGCCCGCATGGTGGTTATTGTGTTCAATGCCGATGCAATTTTTGTGTTTCATCAACACTCTGAAGGTCCACAGATTACAGAATGCCTCCAGATGTGCTTCGGAAACTACTACAATTCTTCCAGGGAACGATCAAAGCGTAGACAGTTTGAGACATTACTACCATGGAGAAAAGCCCGCATGGTGGTTATTGTGTTCAATGCCGATGCATTTTTTGTGTTTCATCAACACTCTGAAGGTCCACAGATTACACAATGCCTCCAGATGTGCTTCGGAAACTACTACAATTCTTCCAGGGAACGATCAAAGCGTAGACAGTTTAAGACATTACTCCAATGGAGAAAAGTCCGCATGGTGCTTATTGTGTTCAATGCCGATTCAATTTCTGTGTTTCATCAACACTCTGAAGGTCCACAGATTACAGAATGCCTCCAGATGTGCTTCGGAAACTACTACTAGTCTTCCAGTGTACAATCAAATTGTAGACAGTTTAAGACATTACTCCCATGGAGAAAAGTCCGCATAGAGCTTATTGTGTTTAGTGCCGATGAATTTTTGTGTTTCATTATCACTCTGAAGGTCCACAGATTACAGAATGCATCCAGATGTGCTTCGGAAACTACTACTAGTCTTCCAGTGAACGATCAATGTGTAGACAGTTTAAAACATTACTCCCATGGAGGAAAGTCCCATGGTGCTTATTGTGTTCAATGCCGATGCAATTTCTTTGTTTCATCAACACTCTGAAGGTCCACAGATTACAGAATGCCTCCAGATGTGCTTCGGAAACTAATACTAGTCTTCCAGTAAACGATCAAAGCATAGACAGTTTAAGACATTACTCCCATGGAGAAAAGTCCACATGGTGCTTGTTGTGTTCAATGCCGATGCAATTTCTGTGTTTCATCAACACTCTGAAGGTCCACAGATTACAGAATGCCTCCAGATGTGCTTCGGAAGCTACTACTACTCTTCCAGTGTACGATCAAAGCGTAGACAGTTTAAGACATTACTCCCATGGAGAAAATTCCGCATGGTGCTTATTGAGTTCAATGCCGATGCAATTTTTGTGTTTCATCAACACTCTGAAGGTCCACAGATTACAGAATGCCTCCAGATGTACTTCGGAAACTACTACTAGTCTTCCAGTGTACAATCAAAGTGTAGACAGTTTAAGACATTACTCCCATGGAGAAAAGTCCGCATAGTGCTTATTGTGTTCAATGCCGATGCAGTTTTTGTGTTTCATGCACACTCTGAACGTCCACAGATTACAGAATACCTCCAGATGTGCTTCGGAAACTACTACTAGTCTTCCAGGGAACGATCAAAGCGTTGACAGTTTGAGACATTACTTCCATGGAGGAAAGTCCGCATGGTGCTTATTGTGTTCAATGCCGATGCAATTTCTTTGTTTCATCAAAACTTACAAGGTCCACAGATTACAGAATGCCTCCAGATGTGCTTCGGAAACTACTACTAGTCTTCCAGTAAACGATCAAAGCATAGACAGTTTAAGACATTAATCCCATGGAGAAAAGTCCACATGGTGCTTGTTGTGTTCAATGCCGATGCAATTACTGTGTTTCATCAACACTCTGAAGGTCCACAGATTACAGAATGCCTCCAGATGTGTTTCGGAAGCTACTACTACTCTTCCAGTGTACAATCAAAGCGTAGACAGTTTAAGACATTACTACCATGGAGAAAAGTCCGCATGGTGCTTATTGAGTTCAATGCCGATGCAATTTTTGTGTTTCATCAACACTCTGAAGGTCCACAGATTACTGAATGCATCCAGATGTGCTTAGGAAACTACTACTAGTCTTCCAGTGAACGATCAAAGCGTAGACAGTTTAAGACATTACTCTCATGGAGAAAAGTCCGCATGGTGCTTATTGTGTTCAATGCCGATTCAATTTCTGTGTTTCATCACACTCTGAAAGTCCACAGATTTCAGAATGCATCCAGATGTGCTTCGGAAACTACTACTATTCTTCCAGGGAACGATCAAAGCGTAGACAGTTTAAGACATTACTCCAAATGAGAAAAGTCCGCATGGTGCTTATTGTGTTCCATGCCGATTCAATTTCTGTGTTTCATCACACTGTGAAGGTCCACAGATTACAGAATGCATCCAAATGTGCTTCGGAAACTACTACTAGTCTTCCAGGGAACGATCAAAGCGTAGACAGATTAAGACATTACACTCATGAAGAAAAGTCCGCATGGTGCTTATTGTGTTCAATGCCGATGCAATTTCTTTGTTTCATTAACACTCTGAAGGTCCACAGATTGCAGAATGCCTCCAGATGTGCTTCGGAAACTACTACTAGTCTTCCAGTGTACAATCAAAGTGTAGACAGTTTAAGACATTACTCCCATGGAGAAAAGTCTGCATAGTGCTTATTGTGTTCAATGCCGATGCAGTTTTTTTGTTTCATCAACACTCTGAACGTCCACAGATTACAGAATACCTCCAGATGTGCTTCGGAAACTACTACTAGTCTTCCAGGGAACGATCAAAGCGTTGACAGTTTGAGACATTACTTCCATGGAGGAAAGTCCGCATGGTGCTTATTGTGTTCAATGCCGATGCAATTTTTGTGTTTCATCAACACTCTGAAGGTCCACAGATTACAGAATGCATCCAGATATGCTTCGGAAACTACTACTAGTCTTCCAGTGAACGATCAAAGCGTAGACAGTTTAAGACATTACTACCATGGTGAAAAGTCAGCATGGTGCTTATTGTGTTCAATGCAGATGAAATTTCTATGTGTCATCAACACTCTGAAGGTCCACAGATTACAGAATGCCTTCAGATGTGCTTCGGAAACTACTACTAGTCTTCCAGTAAACGATCAAAGTATAGACAGTTAAAGGCATTACTCCCATGGAGAAAACTCCACATGGTGCTTGTTGTGTTCAATGCCGATGCAATTTCTGTGTTTCATCAACACTCTGAAGGTCCACAGATAACAGAATGCCTCCAGATGTGCATCGGAAACTACTACTAGTCTTCCAGTGTACGATCAAAGCGTACACAGTTTAAGACATTACTCCCACGGAGAAATGTCCGCATGGTGCTTATTGTGTTCAATGCCGATGCAATTTCTGTGTTTCATCAACACTCTGAAGGTCCACAGATTACAGAATGCATCCAGATGTGCTTCGGAAACTACTACTATTCTTCCAGGGAACGATCAAAGCGTAGACAGTTTAAGACATTACTCCAATGGAGAAAAGTCCGCATGGTGCTTATTATGTTCAATGCCGATTCAATTTCTGTGTTTCATCACACTGTGAAGGTCCACAGATTACAGAATCCATCCAAATGTGCTTCGGAAGCTACTACTAGTCTTCCAGGGAACGATCAAAGCGTAGACAGTTTAAGACATTACACCCATGGAGAAAAGTCCGCATGGTGCTTATTGTGTTCAATGCCGATGCAATTTCTTTGTTTCATCAACACTCTGAAGGACCACAGATTACAGAATGCCTCCAGATGTGCTTCGGAAACTACTACTAGTCTTCCAGTGTACAATCAAAGTGTAGACAGTTTAAGACATTACTCCCATGGGGAAAAGTCCGCATGGTGCTTATTGTGTTCAATGCCGATGCAATTTCTGTGTTTCATCAACACTCTGAAGGTCCACAGATTACAGAATGCATCCAGATGTGCTTCGGAAACTAGTACTAGTCTTCGAGGGAACGATCAAAGCGTAGACAGTTTAAGACATTACTCGCATAGAGAAATGTCCGCATGGTGCTTATTGTGTTCAATGCCGATGCAATATCTGTGTTTCATCAACACTCTGAAGGTCCACAGATTACAGAATGCATCCAGATGTGCTTCAGAAACTACTAATAGTCTTCCAGGGAACGATCATAGCGTAGACAGTTTAAGACATTACTCCAATGGAGAAAAGTCCGCATGGTGCTTATTTTGTTCAATGGCGATTCAATTTCTGTGTTTCATCACACTCTGAAGGTCCACAGATTACAGAATGCATCCCAATGTGCTTCGGAAGCTACTACTAGTCTTCCAGGGAACGATCAAAGCGTAGACAGTTTAAGACATTACACCCATGGAAAAAAGTCCGCATGGTGCTTATTGTGCTCAATGCCGATGCAGTTTTTGTGTTTCATCAACACTCTGAACGTCCACAGATTACAGAATACCTCCAGATGTGCTTCGGAAACTACTACTAGTCTTCCAGGGAACGATCAAAGCGTTGACAGTTTGAGACATTACTCCCATAGAGAAAAGTCCACATGGTGCTTATTGTGTTCAATGCCGATGAATTGTTGTGTTTCATTAACACTCTGTAGGTCCACAGATTGCAGAATGCATCCAGATGTGCTTCTTAAACTACTACTAGTCTTCCAGTGAACGATCAAGGTGTTGACAGTTTAAAACATTACTCTCATGGAGAAAGTCCCATGGTGCTTATTGTGTTCAATGCCGATGCAATTTCTTTGTTTCATCAACACTCTGAACTTCCACAGACTACAGAATGCCTCCAGATGTGCTTCGGAAACTACCATTAGTCTTCCAGTAAACGAACAAAGCATAGACAGTTTAAGACATTACTACCATGGAGAAAAGCTCGCATGGTGCTTATTGTGTTCAATGCCGATGCAATTTTTTTGTTTCATCAATACTCTGAAGGTCCACAGATTACAGAATGCCTCCAGATGTGCTTCGGAAACAATTACTATTCTTCCAGGGAACGATCAAAGCGTAGACAGTTTGAGACATTACTCCCATGGAGAAAAGTCCGCATGGTGCTTATTGAGTTCAATGCCGATGCAATTTTTGTGTTTCATCAACACTCTAAACGTCCACAGATTACAGGATGCATCCAGATGTGCTTCGGAAACTACTACTAGTCTTCCAGTGAACGATCAAAGCGTAGACAGTTTAAGACATTACTCCCATGGAGAAAAGTCCGCATGGTGTATATTGTGTTCTATGCCGATTCAATATCTGTGTTTCATCACACTCTGAAAGTCCACAGATTACAGAATGCATCCAGATGTGCTTCGGAAACTACTACTATTCTTCCAGGGAACGATCAAAGCGTAGACAGTTTAAGACATTACTCCCATGGAGAAGAGTCCGCATGGTGCTTATTGTGTTCAATGCCGATGCAGTTTTACTGTTTCATCAACACTCTGAACGTCCACAGATTACAGTATACCTTCAGATGTGCTTCGGAAACTACTACTAGTCTTCCAGGGAACGATCAAAGCGTTGACAGTTTGAGACATTACTCCCATGGAGAAAAGTCCGCATGGTGCTTATTGTGTTCAATGCCGATGCAATTTCTGTGTTTCATTAACACTCTGAAGGTCCACAGATTACAGAATGCCTCCAGATGTGCTTCGGAAACTACTACTAGTCTTCCAGGGAACGATCAAATCGTAGACAGTTTAAGACACTACTACCATGGAGAAAAGTCAGCATGGTGCTTATTGTGTTCATGCCGATGCAATTTTTGTGTTTCATCAACACTCTAAAGGTCCACAGATTACAGAATGCCTCCAGATGTGCTTCGGAAACTACTACTATTCTTCCAGGGAACGATCAAAGCGTAGACAGTTAGAGACATTACTCCCATGGAGAAAAGTCCGCATGGTGCTTATTGAGTTCAATGCCGATGCTTTTTTTCTGTTTAATCAACACTCTGAATGTCCACAGATTACAGAATGCATCCAGATGTGCTTCGGAAACTACTACTAGGCTTCCACTGAACGATCAATGCGTAGACAGTTTAAGACATTATTACCATGGAGAAAAGTCCGCATGGTGCTTATTGTGTTCAATGCCGATGCAATTGCAATGTTTCATCAACACTCTGAAGGTCCACAGATTACAGAATGCCTCCAGATGTGCTTCGGAAACTACTACTAGTCTTCCAGTAAACGATCAAAGCATAGACAGTTTAAGACATTACTCCCATGGAGAAAAGTCCACATGGTGCTTGTTGTGTTCAATGCCCATGCAATTTCTGTGTTTCATCAACACTGAAGGTCCACAGATTACAGAATGCCTCCAGATGTGCTTCGGAAACTACTACTAGTCTTCCAGTGTACGATCAAAGCGTAGACAGTTTAAGACATTACTACCATGGAGAAAAGCCCGCATTGTGGTTATTGTGTTCAATGCCGATGCAATTTTTGTGTTTCATCAACACTCTGAAGGTCCACAGATTACAGAATGCCTCCAGACGTGCTTCGGAAACTACTACAATTCTTCCAGGAACGATCAAAGCGTAGACAGTTTGAGACATTACTCCCATAGAGAAAAGTCCGCATGGTGCTTATTGAGTTCAATGCCGATGCTATTTTTGTGTTTCATCAACACTCTGAAGGTCCACAGATTACAGAATGCATCCAGATGTGCTTCGGAAACTACTACTAGTCTTCCAGTGAACGATCAAAGCGTAGACAGTTTAAGACATTACTCCCATGGAGAAAAGTCCGCATGGTGCTTATTGTGTTCAATGCCGATTCAATTTCTGTGTTTCATCACACTCTGAAAGCCCACAGATTACCGAATGCATCCAGATGTGCTTCGGAAACTACTACTATTCTTCCAGGGAACGATCAAAGCGTAGACAGTTTAAGACATTACTCCCATGGAGAAAAGTCCGCATGGTGCTTATTGTGTTCAATGCCGATGCAATTTTTGTGTTTTATCAACACTCTGAAGGTCCACAGATTACAGAATGCATCCAGATGTGCTTCGGAAACTACCACTAGTCTTCGAGGGATCGATCAAAGCGTAGACAGTTTAAGACATTACTCCCATAGAGAAATGTCCGCATGGTGCTTATTGTGTTCAATGCCGATGCAATTTCTGTGTTTTATCAACACTCTGAAGGTCCACAGATTACAGAATGCATCCGGATGTGCTTCGGAAACTTCTACTATTCTTCCAGGGAACGAACAAAGCGTAGACAGTTTAAGACATTACTCCAATGGAGAAAAGTCCGCATGGTGCTTATTGTGTTCAATGCCGATGCAATTTCTGTGTTTCATCAACACTCTGAAGGTCCACAGATTACAGAATGCATCCAGATGTGCTTCGGAAACTACTACTAGTCTTCGAGGGATCGGTCAAAGCGTAGACAGTTTAAGACATTACTCCCATAGAGAAATGTCCGCATGGTGCTTATTGTGTTCAATGCCGATGCAATTTCTGTGTTTCATCAACACTCTGAAGGTCCACAGATTACAGAATGCATCCAGATGTGTTTCGGAAACTACTACTATTCTTCCAGGGAACGATCAAAGCGTAGACAGTTTAAGACATTACTCCAATGGAGAATAGTCCGCATGGTGCTTATTTTGTTCAATGCCGATTCAATTTCTGTGTTTCATCACACTGTGAAGTTCCACAGATTACAGAATGCATCCAAATGTGCTTCGGAAGCTACTACTAGTCTTCCAGGGGACGATCAAAGCGTAGACAGTTTAAGACATTACACCCATGGAGAAAAGCCCGCATGGTGCTTATTGTGTTCAATGCCGATGCAGTTTTTGTGTTTCATCAACACTCTGAAGGTCCACAGATTACAGAATGCATCCAGATGTGCTTCGGAAACTACCACTAGTCTTCGAGGGATCGATCAAAGCGTAGACAGTTTAAGACATTACTCCCATAGAGAAATGTCCGCATGGTGCTTATTGTGTTCAATGCCGATGCAATTTCTGTGTTTCATCAACACTCTGAAGGTCCACAGATTACAGAATGCATCCAGATGTGCTTCGGAAACTACTACTAGTCTTCCAGTAAACGATCAAAGCATAGACAGTTTAAGACATTACTCCCATGGAGAAAAGTCCACATGGTGCTTGTTGTGTTCAATGCCCATGCAATTTCTGTGTTTCATCAACACTGAAGGTCCACAGATTACAGAATGCCTCCAGATGTGCTTCGGAAACTACTACTAGTCTTCCAGTGTACGATCAAAGCGTAGACAGTTTAAGACATTACTACCATGGAGAAAAGCCCGCATTGTGGTTATTGTGTTCAATGCCGATGCAATTTTTGTGTTTCATCAACACTCTGAAGGTCCACAGATTACAGAATGCCTCCAGACGTGCTTCGGAAACTACTACAATTCTTCCAGGAACGATCAAAGCGTAGACAGTTTGAGACATTACTCCCATAGAGAAAAGTCCGCATGGTGCTTATTGAGTTCAATGCCGATGCTATTTTTGTGTTTCAACAACACTCTGAAGGTCCACAGATTACAGAATGCATCCAGATGTGCTTCGGAAACTACTACTAGTCTTCCAGTGAACGATCAAAGCGTAGACAGTTTAAGACATTACTCCCATGGAGAAAAGTCCGCATGGTGCTTATTGTGTTCAATGCCGATTCAATTTCTGTGTTTCATCACACTCTGAAAGCCCACAGATTACCGAATGCATCCAGATGTGCTTCGGAAACTACTACTATTCTTCCAGGGAACGATCAAAGCGTAGACAGTTTAAGACATTACTCCCATGGAGAAAAGTCCGCATGGTGCTTATTGTGTTCAATGCCGATGCAATTTTTGTGTTTTATCAACACTCTGAAGGTCCACAGATTACAGAATGCATCCAGATGTGCTTCGGAAACTACCACTAGTCTTCGAGGGATCGATCAAAGCGTAGACAGTTTAAGACATTACTCCCATAGAGAAATGTCCGCATGGTGCTTATTGTGTTCAATGCCGATGCAATTTCTGTGTTTTATCAACACTCTGAAGGTCCACAGATTACAGAATGCATCCGGATGTGCTTCGGAAACTTCTACTATTCTTCCAGGGAACGAACAAAGCGTAGACAGTTTAAGACATTACTCCAATGGAGAAAAGTCCGCATGGTGCTTATTGTGTTCAATGCCGATGCAATTTCTGTGTTTCATCAACACTCTGAAGGTCCACAGATTACAGAATGCATCCAGATGTGCTTCGGAAACTACTACTAGTCTTCGAGGGATCGATCAAAGCGTAGACAGTTTAAGACATTACTCCCATAGAGAAATGTCCGCATGGTGCTTATTGTGTTCAATGCCGATGCAATTTCTGTGTTTCATCAACACTCTGAAGGTCCACAGATTACAGAATGCATCCAGATGTGTTTCGGAAACTACTACTATTCTTCCAGGGAACGATCAAAGCGTAGACAGTTTAAGACATTACTCCAATGGAGAAAAGTCCGCATGGTGCTTATTTTGTTCAATGCCGATTCAATTTCTGTGTTTCATCACACTGTGAAGTTCCACAGATTACAGAATGCATCCAAATGTGCTTCGGAAGCTACTACTAGTCTTCCAGGGGACGATCAAAGCGTAGACAGTTTAAGACATTACACCCATGGAGAAAAGCCCGCATGGTGCTTATTGTGTTCAATGCCGATGCAGTTTTTGTGTTTCATCAACACTCTGAACGTCCACAGATTACAGAATACCTCCAGATGTGCTTCGGAAACTACTACTAGTATTCCAGGGAACGATCAAAGCGTTGACAGTTTGAGACATTACTCCCAAAGAGAAAAGTCCGCATGGTGCTTATTGTGTTCAATGCCGATGAATTGTTGTGTTTCATTAACACTCTGTAGGTCCACAGATTACAGAATGCATCCAGATGTGCTTCTTAAACTACTACTAGTCTTCCAGTGAACGATCAAAGTGTAGACAGTTTAAAACATTACTCTCATGGAGAAAGTCCCATGGTGCTTATTGTGTTCAATGCCGATGCAATTTCTTTGTTTCATCAACACTCTGAACTTCCACAGAATACAGAATGCCTCCAGATGTGCTTCGGAAACTACCATTAGTCTTCCAGTAAACGATCAAAGCATAGACAGTTTAAGACATTACTACCATGGAGAAAAGCCCGCATGGTGCTTATAGTGTTCAATGCCGATGCAATTTTTGTGTTTCATCAACACTCTGAAGGTCCACAGATTACAGAATGCCTCCAGATGTGCTTCGGAAACTACTACTATTCTTCCAGGGAACGATCAAAGCGTAGACAGTTAGAGACATTACTCCCATGGAGAAAAGTCCGCATGGTGCTTATTGAGTTCAATGCCGATGCTTTTTTTCTGTTTAATCAACATTCTGAATGTCCACAGATTACAGAATGCATCCAGATGTGCTTCGGAAACTACTACTAGTCTTCCAGTGAACGATCAAAGCGTAGACAGTTTAAGACATTACTCCCATTGAGAAAAGTCAACATGGTGCTTATTGTGTTCAATGCCGATTCAAATTCTGTGTTTCATCACACTCTGAAAGTCCACAGATTACAGAATGCATCCAGATGTGCTTCGGAAACTACTACTATTCTTCCAGGGAACGATCAAAGCGTAGACAGTTTAAGACATTACTCCCATGGAGAAAAGTCCGCATGGTGCTTATTGTGTTCAATGCCGATGCAATTTCTGTGTTTCATCAACACTCTGAAGGTCCACAGATTACAGAATGCATCCAGATGTGCTTCGGAAACTACTACTAGGCTTCCAGGGAACGATCAAAGCGTAGACAGTTTAAGACATTATTACCATGGAGAAAAGTCCGCATGGTGCTTATTGTGTTCAATGCCGATGCAATTTCTGTGTTTCATCAACACTCTGAAGGTCCACAGATTACAGAATGCATCCAGATGTGCTTCGGAAACTTCTACTATTCTTCCAGGGAACGAACAAAGCGTAGACAGTTTAAGACATTACTCCAATGGAGAAAAGTCCGCATGGTGCTTATTGTGTTCAATGCCGATGCAATTTCTGTGTTTCATCAACACTCTGAAGGTCCACAGATTACAGAATGCATCCAGATGTGCTTCGGAAACTACCACTAGTCTTCGAGGGATCGATCAAAGCGTAGACAGTTTAAGACATTACTCCCATAGAGAAATGTCCGCATGGTGCTTATTGTGTTCAATGCCGATGCAATTTCTGTGTTTCATCAACACTCTGAAGGTCCACAGATTACAGAATGCATCCAGATGTGCTTCGGAAACTACTACTATTCTTCCAGGGAACGATCAAAGCGTAGACAGTTTAAGACATTACTCCAATGGAGAAAAGTCCGCATGGTGCTTATTTTGTTCAATGCCGATTCAATTTCTGTGTTTCATCACACTGTGAAGTTCCACAGATTACAGAATGCATCCAAATGTGCTTCGGAAGCTACTACTAGTCTTCCAGGGGACGATCAAAGCGTAGACAGTTTAAGACATTACACCCATGGAGAAAAGCAAGCATGGTGCTTATTGTGTTCAATGCCGATGCAGTTTTTGTGTTTCATCAACACTCTGAACGTCCACAGATTACAGAATACCTCCAGATGTGCTTCGGAAACTACTACTAGTATTCCAGGGAACGATCAAAGCGTTGACAGTTTGAGACATTACTCCCATAGAGAAAAGTCCGCATGGTGCTTATTGTGTTCAATGCCGATGAATTGTTGTGTTTCATTAACACTCTGTAGGTCCACAGATTACAGAATGCATCCAGGTGTGCTTCTTAAACTACTACTAGTCTTCCAGTGAACGATCAAAGTGTAGACAGTTTAAAACATTACTCTCATGGAGAAAGTCCCATGGTGCTTATTGTGTTCAATGCCGATGCAATTTCTTTGTTTCATCAACACTCTGAACTTCCACAGACTACAGAATGCCTCCAGATGTGCTTCGGAAACTACCATTAGTCTTCCAGTAAACGATCAAAGCATAGACAGTTTAAGACATTACTACCATGGAGAAAAGCCCGCATGGTGCTTATTCTGTTCAATGCCGATGCAATTTTTGTGTTTCATCAACACTCTGAAGGTCCACAGATTACAGAATGCCTCCAGATGTGCTTCGGAAACTACTACTAGTCTTAAAGTGAACGATCAAAGCGTAGACAGTTAGAGACATTACTCCCATGGAGAAAAGTCTGCATGGTGCTTATTGAGTTCAATGCCGATGCTTTTTTTCTGTTTAATCAACATTCTGAATGTCCACAGATTACAGAATGCATCCAGATGTGCTTCGGAAACTACTACTAGTCTTCCAGTGAACGATCAAAGCGTAGACAGTTTAAGACATTACTCCCATTGAGAAAAGTCAACATGGTGCTTATTGTGTTCAATGCCGATTCAAATTCTGTGTTTCATCACACTCTGAAAGTCCACAGATTACAGAATGCATCCAGATGTGCTTCGGAAACTACTACTATTCTTCCAGGGAACGATCAAAGCGTAGACAGTTTAAGACATTACTCCCATGGAGAAAAGTCCGCATGGTGCTTATTGTGTTCAATGCCGATGCAATTTCTGTGTTTCATCAACACTCTGAAGGTCCACAGATTACAGAATGCATCCAGATGTGCTTCGGAAACTACTACTAGGCTTCCAGGGAACGATCAAAGCGTAGACAGTTTAAGACATTATTACCATGGAGAAAAGTCCGCATGGTGCTTATTGTGTTCAATGCCGATGCAATTGCAATGTTTCATCAACACTCTGAAGGTCCACAGATTACAGAATGCCTCCAGATGTGCTTCGGAAACTACTACTAGTCTTCCAGTAAACGATCAAAGCATAGACAGATTAAGACATTACTCCCATGCAGAAAAGTCCACATGGTGCTTGTTGTGTTCAATGCCGATGCAATTTCTGTGTTTCATCAACACTGAAGGTCCACAGATTACAGAATGCCTCCAGATGTGCTTCGGAAACTACTACTAGTCTTCCAGTGTACGATCAAAGCGTAGACAGTTTAAGACATTACTACCATGGAGAAAAGCCCGCATGGTGGTTATTGTGTTCAATGCCGATGCAATTTTTGTGTTTCATCAACACTCTGAAGGTCCACAGATTACAGAATGCCTCCAGATGTGCTTGGGAAGCTACTACTATTCTTCCAGGAAACGATCAAAGCGTAGACAGTTTGAGACATTACTCCCATAGAGAAAAGTCCGCATGGTGCTTATTGAGTTCAATGCCGATGCTATTTTTGTGTTTCATCAACACTCTGAAGGTCCACAGATTACAGAATGCATCCAGATGTGCTTCGGAAACTACTACTAGTCTTCCAGTGAACGATCAAAGCGTAGACAGTTTAAGACATTACTCCCATGGAGAAAAGTCCGCATGGTGCTTATTGTGTTCAATGCCGATGCAATTTCTTTGTTTCATCAACACTCTGAACTTCCACAGAGTACAGAATGCCTCCAGATGTGCTTCGGAAACTACCATTAGTCTTCCAGTAAACGATCAAAGCATAGACAGTTTAAGACATTACTACCATGGAGAAAAGCCCGCATGGTGCTTATTCTGTTCAATGCCGATGCAATTTTTGTGTTTCATCAACACTCTGAAGGTCCACAGATTACAGAATGCCTCCAGATGTGCTTCGGAAACTACTACTATTCTTCCAGGGAACGATTAAAGCGTAGACAGTTTGAGACATTACTCCCATGGAGAAAAGTCGGCATGGTGCTTATTGAGTTCAATGCCGATGCAATTTTTGTGTTTCATCAACACTCTAAAGGTCCACAGATTACAGAATGCATCCAGATGTGCTTCGGAAACTACTACTAGTCTTCCAGTGAACGATCAAAGTGTAGACAGTTTAAGACATTACTCCCATGGAGAAAAGTCCGCATGGTGTTTATTGTGTTCAATGCCGATTCAATATCTGTGTTTCATCACACTCTGAAAGTCCACAGATTACAGAATGCATCCAGATGTGCTTCGGAAACTACAACTATTCTTCCAGGGAACGATCAAAGCGTAGACAGTTTAAGACATTACTCCCATTGAGAAAAGTCCGCATGGTGCTTATTGTGTTCAATGCCGATGCAATTTCTGTGTTTCATCAACACTCTGAAGGTCCACAGATAACAGAATGCCTATAGATGTGCTTCGTAAACTACTACTAGTCTTCCAGGGAACGATCGAAGCGTAGACAGTTTGAGACATTACTCCCGTGGAGAAAAGTCCGCATGGTGCTTATTGTGTTCAATGCCGATGCAATTTTTGTGTTTCATCAACACTCTGAAGGTCCACAGATTACAGAATGCCTCCAGATGTGCTTCGGAAACTACTACTAGTCTTCCAGTGTACGATCAAATCGTAGACAGTTTAAGACACTACTACCATGGAGAAAAGTCAGCATGGTGCTTATTGTGTTCAATGCCGATGCAATTTTTGTGTTTCATCAACACTCTGAAGGTCCACAGATTACAGAATGCCTCCAGATGTGCTTCGGAAGCTACTACTATTCTTCCAGGGAACGATCAATCCGTAGACAGTTAGAGACATTACTCCCATGGAGAAAAGTCCGCATGGTGTTTATTGAGTTCAATGCCGATGCTTTTTTTGTGTTTAATCAACACTCTGAATGTCCACAGATTACAGAATGCATCCAGATGTGCTTCGGAAACTACTACTAGTCTTAAAGTGAACGATCAAAGCGTAGACAGTTTAAGACATTACTCCCATTGAGAAAAGTCCGCATGGTGCTTATTGTGTTCAATGCCGATTCAAATTCTGTGTTTCATCACACTCTGAATGTCCACAGATTACAGAATGCATCCAGATGTGCTTCGGAAACTACTACTATTCTTCCAGGGAACGATCAAAGCGTAGACAGTTTAAGACATTACTCCCATGGAGAAAAGTCCGCATGGTGCTTATTGTGTTCAATGCCGATGCAATTTTTCTGTTTCGTCAACACCCTGAATGTCCACAGATTACAGAATGCATCCAGATGTGCTTCGGAAACTACTACTAGTCTTCCAGTATACGATCAAAGCATAGACAGTTTAAGACATTACTCCCATGGAGAAAAGTCCACATGGTGCTTGTTGTGTTCAATGCCGATGCAATTTCTTTGTTTCATCAACACTCTGAACTTCCACAGACTACAGAATGCCTCCAGATGTGCTTCGGAAACTACCATTAGTCTTCCAGTAAACGATCAAAGCATAGACAGTTTAAGACATTACTACCATGGAGAAAAGCCCGCATGGTGCTTATTGTGTTCAATGCCGATGCAATTTTTGTGTTTCATCAACACTCTGAAGGTCCACAGATTACAGAATGCCTCCAGATGTGCTTCGGAAACTACTACTATTCTTCCAGGGAACGATCAAAGCGTAGACAGTTTGAGACATTACTCCCATGGAGAAAAGTCCGCATGGTGCTTATTGAGTTCAATGCCGATGCAATTTTTGTGTTTCATCAACACTCTAAAGGTCCACAGATTACAGAATACATCCAGATGTGCTTCGGAAACTACTACTAGTCTTCCAGTGAACGATCAAAGCGTAGACAGTTTAAGACATTACTCCCATGGAGAAAAGTCCGCATGGTGTTTATTGTGTTCAATGCCGATTCAATATCTGTGTTTCATCACACTCTGAAAGTCCACAGATTACAGAATGCATCAAGATGTGCTTCGGAAACTACTACTATTCTTCCAGGGAACGATCAAAGCGTAGACAGTTTAAGACATTACTCCCATTGAGAAAAGTCCGCATGGTGCTTATTGTGTTCAATGCCGATGCAATTTCTGTGTTTCATCAACACTCTGAAGGTCCACAGATAACAGAATGCCTATAGATGTGCTTCGTAAACTACTACTAGTCTTCCAGGGAACGATCAAAGCGTAGACAGTTGGAGACATTACTCCCATGGAGAAAAGTCCGCATGGTGCTTATTGTGTTCAATGCCGATGCAATTTTTGTGTTTCATCAACACTCTGAAGGTCCACAGATTACAGAATGCCTCCAGATGTGCTTCGGAAACTACTACTAGTCTTCCAGTGTACGATCAAATCGTAGACAGTTTAAGACACTACTACCATGGAGAAAAGTCAGCATGGTGCTTATTGTGTACAATGCCGATGCAATTTTTGTGTTTCATCAACACTCTGAAGGTCCACAGATTACAGAATGCCTCCAGATGTGCTTCGGAAACTACTACTATTCTTCCAGGGAACGATCAATGCGTAGACAGTTAGAGACATTACTCCCATGGAGAAAAGTCCGCATGGTGTTTATTGAGTTCAATGCCGATGCTTTTTTTGTGTTTAATCAACACTCTGAATGTCCACAGATTACAGAATGCATCCAGATGTGCTTCGGAAACTACTACTAGTCTTAAAGTGAACGATCAAAGCGTAGACAGTTTAAGACATTACTCCCATTGAGAAAAGTCCGCATGGTGCTTATTGTGTTCAATGCCGATTCAAATTCTGTGTTTCATCACACTCTGAATGTCCACAGATTACAGAATGCATCCAGATGTGCTTCGGAAACTACTACTATTCTTCCAGGGAACGATCAAAGCGTAGCCAGTTTAAGACATTACTCCCATGGAGAAAAGTCCGCATGGTGCTTATTGTGTTCAATGCCGATGCAATTTCTGTGTTTCATCAACACTCTGAAGGTCCACAGATTACAGAATGCATCCAGATGTGCTTCGGAAACTACTACTAGGCTTCGAGGGAACGATCAAAGCGTAGACAGTTTAAGACATTACTCCCATAGAGAAAAGTCCGCATGGTAATTATTGTTTTCATTGCCGATGCAATTTTTCTGTTTCGTCAACACCCTGAATGTCCACAGATTACAGAATGCATCCAGATGTGCTTCGGAAACTACTACTAGTCTTCCAGTGAACGATCAAAGCGTAGACAGTTTAAGACATTACTCCCATGGAGAAAAGTCCGCATGGTGCTTATTGTGTTCAATGCCGATGCAATTTCTTTGTTTCATCAACACTCTGAACTTCCACAGAGTACAGAATGCCTCCAGATGTGCTTCGGAAACTACCATTAGTCTTCCAGTAAACGATCAAAGCATAGACAGTTTAAGACATTACTACCATGGAGAAAAGCCCGCATGGTGCTTATTCTGTTCAATGCCGATGCAATTTTTGTGTTTCATCAACACTCTGAAGGTCCACAGATTACAGAATGCCTCCAGATGTGCTTCGGAAACTACTACTATTCTTCCAGGGAACGATTAAAGCGTAGACAGTTTGAGACATTACTCCCATGGAGAAAAGTCGGCATGGTGCTTATTGAGTTCAATGCCGATGCAATTTTTGTGTTTCATCAACACTCTAAAGGTCCACAGATTACAGAATGCATCCAGATGTGCTTCGGAAACTACTACTAGTCTTCCAGTGAACGATCAAAGTGTAGACAGTTTAAGACATTACTCCCATGGAGAAAAGTCCGCATGGTGTTTATTGTGTTCAATGCCGATTCAATATCTGTGTTTCATCACACTCTGAAAGTCCACAGATTACAGAATGCATCCAGATGTGCTTCGGAAACTACAACTATTCTTCCAGGGAACGATCAAAGCGTAGACAGTTTAAGACATTACTCCCATTGAGAAAAGTCCGCATGGTGCTTATTGTGTTCAATGCCGATGCAATTTCTGTGTTTCATCAACACTCTGAAGGTCCACAGATAACAGAATGCCTATAGATGTGCTTCGTAAACTACTACTAGTCTTCCAGGGAACGATCAAAGCGTAGACAGTTTGAGACATTACTCCCGTGGAGAAAAGTCCGCATGGTGCTTATTGTGTTCAATGCCGATGCAATTTTTGTGTTTCATCAACACTCTGAAGGTCCACAGATTACAGAATGCCTCCAGATGTGCTTCGGAAACTACTACTAGTCTTCCAGTGTACGATCAAATCGTAGACAGTTTAAGACACTACTACCATGGAGAAAAGTCAGCATGGTGCTTATTGTGTTCAATGCCGATGCAATTTTTGTGTTTCATCAACACTCTGAAGGTCCACAGATTACAGAATGCCTCCAGATGTGCTTCGGAAGCTACTACTATTCTTCCAGGGAACGATCAATCCGTAGACAGTTAGAGACATTACTCCCATGGAGAAAAGTCCGCATGGTGTTTATTGAGTTCAATGCCGATGCTTTTTTTGTGTTTAATCAACACTCTGAATGTCCACAGATTACAGAATGCATCCAGATGTGCTTCGGAAACTACTACTAGTCTTAAAGTGAACGATCAAAGCGTAGACAGTTTAAGACATTACTCCCATTGAGAAAAGTCCGCATGGTGCTTATTGTGTTCAATGCCGATTCAAATTCTGTGTTTCATCACACTCTGAATGTCCACAGATTACAGAATGCATCCAGATGTGCTTCGGAAACTACTACTATTCTTCCAGGGAACGATCAAAGCGTAGACAGTTTAAGACATTACTCCCATGGAGAAAAGTCCGCATGGTGCTTATTGTGTTCAATGCCGATGCAATTTCTGTGTTTCATCAACACTCTGAAGGTCCACAGATTACAGAATGCATCCAGATGTGCTTCGGAAACTACTACTAGGCTTCGAGGGAACGATCAAAGCGTAGACAGTTTAAGACATTACTCCCATAGAGAAAAGTCCGCATGGTAATTATTGTTTTCATTGCCGATGCAATTTCTCTGTTTCGTCAACACCCTGAATGTCCACAGATTACAGAATGCATCCAGATGTGCTTCGGAAACTACTACTAGTCTTCCAGTAAACGATCAAAGCATAGACAGTTTAAGACATTACTCCCATGGAGAAAAGTCCACATGGTGCTTGTTGTGTTCAATGCCGATGCAATTTCTTTGTTTCATCAACACTCTGAACTTCCACAGACTACAGAATGCCTCCAGATGTGCTTCGGAAACTACCATTAGTCTTCCAGTAAACGATCAAAGCATAGACAGTTTAAGACATTACTACCATGGAGAAAAGCCCGCATGGTGCTTATTGTGTTCAATGCCGATGCAATTTTTGTGTTTCATCAACACTCTGAAGGTCCACAGATTACAGAATGCCTCCAGATGTGCTTCGGAAACTACTACTATTCTTCCAGGGAACGATCAAAGCGTAGACAGTTTGAGACATTACTCCCATGGAGAAAAGTCCGCATGGTGCTTATTGAGTTCAATGCCGATGCAATTTTTGTGTTTCATCAACACTCTAAAGGTCCACAGATTACAGAATACATCCAGATGTGCTTCGGAAACTACTACTAGTCTTCCAGTGAACGATCAAAGCGTAGACAGTTTAAGACATTACTCCCATGGAGAAAAGTCCGCATGGTGTTTATTGTGTTCAATGCCGATTCAATATCTGTGTTTCATCACACTCTGAAAGTCCACAGATTACAGAATGCATCAAGATGTGCTTCGGAAACTACTACTATTCTTCCAGGGAACGATCAAAGCGTAGACAGTTTAAGACATTACTCCCATTGAGAAAAGTCCGCATGGTGCTTATTGTGTTCAATGCCGATGCAATTTCTGTGTTTCATCAACACTCTGAAGGTCCACAGATAACAGAATGCCTATAGATGTGCTTCGTAAACTACTACTAGTCTTCCAGGGAACGATCAAAGCGTAGACAGTTTGAGACATTACTCCCATGGAGAAAAGTCCGCATGGTGCTTATTGTGTTCAATGCCGATGCAATTTTTGTGTTTCATCAACACTCTGAAGGTCCACAGATTACAGAATGCCTCCAGATGTGCTTCGGAAACTACTACTAGTCTTCCAGTGTACGATCAAATCGTAGACAGTTTAAGACACTACTACCATGGAGAAAAGTCAGCATGGTGCTTATTGTGTTCAATGCCGATGCAATTTTTGTGTTTCATCAACACTCTGAAGGTCCACAGATTACAGAATGCCTCCAGATGTGCTTCGGAAACTACTACTATTCTTCCAGGGAACGATCAATGCGTAGACAGTTAGAGACATTACTCCCATGGAGAAAAGTCCGCATGGTGTTTATTGAGTTCAATGCCGATGCTTTTTTTGTGTTTAATCAACACTCTGAATGTCCACAGATTACAGAATGCATCCAGATGTGCTTCGGAAACTACTACTAGTCTTAAAGTGAACGATCAAAGCGTAGACAGTTTAAGACATTACTCCCATTGAGAAAAGTCCGCATGGTGCTTATTGTGTTCAATGCCGATTCAAATTCTGTGTTTCATCACACTCTGAATGTCCACAGATTACAGAATGCATCCAGATGTGCTTCGGAAACTACTACTATTCTTCCAGGGAACGATCAAAGCGTAGACAGTTTAAGACATTACTCCCATGGAGAAAAGTCCGCATGGTGCTTATTGTGTTCAATGCCGATGCAATTTCTGTGTTTCATCAACACTCTGAAGGTCCACAGATTACAGAATGCATCCAGATGTGCTTCGGAAACTACTACTAGGCTTCGAGGGAACGATCAAAGCGTAGACAGTTTAAGACATTACTCCCATAGAGAAAAGTCCGCATGGTAATTATTGTTTTCATTGCCGATGCAATTTTTCTGTTTCGTCAACACCCTGAATGTCCACAGATTACAGAATGCATCCAGATGTGCTTCGGAAACTACTACTAGTCTTCCAGTAAACGATCAAAGCATAGACAGTTTAAGACATTACTCCCATGGAGAAAAGTCCACATGGTGCTTGTTGTGTTCAATGCCGATGCAATTTCTTTTTTTCATCAACACTCTGAACTTCCACAGACTACAGAATGCCTCCAGATGTGCTTCGGAAACTACCATTAGTCTTCCAGTTAACGATCAAAGCATAGACAGTTTAAGACATTACTACCATGGAGAAAAGCCCGCATGGTGCTTATTGTGTTCAATGCCGATGCAATTTTTGTGTTCCATCAACACTCTGAAGGTCCACAGATTACAGAATGCCTCCAGATGTGCTTCGGAAACTACTACTATTCTTCCAGGGAACGATCAAAGCGTAGACAGTTTGAGACATTACTCCCATGGAGAAAAGTCCGCATGGTGCTTATTGAGTTCAATGCCGATGCAATTTTTGTGTTTCATCAACACTCTAAAGGTCCACAGATTACAGAATGCATCCAGATGTGCTTCGGAAACTACTACTAGTCTTCCAGTGAACGATCAAAGCGTAGACAGTTTAAGACATTACTCCCATGGAGAAAAGTCCGCATGGTGTTTATTGTGTTCAATGCCGATTCAATATCTGTGTTTCATCACACTCTGAAAGTCCACAGATTACAGAATGCATCAAGATGTGCTTCGGAAACTACTACTATTCTTCCAGGGAACGATCAAAGCGTATACAGTTTAAGACATTACTCCCATTGAGAAAAGTCCGCATGGTGCTTATTGTGTTCAATGCCGATGCAATTTCTGTGTTTCATCAACACTCTGAAGGTCCACAGATAACAGAATGCCTATAGATGTGCTTCGGAAACTACTACTAGTCTTCCAGGGAACGATCAAAGCGTAGACAGTTTGAGACATTATTCCCATGGAGAAAAGTCCGCATGGTGCTTATTGTGTTCAATGCCGATGCAATTTTTCTGTTTAATCAACATTCTGAATGTCCACAGATTACAGAATGCATCCAGATGTGCTTCGGAAACTACTACTAGTCTTCCAGTGAACGATCAAAGCGTAGACAGTTTAAGACATTACTCCCATTGAGAAAAGTCCGCATGGTGCTTATTGTGTTCAATGCCGATTCAAATTCTGTGTTTCATCACACTCTGAAAGTCCACAGATTACAGAATGCATCCAGATGTGATTCGGAAACTACTACTAGGCTTCGAGGGAACGATCAAAGCGTAGACAGTTTAAGACATTACTCCCATAGAGAAAAGTCTGCATGGTGGTTATTGTTTTCATTGCCGATGCAATTTTTCTGTTTCGTCAACACTCTGAAGGTCCACAGATTACAGAATGCATCCAGATGTGCTTCGGAAACTACTACTAGTCTTTCAGTGAACGATCAAAGCGTAGACAGTTTAAGACATTACTCCCATGGAGAAAAGTCCGCATGGTGCCTATTTTGTTCAATGCCGATTCAATTTCTGTGTTTCATCACACTCTGAAAGATTACAGAATGCATCCAGATGTGCTTCGGAAACTACTACTATTCTTCCAGGGAACGATCAAAGCGTAGACAGTTTAAGACATTACTCCAATGGAGAAAAGTCCGCATGGTGCTTATTTTGTTCAATGCCGATTCAATTTCTGTGTTTCATCACACTGTGAAGGTCCACAGATTACAGAATGCATCCGAATGTGCTTCGGAATTTACTACTAGTCTTCCAGGGAACGATCAAAGCGTAGACAGTTTAAGACATTACACGCATGGAGAAAAGTCCGCATGGTGCCTATTGTGTTCAATGCCGATGCAATTTCTTTGTTTCATCAACACTCTGAAGGTCCACAGATTACAGAATGCCTCCAGATGTGCTTCGGAAACTACTACTAGTCTTCCAGTGAACGATCAAAGCGTAGACAGTTTAAGACATTACTCCCATGGAGAAAAGTCCGCATGGTGCTTATTGTGTTCAATGCCGATTCAATTTCTGTGTTTCATCACACTCTGAAAGCACACAGATTACAGAATGCATCCAGATGTCCTTCGGAAACTACTACTATTCTTCCAGGGAACGATCAAAGCGTAGACAGTTTAAGACATTACTCCCATTGAGAAATGTCCGCATGGTGCTTATTGTGTTCAATGCCGATGCAATTTCTGTGTTTCATCAACACTCTGAAGGTCCACAGATTACAGAATGCATCCAGATGTGCTTCGGAAACTACTACTATTCTTCCAGGGAACGATCAAAGCGTAGACAGTTTAAGACATTACTCCAATGGAGAAAAGTCCGCATGGTGCTTATTTTGTTCAATGCCGATTTAATTTCTGTGTTTCATCACACTGTGAAGGTCCACAGATTACAGAATGCATCCAAATGTGCTTCGGAATTTACTACTAGTCTTCCAGGGAACGATCAAAGCGTAGACAGTTTAAGACATTACACGCATGGAGAAAAGTAAGCATGATGCCTATTGTGTTCAATGCCGATGCAATTTCTTTGTTTCATCAACACTCTGAAGGTCCACAGATTACAGAATGCCTCCAGATGTGCTTCGGAAACTACTACTAGTCTTCCAGTGTACAATCAAAGTGTAGACAGTTTAAGACATTACTCCCATGGGGAAAAGTCCGCATGGTGCTTATTGTGTTCAATGCCGATGCAATTTTTGTGTTTCATCAACACTCTGGAGGTCCACAGATTACAGAATGCCTCCAGATGTGCTTCGGAAACTACTACTATTCTTCCAGGGAAAGATAAAGGCGTAGACAGTTTGAGACATTACTCCCATGGAGAAAAGTACGCATGGTGCTTATTGAGTTCAATGCCGATGCAATTTTTTTGTTTCATCAACACTCTGAAGGTCCACAGATTACAGAATGCATCCAGATGTGCTTCGGAAACTACTACTAGTCTTCCAGTGAACGATCAAATGGTAGACAGTTTAAGACATTTCTCCCATGGAGAAAAGTCCGCATGGGGCTTATTGTGTTCAATGCCGATTCAATATCTGTGTTTCATCACACTCTGAAAGTCCACAGATTACAGAATGCATCCAGATGTGCTTCGGAAACTACTACTAGTCTTCCAGTGTACAATCAAAGTGTAGACAGTTTAAGACATTACTCCCATGGAGAAAAGTCCGCATAGTGCTTATTGTGTTCAATGCCGATGAATTGTTGTGTTTCATTAACACTCTGAAGGTCCACAGATTACAGAATGCATCCAGATGTGCTTCGGAAACTACTACTAGTCTTCCAGTGAACGATCAAAGCGTAGACAGTTTAAGACATTACTCCCATGGAGAAAAGTCCGCATGGTGCTTATTGTGTTCAATGCCGATTCAATATCTGTGTTTCATCACACTCTGAGAGTCCACAGATTACAGAATGCCTCCAGATGTGCTTCGGAAACTACTACTATTCTTCCAGGGAACGATCAAAGCGTAGACAGTTTAAGACATTACTCCCATGGGAAAAAGTCCGCATGGTGCTTATTGTGTTCAATGCCGATGCAATTTCTGTGTTTCATCAACACTCTGAATGTCCACAGATTACAGAATGCCTCCAGATGTGCTTCGGAAACTACTACTAGTCTTCCAGTGTACAATCAAAGCGTAGACAGTTTAAGACATTACTCCCATGGAGAAAAGTCCGCATGGTGCTTATTGTGTTCAATGACGATGCAGTTTTTGTGTTTCATCAACACTCTGAAGGTCGACAGATTACAGAATGCCTATAGATGTGATTCGGATACTACTACTAGTCTTCCAGGGAACGATCAAAGCGTAGACAGTTTGAGACATTACTCCCATGGAGAAAAGTCCGCATGGTGCCTATTGTGTTCAATGCCGATGCAATTTTTGTGTTTCATCAACACTCTGAAGGTCCACAGATTACAGAATGTATCCAGATATGCTTCGGAAACTACAACTAGTCTTCCAGGGAACGATCAAAGCGTAGACGGTTTAAGACATTACTCCCATGGAGAAAAGTCCGCATAGTGCTTATTGTGTTCAATGCCGATGCAGTGTTTGTGTTTCATCAACACTCTGAACGTCCACAGATTACAGTATACCTCCAGATGTGCTTCGGGAACTACTACTAGTCTTCCAGTGTACGATCAATGCGTTGACAGTTTGAGACATTACTCCCATGGAGAAAAGTCCGCATGGTGCTTATTGTGTTCAATGCCGATGCAATTTCTGTGTTTCTTTAACACTCTTAAGGTCCACAGATTACAGAATGCCTCCAGATGTGCATCGGAAACTACTAGTAGTCTTCCAGTGTACGATCAAATCGTAGACAGTTTAAGACATTACTACCATGGAGAAAAGTCCGCATGGTGCTTATTGTGTTCAATGCCGATGCAATTTTTGTGTTTCATCAACACTCTGAAGGTCCACAGATTACAGAACGCATCCAGATGTGCTTCGGAAGCTACTACTATTCTTCCAGCGAACGATCAAAGCGTAGACAGTTTGAGATATTACTCCCATGGAGAAAAGTCCGCATGGTGCTTATTGAGTTTAATGCCGATGCTTTTTTTGTGTTTCATCATCACTGTGAAGGTCCACAGATTACAGAATGCATCCAGATGTGCTTCGGAAACCACTACTAGTCTTCCAGTGAACGATCAAAGCGTAGACAGTTTAAGACATTACTCCCATTGAGAAAAGTCCGCATGGTGCTTATTGTGTTCAATGCCGATTCAAATTCTGTGTTTCATCACACTCTGAAAGTCCACAGATTACAGAATGCTTCAAGATGTGCTTCGGAAACTACTACTATTCTTCCAGGGAACGATCAAAGCGTAGACAGTTTAAGACATTACTCCCATGGAGAAAAGTCCGCATGGTGCTTATTGTGTTCAATGCCGATTCAATTTCTGTGTTTCATCAACACTCTGAAGGTCCACAGATTACAGAATGCATCCAGATGTGCTTCGGAAACTACTACTAGTCTTCGAGGGAACGATCAAAGCGTAGACAGTTTAAGACATTACTCCCATAGAGAAAAGTCCGCATGGTGCTTATTGAGTTCAATGCCGATGCAATTTTTGTGTTTCATCAACACTCTAAAGGTGCACAGATTACAGAATGCATCCAGATGTGCTTCGGAAACTACTACTAGTCTTCCAGTGAACGATCAAAGCGTAGACAGTTTAAGACATTACTCCCATGGAGAAAAGTCCGCATGGTGTTTATTGTGTTCAATGCCGATTCAATATCTGTGTTTCATCACACTCTGAAAGTCCACAGATTACAGAATGCATCCAGATGTGCTTCGGAAACTACTACTATTCTTCCAGGGAACGATCAAAGCGTATACAGTTTAAGACATTACTCCCATTGAGAAAAGTCCGCATGGTGCTTATTGTGTTCAATGCCGATGCAATTTCTGTTTTTCATCAACACTCTGAAGGTCCACAGATAACAGAATGCCTATAGATGTGCTTCGGAAACTACTACTAGTCTTCCAGGGAACGATCAAAGCGTAGACAGTTTGAGACATTATTCCCATGGAGAAAAGTCCGCATGGTGCTTATTGTGTTCAATGCCGATGCAATTTTTGTGTTTCATCAACACTCTGAAGGTCCACAGATTACAGAATGCAACCAGATGTGCTTCGGAAACTACTACTAGTCTTCCAGTGAACGATCAAAGCGTAGACAGTTTAAGACATTACTCCCATGGAGAAAAGTCCGCATGGTGCTTATTGTGTTCAATGCCGATTCAATTTCTGTGTTTCATCACACTCTGAAAGCCCACTGATTACAGAATGCATCCAGATGTCCTTGGGAAACTACTACCATTCTTCCAGGGAACGATCAAAGCGTAGACAGTTTAAGACATTACACGCATGGAGAAAAGTCCGCATGGTGCCTATTGTGTTCAATGCCGATGCAATTTCTTTGTTTCATCAACACTCTGAAGGTCCACAGATTACAGAATGCCTCCAGATGTGCTTCGGAAACTACTACTAGTCTTCCAGTGTACAATCAAAGTGTAGACAGTTTAAGACATTACTCCCATGGAGAAAAGTCCGCATGGTGTTTATTGTGTTCAATGCCGATGCAATTTTTGTGTTTCATCAACACTCTGGAGGTCCACAGATTACAGAATGCCTCCAGATGGGCTTCGGAAACTACTAATATTCTTCCAGGGAAAGATCAAAGCGTAGACAGTTTGAGACATTACTCCCATGGAGAAAAGTCCGCATGGTGCTTATTGAGTTCAATGCCGATGCAATTTTTGTGTTTCATCAACACTCTGAAGGTCCACAGATTACAGAATGCATCCAGATGTGCTTCGGAAACTACTACTAGTCTTCCAGTGAACGATCAAAGCGTAGACAGTTTAAGACATTACTCCCATTGAGAAAAGTCCGCATGATGCTTTTTGTGTTCAATGCCGATTCAAATTCTGTGTTTCATCACACTCTGAAAGTCCACAGATTACAGAATGCTTCCAGATGTGCTTCGGAAACTACTACTATTCTTCCAGGGAACGATCAAAGCGTAGACAGTTTAAGACATTACTCCCATGGAGAAAAGTCCGCATGGTGCTTATTGTGTTCAATGCCGATGCAATTTCTGTGTTTCATCAACACTCTGAAGGTCCACAGATTACAGAATGCATCCAGATGTGCTTCGGAAACTACTACTAGTCTTCGAGGGAACGATCAAAGCGTAGACAGTTTAAGACATTACTCCCATAGAGAAAAGTCCGCATGGTGGTTATTGTTTTCAATGCCGTTGCAATTTTTGTGTTTCGTCAACACTCTGAAGGTCCACAGACTACAGAATGCATCCAGATGTGCTTCGGAAACTACTACTAGTCTTTCAGTGAACGATCAAAGCGTAGACAGTTTAAGACGTTATTACCATGGAGAAAAGTCCGCATGGTGCTTATTGTGTTAAATGCCGATGCAATTTCAATGTTTCATCAACACTCTGAAGGTCCACAGATTACAGAATGCCTCCAGATGTGCTTCGGAAACTACTACTAGTCTTCCAGTAAACGATCAAATCATAGACAGTTTAAGACATTACTCCCATGGAGAAAAGTCCACATGGTGCTTGTTGTGTTCAATGCCGATGCAATTTCTGTGTTTTATCAACACTGAAGGTCCACAGATTACAGAATGCCTCCAGATGTGCTTCGGAAGCTACTACCAGTCTTCCAGTGTACGATCAAAGCGTAGACAGTTTGAGACATTACTCCCATGGAGAAAAGTCCGCATGGTGCTTATTGAGTTCAATGCCGATGCAATTTTTGTGTTTCATCAACACTCTGAAGGTCCACAGATTACAGAATGCATCCAGATGTGCTTCGGAAACTACTACTAGTCTTCCAGTGAACGATCAAAGCGTAGACAGTTTAAGACGTTACTCCCATGGAGAAAAGTCCGCATGGTGCTTATTGTGTTCAATGCCGATTCAATTTCTGTGTTTCATCACACTCTGAAAGTCCACAGATTACAGAATGCATCCAGATGTGCTTCGGAAACTACTACTATTCTTCCAGGGAACGATCAATTCGTAGACAGTTTAAGACATTACTCCCATGGAGAGAAGTCCGCATGGTGCTTATTGTGTTCAATGCCGATGCAATTTTTGTGTTTTATCAACACTCTGAAGGTCCACAGATTACAGAATGCATCCAGATGTGCTTCGGAAACTACTACTATTCTTCCAGGGAACGATCAAAGCGTAGACAGTTTAAGACATTACTCCAATGGAGAAAAGTCCGCATGGTGCTTATTGTGTTCAATGCCGATTCAATTTCTGTGTTTCATCACACAGTGAAGGTCCACAGATTACAGAATGCATCCAAATGTGCTTCGGAAACTACTACTAGTCTTCCAGGGAACGATAAAAGCGTAGACAGTTTACGACATCACACCCATGGAGAAAAGTCCGCATGGGGATTATTGTGTTCAATGCCGATGCAATTTCTTTGTTTCATCAACACTCTGAAGGTCCACAGATTACAGAGTGCCTCCAGATGTGCTTCGGAAACTACTACTAGTCTTCCAGTGTACAATCAAAGTGTAGACAGTTTAAGACATAACTCCCATGGAGAAAAGTACGCATAGTGCTTCTTGTGTTCAATGCCGATGCAGTTTTTGTGTTTCATCAACACTCTGAACGTCCACAGATTACAGAATACCTCCAGATGTGCTTCGGAAACTACTACTAGTCTTCCAGGGAACGATCAAAGCGTTGACAGTTTGAGACATTACTTCCATGGAGGAAAGTCCGCATGGTGCTTATTGTGTTCAATGCCGATGCAATTTTTGTGTTTCATCAACACTCTGAAGGTCCACAGATTACAGAATGTATCCAGATATGCTTCGGAAACTACTACTAGTCTTCCAGTGAACGATCAAAGCGTAGACAGTTTAAGACATTACTACCATGGAGAAAAGTCCGCATGGTGCTTATTGTGTTCAATGCAGATGAAATTTCTATGTTTCATCAACACTCTGAAGGTCCACAGATTACAGAATGCATTCAGATGTGCTTCGGAAACTACTACTAGTCTTCCAGTAAACGATCAAAGCATAGACAGTTAAAGGCATTACTCCCATGGAGAAAACTCCACATGGTGCTTGTTGTGTTCAATGCCGATGCAATTTCTGTGTTTCATCAACACTCTGAAGGTCCACAGATTACAGAATGCATCCAGATGTGCTTCGGAAACTACTACTAGTCTTCCAGTGTACGATCAAAGCGTAGACAGTTTAAGACATTACTCCCATGGAGAAAAGTCCGCATGGTTCTTATTTTGTTCAATGCCGATGCAATTTCTGTGTTTCATCAACACTCTGAAGGTCCAGAGATTACAGAATGCCTCCAGATGTGCTTCGGAAACTACTACTAGTCTTCCAGTGAACGATCAAAGCGTAGACAGTTTAAGACATTACTCCCATTGAGAAAAGTCCGCATGATGCTTTTTGTGTTCAATGCCGATTCAAATTCTGTGTTTCATCACACTCTGAAAGTCCACAGATTACAGAATGCTTCCAGATGTGCTTCGGAAACTACTACTATTCTTCCAGGGAACGATCAAAGCGTTGACAGTTTAAGACATTACTCCCATGGAGAAAAGTCCGCATGGTGCTTATTGTGTTCAATGCCGATGCAATTTCTGTGTTTCATCAACACTCTGAAGGTCCACAGATTACAGAATGCATCCAGATGTGCTTCGGAAACTACTACTAGTCTTCGAGGGAACGATCAAAGCGTAGACAGTTTAAGACATTACTACCATAGAGAAAAGTCCGCATGGTGGTTATTGTTTTCAATGCCGTTGCAATTTTTGTGTTTCGTCAACACTCTGAAGGTCCACAGACTACAGAATGCATCCAGATGTGCTTCGGAAACTACTACTAGTCTTTCAGTGAACGATCAAAGCGTAGACAGTTTAAGACGTTATTACCATGGAGAAAAGTCCGCATGGTGCTTATTGTGTTAAATGCCGATGCAATTTCAATGTTTCATCAACACTCTGAAGGTCCACAGATTACAGAATGCCTCCAGATGTGCTTCGGAAACTACTACTAGTCTTCCAGTAAACGATCAAATCATAGACAGTTTAAGACATTACTCCCATGGAGAAAAGTCCACATGGTGCTTGTTGTGTTCAATGCCGATGCAATTTCTGTGTTTTATCAACACTGAAGGTCCACAGATTACAGAATGCCTCCAGATGTGCTTCGGAAGCTACTACCAGTCTTCCAGTGTACGATCAAAGCGTAGACAGTTTGAGACATTACTCCCATGGAGAAAAGTCCGCATGGTGCTTATTGAGTTCAATGCCGATGCAATTTTTGTGTTTCATCAACACTCTGAAGGTCCACAGATTACAGAATGCATCCAGATGTGCTTCGGAAACTACTACTAGTCTTCCAGTGAACGATCAAAGCGTAGACAGTTTAAGACGTTACTCCCATGGAGAAAAGTCCGCATGGTGCTTATTGTGTTCAATGCCGATTCAATTTCTGTGTTTCATCACACTCTGAAAGTCCACAGATTACAGAATGCATCCAGATGTGCTTCGGAAACTACTACTATTCTTCCAGGGAACGATCAATTCGTAGACAGTTTAAGACATTACTCCCATGGAGAGAAGTCCGCATGGTGCTTATTGTGTTCAATGCCGATGCAATTTTTGTGTTTTATCAACACTCTGAAGGTCCACAGATTACAGAATGCATCCAGATGTGCTTCGGAAACTACTACTATTCTTCCAGGGAACGATCAAAGCGTAGACAGTTTAAGACATTACTCCAATGGAGAAAAGTCCGCATGGTGCTTATTGTGTTCAATGCCGATTCAATTTCTGTGTTTCATCACACAGTGAAGGTCCACAGATTACAGAATGCATCCAAATGTGCTTCGGAAACTACTACTAGTATTCCAGGGAACGATAAAAGCGTAGACAGTTTACGACATCACACCCATGGAGAAAAGTCCGCATGGGGCTTATTGTGTTCAATGCCGATGCAATTTCTTTGTTTCATCAACACTCTGAAGGTCCACAGATTACAGAGTGCCTCCAGATGTGCTTCGGAAACTACTACTAGTCTTCCAGTGTACAATCAAAGTGTAGACAGTTTAAGACATAACTCCCATGGAGAAAAGTACGCATAGTGCTTCTTGTGTTCAATGCCGATGCAGTTTTTGTGTTTCATCAACACTCTGAACGTCCACAGATTACAGAATACCTCCAGATGTGCTTCGGAAACTACTACTAGTCTTCCAGGGAACGATCAAAGCGTTGACAGTTTGAGACATTACTTCCATGGAGGAAAGTCCGCATGGTGCTTATTGTGTTGAATGCCGATGCAATTTTTGTGTTTCATCAACACTCTGAAGGTCCACAGATTACAGAATGTATCCAGATATGCTTCGGAAACTACTACTAGTCTTCCAGTGAACGATCAAAGCGTAGACAGTTTAAGACATTACTACCATGGAGAAAAGTCCGCATGGTGCTTATTGTGTTCAATGCAGATGAAATTTCTATGTTTCATCAACACTCTGAAGGTCCACAGATTACAGAATGCATTCAGATGTGCTTCGGAAACTACTACTAGTCTTCCAGTAAACGATCAAAGCATAGACAGTTAAAGGCATTACTCCCATGGAGAAAACTCCACATGGTGCTTGTTGTGTTCAATGCCGATGCAATTTCTGTGTTTCATCAACACTCTGAAGGTCCACAGATTACAGAATGCATCCAGATGTACTTCGGAAACTACTACTAGTCTTCCAGTGTACGATCAAAGCGTAGACAGTTTAAGACATTACTCCCATGGAGAAAAGTCCGCATGGTTCTTATTTTGTTCAATGCCGATGCAATTTCTGTGTTTCATCAACACTCTGAAGGTCCAGAGATTACAGAATGCCTCCAGATGTGCTTGGGAAAAATACTACTAGACTTCCTGTGAACGATCAAAGCATAGACAGTTTAAGACATTACTCCCATGGGGAAAAGTCCGCATGGTGCTTATTGTGTTCAACCCTGATGCAATTTCTGTGTTTCATCAACACTCTGAAGGTCCACAGATTACAGAATGCATCCAGATGTGCTTCGGAAACTACTACTAGTCTTCGAGGGAACGATCAAAGCGTAGACAGTTTAAGACATTACACCCATGGAGAAAAGTCGGCTTGGTGCTTATTGTGTTCAATGCCGATGCAATTTCTGTGTTTCATCAACACTCTGAAGGTCCACAGATTACAGAATGCCTGCAGATGTGCTTCGGAAACTACTACTAGTTTTCCAGTGTACGATCAAATCGTGGACAGTTTAAGACATTACTACCATGGAGAAAAGCCCGCATGGTGCTTATTGTGTTCAATGCCGATGCAATTTTTGTGTTTCATCAACACTCGGAAGCCCCACAGATTACAGAATGCCTCCAGATGTGCTTCGGAAACTACTACAATTCTTCCAGGGAACGATCAAAGCGTAGACAGTTTGAGACATTACTCTCATGGAGAAAAGTCCGCATGGTGCTTATTGAGTACAATGCCGATGCAATTTTTGTGTTTCATCAACACTCTGAAGGTCCACAGATTACAGAATGCATCCAGATGTGCTTCGGAAACTACTACTAGTCTTCCAGTGAACGATCAAAGCGTAGACAGTTTAAGACATTACTCCCATCGAGAAAAGTCCGCATGGTGCTTATTGTGTTCAATGCCGATTCAATATCTGTGTTTCATCACACTCTGAAACTCCACAGATTACAGAATGCATCCAGATGTGGTTCGGAAACTACTACTAGTCTTCCAGTGTAAAATCAAAGTGTAGACAGTTTAAGACATTACTCCCATGGAGAAAAGTCCGCATAGTGCTTATTGTGTTCAATGCCGATGCAGTTTTTGTGTTTCATCAACACTCTGAAGGTCCACAGATTACACAATGCCTCCAGATGTGCTTCGGAAACTACTACTATTCTTCCAGGGAACGATCAAAGCGTAGACAGTTTGAGACATTACTCCCATGGAGAAAAGTCCGCATGGTGCTTATTGAGTTCAATGAAGATGCAATTTTTGTGTTTCATCAACACACTGAAGGTCCACAGATTACAGAATGCATAAAGATGTGCTTCGGAAACTACTACTATTCTTCCAGGGAACGATCAAAGCGTAGACAGTTTAAGACGTTACTCCCATTGAGAAAAGTCCGCATGGTGCTTATTGTGTTCAATGCCGATTCAAATTGTGTGTTTCATCACACTCTGAAAGTCCACAGATTACAGAATGCTTCCAGATGTGCTTCGGAAACTACTACTATTCTTCCAGGGAACGATGAAAGCGTAGACAGTTTAAGACATTACTCCCATGGAGAAAAGTCCGCATGGTGCTTATTGTGTTCAATGCCGATGCAATTTCTGTGTTTCATCAACACTCTGAAGGTCCACAGATTACAGAACGCATCCAGATGTGCTTCGGAAGCTACTACTAGTCTTCGAGGGAACGATCAAAACGTAGACAGTTTAAGACATTACTCCCATAGAGAAAAGTCCGCATGGTGGTTATTGTTTTTAATGCCGATGCAATTTTTGTGTTTCGTCAACACTCTGAAGGTCCACAGATTACAGAATGCAACCAGATGTGCTTTGGAAACTACTACTATTCTTCCAGGGAACGATCAAAGCGTAGACAGTTTAAGACATTACTCCCATGGAGAAAAGTCCACATGGTGCTTGTTGTGTTCAATGCCGATGCAATTTCTGTGCTTCATCAACACTGAAGGTCCACAGATTACAGAATGCCTCCAGATGTGCTTCGGAAGTTACTACTAGACTTCCAGTGTACGATCAATGCGTAGACAGTTTAAGACATTACTACCATGGAGAAAAGCCCGCATGGTGCTTATGATGTTCTATACCGATGCAATTTCTGTGTTTCATCAACACTCTGAAGGTCCACAGATTACAGAATGCATCCAGACGTGCTGCGGAAACTACTACTAGTCTTCCAGTAAACGATCAAAGCGTAGACAGTTTAAGACATTACTCCCATGGAGAAAAGTCCGCATGGTGCTTATTGTGTTCAATGCCGATTCAATTTCTGTGTTTCATCACACTCTGAAAGTCCACAGATTACAGAATGCATCCAGATGTGCTTCGGAAACTACTACTATTCTTCCAGGGAACGATGAAAGCGTAGACAGTTTAAGACATTACTCCCATGGAGAAAAGTCCGCATGGTGCTTATTGTGTTCAATGCCGATGCAATTTCTGTGTTTCATCAACACTCTGAAGGTCCACAGATTACCGAACGCATCCAGATGTGCTTCGGAAGCTACTACTAGTCTTCGAGGGAACGATCAAAACGTAGACAGTTTAAGACATTACTCCCATAGAGAAAAGTCCGCATGGTGGTTATTGTTTTTAATGCCGATGCAATTTTTGTGTTTCGTCAACACTCTGAAGGTCCACAGATTACAGAATGCAACCAGATGTGCTTTGGAAACTACTACTATTCTTCCAGGGAACGATCAAAGCGTAGACAGTTTAAGACATTACTCCCATGGAGAAAAGTCCACATGGTGCTTGTTGTGTTCAATGCCGATGCAATTTCTGTGCTTCATCAACACTGAAGGTCCACAGATTACAGAATGCCTCCAGATGTGCTTCGGAAGTTACTACTAGACTTCCAGTGTACGATCAATGCGTAGACAGTTTAAGACATTACTACCATGGAGAAAAGCCCGCATGGTGCTTATGATGTTCTATACCGATGCAATTTCTGTGTTTCATCAACACTCTGAAGGTCCACAGATTACAGAATGCATCCAGACGTGCTGCGGAAACTACTACTAGTCTTCCAGTAAACGATCAAAGCGTAGACAGTTTAAGACATTACTCCCATGGAGAAAAGTCCGCATGGTGCTTATTGTGTTCAATGCCGATTCAATTTCTGTGTTTCATCACACTCTGAAAGTCCACAGATTACAGAATGCATCCAGATGTGCTTCGGAAACTACTACTATTCTTCCAGGGAACGATCAAAGCGTAGACAGTTTAAGACATTACTCCCATGGAGAAAAGTCCGCATGGTGCTTATTGTGTTTAATGCCGATGCAATTTTTGTGTTTTATCAACACCCTGAAGGTCCACAGATTACAGAATGCATCCAGATGTGCTTCGGAAACTACTACTATTCTTCCAGGGAACGATCAAAGCGTAGATAGTTTAAGACATTACTCCAATGGAGAAAAGTCCGCATGGTGCTTATTGTGTTCAATGCCGATTCAATTTCTGTGTTTCATCACACAGTGAAGGTCCACAGATTACAGAATGCATCCAAATGTGCTTCGGAAACTACTACTAGTCTTCCAGGGAACGATCAAAGTGTAGACAGTTTAAGACATTACACCCATGGAGAAAAGTCCGCATGGTGCTTATTGTGTTCAATGCCGATGCAATTTCTTTGTTTCATCAACACTCTGAAGGTCCACAGATTACAGAATGCCTCCAGATGTGCTTCGGAAACTACTACTAGTCTTCCAGTGTACAATCAAAGTGTAGACAGTTTAAGACATTACTCCCATGGAGAAAAGTCCGCATAGTGCTTATTGTGTTCAATGCCGATGCAGTTTTTGTGTTTCATCAGCACTCTGAACGTCCACAGATTACAGAATACCTGCAGATGTACTTCGGAAACTACTACTAGTCTTCCAGGGAACGATCAAAGCGTTGACAGTTTGAGACATTGCTTCCATGGAGGAAAGTCCGCATGGTGCTTATTGTGTTCAATGCCGATGCAATTTTTGTGTTTCATCAACACTCTCAAGGTCCACAGATTACAGAATGTATCCAGATATGCTTCCAAAACTACTACTAGTCTTCCAGTGAACGATCAAAGCGTAGACAGTTTAAGACATTACTACCATGGAGAAAAGTCCGCATGGTGCTTATTGTGTTCAATGCAGATGAAAATTCTATGTTTCATCAACACTCTGAAGGTCCACAGATTACAGAAAGCCTTCAGATGTGCTTCGTAAACTACTACTAGTCTTCCAGTAAACGATCAAAGCATAGACAGTTAAAGGCATTACTCCCATGGAGAAAACTTTACATGGTGCTTGTTGTGTTCAATGCCGATGCAATTTCTATGTTTCATCAACACTCTGAAGGTCCACAGATTACAGAATGCAGCCAGATGTGCTTCGGAAACTACTACTATTCTTCCAGGGAACGATAAAAGCGTAGACAGTTTAAAACATTACTCCAATCGAGAAAAGTCCGCATGTTGCTTATTTTGTTCAATGCCGATTCAATTTCTGTGTTTCATCACACTGTGAAGGTCCACAGATTACAGAATGCATCCAAATGTGCTTCGGAAACTACTACTAGTCTTCCAGGGAACGATCAAAGCGTAGACAGTTTAAGACATTACACCCATGGAGAAAAGTCGGCATGGTGCTTATTGTATTCAATGCCGATGCAATTTCTTTGTTTCATCAACACTCTGAAGGTCCACAGATTACAGAATGCCTCCAGATGTGCTTCGGAAACTACTACTAGTCTTCCAGTGTACAATCAAAGTATAGACAGTTTAAGACATTACTCCCATGGAGAAAAGTCCGCATAGTGCTTATTGTGTTCAATGCCGATGCAGTTTTTGTGTTTCATCAACACTTTGAACGTCCAAAGATTACAGAATACCTAAAGATGAGCTTCGGAAGCTACTACTAGTCTTCCAGGGAACGATCAAAGCGTTGACAGTTTGAGACATTACTCCCATGGAGAAAAGTCCGCATGGTGCTTATTTTGTTCAATGCCGATGAATTTTTGTGTTTCATTAACACTCTGAAGGTCCACAGATTACAGAATGCCTCCATATGTGCTTCGGAAACTACTACTATTCTTCCAGGGAACGATCAAAGCGTAGACAGTTTGAGGCACTACTCCCATGGAGAAAAGTCTGCATGGTGCTTATTGAGTTCAATGCCGATGCAATTTTTGTGTTTCATCAACACTCTGAAGGTCCACAGATTACAGAATGCATCCAGATGTGCTTCGGAAACTACTACTAGTCTTCCAGTGAACGATCAAAGCGTAGACAGTTTAAGACATTACTCCCATGGAGGAAAGTCCGCATGGTGCTTATTGTGTTCAATGCCGATTCAATATCTGTGTTTCATCACACTCTGAAAGTCCACAGATTACAGAATGCATCCAGATGTCCTTCGGAAACTACTACTAGTCTTCCAGTGTACAATCAAAGCGTGGACAGTTTAAGACATTACTACCATGGAGAAAAGCCCGCATGGTGCTTATTGTGTTCAATGCCGATGCAATTTTTGTGTTTCATCAACACTCTGAAGGTCCACACATTACAGAATGCCTCCAGATGTGCTTCGGAAACTACTACTATTCTTCCAGGGAACGATGAAAGCGTAGACAGTTTGAGACATTACTCCCATGGAGAAAAGCCCGCATGGTGCTTATTGAGTCAATGAAGATGCAATTTTTGTGTTTCATCAACACACTGAAGGTCCACAGATTACAGAATGCATCCTGATGTGCTTCGGAAACTACTACAAGTCTTCCAGTGAACGATCAAAGCGTAGACAGTTTAAGACATTACTCCCATTGAGAGAGTCCGCATGGTGCTTATTGTGTTCAATGCCGATTCAATTTCTGTGTTTCATCATACTCTGAAAGTCCACAGATTACAGAATGCATCCAGATGTGCTTCGGAAACTATTACTAGTCTTCGAGGGAACGATCAAAGCGTAGACAGTTTAAGACATTACTCCCATAGAGAAAAGTCCGCATGGTGCTTATTGTTTTCAATGCCGATGCAATTTCAATGTTTCATCAACACTCAGAAGGTCCACAGATTACAGAGTGCATCCAGATGTGCTTCGGAAACTACTACGAGTCTTTCAGTGAACGATCAAAGCGTAGACAGTTTAAGACATTATTACCATGGAGAAAAGTCCGCATGGTGCTTATTGTGTTCAATGCCGATGCAATTTCTGTGTTTCATTAACGCTCTGAAGGTCCACAGAATACAGAATGCAGCCAGATGTGCTTCGGAAACTACTACTAGTCTTCCAGTGTACGATCAAAGCGTAGACAGTTTAAGACATTACTACCATGGAGAAAAGCCCGCATGGTGCTTATTGTGTTCAATGCCGATGCAATTTTTGTGTTTCATCAACACTCTGAAGCTCCTCAGATTACAGAATGCCTCCAGATGTGCTTCGGAAACTACTACTATTCTTCCAGGGAACGATCAAAGCGTAGACAGTTTGAGACATTACTCCCATGGAGAAAAGTCCGCATGGTGCTTATTGTGTTCAATGCCGATTAAATTTCTGTGTTTCATCACACTCTCAACGTCCACTGATTACAGAATGCATGCAGATGTGCTTCGGAAACTACTACTATTCTTCCAGGGAACGATCAAAGCGTAGACAGTTTAAGACATTACTCGCATGGAGAAAAGTCGGCATGGTGCTTATTGTGTTGAATGCCGATGCAATTTCTTTGTTTCATCAACACTCTGAAGGTCCACAGATTACAGAATGCCTCCAGATGTGCTTCGGAAACTACTACTAGTCTTCCAGTGTACAATCAAAGTATAGACAGTTTAAGACATTACTCCCATGGAGAAAAGTCCGCATAGTGCTTATTGTGTTCAATGCCGATGCAGTTTTGGTGTTTCATCAACACTCTGAACGTCCACAGTTTACAGAATACCTAAAGATGTGCTTCGGAAACTACTACTAGTCTTCCAGGGAACGATCAAAGCGTTGACAGTTTGAGACATTACTCCCATGGACAAAAGTCCGCATGGTGCTTATTGTGTTCAATGCCGATGAATTTTTGTGTTTCATTAACACTCTGAAGGTCCACAGATTACAGAATGCCTCCAGATGTGCTTCGGAAACTACTACTATTCTTCCAGGGAACGATCAAAGCGTAGACAGTTTGAGACATTACTCCCATGGAGAAAAGTCCGCATGGTGCTTATTGAGTTCTATGCCGATGCAATTTTTGTGTTTCATCAACACTCTGAAGGTCCACAGATTACAGAATGCATCCAGATGTGCTTCGGAAACTACTACTAGTCTTCCAGTGAACGATCAAATCGTAGACAATTTAAGACATTACTCCCATGGGGGAAAGTCCGCATGGTGCTTATTGTGTTCAATGCCGATTCAATATCGGTGTTTCATCACACTCTGAAAGTCCACAGATTACAGAATGCATCCAGATGTGCTTCGGAAACTACTACTAGTCTTCCAGTGTACAATCAAAGCGTAGACAGTTTAAGACATTACTACCATGGAGAAAAGCCCGCATGGTGCTTATTGTGTTCAATGCCGATGCAATTTTTGTGTTTCATCAACACTCTGAAGGTCCACAGATTACAGAATGCCTCCAGATGTGCTTCGGAAACTACTACTATTCTTCCAGGGAACGATCAAAGCGTAGACAGTTTGAGACATTACTCCCATGGAGAAAAGTCCGCATGGTGCTTATTGAGTTCACTGAAGATGCAATTTTTGTGTTTCATCAACACTCTGAAGGTCCACAGATTACAGAATGCATCCAGATGTGCTTCGGAAACTACTACTAGTCTTCCAGTGAACGATCAAAGCGTAGACAGTTTAAGACATTACTCCCATTGAGAAAAGTCCGCATGGTGCTTATTGTGTTCAATGCCGATTCAATTTCTGTGTTTCATCATACTCTGAAAGTCCACAGATTACAGAATGCATCCAGATGTGCTTCGGAAGCTATTACTAGTCTTCGAGGGAACGATCAAAGCGTAGACAGTTTAAGACATTACTCCCATAGAGAAAAGTCCGCATGGTGCTTATTGTTTTCAATGCCGATGCAATTTCAATGTTTCATCAATACTCTGAAGGTCCACAGATTACAGAATGCATCCAGATGTGCTTCGGAAACTACTACTAGTCTTTCAGTGAACGATCAAAGCGTAGACAGTTTAAGACATAATTACCATGGAGAAAAGTCCGCATGGTGCTTATTGTGTTCAATGCCGATGCAATTTCTGTGTTTCATTAACGCTCTGAAGGTCCACAGAATACAGAATGCAGCCAGATGTGCTTCGGAAACTACTACTAGTCTTCCAGTGTACGATCAAAGCGTAGACAGTTTAAGACATTACTACCATGGAGAAAAGCCCGCATGGTGCTTAATGTGTTCAATGCCGATGCAATTTCTGTGTTTCATCAACACTCTCAAGGTCCACAGATTACAGAATGCATCCAGATGTGCTTCGGGACTACTACTAGTCTTCGAGGGAACGATCAAAGCGTATACAGTTTAAGACATTACTCCCATGGAGAAAAGTCCGCATGGTGCTTATTGTGTTCAATGCCGATTCAATTTCTGTGTTTCATCACACTCTGAAAGTCCACAGATTACAGAATGCATCCAGATGTGCTTCGGAAACTACTACTATTCTTCCAGGGAACGATCAAATCGTAGACAGTTTAAGACATTACTCCCATGGAGAAATGTCCGCATGGTGCTTATTGTGTTCAATTCCGATGCAATTTCTGTGTTTCATCAACACTCTGAAGGTCCACAGTTTACAGAACGCATCCAGATGTGTTTCGGAAACTACTACTAGTCTTCGAGGGAACGATCAAAGCGTAGACAGTTTAAGACATTACTCCCATAGAGAAAAGTCCACATGGTTCTTAATGTGTTCAATGCCGATGCAAATTTGTGTTTCATCAGCACTCTGAAGGTCCACAGTTTACAGAATGCCTCCAGATGTGCTTCGGAAACTACTACTAGTCTTTCAGTGAAAAATCAAAGCGTAGACTGTTTAAGACATTATTACCATGGAGAAAAGTCCGCATGGTGCTTATTGTGTTCAATGCCGATGCAATTTCAATGTTTCAAACGATCAAAACATAGACAGTTTAAGACATTACTCCCATGGAGAAAAGTCCACATGGTGCTTGTTGTGATCAATGCCGATGCAATTTCTGTGTTTCATCAACACTCTGAAGGTCCACAGATTACAGAATACCTCCAGATGTGCTTCGGAAACTACTACTAGTCTTCCAGTGTACGATCAAAGCGTAGACAGTTTAAGACATTACTTCCATGGAGAAGAGTCCGCATGGTGCTTATTGTGTTCAATGCCGATGCAATATCTGTGTTTCATCAACACTCTGAAGGTCCAAAGATTACAGAATGCCTCCAGATGTGCTTCAGAAACTACTACTAGTCTTCCAGGAAACGATCAAAGCGTAGACAGTTTGAGACATTACTCCCATGGAGAAAAGTCCGCATGCTGCTTATTGTGTTCAATGCCGATGCAATTTTTGTGTTTCATCAACACTCTGAAGGTCCACAGATTACAGAATGCATCCAGATATGCTTCGGAAACCACTACTAGTCTTCCAGGGAACGTTCAAAGCGTAGACAGTTTAGGACATTACACCCATGGAGAAAAGTCCACATGGTGCTTATTGTGTTCAATGCCGATGCAATTTCTGTGTTTCATCATCCTTCTGAAGGTCCACAGAATACAGAATGCATCCAGATGTGCCTCAGAAACTACTAATAGTCTTCCAGGAAACGATCAAAGCGTAGATAGTTTAAGACATTACTCCCATGGAGAAAAGTCCGCATGGTGCTTATTGTGTTCAATGCCGATGAATTTTTGTGTTTCATTATCACTCTGAAGGTCCACAGATTACAGAATGCATCCCGATGTGCTTCGGAAACTACTACTAGTCTTCCAGTGAACGATCAAAGTGTAGACAGTTTAAAACATTACTCCCATGGAGGAAAGTCCCATGGTGCTTATTGTGTTCAATGCCGATGCAATTTCTTTGTTTCATCAACACTCTGAAGGTCCACAGATTACAGAATGCCACCAGATGTGCTTCGGAAACTACTACTAGTCTTCCAGTAAACGATCAAAGCATAGACAGTTTAAGAAATTACTCCCATGGAGAAAAGTCCGCATGGTGCTTATTGTGTTCAATGCCAATGCAATTTCTGTGTTTCATCAACACTCTGAAGGTCCACAGATTACAGAATGCATCCAGATGTGTTTAGGAAACTACTACTAGCGTTTCAGTGAACGATCGAACGTAGACAGTTTAAGACATTAATACCATGGAGAAAAGTCCGCATGGTGCTTATTGTGTTCAATGCCGATGCAATTTTTGTGTTTCATCAACACTCTGAAGGTCCACAGATTACAGAATGCCTCCAGATGTGCTTCGGAAACTACTACTATTCTTCCAGGGAACGATCAAAGCGTAGACAGTTTGAGACATTACTCCCATGGAGAAAAGTCCGCATGGTGCTTATTGAGTTCAATGCCGATGCAATTTTTGTGTTTCATCAACACTCTGAAGGACCACAGATTACAGAATGCATCCAGATATGCTTCGGAAACTACTACTAGTTTTCCAGTGAACGATCAAAGCGTAGACAGTTTAAGACATTACTCCCATGGAGAAAAGTCCGCATGGTGCTTATTGAGTTCAATGCCGATGCAATTTTTGTGTTTCATCAACACTCTGAAGGTCCACAGATTACGGAATGCATTAAGATGTGCTTCGGAAACTACTACTAGTCTTCCAGTGAACGATCAAAGCGTAGACAGTTTAATACATTACTCCCATGGAGAAAAGTCCGCATGGTGCTTATTGTGTTCAATGCCGATTCAATTTTTGTGTTTCATCAACACTCTGAAGGTCCACAGATTACAGAATGCATCCAGATGTGATTCGGAAACTACTACTAGTCTTTCAGTGAACGATCAAAGCGTAAACAGTTTAAGACCTTACTAGCATGGAGAAAAGTCCGCATGGTGCGTATTGTGTTCAATGTCGATGCAATTTCAATGTTTCATCAAACCTCTGAAGGTCCACAGATTACAGAATGCCTCCAGATGTGCTTCGGAAACTACTACTAGTCTTCCAGTATACGATCATAACATAGACAGTTTAAGACATTACTCCCATGGAGAAAACTCCACATGGTGCTTGTTGTGTTCAATGCCGATGCAATTAATGTGTTTCATCAACACTCTGAAGGTCCACAGATTACAGAAGGCCTCCAGATGTGCTTCGGAAACTGCTACTAGTCTTCCAGTGTACGATCAAAGCGTAGACAGTTTAAGACATTACTCTCACGGAGAGAAGTCCGCATGGTGCTTATTGTGTTCAATGACCATTAAATTTCTGTGTTTCATCAACACTATGAAGGTCCACAGATTACAGAATGCCTCCAGATGTGCTTCGGAAACTACTACTAGTCTTCCAGTGTACGATCAAAGCGTAGACAGTTTAAGACATTACTCTCATGGAGAGAAGTCCGCATGGTGCTTATTGTGTTCAATGACCATTAAATTTCTGTGTTTCATAAACACTATGAAGGTCCACAGATTACAGAATGCCTCCAGATGTGCTTCGGAAACTACTACTAATCTTCCAGTGTACGATCAAAGCGTAGACAGTTTAAGACATTTCTCCCATGGAGAAAAGTCCGCATGGTGCTTATTGTGTTCAATGCCGACGCAATTTCTGTGTTTCATCAACACTCTGAAGGTCCACAGATTACACAATGCCTACAGATGTGCTTCGGAAACTACTACTAGTCTTCCAGTGTACGATCAAAGAATAGACAGTTTAAGACATTACTCCCATGGAGAACAGTCGGCATGGTGCTTATTATGTTCAATGCCAATGCAATTTCTGTGTTTCATCAACACTCTGAAGGTCCACAGATTACAGATTGCCTCCAGATGTGCTTCGGAAACTACTACTATTCTTCCAGGGAACGATCAAAGCGTAGACAGTTTGAGACATTACTCCCATGGAGAAAAGTCCGCATGGTGCTTATTGAGTTCAATGCCGATGGAATTTTTGTGTTTTATCAACACTCTGAAGGTCCACAGATTACAGAATGCCTCCAGATGTGCTTCAGAAACTACTACTAGTCTTCCAGAGAACGATCAAAGCGTAGACAGTTTAAGACATTACTCCCATGGAGAAAAGTCCGCATGGTGCTTATTGTGTTCAATGCCGATTCAATTTTTGTGTTTCATCAACACTCTGAAGGTCCACAGCTTACAGAATGCATCCAGATGTGCTTCGTAATCTACTACTAGTCTTTCAGTGAACGATCAAAGCGTAAACAGTTTAAGACATTACTACCATGGAGAAAAGTCCGCATGGTGCTTATTGTGTTCAATGCCGATGCAATTAATGTGTTTCATCAACACTCTGAAGGTCCACAGATTACAGAATGCCTCCAGATGAGCTTCGGAAACTACTACTAGTCTTCCAGTAAACGATCATAACATAGACAGTTTAAGACATTACTCCCATGTAGAAAACTCCACATGGTGCTTGTTGTGGTCAATGACGATGCAATTAATGTGTTTCATCAACACTCTGAAGGTCCACAGATTACAGAAGGCCTCCAGATGTGCTTCGGAAACTGCTACTAGTCTTCCAGTGTACGATCAAAGCGTAGACAGTTTAAGACATTACTCTCATGGAGAGAAGTCCACATGGTGCTTACTGTGTTCAATGACCATTAAATTTCTGTGTTTCATCAACACTATGAAGGTCCACAGATTACAGAATGCCTCCAGATGTGCTTCGGAAACTACTACTAGTCTTCCAGGGAACGATCAAAGCGTAGACATTTTAAGACATTACTCCCATGGAGAAAAGTCCACATGGTGCCTATTGTGTTCAATGCCGATGCAATTTCGGTGTCTCATCAACATTCTAAAGGTCCACAGAATACAGAATGCATCCAGATGTGCTTCAGAAACTACTAATAGTCTTCCAGGAAACGATCAAAGCGTAGACAGTTTAAGACATTACTCCCATGGAGAAAAGTCCGCATGGTGCTTATTGTGTTCAATGCCGATGAATTATTGTGTTTCATTATCACTCTGAAGGTCCACAGATTACAGAATGCATCCAGATGTGCTTGGGAAACTACTACTAGTCTTCCAGTGAACGATCAAAGTGTAGACAGTTTAAAACATTACTCCCAAGGAGGAAAGTCCCATGGTGCTTATTGTGTTCAATGCCGATGCAATTTCTTTGTTTCATCAACACTCTGAAGGTCCACAGATTACAGAATGCCTCCAGATGTGCTTCGGAAACTATCACTAGTCTTCCAGTAAACGATCAAAGCGTAGACAGTTTAAGACATTACTCCCATGGAGAAAAGTCCGCATGGTGCTTATTGTGTTCAATGCCGATTCCATTTCTGTGTTTCATCAACACTCGGAAGGTCCACAGATTTCAGAATGCATCATGATGTGCTTCGGAAACTACTACTAGTCTTTCAGTGAACGATCAAAGCGTAAACAGTTTAAGACATTACTACCATGGAGAAAAGTCCGCATGGTGCTTATTGTGTTCAATGTGGATGTAATTTCAATGTTTCATCAACACTCTGAAGGTCCACAGATTACAGAATGCCTCCAGATGTGCTTCGGAAACTACTACTAGTCTTTCAGTGAAAAATCAAAGCGTAGACAGTTTAAGACATTATTACCATGGAGAAAAGTCCGCATGGTGCTTATTGTGTTCAATGCCGATGCAATTTCAATGTTTCACCAATACTCTGAAGGTCCACAGATTACAGAATGCCTCCAGATGTGCTTCGGAAACTACTACTAGTCTTCCAGTAAACGATCAAAGCATAGACAGTTTAAGACATTACTCCCATGGAGAAAAGTCCACATGGTGCTTGTTGTGTTCAATGCCGATGCAATTTCTGTGTTTCATCAACACTCTGAAGGTCCACAGATTACAGAATGCCTCCAGATGTGCTTCGGAAACTACTACTAGTCTTCTAGTGTACGATCAAAGCGTAGACAGTTTAAGACATTACTACCATGGAGAAAAGCCCGCATGGTGCTTATTGTGTTCAATGCCGGTGCAAATATTGTGTTTCATCAACACTCTCAAGGTCCACAGATTACAGAATGCCTCCAGATGTGCTTCGGAAACTACTACTAGTCTTCCAGTGTACGATCAAAGAGTAGACAGTTTAAGACATTACTCACATGGAGAAAAGTCCGCATGGTGCTTATAGAGTTCAATGCCGATGCAATTTTTGTGTTTCATCAACACTCTGAAGGTCCGAAGATTACAGAATGCATCCAGATGTGCTTCGGAAACTACTACTAGTCTTCCAGTGTACGATCAAAGAATAGACAGTTTAAGACATTACTCCCATGGAGAAAATTCCGCATGGTGCTTATTGTGTTCAATGCCGATGCAATTTCTGTGTTTCATCAACACTCTGAAGGTACACAGATTACAGAATGCCTCCAGATGTGCTTCGGAAACTACTACTAGTCTTCCAGCGTACAATCAAAGCGTAGACAGTATAAGACATTACTCCCATGGAGAAAAATCCGCATGGTGCTTATTGCGTTCAACGCCGATGCCATTTCTATGTTTCATCAACACTCTGAAGGTCCACAGAATACAGAATGCATCCAGATGTGCTTCAGAAACTACTACTAGTCTTCCAGGAAACGATCAAAGCGTAGACAGTTTGAGATATTACTCCCATGGAGAAAAGTCCGCATGCTGCTTATTGTGTTCAATGCCGATGCAATTTTTGTGTTTCATCAACACTCTGAAGGTCCACAGATTACAGAATGCATCCAGATATGCTTCGGAAACTACTACTTGTCTTCCAGGGAACGATCAAAGCGTAGACAGTTTAGGACATTACTCCCATGGAGAAAAGTCCACATGGTGCTTATTGTGTTCAATGCCGATGCAATTTCTGTGTTTCATCATCATTCTGAAGGTCCACAGAATACAGAATGCATCCAGATGTGCTTCAGAAACTACTAATAGTCTTCCAGGAAACGATCAAAGCGTCGACAGTTTAAGACATTACTCCCATGGAGAAAAGTCCGCATGGTGCTTATTGTGTTCAATGCCGATGAATTTTTGTGTTTCATTATCACTCTGAAGGTCCACAGATTACAGAATGCATCCCGATGAGCTTCGGAAACTACTACTAGTCTTCCAGTGAACGATCAAAGTGTAGACAGTTTAAAACATTACTCCCATGGAGGAAAGTCCGCATGGTGCTTATTGTGTTCAATGCCGATGCAATTTCTGTGTTTCATTAACGCTCTGAAGGTCCACAGAATACAGAATGCAGCCAGATGTGCTTCGGAAACTACTACTAGTCTTCCAGTGTACGATCAAAGCGTAGACAGTTTAAGACATTACTACCATGGAGAAAAGTCCGCATGGTGCTTATTGAGTTCAATGCCGATGCAATTTTTGTGTTTCATTAACGCTCTCAAGGTCCACAGAATACAGAATGCAGCCAGATGTGCTTCGGAAACTACTACTAGTCTTCCAGTGTACGATCAAAGCGTAGACAGTTTAAGACATTACTACCATGGAGAAAAGCCCGCATGGTGCTTATTGTGTTCAATGCCGATGCAATTTTTGTGTTTCATCAACACTCTGAAGGTCCTCATATTACAGAATGCCTCCAGATGTGCTTCGGAAACTACTACTATTCTTCCAGGGAACGATCAAAGCGTAGACAGTTTGAGACATTACTCCCATGGAGAAAAGTCCGCATGGTGCTTATTGAGTTCAATGCCGATGCAATTTTTGTGTTTCATCAACACTCTGAAGGTCCACAGATTACAGAATGCATCCAGATGTACTTCGGAAAATACTACTATTCTTCCAGGGAACGATCAAAGCGTAGACAGTTTAAGACATTACTCGCATGGAGAAAAGTCCGCATGGTGCTTATTGTGTTCAATGCCGATGCAATTTCTGTGTTTCATCAACACTCTCAAGGTCCACAGATTACAGAATGCATCCAGATGTGCTTCGGAAACTACTACTAGTCTTCGAGGGAACGATCAAAGCGTAGACAGTTTAAGACATTACTCCCATTGAGAAAAGTCCGCATGGTGGTTATTGTGTTCAATGCCGATTCAATTTCTGTGTTTCATCACACTCTGAAAGTCCACAGATTACAGAATGCATCCAGATGTGCTTCGGAAACTACTACTATTCTTCCAGGGAACGATCAAATCGTGGACAGTTTAAGACATTACTCTTATGGAGAAATGTCCGCATGGTGCTTATTGTTTTCAATTCCGATGCAATTCCTGTGTTTCATCAACACTCTGAAGGTCCACAGATTACAGAACGCATCCAGATGTGTTTCGGAAACTACTACTAGTCTTCGAGGGAACGATCAAAGCGTAGACAGTTTAAGACATTATTACCATGGAGAAAAGTCCGCATGGTGCTTATTTTGTTCAATGCCGATGCAATTTCAATGTTTCACCAATACTCTGAAGGTCCACAAATTACAGAATGCCTCCAGATGTGCTTCGGAAACTACTACTAGTCTTCCAGTAAACGATCAAAGCATAGACAGTTTAAGACATTACTCCCATGGAGAAAAGTCCACATGGTGCTTGTTGTGTTCAATACCGATGCAATTTCTGTGTTTCATCAACACTCTGAAGGTCCACAGATTACAGAATGCCTCCAGATGTGCTTCGGAAACTACTACTAGTCTTCCAGTGTACGATCAAAGCGTAGACACTTTAAGACATTACTACCATGGAGAAAAGCCCGCATGGTGCTTATTGTGTTCAATGCCGGTGCAAATTTTGTGTTTCATCAACACTCTGAAGGTCCACAGATTACAGAATGCCTCCAGATGTGCTTCGGAAACTACTACTAGTCTTCCAGTGTACGATCAAAGCGTAGACAGTATAAGACATTACTCACATGGAGAAAAGTCCGCATGGTGCTTATTGAGTTCAATGCCGATGCATTTTTTGTGTTTTATCAACACTCTGAAGGTCCACAGATTACAGAATGCATCCAGATGTGCTTCGCAAACTACTACTAGTCTTCCAGTGAACGATCAAAGCGTAAACAGTTTAAGACATTACTCTCATGGAGAGAAGTCCGCATGGTGCTTATTGTGTTCAATGCCGACGCAATTTCTGTGTTTCATCGACACTCTGAAGGTCCACATTTTACACAATGCTTACAGATGTGCTTCGGAAACTACTACTAGTCTTCCAGTGTACGACCAAAGAATAGACAGTTTAAGACATTACTCCCATGGAGAAAAGTCCGCATGGTGCTTATTGTTTTCAATGCCGATGCAATTTCTGTGTTTCATCAACACTCTGAAGGTCCAAAGATTACAGAATGCCTCCAGATGTGCTTCGGAAACTACTACTAGTCTTCCAGCGTACGATCAAAACGTAGACAGTATAAGACATTACTCCCATGGAGAAAAATCCGCATGGTGCTTATTGCGTTCAACGCCGATGCCATTTCTGTTTTTCATCAACACTCTGAAGGTCCACAGAATACAGAATGCATCCAGATGTGCTTCAGAAACTACTACTAGTCTTCCAGGAAACGATCAAAGCGTAGACAGTTTGAGACATTACTCCCATGGAGAAATGTCCGCATGCTGCTTATTGTGTTCAATGCCGATGCAATTTTTGTGTTTCATCAACACTCTGAAGGTCCACAGATTACAGAATGCATCCAGATATGCTTCGGAAACTACTACTTGCCTTCCAGGGAACGATCAAAGCGTAGACAGTTTAGGACATTACTCCCATGGAGAAAAGTCCACATGGTGCTTATTGTGTTCAATGCCGATGCAATTTCTGTGTTTCATCATCATTCTGAAAGTCCACAGAATACAGAATGCATCCAGATGTGCTTCAGAAACTACTAGTAGTCTTCCAGGAAACGATCAAAGCGTAGACAGTTTAAGACATGACTCCCATGGAGAAAAGTCCGCATGGTGCTTATTGTGTTCAATGCCGATGAATTTTTGTGTTTCATTATCACTCTGAAGGTCCACAGATTACAGAATGCATCAAGATGTGCTTCGGAAACTGCTACTAGTCTTCCAGTGAACGATCAAAGTGTAGACAGTTTAGGACATTACTCCCATGGAGGAAAGTCCCATGGTGCTTATTGTGTTCAATGCCGATGCAATTTCTTTGTTTCATCAACACTCTGAAGGTCCACAGATTACAGAATACCTCCAGATGTGCTTCGGAAACTACTACTAGTCTTCCAGTAAACGATCAAAGCATAGACAGTTTAAGACATTACTCCCATGGAGAAAAGTCCGCATGGTGCTTATTGTGTTCAATGCCAATGCAATTCCTGTGTTTCATCAACACTCTGAAGGTCCACAGATTACAGAACGCATCCAGATGTGTTTCGGAAACTACTACTAGTCTTCGAGGGAACGATCAAAGCGTAGACAGTTTAAGACATTATTACCATGGAGAAAAGTCCGCATGGTGCTTATTGTGTTCAATGCCGATGCAATTTCAATGTTTCACCAATACTCTGAAGGTCCACAAATTACAGAATGCCTCCAGATGTGCTTCGGAAACTACTACTAGTCTTCCAGTAAACGATCAAAGCATAGACAGTTTAAGACATTACTCCCATGGAGAAAAGTCCACATGGTGCTTGTTGTGTTCAATACCGATGCAATTTCTGTGTTTCATCAACACTCTGAAGGTCCACAGATTACAGAATGCCTCCAAATGTGCTTCGGAAACTACTACTAGTCTTCCAGTGTACGATCAAAGCGTAGACAGTTTAAGACATTACTACCATGGAGAAAAGCCCGCATGTTGCTTATTGTGTTCAATGCCGGTGCAAATTTTGTGTTTCATCAACACTCTGAAGGTCCACAGATTACAGAATTCCTCCAGATGTGCTTCGGAAACTACTACTAGTCTTCCAGTGTACGATCAAAGCGTAGACAGTTTAAGACATTACTCACATGGAGAAAAGTCCGCATGGTGCTTATTGAGTTCAATGCCGATGCATTTTTTGTGTTTTATCAACACTCTGAAGGTCCACAGATTACAGAATGCATCCAGATGTGCTTCGGAAACTACTACTAGTCTTCCAGTGAACGATCAAAGCGTAAACAATTTAAGACATTACTCTCATGGAGAGAAGTCCGCATGGTGCTTATTGTGTTCAATGCCGACGCAATTTCTGTGTTTCATCGACACTCTGAAGGTCCAGAGATTACACAATGCTTACAGATGTGCTTCGGAAACTACTACTAGTCTTCCAGTGTACGATCAAAGAATAGACAGTTAAAGACATTACTCCCATGGAGAAAAGTCCGCATGGTGCTTATTGTTTTCAATGCCGATGCAATTTCTGTGTTTCATCAACACTCTGAAGGTCCAAAGATTACAGAATGCCTCCAGATGTGCTTCGGAAACTACTACTAGTCTTCCAGCGTACGATCAAAACGTAGATAGTATAAGACATTACTCCCATGGAGAAAAATCCGCATGGTGCTTATTGCGTTCAACGCCGATGCCATTTCTGTTTTTCATCAACACTCTGAAGGTCCACAGAATACAGAATGCATCCAGATGTGCTTCAGAAACTACTACTAGTCTTCCAGGAAACGATCAAAGCGTAGACAGATTGAGACATTACTCCCATGGAGAAAAGTCCGCATGCTGCTTATTGTGTTCAATGCCGATGCAATTTTTGTGTTTCATCAACACTCTGAAGGTCCACAGATTACAGAATGCATCCAGATATGCTTCGGAAACTACTACTTGTCTTCCAGGGAACGATCAAAGCGTAGACAGTTTAGGACATTACTCCCATGGAGAAAAGTCCACATGGTGCTTATTGTGTTCAATGCCGATGCAATTTCTGTGTTTCATCATCATTCTGAAAGTCCACAGAATACAGAATGCATCCAGATGTGCTTCAGAAACTACTAGTAGTCTTCCAGGAAACGATCAAAGCGTAGACAGTTTAAGACATGACTCCCATGGAGAAAAGTCCGCATGGTGCTTATTGTGTTCAATGCCGATGAATTTTTGTGTTTCATTATCACTCTGAATGTCCACAGATTACAGAATGCATCAAGATGTGCTTCGGAAACTGCTACTAGTCTTCCAGTGAACGATCAAAGTGTAGACAGTTTAAAACATTACTCCCATGGAGGAAAGTCCCATGGTGCTTATTGTGCTCAATGCCGATGCAATTTCTTTGTTTCATCAACACTCTGAAGGTCCACAGATTACAGAATACCTCCAGATGTGCTTCGGAAACTACTACTAGTCTTCCAGTAAACGATCAAAGCATAGACAGTTTAAGACATTACTCCCATGGAGAAAAGTCCGCATGGTGCTTATTGTGTTCAATGCCAATGCAATTTCTGTGTTTCATCAACACTCTGAAGGTCCACAGATTACAGAATGCATCCAGATGTGTTTAGGAAACTACTACTAGTGTTTCAGTGAACGATCGAACGTAGACAGTTTAGTACATTATTACCATGGAGAAAAGTCCGCATGGTGCTTATTGTGTTCAATGCCGATGCAATTTTTGTGTTTCATCAACACTCTGAAGGTCCACAGATTACAGAATGCCTCCAGATGTGCTTCGGAAACTACTACTATTCTTCCAGGGAACGATCAAAGCGTAGACAGTTTGAGACATTACTCCCATGGAGAAAAGTCCGCATGGTGCTTATTGAGTTCAATGCCGATGCAATTTTTGTGTTTCATCAACACTCTGAAGGTCCACAGATTACAGAATGCATCCAGATGTGCTTCGGAAACTACTACTAGTTTTCCAGTGAACGATCAAAGCGTAGACAGTTTAAGACATTACTCCTATGGAGAAAAGTCCGCATGGTGCTTATTGAGTTCAATGCCGATGCAATTTTTGTGTTTCATCAACACTCTGAAGGTCCACAGATTACGGAATGCATCCAGATGTGCTTCGGAAACTACTACTAGTCTTCCAGTGAACGATCAAAGCGTAGACAGTTTAATACATTACTCCCATGGAGAAAAGTCCGCATGGTGCTTATTGTGTTCAATGACCATTAAATTTCTGTGTTTCATCAACACTATGAAGGTCCACAGATTACAGAATGCCTCCAGATGTGCTTCGGAAACTACTACTAGTCTTCCAGTGTACGATCAAAGCGTAGACAGTTTAAGACATTACTCCCATGCAGAAAAGTCCGCATGGTGCTTATTGTGTTCAATGCAAACGCAATGTCTGTGTTTCATCAACACTCTGAAGGTCCACAGATTACAGAATGCCTCCAGATGTGCTTCGGAAACTACTACTATTCTTCCAGGGAACGATCAAAGCGTAGACAGTTTGAGACATTACTCCCATGGAGAAAAGTCCGCATGGTGCTTATTGAGTTCAATGCCGATGCAATTTTTGTGTTTCATCAACACTCTGAAGGTCCACAGATTACAGAATGCATCCAGATGTGCTTCGGAAACTACTACTAGTCTTCCAGTGAACGATCAAAGCGTAGACAGTTTAAGACATTACTCTCATGGAGAGAAGTCCGCATGGTGCTTATTGTGTTCAATGACCATTAAATTTCTGTGTTTCATCAACACTATGAAGGTCCACAGATTACAGAATGCCTCCAGATGTGCTTCGGAAACTACTACTAGTCTTGCAGTGTACGATCAAAGCGTAGACAGTTTAAGACATTACTCCCATGGAGAAAAGTCCGCATGGTGCTTATTGTGTTCAATGCCGACGCAATTTCTGTGTTTCATCAACACTCTGAGGGTCCACAGATTACAGAATGCCTCCAGATGTGCTTCGGAAACTGCTACTATTCTTCCAGGGAATGATCAAAGCGTAGACAGTTTGAGACATTACTCCCATGGAGAAAAGTCCGCATGGTGCTTATTGAGTTCAATGCCGATGCAATTTTAGTGTTTCATCAACACTCTGAAGGTCCACAGATTACAGAATGCCTCCAGATGTGCTTCGGAAACTACTACTAGTCTTCCAGAGAACGATCAAAGCGTAGACAGTTTAAGACATTACTCCCATGGAGAAAAGTGCGCATGGTGCATATTGTGTTCAATGCCGATTCAATTTTTGTGTTTCATCAACACTCTGAAGGTCCACAGCTTACAGAATGCATCCAGATGTGCTTCGTAATCTACTACTAGTCTTTCAGTGAACGATCAAAGCGTAAACAGTTTAAGACATTACTACCATGGAGAAAAGTCCGCATGGTGCTTATTGTGTTCAATGTGGATGCAATTTCAATGTTTCATCAACACTCTGAAGGTCCAAAGTTTACAGAATGCCTCCAGATGTGCTTCGGAAACTACTACTAGTCTTCCAGTAAACGATCATAACATAGACAGTTTAAGACATTACTCCCATGTAGAAAACTCCACATGGTGCTTGTTGTGGTCAATGCCGATGCAGTTAATGTGTTTCATCAACACACTGAAGGTCCACAGATTACAGAAGGCCTCCAGATGTGCTTCGGAAACTGCTACTAGTCTTCCAGTGTACGATCAAAGCGTAGACAGTTTAAGACGTTACTCTCATGGAGAGAAGTCCACATGGTGCTTACTCTGTTCAATGACCATTAAATTTCTGTGTTTCATCAACACTATGAAGGTCCACAGATTACAGAATGCCTCCAGATGTGCTTCGGAAACTACTAGTAGTCTTCCAGGGAACGATCAAAGCGTAGACAGTTTAAGACATTACTCCCATGGAGAAAAGTCCACTTGGTGCCTTATGTGTTCAATGCCGATGCAATTTCGGTGTTTCATCAACATTCTGAAGGTCCACAGAACACAAAATGCATCCAGATGTGCTTCAGAAACTACTAATAGTCTTCCAGGAAACGATCAAAGCGTAGACAGTTTAAGACATTACTCCCATGGAGAAAAGTCCGCATGGTGCTTATTGTGTTCAATGCCGATGAATTATTGTGTTTCATTATCACTCTGAAGGTCCACAGATTACAGAATGCATCCAGATGTGCTTGGGAAACTACTACTAGTCTTCCAGTGAACGATCAAAGTGTAGACAGTTTAAAACATTACTCCCATGGAGGAAAGTCCCATGGTGCTTATTGTGTTCAATGCCGATGCCATTTCTTTGTTTCATCAACACTCTGAAGGTCCACAGATTACAGAATGCCTCCAGATGTGCTTCGGAAACTATTACTAGTCTTCCAGTAAACGATCAAAGCGTAGACAGTTTAAGACATACGTCCCATGGAGAAAAGTCCGCATGGTGCTTATTGTGTTCAATGCCGATTCAATTTCTGTGTTTCATCAACACTCTGAAGGTCCACAGATTTCAGAATGCATCCAGATGTGCTTCGGAAACTACTACTAGTCTTTCAGTGAACGATCAAAGCGTAAACAGTTTAAGACATTACTACCATTGAGAAAAGTCAGCATGGTGCTTATTGTGTTCAATGTGGATGTAATTTCAATGTTTCATCAACACTCTGAAGGTCCACAGATTACAGAATGCCTCCAGATGTGCTTCGGAAACTACTACTAGTCTTTCAGTGAAAAATCAAAGCGTAGACAGTTTAAGTTATTATTACCATGGAGAAAAGTCCGCATGGTGCTTATTGTGTTCAATGCCGATGCAATTTCAATGTTTCACCAATACTCTGAAGGTCCACAGATTACAGAATGCCTCCAGATGTGCTTCGGAAACTACTACTAGTCTTCCAGTAAACGATCAAGGCATAGACAGTTTAAGACATTACTCCCATGGAGAAAAGTCCACATGGTGGTTGTTGTGTTCAATGCCGATGCAATTTCTGTGTTTCATCAACACTCTGAAGGTCCACAGATTACAGAATGCCTCCAGATGTGCTTCGGAAACTACTACTATTCTTCCAGGGAACGATCAAAGCGTAGACAGTTTGAGACATTACTCCCATGGAGAAAAGTCCGCATGGTGCTTATTGAGTTCAATGCCGATGCAATTTTTGTGTTTCATCAACACTCTGAAGGTCCACAGATTACAGAATGCATCCAGATGTACTTCGGAAAATACTACTAGTCTTCCAGTGAACGATCAAAGCGTAGACAGTTTAAGACATTACTCCCATGGAGAAAAGTCCGCATGGTGCTTATTGTGTTCAATGCCGATTCAATTTCTGTGTTTCATCACACTCTGAACGTCCACTGATTACAGAATGCATGCAGATGTGCTTCGGAAACTACAACTATTCTCCCAGGGAACGATCAAAGCGTAGACAGTTTAAGACATTACTCGCATGGAGAAAAGTCCGCATGGTGCTTATTGTGTTCAATGCCGATGCAATTTCTGTGTTTCATCAACACTCTCAAGGTCCACAGATTACAGAATGCATCCAGATGTGCTTCGGAAACTACTACTAGTCTTCGAGGGAACGATCAAAGCGTAGACAGTTTAAGACATTACTCCCATTGAGAAAAGTCCGCATGGTGCTTATTGTGTTCAATGCCGATTCAATTTCTGTGTTTCATCACACTCTGAAAGTCCACAGATTACAGAATGCATCCAGATGTGCTTCGGAAACTACTACTATTCTTCCAGGGAACGATCAAATCGTGGACAGTTTAAGACATTACTCCCATGGAGAAATGTCCGCATGGTGCTTATTGTGTTCAATTCCGATGCAATTCCTGTGTTTCATCAACACTCTGAAGGTCCACAGATTACAGAACGCATCCAGATGTGCTTCGGAAACTACTACTAGTCTTCCAGTGTACGATCAAAGCGTAGACAGTTTAAGACATTACTACCATGGAGGAAAGCCCGCATGGTGCTTATTGTGTTCAATGCCGGTGCAAATTTTGTGTTTCATCAACACTCTGAAGGTCCACAGATTACAGAATGCCTCCAGATGTGCTTCGGAAACTACTACTATTCTTCCAGGGAACGATCAAAGCGTAGACAGTTTGAGACATTACTCCCATGGAGAAAAGTCCGCATGGTGCTTATTGAGTTCAATGCCGATGCAATTTTTGTGTTTCATCAACACTCTGAAGGTCCACAGATTACAGAATGCATCCAGATGTGCTTCGGAAACTACTACTAGTCTTCCAGTGAACGATCAAAGCGTAGACAGTTTAAGACATTACTCTCATGGAGAGAAGTCCGCATGGTGCTTATTGTGTTCAATGACCATTAAATTTCTGTGTTTCATCAACACTATGAAGGTCCACAGATTACAGAATGCCTCCAGATGTGCTTCGGAAACTACTACTAGTCTTGCAGTGTACGATCAAAGCGTAGACAGTTTAAGACATTACTCTCATGGAGAAAAGTCCGCATGGTGCTTATTGTGTTCAATGCCGACGCAATTTCTGTGTTTCATCAACACTCTGAGGGTCCACAGATTACACAATGCCTACAGATGTGCTTCGGAAACTACTACTAGTCTTCCAGTGTACGATCAAAGAATAGACAGTTTAAGACACAACTCCCATGGAGAACAGTCGGCATGGTGCTTATTATGTTCAATGCCAATGCAATTTCTGTGTTTCATCAACACTCTGAAGGTCCACAGATTACAGAATGCCTCCAGATGTGCTTCGGAAACTGCTACTATTCTTCCAGGGAATGATCAAAGCGTAGACAGTTTGAGACATTACTCCCATGGAGAAAAGTCCGCATGGTGCTTATTGAGTTCAATGCCGATGCAATTTTAGTGTTTCATCAACACTCTGAAGGTCCACAGATTACAGAATGCCTCCAGATGTGCTTCGGAAACTACTACTAGTCTTCCAGAGAACGATCAAAGCGTAGACAGTTTAAGACATTACTCCCATGGAGAAAAGTGCGCATGGTGCTTATTGTGTTCAATGCCGATTCAATTTTTGTGTTTCATCAACACTCTGAAGGTCCACAGCTTACAGAATGCATCCAGATGTGCTTCGTAATCTACTACTAGTCTTTCAGTGAACGATCAAAGCGTAAACAGTTTAAGACATTACTACCATGGAGAAAAGTCCGCATGGTGCTTATTGTGTTCAATGTGGATGCAATTTCAATGTTTCATCAACACTCTGAAGGTCCAAAGTTTACAGAATGCCTCCAGATGTGCTTCGGAAACTACTACTAGTCTTCCAGTAAACGATCATAACATAGACAGTTTAAGACATTACTCCCATGTAGAAAACTCCACATGGTGCTTGTTGTGGTCAATGCCGATGCAGTTAATGTGTTTCATCAACACACTGAAGGTCCACAGATTACAGAAGGCCTCCAGATGTGCTTCGGAAACTGCTACTAGTCTTCCAGTGTACGATCAAAGCGTAGACAGTTTAAGACGTTACTCTCATGGAGAGAAGTCCACATGGTGCTTACTCTGTTCAATGACCATTAAATTTCTGTGTTTCATCAACACTATGAAGGTCCACAGATTACAGAATGCCTCCAGATGTGCTTCGGAAACTACTACTAGTCTTCCAGGGAACGATCAAAGCGTAGACAGTTTAAGACATTACTCCCATGGAGAAAAGTCCACATGGTGCCTTATGTGTTCAATGCCGATGCAATTTCGGTGTTTCATCAACATTCTGAAGGTCCACAGAACACAAAATGCATCCAGATGTGCTTCAGAAACTACTAATAGTCTTCCAGGAAACGATCAAAGCGTAGACAGTTTAAGACATACGTCCCATGGAGAAAAGTCCGCATGGTGCTTATTGTGTTCAATGCCGATTCAATTTCTGTGTTTCATCAACACTCTGAAGGTCCACAGATTTCAGAATGCATCCAGATGTGCTTCGGAAACTACTACTAGTCTTTCAGTGAACGATCAAAGCGTAAACAGTTTAAGACATTACTACCATGGAGAAAAGTCCGCATGGTGCTTATTGTGTTCAATGTGGATGTAATTTCAATGTTTCATCAACACTCTGAAGGTCCACAGATTACAGAATGCCTCCAGATGTGCTTCGGAAACTACTACTAGTCTTTCAGTGAAAAATCAAAGCGTAGACAGTTTAAGTTATTATTACCATGGAGAAAAGTCCACATGGTGCTTATTGTGTTCAATGCCGATGCAATTTCAATGTTTCACCAATACTCTGAAGGTCCACAGATTACAGAATGCCTCCAGATGTGCTTCGGAAACTACTACTAGTCTTCCAGTAAACGATCAAGGCATAGACAGTTTAAGACATTACTCCCATGGAGAAAAGTCCACATGGTGGTTGTTGTGTTCAATGCCGATGCAATTTCTGTGTTTCATCAACACTCTGAAGGTCCACAGATTACAGAATGCCTCCAGATGTGCTTCGGAAACTACTACTATTCTTCCAGGGAACGATCAAAGCGTAGACAGTTTGAGACATTACTCCCATGGAGAAAAGTCCGCATGGTGCTTATTGAGTTCAATGCCGATGCAATTTTTGTGTTTCATCAACACTCTGAAGGTCCACAGATTACAGAATGCATCCAGATGTACTTCGGAAAATACTACTAGTCTTCCAGTGAACGATCAAAGCGTAGACAGTTTAAGACATTACTCCCATGGAGAAAAGTCCGCATGGTCTTATTGTGTTCAATGCCGATTCAATTTCTGTGTTTCATCACACTCTGAACGTCCACTGATTACAGAATGCATGCAGATGTGCTTCGGAAACTACAACTATTCTTCCAGGGAACGATCAAAGCGTAGACAGTTTAAGACATTACTCGCATGGAGAAAAGTCCGCATGGTGCTTATTGTGTTCAATGCCGATGCAATTTCTGTGTTTCATCAACACTCTCAAGGTCCACAGATTACAGAATGCATCCAGATGTGCTTCGGAAACTACTACTAGTCTTCGAGGGAACGATCAAAGCGTAGACAGTTTAAGACATTACTCCCATTGAGAAAAGTCCGCATGGTGCTTATTGTGTTCAATGCCGATTCAATTTCTGTGTTTCATCACACACTGAAAGTTCACAGATTACAGAATGCATCCAGATGTGCTTCGGAAACTACTACTATTCTTCCAGGGAACGATCAAATCGTGGACAGTTTAAGACATTACTCCCATGGAGAAATGTCCGCATGGTGCTTATTGTGTTCAATTCCGATGCAATTCCTGTGTTTCATCAACACTCTGAAGGTCCACAGATTACAGAACGCATCCAGATGTGTTTCGGAAACTACTACTAGTCTTCGAGGGAACGATCAAAGCGTAAACAGTTTAAGACATTATTACCATGGAGAAAAGTCCGCATGGTGCTTATTGTGTTCAATGCCGATGATAATTTTGTGTTTCATCAACACTCTGAAGGTCCACAGATTACAGAATGCCTCCAGATGTGCTTCGGAAACTACTACTAGTCTTCCAGTGTACGATCAAAGCGTAGACAGTTTAAGACATTACTACCATGGAGAAAAGCCCGCATGGTGCTTATTGTGTTCAATGCCGGTGCAAATTTTGTGCTTCATCAACACTCTGAAGGTCCACAGATTACAGAATGCCTCCAGATGTGCTTCGGAAACTACTACTAGTCTTCCAGTGTACGATCAAAGCGTAGACAGTTTAAGACATTACTCACATGGAGAAAAGTCCGCATGGTGCTTATTGAGTTCAATGCCGATGCATTTTTTGTGTTTTATCAATACTCTGAAGGTCCACAGATTACAGAATGCATCCAGATGTGCTTCGGAAACTACTACTAGTCTTCCAGTGAACGATCAAAGCGTAAACAGTTTAAGACATTACTCTCATGGAGAGAAGTCCGCATGGTGCTTATTGTGTTCAATGCCGACGCAATTTCTGTGTTTCATCGACACTCTGAAGGTCCACAGATTACACAATGCTTACAGATGTTTTTCGGAAACTACTACTAGTCTTCCAGTGTGCGATCCAAGAATAGACAGTTTAAGACATTACTCCCATGGAGAAAAGTCCGCATGGTGCTTATTGTATTCAATGCCGATGCAATTTCTGTGTTTCATCATCATTCTGAAGGTCCACAGAATACAGAATGCATCCAGATGTGCTTCAGAAACTACTAGTAGTCTTCCAGTGTACGATCAAAGCGTAGACAGTTTAAGACATTACTCCCATGGAGAAAAGTCCGCATGGTGCTTATTGTGTTCAATGCCGATGAATTTTTGTGTTTCATTATCACTCTGAAGGTCCACAGATTACAGAATGCATCAAGATGTGCTTCGGAAACTACTACTAGTCTTCCAGTGAACGATCAAAGTGTAGACAGTTTAAAACATTACTCCCATGGAGGAAAGTCCCATGGTGCTTATTGTGTTCAATGCCGATGCAATTTCTTTGTTTCATCAACACTCTGAAGGTCCACAGATTACAGAATGCCTCCAGATGTGCTTCGGAAACTACTACTAGTCTTCCAGTAAACGATCAAAGCATAGACAGTTTAAGACATTACTCCCATGGAGAAAAGTCCGCATGGTGCTTATTGTGTTCAATGCCAATGCAATTTCTGTGTTTCATCAACACTCTGAAGGTCCACAGATTACAGAATGCATCCAGATGTGTTTAGGAAACTACTACTAGTGTTTCAGTGAACGATCGAACGTAGACAGTTTAAGACATTATTACCATGGAGAAAAGTCCGCATGGTGCTTATTGTGTTCAATGCCGATGCAATTTTTGTGTTTCATCAACACTCTGAAGGTCCACAGATTACACAATGCCTCCAGATGTGCTTCGGAAACTACTACTATTCTTCCAGGGACGATCAAAGCGTAGACAGTTTGAGACATTACTCCCATGGAGAAAAGTCCGCATAGTGCTTATTGAGTTCAATGCCGATGCAATTTTTGTGTTTCATCAACACTCTGAAGGTCCACAGATTACAGAATGCATCAAGATGTGCTTCGGAAACTACTACTAGTCTTCCAGTGAACGATCAAAGTGTAGACAGTTTAAAACATTACTCCCATGGAGAAAAGTCCGCATGGTGCTTATTGTGTTCAATGCCGATGAATTTTTGTGTTTCATTATCACTCTGAAGGTCCACAGATTACAGAATGCATCAAGATGTGCTTCGGAAACTACTACTAGTCTTCCAGTGAACGATCAAAGTGTAGACAGTTTAAAACATTACTCCCATGGAGGAAAGTCCCATGGTGCTTATTGTGTTCAATGCCGATGCAATTTCTTTGTTTCATCAACACTCTGAAGGTCCACAGATTACAGAATGCCTCCAGATGTGCTTCGGAAACTACTACTAGTCTTCCAGAGAACGATCAAAGCGTAGACAGTTTAAGACATTACTCCCATGGAGAAAAGTGCGCATGGTGCTTATTGTGTTCAATGCCGATTCAATTTTTGTGTTTCATCAACACTCTGAAGGTCCACAGCTTACAGAATGCATCCAGATGTGCTTCGTAATCTACTACTAGTCTTTCAGTGAACGATCAAAGCGTAAACAGTTTAAGACATTACTACCATGGAGAAAAGTCCGCATGGTGCTTATTGTGTTCAATGTGGATGCAATTTCAATGTTTCATCAACACTCTGAAGGTCCAAAGTTTACAGAATGCCTCCAGATGTGCTTCGGAAACTACTACTAGTCTTCCAGTAAACGATCATAACATAGACAGTTTAAGACATTACTCCCATGTAGAAAACTCCACATGGTGCTTGTTGTGGTCAATGCCGATGCAGTTAATGTGTTTCATCAACACACTGAAGGTCCACAGATTACAGAAGGCCTCCAGATGTGCTTCGGAAACTGCTACTAGTCTTCCAGTGTACGATCAAAGCGTAGACAGTTTAAGACGTTACTCTCATGGAGAGAAGTCCACATGGTGCTTACTCTGTTCAATGACCATTAAATTTCTGTGTTTCATCAACACTATGAAGGTCCACAGATTACAGAATGCCTCCAGATGTGCTTCGGAAACTACTACTAGTCTTCCAGGGAACGATCAAAGCGTAGACAGTTTAAGACATTACTCCCATGGAGAAAAGTCCACATGGTGCCTTATGTGTTCAATGCCGATGCAATTTCGGTGTTTCATCAACATTCTGAAGGTCCACAGAACACAAAATGCATCCAGATGTGCTTCAGAAACTACTAATAGTCTTCCAGGAAACGATCAAAGCGTAGACAGTTTAAGACATACGTCCCATGGAGAAAAGTCCGCATGGTGCTTATTGTGTTCAATGCCGATTCAATTTCTGTGTTTCATCAACACTCTGAAGGTCCACAGATTTCAGAATGCATCCAGATGTGCTTCGGAAACTACTACTAGTCTTTCAGTGAACGATCAAAGCGTAAACAGTTTAAGACATTACTACCATGGAGAAAAGTCCGCATGGTGCTTATTGTGTTCAATGTGGATGTAATTTCAATGTTTCATCAACACTCTGAAGGTCCACAGATTACAGAATGCCTCCAGATGTGCTTCGGAAACTACTACTAGTCTTTCAGTGAAAAATCAAAGCGTAGACAGTTTAAGTTATTATTACCATGGAGAAAAGTCCACATGGTGCTTATTGTGTTCAATGCCGATGCAATTTCAATGTTTCACCAATACTCTGAAGGTCCACAGATTACAGAATGCCTCCAGATGTGCTTCGGAAACTACTACTAGTCTTCCAGTAAACGATCAAGGCATAGACAGTTTAAGACATTACTCCCATGGAGAAAAGTCCACATGGTGGTTGTTGTGTTCAATGCCGATGCAATTTCTGTGTTTCATCAACACTCTGAAGGTCCACAGATTACAGAATGCCTCCAGATGTGCTTCGGAAACTACTACTATTCTTCCAGGGAACGATCAAAGCGTAGACAGTTTGAGACATTACTCCCATGGAGAAAAGTCCGCATGGTGCTTATTGAGTTCAATGCCGATGCAATTTTTGTGTTTCATCAACACTCTGAAGGTCCACAGATTACAGAATGCATCCAGATGTACTTCGGAAAATACTACTAGTCTTCCAGTGAACGATCAAAGCGTAGACAGTTTAAGACATTACTCCCATGGAGAAAAGTCCGCATGGTCTTATTGTGTTCAATGCCGATTCAATTTCTGTGTTTCATCACACTCTGAACGTCCACTGATTACAGAATGCATGCAGATGTGCTTCGGAAACTACAACTATTCTTCCAGGGAACGATCAAAGCGTAGACAGTTTAAGACATTACTCGCATGGAGAAAAGTCCGCATGGTGCTTATTGTGTTCAATGCCGATGCAATTTCTGTGTTTCATCAACACTCTCAAGGTCCACAGATTACAGAATGCATCCAGATGTGCTTCGGAAACTACTACTAGTCTTCGAGGGAACGATCAAAGCGTAGACAGTTTAAGACATTACTCCCATTGAGAAAAGTCCGCATGGTGCTTATTGTGTTCAATGCCGATTCAATTTCTGTGTTTCATCACACACTGAAAGTCCACAGATTACAGAATGCATCCAGATGTGCTTCGGAAACTACTACTATTCTTCCAGGGAACGATCAAATCGTGGACAGTTTAAGACATTACTCCCATGGAGAAATGTCCGCATGGTGCTTATTGTGTTCAATTCCGATGCAATTCCTGTGTTTCATCAACACTCTGAAGGTCCACAGATTACAGAACGCATCCAGATGTGTTTCGGAAACTACTACTAGTCTTCGAGGGAACGATCAAAGCGTAGACAGTTTAAGACATTATTACCATGGAGAAAAGTCCGCATGGTGCTTATTGTGTTCAATGCCGATGATAATTTTGTGTTTCATCAACACTCTGAAGGTCCACAGATTACAGAATGCCTCCAGATGTGCTTCGGAAACTACTACTAGTCTTCCAGTGTACGATCAAAGCGTAGACAGTTTAAGACATTACTACCATGGAGAAAAGCCCGCATGGTGCTTATTGTGTTCAATGCCGGTGCAAATTTTGTGTTTCATCAACACTCTGAAGGTCCACAGATTACAGAATGCCTCCAGATGTGCTTCGGAAACTACTACTAGTCTTCCAGTGTACGATCAAAGCGTAGACAGTTTAAGACATTACTCACATGGAGAAAAGTCCGCATGGTGCTTATTGAGTTCAATGCCGATGCATTTTTTGTGTTTTATCAATACTCTGAAGGTCCACAGATTACAGAATGCATCCAGATGTGCTTCGGAAACTACTACTAGTCTTCCAGTGAACGATCAAAGCGTAAACAGTTTAAGACATTACTCTCATGGAGAGAAGTCCGCATGGTGCTTATTGTGTTCAATGCCGACGCAATTTCTGTGTTTCATCGACACTCTGAAGGTCCACAGATTACACAATGCTTACAGATGTTTTTCGGAAACTACTACTAGTCTTCCAGTGTACGATCAAAGAATAGACAGTTTAAGACATTACTCCCATGGAGAAAAGTCCGCATGGTGCTTATTGTATTCAATGCCGATGCAATTTCTGTGTTTCATCATCATTCTGAAGGTCCACAGAATACAGAATGCATCCAGATGTGCTTCAGAAACTACTAGTAGTCTTCCAGTGTACGATCAAAGCGTAGACAGTTTAAGACATTACTCCCATGGAGAAAAGTCCGCATGGTGCTTATTGTGTTCAATGCCGATGAATTTTTGTGTTTCATTATCACTCTGAAGGTCCACAGATTACAGAATGCATCAAGATGTGCTTCGGAAACTACTACTAGTCTTCCAGTGAACGATCAAAGTGTAGACAGTTTAAAACATTACTCCCATGGAGGAAAGTCCCATGGTGCTTATTGTGTTCAATGCCGATGCAATTTCTTTGTTTCATCAACACTCTGAAGGTCCACAGATTACAGAATGCCTCCAGATGTGCTTCGGAAACTACTACTAGTCTTCCAGTAAACGATCAAAGCATAGACAGTTTAAGACATTACTCCCATGGAGAAAAGTCCGCATGGTGCTTATTGTGTTCAATGCCAATGCAATTTCTGTGTTTCATCAACACTCTGAAGGTCCACAGATTACAGAATGCATCCAGATGTGTTTAGGAAACTACTACTAGTGTTTCAGTGAACGATCGAACGTAGACAGTTTAAGACATTATTACCATGGAGAAAAGTCCGCATGGTGCTTATTGTGATCAATGCCGATGCAATTTTTGTGTTTCATCAACACTCTGAAGGTCCACAGATTACACAATGCCTCCAGATGTGCTTCGGAAACTACTACTATTCTTCCAGGGACGATCAAAGCGTAGACAGTTTGAGACATTACTCCCATGGAGAAAAGTCCGCATAGTGCTTATTGAGTTCAATGCCGATGCAATTTTTGTGTTTCATCAACACTCTGAAGGTCCACAGATTACAGAATGCATCCAGATGTGCTTCGGAAACTACTACTAGTTTTCCAGTGAACGATCAAAGCGTAGACAGTTTAAGACATTACTCCTATGGAGAAAAGTCCGCATGGTGCTTATTGAGTTCAATGCCGATGCAATTTTTGTGTTTCATCAACACTCTGAAGGTCCACAGATTACGGAATGCATCCAGATGTGCTTCGGAAACTACTACTAGTTTTCCAGTGAACGATCAAAGCGTAGACAGTTTAATACATTACTCCCATGGAGAAAAGTCCGCATGGTGCTTATTGTGTTCAATGACCATTAAATTTCTGTGTTTCATCAACACTATGAAGGTCCACAGATTACAGAATGCCTCCAGATGTGCTTCGGAAACTACTACTAGTCTTCCAGTGTACGATCAAAGCGTAGACAGTTTAAGACATTACTCCCATGGAGAAAAGTCCGCATGGTGCTTATTGTGTTCAATGCAAACGCAATGTCTGTGTTTCATCAACACTCTGAAGGTCCAGAGATTACAGAATGCCTCCAGATGTGCTTCGGAAACTACCACTATTCTTCCAGGGAACGATCAAAGCGTAGACAGTTTAGGACATTACTCCCATGGAGAAAAGTCCGCATGGTGCTTATTGAGTTCAATGCCGATGCAATTTTTGTGTTTCATCAACACTCTGAAGGTCCACAGATTACAGAATGCATCCAGATGTGCTTCGGAAACTACTACTAGTCTTCCAGTGAACGATCAAAGCGTAGACAGTTTAAGACATTACTCTCATGGAGAGAAGTCCGCATGGTGCTTATTGTGTTCAATGACCATTAAATTTCTGTGTTTCATCAACACTAAGAAGGTCCACAGATTACAGAATGCCTCCAGATGTGCTTCGGAAACTACTACTAGTCTTCCAGTGTACGATCAAAGCGTAGACAGTTTAAGACATTACTCCCATGGAGAAAAGTCCGCATGGTGCTTATTGTGTTCAATGCCGACGCAATTTCTGTGTTTCATCAACACTCTGAGGGTCCACAGATTACACAATGCCTACAGATGTGCTTCGGAAACTACTACTAGTCTTCCAGTGTACGATCAAAGAATAGACAGTTTAAGACACTACTCCCATGGAGAACAGTCGGCATGGTGCTTATTATGTTCAATGCCAATGCAATTTCTGTGTTTCATCAACACTCTGAAGGTACACAGATTACAGAATGCCTCCAGATGTGCTTCGGAAACAACACTATTCTTCCAGGGAATGATCAAAGCGTAGACAGTTTAAGACATTACTCCCATGGAGAAAAGTCCGCATGGTGCTTATTGAGTTCAATGCCGATGCAATTTTTGTGTTTCATCAACACTCTGAAGGTCCACAGATTACAGAATGCCTCCAGATGTGCTTCGGAAACTACTACTAGTCTTCCAGAGAACGATCAAAGCGTAGACAGTTTAAGACATTACTCCCATGGAGAAAAGTCCGCATGGTGCTTATTGTGTTCAATGCCGATTCAATTTTTGTGTTTCATCAACACTCTGAAGGTCCACAGCTTACAGAATGCATCCAGATGTGCTTCGTAATCTACTACTAGTCTTTCAGTGAACGATCAAAGCGTAAACAGTTTAAGACATTACTACCATGGAGAAAAGTCCGCATGGTGCTTATTGTGTTCAATGTGGATGCAATTTCAATGTTTCATCAACACTCTGAAGGTCCAAAGTTTACAGAATGCCTCCAGATGTGCTTCGGAAACTACTACTAGTCTTCCAGTAAACGATCATAACATAGACAGTTTAAGACATTACTCCCATGTAGATAACTCCACATGGTGCTTGTTGTGGTCAATGCCGATGCAATGAATGTGTTTCATCAACACTCTGAAGGTCCACAGATTACAGAAGGCCTCCAGATGTGCTTCGGAAACTGCTACTAGTCTTCCAGTGTACGATCAAAGCGTAGACAGTTTAAGACATTACTCTCATGGAGAGAAGTCCACATGGTGCTTACTGTGTTCAATGACCATTAAATTTCTGTGTTTCATCAACACTATGGAGGTCCACAGATTACAGAATGCCTCCAGATGTGCTTCGGAAACTACTACTAGTCTTCCAGGGAACGATCAAAGCGTAGACAGTTTAAGACATTACTCCCATGGAGAAAAGTCCACATGGTGCCTTATGTGTTCAATGCCGATGCAATTTCGGTGTTTCATCAACATTCTGAAGGTCCACAGAACACAGAATGCATCCAGATGTGCTTCAGAAACTACTAATAGTCTTCCAGGAAACGATCAAAGCGTAGACAGTTTAAGACATTACTCCCATGGAGAAAAGTCCGCATGGTGCTTATTGTGTTCAATGCCGATGAATTATTGTGTTTCATTATCACTCTGAAGGTCCACAGATTACAGAATGCATCCAGATGTGCTTGGGAAACTACTACTAGTCTTCCAGTGAACGATCAAATTGTAGACAGTTTAAAACATTACTCCCATGGAGGAAAGTCCCATGGTGCTTATTGTGTTCAATGCCGATGCAATTTCTTTGTTTCATCAACACTCTGAAGGTCCACAGATTACAGAATGCCTCCAGATGTGCTTCGGAAACTATTACTAGTCTTCCAGTAAACGATCAAAGCGTAGACAGTTTAAGACATACGTCTCATGGAGAAAAGTCCGCATGGTGCTTATTGTGTTCAATGCCGATTCAATTTCTGTGTTTCATCAACACTCTGAAGGTCCACAGATTTCAGAATGCATCCAGATGTGCTTCGGAAACTACTACTAGTCTTCCAGTGAACGATCCAAGCGTAAACAGTTTAAGACATTACTACCATGGAGAAAAGTCCGCATGGTGCTTATTGTGTTCAATGTGGATGTAATTTCAATGTTTCATCAACACTCTGAAGGTCCACAGATTACAGAATGCCTCCAGCTGTGCTTCGGAAACTACTACTAGTCTTTCAGTGAAAAATCAAAGCGTAGACAGTTTAAGTTATTATTACCATGGAGAAAAGTCCGCATGGTGCTTATTGTGTTCAATGCCGATGCAATTTCAATGTTTCACCAATACTCTGAAGGTCCACAGATTACAGAATGCCTCCAGATGTGCTTCGGAAACTACTACTAGTCTTCCAGTAAACGATCAAGGCATAGACAGTTTAAGACATTACTCCCATGGAGAAAAGTCCACATGGTGCTTGTTGTGTTCAATGCCGATGCAATTTCTGTGTTTCATCAACACTCTGAAGGTCCACAGATTACAGAATGCCTCCAGATGTGCTTCGGAAACTACTACTAGTCTTCCAGTGTACGATCAAAGCGTAGACAGTTTAAGACATTACTACCATGGAGAAAAGCCCGCATGGTGCTTATTGTGTTCAATGCCGGTGCAAATTTTGTGTTTCATCAACACTCGGAAGGTCCACAGATTACAGAATGCCTCCAGATGTGCTTCGGAAAGTACTACTAGTCTTCGAATGTACGATCAAAGCGTAGACAGTTTAAGACATTACTCACATGGAGAAAAGTCCGCATGGTGCTTATAGAGTTCAATGCCGATGCAATTTTTGTGTTTCATCAACACTCTGAAGGTCCACAGATTACAGAATGCATCCAGATGTGCTTCGGAAACTACTACTAGTCTTCCAGTGAACGATCAAAGCGTAGACAGTTTAAGACATTATTCCCATGGAGAAAAGTCCGCATGGTGCTTATTGTGTTCAATGCCGATGCAATTAATGTGTTTCATCAACACTCTGAAGGTCCACAGATTACAGAAGGCCTCCAGATGTGCTTCGGAAACCGCTACTAGTCTTCCAGTGTACGATCAAAGCGTAGACAGTTTAAGACATTACTCTCATGGAGAGAAGTCCGCATGGTGCTTATTGTGTTCAATGCCGACGCAATTTCTGTGTTTCATCGACACTCTGAAGGTCCACAGATTACACAATGCTTACAGATGTGCTTCGGAAACTACTACTAGTCTTCCAGTGTACGATCAAAGAATAGACAGTTTAAGACATTACTCCCATGGAGAAAAGTCCGCATGGTGCTTATTGTGTTCAATGCCGATGCAATTTCTGTGTTTCATCAACACTCTGAAGGTCCACAGAATACAGAATGCATCCAGATGTGCTTCAGAAACTACTACTAGTCTTCCAGGAAACGATCAAAGCGTAGACAGTTTGAGACATTACTCCCATGGAGAAAAGTCCGCATGCTGCTTATTGTGTTCAATGCCGATGCAATTTTTGTGTTTCATCAACACTCTGAAGGTCCACAGATTACAGAATGCATCCAGACATGCTTCGGAAACTACTACTAGTGTTCCAGGGAACGATCAAAGCGTAGACAGTTTAGGACATTACTCCCATGGAGAAAAGTCCACATGGTGCTTATTGTGTTCAATGCCGATGCAATTTCTGTGTTTCATCATCATTCTGAAGGTCCACAGAATACAGAATGCATCCAGATGTGCTTCAGAAACTACTAATAGTCTTCCAGGAAACGATCAAAGCGTAGACAGTTTAAGACATTACTCCCATGGAGTAAAGTCCGCATGGTGCTTATTGTGTTCAATGCCGATGAATTTTTGTGTTTCATTATCACTCTGAAGGTCCACAGATTACAGAATGCATCCCGATGTGCTTCGGAAACTACTACTAGTCTTCCAGTGAACGATCAAAGTGTAGACAGTTTAAAACATTACTCCCATGGAGGAAAGTCCCATGGTGCTTATTGTGTTCAATGCCGATGCAATTTCTTTGTTTCATCAACACTCTGAAGGTCCACAGATTACAGAATGCCTCCAGATGTGCTTCGGAAACTACTACTAGTCTTCCAGTAAACGATCAAAGCATACACAGTTTATGACATTACTCCCATGGAGAAAAGTCCACATGGTGCTTGTTGTGTTCAATGCCGATGCAATTTCTGTGTTTCATCAACATTCTGAAGGTCCACAGATTACAGAATGCCTCCAGATGTGCTTCGGAACCTACTACTATTCTTCCAGGGAACGATCAAAGCGTAGACAGTTTGAGACATTACTCCCATGGAGAAAAGTCCGCATGGTGCTTATTGTGTTCAATGCCAATGCAATTTCTGTCTTTCATCAACACTCTGAAGGTCCACAGATTACAGAATGCATCCAGATGTGTTTAGGAAACTACTACTAGTGTTTCAGTGAACGATCAAACGTAGACAGTTTAAGACATTATTACCATGGAGAAAAGTCCGCATGGTGCTTATTGTGTTCAATGTCGATGCAATTTCAATGTTTCATCAACACTCTGAAGGTCCACAGATTACAGAATGCTTCCACATGTGCTTCGGAAACTACTACTAGTCTTCCAGTAAACGATCATAACATAGACAGTTTAAGACATTACTCCCATGGAGGAAACTCCACATGGTGCTTGTTGTGTTCAATGCCGATGCAATTAATAACTTTCATCAACACTCTGAAGGTCCACAGATTACAGAAGGCCTCCAGATGTGCTTCGGAAACTGCTACTAGTCTTCCAGTGTACGATCAAAGCGTAGACAGTTTAAGACATTACTCTCATGGAGAGAAGTCCGCATGGTGCTTATTGTGTTCAATGACCATTAAATTTCTGTGTTTCATCAACACTATGAAGGTCCACAGATTACAGAATGCATCCAGATGTGCTTCGGAAACTACTACTAGTCTTCCAGTGAACGATCAAATCGTAGACAGTTTAAGACATTACTCCCATGGAGAAAAGTCCGCATGGTGCTTATTGAGTTCAATGCCGATGCAATTTTTGTGTTTTATCAACACTCTGAAGGTCCACAAATTACAGAATGCATCCAGATGTGCTTCGGAAACTACTACTAGTCTTCCAGTGAACGATCAAAGCGTAGACAGTTTAATACATTACTCCCTTGGAGAAAAGTCCGCATGGTGCTTATTGTGTTTAATGCCGATTCAATTTTTGTGTTTCATCAACACTCTGAAGGTCCACAGATTACAGAATTCATCCAGATGTGCTTCGGAAACTACTACTAGTCTTTCAGTGAACGATCAAAGCGTAAACAGTTTAAGACATTACTAGCATTGAGAAAAGTCCGCATGGTGCTTATTGTGTTCAATGTCGATGCAATTTCAATGTTTCATCAACACTCTGAAGGTCCACAGATTACAGAATGCCTCCAGATGTGCTTCGGAAACTACTACTAGTCTTCCAGTATACGATCATAACATAGACAGTTTAAGACATTACTCCCATGGAGAAAACTCCACATGGTGCTTGTTGTGTTCAATGCCGATGCAATTAAAGTGTTTCATCAACACTCTGAAGGTCCACAGATTACAGAAGGCCTCCAGATGTGCTTCGGAAACTGCTACTAGTCTTCCAGTGTACGATCAAAGCGTAGACAGTTTAAGACATTACTCTCATGGAGAGAAGTCCGCATGGTGCTTATTGTGTTCAATGACCATTAAATTTCTGTGTTTCATCAACACTATGAAGGTCCACAGATTACAGAATGCCTCCAGATGTGCTTCGGAAACTACTACTAGTCTCCCAGTGTACGACCAAAGCGTAGACAGTTTAAGACATTACTCCCATGGAGAAAAGTCCGCATGGTGCTTATTGTGTTCAATCCCGACGCAATTTCTGTGTTTAATCAACACTCTGAAGGTCCACAGATTACACAATGCCTACAGATGTGCTTCGGAAACTACTACTAGTCTTCCAGTGTACGATCAAAGAATAGACAGTTTAAGACATTACTCCCATGGAGAACAGTCGGCATGGTGCTTATTATGTTCAATGCCAATGCAATTTCTGTGTTTCATCAACACTCTGAAGGTCCACAGATTACAGAATGCCTCCAGATGTGCTTCGGAAACTACTACTATTCTTCCAGGGAACGATCAAAGCGTAGACAGTTTGAGACATTTCTCCCATGGAGAAAAGTCCGCATGGTGCTTATTGAGTTCAATGCCGATGCAATTTTTTTGATTCATCAACACTCTGAAGGTCCACAGATTACAGAATGCCTCCAGATGTGCTTCGGGAACTACTACTAGTCTTCCAGAGAACGATCAAAGCGTAGACAGTTTAAGACCTTACTCCCATGTAGACAAGTCCGCATGGTGCTTATTGTGTTCAATGCCGATTCAATTTTTGTGTTTCATCAACACTCTGAAGGTCCACAGCTTACAGAATGCAACCAGATGTGCTTCGGAATCTACTACTAGTCTTTCAGTGAACGATCAAAGCGTAAACAGTTTAAGACATTGCTACCATGGAGAAAAGTCCGCATGGTGCTTATTGTGTTCAATGTGGATGCAATTTCAATGTTTCATCAACACTCTGAAGGTCCACAGATTACAGAATGCCTCCAGATGTGCTTCGGAAACTACTACTAGTCTTCCAGTAAACGATCATAACATAGACAGTTTAAGACATTACTCCCATGGAGAAAACTCCACATGGTGCTTGTTGTGTTCAATGCCGATGCAATTAATGTGTTTCATCAACACTCTGAAGGTCCACAGATTACAGAAGGCCTCCAGATGTGCTTCGGAAACTGCTACTATTCTTCCAGTGTACGATCAAAGCGTAGACAGTTTAAGACATTACTCTCATGGAGAAAAGTCCACATGGTGCTTATTGTGTTCAATGACCATTAAATTTCTGTGTTTCATCAACACTATGAAGGTCCACAGATTACAGAATGCCTCCAGATGTGCTTCGGAAACTACTACTAGTCTTCCAGTGTACGATCAAAGCGTAGACAGTTTATGACATTACTCCCATGGAGAAAAGTCCGCATGGTGCTTATTGTGTTCAATGCCGATGCAATTTTTGTGTTTCATCAAAACTCTGAAGGTCCACATTTTACAGAATGCATCCAGATATGCTTTGCAAACTACTACTAGTCTTCCAGGGAACGATCAAAGCGTAGACAGTTTAAGACATTACTCCCATGGAGAAAAGTCCGCATGGTGCTTATTGTGTTCAATGCCGATGCAATTTCGGTGTTTCATCAACATTCTGAAGGTCCACAGAATACAGAATGCATCCAGATGTGCTTCAGAAACAACTAATAGTCTTCAAGGAAACGATCAAAGCGTAGACAGTTTAAGACATTACTCCCATGGAGAAAAGTCCGCATGGTGCTTATTGTGTTCAATGCCGATGAATTATTGTGTTTCATTATTACTCTGAATGTCCACAGATTACAGAATGCATCCAGATGTGCTTGGGAAACTACTACTAGTCTTCCAGTGAACGATCAAAGTGTAGACAGTTTAAAACATTACTCCCATGGAGGAAAGTCCCATGGTGCTTATTGTGTTCAATGCCGATGCAATTTCTTTGTTTCATCAACACTCTGAAGGTCCACAGATTACAGAATGCCTCCAGATGTGCTTCGGAAACTATTACTAGTCTTCCAGTAAACGATCAAAGCGTAGACAGTTTAAGACATTACTCCCATGGAGAAAAGTCCGCATGGTGCTTATTGTGTTCAATGCCGATTCAATTTCTGTGTTTCATCAACACTCTGAAGGTCCACAGATTTCAGAATGCATCCAGATGTGCTTCGGAAACTACTACTAGTCTTTCAGTGAACGATCAAAGCGTAAACTGTTTAAGACATTATTACCATGGAGAAAAGTCCGCATGGTGCTTATTGTGTTCAATGTCGATGCAATTTCAATGTTTCATCAACACTCTGAAGGTCCACAGATTACAGAATGCTTCCACATGTGCTTCGGAAACTACTACTAGTCTTCCAGTAAACGATCATAACATAGACAGTTTAAGACATTACTCCCATGGAGGAAACTCCACATGGTGCTTGTTGTGTTCAATGCCGATGCAATTAATGTCTTTCATCAACACTCTGAAGGTCCACAGATTACAGAAGGCCTCCAGATGTGCTTCGGAAACTGCTACTAGTCTTCCAGTGTACGATCAAAGCGTAGACAGTTTAAGACATTACTCTCATGGAGAGAAGTCCGCATGGTGCTTATTGTGTTCAATGACCATTACATTTCTGTGTTTCATCAACACTATGAAGGTCCACAGATTACAGAATGCATCCAGATGTGCTTCGGAAACTACTACTAGTCTTCCAGTGAACGATCAAATCGTAGACAGTCTAAGACATTACTCCCATGGAGAAAAGTCCGCATGGTGCTTATTGAGTTCAATGCCGATGCAATTTTTGTGTTTTATCAACACTCTGAAGGTCCACAGATTACAGAATGCATCCAGATGTGCTTCGGAAACTACTACTAGTCTTCCAGTGAACGATCAAAGCGTAGACAGTTTAATACATTACTCCCTTGGAGAAAAGTCCGCATGGTGCTTATTGTGTTTAATGCCGATTCAATTTTTGTGTTTCATCAACACTCTGAAGGTCCACAGATTACAGAATTCATCCAGATGTGCTTCGGAAACTACTACTAGTCTTTCAGTGAACGATCAAAGCGTAAACAGTTTAAGACATTACTAGCATTGAGAAAAGTCCGCATGGTGCTTATTGTGTTCAATGTCGATGCAATTTCAATGTTTCATCAACACTCTGAAGGTCCACAGATTACAGAATGCCTCCAGATGTGCTTCGGAAACTACTACTAGTCTTCCAGTATACGATCATAACATAGACAGTTTAAGACATTACTCCCATGGAGAAAACTCCACATGGTTCTTGTTGTGTTCAATGCCGATGCAATTAAAGTGTTTCATCAACACTCTGAAGGTCCACAGATTACAGAAGGCCTCCAGATGTGCTTCGGAAACTGCTACTAGTCTTCCAGTGTACGATCAAAGCGTAGACAGTTTAAGACATTACTCTCATGGAGAGAAGTCCGCATGGTGCTTATTGTGTTCAATGACCATTAAATTTCTGTGTTTCATCAACACTATGAAGGTCCACAGATTACAGAATGCCTCCAGATGTGCTTCGGAAACTACTACTAGTCTCCCAGTGTACGACCAAAGCGTAGACAGTTTAAGACATTACTCCCATGGAGAAAAGTCCGCATGGTGCTTATTGTGTTCAATCCCGACGCAATTTCTGTGTTTAATCAACACTCTGATGGTCCACAGATTACACAATGCCTACGGATGTGCTTCGGAAACTACTACTAGTCTTCCAGTGTACGATCAAAGAATAGACAGTTTAAGACATTACTCCCATGGAGAACAGTCGGCATGGTGCTTATTATGTTCAATGCCAATGCAATTTCTGTGTTTCATCAACACTCTGAAGGTCCACAGATTACAGAATGCCTCCAGATGTGCTTCGGAAACTACTACTATTCTTCCAGGGAACGATCAAAGCGTAGACAGTTTGAGACATTTCTCCCATGGAGAAAAGTCCGCATGGTGCTTATTGAGTTCAATGCCGATGCAATTTTTTTGATTCATCAACACTCTGAAGGTCCACAGATTACAGAATGCCTCCAGATGTGCTTCGGGAACTACTACTAGTCTTCCAGAGAACGATCAAAGCGTAGACAGTTTAAGACCTTACTCCCATGTAGACAAGTCCGCATGGTGCTTATTGTGTTCAATGCCGATTCAATTTTTGTGTTTCATCAACACTCTGAAGGTCCACAGCTTACAGAATGCAACCAGATGTGCTTCGGAATCTACTACTAGTCTTTCAGTAAACGATCAAAGCGTAAACAGTTTAAGACATTGCTACCATGGAGAAAAGTCCGCATGGTGCTTATTGTGTTCAATGTGGATGCAATTTCAATGTTTCATCAACACTCTGAAGGTCCACAGATTACAGAATGCCTCCAGATGTGGTTCGGAAACTACCACTAGTGTTCCAGTAAACGATCATAACATAGACAGTTTAAGACATTACTCCCATGGAGAAAACTCCACATGGTGCTTGTTGTGTTCAATGCCGATGCAATTAATGTGTTTCATCAACACTCTGAAGGTCCACAGATTACAGAAGGCCTCCAGATGTGCTTCGGAAACTGCTACTAGTCTTCCAGTGTACGATCAAAGCGTAGACAGTTTAAGACATTACTCTCATGGAGAAAAGTCCACATGGTGCTTATTGTGTTCAATGACCATTAAATTTCTGTGTTTCATCAACACTATGAAGGTCCACAGATTACAGAATGCCTCCAGATGTGCTTCGGAAACTACTACTAGTCTTCCAGTGTACGATCAAAGCGTAGACAGTTTATGACATTACTCCCATGGAGAAAAGTCCGCATGGTGCTTATTGTGTTCAATGCCGATGCAATTTTTGTGTTTCATCAAAACTCTGAAGGTCCACATTTTACAGAATGCATCCAGATATGCTTTGCAAACTACTACTAGTCTTCCAGGGAACGATCAAAGCGTAGACAGTTTAAGACATTACTCCCATGGAGCCTATTGTGTTCAATGCCGATGCAATTTCGGTGTTTCATCAACATTCTGAAGGTCCACAGAATACAGAATGCATCCAGATGTGCTTCAGAAACAACTAATAGTCTTCCAGGAAACGATCAAAGCGTAGACAGTTTAAGACATTACTCCCATGGAGAAAAGTCCGCATGGTGCTTATTGTGTTCAATGCTGATGAATTATTGTGTTTCATTATTACTCTGAATGTCCACAGATTACAGAATGTATCCAGATGTGCTTGGGAAACTACTACTAGTCTTCCAGTGAACGATCAAAGTTTAGACAGTTTAAAACATTACTCCCATGGAGGAAAGTCCCATGGTGCTTATTGTGTTCAATGCCGATGCAATTTCTTTGTTTCATCAACACTCTGAAGGTCCACAGATTACAGAATGCCTCCAGATGTGCTTCGGAAACTATTACTATTCTTCCAGTAAACGATCAAAGCGTAGACAGTTTAAGACATTACTCCCATGGAGAAAAGTCCGCATGGTGCTTATTGTGTTCAATGCCGATTCAATTTCTGTGTTTCATCAACACTCTGAAGGTCCACAGATTTCAGAATGCATCCAGATGTGCTTCGGAAATTACTACTAGTCTTTCAGTGAACGATCAAAGCGTAAACAGTTTAAGACATTACTACCATGGAGAAAAGTCCGCATGGTGCTTATTGTGTTCAATGTGGATGTAATTTCAATGTTTCATCAACACTCTGAAGGTCCACAGATTACAGAATGCCTCCAGATATGCTTCGGAAACTACTACTAGTCTTCCAGTAAACGATCATAACATGGACAGTTTAAGACATTACTCCCATGGAGGAAACTCCACATGGTGCTTGTTGTGTTCAATGCCGATGCAATTAATGTCTTTCATCAACACTCTGAAGGTCCACAGATTACAGAAGGCCTCCAGATGTGCTTCGGAAACTGCTACTAGTCTTCCAGTGTACGATCAAAGCGTAGACAGTTTAAGACATTACTCTCATGGAGAGAAGTCCGCATGGTGCTTATTGTGTTCAATGACCATTAAATTTTTGTGTATCATCAACACTATGAAGGTCCACAGATTACAGAATGCATCCAGATGTGCTTCGGAAACTACTACTAGTCTTCCAGTGAACGATCAAATCGTAGACAGTTTAAGACATTACTCCCATGGAGAAAAGTCCGCATGGTGCTTATTGAGTTCAATGCCGATGCAATTTTTGTGTTTCATCAACACTCTGAAGGACCACAGATTACAGAATGCATCCAGATGTGCTTCGGAAACTACTACTAGTCTTCCAGTGAACGATCAAAGCGTAGACAGTTTAATACATTACTCCCATGGAGAAAAGTCCGCATGGTGCTTATTGTGTTTAATGCCGATTCAATTTTTGTGTTTCATCAACACTCTGAAGGTCCACAGATTACAGAATTCATCCAGATGTGCTTCGGAAACTACTACTAGTCTTTCAGTGAACGATCAAAGCGTAAACAGTTTAAGACATTACTAGCATTGAGAAAAGTCCGCATGGTGCTTATTGTGTTCAATGTCGATGCAATTTCAATGATTCATCAACACTCTGAAGGTCCACAGATTACAGAATGCCTCCAGATGTGCTTCGGAAACTACTACTAGTCTTCCAGTATACGATCATAACATAGACAGTTTAAGACATTACTCCCATGGAGAAAACTCCACATGGTGCTTGTTGTGTTCAATGCCGATGCAATTAATGTGTTTCATCAACACTCTGAAGGTCCACAGATTACAGAAAGCCTCCAGATGTGCTTCGGAAACTGCTACTAGTCTTCCAGTGTACGATCAAAGCGTAGACAGTTTAAGACATTACTCTCATGGAGAAAAGTCCACATGGTGCTTATTGTGTTCAATGACCATTAAATTTCTGTGTTTCATCAACACTATGAAGGTCCACAGATTACAGAATGCCTCCAGATGTGCTTCGGAAACTACTACTAGTCTTCCAGTGTACGATCAAAGCGTAGACAGTTTATGACATTACTCCCATGGAGAAAAGTCCGCATGGTGCTTATTGTGTTCAATGCCGATGCAATTTTTGTGTTTCATAAACACTCTGAAGGTCCACATTTTACAGAATGCATCCAGATATGCTTTGCAAACTACTACTAGTCTTCCAGGGAACGATCAAAGCGTAGACAGTTTAAGACATTACTCCCATGGAGAAAAGTCCACATGGTGCCTATTGTGTTCAATGCCGATGCAATTTCGGTGTTTCATCAACATTCTGAAGGTCCACAGAATACAGAATGCATCCAGATGTGCTTCAGAAACAACTAATAGTCTTCCAGGAAACGATCAAAGCGTAGACAGTTTAAGACATCACTCCCATGGAGAAAAGTCCGCATGGTGCTTATTGTGTTCAATGCCGATGAATTATTGTGTTTCATTATCACTCTGAAGGTCCACAGATTACAGAATGCATCCAGATGTGCTTGGGAAACTACTACTAGTCTTCCAGTGAACGATCAAAGTGTAGACAGTTTAAAACATTACTCACATCCAGGAAAGTCCCATGGTGCTTATTGTGTTCAATGCCGATGCAATTTCTTTGTTTCATCAACACTCTGAAGGTCCACAGATTACAGAATGCCTCCAGATGTGCTTCGGAAACTATTACTAGTCTTCCAGTAAACGATCAAATCGTAGACAGTTTAAGACATTACTCCCATGGAGAAAAGTCCGCATGGTGCTTATTGTGTTCAATGCCGATTCAATTTCTGTGTTTCATCAACACTCTGAAGGTCCACAGATTTCAGAATGCATCCAGATGTGCTTCGGAAACTACTACTAGTCTTTCAGTGAACGATCAAAGCGTAAACAGTTTAAGACATTACTACCATGGAGAAAAGTCCGCATGGTGCTTATTGTGTTCAATGTGGATGTAATTTCAATGATTCATCAACACTCTGAAGGTCCACAGATTACAGAATGCCTCCAGATATGCTTCGGAAACTACTACTAGTCTTCCAGTAAACGATCATAACATAGACAGTTTAAGACATTACTCCCATGGAGAAAACTCCACATGGTGCTTGTTGTGTTCAATGCCGATGCAATTAATGTGTTTCATCAACACTCTGAAGGTCCACAGATTACACAATACATACAGATGTGCTTCAGAAACGACTACTAGTCTTCCAGTGTACGATCATAACATAGACAGTTTAAGACATTACTCCCATGTAGAAAACTCCACATGGTGCTTGTTGTGGTCAATGCCGATGCAATTAATATGTTTCATCAACACTCTGAAGGTCCACAGATTACAGAAGGCCTCCAGATGTGCTTCGGAAACTGCTAATAGTCTTCCAGTGTACGATCAAAGCGTAGACAGTTTAAGACATTACTCTCATGGAGAAAAGTCCACATGGTGCTTATTGTGTTCAATGACCATTAAATTTCTGTGTTTCATCAACACTATGAAGGTCCACAGATTACAGAATGCCTCCAGATGTTTTTCGGAAACTACTACTAGTCTCCCAGTGTACGATCAAAGCGTAGACAGTTTATGACATTACTCCCATGGAGAAAAGTTCGCATGGTGCTTATTGTGTTAAATGCCGATGCAATTTTTGTGTTTCATCAACACTCTGAAGGTCCACATTTTACAGAATGCATCCAGATATGCTTTGCAAACTACTACTAGTCTCCCAGGGAACGATCAAAGCGTAGACAGTTTAAGACATTACTCCCATGGAGAAAAGTCCACATGGTGCCTATTGTGTTCAATGCCGATGCAATTTCGGTGTTTCATCAACATTCTGAAGGTCCACAGAATACAGAATGCATCCAGATGTGCTTCAGAAACAACTAATAGTCTTCCAGGAAACGATCAAAGCGTAGACAGTTTAAGACATTACTCCCATGGAGAAAAGTCCGCATGGTGCTTATTGTGTTCAATGCCGATGAATTATTGTGTTTCAATATCACTCTGAAGGTCCACAGATTACAGAATGCATCCAGATGTGCTTGGGAAACTACTACTAGTCTTCCAGTGAACGATCAAAGTGTAGACAGTTTAAAACATTACTCCCATGGAGGAAAGTCCCATGGTGCTTATTGTGTTCAATGCCGATGCAATTTCTTTGTTTCATCAACACTCTGAAGGTCCACAGATTACAGAATGCCTCCAGATGTGCTTCGGGAACTATTACTAGTCTTCCAGTAAACGATCAAAGCGTAGACAGTTTAAGACATTACTCCCATGGAGAAAAGTCCGCATGGTGCTTATTGTGTTCAATGCCGATTCAATTTCTGTGTTTCATCAACACTCTGAAGGTCCACAGATTTCAGAATGCATCCAGATGTGCTTCGGAAACTACTACTAGTCTTTCAGTGAACGATCAAAGCGTAAACAGTTAAAGACATTACTACCATGGAGAAAAGTCCGCATGGTGCTTATTGTGTTCAATGTGGATGTAATTTCAATGTTTCATCAACACTCTGAAGGTCCACAGATTACAGAATGCCTCCAGATATGCTTCGGAAACTACTACTAGTCTTCCAGTAAACGATCATAACATAGACAGTTTAAGACATTACTCCCATGGAGAAAACTCCACATGGTGCTTGTTGTGTTCAATGCCGATGCAATTAATGTGTTTCATAAACACTCTGAAGGTCCACAGATTACACAATACATATAGATGTGCTTCGGAAACTACTACTAGTCTTCCAGTGTACGATCATAGAATAGACAGTTTAAGGGATTACTCCCATGGAGAAAAGTCCGCATGCTGCTTATTGTGTTCAATGCCGATGCAATTTTTGTGTTTCATCAACACTCTGAAGGTCCACAGATTACAGAATGCATCCAGATATGCTTTGGAAACTACTACTAGTCTTCCAGGGAACGATCAAAGCGTAGACAGTTTAAGACTTTACTCCCATGGAGAAAAGTCCACATGGTGCTTATTGTGTTCAATGCCGATGAATTTTTGTGTTTCATTATCACTCTGAAGGTCCACAGATTACAGAATGCATCCAGATGTGCTTCGGAAACTACTACTAGTCTTCCCGTGAACGATCAAAGTGTAGACAGTTTAAAACATTACTCCCTTGGAGGAAAGTCCCATGGTGCTTATTGTGTTCAATGCCGATGCAATTTCTGTGTTTCATCAACACTCTGAAGGTCCACGGATTACAGAATGCCTCCAGATGTGCTTCGGAAACTACTATTAGTCTTCCAGTGTACGATCAAAGCGTAGACCGTTTGAGACATTACTCCCATGGAGAAACGTCCGCATGGTGCTTATTGAGTTCAATTCCGATGCAATTTCTGTGTTTCATCAACACTCTGAAGGTCCACAGATTACACAATGCATACAGATGTGCTTCGGAAACTACTACTAGTCTTCCAGTGTACGATCATAGAATAGACAGTTTAAGAGATTACTCCCATGGAGAAAAGTCCGCATGCTGCTTATTGTGTTCAATGCCGATGCAATTTTTGTGTTTCATCAACACTCTGAAGGTCCACAGATTACAGAATGCATCCAGATATGCTTCGGAAACTACTACTAGTCTTCCAGGGAACGATCAAAGCGTAGACAGTGTAAGACTTTACTCCCATGGAGAAAAGTCCACATGGTGCTTATTGTGTTCAATGCCGATGAATTTTTGTGTTTCATTATCACTCTGAAGGTCCACAGATTACAGAATGCAATTAGATGTGCTTCGGAAACTACTACTAGTCTTCCAGTGAACGATCAAAGTGTAGACAGTTTAAAACATTACTCCCATGGAGGAAAGTCCCATGGTGCTTATTGTGTTCAATGCCGATGCAATTTCTTTGTTTCATCAACACTCTGAAGGTCCACAGATTACAGAATGCCTCCAGATGAGCTTCGGGAACTACTACTAGTCTTCCAGTAAACGATCAAGGCATAGACAGTTTAAGACATTACTCCCATGGAGAAAAGTCCACATGGTGCTTGTTGTGGTCAATGCCGATGCAATTTCTGTGTTTCATCAACACTCTGAAGGTCCACAGATCACAGAATGCCTCCAGATGTGCTTCGGAAACTACTATTATTCTTCCAGGGAACGATCAAAGCGTAGACAGTTTGAGACATTAATCCCATGGAGAAAAGTCCGCATGGTGCTTATTGTGTTTAATGCCGATGCAATTTCTGTGTTTCATCAACACTCTGAAGGTCCACAGATTACAGAATGCATCCCGATGTGCTTCGGAAACTACTACTACTCTTCGAGGGAACGATTAAAGCGTAGACCGTTCAAGACATTACTCCCATAGAGAAAAGTCCGCATGGTGCTTATTGTGTTCAATGCCGATGCAATTTTTGTGTTTCATCAACACTCTGAAGAAACAGATTACAGAATGCATCGAGATGTGCTTCGGAAACTACTACTAGTCTTTCAGTGAACGATCAAAGCGTAGACAGTTTAAATCATTACTACCATGGAGAAAAGTCCGCATGGTGCTTATTGTGTTCAATGCCGATGCAATTTCAATGTTTCATCAACACTCTGAAGGTCCACAGACTACACAATGCATACAGATGTGCTTCGGAAACTACTACTAGTCTTCCAGTGTACGATCATAGGATAGACAGTTTAAGAGGTTACTCCCATGGAGAAAAGTCCGCATGCTGCTTATTGTGTTCAATGCCGATGCAATTTTTGTGTTTCATCAACACTCTGAAGGTCCACAGATTACAGAATGCATCCAGATATGCTTCGGAAACTACTACTAGTCTTCCAGGGAACGATCAAAGCGTAGACAGTTTAAGACTTTACTCCCATGAAGAAAAGTTACATGGTGCTTATTGTGTTCAATGCCGATGAATTTTTGTGTTTCATTATCACTCTGAAGGTCCACAGATTACAGAATGCATCCAGATGTGCTTCGGAAACTACTACTAGTCTTCCAGTGAACGATCAAAGTGTAGACAGTTTAAAACATTACTCCCATGGAGGAAAGTCCCATGGTGCTTATTGTGTTCAATGCCGATGCAATTTCTTTGTTTCATCAACACTCTGAAGGTCCACAGATTACAGAATGCCTCCAGATGAGCTTCGGGAACTACTACTAGTCTTCCAGTAAACGATCTAGGCATAGACAGTTTAAGACATTACTCCCATGGAGAAAAGTCCACATGGTGCTTGTTGTGTTCAATGCCGATGCAATTTCTGTGTTTCATCAACACTCTGAAGGTCCACAGATTACAGAATGCCTCCAGATGTGCTTCGGAAACTACTACTATTCTTCCAGGGAACGATCAAAGCGTAGACAGTTTGAGACATTACTCCCATAGAGAAAAGTCCGCATGGTGCTTGTTGTGTTCAATGCCGATGCAATTTCTGTGTTTCATCAACACTCTGAAGGTCCACAGATTACAGAATGCCTCCAGATGTGCTTCGGAAACAACTACTATTCTTCCAGGGAACGATCAAAGCGTAGACAGTTTGAGACATTACTCCCATGGAGAAAAGTCCGCATGGTGCTTATTGTGTTTAATGCCGATGCAATTTCTGTGTTTCATCAACACTCTGAAGGTCCACAGATTACAGAATGCATCCCGATGTGCTTCGGAATCTACTACTAGTCTTCGAGGGAACGATTAAAGCGTAGACACTTCAAGACATTACTCCCATAGAGAAAAGTCCGCATGGTGCTTATTGTGTTCAATACCGATGCAATTTTTGTGTTTCATCAACACTCTGAAGGTCCACAGATTACAGAATGCATCGAGATGTGCTTCGGAAACTACTACTAGTCTTTCAGTGAACGATCAAAGCGTAGACAGTTTAAGACATTACTACCATGGAGAAAAGTCCGCATGGTGCTTATTGTGTTCAATGCCGATGCAATTTCAATGTTTCATCAACACTCTGAAGGTACACAGATTAGAGAACTTCTCCAGATGTGCTTCGGAAACTACTACTAGGCTTCCAGTAAACGATCAAAGCATAGACAGTTTAAGACATTACTCCCATGGAGAAAAGTCCACATGGTGCTTGTTGTGTTCAATGCCGATGCAATTTCTGTGTTTCATCAACACTCTGAAGGTCCACGGATTAGAGAATGCATACAGATGTGCTTCGGAAACTACTACTAGTCTTCCAGTGTACGATCAAAGCGTAGACAATTTGAGACATTACTCCCATGGAGAAAAGTCCGCATGGTGCTTATTGAGTTCAATTCCGATGCAATTTTTGTGTTTCATCAACACTCTGAAGGTCCACAGATTACAGAATGCATCCAGATGTGCTTCGGAAACTACTACTAGTCTTCCAGTGAACGATCAAAGCGTAGACAGTTTAAGACATTACTCCCATGGAGAAAAGTCCGCATGGTGCTTATTGTGTTCAATGCCGATTCAACTTCTGTGTTTCATCACACTCTGAAAGTCCACAGATTACAGAATGCATCCAGATGTGCTTCGGAAACTACTACTATTCTTCCAGGGAACGATCAAAGCGTAGACAGTTTAAGACATTACTCCCATGGAGAAAAGTCCGCATGGTGCTTATTGTGTTCAATGCCGACGCAATTTCTGTGTTACATGAACACTCTGAAGGTCCACAGATTACACAATGCCTACAGATGTGCTTCGGAAACTACTACTAGTCTTCCAGTGTACGATCAAAGAATAGACAGTTTAAGACATTACTCCAATGGAGAGAAGCCGCATGGTGCTATTGTGTTCAATGCCGATGCAATTTCTGTGTTTCATCAACACTCTGAAGGTCCACAGATTACTGAATGCTTCCAGATGTGCTTCGGAAACTACTACTATTCTTCCAGTGAACGATCAAAGCGTAGACAGTTTAAGACATTACGCCCATGGAGAAAAGTCCGCACGGTGCTTATTGTGTTCAATGCCGATTCAATTTCTGTGTTTCGTCACACTCTGAAAGTCCACAGATTACAGAATGCATCCAGATGTGCTTCGGAAACTACTACTATTCTTCCAGGGAACGATCAAGCGTAGACAGTTTAAGACATTACACCCATGAAGGAAAGTCCCATGGTGCTTATTGTGTTCAATGCCGATGCAATTTCTTTGCTTCATCATCACTCTGAAGGTCCACAGATTACAGAATGCCTCCAGATGTGCTTCGGAAACTACTAGTAGTCTTCCAGGGAACGATCAAAGCGTAGACAGTTCAAGACAATACTCCCATGGAGAAAAGTCCGCATGGTGCTTATTGTGTTCAATGCCGACGCAATTTCTGTGTTTCATCAACACTCTGAAGGTCCACAGATTACACAATGCATACAGATGTGCTACGGAAACTACTGCTAGTCTTCCAGTGTACGATCAAAGAATAGACAGTTTAAGGGATTACTCCCATGGAGGAAAGTCCCATGGTGCTTATTGTGTTCAATGCCGATGCAGTTTCTTTGTTTCATCAACACTCTGAAGGTCCACAGATTACAGAATGCCTCCAGATGTGCTTCGGAAACTACTACTAGTCTTACAGTAAACGATCAAGGCATAGACAGTTTAAGACATTACTCCCATGGAGAAAAGTCCACATGGTGCTTGTTGTGTTCAATGCCGATGCAATTTCAGTGTTTCATCAGCACTCTGAAGGTCCACAGATTACAGAATGCCTCCAGATGTGCTTCGGAAACTACTACTATTCTTGCAGGGAACGATCAAAGCGTAGACAGTTTGAGACATTACTCCCATGGAGAAAAGTCCGCATGGTGCTTATTGTGTTTAATGCCGATGCAATTTCTGTGTTTCATCAACACTCTGAAGGTCCACGGATTACAGAATGCCTCCAGATGTGCTTCGGAAACTACTACTAGTCTTCCAGTGTACGATCAAAGCGTAGACAGTTTGAGACATTACTCCCATGGAGAAACGTCCGCATGGTGCTTATTGAGTTCAATTCCGATGCAATTTCTGTGTTTCATCAACACTCTGAAGGTCCACAGATTACACAATGCATACAGATGTGCTTCGGAAACTACTACTAGTCTTCCAGTGTACGATCATAGAATAGACAGTTTAAGAGATTACTCCCATGGAGAAAAGTCCGCATGCTGCTTATTGTGTTCAATGCCGATGCAATTTTTGTGTTTCATCAACACTCTGAAGGTCCACAGATTACAGAATGCATCCAGATATGCTTCGGAAACTACTACTAGTCTTCCAGGGAACGATCAAAGCGTAGACAGTGTAAGACTTTACTCCCATGGAGAAAAGTCCACATGGTGCTTATTGTGTTCAATGCGGATGAATTTTTGTGTTTCATTATCACTCTGAAGGTCCACAGATTACAGAATGCAATTAGATGTGCTTCGGAAACTACTACTAGTCTTCCAGTGAACGATCAAAGTGTAGACAGTTTAAAACCTTACTCCCATGGAGGAATGTCCCATGGTGCTTATTGTGTTCAATGCCGATGCAATTTCTTTGTTTCATCAACACTCTGAAGGTCCACAGATTACAGAATGCCTCCAGATGAGCTTCGGGAACTACTACTAGTCTTCCAGTAAACGATCAAGGCATAGACAGTTTAAGACATTACTCCCATGGAGAAAAGTCCACATGGTGCTTGTTGTGGTCAATGCCGATGCAATTTCTGTGTTTCATCAACACTCTGAAGGTCCACAGATTACAGAATGCCTCCAGATGTGCTTCGGAAACTACTATTATTCTTCCAGGGAACGATCAAAGCGTAGACAGTTTGAGACATTAATCCCATGGAGAAAAGTCCGCATGGTGCTTATTGTGTTTAATGCCGATGCAATTTCTGTGTTTCATCAACACTCTGAAGGTCCACAGATTACAGAATGCATCCCGATGTGCTTCGGAAACTACTACTAGTCTTCGAGGGAACGATTAAAGCGTAGACAGTTCAAGACATTACTCCCATAGAGAAAAGTCCGCATGGTGCTTATTGTGTTCAATGCCGATGCAATTTCAATGTTTCATCAACACTCTGAATCTACACAGATTAGAGAACTTCTCCAGATGTGCTTCGGAAACTACTACTAGGCTTCCAGTAAGCTATCAAAGCATAGACAGTTTAAGACATTACTCCCATGGAGAAAAGTCCACATGGTGCTTGTTGTGTTCAATGCCGATGCAATTTCTGTGTTTCATCAACACTCTGAAGGTTCATGGATTACAGAATGCCTCCAGATATGCTTCGGAAACTACTACTAGTCTTCCAGTGTACGATCAAAGCGTAGACAGTTTGAGACATTACTCCCATGGGGAAAAGTCCGCATGGTGCTTATTGAGTTCAATTCCGATGCAATTTCTGTGTTTCATCAACACTCTGAAGGTCCACAGACTACACAATGCATACAGATGTGCTTCGGAAACTACTACTAGTCTTCCAGTGTACGATCATAGGATAGACAGTTTAAGAGGTTACTCCCATGGAGAAAAGTCCGCATGCTGCTTATTGTGTTCAATGCCGATGCAATTTTTGTGTTTCATCAACACTCTGAAGGTCCACAGATTACAGAATGCATCCAGATATGCTTCGGAAACTACTACTAGTCTTCCAGGGAACGATCAAAGCGTAGACAGTTTAAGACTTTACTCCCATGGAGAAAAGTTACATGGTGCTTATTGTGTTCAATGCCGATGAATTTTTGTGTTTCATTATCACTCTGAAGGTCCACAGATTACAGAATGCATCCAGATGTGCTTCGGAAACTACTACTAGTCTTCCAGTGAACGATCAAAGTGTAGACAGTTTAAAACATTACTCCCATGGAGGAAAGTCCCATGGTGCTTATTGTGTTCAATGCCGATGCAATTTCTTTGTTTCATCAACACTCTGAAGGTCCACAGATTACAGAATGCCTCCAGATGAGCTTCGGGAACTACTACTAGTCTTCCAGTAAACGATCTAGGCATAGACAGTTTAAGACATTACTCCCATGGAGAAAAGTCCACATGGTGCTTGTTGTGTTCAATGCCGATGCAATTTCTGTGTTTCATCAACACTCTGAAGGTCCACAGATTACAGAATGCCTCCAGATGTGCTTCGGAAACTACTACTATTCTTCCAGGGAACGATCAAAGCGTAGACAGTTTGAGACATTACTCCCATAGAGAAAAGTCCGCATGGTGCTTGTTGTGTTCAATGCCGATGCAATTTCTGTGTTTCATCAACACTCTGAAGGTCCACAGATTACAGAATGCCTCCAGATGTGCTTCGGAAACTACTACTATTCTTCCAGGGAACGATCAAAGCGTAGACAGTTTGAGACATTACTCCCATGGAGAAAAGTCCGCATGGTGCTTATTGTGTTTAATGCCGATGCAATTTCTGTGTTTCATCAACACTCTGAAGGTCCACAGATTACAGAATGCATCCCGATGTGCTTCGGAATCTACTACTAGTCTTCGAGGGAACGATTAAAGCGTAGACACTTCAAGACATTACTCCCATAGAGAAAAGTCCGCATGGTGCTTATTGTGTTCAATGCCGATGCAATTTTTGTGTTTCATCAACACTCTGAAGGTCCACAGATTACAGAATGCATCGAGATGTGCTTCGGAAACTACTACTAGTCTTTCAGTGAACGATCAAAGCGTAGACAGTTTAAGACATTACTACCATGGAGAAAAGTCCGCATGGTGCTTATTGTGTTCAATGCCGATGCAATTTCAATGTTTCATCAACACTCTGAAGGTACACAGATTAGAGAACTTCTCCAGATGTGCTTCGGAAACTACTACTAGGCTTCCAGTAAACGATCAAAGCATAGACAGTTTAAGACATTACTCCCATGGAGAAAAGTCCACATGGTGCTTGTTGTGTTCAATGCCGATGCAATTTCTGTGTTTCATCAACACTCTGAAGGTCCACGGATTAGAGAATGCATACAGATGTGCTTCGGAAACTACTACTAGTCTTCGAGGGAACGATTAAAGCGTAGACAGTTCAAGACATTACTCCCATAGAGAAAAGTCCGCATGGTGCTTATTGTGTTCAATGCCGATGCAATTTTTGTGTTTCATCAACACTCTGAAGAAACAGATTACAGAATGCATCGAGATGTGCTTCGGAAACTACTACTAGTCTTTCAGTGAACGATCAAAGCGTAGACAGTTTAAATCATTACTACCATGGAGAAAAGTCCGCATGGTGCTTATTGTGTTCAATGCCGATGCAATTTCAATGTTTCATCAACACTCTGAATCTACACAGATTAGAGAACTTCTCCAGATGTGCTTCGGAAACTACTACTAGGCTTCCAGTAAGCTATCAAAGCATAGACAGTTTAAGACATTACTCCCATGGAGAAAAGTCCACATGGTGCTTGTTGTGTTCAATGCCGATGCAATTTCTGTGTTTCATCAACACTCTGAAGGTTCACGGATTACAGAATGCCTCCAGATGTGCTTCGGAAACTACTACTAGTCTTCCAGTGTACGATCAAAGCGTAGACAGTTTGAGACATTACTCCCATGGGGAAAAGTCCGCATGGTGCTTATTGAGTTCAATTCCGATGCAATTTCTGTGTTTCATCAACACTCTGAAGGTCCACAGACTACACAATGCATACAGATGTGCTTCGGAAACTACTACTAGTCTTCCAGTGTACGATCATAGGATAGACAGTTTAAGAGGTTACTCCCATGGAGAAAAGTCCGCATGCTGCTTATTGTGTTCAATGCCGATGCAATTTTTGTGTTTCATCAACACTCTGAAGGTCCACAGATTACAGAATGCATCCAGATATGCTTCGGAAACTACTACTAGTCTTCCAGGGAACGATCAAAGCGTAGACAGTTTAAGACTTTACTCCCATGGAGAAAAGTTACATGGTGCTTATTGTGTTCAATGCCGATGAATGTTTGTGTTTCATTATCACTCTGAAGGTCCACAGATTACAGAATGCATCCAGATGTGCTTCGGAAACTACTACTAGTCTTCCAGTGAACGATCAAAGTGTAGACAGTTTAAAACATTACTCCCATGGAGGAAAGTCCCATGGTGCTTATTGTGTTCAATGCCGATGCAATTTCTTTGTTTCATCAACACTCTGAAGGTCCACAGATTACAGAATGCCTCCAGATGAGCTTCGGGAACTACTACTAGTCTTCCAGTAAACGATCTAGGCATAGACAGTTTAAGACATTACTCCCATGGAGAAAAGTCCACATGGTGCTTGTTGTGTTCAATGCCGATGCAATTTCTGTGTTTCATCAACACTCTGAAGGTCCACAGATTACAGAATGCCTCCAGATGTGCTTCGGAAACTACTACTATTCTTCCAGGGAACGATCAAAGCGTAGACAGTTTGAGACATTACTCCCATAGAGAAAAGTCCGCATGGTGCTTATTGTGTTTAATGCCGATGCAATTTCTGTGTTTCATCAACACTCTGAAGGTCCACAGATTACAGAATGCATCCCGATGTGCTTCGGAATCTACTACTAGTCTTCGAGGGAACGATTAAAGCGTAGACACTTCAAGACATTACTCCCATAGAGAAAAGTCCGCATGGTGCTTATTGTGTTCAATGCCGATGCAATTTTTGTGTTTCATCAACACTCTGAAGGTCCACAGATTACAGAATGCATCGAGATGTGCTTCGGAAACTACTACTAGTCTTTCAGTGAACGATCAAAGCGTAGACAGTTTAAGACATTACTACCATGGAGAAAAGTCCGCATGGTGCTTATTGTGTTCAATGCCGATGCAATTTCAATGTTTCATCAACACTCTGAAGGTACACAGATTAGAGAACTTCTCCAGATGTGCTTCGGAAACTACTACTAGGCTTCCAGTAAACGATCAAAGCATAGACAGTTTAAGACATTACTCCCATGGAGAAAAGTCCACATGGTGCTTGTTGTGTTCAATGCCGCTGAAATTTCTGTGTTTCATCAACACTCTGAAGGTCCACGGATTAGAGAATGCATACAGATGTGCTTCGGAAACTACTACTAGTCTTCCAGTGTACGATCAAAGCGTAGACACTTTGAGACATTACTCCCATGGAGAAAAGTCCGCATGGTGCTTATTGAGTTCAATTCCGATGCAATTTTTGTGTTTCATCAACACTCTGAAGGTCCACAGATTACAGAATGCATCCAGATGTGCTTCGGAAACTACTACTAGTCTTCCAGTGAACGATCAAAGCGTAGACAGTTTAAGACATTACTCCCATGGAGAAAAGTCCGCATGGTGCTTATTGTGTTCAATGCCGATTCAACTTCTGTGTTTCATCACACTCTGAAAGTCCACAGATTACAGAATGCATCCAGATGTGCTTCGGAAACTACTACTATTCTTCCAGGGAACGATCAAAGCGTAGACAGTTTAAGACATTACTCCCATGGAGAAAAGTCCGCATGGTGCTTATTGTGTTCAATGCCGACGCAATTTCTGTGTTTCATGAACACTCTGAAGGTCCACAGATTACACAATGCCTACAGATGTGCTTCGGAAACTACTACTAGTCTTCCAGTGTACGATCAAAGAATAGACAGTTTAAGACATTACTCCCATGGAGAGAAGCCGCATGGTGCTATTGTGTTCAATGCCGATGCAATTTCTGTGTTTCATCAACACTCTGAAGGTCCACAGATTACAGAATGCTTCCAGATGTGCTTCGGAAACTACTACTATTCTTCCAGTGAACGATCAAAGCGTAGACAGTTTAAGACATTACGCCCATGGAGAAAAGTCCGCACGGTGCTTATTGTGTTCAATGCCGATTCAATTTCTGTGTTTCGTCACACTCTGAAAGTCCACAGATTACAGAATGCATCCAGATGTGCTTCGGAAACTACTACTATTCTTCCAGGGAACGATCAAGCGTAGACAGTTTAAGACATTACACCCATGGAGGAAAGTCCCATGGTGCTTATTGTGTTCAATGCCGATGCAATTTCTTTGCTTCATCATCACTCTGAGGGTCCACAGATTACAGAATGCCTCCAGATGTGCTTCGGAAACTACTAGTAGTCTTCCAGGGAACGATCAAAGCGTAGACAGTTCAAGACAATACTCCCATGGAGAAAAGTCCGCATGGTGCTTATTGTGTTCAATGCCGACGCAATTTCTGTGTTTCATCAACACTCTGAAGGTCCACAGATTACACAATGCATACAGATGTGCTACGGAAACTACTACTAGTCTTCCAGTGTACGATCAAAGAATAGACAGTTTAAGGGATTACTCCCATGGAGGAAAGTCCCATGGTGCTTATTGTGTTCAATGCCGATGCAGTTTCTTTGTTTCATCAACACTCTGAAGGTCCACAGATTACAGAATGCCTCCAGATGTGCTTCGGAAACTACTACTAGTCTTACAGTAAACGATCAAGGCATAGACAGTTTAAGACATTACTCCCATGGAGAAAAGTCCACATGGTGCTTGTTGTGTTCAATGCCGATGCAATTTCAGTGTTTCATCAGCACTCTGAAGGTCCACAGATTACAGAATGCCTCCAGATGTGCTTCGGAAACTACTACTATTCTTGCAGGGAACGATGAAAGCGTAGACAGTTTGAGACATTACTCCCATGGAGAAAAGTCCGCATGGTGCTTATTGTGTTTAATGCCGATGCAATTTCTGTGTTTCATCAACACTCTGAAAGACCACAGTTTACAGAATGCATCCCGATGTGCTTCGGAAACTACTACTAGTCTTCGAGGGAACGATTAAAGCGTAGACAGTTCAAGACATTACTCCCATAGAGAAAAGTCCGCATGGTGCTTATTGTGTTCAATGCCGATGCAATTTTTGTGTTTCATCAACACTCTGAAGGTCCACAGATTACAGAATGCATCGAGATGTGCTTCGGAAACTACTACTAGTCTTTCAGTAAACGATCAAAGCGTAGACAGTTTAAGACATTACTACCATGGAGAAAAGTCCGCATGGTGCTTATTGTGTTCAATGCCGATGCAGTTTCAATGTTTCATCAACACTCTGAAGGTCCACAGATTACAGAATGCCTCCAGATGTGCTTCGGAAACTACTACTAGTCTTACAGTAAACGATCAAGGCATAGACAGTTTAAGACATTACTCCCATGGAGAAAAGTCCACATGGTGCTTGTTGTGTTCAATGCCGATGCAATTTCTGTGTTTCATCAACACTCTGAAGGTCCACAGATTACAGAATGCCTCCAGATGTGCTTCGGAAACTACTACTATTCTTGCAGGGAACGATCAAAGCGTAGACAGTTTGAGACATTACTCCCATGGAGAAAAGTCCGCATGGTGCTTATTGTGTTTAATGCCGATGCAATTTCTGTGTTTCATCAACACTCTGAAGGTCCACAGTTTACAGAATGCATCCCGATGTGCTTCGGAAACTACTGCTAGTCTTCGAGGGAACAATTAAAGCGTAGACAGTTCAAGACATTACTCCCATAGAGAAAAGTCCGCATGGTGCTTATTGTGTTCAATGCCGATGCAATTTTTGTGTTTCATCAACACTCTGAAGGTCCACAGATTACAGAATGCATCGAGATGTGCTTCGGAAACTACTACTAGTCTTTCAGTAAACGATCAAAGCATAGACAGTTTAAGACATTACTCCCATGGAGAAAAGTCCACATGGTGCTTGTTGTGTTCAATGCCGATGCAATTTCTGTGTTTCATCAACACTCTGAAGGTCCACGGATTACAGAATGCCTCCAGATGTCCTTCGGAAACTACTACTAGTCTTCCAGTGTGCGATCAAAGCGTAGACAGTTTGAGACATTACTCCCATGGAGAAAAGTCCACATGGTGCTTATTGAGTTCAATTCCGATGCAATTTTTGTGTTTCATCAACACTCTGAAGGTCCACAGATTACAGAATGCCTCCAGATGTGCTTCGGAAACTACTACTAGTCTTCCAGTGAACGATGAATGCGTAGACAGTTTAAGACATTACTCCCATGGAGAAAAGTCCGCATGGTGCTTATTGTGTTCAATGCCGACGCAATTTCTGTGTTTCATGAACACTCTGAATGTCCACAGATTACACAATGCCTACAGATGTGCTTCGGAAACTACTACTAGTCTTCCAGTGTACGATCAAAGAATAGACAGTTTCAGATATTACTCCCATGGAGGAAAGTCCCATGGTGCTTATTGTGTTCAATGCCGATGCAATTTCTTTGTTTCATCAACACTCTGAAGGTCCACAGATTACAGAATGCCTCCAGATGTGCTTCGGAAACTACTAGTAGTCTTCCAGGGAACGATCAAAGCGTAGACAGTTTAAGACATTACTCCCATGGAGAAAAGTCCGCATGGTACTTATTGTGTTCAATGCCGACGCAATTTCTGTGTTTCATGAACACTCTGAAGGTCCACAGATTACACAATGCCTACAGATGTGCTTCGGAAACTACTACTAGTCTTCCAGTGTACGATCAAAGAATAGACAGATTAAGACATTACTCCCATGGAGAAAAGCCGCATGGTGCTTATTGTGTTCAATGCCGATGCAATTTCTGTGTTTCATCAATACTCTGAAGGTCCACAGATTACAGAATGCCTCCAGATGTGCTTCGGAAACTACTACTATTCTTCCAGTGAACGATCAAAGCGTAGACAGTTTAAGACATTACTCCCATGGAGAAAAGTCCGCATGGTGCTTATTGTGTTCAATGCCGATTCAATCTCTGTGTTTCATCACACCCTGAAAGTCCACAGATTACAGAATGCATCCAGATGTGCTTCGGAAACTACTACTATTCTTCCAGGGAACGTTCAAGCGTAGACAGTTTAAGACATTACACCCATGGAGGAAAGTCCCATGGTGCTTATTGTGTTCAATGCCGATGCAATTTCTTTGTTTCATCAACACTCTGAAGGTCCACAGATTACACAATGCATACAGATGTGCTTCGGAAACTACTAGTAGTCTTCCAGGGAACGATCAAAGCGTAGACAGTTTAAGACATTACTCCCATGGAGAAAAGTCCGCATGGTGCTTATTGTGTTCAATGCCGACGCAATTTCTGTGTTTCATCAACACTCTGAAGGTCCACAGATTACACAATGCCTACAGATGTGCTTCGGAAACTACTACTAGACTTCCAGTGTACGATCAAAGAATAGACAGTTTAAGACATTACTCCCATGGAGAAAAGTCCGCATGGAGCTTATTGTGTTCAATGCCGATGCAATTTCTGTGTTTCATCAACACTCTGAAGGTCCACAGATTACAGAATGCAAACAGATGTGCTTCGGAAACTACTACTAGTCTTCCAGGGAACGATCAAAGCGTAGACAGTTTAAGACATTTCTCCCATGGAGAAAAGTCCGCATGGTGCTTATTGTGTTCAATGCCGATTCAATTTTTGTGTTTCATTAACACTCTGAAGGTCCACAGATTACAGAATGCATCCAGATGTGCTTGGGAAACTACTACTAGTCTTTCAGTGAACGATCAAAGCGTAAACAGTTTAAGACATTACTACCATGGAGAAAAGTCCGCATGGTGCCTATTGTGTTCAATGTGGATGCAATTTCAATGTTTCATCAACACTCTGAAGGTCCACAGATCACAGAATGCCTCCAGATGTGCTTCGGAAACTACTACTAGTCTTCCAGTAAACGATCATAACATAGACAGTTTAAGACATTACTCCCATGGAGTAAACTCCACATGGTGCTTGTTGTGTTCAATGAAGATGAAATTAATGTGTTTCATCAACACTCTGAAGGTCCACAGATTACAGAAGGCCTCCAGATGTGCTTCGGAAACTGCTACTAGTCTTCCAGTGTACGATCAAAGCGTAGACAGTTTAAGACATTACTCCCATGCAGAAAAGTCCACATGGTGCTTGTTGTGTTCAATGCCGATGCAATTTCTGTGTTTCATCAACACTCTGAAGGTCCACAGATTACAGAAGGCCTCCAGATGTGCTTCGGAAACTGCTACTAATCTTCCAGTGTACGATCAAAGCGTAGACAGTTTAAGACATTACTCTCATGGAGAGAAGTCCACATGGTGCTTATTGTGTTCAATGACCATTAAATTTCTGTGTTTCATCAACACTATGAAGGTCCACAGATTACAGAATGCCTCCAGATGTGCTTCGGAAACTACTACTATTCTTGCAGGGAACGATGAAAGCGTAGACAGTTTGAGACATTACTCCCATGGAGAAAAGTCCGCATGGTGCTTATTGTGTTTAATGCCGATGCAATTTCTGTGTTTCATCAACACTCTGAAGGTCCACAGTTTACAGAATGCATCCCGATGTGCTTCGGAAACTACTACTAGTCTTCGAGGGAACGATTAAAGCGTAGACAGTTCAAGACATTACTCCCATAGAGAAAAGTCCGCATGGTGCTTATTGTGTTCAATGCCGATGCAATTTTTGTGTTTCATCAACACTCTGAAGGTCCACAGATTACAGAATGCATCGAGATGTGCTTCGGAAACTACTACTAGTCTTTCAGTAAACGATCAAAGCGTAGACAGTTTAAGACATTACTACCATGGAGAAAAGTCCGCATGGTGCTTATTGTGTTCAATGCCGATGCAGTTTCAATGTTTCATCAACACTCTGAAGGTCCACAGATTACAGAATGCCTAGAGATGTGCTTCGGAAACTACTACTAGTCTTACAGTAAACGATCAAGGCATAGACAGTTTAAGACATTACTCCCATGGAGAAAAGTCCACATGGTGCTTGTTGTGTTCAATGCCGATGCAATTTCTGTGTTTCATCAACACTCTGAAGGTCCACAGATTACAGAATGCCTCCAGATGTGCTTCGGAAACTACTACTATTCTTGCAGGGAACGATCAAAGCGTAGACAGTTTGAGACATTACTCCCATGGAGAAAAGTCCGCATGGTGCTTATTGTGTTTAATGCCGATGCAATTTCTGTGTTTCATCAACACTCTGAAGGTCCACAGTTTACAGAATGCATCCCGATGTGCTTCGGAAACTACTGCTAGTCTTCGAGGGAACAATTAAAGCGTAGACTGTTCAAGACATTACTCCCATAGAGAAAAGTCCGCATGGTGCTTATTGTGTTCAATGCCGATGCAATTTTTGTGTTTCATCAACACTCTGAAGGTCCACAGATTACAGAATGCATCGAGATGTGCTTCGGAAACTACTACTAGTCTTTCAGTAAAGGATCAAAGCATAGACAGTTTAAGACATTACTCCCATGGAGAAAAGTCCACATGGTGCTTGTTGTGTTCAATGCCGATGCAATTTCTGTGTTTCATCAACACTCTGAAGGTCCACGGATTACAGAATGCCTCCAGATGTCCTTCGGAAACTACTACTAGTCTTCCAGTGTGCGATCAAAGCGTAGACAGTTTGAGACATTACTCCCATGGAGAAAAGTCCGCATGGTGCTTATTGAGTTCAATTCCGATGCAATTTTTGTAATTCATCAACACTCTGAAGGTCCACAGATTACAGAATGCCTCCAGATGTGCTTCGGAAACTACTACTAGTCTTCCAGTGAACGATGAATGCGTAGACAGTTTAAGACATTACTCCCATGGAGAAAAGTCCGCATGGTGCTTATTGTGTTCAATGCCGATGCAATTTCTGTGTTTCATCAACACTCTGAAGGTCCACAGATTACAGAATGCAAACAGATGTGCTTCGGAAACTACTACTAGTCTTCCAGTGTACGATCAAAGAATAGACAGTTTAAGACATTACTCCCATGGAGGAAAGTCCCATGGTGCTTATTGTGTTCAATGCCGATGCAATTTCTTTGTTTCATCAACACTCTGAAGGTCCACAGATTACAGAATGCCTCCAGATGTGCTTCGGAAACTACTAGTAGTCTTCCAGGGAACGATCAAAGCGTAGACAGTTTAAGACATTACTCCCATGGAGAAAAGTCCGCATGGTGCTTATTGTGTTCAATGCCGACGCAATTTCTGTGTTTCATGAACACTCTGAAGGTCCACAGATTACACAATGCCTACAGATGTGCTTCGGAAACTACTACTAGTCTTCCAGTGTACGATCAAAGAATAGACAGATTAAGACATTACTCCCATGGAGAAAAGCCGCATGGTGCTTATTGTGTTCAATGCCGATGCAATTACTGTGTTTCATCAATACTCTGAAGGTCCACAGATTACAGAATGCCTCCAGATGTGCTTCGGAAACTACTACTATTCTTCCAGTGAACGATCAAAGCGTAGACAGTTTAAGACATTACTCCCATGGAGAAAAGTCCGCATGGTGCTTATTGTGTTCAATGCCGATTCAATCTCTGTGTTTCATCACACCCTGAAAGTCCACAGATTACAGAATGCATCCAGATGTGCTTCGGAAACTACTACTATTCTTCCAGGGAACGTTCAAGCGTAGACAGTTTAAGACATTACACCCATGGAGGAAAGTCCCATGGTGCTTATTGTGTTCAATGCCGATGCAATTTCTTTGTTTCATCAACACTCTGAAGGTCCACAGATTACACAATGCATACAGATGTGCTTCGGAAACTACTAGTAGTCTTCCAGGGAACGATCAAAGCGTAGACAGTTTAAGACATTACTCCCATGGAGAAAAGTCCGCATGGTGCTTATTGTGTTCAATGCCGACGCAATTTCTGTGTTTCATCAACACTCTGAAGGTCCACAGATTACACAATGCCTACAGATGTGCTTCGGAAACTACTACTAGACTTCCAGTGTACGATCAAAGAATAGACAGTTTAAGACATTACTCCCATGGAGAAAAGTCCGCATGGAGCTTATTGTGTTCAATGCCGATGCAATATCTGTGTTTCATCAACACTCTGAAGGTCCACAGATTACAGAATGCAAACAGATGTGCTTCGGAAACTACTACTAGTCTTCCAGGGAACGATCAAAGCGTAGACAGTTTAAGACATTACTCCCATGGAGAAAAGTCCGCATGGTGCTTATTGTGTTCAATGCCGATTCAATTTTTGTGTTTCATCAACACTCTGAAGGTCCACAGATTACAGAATGCATCCAGATATGCTTGGGAAACTACTACTAGTCTTTCAGTGAACGATCAAAGCGTAAACTGTTTAAGACATTACTACCATGGAGAAAAGTCCGCATGGTGCCTATTGTGTTCAATGTGGATGCAATTTCAATGTTTCATCAACACTCTGAAGGTCCACAGATCACAGAATGCCTCCAGATGTGCTTCGGAAACTACTACTAGTCTTCCAGTAAACGATCATAACATAGACAGTTTAAGACATTACTCCCATGGAGTAAACTCCACATGGTGCTTGTTGTGTTCAATGAAGATGAAATTAATGTGTTTCATCAACACTCTGAAGGTCCACAGATTACAGAAGGCCTCCAGATGTGCTTCGGAGACTGCTACTAGTCTTCCAGTGTACGATCAAAGCGTAGACAGTTTAAGACATTACTCCCATGGAGAAAAGTCCACATGGTGCTTGTTGTGTTCAATGCCGATGCAATTTCTGTGTTTCATCAACACTCTGAAGGTCCACAGATTACAGAAGGCCTCCAGATGTGCTTCGGAAACTGCTACTAATCTTCCAGTGTACGATCAAAGCGTAGACAGTTTAAGACATTACTCTCATGGAGAGAAGTCCACATGGTGCTTATTGTGTTCAATGACCATTAAATTTCTGTGTTTCATCAACACTATGAAGGTCCACAGATTACAGAATGCCTCCAGATGTGCTTCGGAAACTACTACTAGTCTTCCAGTGTACGATCAAAGCGTAGACAGTTCAAGACAATACTCCCATGGAGAAAAGTCCGCATGGTGCTTATTGTGTTCAATGCCGACGCAATTTCTGTGTTTCATCAACACTCTGAAGGTCCACAGATTACACAATGCATACAGATGTGCTTCGGAAACTACTACTAGTCTTCCAGTGTACGATCAAAGAATAGACAGTTTAAGGGATTACTCCCATGGAGGAAAGTCCCATGGTCCTTATTGTGTTCAATGCCGATGCAGTTTCTTTGTTTCATCAACACTCTGAAGGTCCACAGATTACAGAATGCCTCCAGATGTGCTTCGGAAACTACTACTAGTCTTACAGTAAACGATCAAGGCATAGACAGTTTAAGACATTACTCCCATGGAGAAAAGTCCACATGGTGCTTGTTGTGTTCAATGCCGATGCAATTTCTGTGTTTCATCAACACTCTGAGGGTCCACAGATTACAGAATGCCTCCAGATGTGCTTCGGAAACTACTACTATTCTTGCAGGGAACGATCAAAGCGTAGACAGTTTGAGACATTACTCCCATGGAGAAAAGTCCGCATGGTGCTTATTGTGTTTAATGCCGATGCAATTTCTGTGTTTCATCAACACTCTGAAGGTCCACAGTTTACAGAATGCATCCCGATGTGCTTCGGAAACTACTACTAGTCTTCGAGGGAACGATTAAAGCGTAGACAGTTCAAGACATTACTCCCATAGAGAAAAGTCCGCATGGTGCTTATTGTGTTCAATGCCGATGCAATTTTTGTGTTTCATCAACACTCTGAAGGTCCACAGATTACAGAATGCATCGAGATGTGCTTCGGAAACTACTACTAGTCTTTCAGTAAACGATCAAAGCGTAGACAGTTTAAGACATTACTACCATGGAGAAAAGTCCGCATGGTGCTTATTGTGTTCAATGCCGATGCAATTTCAATGTTTCATCGACACTCTGAAGGTACACAGATTAGAGAACTTCTCCAAATGTGCTTCGGAAACTACTACTAGGCTTCCAGTAAACGATCAAAGCATAGACAGTTTAAGACATTACTCCCATGGAGAAAAGTCCACATGGTGCTTGTTGTGTTCAATGCCGATGCAATTTCTGTGTTTCATCAACACTCTGAGGGTCCACAGATTACAGAATGCATCCAGATGTGCTTCGGAAACTACTACTAGTCTTCCCGTGAACGATCAAAGTGTAGACAGTTTAAAACATTACTCCCATGGAGGAAAGTCCCATGGTGCTTATTGTGTTCAATGCCGATGCGATTTCTGTGTTTCATCAACACTCTGAAGGTCCACGGATTACAGAATGCCTCCAGATGTGCTTCGGAAACTACTACTAGTCTTCCAGTGTACGATCAAAGCGTAGACAGTTTGAGACATTACTCCCATGGAGAAACGTCCGCATGGTGCTTATTGAGTTCAATTCCGATGCAATTTCTGTGTTTCATCAACACTCTGAAGGTCCACAGATTACACAATGCATACAGATGTGCTTCGGAAACTACTACTAGTCTTCCAGTGTACGATCATAGAATAGACAGTTTAAGATATTACTCCCATGGAGAAAAGTCCGCATGCTGCTTATTGTGTTCAATTCCGATGCAATTTTTGTGTTTCATCAACACTCTGAAGGTCCACAGATTACAGAATGCATCCAGATATGCTTCGGAAACTACTACTAGTCTTCCAGGGAACGATCAAAGCGTAGACAGTGTAAGACTTTACTCCCATGGAGAAAAGTCCACATGGTGCTTATTGTGTTCAATGCCGATGAATTTTTGTGTTTCATTATCACTCTGAAGGTCCACTGATTACAGAATGCATCCCGATGTGCTTCGGAAACTACTACTAGTCTTCGAGGGAACGATTAAAGCGTAGACAGTTCAAGACATTACTCCCATAGAGAAAAGTCCGCATGGTGCTTATTGTGTTCAATGCCGATGCAATATTTGTGTTTCATCAACACTCTGAAGAAACAGATTACAGAATGCATCGAGATGTGCTTCGGAAACTACTACTAGTCTTTCAGTGAACGATCAAAGCGTAGACAGTTTAAAACATTACTACCATGGAGAAAAGTCCGCATGGTGCTTATTGTGTTCAATGCCGATGCAATTTCAATGTTTCATCAACTCTCTGAATCTACACAGATTAGAGAACTTCTCCAGATGTGCTTCGGAAACTACTACTAGGCTTCCAGTAAGCTATCAAAGCATAGACAGTTTAAGACATTACTCCCATGGAGAAAAGTTCACATGGTGCTTGTTGTGTTCAATGCCGATGCAATTTCTGTGTTTCATCAACACTCTGAAGGTTCACGGATTACAGAATGCCTCCAGATGTGCTTCGGAAACTACTACTAGTCTCCCAGTGTACGATCAAAGCGTAGACAGTTTGAGACATTACTCCCATGGGGAAAAGTCCGCATGGTGCTTATTGAGTTCAATTCCGATGCAATTTCTGTGTTTCATCAACACTCTGAAGGTCCACAGACTACACAATGCATACAGATGTGCTTCGGAAACTACTACTAGTCTTCCAGTGTACGATCATAGAATAGACAGTTTAAGAGGTTACTCCCATGGAGAAAAGTCCGCATGCTGCTTATTGTGTTCAATGCCGATGCAATTTTTGTGTTTCATCAACACTCTGAAGGTCCACAGATTACAGAATGCATCCAGATATGCTTCGGAAACTACTACTAGTCTTCCAGGGAACGATCATAGCGTAGACAGTTTAAGACTTTACTCCCATGGAGAAAAGTTACATGGTGCTTATTGTGTTCAATGCCGATGAATTTTTGTGTTTCATTATCACTCTGAAGGTCCACAGATTACAGAATGCATCCAGATGTGCTTCCGAAACTACTACTAGTCTTCCAGTGAACGATCAAAGTGTAGACAGTTTAAAACATTACTCCCATGGAGGAAAGTCCCATGGTGCTTATTGTGTTCAATGCCGATGCAATTTCTTTGTTTCATCAACACTCTGAAGGTCCACAGATTACAGAATGCCTCCAGATGAGCTTCGGGAACTACTACTAGTCTTCCAGTAAACGATCTAGGCATAGACAGTTTAAGACATTACTCCCATGGAGAAAAGTCCACATGGTGCTTGTTGTGTTCAATGCCGATGCAATTTCTGTGTTTCATCAACACTCTGAAGGTCCACAGATTACAGAATGCCTCCTGATGTGCTTCGGAAACTACTACTATTCTTCCAGGGAACGATCAAAGCGTAGACAGTTTGAGACATTACTCCCATAGAGAAAAGTCCGCATGGTGCTTGTTGTGTTCAATGCCGATGCAATTTCTGTGTTTCATCAACACTCTGAAGGTCCACAGATTACAGAATGCCTCCAGATGTGCTTCGGAAACTACTACTATTCTTCCAGGGAACGATCAAAGCGTAGACAGTTTGAGACATTACTCCCATGGAGAAAAGTCCGCATGGTGCTTATTGTGTTTAATGCCGATGCAATTTCTGTGTTTCATCAACACTCTGAAGGTCCACAGATTACAGAATGCATCCCGATGTGCTTCGGAATCTACTACTAGTCTTCGAGGGAACGATTAAAGCGTAGACACTTCAAGACATTACTCCCATAGAGAAAAGTCCGCATGGTGCTTATTGTGTTCAATGCCGATGCAATTTTTGTGTTTCATCAACACTCTGAAGGTCCACAGATTACAGAATGCATCGAGATGTGCTTCGGAAACTACTACTAGTCTTTCAGTGAACGATCAAAGCGTAGACAGTTTAAGACATTACTACCATGGAGAAAAGTCCGCATGGTGCTTATTGTGTTCAATGCCGATGCAATTTCAATGTTTCATCAACACTCTGAAGGTACACAGATTAGAGAACTTCTCCAGATGTGCTTCGGAAACTACTACTAGGCTTCCAGTAAACGATCAAAGCATAGACAGTTTAAGACATTACTCCCATGGAGAAAAGTCCACATGGTGCTTGTTGTGTTCAATGCCGATGCAATTTCTGTGTTTCATCAACACTCTGAAGGTCCACAGATTACAGAATGCCTCCAGATGTGCTTCGGAAACTACTACTATTCTTCCAGTGAACGATCAAAGCGTAGACAGTTTAAGACATTACTCCCATGGAGAAAAGTCCGCATGGTGCTTATTGTGTTCAATGCCGATTCAATCTCTGTGTTTCATCACACTCTGAAAGTCCACAGATTACAGAATGCATCCAGATGTGCTTCGGAAGCTACTACTATTCTTCCGGGGAACGTTCAAGCGTAGACAGTTTAAGACATTACACCCATGGAGGAAAGTCCCATGGTGCTTATTGTGTTCAATGCCGATGCAATTTCTTTGTTTCATCAACACTCTGAAGGTCCACAGATTACACAATGCATACAGATGTGCTTCGGAAACTACTAGTAGTCTTCCAGGGAACGATCAAAGCGTAGACAGTTTAAGACATTACTCCCATGGAGAAAAGTCCGCATGGTGCTTATTGTGTTCAATGCCGACGCAATTTCTGTGTTTCATCAACACTCTGAAGGTCCACAGATTACACAATGCCTACAGATGTGCTTCGGAAACTACTACTAGACTTCCAGTGTACGATCAAAGAATAGACAGTTTAAGACATTACTCCCATGGAGAAAAGTCCGCATGGAGCTTATTGTGTTCAATGCCGATGCAATTTCTGTGTTTCATCAACACTCTGAAGGTTCACAGATTACAGAATGCCTCCAGATGTGCTTCGGAAACTACTACTAGGCTTCCAGTAAACGATCAAAGCATAGACAGTTTAAGACATTACTCCCATGGAGAAAAGTCCGCATGGTGCATATTGAGTTCAATGCCGATGCAATTTTTGTGTTTCATCAACACTCTGAAGGTCCACAGATTACAGAATATAAACAGATGTGCTTCGGAAACTACTACTAGTCTTCCAGGGAACGATCAAAGCGTAGACAGTTTAAGACATTACTCCCATGGAGAAAAGTCCGCATGGTGCTTATTGTGTTCAATGCCGATTCAATTTTTGTGTTTCATCAACACTCTGAAGGTCCACAGATTACAGAATGCATCCAGATGTGCTTGGGAAACTACTACTAGTCTTTCAGTGAACGATCAAAGCGTAAACAGTTTAAGACATTACTACCATGGAGTAAAGTCCGCATGGTGCCTATTGTGTTCAATGTGGATGCAATTTCAATGTTTCATCAACACTCTGAAGGTCCACAGATCACAGAATGCCTCCAGATGTGCTTCGGAAACTACTACTAGTCTTCCAGTAAACGATCATAACATAGACAGTTTAAGACATTACTCCCATGGAGTAAACACCACATGGTGCTTGTTGTGTTCAATGAAGATGAAATTAATGTGTTTCATCAACACTCTGAAGGTCCACAGATTACAGAAGGCCTCCAGATGTGCTTCGGAAACTGCTACTAGTCTTCCAGTGTACGATCAAAGCGTAGACAGTTTAAGACATTACTCCCATGGAGAAAAGTCCACATGGTGCTTGTTGTGTTCAATGCCGATGCAATTTCTGTGTTTCATCAACACTCTGAAGGTCCACAGATTACAGAAGGCCTCCAGATGTGCTTCGGAAACTGCTACTAATCTTCCAGTGTACGATCAAAGCGTAGACAGTTTAAGACATTACTCTCATGGAGAGAAGTCCACATGGTGCTTATTGTGTTCAATGACCATTAAATTTCTGTGTTTCATCAACACTATGAAGGTCCACAGATTACAGAATGCCTCCAGATGTGCTTCGGAAACTACTACTAGTCTTCCAGTGTACGATCAAAGCGTAGACAGTTCAAGACAATACTCCCATGGAGAAAAGTCCGCATGGTGCTTATTGTGTTCAATGCCGACGCAATTTCTGTGTTTCATCAACACTCTGAAGGTCCACAGATTACACAATGCATACAGATGTGCTTCGGAAACTACTACTAGTCTTCCAGTGTACGATCAAAGAATAGACAGTTTAAGGGATTACTCCCATGGAGGAAAGTCCCATGGTGCTTATTGTGTTCAATGCCGATGCAGTTTCTTTGTTTCATCAACACTCTGAAGGTCCACAGATTACAGAATGCCTCCAGATGTGCTTCGGAAACTACTACTAGTCTTACAGTAAACGATCAAGGCATAGACAGTTTAAGACATTACTCCCGTGGAGAAAAGTCCACATGGTGCTTGTTGTGTTCAATGCCGATGCAATTTCTGTGTTTCATCAACACTCTGAGGGTCCACAGATTACAGAATGCCTCCAGATGTGCTTCGGAAACTACTACTATTCTTGCAGGGAACGATCAAAGCGTAGACAGTTTGAGACATTACTCCCATGGAGAAAAGTCCGCATGGTGCTTATTGTGTTTAATGCCGATGCAATTTCTGTGTTTCATCAACACTCTGAAGGTCCACAGTTTACAGAATGCATCCCGATGTGCTTCGGAAACTACTACTAGTCTTCGAGGGAACGATTAAAGCGTAGACAGTTCAAGACATTACTCCCATAGAGAAAAGTCCGCATGGTGCTTATTGTGTTCAATGCCGATGCAATTTTTGTGTTTCATCAACACTCTGAAGGTCCACAGATTACAGAATGCATCGAGATGTGCTTCGGAAACTACTACTAGTCTTTCAGTAAACGATCAAAGCGTAGACAGTTTAAGACATTACTACCATGGAGAAAAGTCCGCATGGTGCTTATTGTGTTCAATGCCGATGCAATTTCAATATTTCATCAACACTCTGAAGGTACACAGATTAGAGAACTTCTCCAAATGTGCTTCGGAAACTACTACTAGGCTTCCAGTAAACGATCAAAGCATAGACAGTTTAAGACATTACTCCCATGGAGAAAAGTCCACATGGTGCTTGTTGTGTTCAATGCCGATGCAATTTCTGTGTTTCATCAACACTCTGAGGGTCCACAGATTACAGAATGCATCCAGATGTGATTCGGAAACTACTACTAGTCTTCCCGTGAACGATCAAAGTGTAGACAGTTTAAAACATTACTCCCATGGAGGAAAGTCCCATGGTGCTTATTGTGTTCAATGCCGATGCAATTTCTGTGTTTCATCAACACTCTGAAGGTCCACGGATTACAGAATGCCTCCAGATGTGCTTCGGAAACTACTACTAGTCTTCCAGTGTACGATCAAAGCGTAGACAGTTTGAGACATTACTCCCATGGAGAAACGTCTGCATGGTGCTTATTGAGTTCAATTCCGATGCAATTTCTGTGTTTCATCAACACTCTGAAGGTCCACAGATTACACAATGCATACAGATGTGCTTCGGAAACTACTACTAGTCTTCCAGTGTACGATCATAGAATAGACAGTTTAAGAGATTACTCCCATGGAGAAAAGTCCGCATGCTGCTTATTGTGTTCAATGCCGATGCAATTTTTGTGTTTCATCAACACTCTGAAGGTCCACAGATTACAGAATGCATCCAGATATGCTTCGGAAACTACTACTAGTCTTCCAGGGAACGATCAAAGCGTAGACAGTGTAAGACTTTACTCCCATGGAGAAAAGTCCACATGGTGCTTATTGTGTTCAATGCCGATGAATTTTTGTGTTTCATTATCACTCTGAAGGTCCACAGATTACAGAATGCATCCCGATGTGCTTCGGAAACTACTACTAGTCTTCGAGGGAACGATTAAAGCGTAGACAGTTCAAGACATTACTCCCATAGAGAAAAGTCCGCATGGTGCTTATTGTGTTCAATGCCGATGCAATTTTTGTGTTTCATCAACACTCTGAGGAAACAGATTACAGAATGCATCGAGATGTGCTTCGGAAACTACTACTAGTCTTTCAGTGAACGATCAAAGCGTAGACAGTTTAAAACATTACTACCATGGAGAAAAGTCCGCATGGTGCTTATTGTGTTCAATGCCGATGCAATTTCAATGTTTCATCAACTCTCTGAATCTACACAGATTAGAGAACTTCTCCAGATGTGCTTCGGAAACTACTACTAGGCTTCCAGTAAGCTATCAAAACATAGACAGTTTAAGACATTACTCCCTTGGAGAAAAGTCCACATGGTGCTTGTTGTGTTCAATGCCGATGCAATTTCTGTGTTTCATCAACACTCTGAAGGTTCACGGATTACAGAATGCCTCCAGATGTGCTTCGGAAACTACTACTAGTCTTCCAGTGTACGATCAAAGCGTAGACAGTTTGAGACATTACTCCCATGGGGAAAAGTCCGCATGGTGCTTATTGAGTTCAATTCCGATGCAATTTCTGTGTTTCATCAACACTCTGAAGGTCCACAGACTACACAATGCATACAGATGTGCTTCGGAAACTACTACTAGTCTTCCAGTGTACGATCATAGAATAGACAGTTTAAGAGGTTACTCCCATGGAGAAAAGTCCGCATGCTGCTTATTGTGTTCAATGCCGATGCAATTTTTGTGTTTCATCAACACTCTGAAGGTCCACAGATTACAGAATGCATCCAGATATGCTTCGGAAACTACTACTAGTCTTCCAGGGAACGATCATAGCGTAGACAGTTTAAGACTTTACTCCCATGGAGAAAAGTTACATGGTGCTTATTGTGTTCAATGCCGATGAATTTTTGTGTTTCATTATCACTCTGAAGGTCCACAGATTACAGAATGCATCCAGATGTGCTTCGGAAACTACTACTAGTCTTCCAGTGAACGATCAAAGTGTAGACAGTTTAAAACATTACTCCCATGGAGGAAAGTCCCATGGTGCTTATTGTGTTCAATGCCGATGCAATTTCTTTGTTTCATCAACACTCTGAAGGTCCACAGATTACAGAATGCCTCCAGATGAGCTTCGGGAACTACTACTAGTCTTCCAGTAAACGATCTAGGCATAGACAGTTTAAGACATTACTCCCATGGAGAAAAGTCCACATGGTGCTTGTTGTGTTCAATGCCGATGCAATTTCTGTGTTTCATCAACACTCTGAAGGTCCACAGATTACAGAATGCCTCCAGATGTGCTTCGGAAACTACTACTATTCTTCCAGGGAACGATCAAAGCGTAGACAGTTTGAGACATTACTCCCATAGAGAAAAGTCCGCATGGTGCTTGTTGTGTTCAATGCCGATGCAATTTCTGTGTTTCATCAACACTCTGAAGGTCCACAGATTACAGAATGCCTACAGATGTGCTTCGGAAACTACTACTATTCTTCCAGGGAACGATCAAAGCGTAGACAGTTTGAGACATTACTCCCATGGAGAAAAGTCCGCATGGTGCTTATTGTGTTTAATGCCGATGCAATTTCTGTGTTTCATCAACACTCTGAAGGTCCACAGATTACAGAATGCATCCCGATGTGCTTCGGAATCTACTACTAGTCTTCGAGGGAACGATTAAAGCGTAGACACTTCAAGACATTACTCCCATAGAGAAAAGTCCGCATGGTGCTTATTGTGTTCAATGCCGATGCAATTTTTGTGTTTCATCAACACTCTGAAGGTCCACAGATTACAGAATGCATCGAGATGTGCTTCGGAAACTACTACTAGTCTTTCAGTGAACGATCAAAGCGTAGACAGTTTAAGACATTACTACCATGGAGAAAAGTCCGCATGGTGCTTATTGTGTTCAATGCCGATGCAATTTCAATGTTTCATCAACACTCTGAAGGTACACAGATTAGAGAACTTCTCCAGATGTGCTTCGGAAACTACTACTAGGCTTCCAGTAAACGATCAAAGCATAGACAGTTTAAGACATTACTCCCATGGAGAAAAGTCCACATGGTGCTTGTTGTGTTCAATGCCGATGCAATTTCTGTGTTTCATCAACACTCTGAAGGTCCACGGATTACAGAATGCATACAGATGTGCTTCGGAAACTACTACTAGTCTTCCAGTGTACGATCAAAGCGTAGACAGTTTGAGACATTACTCCCATGGAGAAAAGTCCGCATGGTGCTTATTGAGTTCAATTCCGATGCAATTTTTGTGTTTCATCAACACTCTGAAGGTCCACAGATTACAGAATGCATCCAGATGTTCTTCGGAAACTACTACTAGTCTTCCAGTGAACGATCAAAGCGTAGACAGTTTAAGACATTACTCCCATGGAGAAAAGTCCGCATGGTGCTTATTGTGTTCAATGCCGATTCAACTTCTGTGTTTCATCACACTCTGAAAGTCCACAGATTACAGAATGCATCCAGATGTGATTCGGAAACTACTACTATTCTTCCAGGGAACGATCAAGCGTAGACAGTTTAAGACATTACACCCATGGAGGAAAGTCCCATGGTGCTTATTGTGTTCAATGCCGATGCAATTTCTTTGTTTCATCAACACTCTGAAGGTCCACAGATTACAGAATGCCTCCAGATGTGCTTCGGAAACTACTAGTAGTCTTCCAGGGAACGATCAAAGCGTAGACAGTTTAAGACATTACTCCCATGGAGAAAAGTCCGCATGGTGCTTATTGTGTTCAATGCCGACGCAATTTCTGTGTTTCATGAACACTCTGAAGGTCCACAGATTACACAATGCCTACAGATGTGCTTCGGAAACTACTACTAGTCTTCCAGTGTACGATCAAAGAATAGAGATTTTAAGACATTACTCCCATGGAGAGAAGCCGCATGGTGCTATTGTGTTCAATGCCGATGCAATTTCTGTGTTTCATCAACACTCTGAAGGTCCACAGGTTACAGAATGCCTCCAGATGTGCTTCGGAAACTACTACTATTCTTCCAGTGAACGATCAAAGCGTAGACAGTTTAAGACATTACGCCCATGGAGAAAAGTCCGCATGGTGCTTATTGTGTTCAATGCCGATTCAATTTCTGTGTTTCGTCACACTCTGAAAGTCCACAGATTACAGAATGCATCCAGATGTGCTTCGGAAACTACTACTATTCTTCCAGGGAACGATCAAGCGTAGACAGTTTAAGACATTACACCCATGGAGGAAAGTCCCATGGTGCTTATTGTGTTCAATGCCGATGCAATTTCTTTGCTTTATCATCACTCTGAAGGTCCACAGATTACAGAATGCCTCCAGATGTGCTTCCGAAACTACTAGTAGTCTTCCAGGGAACGATCAAAGCGTAGACAGTTTAAGACATTACTCCCATGGAGAAAAGTCCGCATGGTGCTTATTGTGTTCAATGCCGACGCAATTTCTGTGTTTCATCAACACTCTGAAGGTCCACAGATTACACAATGCCTACAGATGTGCTTCGGAAACTACTACTAGTCTTCCAGTGTACGATCAAAGAATAGACAGTTTAAGACATTACTCCCATGGAGAAAAGTCCGCATCGAGCTTATTGTGTTCAATGCCGATGCAATTTCTGTGTTTCATCAACACTCTGAAGGTCCACAGATTACAGAATGCCTCCAGATGTGCTTCGGAAACTACTACTATTCTTCCAGGGAACGATCAAAGCGTAGACACTTTAAGACATTACTCCCATGGAGGAAAGTCCGCATGGTGCATATTGAGTTCAATGCCGATGCAATTTTTGTGTTTCATCAACACTGAAGGTCCACAGATTACAGAATGCAAACAGATGTGCTTCGGAAACTACTACTAGTCTTCCAGTGAACGATCAAAGCGTAGACAGTTTAAGACATTACTCCCATGGAGAAAAGTCCGCATGGTGCTTATTGTGTTCAATGCCGATTCAATTTTTGTGTTTCATAAACACACTGAAGGTCCACAGATTACAGAATGCATCCAGATGTGCTTGGGAAACTACTACTAGCCTTTCAGTGAACGATCAAAGCGTAAACAGTTTAAGACATTACTACCATGGAGAAAAGTCCGCATGGTGCCTATTGTGTTCAATGTGGATGCAATTTCAATGTTTCATCAACACTCTGAAGGTCCACAGATTACAGAATGCCTCCAGATGTTGTTCGGAAACTACTACTAGTCTTCCAGTAAACGATCATATCATAGACAGTTTAAGACATTACTCCCATGGAGAAAACTCCACATGGTGCTTGTTGTGTTCAATGCCGATGCAATTAATGTGTTTCATCAACACTCTGAAGGTCCACAGGTTACAGAAGGCCTCCAGATGTGCTTCGGAAACTGCTACTAGTCTTCCAGTGTACGATCAAAGCGTAGACAGTTTAAGACATTACTCTCATGGAGAGAAGTCCACATGGTGCTTATTGTGTTCAATGACCATTAAATTTCTGTGTTTCATCAACACTATGAAGGTCCACAGATTACAGAATGGCTCCAGATGTGCTTCGGAAACTACTACTAGTCTTCCAGTGTACGATCAAAGCGTAGACAGTTCAAGACAATACTCCCATGGAGAAAAGTCCGCATGGTGCTTATTGTGTTCAATGCCGACGCAATTTCTGTGTTTCATCAACACTCTGAAGGTCCACAGATTACACAATGCATACAGATGTGCTACGGAAACTACTACTAGTCTTCCAGTGTACGATCAAAGAATAGACAGTTTAAGGGATTACTAACATGGAGGAAAGTCCCATGGTGCTTATTGTGTTCAATGCCGATGCAGTTTCTTTGTTTCATCAACACTCTGAAGGTCCACAGATTACAGAATGCCTCCAGATGTGCTTCGGAAACTACTACTAGTCTTACAGTAAACGATCAAGGCATAGACAGTTTAAGACATTACTCCCATGGAGAAAAGTCCACATGGTGCTTGTTGTGTTCAATGCCGATGCAATTTCTGTGTTTCATCAACACTCTGAAGGTCCACAGATTACAGAATGCCTCCAGATGTGCTTCGGAAACTACTACTATTCTTGCAGGGAACGATCAAAGCGTAGACAGTTTGAGACATTACTCCCATGGAGAAAAGTCCGCATGGTGCTTATTGTGTTTAATGCCGATGCAATTTCTGTGTTTCATCAACACTCTGAAGGTCCACAGTTTACAGAATGCATCCCGATGTGCTTCGGAAACTACTACTAGTCTTCGAGGGAACGATTAAAGCGTAGACAGTTCAAGACATTACTCCCATAGAGAAAAGTCCGCATGGTGCTTATTGTGTTCAATACCGATGCAATTTTTGTGTTTCATCAACACTCTGAAGGTCCACAGATTACAGAATGCATCGAGATGTGCTTCGGAAACTACTACTAGTCTTTCAGTAAACGATCAAAGCGTAGACAGTTTAAGACATTACTACCATGGAGAAAAGTCCGCATGGTGCTTATTGTGTTCAATGCCGATGCAATTTCAATGTTTCATCAACACTCTGAAGGTCCACAGATTACAGAATGCCTCCAGATGTGCTTCGGAAACTACTACTAGTCTTACAGTAAACGATCAAGTCATAGACAGTTTAAGACATTACTCCCATGGAGAAAAGTCCACATGGTGCTTATTGAGTTCAATTCCGATGCAATTTTTGTGTTTCATCAACACTCTGAAGGTCCACAGATTACAGAATGCATCGAGATGTGCTTCGGAAACTACTACTAGTCTTTCAGTAAACGATCAAAGCGTAGACAGTTTAAGACATTACTCCCATGGAGAAAAGTCCACATGGTGCTTGTTGTGTTCAATGCCGATGCAATTTCTGTGTTTCATCAACACTCTGAAGGTCCACGGATTACAGAATGGCTCCAGATGTCCTTCGGAAACTACTACTAGTCTTCCAGTGAGCGATCAAAGCGTAGACAGTTTGAGACATTACTCCCATGGAGAAAAGTCCGCATGGTGCTTATTGAGTTCAATTCCGATGCAATTTTTGTGTTTCATCAACACTCTGAAGGTCCACAGATTACAGAATGCCTCCAGATGTGCTTCGGAAACTACTACTAGTCTTCCAGTGAACGATCAAAGCGTAGACAGTTTAAGACATTACTCCCATGGAGAAAAGTCCGCATGGTGCTTATTGTGTTCAATGCCGACGCAATTTCTGTGTTTCATGAACACTCTGAAGGTCCACAGATTACACAATGCCTACAGATGTGCTTCGGAAACTACTACTAGTCTTCCAGTGTACGATCAAAGAATAGACAGTTTAAGACATTACTCCCATGGAGGAAAGTCCCATGGTGCTTATTGTGTTCAATGCCGATGCAATTTCTTTGTTTCATCAACACTCTGAAGGTCCACAGATTACAGAATGCCTCCAGATGTGCTTCGGAAACTACTAGTAGTCTTCCAGGGAACGATCAAAGCGTAGACAGTTTAAGACATTACTCCCATGGAGAAAAGTCCGCATGGTGCTTATTGTGTTCAATGCCGACGCAATTTCTGTGTTTCATGAACACTCTGAAGGTCCACAGATTACACAATGCCTACAGATGTGCTTCGGAAACTACTACTAGTCTTCCAGTGTACGATCAAAGAGTAGACAGATTAAGACATTACTCCCATGGAGAAAAGCCGCATGGTGCTTATTGTGTTCAATGCCGATGCAATTTCTGTGTTTCATCAATACTCTGAAGGTCCACAGATTACAGAATGCCTCCAGATGTGCTTCGGAAACAACTACTATTCTTCCAGTGAACGATCAAAGCGTAGACAGTTTAAGACATTACTCCCATGGAGAAAAGTCCGCATGGTGCTTATTGTGTTCAATGCCGATTCAATCTCTGTGTTTCATCACACTCTGAAAGTCCACAGATTACAGAATGCATCCAGATGTGCTTCGGAAACTACTACTATTCTTCCAGGGAACGATCAAGCGTAGACAGTTTTAGACATTACACCCATGGAGGAAAGTCCCATGGTGCTTATTGTGTTCAATGCCGATGCAATTTCTTTGTTTCATCAACACTCTGAAGGTCCACAGATTACAGAATGCCTCCAGATGTGCTTCGGAAACTACTAGTAGTCTTCCAGGGAACGATCAAAGCGTAGACAGTTTAAGACATTACTCCCATGGAGAAAAGTCCGCATGGAGCTTATTGTGTTCAATGCCGATGCAATTTCTGTGTTTCATCAACACTCTGAAGGTTCACAGATTACAGAATGCCTCCAGATGTGCTTCGGAAACTACTAACATTCTTCCAGGGAACGATCAAAGCGTAGACACTTTAAGACATTACTCCCATGGAGAAAAGTCCAAATGGTGCATATTGAGTTCAATGCCGATGCAATTTTTGTGTTTCATCAACACTCTGAAGGTCCACAGATTACAGAATGCAAACAGATGTGCTTCGGAAACTACTACTAGTCTTCCAGGGAACGATCAAAGCGTAGACAGTTTAAGACATTACTCCCATGGAGAAAAGTCCGCATGGTGCTTATTGTGTTCAATGCCGATGCAGTTTCTTTGTTTCATCAACACTCTGAAGGTCCACAGATTACAGAAAGCCTCCAGATGTGCTTCGGAAACTACTACTAGTTTTACAGTAAACGATCAAGGCATAGACAGTTTAAGACATTACTCCCATGGAGAAAAGTCCACATGGTGCTTGTTGTGTTCAATGCCGATGCAATTTCTGTGTTTCATCAACACTCTGAGGGTCCACAGATTACAGAATGCCTCCAGATGTGCTTCGGAAACTACTACTATTCTTGCAGGGAACGATCAAAGCGTAGACAGTTTGAGACATTACTCCCATGGAGAAAGGTCCGCATGGTGCTTATTGTGTTTAATGCCGATGCAATTTCTGTGTTTCATCAACACTCTGAAGGTCCACAATTTACAGAATGCATCCCGATGTGCTTCGGAAACTACTACTAGTCTTCGAGGGAACGATTAAAGCGTAGACAGTTCAAGACATTACTCCCATAGAGAAAAGTCCGCATGGTGCTTATTGTGTTCAATGCCGATGCAATTTTTGTGTTTCATCAACACTCTGAAGGTCCACAGATTACAGAATGCATCGAGATGTGCTTCGGAAACTACTACTAGTCTTTCAGTAAACGATCAAAGCGTAGACAGTTTAAGACATTACTACCATGGAGAAAAGTCCGCATGGTGCTTATTGTGTTCAATGCCGATGCAATTTCAATGTTTCATCAACACTCTGAAGGTACACAGATTAGAGAACTTTTCCAAATGTGCTTCGGAAACTACTACTAGGCTTCCAGTAAACGATCAAAGCATAGACAGTTTAAGACATTACTCCCATGGAGAAAAGTCCACATGGTGCTTGTTGTGTTCAATGCCGATGCAATTTCTGTGTTTCATCAACACTCTGAAGGTCCACGGATTACAGAATGCCTCCAGATGTCCTTCGGAAACTACTACTAGTCTTCCAGTGTGCGATCAAAGCGTAGACAGTTTGAGACATTACTCCCATGGAGAAAAGTCCGCATGGTCCTTATTGAGTTCAATTCCGATGCAATTTTTGTGTTTCATCAACACTCTGAAGGTCCACAGATTACAGAATGCATCCAGATGTGGTTCGGAAACTACTACTAGTCTTCCAGTGAACGATCAAAGCGTAGACAGTTTAAGACATTACTCCCATGGAGAAAAGTCCGCATGGTGCTTATTGTGTTTAATGCCGATTCAATTTCTGTGTTTCATCACACTCTGAAAGTCCACAGATTACAGAATGCATCCAGATGTGCTTCGGAAACTACTACTATTCTTCCAGGCAACGATCAAGCGTAGACAGTTTAAGACATTACACCCATGGAGGAAAGTCCCATGGTGCTTTTTGTGTTCAATGCCGATGCAATTTCTTTGTTTCATCAACACTCTGAAGGTCCACAGATTACAGAATGCCTCCAGATGTGCTTCGGAAATTACTAGTAGTCTTCCAGGGAACGATCAAAGCGTAGACAGTTTAAGACATTACTCCCATGGAGAAAAGTCCGCATGGTGCATATTGTGTTCAATGCCGACGCAATTTCTGTGTTTCATGAACACTCTGAAGGTCCACAGATTACACAATGCCTACAGATGTGCTTCGGAAACTACTACTAGTCTTCCAGTGTACGATCAAAGAATAGACAGATTAAGACATTACTCCCATGGAGAAAAGCCGCATGGTGCTTATTGTGTTCAATGCCGATGCAATTTCTGTGTTTCATCAACACTCTGAAGGTCCACAGATTACAGAATGCCTCCAGATGTGCTTCGGAAACTACTACTATTCTTCCAGTGAACGATCAAACCGTAGACAGTTTGACATTACTCCCATGGAGAAAAGTCCGCATGGTGCTTATTGTGTTCAATGCCGATTCAATTTCTGTGTTTCATCACACTCTGAAAGTCCACAGATTACAGAATGCATCCAGATGTGCTTCGGAAACTACTACTATTCTTCCAGGGAACGATCAATCGTAGACAGTTTAAGACATTACACCCATGGAGGAAAGTCCCATGGTGCTTATTGTGTTCAATGCCGATGCAATTTCTTTGTTTCATCAACACTCTGAAGGTCCACAGATTACAGAATGCCTCCAGATGTGCTTCGGAAACTACTAGTAGTCTTCCAGGGAACGATCAAAGCGTAGACAGTTTAAGACATTACTCCCATGGAGAAAAGTCCGCATGGTGCTTATTGTGTCCAATGCCGACGCAATTTCTGTGTTTCATCAACACTCTGAAGGTCCACAGATTACACAATGCCTACAGATGTGCTTCGGAAACTACTACTAGTCTTCCAGTGTACGATCAAAGAATAGACAGTTTAAGACATTACTCCCATGGAGAAAAGTCCGCATGGTGCTTATTGTGTTCAATGCCGATGCAATTTCTGTGTTTCATCAACACTCTGAAGGTCCACAGATTACAGAATGCCTCCAGATGTGCTTCGGAAACTACTACTATTCTTCCAGGGAACGATCAAAGCGTAGACACTTTAAGACATTACTCCCATGGAGAAAAGTCCGCATGGTGCACATTGAGTTCAATGCCGATGCAATTTTTGTGCTTCATCAACACTCTGAAGGTCCACAGATTACAGAATGCAAACATATGTGCTTCGGAAACTACTACTAGTCTTCCAGGGAACGATCAAAGCGTAGACAGTTTAAGACATTGGTCCCATGGAGAAAAGTCCGCATGGTGCTTATTGTGTTCAATGTCGATTCAATTTTTGTGTTTCATCAACACTCTGAAGGTCCACAGATTACAGAATGCATCCAGATGTGCTTGGGGAACTACTACTAGTCTTTCAGTGTACGATCAAAGCGTAGACAGTTTAAGACATTACTACCATGGAGAAAAGTCCGCATGGTGCTTATTGTGTTCAATGCCGATTCAATTTCTGTGTTTCATCACACTCTGAAAGTCCACAGATTACAGAATGCATCCAGATGTGCTTCGGAAACTACTACTATTCTTCCAGGGAACGATCAGGCGTAGACAGTTTAAGACATTACACCTATGGAGGAAAGTCCCATGGTGCTTATTGTGTTCAATGCCGATGCAATTTCTTTGCTTCATCAACACTCTGAAGGTCCACAGATTACAGAATGCCTCCAGATGTGCTTCGGAAACTACTAGTAGTCTTCCAGGGAACGATCAAAGCGTAGACAGTTTAAGACATTACTCCCATGGAGAAAAGTCCGCATGGTGCTTATTGTGTTCAATGCCGACGCAATTTCTTTGTTTCATGAACACTCTGAAGGTCCACAGATTACACAATGCCTACAGATGTGCTTCGGAAACTACTACTAGTCTTCCAGTGTACGATCAAAGAATAGACAGTTTAAGACATTACTCCCATGGATAAAAGCCGCATGGTGCTATTGTGTTCAATGCCGATGCAATTTCTGTGTTTCATCAACACTCTGAAGGTCCACAGATTACAGAATGCCTCCTGATGTGCTTCGGAAACTACTACTATTCTTCCAGTGAACGATCAAAGCGTAGACAGTTTAAGACATTACTCCCATGGAGAAAAGTCCGCATGGTGCTTATTGTGTTAAATGCCGATTCAATTTCTGTGTTTCGTCACACTCTGAAAGTCCACAGATTACAGAATGCATCCAGATGTGCTTCGGAAACTACTACTATTCTTCCAGGGAACGATCAAGCGTAGACAGTTTAAGACATTACACCCATGGAGGAAAGTCCCATGGTGCTTATTGTGTTCAATGCCGATGCAATTTCTTTGTTTCATCAACACTCTGAAGGTCCACAGATTACAGAATGCCTCCAGATGTGCTTCGGAAACTACTAGTAGTCTTCCAGGGAACGATCAAAGCGTAGACAGTTTAAGACATTACTCCCATGGAGAAAAGTCCGCATGGTGCTTATTGTGTTCAATGCCGACGCAATTTCTGTGTTTCATCAACACTCTGAAGGTCCACAGATTACACAATGCCTACAGATGTGCTTCGGAAACTACTACTAGTCTTCCAGTGTACGATCAAAGAATAGACAGTTTAAGACATTACTCCCATGGAGAAAAGTCCGCATGGAGCTTATTGTGTTCAATGCCGATGCAATTTCTGTGTTTCATCAACACTCTGAAGGTCCACAGATTACAGAATGCCTCCAGATGTGCTTCGGAAACTACTACTATTCTTCCAGGGAACGATCAAAGCGTAGACACTTTAAGACATTACTCCCATGGAGGAAAGTCCGCATGGTGCATATTGAGTTCAATGCCGATGCAATTTTTGTGTTTCATCAACACTGAAGGTCCACAGATTACAGAATGCAATCAGATGAGCTTCGGAAACTACTACTAGTCTTCCAGTGAACGATCAAAGCGTAGACAGTTTAAGACATTACTCCCATGGAGAAAAGTCCGCATGGTGCTTATTGTGTTCAATGCCGATTCAATTTTTGTGTTTCATCAACACTCTGAAGGTCCACAGATTACAGAATGCATCCAGATGTGCTTGGGAAACTACTACTAGTCTTTCAGTGAACGATCAAAGCGTAAACAGTTTAAGACATTACTACCATGGAGAAAAGTCCGCATGGTGCCTATTGTGTTCAATGTGGATGCAATTTCAATGTTTCATCAACACTCTGAAGGTCCACAGATTACAGAATGCTTCCAGATGTTGTTCGGAAACTACTACTAGTCTTCCAGTAAACGATCATAACATAGACAGTTTAAGACATTACTCCCATGGTGAAAACTCCACATGGTGCTTGTTGTGTTCAATGCCGATGCAATTAATGTGTTTCATCAACACTCTGAAGGTCCACAGATTACAGAAGGCCCCCAGATGTGCTTCGGAAACTGCTACTAGTCTTCCAGTGTACGATCAAAGCGTAGACAGTTTAAGACATTACTCTCATGGAGAGAAGTCCACATGGTGCTTCTTGTGTTCAATGACGATTAAATTTCTGTGTTTCATCAACACTATGAAGGTCCACAGATTACAGAATGCCTCCAGATGTGCTTCGGAAACTACTACTAGTCTACCAGTGTACGATCAAAGCGTAGACAGTTTAAGACAATACTCCCATGGAGAAAAGTCCGCATGGTGCTTATTGTGTTCAATGCCGACGCAATTTCTGTGTTTCATCAACACTCTGAAGGTCCACAGATTACACAATGCATACAGATGTGCTTCGGAAACTACTACTAGTCTTCCAGTGTACGATCAAAGAATAGACAGTTTAAGAGATTACTCACATGGAGGAAAGTCCCATGGTGCTTATTGTGTTCAATGCCGATGCAGTTTCTTTGTTTCATCAACACTCTGAAGGTCCACAGATTACAGAATGCCTCCAGATGTGCTTCGGAAACAACTACTAGTCTTACAGTAAACGATCAAGGCATAGACAGTTTAAGACATTACTCCCATGGAGAAAAGTCCACATGGTGCTTGTTGTGTTCAATGCCGATGCAATTTCTGTGTTTCATCAACACTCTGAAGGTCCACAGATTACAGAATGCCTCCAGATGTGCTTCGGAAACTACTACTATTCTTCCAGGGAACGATCAAAGCGTAGACAGTTTGAGACATTACTCCCATGGGGAAAAGTCCGCATGGTGCTTATTGTGTTTAATGCCGATGCAATTTCTGTGTTTCATCAACACTCTGAAGGTCCACAGATTACAGAATGCATCCCGATGTGCTTCGGAAACTACTACTAGTCTTCGGGGGAACGATTAAAGCGTAGACAGTTCAAGACATTACTCCCATAGAGAATAGTCCGCATGGTACTTATTGTGTTCAATGCCGATGCAATTTTTGTGTTTCATCAATACTCTGAAGGTCCACAGATTACAGAATGCATCCAGATGTGCTTGGGAAACTACTACTAGTCTTTCAGTGTACGATCAAAGCGTAGACAGTTTAAGACATTACTACCATGGAGAAAAGTCCGCATGGTGCTTATTGTGTTCAATGCCGACGCAATTTCAATGTTTCATCAACACTCTGAAGGTACACAGATTACAGAACTTCTCCAGATGTGCTTCGGAAACTACTACTAGGCTTCCAGTAAACGATCAAAGCTTAGACAGTTTAAGACATTACTCCCATGGAGAAAAGTCCACATGGTGCTTGTTGTGTTCAATGCCGATGCAATTTCTGTGTTTCATCAACACTCTGAAGGTCCACGGATTACAGAATGCCTCCAGATGTGCTTCGGAAACTACTACTAGTCTTCCAGTGTACGATCAAAGCGTAGACAGTTTGAGACATTACTCCCATGGAGAAAAGTCCGCATGGTGCTTATTGAGTTCTATTCCGATGCAATTTTTGTGTTTCATCAACACTCTGAAGGTCCACAGATTACAGAATGCATCCAGATGTGCTTCGGAAACTACTACTAGTCTTCCAGTGAACGATCAAAGCGTAGACAGTTTAAGACATTACTCCCATGGAGAAAAGTCCGCATGGTGCTTATTGTGTTCAATGCCGATTCAATTTCTGTGTTTCATCACACTCTGAAAGTCCACAGATTACAGAATGCATCCAGATGTGCTTCGGAAACTACTACTATTCTTCCAGGGAACGATCAGGCGTAGACAGTTTAAGACATTACACCTATGGAGGAAAGTCCCATGGTGCTTATTGTGTTCAATGCCGATGCAATTTCTTTGCTTCATCAACACTCTGAAGGTCCACAGATTACAGAATGCCTCCAGATGTGCTTCGGAAACTACTAGTAGTCTTCCAGGGAACGATCAAAGCGTAGACAGTTTAAGACATTACTCCCATGGAGAAAAGTCCGCATGGTGCTTATTGTGTTTAATGCCGACGCAATTTCTGTGTTTCATGAACACTCTGTAGGTCCACAGATTACACAATGCCTACAGATGTGCTTCGGAAACTACTACTAGTCTTCCAGTGTACGATCAAAGAATAGACAGTTTAAGACATTACTCCCATGGATAAAAGCCGCATGGTGCTATTGTGTTCAATGCCGATGCAATTTCTGTGTTTCATCAACACTCTGAAGGTCCACAGAATACAGAATGCCTCCTGATGTGCTTCGGAAACTACTACTATTCTTCCAGTGAACGATCAAAGCGTAGACAGTTTAAGACATTACTCCCATGGAGAAAAGTCCGCATGGTGCTTATTGTGTTCAATGCCGATTCAATTTCTGTGTTTCGTCACACTCTGAAAGTCCACAGATTACAGAATGCATCCAGATGTGCTTCGGAAACTACTACTATTCTTCCAGGGAACGATCAAGCGTAGACAGTTTAAGACATTACACCCATGGAGGAAAGTCCCATGGTGCTTATTGTGTTCAATGCCGATGCAATTTCATTGTTTCATCAACACTCTGAAGGTCCACAGATTACAGAATGCCTCCAGATGTGCTTCGGAAACTACTAGTAGTCTTCCAGGGAACGATCAAAGCGTAGACAGTTTAAGACATTACTCCCATGGAGAAAAGTCCGCATGGTGCTTATTGTGTTCAATGCCGACGCAATTTCTGTGTTTCATCAACACTCTGAAGGTCCACAGATTACACAATGCCTACAGATGTGCTTCGGAAACTACTACTAGTCTTTCAGTGTACGATCAAAGAATAGACAGTTTAAGACATTACTCCCATGGAGAAAAGTCCGCATGGAGCTTATTGTGTTCAATGCCGATGCAATTTCTGTGTTTCATCAACACTCTGAAGGTCCACAGATTACAGAATGCCTCCAGATGTGCTTCGGAAACTACTACTATTCTTCCAGGGAACGATCAAAGCGCAGACACTTTAAGACATTACTCCCATGGAGGAAAGTCCGCATGGTGCATATTGAGTTCAATGCCGATGCAATTTTTGTGTTTCATCAACACTGAAGGTCCACAGATTACAGAATGCAAACAGATGAGCTTCGGAAACTACTACTAGTCTTCCAGTGAACGATCAAAGCGTAGACAGTTTAAGACATTACTCCCATGGAGAAAAGTCCGCATGGTGCTTATTGTGTTCAATTCCGATTCAATTTTTGTGTTTCATCAACACTCTGAAGGTCCACAGATTACAGAATGCATCCAGATGTGCTTGGGAAACTACTACTAGTCTTTCAGTGAACGATCAAAGCGTAAACAGTTTAAGACATTACTACCATGGAGAAAAGTCCGCATGGTGCCTATTGTGTTCAATGTGGATGCAATTTCAATGTTTCATCAACACTCTGAAGGTCCACAGATTACAGAATGCTTCCAGATGCTGTTCGGAAACTACTACTAGTCTTCCAGTAAACGATCATAACATAGACAGTTTAAGACATTACTCCCATGGTGAAAACTCCACATGGTGCTTGTTGTGTTCAATGCCGATGCAATTAATGTGTTTCATCAACACTCTGAAGGTCCACAGATTACAGAAGGCCCCCAGATGTGCTTCGGAAACTGCTACTAGTATTCCAGTGTACGATCAAAGCGTAGACAGTTTAAGACATTACTCTCATGGAGAGAAGTCCACATGGTGCTTCTTGTGTTCAATGACGATTAAATTTCTGTGTTTCATCAACACTATGAAGGTCCACAGATTACAGAATGCCTCCAGATGTGCTTCGGAAACTACTACTAGTCTTCCAGTGTACGATCAAAGAATAGACAGTTTAAGAGATTACTCCCATGGAGGAAAGTCCCATGGTGCTTATTGTGTTCAATGCCGATGCAGTTTCTTTGTTTCATCAACACTCTGAAGGTCCACAGATTACAGAATGCCTCCAGATGTGCTTCGGAAACAACTACTAGTCTTACAGTAAACGATCAAGGCATAGACAGTTTAAGACATTACTCCCATGGAGAAAAGTCCACATGGTGCTTGTTGTGTTCAATGCCGATGCAATTTCTGTGTTTTATCAACACTCTGAAGGTCCACAGATTACAGAATGCCTCCAGATGTGCTTCGGAAACTACTACTATTCTTCCAGGGAACGATCAAAGCGTAGACAGTTTGAGACATTACTCCCATGGAGAAAAGTCCGCATGGTGCTTATTGTGTTTAATGCCGATGCAATTTCTGTGTTTCATCAACACTCTGAAGGTCCACAGATTACAGAATGCATCCCGATGTGCTTCGGAAACTACTACTAGTCTTCGGGGGAACGATTAAAGCGTAGACAGTTCAAGACATTACTCCCATAGAGAATAGTCCGCATGGTACTTATTGTGTTCAATGCCGATGCAATTTTTGTGTTTCATCAACACTCTGAAGGTCCACAGATTACAGAATGCATCGAGATGTGCTTCGGAAACTACTACTAGTCTTTCAGTGACCGATCAAAGCGTAGACAATTTAAGACATTACTACCATGGAGAAAAGTCCGCATGGAGCTTATTGTGTTCAATGCCGATGCCATTTCAATGTTTCATCAACACTCTGAAGGTACACAGATTAGAGAACTTCTCCAGATGTGCTTCGGAAACTAGTACTAGGCTTCCAGTAAACGATCAAAGCATAGACAGTTTAAGACATTACTCCCATGGAGAAAAGTCCACATGGTGCTTGTTGTGTTCAATGCCGATGCAGTTTCTGTGTTTCATCAACACTCTGAAGGTCCACGGATTACAGAATGCCTCCAGATGTGCTTCGGAATCTACTACTAGTCTTCCAGTGTACGATCAAAGCGTAGACAGTTTGAGACATTACTCCCATGGAGAAAAGTCCGCATGGTGCTTATTGAGTTCAATTCCGATGCAATTTTTGTGTTTCATCAACACTCTGAAGGTCCACAGATTACAGAATGCATCCAGATGTGCTTCGGAAACTACCACTAGTCTTCCAGTGAACGATCAAAGCGTAGACAGTTTAAGACATTACTCCCATGGAGAAAAGTCCGCATGGTGCTTATTGTGTTCAATGCCCATTCAATTTCTGTGTTTCATCACACTCTGAAAGTCCACAGATTACAGAATGCATCCAGATGTGCTTCGGAAACCACTACTATTCTTCCAGGGAACGATCAAGCGTAGACAGTTTAAGACATTACACCCATGGAGGAAAGTCCCATGGTGCTTATTGTGTTCAATGCCGATGCAATTTCTTTGTTTCATCAACACTCTGAAGGTCCACAGATTACAGAATGCCTCCAGATGTGCTTCGGAAACTACTAGTAGTCTTCCAGGGAACGATCAAAGCGTAGACAGTTTCAGACATTACTCCCATGGAAAAAGTCCGCATGGTGCTTATTGTGTTCAATGCCGACGCAATTTCTGTGTTTCATGAACACTCTGAAGGTCCACAGATTACACAATGCCTACAGATGTGCTTCGGAAACTACTACTAGTCTTCCAGTGTACGATCAAAGAATAGACAGTTTAAGACATTACTCCCATGGAGAAAAGCCGCATGGTGCATATTGTGTTCAATGCCGATGCAATTTCTGTGTTTCATCAACACTCTGAAGGTCCACAGATTACAGAATGCCTCCAGATGTGCTTCGGAAACTACTACTATTCTTCCAGGGAACGATCAAAGCGTAGACACTTTAAGACATTACTCCCATGGAGAAAAGTCCGCATGGTGCATATTGAGTTCAATGCCGATGCAATTTTTGTGTTTCATCAACACTCTGAAGGTCCACAGATTACAGAATGCAAACAGATGTGCTTCGGAAACTACTACTAGTCTTGCAGTGAACGATCAAAGCGTAGACAGTTTAAGACATTACTCCCATGGAGAAAAGTCCGCATGGTGCTTATTGTGTTCAATGCCGATTCAATTTTTGTGTTTCATCAACACTCTGAAGGTCCACAGATTACAGAATGCATCCTGATGTGCTTGGGAAACTACTACTAGTCTTTCAGTGAACGATCAAAGCGTAAACAGTTTAAGACATTACTACCATGGAGAAAAGTCCGCATGGTGCCTATTGTGTTCAATGTGGATGCAATTTCAATGTTTCATCAACACTCTGAAGGTCCACAGATTACAGAATGCCTCCAGATGTGCTTCGGAAACTACTACTAGTCTTCCAGTAAACGATCATATCATAGACAGTTTAAGACATTACTCCCATGGAGTAAACTCCACATGGTGCTTGTTGTGTTCAATGAAGATGAAATTAATGTGTTTCATCAACACTCTGAAGGTCCACAGATTACAGAAGGCCTCCAGATGTGCTTCGGAAACTGCTACTAGTCTTCCAGTGTACGATCAAAGCGTAGAGGGTTTAAGACATTACTCTCATGGAGAGAAGTCCACATGGTGCTTATTGTGTTCAATGACCATTAAATTTCTGTGTTTCATCAACACTATGAAGGTCCACAGATTACAGAATGATTCCAGATGTGCTTCGGAAACTACTACTAGTCTTCCAGTGTACGATCAAAGCGTAGACAGTTTAAGACAATACTGCCATGGAGAAAAGTCCGCATGGTGCTTATTGTGTTCAATGCCGACGCAATTTCTGTGTTTCATCAACACTCTGAAGTTCCACAGATTACACAATGCATACAGATGTGCATCGGAAACTACTACTAGTCTTCCAGTGTACGATCAAAGAATAGACAGTTTAAGAGATTACTCCCATGGAGAAAAGTCCGCATGCTGCTTATTGTGTTCAATGCCGATGCAATTTCAATGTTTCATCAACACTCTGAAGGTCCACAGATTACGGAATGCCTCCAGATGTGCTTCGGAAACTACTACTAGTCTTCCAGTAAACGATCATAACATAGACAGTTTAAGACATTACTCCCATGGAGAATACTCCACATGGTGCTTGTTGTGTTCAATGCCGATGCAATTAATGTGTTTCATCAACACTCTGAAGGTCCACAGATTACAGAAGGCCTCCAGATGTGCTTCGGAAACTGCTACTAGTCTTCCAGTGTACGATCAAAGCGTAGACAGTTTAAGACATTACTCTCATGGAGAAAAGTCCGCATGGTGCTTATTGTGTTCAATGCCGATTCAATTTCTGTGTTTCATCACACTCTGAAAGTCCACAGATTACAGAATGCATCCAGATTTGCTTCGGAAACTACTAATATTCTTCCAGGGAACGATCAGGCGTAGACAGTTTAAGACATTACACCTATGGAGGAAAGTCCCATGGTGCTTATTGTGTTCAATGCCGATGCAATTTCTTTGCTTCATCAACACTCTGAAGGTCCACAGATTACAGAATGCCTCCAGATGTGCTTCGGAAACTACTAGTAGTCTTCCAGGGAACGATCAAAGCGTAGACAGTTTAAGACATTACTCCCATGGAGAAAAGTCCGCATGGTGCTTATTGTGTTCAATGCCGACGCAATTTCTGTGTTTCATGAACACTCTGAAGGTCCACAGATTACACAATGCCTACAGATGTGCTTCGGAAACTACTACTAGTCTTCCAGTGTACGATCAAAGAATAGACAGTTTAAGACATTACTCCCATGGATAAAAGCCGCATGGTGCTATTGTGTTCAATGCCGATGCAATTTCTGTGTTTCATCAACACTCTGAAGGTCCACAGATTACAGAATGCCTCCTGATGTGCTTCGGAAACTACTACTATTCTTCCAGTGAACGATCAAAGCGTAGACAGTTTAAGACATTACTCCCATGGAGAAAAGTCCGCATGGTGCTTATTGTGTTAAATGCCGATTCAATTTCTGTGTTTCGTCACACTCTGAAAGTCCACAGATTACAGAATGCATCCAGATGTGCTTCGGAAACTACTACTATTCTTCCAGGGAACGATCAAGCGTAGACAGTTTAAGACATTACACCCATGGAGGAAAGTCCCATGGTGCTTATTGTGTTCAATGCCGATGCAATTTCTTTGTTTCATCAACACTCTGAAGGTCCACAGATTACAGAATGCCTCCAGATGTGCTTCGGAAACTACTAGTAGTCTTCCAGGGAACGATCAAAGCGTAGACAGTTTAAGACATTACTCCCATGGAGAAAAGTCCGCATGGTGCTTATTGTGTTCAATGCCGACGCAATTTCTGTGTTTCATCAACACTCTGAAGGTCCACAGATTACACAATGCCTACAGATGTGCTTCGGAAACTACTACTAGTCTTCCAGTGTACGATCAAAGAATAGACAGTTTAAGACATTACTCCCATGGAGAAAAGTCCGCATGGAGCTTATTGTGTTCAATGCCGATGCAATTTCTGTGTTTCATCAACACTCTGAAGGTCCACAGATTACAGAATGCCTCCAGATGTGCTTCGGAAACTACTACTATTCTTCCAGGGAACGATCAAAGCGTAGACACTTTAAGACATTACTCCCATGGAGGAAAGTCCGCATGGTGCATATTGAGTTCAATGCCGATGCAATTTTTGTGTTTCATCAACACTGAAGGTCCACAGATTACAGAATGCAATCAGATGAGCTTCGGAAACTACTACTAGTCTTCCAGTGAACGATCAAAGCGTAGACAGTTTAAGACATTACTCCCATGGAGAAAAGTCCGCATGGTGCTTATTGTGTTCAATGCCGATTCAATTTTTGTGTTTCATCAACACTCTGAAGGTCCACAGATTACAGAATGCATCCAGATGTGCTTGGGAAACTACTACTAGTCTTTCAGTGAACGATCAAAGCGTAAACAGTTTAAGACATTACTACCATGGAGAAAAGTCCGCATGGTGCCTATTGTGTTCAATGTGGATGCAATTTCAATGTTTCATCAACACTCTGAAGGTCCACAGATTACAGAATGCTTCCAGATGTTGTTCGGAAACTACTACTAGTCTTCCAGTAAACGATCATAACATAGACAGTTTAAGACATTACTCCCATGGTGAAAACTCCACATGGTGCTTGTTGTGTTCAATGCCGATGCAATTAATGTGTTTCATCAACACTCTGAAGGTCCACAGATTACAGAAGGCCCCCAGATGTGCTTCGGAAACTGCTACTAGTCTTCCAGTGTACGATCAAAGCGTAGACAGTTTAAGACATTACTCTCATGGAGAGAAGTCCACATGGTGCTTCTTGTGTTCAATGACGATTAAATTTCTGTGTTTCATCAACACTATGAAGGTCCACAGATTACAGAATGCCTCCAGATGTGCTTCGGAAACTACTACTAGTCTACCAGTGTACGATCAAAGCGTAGACAGTTTAAGACAATACTCCCATGGAGAAAAGTCCGCATGGTGCTTATTGTGTTCAATGCCGACGCAATTTCTGTGTTTCATCAACACTCTGAAGGTCCACAGATTACACAATGCATACAGATGTGCTTCGGAAACTACTACTAGTCTTCCAGTGTACGATCAAAGAATAGACAGTTTAAGAGATTACTCCCATGGAGGAAAGTCCCATGGTGCTTATTGTGTTCAATGCCGATGCAGTTTCTTTGTTTCATCAACACTCTGAAGGTCCACAGATTACAGAATGCCTCCAGATGTGCTTCGGAAACAACTACTAGTCTTACAGTAAACGATCAAGGCATAGACAGTTTAAGACATTACTCCCATGGAGAAAAGTCCACATGGTGCTTGTTGGGTTCAATGCCGATGCAATTTCTGTGTTTCATCAACACTCTGAAGGTCCACAGATTACAGAATGCCTCCAGATGTGCTTTGGAAACTACTACTATTCTTCCAGGGAACGATCAAAGCGTAGACAGTTTGAGACATTACTCCCATGGAGAAAAGTCCGCATGGTGCTTATTGTGTTTAATGCCGATGCAATTTCTGTGTTTCATCAACACTCTGAAGGTCCACAGATTACAGAATGCATCCCGATGTGCTTCGGAAACTACTACTAGTCTTCGAGGGAACGATTAAAGCGTAGACAGTTCAAGACATTACTCCCATAGAGAATAGTCCGCATGGTACTTATTGTGTTCAATGCCGATGCAATTTTTGTGTTTCATCAATACTCTGAAGGTCCACAGATTACAGAATGCATCCAGATGTGCTTGGGAAACTACTACTAGTCTTTCAGTGTACGATCAAAGCGTAGACAGTTTAAGACATTACTACCATGGAGAAAAGTCCGCATGGTGCTTATTGTGTTCAATGCCGACGCAATTTCAATGTTTCATCAACACTCTGAAGGTACACAGATTAGAGAACTTCTCCAGATGTGCTTCGGAAACTACTACTAGGCTTCCAGTAAACGATCAAAGCTTAGACAGTTTAAGACATTACTCCCATGGAGAAAAGTCCACATGGTGCTTGTTGTGTTCAATGCCGATGCAATTTCTGTGTTTCATCAACACTCTGAAGGTCCACGGATTACAGAATGCCTCCAGATGTGCTTCGGAAACTACTACTAGTCTTCCAGTGTACGATCAAAGCGTAGACAGTTTGAGACATTACTCCCATGGAGAAAAGTCCGCATGGTGCTTATTGAGTTCTATTCCGATGCAATTTTTGTGTTTCATCAACACTCTGAAGGTCCACAGATTACAGAATGCATCCAGATGTGCTTCGGAAACTACTACTAGTCTTCCAGTGAACGATCAAAGCGTAGACAGTTTAAGACATTACTTCCATGGAGAAAAGTCCGCATGGTGCTTATTGTGTTCAATGCCGATTCAATTTCTGTGTTTCATCACACTCTGAAAGTCCACAGATTACAGAATGCATCCAGATGTGCTTCGGAAACTACTACTATTCTTCCAGGGAACGATCAGGCGTAGACAGTTTAAGACATTACACCTATGGAGGAAAGTCCCATGGTGCTTATTGTGTTCAATGCCGATGCAATTTCTTTGCTTCATCAACACTCTGAAGGTCCACAGATTACAGAATGCCTCCAGATGTGCTTCGGAAACTACTAGTAGTCTTCCAGGGAACGATCAAAGCGTAGACAGTTTAAGACATTACTCCCATGGAGAAAAGTCCGCATGGTGCTTATTGTGTTTAATGCCGACGCAATTTCTGTGTTTCATGAACACTCTGAAGGTCCACAGATTACACAATGCCTACAGATGTGCTTCGGAAACTACTACTAGTCTTCCAGTGTACGATCAAAGAATAGACAGTTTAAGACATTACTCCCATGGATAAAAGCCGCATGGTGCTATTGTGTTCAATGCCGATGCAATTTCTGTGTTTCATCAACACTCTGAAGGTCCACAGATTACAGAATGCCTCCTGATGTGCTTCGGAAACTACTACTATTCTTCCAGTGAACGATCAAAGCGTAGACAGTTTAAGACATTACTCCCATGGAGAAAAGTCCGCATGGTGCTTATTGTGTTCAATGCCGATTCAATTTCTGTGTTTCGTCACACTCTGAAAGTCCACAGATTACAGAATGCATCCAGATGTGCTTCGGAAACTACTACTATTCTTCCAGGGAACGATCAAGCGTAGACAGTTTAAGACATTACACCCATGGAGGAAAGTCCCATGGTGCTTATTGTGTTCAATGCCGATGCAATTTCTTTGTTTCATCAACACTCTGAAGGTCCACAGATTACAGAATGCCTCCAGATGTGCTTCGGAAACTACTAGTAGTCTTCCAGGGAACGATCAAAGCGTAGACAGTTTAAGACATTACTCCCATGGAGAAAAGTCCGCATGGTGCTTATTGTGTTCAATGCCGACGCAATTTCTGTGTTTCATCAACACTCTGAAGGTCCACAGATTACACAATGCCTACAGATGTGCTTCGGAAACTACTACTAGTCTTCCAGTGTACGATCAAAGAATAGACAGTTTAAGACATTACTCCCATGGAGAAAAGTCCGCATGGAGCTTATTGTGTTCAATGCCGATGCAATTTCTGTGTTTCATCAACACTCTGAAGGTCCACAGATTACAGAATGCCTCCAGATGTGCTTCGGAAACTACTACTATTCTTCCAGGGAACGATCAAAGCGTAGACACTTTAAGACATTACTCCCATGGAGGAAAGTCCGCATGGTGCATATTGAGTTCAATGCCGATGCAATTTTTGTGTTTCATCAACACTGAAGGTCCACAGATTACAGAATGCAAACAGATGAGCTTCGGAAACTACTACTAGTCTTCCATTGAACGATCAAAGCGTAGACAGTTTAAGACATTACTCCCATGGAGAAAAGTCCGCATGGTGCTTATTGTGTTCAATTCCGATTCAATTTTTGTGTTTCATCAACACTCTGAAGGTCCACAGATTACAGAATGCATCCAGATGTGCTTGGGAAACTACTACTAGTCTTTCAGTGAACGATCAAAGCGTAAACAGTTTAAGACATTACTACCATGGAGAAAAGTCCGCATGGTGCCTATTGTGTTCAATGTGGATGCAATTTCAATGTTTCATCAACACTCTGAAGGTCCACAGATTACAGAATGCTTCCAGATGTTGTTCGGAAACTACTACTAGTCTTCCAGTAAACGATCATAACATAGACAGTTTAAGACATTACTCCCATGGTGAAAACTCCACATGGTGCTTGTTGTGTTCAATGCCGATGCAATTAATGTGTTTCATCAACACTCTGAAGGTCCACAGATTACAGAAGGCCCCCAGATGTGCTTCGGAAACTGCTACTAGTATTCCAGTGTACGATCAAAGCGTAGACAGTTTAAGACATTACTCTCATGGAGAGAAGTCCACATGGTGCTTCTTGTGTTCAATGACGATTAAATTTCTGTGTTTCATCAACACTATGAAGGTCCACAGATTACAGAATGCCTCCAGATGTGCTTCGGAAACTACTACTAGTCTTCCAGTGTACGATCAAAGAATAGACAGTTTAAGAGATTACTCCCATGGAGGAAAGTCCCATGGTGCTTATTGTGTTCAATGCCGATGCAGTTTCTTTGTTTCATCAACACTCTGAAGGTCCACAGATTACAGAATGCCTCCAGATGTGCTTCGGAAACAACTACTAGTCTTACAGTAAACGATCAAGGCATAGACAGTTTAAGACATTACTCCCATGGAGAAAAGTCCACATGGTGCTTGTTGTGTTCAATGCCGATGCAATTTCTGTGTTTTATCAACACTCTGAAGGTCCACAGATTACAGAATGCCTCCAGATGTGCTTCGGAAACTACTACTATTCTTCCAGGGAACGATCAAAGCGTAGACAGTTTGAGACATTACTCCCATGGAGAAAAGTCCGCATGGTGCTTATTGTGTTTAATGCCGATGCAATTTCTGTGTTTCATCAACACTCTGAAGGTCCACAGATTACAGAATGCATCCCGATGTGCTTCGGAAACTACTACTAGTCTTCGGGGGAACGATTAAAGCGTAGACAGTTCAAGACATTACTCCCATAGAGAATAGTCCGCATGGTACTTATTGTGTTCAATGCCGATGCAATTTTTGTGTTTCATCAACACTCTGAAGGTCCACAGATTACAGAATGCATCGAGATGTGCTTCGGAAACTACTACTAGTCTTTCAGTGACCGATCAAAGCGTAGACAATTTAAGACATTACTACCATGGAGAAAAGTCCGCATGGAGCTTATTGTGTTCAATGCCGATGCCATTTCAATGTTTCATCAACACTCTGAAGGTACACAGATTAGAGAACTTCTCCAGATGTGCTTCGGAAACTACTACTAGGCTTCCAGTAAACGATCAAAGCTTAGACAGTTTAAGACATTACTCCCATGGAGAAAAGTCCACATGGTGCTTGTTGTGTTCAATGCCGATGCAATTTCTGTGTTTCATCAACACTCTGAAGGTCCACGGATTACAGAATGCCTCCAGATGTGCTTCAGAAACTACTACTAGTCTTCCAGTGTACGATCAAAGCGTAGACAGTTTGAGACATTACTCCCATGGAGAAAAGTCCGCATGGTGCTTATTGAGTTCTATTCCGATGCAATTTTTGTGTTTCATCAACACTCTGAAGGTCCACAGATTACAGAATGCATCCAGATGTGCTTCGGAAACTACTACTATTCTTCCAGGGAACGATCAGGCGTAGACAGTTTAAGACATTACACCTATGGAGGAAAGTCCCATGGTGCTTATTGTGTTCAATGCCGATGCAATTTCTTTGCTTCATCAACACTCTGAAGGTCCACAGATTACAGAATGCCTCCAGATGTGCTTCGGAAACTACTAGTAGTCTTCCAGGGAACGATCAAAGCGTAGACAGTTTAAGACATTACTCCCATGGAGAAAAGTCCGCATGGTGCTTATTGTGTTTAATGCCGACGCAATTTCTGTGTTTCATGAACACTCTGAAGGTCCACAGATTACACAATGCCTACAGATGTGCTTCGGAAACTACTACTAGTCTTCCAGTGTACGATCAAAGAATAGACAGTTTAAGACATTACTCCCATGGATAAATGCCGCATGGTGCTATTGTGTTCAATGCCGATGCAATTTCTGTGTTTCATCAACACTCTGAAGATCCACAGATTACAGAATGCCTCCTGATGTGCTTCGGAAACTACTACTATTCTTCCAGTGAACGATCAAAGAATAGACAGTTTAAGACATTACTCCCATGGAGAAAAGTCCGCATGGTGCTTATTGTGTTCAATGCCGATTCAATTTCTGTGTTTCGTCACACTCTGAAAGTCCACAGATTACAGAATGCATCCAGATGTGCTTCGGAAACTACTACTATTCTTCCAGGGAACGATCAAGCGTAGACAGTTTAAGACATTACACCCATGGAGGAAAGTCCCATGGTGCTTATTGTGTTCAATGCCGATGCAATTTCTTTGTTTCATCAACACTCTGAAGGTCCACAGATTACAGAATGCCTCCAGATGTGCTTCGGAAACTACTAGTAGTCTTCCAGGGAACGATCAAAGCGTAGACAGTTTAAGACATTACTCCCATGGAGAAAAGTCCGCATGGTGCTTATTGTGTTCAATGCCGACGCAATTTCTGTGTTTCATCAACACTCTGAAGGTCCACAGATTACACAATGCCTACAGATGTGCTTCGGAAACTACTACTAGTCTTCCAGTGTACGATCAAAGAATAGACAGTTTAAGACATTACTCCCATGGAGAAAAGTCCGCATGGAGCTTATTGTGTTCAATGCCGATGCAATTTCTGTGTTTCATCAACACTCTGAAGGTCCACAGATTACAGAATGCCTCCAGATGTGCTTCGGAAACTACTACTATTCTTCCAGGGAACGATCAAAGCGTAGACACTTTAAGACATTACTCCCATGGAGGAAAGTCCGCATGGTGCATATTGAGTTCAATGCCGATGCAATATTTGTGTTTCATCAACACTGAAGGTCCACAGATTACAGAATGCAAACAGATGAGCTTCGGAAACTACTACTAGTCTTCCAGTGAACGATCAAAGCGTAGACAGTTTAAGACATTACTCCCATGGAGAAAAGTCCGCATGGTGCTTATTGTGTTCAATTCCGATTCAATTTTTGTGTTTCATCAACACTCTGAAGGTCCACAGATTACAGAATGCATCCAGATGTGCTTGGGAAACTACTACTAGTCTTTCAGTGAACGATCAAAGCGTAAACAGTTTAAGACATTACTACCATGGAGAAAAGTCCGCATGGTGCCTATTGTGTTCAATGTGGATGCAATTTCAATGTTTCATCAACACTCTGAAGGTCCACAGATTACAGAATGCTTCCAGATGTTGTTCGGAAACTACTACTAGTCTTCCAGTAAACGATCATAACATAGACAGTTTAAGACATTACTCCCATGGTGAAAACTCCACATGGTGCTTGTTGTGTTCAATGCCGATGCAATTAATGTGTTTCATCAACACTCTGAAGGTCCACAGATTACAGAAGGCCCCCAGATGTGCTTCGGAAACTGCTACTAGTATTCCAGTGTACGATCAAAGCGTAGACAGTTTAAGACATTACTCTCATGGAGAGAAGTCCACATGGTGCTTCTTGTGTTCAATGACGATTAAATTTCTGTGTTTCATCAACACTATGAAGGTCCACAGATTACAGAATGCCTCCAGATGTGCTTCGGAAACTACTACTAGTCTTCCAGTGTACGATCAAAGAATAGACAGTTTAAGAGATTACTCCCATGGAGGAAAGTCCCATGGTGCTTATTGTGTTCAATGCCGATGCAGTTTCTTTGTTTCATCAACACTCTGAAGGTCCACAGATTACAGAATGCCTCCAGATGTGCTTCGGAAACAACTACTAGTCTTACAGTAAACGATCAAGGCATAGACAGTTTAAGACATTACTCCCATGGAGAAAAGTCCACATGGTGCTTGTTGTGTTCAATGCCGATGCAATTTCTGTGTTTTATCAACACTCTGAAGGTCCACAGATTACAGAATGCCTCCAGATGTGCTTCGGAAACTACTACTATTCTTCCAGGGAACGATCAAAGCGTAGACAGTTTGAGACATTACTCCCATGGAGAAAAGTCCGCATGGTGCTTATTGTGTTTAATGCCGATGCAATTTCTGTGTTTCATCAACACTCTGAAGGTCCACAGATTACAGAATGCATCCCGATGTGCTTCGGAAACTACTACTAGTCTTCGGGGGAACGATTAAAGCGTAGACAGTTCAAGACATTACTCCCATAGAGAATAGTCCGCATGGTACTTATTGTGTTCAATGCCGATGCAATTTTTGTGTTTCATCAACACTCTGAAGGTCCACAGATTACAGAATGCATCGAGATGTGCTTCGGAAACTACTACTAGTCTTTCAGTGACCGATCAAAGCGTAGACAATTTAAGACATTACTACCATGGAGAAAAGTCCGCATGGAGCTTATTGTGTTCAATGCCGATGCCATTTCAATGTTTCATCAACACTCTGAAGGTACACAGATTAGAGAACTTCTCCAGATGTGCTTCGGAAACTAGTACTAGGCTTCCAGTAAACGATCAAAGCATAGACAGTTTAAGACATTACTCCCATGGAGAAAAGTCCACATGGTGCTTGTTGTGTTCAATGCCGATGCAATTTCTGTGTTTCATCAACACTCTGAAGGTCCACGGATTACAGAATGCCTCCAGATGTGCTTCGGAATCTACTACTAGTCTTCCAGTGTACGATCAAAGCGTAGACAGTTTGAGACATTACACCCATGGAGGAAAGTCCGCATGGTGCTTATTGTGTTCAATGCCGATGCAATTTCTTTGTTTCATCAACACTCTGAAGGTCCACAGATTACAGAATGCCTCCAGATGTGCTTCGGAAACTACTAGTAGTCTTCCAGGGAACGATCATAGCGTAGACAGTTTCAGACATTACTCCCATGGAAAAAGTCCGCATGGTGCTTATTGTGTGCAATGCCGACGCAATTTCTGTGTTTCATGAACACTCTGAAGGTCCACAGATTACACAATGCCTACAGATGTGCTTCGGAAACTACTAATAGTCTTCCAGTGTACGATCAAAGAATAGACAGTTTAAGACATTACTCCCATGGAGAAAAGCCGCATGGTGCATATTGTGTTCAATGCCGATGCAATTTCTGTGTTTCATCAACACTCTGAAGGTCCACAGATTACAGAATGCCTCCAGATGTGCTTCGGAAACTACTACTATTCTTCCAGGGAACGATCAAAGCGTAGACACTTTAAGACATTACTCCCATGGAGAAAAGTCCGCATGGTGCATATTGAGTTCAATGCCGATGCAATTTTTGTGTTTCATCAACACTCTGAAGGTCCACAGATTACAGAATGCAAACAGATGTGCTTCGGAAACTACTACTAGTCTTGCAGTGAACGATCAAAGCGTAGACAGTTTAAGACATTACTCCCATGGAGAAAAGTCCGCATGGTGCTTATTGTGTTCAATGCCGATTCAATTTTTGTGTTTCATCAACACTCTGAAGGTCCACAGATTACAGAATGCATCCAGATGTGCTTGGGAAACTACTACTAGTCTTTCAGTGAACGATCAAAGCGTAAACAGTTTAAGACATTACTACCATGGAGAAAAGTCTGCATGGTGCCTATTGTGTTCAATGTGGATGCAATTTCAATGTTTCATCAACACTCTGAAGGTCCACAGATTACAGAATGCCTCCAGATGTGCTTCGGAAACTACTACTAGTCTTCCAGTAAACGATCATATCATAGACAGTTTAAGACATTACTCCCATGGAGTAAACTCCACATGGTGCTTGTTGTGTTCAATGAAGATGAAATTAATGTGTTTCATCAACACTCTGAAGGTCCACAGATTACAGAAGGCCTCCAGATGTGCTTCGGAAACTGCTACTAGTCTTCCAGTGTACGATCAAAGCGTAGAGAGTTTAAGACATTACTCTCATGGAGAGAAGTCCACATGGTGCTTATTGTGTTCAATGACCATTAAATTTCTGTGTTTCATCAACACTATGAAGGTCCACAGATTACAGAATGATTCCAGATGTGCTTCGGAAACTACTACTAGTCTTCCAGTGTACGATCAAAGCGTAGACAGTTTAAGACAATACTCCCATGGAGAAAAGTCCGCATGGTGCTTATTGTGTTCAATGCCGACGCAATTTCTGTGTTTCATCAACACTCTGAAGTTCCACAGATTACACAATGCATACAGATGTGCATCGGAAACTACTACTAGTCTTCCAGTGTACGATCTAAGAATAGACAGTTTAAGAGATTACTCCCATGGAGAAAAGTCCGCATGCTGCTTATTGTGTTCAATGCCGATGCAATTTCAATGTTTCATCAACACTCTGAAGGTCCACAGATTACGGAATGCCTCCAGATGTGCTTCGGAAACTACTACTAGTCTTCCAGTAAACGATCATAACATAGACAGTTTAAGACATTACTCCCATGGAGAATACTCCACATGGTGCTTGTTGTGTTCAATGCCGATGCAATTAATGTGTTTCATCAACACTCTGAAGGTCCACAGATTACAGAAGGCCTCCAGATGTGCTTCGGAAACTGCTACTAGTCTTCCAGTGTACGATCAAAGCGTAGACAGTTTAAGACATTACTCTCATGGAGAAAAGTCCGCATGGTGCTTATAGTGTTCAATGCCGAATAAATATCTGTGTTTCCTCAACACTCTGAAGGTCCACAGATTACACAATACCTACAGAAGTGCATCGAAAACTACTACTAGTCTTCCAGTGTACGATCAAATCGTAGAAAGTTTAAGACATTACTCCCATGGAGAAAAGTCCGCATGGTGCTTATTGTGTTCAATGCCGATGCAATTTCTGTGTTTCATCAACACTCTGAAGGTCCACAGATTACAGAATGCCTCCAGATGTGCTTCGGAAACTACTTTTAGTCTTCCAGTAAACGATCAAAGCATAGACAGTTTAAGACATTACTCCCATGGAGAAAGGTCCGCATGGGGCTTATTGTGTTCAATGCCGATGCAATTTCTGTGTTTCATCAACACTCTGAAGGTCCACAGATTACAGCATGCATCCAGATGGGCTTCGGAAACTACTACTAGTCTTATAGGGAACGATCAAATTGTATACAGTTTAAGACATTACTCCCATGGAGAAAAGTCCGCATGGTGCTTATTGCGTTCAATGCCGATTCAATTTCTGTGTTTCATCACACTCTGAAGGTCCACAGATTACAGAATGCATCCAGATGTGCTTCGGAAACTACTACTAGTCTTCGAGGGAACGATCAAAGCGTAGACAGTTTAAGACATTACTCCCATGGATAAAAGTCCGCATTGTGCTTATTGTGTTCAATGCCGATGCAATTTTTGTGTTTCATCAACACTCTGAAGGTCCACAGATTACAGAATGCATCCAGATGTGCTTCTGAAACTACTACTAGTCTTCCAGTGAACGGTCAAAGCGTAGACAGTTTAAGACATTACTACCATGGAGAGAAGTCCGCATGGTGCTTATTGTGTTCAATGCCGATGCAATTTCTATGTTTCATCAACACTCTGAAGGTCCACAGATTACACAATGCCTACAGAAGTGCTTCTGAAGCTACTACTAGTCTTCCAGTGTACGATCAAATCGTAGACAGTTTAAGACATTACTCCCATGGAGAAAAGTCCGCATGGTGCTTATTGTGTTCAATGCCGATTCAATTCCTGTGTTTCATCAACACTCTGAAGGTCCACAGATTACAGAATGCCTGCAGAAGTGCTTCGGAAACTAGTACAAGTCTTCCAGTGAACGATCAAAGCATGGACACTTTAAGACATTACTCCCATGGGGAAAACTCCCCATGGTGCTAATTGTGTTCAATGCCGATGCAATTATTGTGTTTCATCAACACTCTGAAGGTCCACAGATTACAGAATGCCTCCAGATGTGCTTTGGAAACTACTACTAGTCTTACAGTGTACGATCAAATCGTAGACAGTTTAGGACGTTACTGTCATGGAGAAAAGTCCGCATGGTGCTTATTGTGTTAAATGCCGATGCAATTTTTGTGTTTCATCAATACTCTGAATGTCCACAGATTACAGAATGATTCCAGATGTGCTTCGGAAACTACTACTGGTCCTCCAGTGTACGATTAAAGCGTAGACAGTTTAAGATATTACTCCCTTGGAGAAAAGTCCGCATGGTGCTTATAGTGTTCAATGCCGATTAAATTTCTGTGTTTCATCAACACTCTGAAGGTCCACAGATTACAGAATGCCTCAGATGTGCTTCGGAAACTACTACTAGTCTCCCTGTGTACGATCAAAACGTAGACATTTTAAGACATTACTACCATGGAGAAAAGTCCGCATAGCGCTTATTGTGTTCAATGCCGACGCAATTTCTGTGTTTCATCAACACTCTGAAGGTCCACAGATTACACAATGCCTACAGAAGTGCTTCTGAAGCTACTACTAGTCTTCCAGTGTACGATCAAATCGTAGACAGTTTAAGACATTACTGCCATGGAGAAAAGCCTGCATGGTGCTTATTGTGTTCAATGCCGATGCAATTTTTGTGTTTCATCAACACTCTGAAGGTCCACAGATTACAGAATGCCTCCAGATGTGCTTCGGAAACTACTACTAGTCTTCCAGGGAACGTTCAAAGCGTAGACGGTTTGAGACATTACTTCCATTTAAGAAAAGTCCGCATGTTGATTATTGAGTTCAATGCCGATGCAATTTTTGTGTTTCATCAACACCCAGATGGTCCACAGATTACAGAATGCCTCCAGATGTGCTTCGGAAACTACTACTAGTCTCCCTGTGTACGATCAAAACGTTGACATTTTAAGACATTACTCCCATGGAGAAAAGTCCGCATGGTGCTTATTGTGTTCAATGCCGACGCAATTTCTGTGTTTCATGAACACTCTGAAGGTCCACAGATTACACAATGCCTACAGATGTGCTTCGGAAACTACTACTAGTCTTCCAGTGTACGATCAAAGAATAGACAGATTAAGACATTACTCCCATGGAGAAAAGCCGCATGGTGCTTATTGTGTTCAATGCCGATGCAATTTCTGTGTTTCATCAACACTCTGAAGGTCCACAGATTACAGAATGCCTCCAGATGTGCTTCGGAAACTACTACTATTCTTCTAGTGAACGATCAAAGCGTAGACAGTTTAAGACATTACTCTCATGGAGAAAAGTCCGAATGGTGCTTATAGTGTTCAATGCCGAATAAATATCTGTGTTTCCTCAACACTCTGAAGGTCCACAGATTACACAATACCTACAGAAATGCATCGAAAACTACTACTAGTCTTCCAGTGTACGATCAAATCGTAGAAAGTTTAAGACATTACTCCCATGGAGAAAAGTCCGCATGGTGCTTATTGTGTTCAATGCCGATGCAATTTCTGTGTTTCATCAACACTCTGAAGGTCCACAGATTACAGAATGCATCCAGATGTGCTTCGGAAACTACTACTAGTCTTCCAGTAAACGATCAAAGCATAGACAGTTTAAGACATTACTCCCATGGAGAAAAGAACACATGGTGCTTGTTGAGTTCAATGCCGATGCAATTTCTGTGTTTCATCAACACTCTGATGGTCCACAGATTACAGAATGCACCCAGATGTGCTTCGGAAACTATTACTAGTCTTCCAGTGTACGAGCAAAGCGTAGACAGTTTAAGACATTACTACCATGGAGAAAAGCCCGCATGGTGCTTATTGTGTTCAATGCCGATTCAATTTCTGTGTTTCATCACACTCTGAAGGTCCACAGATTACAGAATGCATCCAGATGTGCTTCGGAAACTACTACTAGTCTTCCAGGGAACGATCAAAGCGTAGACAGTTTAAGACATTACTCCCATGGAGAAAAGTCCGCATGGTGCTTATTGCGTTCAATGCCGATTCAATTTCTGTGTTTCATCACACTCTGAAGGTCCACAGATTACAGAATGCATCCAGATGTGCTTCGGAAATTACCACTAGTCTTCCAGGGAACGATCAAAGCGTAGACAGTTTAAGACATTACTCCCATGGAGAAAAGTCCGCAAGGTGCTTATTGTGTTCAATGCCGATGCAATTTCTGTGTTTTATAAACACTCTGAAGGTCCACAGATTACAGAATGCATCCAGATGTGCTTCGGAAACTACTACTAGTCTTCGAGGGAACGATCAAAGCGTAGACAGTTTAAGACATTACTCCCATGGATAAAAGTCCGCATGGTGCTTATTGTGTTCAATGCCGATGCAATTTTTGTGTTTCATCAACACTCTGAAGGTCCACAGATTACAGAATGCATCCAGATGTGCTTCTGAAACTACTACTAGTCTTCCAGTGAACGGTCAAAGCGTAGACAGTTTAAGACATTACTACCATGGAGAGAAGTCCGCATGGTGCTTATTGTGTTCAATGCCGATGCAATTTCTATGTTTCATCAACACTCTGAAGGTCCACAGATTACAGAATGCCTCCAGATGTGCTTCGGAAACTACTACTAGTCTTCCAGTAAACGAGCAAAGCATAGACAGTTAAGGACATTACTCCCATGGAGAAAATTCCACATGGTGCTTGTTGTGTTCAATGCCGATGCAATTTCTGTGTTTCATCAACACTCTGAAGGTCCACAGATTACAGAATGCCTCCAGATGTGCTTCGGAAACTACTACTAGTCTTCCAGTGTACGATCAAAGCGTAGACAGTTTAAGACATTACTCCCATGGAGAAAAGTCTGCATGGTTCTTATTGTGTTCAATGCCGATGCAATTTTTGTGTTTCATCAACACTCTGAAGGTCCGGAGATCACAGAATGCCTCCAGATGTGCTTCGGAAACTACTACTAGTCTTCCTGTGAACGATCAAAGCGTAGACAGTTTAAGACATTACTGCCATGGAGAAAAGTCCGCATGGTGCTTATTGTGTTCAATGCCGATTCAATTCCTGTGTTTCATCAACACTCTGAAGGTCCACAGATTACAGAATGCCTCCAGAAGTGCTTCGGAAACTAGTACAAGTCTTCCAGTGAACGATCAAAGCATGGACACTTTAAGACATTACTCCCATGGGGAAAAGTCCCCATGGTGCTAATTGTGTTCAATGCCGATGCAATTATTGTGTTTCATCAACACTCTGAAGGTCCACAGATTACAGAATGCCTCCAGATGTGCTTTGGAAACTACTACTAGTCTTACAGTGTACGATCAAATCGTAGACAGTTTAGGACGTTACTGTCATGGAGAAAAGTCCGCATGGTGCTTATTGTGTTAAATGCCGATGCAATTTTTGTGTTTCATCAATACTCTGAATATCCACAGATTACAGAATGATTCCAGATGTGCTTCGGAAACTACTACTGGTCCTCCAGTGTACGATTAAAGCGTAGACTGTTTAAGATATTACTCCCATGGAGAAATGGCCACATGGTGGATATTGTGTTCAATGCCGATGCAATTTCGGTGTTTCATCAACACTCTGAAGGTCCACAGAATACAGAATGCATCCAGATGTGCTTCGGAAACTACTACTAGTCTTATAGGGAACGATCAAACCGTAGACAGTTTGAGACATTACTTCCATGGAGAAAAGTCCGCATGGTGCTTATTGTGTGCAATGCCGGTGCAATTTTTGTGTTTCATCAACACTCTGAAGGTTCACAGATTACAGAATGCATCCAGATATGCTTCGGAAACTACTACTAGTCTTCCAGGGAACGATCAAAGCGTAGACACTTTAAGACATTACTCCCATGGAGAAAAGTCCGCATGGTGCTTATAGTGTTCAATGCCGATTCAATTCCTGTGTTTCATCAACACTCTGAAGGTCCACAGATTACAGAATGCCTCCAGAAGTGCTTCGGAAACTAGTACAAGTCTTCCAGTGAACGATCAAAGCATGGACACTTTAAGACATTACTCCCATGGGGAAAACTCCCCATGGTGCTAATTGTGTTCAATGCCGATGCAATTATTGTGTTTCATCAACACTCTGAAGGTCCACAGATTACAGAATGCCTCCAGATGTGCTTTGGAAACTACTACTAGTCTTACAGTGTACGATCAAATCGTAGACAGTTTAGGACGTTACTGTCATGGAGAAAAGTCCGCATGGTGCTTTATGTGTTCAATGCCGATGCAATTTTTGTGTTTCATCAACACTCAGATGGTCCACAGATTACAGAATGCCTCCAGATGTACTTCGGAAACTACTACAAGTCTCCCTGTGTACGATCAAAACGTAGACATTTTAAGACATTACTCCCATGGAGGAAAGTCCGCATGGTGCTTATTGTGTTCAATGCCGACGCAATTTCTGTATTTCATGAACACTCTGAAGGTCCACAGATTACACAATGCCTACAGATGTGCTTCGGAAACTACTACTAGTCTTCCAGTGTACGATCAAAGAATAGACAGATTAAGACATTACTCCCATGGAGAAAAGCCGCATGGTGGTTATTGTGTTCAATGCCGATGCAATTTCTGTGTTTCATCAACACTCTGAAGGTCCACAGATTACAGAATGCCTCCAGATGTGCTTCGGAAACTACTACTATTCTTCCAGTGAACGATCAAAGCGTAGACAGTTTAAGACATTACTCTCATGGAGAAAAGTCCGCATGGTGCTTATAGTGTTCAATGCCGAATAAATATTTGTGTTTCCTCAACACTCTGAAGGTCCACAGATTTCACAATACCTACACAAGTGCATCGAAAACTACTACTAGTCTTCCAGTGTACGATCAAATCGTAGAAAGTTAAAGACATTACTCCCATGGAGAAAAGTCCGCATGGTGCTTATTGTGTTCAATGCCGATGCAATTTCTGTGTTTCATCAACACTCTGAAGGTCCACAGATTACAGAATGCATCCAGATGTGCTTCGGAAACTACTACTAGTCTTCCAGGGAACGATCAAAGCGTAGACAGTTTAAGACATTACTCCCATGGAGAAAAGTCCGCATGGTGATTATTGCGTTCAATGCCGATTCAATTTCTGTGTTTCATCACACTCTGAAGGTCCACAGATTACAGAATGCATCCAGATGTGCTTCGGAAATTACCACTAGTCTTCCAGGGAACGATCAAAGCGTAGACAGTTTAAGACATTACTCCCATGGAGAAAAGTCCGCAAGGTGCTTATTGTGTTCAATGCCGATGCAATTTCTGTGCTTTATAAACACTCTGAAGGTCCACAGATTACAGAATGCATCCAGATGTGCTTCGGAAACTACTACTAGTCTTCGAGGGAACGATCAAAGCGTAGACAGTTTAAGACATTACTCCCATGGATAAAAGTCCGCATGGTGCTTATTGTGTTCAATGCCGATGCAATTTTTGTGTTTCATCAACACTCTGAAGGTCCACAGATTACAGAATGCATCCAGATGTGCTTCTGAAACTACTACTAGTCTTCCAGTGAACGGTCAAAGCGTAGAAAGTTTAAGACATTACTACCATGGAGAGAAGTCCGCATGGTGCTTATTGTGTTCAATGCCGATGCAATTTCTATGTTTCATCAACACTCTGAAGGTCCACAGATTACAGAATGCCTCCAGATGTGCTTCGGAAACTACTACTAGTCTTCCAGTAAACGAGCAAATCATAGACAGTTTAAGACATTACTCCCATGGAGAAAATTCCACATGGTGCTTGTTGTGTTCAATGCCGATGCAATTTCTGTGTTTCATCAACACTCTGAAGGTCCACAGATAACAGAATGCCTCCAGATGTGCTTCGGAAACTACTACTAGTCTTCCAGTGTACGATCAAAGCGTAGACAGTTTAAGACATTACTCCCATGGAGAAAAGTCTGCATGGTTCTTATTGTGTTCAATGCCGATGCAATTTTTGTGTTTCATCAACATTCTGAAGGTCCGGAGATCACAGAATGCCTCCAGATGTGCTTCGGAAACTACTACTAGTCTTCCTGTGAACGATCAAAGCGTAGACAGTTTAAGACATTACTCCCATGGAGAAAAGTCCGCATGGTGCTTATTGTGCTCAATGCCGATTCAATTCCTATGTTTCATCAACACTCTGAAGGTCCACAGATTACAGAATGCCTCCAGAAGTGCTTCGGAAACTAGTACAAGTCTTCCAGTGAACGATCAAAGCATGGACACTTTAAGACATTACTCCCATGGGGAAAACTCCCCATGGTGCTAATTGTGTTCAATGCCGATGCAATTATTGTGTTTCATCAAGACTCTGAAGGTCTACAGATTACAGAATGCCTCCAGATGTGCTTTGGAAACTACTACTAGTCTTACAGTGTACGATCAAATCGTAGACAGTTTAGGACGTTACTGTCATGGAGAAAAGTCCGCATGGTGCTTATTGTGTTAAATGCCGATGCAATTTTTGTGTTTCATCAATACTCTGAATGTCCACAGATTACAGAATGATTCCAGATGTGCTTCGGAAACTACTACTGGTCCTCCAGTGTACGATTAAAGCGTAGACAGTTATGATATTACTCCCATGGAGAAATGGCCACATGGTGGATATTGTGTTCAATGCCGATGCAATTTCGGTGTTTCATCAACACTCTGAAGGTCCCCAGAATACAGAATGCATCCAGATGTGCTTCGGAAACTACTACTAGTCTTCCAGGGAACGATCAAACCGTAGACAGTTTGAGACATTACTTCCATGGAGAAAAGTCCGCATGGTGCTTATTGTGTGCAATGCCGGTGCAATTTTTGTGTTTCATCAACACTCTGAAGGTTCACAGATTACAGAATGCATCCAGATATGCTTCGGAAACTACTACTAGTCTTCCAGGGAACGATCAAAGCGTAGACACTTTAAGACATTACTCCCATGGAGAAAAGTCCGCATGGTGCTTATAGTGTTCAATGCCGATTAAATTTCTGTGTTTCATCAACACTCTGAAGGTCCACAGATTACAGAATGCCTCAGATGTGCTTCGGAAACTACTACTAGTCTCCCTGTGTACGATCAAAACGTAGACATTTTAAGACATTACTCCCATGGAGAAAAGTCCGCATAGTGCTTATTGTGTTCAATGCCGACGCAATTTCTGTGTTTCATCAACACTCTGAAGGTCCACAGATTACTCAATGCCTACAGAAGTGCTTCTGAAGCTACTACTAGTCTTCCAGTGTACGATCAAATCGTAGACAGTTTAAGACATTACTGCCATGGAGAAAAGCCTGCATGGTGCTTATTGTGTTCAATGCCGATGCAATTTTTGTGTTTCATCAACACTCTGAAGGTCCACAGATTACAGAATGCCTCCAGATGTGCTTCGGAAACTACTAGTAGTGTTCCAGGGAACGTTCAAAGCGTAGACGGTTTGAGACATTACTTCCATTTAAGAAAAGTCCGCATGGTGATTATTGAGTTCAATGCCGATGCAATTTTTGTGTTTCATCAACACTCAGATGGTCCACAGATTACAGAATGCCTCCAGATGTGCTTCGGAAACTACTACTAGTCTCCCTGTGTACGATCAAAACGTAGACATTTTAAGACATTACTCCCATGGAGAAAAGTCCGCATGGTGCTTATTGTGTTCAATGCCGATTCAATTTCTGTGTTTCATCACACTCTGAAAGTCCACAGATTACAGAATGCATCCAGATGTGCTTCGGAAACTACTACTATTCTTCCAGGGAACGATCAAGCGTAGACAGTTTAAGACATTACTGCCATGGAGAAAAGCCTGCATGGTGCTTATTGTGTTCAATGCCGATGCAATTTTTGTGTTTCATCAACAATCTGAAGGTCCACAGATTACAGAATGCCTCCAGATGTGCTTCGGAAACTACTAGTAGTCTTCCAGGGAACGATCAAAGCGTAGACAGTTTAAGACATTACTCCCATGGAGAAAAGTCCGCATGGTGCTTATTGTGTTCAATGCCGACGCAATTTCTGTGTTTCATCAACACTCTGAAGATCCACAGATTACACAATGCCTACAGATGTGCTTCGGAAACTACTACTGGTCTTCCAGTGTACGATCAAAGAATAGACAGTTTAAGACATTACTCTCATGGAGAGAAGTCCACATGGTGCTTATTGTGTTCAATGACCATTAAATTTCTGTGTTTCATCAACACTATGAAGGTCCACAGATTACAGAATGATTCCAGATGTGCTTCGGAAACTACTACTAGTCTTCCAGTGTACGATCAAAGCGTAGACAGTTTAAGACATTACTACCATGGAGAAAAGTCCGCATGGTGCTTATTGTGTTCAACGCCGACGCAATTTCAATGTTTCATCAACACTCTGAAGGTACACAGATTAGAGAACTTCTCCAGATGTGCTTCGGAAACTACTACTAGTCTTCCAGTGTACGATCAAAGAATAGACAGTTTAAGACATTACCCCCATGGAGAAAAGCCGCATGGTGCTATTGTGTTCAATGCCGATGCAATTTCTGTGTTTCATCAACACTATGAAGGTCCACAGATTACAGAATGCCTCCAGATGTGCTTCGGAAACTACTACTATTCTTCCAGTGAACGATCAAAGCGTAGACAGTTTAAGACATTACTCCCATGGAGAAAAGTCCGCATGGTGCTTATTGTGTTCAATGCCGATTCAATTTCTGTGTTTCGTCACACTCTGAAAGTCCACAGATTACAGAATGCATCCAGATGTGCTTCGGAAACTACTACTATTCTTCCAGGGAACGATCAAGCGTAGACAGTTTAAGACATTACACCCATGGAGGAAAGTCCCATGGTGCTTATTGTGTTCAATGCCGATGCAATTTCTTTGTTTCATCAACACTCTGAAGGTCCACAGATTACAGAATGCCTCCAGATGTGCTTCGGAAACTACTAGTAGTCTTCCAGGGAACGATCAAAGCGTAGACAGTTTAAGACATTACTCTCATGGAGAGAAGTCCACATGGTGCTTATTGTGTTCAATGACCATTAAATTTCTGTGTTTCATCAACACTATGAAGGTCCACAGATTACAGAATGATTCCAGATGTGCTTCGGAAACTACTACTAGTCTTCCAGTGTACGATCAAAGCGTAGACAGTTTAAGACATTACTACCATGGAGAAAAGTCCGCATGGTGCTTATTGTGTTCAATGCCGACGCAATTTCAATGTTTCATCAACACTCTGCAGGTACACAGATTAGAGAACTTCTCCAGATGTGCTTCGGAAACTACTACTAGGCTTCCAGTAAACGATCAAAGCATAGACAGTTTAAGACATTACTCCCATGGAGAAAAGTCCACATGGTGCTTGTTGTGTTCAATGCCGATGCAATTTCTGTGTTTCATCAACACTCTGAAGGTCCACGGATTACAGAATGCCTCCAGATGTGCTTCGGAAACTACTACTAGTCTTCCAGTAAACGATCATAACATAGACAGTTTAAGACATTACTCCCATGGAGTAAACTCCACATGGTGCTTGTTGTGTTCAATGAAGATGAAATTAATGTGTTTCATCAACACTCTGAAGGTCCACAGATTACAGAAGGCCTCCAGATGTGCTTCGGAAACTGCTACTAGTCTTCCAGTGTACGATCAAAGCGTAGACAGTTTAAGACATTACTCTCATGGAGAGAAGTCCACATGGTGCTTATTGTGTTCAATGACCATTAAATTTCTGTGTTTCATCAACACTATGAAGGTCCACAGATTACAGAATGATTCCAGATGTGCTTCGGAAACTACTACTAGTCTTCCAGTGTACGATCAAAGCGTAGACAGTTTAAGACATTACTACCATGGAGAAAAGTCCGCATGGTGCTTATTGTGTTCAATGCCGACGCAATTTCAATGTTTCATCAACACTCTGAAGGTACACAGATTAGAGAACTTCTCCAGATGTGCTTCGGAAACTACTACTAGGCTTCCAGTAAACGATCAAAGCATAGACAGTTTAAGACATTACTCCCATGGAGAAAAGTCCACATGGTGCTTGTTGTGTTCAATGCCGATGCAATTTCTGTGTTTCATCAACACTCTGAAGGTCCACAGATTACAGAATGCCTCCAGATGTGCTTCGGAAACTACTACTATTCTTCCAGGGAACGATCAAAGCGTAGACACTTTAAGACATTACTCCCATGGAGGAGAGTCCGCATGGTGCATATTGAGTTCAATGCCGATGCAATTTTTGTGTTTCATCAACACTGAAGGTCCACAGATTACAGAATGCAAACAGATGAGCTTCGGAAACTACTAGTAGTCTTCCAGTGAACGATCAAAGCGTAGACAGTTTAAGACATTACTCCCATGGAGAAAACTCCGCATGGTGCTTATTGTGCTCAATGCCGATTCAATTTTTGTGTTTCATCAACACTCTGAAGGTCCACAGATTACAGAATGCATCCAGATGTGCTTGGGAAACTGCTACTAGTCTTTCAGTGAACGATCAAAGCGTAAACAGTTTAAGACATTACTACCATGGAGAAAAGTCCGCATGGTGCCTATTGTGTTCAATGTGGATGCAATTTCAAAGTTTCATCAACACTCTGAAGGTCCACAGATTACAGAATGCTTCCAGATGTTGTTCGGAAACTACTACTAGTCTTCCAGTAAACGATCATAACATAGACAGTTTAAGACATTACTCCCATGGTGAAAACTCCACATGGTGCTTGTTGTGTTCAATGCCGATGCAATTAATGTGTTTCATCAACACTCTGAAGGTCCACAGATTACAGAAGGCCTCCAGATGTGCTTCGGAAACTGCTACTAGTCTTCCAGTGTACGATCAAAGCGTAGACAGTTTAAGACATTACTCTCATGGAGAGAAGTCCACATGGTGCTTCTTGTGTTCAATGACCATTAAATTTCTGTGTTTCATCAACACTATGAAGGTCCACAGATTACAGAATGCCTCCAGATGTGCTTCGGAAACTACTACTAGTCTACCAGTGTACGATCAAAGCGTAGACAGTTTAAGACAATACTCCCATGGAGAAAAGTCCGCATGGTGCTTATTGTGTTCAATGCTGACGCAATTTCTGTGTTTCATCAACACTCTGAAGGTCCACAAATTACACAATGCATACAGATGTGCTTCGAAAACTCCTACTAGTCTTCCAGTGTACGATCAAAGAATAGACAGTTTAAGAGATTACTCCCATGGAGGAAAGTCCCATGGTGCTTATTGTGTTCAATGCCGATGCAGTTTCTTTGTTTCATCAACACTCTGAAGGTCCACAGATTACAGAATGCCTCCAGATGTGCTTCGGAAACTACTACTAGTCTTACAGTAAACGATCAAGGCATAGACAGTTTTAGACATTACTCCCATGGAGAAAAGTCCACATGGTGCTTGTTGTGTTCAATGCCGATGCAATATCTGTGTTTCATCAACACTCTGAAGGTCCACAGATTACAGAATGCCTCCAGATGTGCTTCGGAAACTACTACTAGTCTTCCAGTGTACGATCAAAGCGTAGACAGTTTGAGACATTACTCCCATTGAAAAAAGTCCGCATGGTGCATATTGAGTTCTATTCCGATGCAATTTTTGTGTTTCATCAACACTCTGAAGGTCCACAGATTACACAATGCCTACAGATGTGCTTCGGAAACTACTACTAGTCTTCCAGTGTACGATCAAAGAATAGACAGTTTAAGACATTACTCCCATAGAGAATAGTCCGCATTGTACTTATTGTGTTCAAAGCCGATGCAATTTTTGTGTTTCATCAACACTCTTAAGGTCCACAGATTACACAATGCATACAGATGTGCTTCGAAAACTACTACTAGTCTTCCAGTGTACGATCAAAGAATAGACAGTTTAAGAGATTACTCCCATGGAGGAAAGTCCCATGGTGCTTATTGTGTTCAATGCCGATGCAGTTTCTTTGTTTCATCAACACTCAGAAGGTCCACAGATTACAGAATGCCTCCAGATGTGCTTCGGAAACTACTACTAGTCTTACAGTAAACGATCAAGGCATAGACAGTTTTAGACATTACTCCCATGGAGAAAAGTCCGCATGGTGCTTATTGTGTTCAATGCCGACGCAATTTCTGTGTTTCATGAACACTCTGAAGGTCCACAGATTACACAATGCCTACAGATGTGCTTCGGAAACTACTACAAGTCTTCCAGTGTACGATCAAAGAATAGACAGTTTAAGACATTACTCCCATGGAGAAAAGCCGCATGGTGCTTATTGTGTTCAATGCCGATGCAATTTCTGTGTTTCATCAACACTCTGAAGGTCCACAGATTACACAATGCCTCCAGATGTGCTTCGGAAACTACTACTATTCTTCCAGTGAACGATCAAAGCGTAGACAGTTTAAGACATTACTCCCATGGAGAAAAGTCCGCATGGTGCTTATTGTGTTCAATGCCGATTCAATTTCTGTGTTTCATCACACTCTGAAAGTCCACAGATTACAGAATGCATCCAGATGTGCTTCGGAAACTACTACTATTCTTCCAGGGAACGATGAAGCGTAGACAGTTTAAGACATTACACCCATGGAGGAAAGTCCCATGGTGCTTATTGTGTTCAATGCCGATGCAATTTCTTTGTTTCATCAACACTCTGAAGGTCCACAGATTACAGAATGCCTCCAGATGTGCTTCGGAAACTACTAGTAGTCTTCCAGGGAACGATCAAAGCGTAGACAGTTTAAGACATTACTCCCATGGAGAAAAGTCCGCATGGTGCTTATTGTGTTCAATGCCGACGCAATTTCTGTGTTTCTCAACACTCTGAAGGTCCACAGATTTCACAATGCCTACAGATGTGCTTCGGAAACTACTACTAGTCTTCCAGTGTACGATCAAAGAATAGACAGTTTAAGACATTACTCCCATGGAGAAAAGTCCTCATGGAGCTTATTGTGTTAAATGCCGATGCAATTTTTGTGTTTCATCAACACTATGAAGGTCCACAGATTACAGAATGCCTCCAGATGTGCTTCGGAAACTACTACTATTCTTCCAGGGAACGATCAAAGCGTAGACACTTTAAGACATTACTCCCATGGAGAAAAGTCCGCATGGTGCATATTGAGTTCAATGCCGATGCAATTTTTGTGTTTCATCAACACTCTGAAGGTCCACAGATTACAGAATGCAAACAGATGTGCTTCGGAAACTACTACTAGTCTTCCAGTGAACGATCAAAGCGTAGACAGTTTGAGACATTACTCCCATGGAGAAAAAACCGCATGGTGCTTATTGTGTTCAATGCCGATTCAATTTTTGTGTTTCATCAACACTCTGAAGGTCCACAGATTACAGAATGCATCCAGATGTGCTTGGGAAACTACTACTAGTCTTTCAGTGAACGATCAAAGAGTAAACAGTTTAAGACATTACTACCATGGAGAAAAGTCCGCATGGTGTCTATTGTGTTCAATGTGGATGCAATTTCAATGTTTCATCAACACTCTGAAGGTCCACAGATTACAGAAGGCCTCCAGATGTGCTTCGGAAACTGCTACTAGTCTTCCAGTGTACGATCAAAGCGTAGAGAGTTTAAGACATTACTCTCGTGGAGAGAAGTCCACATGGTGCTTATTGTGTTCAATGACCATTAAATTTCTGTGTTTCATCAACACTATGAAGGTCCACAGATTACAGAATGATTCCAGATGTGCTTCGGAAACTACTACTAGTCTTCCAGTGTACGATCAAAGCGTAGACAGTTTAAGACAATACTCCCATGGAGAAAAGTCCGCATGGTGCTTATTGTGTTCAATGCCGACGCAATTTCTGTGTTTCATCAACACTCTGAAGTTCCACAGATTACACAATGCATACAGATGTGCTTCGGAAACTACTACTAGTCTTCCAGTGTACGATCAAAGAATAGACAGTTTAAGAGATTACTCCCATGGAGAAAAGTCCGCATGCTGCTTATTGTGTTCAATGCCGATGCAATTTTTGTGTTTCATCAACACTCTGAAGGTCCACAGATTACAGAATGCATCCAGATATGCTTCGTAAACTACTACTAGACTTCCAGGGAACGATCAAAGCGTAGACAGTTTAAGACATTACTCCCATGGAGAAAAGTCCACATGGTGCTTATTGTGTTCAGTGCCGATGCAATTTCGGTGTTTCATCAACATTCCGAAGGTCCACAGAATACAGAATGCATCCAGATGTGCTTCGGAAACTACTAATAGTCTTCCAGGAAACGATCAAAGCGTAGACAGTTTAAGACATTACTCCCATGGAGAAAAGTCCGCATGGTGCTTATTGTGTTCAATGCCGATGAATTTTTGTGTTTCATTATCACTCTGAAGGTCCACAGATTACAGAATGCATCCAGATGTGCTTCGGAAACTACTACTAGTCTTCCAGTGTACGATCAAAGTGTAGACAGTTTAAAACATTACTCCCATGGAGGAAAGTCCCATGGTGCTTATTGTGTTCAATGCCGATGCAATTTCTTTGTTTCATCAACACTGAAGGTCCACAGATTACAGAATGCAAACAGATGTGCTTCGGAAACTACTGCTAGTCTTCCAGTGAACGATCAAAGCGTAGACAGTTTAAGACATTACTCCCATGGAGAAAAGTCCGCATGGTGCTTATTGTGTTCAATGCCGATTCAATTTTAGTGTTTCATCAACACTCTGAAGGTCCACAGATTACAGAATGCATCCAGATGTGCTTGGGAAACTACTACTAGTCTTTCAGTGAACGATCAAAGCGTAAACAGTTTAAGACATTACTACCATGGAGAAAAGTCCGCATGGTGCTTATTGTGTTCAATGTGGATGCAATTTCAATGTTTCATCAACACTCTGAAGGTCCACAGTTTACGGAATGCCTCCAGATGTGCTTCGGAAACTACTACTAGTCTTCCAGTAAACGATCATAACATAGACAGTTTAAGACATTACTCCCATGGAGAATACTCCACATGGTGCTTGTTGTGTTCAATGCCGATGCAATTAATGTGTTTCATCAACACTCTGAAGGTCCACAGATTACAGAAGGCCTCCAGATGTGCTTCGGAAACTGCTACTAGTCTTCCAGTGTACGATCAAAGCGTAGACAGTTTAAGACATTACTCTCATGGAGAAAAGTCCGCATGGTGCTTATAGTGTTCAATGCCGATTAAATATCTGTGTTTCCTCAACACTCTGAAGGTCCACAGATTACACAATACCTACAGATGTGCTTCGAAAACTACTACTAGTCTTCCAGTGTACGATCAAATCGTAGAAAGTTTAAGACATTACTCCCATGGATAAAAGTCCGCATGGTGCTTATTGTGTTCAATGCCGATGCAATTTTTGTGTTTCATTAACACTCTGAAGGTCCACAGTTTACAGAATGCCTCCAGATGTGCTTCGGAAACTACTAGTAGTCTTCCAGTAAACGAGCAAAGCGTAGACAGTTTAAGACATTACTCCCATGGAGAAAATTCCACATGGTGCTTGTTGTGTTCAATGCCGATGCAATTTCTGTGTTTCATCAACACTCTGAAGGTCCACAGATAACAGAATGCCTCCAGATGTGCTTCGGAAACTACTACTAGTCTTCCAGTGTACGATCAAAGCGTAGATAGTTTAAGACATTACTCCCATGGAGAAAAGTCTGCATGGTTCTTATTTGGTTCAATGCCGATGCAATTTTTGTGTTTCATCAACACTCTGAAGGTCCGGAGATTTCAGAATGCCTCCAGATGTGCTTCGGAAACTACTACTAGTCTTCCTGTGAACGATCAAAGCGTAGACAGTTTAAGACATTACTCCCATGGAGAAAAGTCCGCATGATGCTTATTGTGTTCAATGCCGATTCAATTCCTGTGTTTCATCAACACTCTGAAGGTACACAGATTACAGCATGCATCCAGATGTGCTTCGGAAACTACTACTAGTCTTATAGGGAATGATCAAATTGTAGACAGTTTAAGACATTACTCCCATGGAGAAAACTCCGCATGGTGCTTATTGCGTTCAATGCCGATTCAATTTCTGTGTTTCATCACACTCTGAAGGTCCACAGATTACAGAATGCATCCAGATGTGCTTCGGAAATTACTACTAGTCTTCCAGGGAACGATCAAAGCGTAGACAGTTTCAGACATTACTCCCATGGAGAAAAGTCCGCAAGGTGCTTATTGTGTTCAATGCCGATGCAATTTCTGTGTTTTATAAACACCCTGAAGGTCCACAGATTACAGAATGCATCCAGATGTGCTTCGGAAACTACTACTAGTCTTCGAGGGAACGATCAAAGCGTAGACAGTTTAAGACATTACTCCCATGGATAAAAGTCCGCATGGTGCTTATTGTGTTCAATGCCGATGCAATTTTTGTGTTTCATCAACACTCTGAAGGTCCACAGATTACAGAATGCATCCAGATGTGCTTCTGAAACTACTACTAGTCTTCCAGTGAACGGTGAAAGCGTAGACAGTTTAAGACATTACTACCATGGAGAAAAGTCCGCATGGTGCTTATTGTGTTCAATGCCGATGCAATTTCTATGTTTCATCAACACTCTGAAGGTCCACAGTTTACAGAATGCCTCCAGATGTGCTTCGGAAACTACTAGTAGTCTTCCAGTAAATCAGCAAAGCATAGACAGTTTAAGACATTACTCCCATGGAGAAAATTCCACATGGTGCTTGTTGTGTTCAATGCCGATGCAATTTCTGTGTTTCATCAACACTCTGAAGGTCCACAGATAACAGAATGCCTCCAGATGTGCTTCGGAAACTACTACTAGTCTTCCAGTGTACGATCAAAGCGTAGATAGTTTAAGACATTACTCCCATGGAGAAAAGTCTGCATGGTTCTTATTTGGTTCAATGCCGATGCAATTATTGTGTTTCATCAACACTCTGAAGGTCCACAGATTACAGAATGCCTCCAGATGTGCTTTGGAAACTACTACTAGTCTTACAGTGTACGATCAAATCGTAGACAGTTTAGGACGTTACTGTCATGGAGAAAAGTCCGCATGGTGCTTATTGTGTTAAATGCCGATGCAATTTTTGTGTTTCATCAATACTCTGAAGGTCCACAGATTACAGAATGATTCCAGATGTGCTTCGGAAACTACTACTGGTCATCCAGTGTACGATTAAAGCGTAGACAGTTTAAGATATTACTCCCATGGAGAAATGGCCACATGGTGCATATTGTGTTCAATGCCGATGCAATTTCGGTGTTTCATCAACACTCTGAAGGTCCACAGAATACAGAATGCATCCACATGTGCTTCGGAAACTACTACTAGTCTTCCAGGGAACGATCAAACCGTAGACAGTTTGAGACATTTCTTCCATGGAGAAAAGTCCGCATGGTGCTTATTGTGTGCAATGCCGGTGCAATTTTTGTGTTTCATCAACACTCTGAAGGTTCACAGATTACAGAATGCATCCAGATATGCTTCGGAAACTACTACTAGTCTTCCAGGGAACGATCAAAGCGTAGACACTTTAAGACATTACTCCCATGGAGAAAAGTCCGCATGGTGCTTATAGTGTTCAATGCCGATTAAATTTCTGTGTTTCATCAACACTCTGAAGGTCCACAGATTACAGAATGCCTCAGATGTGCTTCGGAAACTACTGCTAGTCTCCCTGTGTACGATCAAAACGTAGACATTTTAAGACATTACTCCCATGGAGAAAAGTCCGCATAGTGCTTATTGTGTTCAATGCCGACGCAATTTCTGTGTTTCATCAACACTCTGAAGGTCCACAGATTACACAATGCCTACAGAAGTGCTTCTGAAGCTACTACTAGTCTTCCAGTGTACGATCAAAGCGTAGATAGTTTAAGACATTACTCCCATGGAGAAAAGTCTGCATGGTTCTTATTTGGTTCAATGCCGATGCAATTTTTGTGTTTCATCAACACTCTGAAGGTCCGGAGATTTCAGAATGCCTCCAGATGTGCTTCGGAAACTACTACTAGTCTTCCTGTGAACGATCAAAGCGTAGACAGTTTAAGACATTACTCCCATGGAGAAAAGTCCGCATGGTGCTTATTGTGTTCAATGCCGATTCAATTCCTGTGTTTCATCAACACTCTGAAGGTACACAGATTACAGAATGCCTCCAGATGTGCTTCGGAAACTACTATTAGTCTTCCAGTGTACGATCAAAGCGTAGACAGTTTAAGACATTACTCCCATGGAGAAAAGTCCGCATGGTGCTTATTGTGTTCAATGCCGACGCAATTTCTGTGTTTCATCAACACTCTGAAGGTCCACAGGTTGCACAATGCGTACAGAAGTGCTTCGGAAACTACTACTAGTCTTCCAGTGTACGATCAAATCGTAGAAAGTTTAAGACATTACTCCCATGGAGAAAAGTCCGCATGGTGCTTATTGTGTTCAATGCCGATGCAATTTCTGTGTTTCATCAACACTCTGAAGGTCCACAGATTACAGAATGCCTCCATATGTGCTTCGAAACTACTACTAGTCTTCCAGTAAACGATCAAAGCATAGACAGATTAAGACATTACTCCCATGGAGAATAGTCCGCATGGTGCTTATTGTGTTCAATGCCGATTCAATTTCTGTGTTTCATCACACTCTGATGGTCCACAGATTACAGAATGCATCCGGATGTGCTTCGGAAACTACTTCTAGTCTTAAAGGGAACGATCAATGCGTAGACAGTTTAAGACATTACTCCCATAGAGAAAAGACCGCATGGTGCATATTGTGTTCAATGCCGACGCTATTTCTGTGTTTCATCAACACTCTGAAGGTCGACAGATTACAGAATGCATCCAGATGTGCTTCAGAAACTACTACTAGTCTTCCAGGGAACGATCAAAGCGTAGACAGTTTAAGACATTACTCCCATGGAGAAAAGTCCGCATGGTGCTTATTGTGTTCAATGCCGATTCAATTTCTCTCTTTCATCACACTCTGAAGGTCCACAGATTACAGAATGCATCCAGATGTGCTTCTGAAACTACTACTAGTCTTCCAGTGAACGATCAAAGCGTAGATAGTTTAAGACATTACTACCATGGAGAAAAGTCCGCATGGTGCTTATTGTGTTCAATGCCGATGCAATTTCTATGTTTCATCAACACTCTGAAGGTCCACAGATTACAGAATGCCTCCAGATGTGCTTCGGAAACAACTACTAGTCTTCCAGCGTACGATCAATGCGTAGACAGTATAAGACATACTCCCATGGAGAAAAATCCGCATGGTGCTTGTTGTGTTCAACGCCGATGCAATTTCTGTGTTTCATCAACACTCTGAAGGTCCACAGAATACAGAATGCATCCAGATGTGCTTCAGGAACTACTACTAGTCTTCCAGGAAACGATCAAAGCGTAGACAGTTTGAGACATTACTCCCATGGAGAAAAGTCCGATTGCTGCTTATTGAGTTCAATGCCGATGCAATTTCTATGTTTCATCAACACTCTGAAGGTCCACAGATTACAGAATGCCTCAGATGTGCTTCGGAAACTACTACTAGTCTCCCTGTGTACGATCAAAACGTTGACATTTTAAGACATTACTCCCATGGAGAAAAGTCCGCATGGTGCTTATTGTGTTCAATGCCGACGCAATTTCTGTGTTTCATCAACACTCTGAAGGTCCACAGATTACACAATGCCTACAGAAGTGCTTCTGAAGCTACTACTAGTCTTCCAGTGTACGATCAAATCGTAGACAGTTTAAGACATTACTGCCATGGAGAAAAGCCTGCATGGTGCTTATTGTGTTCAATGCCGATGCAATTTTTGTGTTTCATCAACACTCTGAAGGTCCACAGATTACAGAATGCCTCCAGATGTGCTTCGGAAACTACTACTAGTCTTCCAGGGAACGTTCAAAGCGTAGACAGTTTGAGACATTACTTCCATGGAGAAAAGTCCGCATGGTGATTATTGAGTTCAATGCCGATGCAATTTTTGTGTTTCATCAACACTCAGATGGTCCACAGATTACAGAATGCATCCAGATGTGCTTCGGAAACTACTACTAGTCTTCCAGGGAACGATCATAGCGTAGACAGTTTAAGACATTACTCCCATGGAGAAAAGTCCGCATGGTGCATATTGTGTTCAATGCCGAGGCAATTTCTGTGTTTCATCAACACTCTGAAGGTCCACAGATTACAGAATGCATCCAGATGTGCTTCAGAAACTACTACTAGTCTTCCAGGGAACGATCAAAGCGTAGACAGTTTAATACATTACTCCCATGGAGAAAAGTCCGCATGGTGCTTATTGTGTTCAATGCCGATTCAATTTCTCTGTTTCATCACACTCTGAAGGTCCACAGATTACAGAATGCATCCAGATGTGCTTCTGAAACTACTACTAGTCTTCCAGTGAACGATCAAAGCGTAGATAGTTTAAGACATTACTACCATGGAGAAAAGTCCGCATGGTGCTTGTTGTGTTCAATGCCGATGCAATTTCTATGTTTCATCAACACTCTGAAGGTCCACAGATTACAGAATGCCTCCAGATGTGCTTCGGAAACAACTACTAGTCTTCCAGCGTACGATCAAAGCGTAGACAGTATAAGACATACTCCCATGGAGAAAAATCCGCATGGCGCTTGTTGTGTTCAACGCCGATGGAATTTCTGTGTTTCATCAACACTCTGAAGGTCCACAGAATACAGAATGCATCCAGATGTGCTTCAGAAACTACTACTAGTCTTCCAGGAAACGATCAAAGCGTAGACAGTTTGAGACATTACTCCCATGGAGATAAGTCCGATTGCTGCTTATTGTGTTCAATGCCGATGCAATTTTTGTGTTTCATCAACACTCTGAAGGTCCACAGTTTACAGAATGCATCCAGATGTGCTTCGGAAACTACTACTAGTCTTCGAGGGAACGATCAAAGCGTAGAGAGTTTAAGACATTACTCCCATGGAGAAAAGTCCCATGGTGCTTATTGTGTTCAATGCCGATGCAATTTCTTTGTTTCATCAACACTCTGAAGGTCCACAGATTACAGAATGCATCCAGATGTGATTTGGAAACTACTACTAATCTTCCAGGGAACGATCAAAGCGTAGACAGTTTAAGACATTACTCCCATGGAGAAAAGTCCGCGTGGTGCTTATTGTTTTCAATGCCGATGCAATATCTGTGTTTCATCAACACTCTGAAGGTCCACAGATTACAGAATGCCTCCAGATGTGCTTCGGAAACTACTGCTAGTCTTCCAGTGAACGATCACAGCGTAGACAGTTTAAGACATTACTCTCATGGAGAAAAGTCCGCATGGTGCTTATAGTGTTCAATGCCGATTAAATTTCTGTGTTTCCTCAACACTCTGAAGGTCCACAGATTACAGAATGCCTCCAGATGTGCTTCGGAAACTACTATTAGTCTTCCAGTGTACGATCAAAGCGTAGACAGTTTAAGACATTACTCCCATGGAGAAAAGTCCGCATGGTGCTTATTGTGTTCAATGCCGACGCAATTTCTGTGTTTCATCAACACTCTGAAGGTCCACAGGTTGCACAATGCGTACAGAAGTGCTTCGGAAACTACTACTAGTCTTCCAGTGTACGATCAAATCGTAGAAAGTTTAAGACATTACTCCCATGGAGAAAAGTCCGCATGGTGCTTATTGTGTTCAATGCCGATGCAATTTCTGTGTTTCATCAACACTCTGAAGGTCCACAGATTACAGAATGCCTCCATATGTGCTTCGAAACTACTACTAGTCTTCCAGTAAACGATCAAAGCATAGACAGATTAAGACATTACTCCCATGGAGAAAAGACCACATGGTGCTTGTTGAGTTCAATGCCGATGCAATTTCTGTGTTTCATCAACACTCTGAAGGTCCACAGATTACGGAATGCACCCAGATGTGCTTCGGAAACTATTACTAGTCTTCCAGTGTACGATCAAAGCGTAGACAGTTTAAGACATTACTACCATGGAGGAAAGCCCGCATGGTGCTTATTGTGTTCAATGCCGAATCGATTTCTGTGTTTCATCACACTCTGAAGGTCCACAGATTTCAGAATGCATCCAGATGTGCTTCGGAAACTACTACTAGTCTTCCAGGGAACGATCAAACCGTAGACAGTTTAAGACATTACTCCCATGGAGAAAAGTCCGCATGGTGCTTATTGTGTTCAATTTCGATGCAATTTCTGTGTTTCATCAACACTCTGAAGGTCCACAGATTACAGCATGCATCCAGATGTGCTTCGGAAACAACTACTAGTCTTATAGGGAACGATCAAAGCGTAGACAGTTTAAGACATTACTCCCATGGAGAAAAGTCCGCATGGTGCTTATTGCGTTCAATGCCGATTCAATTTCTGTGTTTCATCACACTCTGAAGGTCCACAGATTACAGAATGCATCCAGATGTGCTTCGGAAATTACTACTAGTCTTCCAGGGAACGATCAAAGCGTAGACAGTTTAAGACATTACTCTCATGGTGAAAAGTCCGCAAGGTGCTTCTTGTGTTCAATGCCGATGCAATTTTTGTGTTTTATAAACACTCTGAAGTTCCACAGATTACAGAATGCATCCAGATGTGCTTCGGAAACTACTACTAGTCTTCGAGGGAACGATCAAAGCGTAGACAGTTTAAGACATTACTCCCATGGAGAAAAGTCCGCATGGTGCTTATTGTGTTCAATGCCGATGCAATTTTTGTGTTTCATCAACAGTCTGAAGGTCCACAGATTACAGAATGCATGCAGATGTGCTTCTGAAACTACTACTAGTCTTCCAGTGAACGATCAAAGCGTAGACAGTTAAAGACATTACTACCGTGGAGAAAAGTCCGCATGGTGCTTATTGTGTTCAATGCCGATGCAATTTCTATGTTTCATCAACACTCTGAAAGTCCACAGATTACAGAATGCCTCCAGATGTGCTTCGGAAACTACTACTAGTCTTCCAGTAAACGAGCAAAGCATAGACAGTTTAAGACATTACTCCCATGGAGAAAACTCCACATGGTGCTTGTTGTGTTCAATGCCGATGAAATTTCTGTGTTTCATCAACACTCTGAAGGTCCACAGATAACAGAATCCCTCCAGATGTGCTTCGGAAACTACTACTAGTCTTCCAGTGTACGATCAAAGCGTTGACAGTTTAAGACATTACTCCCTTGGAGAAAAGTCTGCATGGTTCTTATTGTGTTCAATGCCGATGCAATTTTTGTGTTTCATCAACACTCTGAAGGTCCACAGATTACAGAATGCATCCAGATATGCTTCGGAAACTACTACTAGTCTTCCAGGGAACGATCAAAGCGTAGACACTTTAAGACATTACTCCAATGGAGAAAAGTCCGCATGGTGCTTATAGTGTTCAATGCCGATTAAATTTCTGTGTTTCGTCAACACTCTGAAGGTCCACAGATTTCAGAATGCCTCAGATGTGCTTCGGAAACTACTACTAGTCTCCCAGTGTACGATCAAAACGTAGACATTTTAAGGCATTGCTCTCATGGAGAAAAGTCCGCATGGTGCTTATTGTGTTCAATGCCGACGCTATTTCTGTGTTTCATCAACACTCTGAAGGTCCACAGATTACACAATGCCTACAGAAGTGCTTCTGAAACTACTACTAGTCTTCCAGTGTACGATCAAATCGTAGACAGTATAAGACATTACTCCCATGGAGAAAAGTCCGCATGGTGCTTATTGTTATCAATGCCGATGCAATTTCTGTGTTTCATCAACACTCAGAAAGTCCAAAGATTACAGAATGCCTCCAGATGTGCTTCGGAAACTACTACTAGTCTTCCAGTAAACGACCAAAGCATAGACCGTTTAAGACATTACTCCCATGGAGAAAAGACCACACGGTGCTTGTTGTGTTCAATGCCGATGCAATTTCTGTGTTTCATCAACACTCTGAAGGACCACAGATTACAAAATGCACCCAGATGTGCTTCGGAAACTACTACTACTCTTCCAGTGTACGATCAAAGCGTAGACAGTTTAAGACATTACTGCCATGGAGAAAAGCCCGCATGGTGCTTATTGTGTTCAATGCCGATGCAATTTTTGTGTTTCATCAACACTCTGAAGGTCCACAGATTACAGAATGCCTCCAGATGTGCTTCGGAAACTACTACTAGTCTTCCAGGGATCGATCAAAGCGTAGACATTTTGAGACATTACTTCCATGGAGAAAAGTCCGCATGGTGATTATTGAGTTCAATGCCGATGCAATTTTTGTGTTTCATCAACACTCAGATGGTCCACAGATTACAGAATGCATCCAGATGTGCTTCGGAAACTACTACTAGTCTTCCAGGGAACGATCATAGCGTAGACAATTTAAGACATTACTCCCATGGAGAAAAGTCCGCATGGTGCTTATTGTGTTCAATGCCGACTCAATTTCTGTGTTTCATCACACTCTGATGGTCCACAGATCACAGAATGCATCCAGATGTGCTTCAGAAACTACTTCTAGTCTTCCAGGGAACGATCAAAGCGTAGACAGTTTAAGACATTACTCCCATGGAGAAAAGTCCGCATGGTGCTTATTGTGTTCAATGCCGATGCAATTTCTATGTTTCATCAACACTCTGAAGGTCCACAGATTACAGAATGCATCCAGATGTGCTTCAGATACTACTACAAGTCTTACAGGGAACGATCAAAGCGTAGACAGTTTAAGACATTACTCCCATGGAGGAAAGTCCGCATGGTGCTTATTGTGTTCAATGCCCAATCAATTTCTATGTTTCATCACACTCTGAAGGTCCACAGATTACAGAATGCATCCAGATGTGCTTCTGAAACTACTACTAGTCTTCCAGTGAACGATCAAAGCGTAGACAGTTTAAGACATTACTCTCATGGAGAGAAGTCCGCATGGTGCTTATTGTGTTCAATGACCATTAAATTTCTGTGTTTCATCAACACTCTGAAGGTCCACAGATAACAGAATGCCTCCAGATGTGCTTCGGAAACTACTACTAGTCTTCCAGTGTACGATCAAAGCGTAGACAGTTTAAGACATTACTCCCATGGAGAAAAGTCTGCATGGTTCTTATTGTGTTCAATGCCGATGCAATTTTTGTGTTTCATCAACACTCTGAAGGTCCGGAGATCACAGAATGCCTCCAGATGTGCTTCGGAAACTACTACTAGTCTTCCTGTGAACGATCAAAGCGTAGACAGTTTAAGACATTACTCCCATGGAGAAAAGTCCGCATGGTGCTTATTGTGTTCAATGCCGATTCAATTCCTGTGTTTCATCAACACTCTGAAGGTCCACAGATTACAGAATGCCTCCAGAAGTGCTTCGGAAACTAGTACTAGTCTTCCAGTGAACGATCAAAGCATGGACACTTTAAGACATTACTCCCATGGGGAAAACTCCCCATGGTGCTTATTGTGTTCAATGCCTATGCAATTATTGTGTTTCATCAACACTCTGAAGGTCCAAAGATTACAGAATGCCTCCAGATGTGCTTTGGAAGCTACTACTAGTCTTACAGTGTACGATCAAATCGTAGACAGTTTAGGACGTTAATGTCATGGAGAAAAGTCCGCATGGTGCTTATTGTGTTAAATGCCGATGCAATTTTTGTGTTTCATCAATACTCTGAATGTCCACAGATTACAGAATGATTCCAGATGTGCTTCGGAAACTACTACTAATCCTCCAGTGTACGATTAAAGCGTAGACAGTTTAAGATATTACTCCCATGGAGAAAAGGCCACATGGTGCATATTGTGTTCAATGCCGATGCAATTTCGGTGTTTCATCAACACTCTGAAGGTCCACAGGATACAGAATGCATCCAGATGTGCTTCGGAAACTACTAATAGTCTTCCAGGGAACGATCAAACCGTAGACAGTTTGAGACATTACTTCCATGGAGTAAAGTCCGCATGGTGATTATTGAGTTCAATGCCGATGCAATTTTTGTGTTTCATCAACACTCAGATGGTCCACAGATTACAGAATGCATCCAGATGTGCTTCGGAAACTACTACTAGTCTTCCAGGGAACGATCATAGCGTAGACAGTTTAAGACATTACTCCCATGGAGAATAGTCCGCATGGTGTTATTGTGTTCAATTCCGATTCAATTTCTGTGTTTCATCACACTCTGATGGTCCACAGATTACAGAATGCATCCAGATGTGCTTCGGAAACTACTTCTAGTCTTAAAGGGAACGATCAAAGCGTAGACAGTTTAAGACATTACTCCCATGGAGAAAAGTCCGCATGGTGCATATTGTGTTCAATGCCGAGGCAATTTCTGTGTGTCATCAACACTCTGAAGGTCCACAGATTACAGAATGCATCCAGATGTGCTTCAGAAACTACTACTAGTCTTCCAGGGAACGATCAAAGCGTAGACAGTATAAGACATACTCCCATGGAGAAAAATCCGCATGGTGCTTGTTGTGTTCAACGCCGATGCAATTTCTGTGTTTCATCAACACTCTGAAGGTCCACAGAATACAGAATGCATCCAGATGTGCTTCAGAAACTACTGCTAGTCTTCCAGGAAACGATCAAAGCGTAGACAGTTTGAGACATTACTCCCATGGAGAAAAGTCCGATTGCTGCTTATTGTGTTCATTGCCGATGCAATTTTTGTGTTTCATCAACACTCTGAAGGTCCACAGTTTACAGAATGCATCCAGGTGTGTTTCGGAAACTACTAGTAGTCTTCCAGGGAACGATCAAAGCGTAGAGAGTTTAAGACATTACTCCCATGGAGAAAAGTCCGCATGGTGCTAATTGTGTTCAATGACGATTCAATTTCTGTGTTTCATCAACACTCTGAAGGTCCACAGGTAACAGAATGCCTCCAGATGTGCTTCGGAAACTACTACTAGTCTTCCAGTGTACGATCAAAGTGTAGGCAATTTAAGACATTACTCCCATGGAGGAAAGTCCCATGGTGCTTATTGTGTTCAATGCCGATGCAATTTCTTTGTTTCATCAACACTCTGAAGGTCCACAGATTACAGAATGCATCCAGATGTGATTTGGAAACTACTACTAATCTTCCAGGGAACGATCAAAGCGTAGACAGTTTAAGACATTACTCCCATGGAGAAAAGTCCGCATGGTGCTTATTGTTTTCAATGCCGATGCAATATCTGTGTTTCATCAACACTCTGAAGGTCCACAGATTACAGAATGCCTCCAGATGTGCTTCGGATACTACTGCTAGTCTTCCAGTGAACGATCACAGCGTAGACAGTTTAAGACATTACTCTCATGGAGAAAAGTCCGCATGGTGCTTATAGTGTTCAATGCCGATAAAATATCTGTGTTTCCTCAACACTCTGAAGGTCCACAGATTACAGAATGCCTCCAGATGTGCTTCGGAAACTACTATTAGTCTTCCAGTGTACGATCAAAGCGTAGACAGTTTAAGACATTACTCCCATGGAGAAAAGTCCGCATGGTGCTTATTGTGTTCAATGCCGACGCAATTTCTGTGTTTCATCAACACTCTGAAGGTCCACAGGTTGCACAATGCGTACAGAAGTGCTTCGGAAACTACTACTAGTCTTCCAGTGTACGATCAAATCGTAGAAAGTTTAAGACATTACTCCCATGGAGAAAAGTCCGCATGGTGCTAATTGTGTTCAATGCCGATGCAATTTCTGTGTTTCATCAACACTCTGAAGGTCCACAGATTACAGAATGCCTCCATATGTGCTTCAAAACTACTATTAGTCTTCCAGTAAACGATCAAAGCATAGACAGATTAAGACATTACTCCCATGGAGAAAAGACCACATGGTGCTTGTTGAGTTCAATGCCGATGCAATTTCTGTGTTTCATCAACACTCTGAAGGTCCACAGATTACAGAATGCACCCAGATGTGCTTCGGAAACTATTACTAGTCTTCCAGTGTACGATCAAAGCGTAGACAGTTTAAGACATTACTACCATGGAGGAAATCCCGCATGGTGCTTATTGTGTTCAATGCCGATGCAATTTTTGTGTTTCATCAACACTCTGAAGGTCCACAGATTACAGAATGCCTCCAGATGTGCTTCGGAAACTACTACTAGTCTTCCAGGGAACGTTCAAAGCGTAGACAGTTTGAGACATTACTTCCATGGAGAAAAGTCCGCATGGTGATTATTGAGTTCAATGCCGATGCAATTTTTGTGTTTCATCAACACTCAGATGGTCCACAGATTACAGAATGCATCCAGATGTGCTTCGGAAACTACTACTAGTCTTCCAGGGAACGATCATAGCGTAGACGGTTTAAGACATTACTCCCATGGAGAATAGTCCGCATGGTGCTTATTGTGTTCAATGCCGATTCAATTTCTGTGTTTCATCACACTCTGATGGTCCACAGATTACAGAATGCATCCAGATGTGCTTCGGAAACTACTTCTAGTCTTAAAGGGAACGATCAAAGCGTAGACAGTTGAAGACATTACTCCCATGGAGAAAAGTCCGCATGGTGCATTTTGTGTTCAATGCCGAGGCAATTTCTGTGTTTCATCAACACTCTGAAGGTCCACAGATTACAGAATGCATCCAGATGTGCTTCAGATACTACTACAAGTCTTACAGGGAACGATCAAAGCGTAGACAGTTTAAGACATTACTCCCATGGAGGAAAGTCCGCATGGTGCTTATTGTGTTCAATGCCCAATCAATTTCTATGTTTCATCACACTCTGAAGGTCCACAGATTACAGAATGCATCCAGATGTGCTTCTGAAACTACTACTAGTCTTCCAGTGAACGATCAAAGCGTAGACAGTTTAAGACATTACTCTCATGGAGAGAAGTCCGCATGGTGCTTATTGTGTTCAATGACCATTAAATTTCTGTGTTTCATCAACACTCTGAAGGTCCACAGATAACAGAATGCCTCCAGATGTGCTTCGGAAACTACTACTAGTCTTCCAGTGTACGATCAAAGCGTAGACAGTTTAAGACATTACTCCCATGGAGAAAAGTCTGCATGGTTCTTATTGTGTTCAATGCCGATGCAATTTTTGTGTTTCATCAACACTCTGAAGGTCCGGAGATCACAGAATGCCTCCAGATGTGCTTCGGAAACTACTACTAGTCTTACAGTGAACGATCAAAGCGTAGACAGTTTAAGACATTACTCCCATGGAGAAAAGTCCGCATGGTGCTTATTGTGTTCAATGCCGATTCAATTCCTGTGTTTCATCAACACTCTGAAGGTCCACAGATTACAGAATGCCTCCAGAAGTGCTTCGGAAACTAGTACTAGTCTTCCAGTGAACGATCAAAGCATGGACACTTTAAGACATTACTCCCATGGGGAAAACTCCCCATGGTGCTTATTGTGTTCAATGCCTATGCAATTATTGTGTTTCATCAACACTCTGAAGGTCCAAAGATTACAGAATGCCTCCAGATGTGCTTTGGAAGCTACTACTAGTCTTACAGTGTACGATCAAATCGTAGACAGTTTAGGACGTTAATGTCATGGAGAAAAGTCCGCATGGTGCTTATTGTGTTAAATGCCGATGCAATTTTTGTGTTTCATCAATACTCTGAATGTCCACAGATTACAGAATGATTCCAGATGTGCTTCGGAAACTACTACTAATCCTCCAGTGTACGATTAAAGCGTAGACAGTTTAAGATATTACTCCCATGGAGAAAAGGCCACATGGTGCATATTGTGTTCAATGCCGATGCAATTTCGGTGTTTCATCAACACTCTGAAGGTCCACAGGATACAGAATGCATCCAGATGTGCTTCGGAAACTACTAATAGTCTTCCAGGGAACGATCAAACCGTAGACAGTTTGAGACATTACTTCCATGGAGTAAAGTCCGCATGGTGATTATTGAGTTCAATGCCGATGCAATTTTTGTGTTTCATCAACACTCAGATGGTCCACAGATTACAGAATGCATCCAGATGTGCTTCGGAAACTACTACTAGTCTTCCAGGGAACGATCATAGCGTAGACAGTTTAAGACATTACTCCCATGGAGAATAGTCCGCATGGTGTTATTGTGTTCAATTCCGATTCAATTTCTGTGTTTCATCACACTCTGATGGTCCACAGATTACAGAATGCATCCAGATGTGCTTCGGAAACTACTTCTAGTCTTAAAGGGAACGATCAAAGCGTAGACAGTTTAAGACATTACTCCCATGGAGAAAAGTCCGCATGGTGCATATTGTGTTCAATGCCGAGGCAATTTCTGTGTGTCATCAACACTCTGAAGGTCCACAGATTACAGAATGCATCCAGATGTGCTTCAGAAACTACTACTAGTCTTCCAGGGAACGATCAAAGCGTAGACAGTATAAGACATACTCCCATGGAGAAAAATCCGCATGGTGCTTGTTGTGTTCAACGCCGATGCAATTTCTGTGTTTCATCAACACTCTGAAGGTCCACAGAATACAGAATGCATCCAGATGTGCTTCAGAAACTACTGCTAGTCTTCCAGGAAACGATCAAAGCGTAGACAGTTTGAGACATTACTCCCATGGAGAAAAGTCCGATTGCTGCTTATTGTGTTCATTGCCGATGCAATTTTTGTGTTTCATCAACACTCTGAAGGTCCACAGTTTACAGAATGCATCCAGGTGTGTTTCGGAAACTACTAGTAGTCTTCCAGGGAACGATCAAAGCGTAGAGAGTTTAAGACATTACTCCCATGGAGAAAAGTCCGCATGGTGCTAATTGTGTTCAATGACGATTCAATTTCTGTGTTTCATCAACACTCTGAAGGTCCACAGGTAACAGAATGCCTCCAGATGTGCTTCGGAAACTACTACTAGTCTTCCAGTGTACGATCAAAGTGTAGGCAATTTAAGACATTACTCCCATGGAGGAAAGTCCCATGGTGCTTATTGTGTTCAATGCCGATGCAATTTCTTTGTTTCATCAACACTCTGAAGGTCCACAGATTACAGAATGCATCCAGATGTGATTTGGAAACTACTACTAATCTTCCAGGGAACGATCAAAGCGTAGACAGTTTAAGACATTACTCCCATGGAGAAAAGTCCGCATGGTGCTTATTGTTTTCAATGCCGATGCAATATCTGTGTTTCATCAACACTCTGAAGGTCCACAGATTACAGAATGCCTCCAGATGTGCTTCGGATACTACTGCTAGTCTTCCAGTGAACGATCACAGCGTAGACAGTTTAAGACATTACTCTCATGGAGAAAAGTCCGCATGGTGCTTATAGTGTTCAATGCCGATAAAATATCTGTGTTTCCTCAACACTCTGAAGGTCCACAGATTACAGAATGCCTCCAGATGTGCTTCGGAAACTACTATTAGTCTTCCAGTGTACGATCAAAGCGTAGACAGTTTAAGACATTACTCCCATGGAGAAAAGTCCGCATGGTGCTTATTGTGTTCAATGCCGACGCAATTTCTGTGTTTCATCAACACTCTGAAGGTCCACAGGTTGCACAATGCGTACAGAAGTGCTTCGGAAACTACTACTAGTCTTCCAGTGTACGATCAAATCGTAGAAAGTTTAAGACATTACTCCCATGGAGAAAAGTCCGCATGGTGCTAATTGTGTTCAATGCCGATGCAATTTCTGTGTTTCATCAACACTCTGAAGGTCCACAGATTACAGAATGCCTCCATATGTGCTTCAAAACTACTATTAGTCTTCCAGTAAACGATCAAAGCATAGACAGATTAAGACATTACTCCCATGGAGAAAAGACCACATGGTGCTTGTTGAGTTCAATGCCGATGCAATTTCTGTGTTTCATCAACACTCTGAAGGTCCACAGATTACAGAATGCACCCAGATGTGCTTCGGAAACTATTACTAGTCTTCCAGTGTACGATCAAAGCGTAGACAGTTTAAGACATTACTACCATGGAGGAAATCCCGCATGGTGCTTATTGTGTTCAATGCCGATGCAATTTTTGTGTTTCATCAACACTCTGAAGGTCCACAGATTACAGAATGCCTCCAGATGTGCTTCGGAAACTACTACTAGTCTTCCAGGGAACGTTCAAAGCGTAGACAGTTTGAGACATTACTTCCATGGAGAAAAGTCCGCATGGTGATTATTGAGTTCAATGCCGATGCAATTTTTGTGTTTCATCAACACTCAGATGGTCCACAGATTACAGAATGCATCCAGATGTGCTTCGGAAACTACTACTAGTCTTCCAGGGAACGATCATAGCGTAGACGGTTTAAGACATTACTCCCATGGAGAATAGTCCGCATGGTGCTTATTGTGTTCAATGCCGATTCAATTTCTGTGTTTCATCACACTCTGATGGTCCACAGATTACAGAATGCATCCAGATGTGCTTCGGAAACTACTTCTAGTCTTAAAGGGAACGATCAAAGCGTAGACAGTTGAAGACATTACTCCCATGGAGAAAAGTCCGCATGGTGCATTTTGTGTTCAATGCCGAGGCAATTTCTGTGTTTCATCAACACTCTGAAGGTCCACAGATTACAGAATGCATCCAGATGTGCTTCAGAAACTACTACTAGTCTTCCACGGAACGATCAAAGCGTAGACAGTTTAAGACATTACTCCCATGGAGAAAAGTCCGCATGGTGCTTATTGTGTTCAATGCCGATTCAATTTCTCTGTTTCATCACACTCTGAAGGTCCACACATTACAGAATGCATCCAGATGTGCTTCTGAAACTACTACTAGTCTTCCAGTGAACGATCAAAGCGTAGATAGTTTAAGACATTACTACCATGGAGAAAAGTCCGCATGGTGCTTATTGTGTTCAATGCCGATGCAATTTCTATGTTTCATCAACACTCTGAAGGTCCACAGATTACAGAATGCCTCCAGATGTGCTTCGGAAACAACTACTAGTCTTCCAGCGTACGATCAAAGCGTAGACAGTATAAGACATACTCCCATGGAGAAAAATCCGCATGGTGCTTGTTGTGTTCAACGCCGATGCAATTTCTGTGTTTCATCAACACTCTGAAGGTCCACAGAATACAGAATGCATCCAGATGTACTTCAGAAACTACTACTAGTCTTCCAGGAAACGATCAAAGCGTAGACAGTTTGAGACATTACTCCCATGGAGAAAAGTCCGATTGCTGCTTATTGTGTTCAATGCCGATGCAATTTCTGTGTTTCATCAACACTCTGAAGGTCCACAGGTAACAGAATGCCTCCAGATGTGCTTCGGAAACTACTACTAGTCTTCCAGTGTACGATCAAAGTGTAGGCAATTCAAGACATTACTCCCATGGAGGAAAGTCCCATGGAGCTTATTGTGTTCAATGCCGATGCAATTTCTTTGTTTAATCAACACTCTGAAGGTCCATAGATTACAGAATGCATCCAGATGTGATTTGGAAACTACTACTAATCTTCCAGGGAACGATCAAAGCGTAGACAGTTTAAGACATTACTCCCATGGAGAAAAGTCCGCATGGTGCTTATTGTTTTCAATGCCGATGCAATATCTGTGTTTCATCAACACTCTGAAGGTCCACAGGTTACAGAATGCCTCCAGATGTGCTTCGGATACTACTGCTAGTCTTCCAGTGAACGATCACAGCGTAGACAGTTTAAGACATTACTCTCATGGAGAAAAGTCCGCATGGTGCTTATAGTGTTCAATGCCGATTAAATTTCAGTGTTTCCTCAACACTCTGAAGGTCCACAGATTACAGAATGCCTCCAGATGTGCTTCGGAAACTACTATTAGTCTTCCAGTGTACGATCAAAGCGTAGACAGTTTAAGACATTACTCCCATGGAGAAAAGTCCGCATGGTGCTTATTGTGTTCAATGCCGACGTAATTTCTGTGTTTCATCAACACTCTGAAGGTCCACAGGTTGCACAATGCGTACAGAAGTGCTTCGGAAACTACTACTAGTCTTCCAGTGTACGATCAATTCGTAGAAAGTTTAAGACATTACTCCCATGGAGAAAAGTCCGCATGGTGCTTATTGTGTTCAATGCCGATGCAATTTCTGTGTTTCATCAACACTCTGAAGGTCCACAGATTACAGAATGCCTCCATATGTGTTTCGAAACTACTACTAGTCTTCCAGTAAACGATCAAAGCATAGACAGATTAAGACATTACTCCCATGGAGAAAAGACCACATGGTGCTTGTTGAGTTCAATGCCGATGCAATTTCTGTGTTTCATCAACACTCTGAAGGTCCACAGATTACAGAATGCACCCAGATGTGCTTCGGAAACTATTACTAGTCTTCCAGTGTACCATCAAAGCGTAGACAGTTTAAGACATTACAACCATGGAGGAAAGCCCGCATGGTGCTTATTGTGTTCAATGCCGATGTAATTTTTGTGTTTCATCAACACTCTGAAGGTCCACAGATTACAGAATGCCTCCAGATGTGCTTCGGAAACTACTACTAGTCTTCCAGGGAACGTTCAAAGCGTAGACAGTTTGAGACATTACTTCCATGGAGATAAGTCCGCATGGTGATTATTGAGTTCAATGCCGATGCAATATTTGTGTTTCATCAACACTCAGATGGTCCACAGATTACAGAATGCATCCAGATGTGCTTCGGAAACTACTACTAGTCTTCCAGGGAACGATCATAGCGTAGACAGTTTAAGACATTACTCCCATGGAGAATAGTCCGCATGGAGCTTATTGTGTTCAATGCCGATTCAATTTCTGTGTTTCATCACACTCTGATGGTCCACAGATTACAGAATGCATCCAGATGTGCTTCGGAAACTACTTCTAGTCTTAAAGGGAACGATCAAAGCGTAGAGAGTTTAAGACATTACTCCCATGGAGAAAAGTCCGCATGGTGCATATTGTGTTCAATGCCGAGGCAATTTCTGTGTTTCATCAACACACTGAAGGTCCACAGATTACAGAATGCATCCAGATGTGCTCCAGAAACTATTACTAGTCTTCCAGGGAACGATCAAAGCGTAGACAGTTTAAGACATTACTCCCATGGAGAAAAGTCCGCATGGTGCTTATTGTGTTCAATGCCGATTCAATATCTCTGTCTCATCACACTCTGAAGGTCCACACATTACAGAATGCATCCAGATGTGCTTCTGAAACTACTACTAGTTTTCCAGTGAACGATCAAAGCGTAGATAGTTTAAGACATTACTACCATGGAGAAAAGTCCGCATGGTGCTTATTGTGTTCAATGCCGATGCAATTTCTATGTTTCATCAACACTCTGAAGGTCCACAGAATACAGAATGCCTCCAGATGTGCTTCGGAAACAACTACTAGTCTTCCAGCGTACGATCAAAGCGTAGACAGTATAAGACATACTCCCATGGAGAAAAATCCGCATGGTGCTTGTTGTGTTCAACGCCGATGCAATTTCTGTGTTTCATCAACACTCTGAAGGTCCACAGAATACAGAATGCATCCAGATGTGCTTCAGAAACTACTACTAGTCTTCCAGGAAACGATCAAAGCGTAGACAGTTTGAGACATTACTCCCATGGAGAAAAGTCCGATTGCTGCTTATTGTGTTCAATGCCGATGCAATTTTTGTGTTTCATCAACACTCTGAAGGTCCACAGTTTACAGAATGCATCCAGATGTGCTTCGGAAACTACTACTAGTCTTCGAGGGAACGATCAAAGCGTAGAGAGTTTAAGACATTACTCCCATGGAGAAAAGTCCGCATGGTGCTAATTGTGTTCAATGACGATTCAATTTCTGTGTTTCATCAACACTCTGAAGGTCCACAGGTAACAGAATGCCTCCAGATGTGCTTCGGAAACTACTACTAGTCTTCCAGTGTACGATCAAAGTGTAGGCAATTTAAGACATTACTCCCATGGAGGAAAGTCCCATGGTGCTTATTGTGTTCAATGCCAAAGCAATTTCTTTGTTTCATCAACACTCTGAAGGTCCACAGATTACAGAATGCATCCAGATGTGATTTGGAAACTACTACTAATCTTCCAGGGAACGATCAAAGCGTAGACAGTTTAAGACATTACTCCCATGGAGAAAAGTCCGCATGGTGCTTATTGTTTTCAATGCCGATGCAATATCTGTGTTTAATCAAAACTCTGAAGGTCCACAGATTACAGAATGCCTCCAGATGTGCTTCGGATACTACTGCTAGTCTTCCAGTGAACGATCACAGCGTAGACAGTTTAAGACATTACTCTCATGGAGAAAAGTCCGCATGGTGCTTATAGTGTTCAATGCCGATTAAATTTCTGTGTTTCCTCAACACTCTGAAGGTCCACAGATTACAGAATGCCTCCAGATGTGCTTCGGAAACTACTATTAGTCTTCCAGTGTACGATCAAAGCGTAGACAGTTTAAGACATTACTCCCATGGAGATAAGTCCGCATGGTGCTTATTGTGTTCAATGCCGACGCAATTTCTGTGTTTCATCAACACTCTGAAGGTCCACAGGTTGCACAATGCGTACAGAAGTGCTTCGGAAACTACTACTAGTCTTCCAGTGTACGATCAAATCGTAGAAAGTTTAAGACATTACTCCCATGGAGAAAAGTCCGCATGGTGCTTATTGTGTTCAATGCCGATGCAATTTCTGTGTTTCATCAACACTCTGAAGGTCCACAGATTACAGAATGCCTCCATATGTGCTTCGAAACTACTACTAGTCTTCCAGTAAACGATCAAAGCATAGACAGATTAAGACATTACTCCCATGGAGAAAAGACCACATGGTGCTTGTTGAGTTCAATGCCGATGCAATTTCTCTGTTTCATCAACACTCTGAAGGTCCAAAGATTACAGCATGCATCCACATGTGCTTCGGAAACAACTACTAGTCTTATAGGGAACGATCAAAGCGTAGACAGTTTAATACATTACTCCCATGGAGAAATGTCCGCATGGTGCTTATTGCGTTCAACGCCGATTCAATTTCTGTGTTTCATCACACTCTGAAGGTCCACAGATTACAGAATGCATCCAGATGTGCTTCGGAAATTACTACTAGTCTTCCAGGGAACGATCAAAGCGTAGACACTTTAAGACATTACTCTCATGGAGAAAAGTCCGCAAGGTGCTTCTTGTGTTCAATGCCGATGCAATTTTTGTGTTTTATAAACACTCTGAAGTTCCACAGATTACAGAATGCATCCAGATGTGCTTCGGAAACTACTACTAGTCTTCGAGGGAACGATCAAAGCGTAGACAGTTTAAGACATTACTCCCATGGAGAAAAGTCCGCATGGTGCTTATTGTGTTCAATGCCGATGCAATTTTTGTGTTTCATCAACAGTCTGAAGGTCCACAGATTACAGATTGCATCCAGATGTGCTTCTGAAACTACTACTAGTCTTCCAGTGAACGATCAAAGCGTAGACAGTTAAAGACATTACTCCCTTGGAGAAAAGTCTGCATGGTTCTTATTGTGTTCAATGCAGATGCAATTTTTGTGTTTCATCAACACTCTGAAGGTCCACAGATTACAGAATGCATCCAGATATGCTTCGGAAACTACTACTAGTCTTCCAGGGAACGATCAAATCGTAGACACTTTAAGACATTACTCCCATGGAGAAAAGTCCGCATGGTGCTTATAGTGTTCAATGCCGATTAAATTTCTGTCTTTCATCAACACTCTGAAGGTCCACAGATTACAGAATGCCTCAGATGTGCTTCGGAAACTACTACTAGTCTCTCAGTGTACGATCAAAACGTAGACATTTTAAGACATTACTCTCATGGAGAAAAGTCCGCATGGTGCTTATTGTGTTCAATGCCGACGCAATTTCTGTGTTTCATCAACACTCTGAAGGTCCACAGATTACAGAATGCCTCCAGATGGGCTTCGGAAACTACTACTAGTCTTCCAGTAAACGACCAAAGCATAGACCATTTAAGACATTACTCCCATGGAGAAAAGACCACACGGTGCTTGTTGTGTTCAATGCCGATGCAATTTCTGTGATTCATCAACACTCTGAAGGACCACAGATTACAAAATGCACCCAGATGTGCTTCGGAAACTACTACTACTCTTCCAGTGTACGACCAAAGCGTAGACAGTTTAAGACATTACTGCCATGGAGAAAAGCCCGCATGTAGCTTATTGTGTGCAATGCCGATGCAATTTTTGTGTTTCATCAACACTCTGAAGGTCCACAGATTACAGAATGCCTCCAGATGTGCTTCGGAAACTACTACTAGTCTTCCAGGGAACGATCAAAGCGTAGACAGTTTGAGACATTACTTCCATGGAGAAAAGTCCGCATGGTGATTATTGAGTTCAATGCCGATGCAATTTTTGTGTTTCATCAACACTCAGATGGTCCACAGATTACAGAATGCATCCAGATGTACTTCGGAAACTACTACTAGTCTTCCAGGGAACGATCATAACGTAGACAGTTTAAGACATTACTCCCATGGAGAAAAGTCCGCATGGTGCTTATTGTGTTCAATGCCGATTCAATTTTTGTGTTTCATCACACTCTGATGGTCCACAGATTACAGAATGCATCCAGATGTGCTTCGGAAACTACTTCTAGACTTCCAGGGAACGATCAAAGCGTAGACAGTTTAAGACATTACTCCCATGGAGAAAAGTCCGCATGGTGCTTATTGTGTTCAATGCCGATGCAATTTCTATGTTTCATCAACACTCTGAAGGTCCACAGATTACAGAATGCATCCAGATGTGCTTCAGAAACTACTACTAGTCTTACAGGGAACGATCAAAGCGTAGACAGTTTAAGACATTACTCTCATGGAGAAAAGTCCGCATGGTGCTTATTGTGTTCAATGCCGAATCAATTTCTCTGTTTCATCACACTCTGAAGGTCCACAGATTACAGAATGCATCCAGATGTGCTTCTGAAACTACTAATAGTCTTCCAGTGAACGATCAAAGCGTAGACAGTTTAAGACATTGCTACCATGGAGAAAAGTCCGCATGGTGCTTATTGTGTTCAATGCCGATGCAATTTCTATGTTTCATCAACACTCTGAAGGTCCACAGATAACAGAATGCCTCCAGATGTGCTTCGGAAACTACTACTAGTCTTCCAGTGTACGATCAAAGCGTAGACAGTTTAAGACATTACACCCATGGAGAAAAGTCTGCATGGTTCTTATTGTGTTCAATGCCGATGCAATTTTTGTGTTTCATCAACACTCTGAAGGTCCAGAGATGACAGAATGCTTCCAGATGTGCTTCGGAAAATACTACTAGTCTTCCTGTGAACGATCAAAGCGTAGACAGTTTAAGACATTACTCCCATGGAGAAAAGTCCGCATGGTGCTTATTGTGTTCAATGCCGATTCAATTCCTGTGTTTCATCAACACTCTGAAGGTCCACAGATTACAGAATGCCTCCAGAAGTGCTTCGGAAACTAGTACTAGTCTTCCAGTGAACGATCAATGCGTGGACACTTTAAGACATTACTCCCATGGGGAAAAGTCCCCATGGTGCTTATTGTGTTCAATGCCGATGCAATTATTGTGTTTCATCAACACTCTGGAGGTCCACAGATTACAGAATGAGTCCAGATGTGCTTTGGAAACTACTACTAGTCTTACAGCGTACGATCAAATCGTAGACAGTTTAGGACATTACTGTCATGGAGAAAAGTCCGCATGGTGCTTATTGTGTTCAATGCCGATGCAATTTTTGTGTTTCATCAATACTCTGAATGTCCACAGATTACAGAATGCTTCCAGATGTGCTTTGGAAACTACTACTGGTCCTCCAGTGTACGATTAAAGCGTAGACAGTTTAAGATATTACTCCCATGGAGAAAAGGCCACATGGTGCATATTGTGTTCAATGCCGATTCAATTATTGTGTTTCATTAACACTCTGAAGGTCCACAGATTACAGAATGAGTCCAGATGTGCTTTGGAAACTACTACTAGTCTTACAGTGTACGATCAAATCGTAGACAGTTTAAGACATTACTCCCATGGAGAAAAGTCCGCATGGTTCTTATTGTGTTCAATGCGGATGCAATTTCGGTGTTTCATCAACACTCTGAAGGTCCACAGAATACAGAATGTATCCAGATGTGCTTCGGAAACTACTACTAGTCTTCCAGGGAACGATCAAAGCGTAGACAGTTTGAGACTTTAGTTGCATGGAGAAAAGTCCGCACGGTGCTTATTGTGTTCAATGCAGATGCAATTTTTGTGTTTCATCAACACTCTGAAGGTCCACAGATTACAGAATGCATCCAGATATGCTTCGGAAACTACTACTAGTCTTCCAGGGAACGATCAAAGCGTAGACACTTTAAGACATTACTCCCATGGAGAAAAGTCCGCATGGTGCTTATAGTGTTCAATGCCGATTAAATTTCTGTGTTCCATCAACACTCTGAAGGTCCACAGATTACAGAATGCCTCAGATGTGCTTCGGAAACTACTACTAGTCTCCCAGTGTACGATCAAAACGTAGACATTTTAAGACATTACTCCCATGGAGAAAAGTCCGCATGGTGCATATTGTGTTCAATGCCGACGCAATTTCTGTGTTTCATCAACACTCTGAAGGTCCACAGATTACACAATGCCTACAGAAGTGCTTCTGAAACTACTACTAGTCTTCCAGTGTACGATCAAATCGTAGACAGTTTAAGACATTACTCCCATGGAGAAAAGTCCGCATTTTGCTTACTGTTTTCAATGCCGATGCAATTTCTGTTTTTCATCAACACTCTGAAGGTCCACAGATTACAGAATGCCTCCAGATGTGCTTCGGAAACTACTACTAGTCTTCCAGTAAACGATCAAAGCATAGACCGATTAAGACATTACTCCCATGGAGAAAAGACCACATGGTGCTTGTTGTGTTCAATGCCGATGCAATTTCTGTGTTTCATCAACACTCTGAGGGACCACAGATTACAAAATGCACCCAGATGTGCTTCGGAAACTACTACTACTCTTCCAGTGTACGATCAAATCGTAGACAGTTTAAGACATTACTGCCATGGAGAAAAGCCCGCATGGTGTTTATTGTGTTCAATGCCGATGCAATTTTTGTGTTTCATCAACACTCTGAAGGTCCACAGATTACAGAATGCCTCCAGATGTGCTTCGGAAACTACTACTAGTCTTCCAGGGAACGTTCAAAGCGAAGACCTTTTGAGACATTACTTCCATGGAGAAAAGTCCGCATGGTGATTATTGAGTTCAATGCCGATGCAATTTTTGTGTTTCATCAACACTCAGATGGTCCACAGATTACAGAATGCATCCAGATGTGCTTCGAAAACTACTACTAGTCTTCCAGGGAACGATCATAGCGTAGGCAGTTTAAGACATTACTCTCATGGAGAAAGGTCCGCATGGTGCTTATTGTGTTCAATGCCGATTCAATTTCTGTGTTTCATCACACTCTGATGGTCCTCAGATTACAGAATGCATCCAGATGTGCTTCGGAAACTACTTCTAGTCTTCCAGGGAACGATCAAAGCGTAGACAGTTTAAGACATTACTCCCATGGAGAAAAGTCCGCATGGTGCTTATTGTGTTTAATGCCGATGCAATTTCTGTGTTTCGTCAACACTCTGAAGGTCCACACATTACAGAATGCATCCAGATGTGCTTCAGAAAGTACTACTAGTCTTCCATTGAACGATCAAAGCGTAGACAGTTTAAGACATTACTCCCATGGAGAAAAGTCCGCATGGTGCTTATTGTGTTCAATGCCGATTCAATTTCTCTGTTTCATCACACTCTGAAGGTCCACAGATTACAGAATGCATCCAGATGTGCTTCGGAAATTACTACTAGTCTTCCAGTAAACGATCAAAGCGTAGACAGTTTAAGACATTACTCCCATGGAGAAAAGTCCGCATGGTGCTTATTGTGTTCAATGCCGATGCAATTTCTGTGTTTCATCAACACTCTGATGGTCCACAGATTACAGAATGCATCCAGATGTGCTTCGGAAACTACTACTAGTCTTCGAGGGAACGATCAAAGCGTAGACAGTTTAAGACATTACTCCCATGGAGAAAAGTTCGCATGGTGCTTATTGTGTTCAATGCCGCTGCAATTTTTGTGTTTCATCAACACTCTGAAGGTCCACAGATTACAGAATGCATCTAGATGTGCTTCTGAAACTACTACTAGTCTTCCAGTGAACGATCAAAGCGTAGACAGTTAAAGACATTACTACCATGGAGAAAAGTCCGTATGGTGCTTATTGTGTTCAATGCCGATGCAATTTCTATGTTTCATCAACACCCTGAAGGTCCACAGATTACAGAATGTCTCCAGATGTGCTTCGGAAACTACTACTAGTCTTCCAGTAAACGATCAAAACATAGACAGTTTAAGACGTTACTCCCATGGAGAAAACTCCACATGGTGCTTGTTGTGTTCAATGCCGATGCAATTTCTGTGTTTCATCAACACTCTGAAGGTCCACAGGTAACAGAATGCCTCCAGAAGTGCTTCGGAATCTACTACTTGTCTTCCAGTGTACGATCAAAGCGTAGACAGTTTAAGACATTACTCCCATGGAGAAAAGTCCGCATGGTTTTTATTGTGTTCAATGCCGATGCAATTTTTGTGTTTCATCAACACTCTGAAGGTCCAGAGATCACAGAAGGCCTCCAGATGTTCTTCGGAAACTACTACTAGTCTTCCTGTGAACGATCAAAGCGTAGACAGTTTATGACATTACTCCCATGGAGAAAAGTCCGCATGGTGCTTATTGTGTTGAATGCCGATTCAATTCCTGTGTTTCATCAACACTCTGAAGGTCCACAGATTACAGAATGCCTCCAGAAGTGCTTCGGAAACTACTACTAGTCTTCCAGTGAACGATCAAAGCGTAGACACTTTAAGACATTACTCCCATGGGGAAAAGTCCGCATGGTGCTTATTGTGTTCAATGCCGATGCAATTTTTGTGATTCATCAACACTCTGAAGGTCCACAGGTAACAGAATGCCTCCAGAAGTGCTTCGGAATCTACTACTAGTCTTCCAGTGTACGATTAAAGCGTAGACAGTTTAAGATATTACTCCTATGGAGAAAAGGTCACATGGTGCATATTGTGTACAATGCCGATGCAATTTCGGTGTTTCATCAACACTCTGAAGGTCCACAGAATACAGAATGCATCCAGATGTGCTTCGGAAACTACTTCTAGTCTTCCAGGGAACGATCAAAGCGTAGACAGTTTGAGACATTACTTCCATGGAGAAAAGTCCGCATGGTGCTTATTGTGTTCAATGCCGATGCAATTTTTGTGTTCCATCAACACTCTGAAGGTCCACAGATTACAGAATGCATCCAGATATGCTTCGGAAACTACGACTAGTCTTCCAGTGTACGATCAAAGCGTAGACAGTTTAAGACATTACTCCCATGGATAAAAGTCCGCATGGTGCTTATTGTGTTCAATGCCAACGCAATTTCTGTGTTTCATCAACACTCTGAAGTTCCACAGATTACACAATGCCTACAGATGTGCTTCGGAAACTACTACTAGTCTTCCAGTGTACGATCAAAGCTTAGACAGTTTAAGACATTACTCCCATGGAGAAAAGTCCGCATGGTGCTTATTGTGTTCAATGCCGATGCAATTTCTGTGTTTCATCAACACTCTGAAGGTCCACAGATTACAGAATGTCTCCAGATGTGCTTCGGAAACTACTACTAGTCTTCCAGGGAACGATCAAAGCGTAGACGGTTTGAGACATTACTCCCATGGAGAAAAGTCCGGATGGTGCTTATTGAGTTCAATGAAGATGCAATTTTTGTGTTTCATCAACTCTCTGAACGTCCACAGATTACAGAATGCATCCAGATGTGCTTCGGAAACTACTACTAGTCTTCCAGGGAACGATCAAAGCGTAGACAGTTAAAGATATTACTATCATGGAGAAAAGTCCGCATGGTGCCTATTGTGTTCAATGCCGATTCTATTTCTGTGTTTCATCATCACTCTGAAGGTCCACAGATTACAGAATGCATCCAGATGTGCTTCGGAAACTACTACTAGTCTTCCAGTGTACGATCAAAGCGTAGACAGTTTAAGACATTACTCCCATGGAGAAAAGTCCGCATGGTTTTTATTGTGTTCAATGCCGATGCAATTTCTGTGTTTCATTAACACTCTGAAGGTCCAGAGCTTACAGAATGCCTCCAGATGTGCTTCTGAAACTACTACTAGTTTTACAGTGTACGATCAAAGCGTAGACAGTTTAAGACATTACTCCCATGGAGAAAAGTCCTCATGGTGCTTATTGTGTTCAATGCCGTTGCAATTTCGGTGTTTCATCAACACTCTGAAGGTCCACAGAATACAGAATACATCCAGATGTGCTTCGGAAACTACTACTAGTCTTCCAGGGAACGATCAAAGCGTAGACAATTTGAGACATTACTTCCATGGAGAAAAGTCCGCATGGTGCTTATTGTGTTAAATGCCGATGCAATTTTTCTGTTTCATCAACACTCTGATGGTCCACAGATTACAGAATGCATCCAGATATGCTTCGGAAACTACTACTAGTCTTCCATTGAACGATCAAAGCGTAGACAGTTTAAGACATTACTCTCATTAAGAAAAGTCCGGATTGTGCTTATAGTGTTCAATGCCGATTAAATTTCTGTGTCTTATCAACACTCTAAAGGTCCACAGATTACAGAATGCATCCAGATGTGCTTCGGAAACTACTACTAGTCTTCCAGTAAACGATCAAAGCATAGACAGTTTAAGACATTACTCCAATGGAGAAAAGACAACATGGTGCTTGTTGTGTTCAATGCCGATGCAATTTCTGTGTTTCATCAACACTCTGAAGGTCCACAGATTACAGAATGCACCCACATGTGCTTCGGAAACTACTACTAGTCTTCCAGTGTACGATCAAAGCGTAGACAGTTTAAGACATTACTACCATGGAGAAAAGCCCGCATGGTGCTTATTGTGTTCAACGCCGATGCAATTTTTGTGTCTCATCAACACTCTGAAGGTCCACAGATTCCAGAATGCCTCCAGATGTGCTTCGGAAAGTACTACCAGTCTTCCAGGGAACGATCAAAGCGTAGACAGTTTGAGACATTACTTCCATGGAGAAAAGTCCGCATGGTGCTTATTGAGTTCAATGCCGATGCAATTTTTGTGTTTTATCAACACTCTGATGGTCCACAGATTACAGAATGCATCCAGATGTGCTTCGGAAACTACTATTAGTCTTCCAGGGAACGATCATAGCGTAGACAGTTTAAGACATTACTCCCATGGAGAAAAGTCCGCATGGTGCTTATTGTGTTCAATGCCGATTCAATTTTTGTTTTTCATCACACTCTGAAGGTCCACAGATTACAGAATGCATCCAGATGTGCTTCGGAAACTACTACTAGTCTTCCAGGGAACGATCAAAGCGTAGACAGTTTAAGACATTACTCCCATGGAGAAAAGTCCGCATGGTGCTTATTGTGTTCAATGCCAATGCAATTTCTGTGTTTCATCAACACTCTGAAGGTCCACAGATTACAGAATGCATCCAGATGTGCTTCTGAAACTACTACTAGTCTTCCAGTGAACGATCAAAGCGTAGACAGTTTAAGACATTACTACCATGGAGAAAAGTCCGCATGGTGCTTATTGTGTTCAATGCCAATGCAATTTCTAAGTTTGATCAACACTCTGAAGGTCCACAGATTACAGAATGCCTCCAGATGTGCTTCGGAAACTACTACTAGTCTTCCAGTAAACGATCAAAGCATACACAGTTTAAGACATTACTACCATGGAGAAAACTCCGCATGGTGCTTATTGTGTTCAATGCCGATGCAATTTTTGTGTTTCATCAATACTCTGAATGTCCACAGATTACAGAATGCTTCCAGATGTTCTTCGGAAACTACTACTGGTCCTCCAGTGTACGATTAAATCGTAGACAGTTTAAGACATTACTCCCATGGAGCAAAGGCCACATGGTGCTTATTGTGTTCAATGCCGATGCAGTTTTTGTGTTTCATCAACACTGTGAAGGTCCACAGATTACAGAATGTCTCCTGATGTGCTTCGGAAACTACTACTAGTCTTCCAGGGAACGATCAAAGCGTAGACAGTTTGAGACATTACTCCCATTTAGAAAAACCGCATGGTGATTATTGAGTTCAATGCCGATTTAATTCTTGTGTTTCATCAACACTCTGAAGGCCCACAGATTACAGAATGCATCCAGATGTGCTTCGGAAACTACTACTAGTCTTCCAGGGAACGATCAAAGCGTAGACAGTTTAAGACATTCTACCATGGAGAAAAATCCGCATGTTGCTTATTGTGTTCAATGCCGATTCAATTTCTGTGTTTCATCACACTCTGAAGGTCCACAGATTACAGAATGCATCCAGATGTGCTTCGGAAACTACTACTAGTCTTCCAGTGTACGATCAAAGCGTAGACAGTTTAAGACATTACTCCCATGGAGAAAAGTCCGCATGGTTCTTATTGTGTTCAATGCCGATGCCATTTCTGGGTTTCATCAACACTCTGAAGGTCCAGAGATTACAGAATGCCTCCAGATGTGCTTCGGAAACTACTACTAGTCTTACAGTGTACGATCAAATCGTAGACAGTTTAAGACATTACTCACGTGGAGAAAAGTCCACATGGTGCTTATTGTGTTCAATGCCGTTGCAATTTCGGTGTTTCATCAACACTCTGAAGGTCCACAGAATACAGAATGCATCCAGATGTGCTTCGGAAACTACTACTAGTCTTCCAGGGAACGATCAAAGCGTAGACAGTTTGAGACATTACTTCCATGGAGAAAAGTCCGAATGGTGCTTATTGTGTTCCATGCCGATGCAATTTTTCTGTTTCATCAACACTCTGAAGGTCCACAGATTACAGAATGTATCCAGATATGCGTCGGAAACTACTACTAGTCTTCCAGGGAACGATCAAAGCGTAGACAGTTTAAGACATTACTCTCATGGAGAAAAGTCCGGATGGTGCTTATAGTGTTCAATGCCGCCTAAATTTCTGTGTTTCATCAACACCACGAAGGACCACAGATTATAGACTGCCTCCAGATGTGCATCGGAAACTACTAGTAGTCTTCCAGTGTACGATCAAAGCGTAGACAGTTTAAGGCATTACTGCAATGGAGAAAAGTCCGCATGGTGCTTATTGTGTTCAATGCCGATTCAATTTCTCTGTTTCATCACACTCTGAAGGTACACAGATTACAGAATGCATCCAGATATGCTACGGAAATTACTACTAGTCTTCCAGTAAACGATCAAAGCGTAGACAGTTTAAGACATTACTCCCATGGAGAAAAGTCCGCATGGTGCTTATTGTGTTCAATGCCGATGCAATTTCTGTGTTTCATCAACACTCTGATGGTCCACAGATTACAGAAGGCATCCAGATGTGCTTCGGAAACTACTACTAGTCTTCGAGGGAAGGATCAAAGCGTAGACAGTTTAAGACATTACTCCCATGGAGAAAAGTCCGCATGGTGCTTATTGTGTTCAATGCCGATGCAATTTTTGTGTTTCATCAACACTCTGAAGGTCAACAGATTACAGAATGCATCCAGATGTGCTTCTGAAACTACTACTAGTCTTCCAGTGAACGATCAAAGCGTAGACAGTTAAAGACATTACTACCATGGAGAAAAGTCCATATGGTGCTTATCGTGTTCAATGCTGATGCAATTTCTATGTTTCATCAACACCCTGAAGGTCCACAGATTACAGAATGTCTCCAGATGTGCTTCGGAAACTACTACTAGTCTTCCAGTAAACGATCAAAGCATAGACAGTTTAAGACATTACTCCCATGGAGAAAACTCTACATGGTGCTTGTTGTGTTCAATGCCGATGCAATTTCTGTGTTTCATCAACACTCTGAAGGTCCACAGGTAACAGAATGCCTATAGATGTGCTTCGGAAACTACTACTAGTCTTCCAGTGTACGATCAAAGCGTAGACAGTTTAAGACATTACTCCCATGGAGAAAAATCCGCATGGTTCTTATTGTGTTCAATGCCGATGCAATTTTTGTGTTTCATCAACACTCTGAAGGTCCAGAGATCACAGAAGGCCACAAGATGTGCTTCGGAAACAACTACTAGTCTTCCTGTGAACGATCAAAGCGTAGACAGTTTATGACATTACTCCCATTTAGAAAAGTCCGCATGGTGCTTATTGTGTTGAATGCCAATTAAATTCCTGTGTTTCATCAACACTCCGAAGGTCCACAGATTACAGAATGCCTCCAGAAGTGCTTCGGAAGCTACTACTAGTCTTCCAGTGAACGATCAAAGCGTAGACACTTTAAGACATTACTCCCATGGGGAAAAGTCCGCATGGTGCTTATTGTGTTCAATGCCGATGCAATTTTTGTGTTTCATCAACACTCTGAAGGTCCACAGATTACAGAATGCCTCCAGATGTGCTTCGGAAACTACTACTAGTCTTTCAGTGTACGATCAAATCGTAGACAGTTTAGGACATTACTGTCATGGAGAAAAGTCCGCATGGTGCTTATTGTGTTCAATGCCGATGCAATTTTTGTGATTCATCAATACTCTGAATGTCCACAGATTACAGAATGCTTCCAGATGTGTTTCGGAAACTACTACTGGTCCTCCAGTGTACGATTAAAGCGTAGACAGTTTAAGATATTACTCCTATATGGAAAAGGCCACATGGTGCATATTGTGTACAATGCCGATGCAATTTTTGTGTTTCATCAACACTCTGAAGGTCCACAGATTACAGAATGCATCCAGATATGCTTCGGAAACTACTACTAGTCTTCCAGTGTACGATCAAAACGTAGACAGTTTTAGACATTACTACCATGGAGAAAAGTCCATATGGTGCTTATTGTGTTCAATACTGATGCAATTTCTATGTTTCATCAACACCCTGAAGGTCCACAGATTACAGAATGTCTCCAGATGTGCTTCGGAAACTACTACTAGTCTTCCAGTAAACGATCAAAGCATTGACAGTTTAAGACATTACTCCCATGGAGAAAACTCTACATGGTGCTTGTTGTGTTCAATGCCGATGCAATTTCTGTGTTTCATCAACACTCTGAAGGTCCACAGATAACAGAATGCCTATAGATGTGCTTCGGAAACTACTGTTAGTCTTCCAGTGTACGATCAAAGCGTAGACAGTTTAAGACATTACTCCCATGGAGAAAAATCCGCATGGTTCTTATTGTGTTCAATGCCGATGCAATTTTTGTGTTTCATCAACACTCTGAAGGTCCCGAGATCACAGAAGGCCACAAGATGTGCTTCGGAAACAACTACTAGTCTTCCTGTGAACGATCAAAGCGTAGACAGTTTATGACATTACTCCCATTTAGAAAAGTCCGCATGGTGCTTATTGTGTTGAATGCCAATTAAATTCCTGTGTTTCATCAACACTCCGAAGGTCCACAGATTACAGAATGCCTCCAGAAGTGCTTCGGAAGCTACTACTAGTCTTCCAGTGAACGATCAAAGCGTAGACACTTTAAGACATTACTCCCATGGGGAAAAGTCCGCATGGTGCTTATTGTGTTCAATGCCGATGCAATTTTTGTGTTTCATCAACACTCTGAAGGTCCACAGATTACAGAATGCCTCCAGATGTGCTTCGGAAACTACTACTAGTCTTCCAGGGAACGATCAAATCGTAGACGGTTTGAGACATTACTCCCATGGAGAAAAGTCCGCATGGTGCTTATTGAGTTCAACGAAGATGCAATTTTTGTGTTTCATCAACACTCTGAAGGTCCACAGATTACAGAATGCATCCAGATGTGCTTCGGAAACTACTACTAGTCTTCCAGGGAACGATCAAAGCGTAGACAGTTTAAGATATTACTCCCATGGAGAAAAGTCCGCATGGTGCTTATTGTGTTCAATGCCGATTCAATTTCTGTGTTTCATCATCACTCTGAAGGTCCACAGATTACAGAATGCATTCAGATGTGCTTCGAAAACTACTACTAGTCTTCCAGTGTACGATCAAAGCGTAGACAGTTTAAGACATTACTCCCATGGAGAAAAGTCCGCAATTTTTTTATTGTGTTCAATGCCGATGCAATTTCTGTGTTTCATTAACAGTCTGAAGGTCCAGAGCTTACAGAATGCCTCCAGATGTGCATCGGAAACTACTACTAGTTTTACAGTGTACGATCAAAGCGTAGACAGTTTAAGACATTACTCTCATGGAGAAAAGTCCGGATGGTGCTTATAGTGTTCAAATTCCGATTAAATTTCTGTGTTTCATCAACACTCCGAAGGTCCACAGATTACAGAATGCCTCCAGATGTGCATCGGAAACTACTACTAGTCTTCCAGTGTACGATCAAACCGTAGACAGTTTAAGACATTACTCCCATGGAGAAAAGACCGCATGGTGCTAGTTGTGTTCAATGCCGATGCAATTTCTGTGTTTAATCAACACTCTGAAGGTCCACAGATTACAGAATGCCTTCAGATGTGCTTCGGAAACTACTACTAGTCTTCCAGTGTACGAACAAATCGTAGACAGTTTAAGACATTACTACCATGGAGAAAAGCCCGCATGGTGCTTATTGTGTTCAATGCCGATGCAACTTTTGTGTTTCTTCAACACTCAGGAGGTCCACAGATTACAGAATGCCTAAAGATGTGCTTCAGAAACTACTACTAGTCTTCCAGGGAACGATTAAAGCGTAGTCAGTTTGAGACATTACTCCCATGGAGAAAAGTCGGCATGGTGCTTATTGAGTTCAATGCCGATGCAATTTTTGTGTTTCATCAACACTCTGAAGGTCCACAGATTACAGAATGCATCCAGATGTGCTTCGGAAACTACTACTAGTCTTCCAGGGAACGATCAAAGCGTAGACAGTTTAAGACATTACTCCCATAGAGAAAAGTAGGCATGGTGCTTATTGTTTTCAATGCCGATTCAATTTCTGTGTTTCATCACACTCTGAAGGTCCACTGATTACAGAATGCATCCAGATGTGCTCCGGAAACTACTACTAGTCTTCCAGGGAACGATCAAAGCGTAGACAGTTTAAGACATTACTCCCATGGAGGAAAGTCGGCATGGTGCTTATTTTGTTCAATGCCGATGCTATTTCTATGTTTCATCAACACTCTGAAGGTCCACAGATTACAGAATGCATCCAGATGTGATTCGGAAACTACTACTAGTCTTCGAGGGAACGATCAAAGCGTTGACAGTTTAAGACATTACTCCCATGGAGAAAAGTCCTCATGGTGAATATTGTGTTCAATGCCGATGCAATTTTTTTGTTTCATCAACACACTGAAGGTCCACAGATTACAGAATGCATCCAGATGTGCTTCGGAAACTACTACCAGTCTTCCAGTGAACGATCAAAGCGTAGACAGTTTAAGACATTACTACCATGGAGAAAAGGCCACATGGTGCTTATTGTGTTCAATGCCGATCCAATTTCTATGTTTCATCAACACTTTGAATGTCCACAGATTACAGAATGCCTCCAGATGTGCTTCGGAAACTACTACTAGTCTTCCAGTAAACGATCAAAGCATAGACAGTTTAAGACATTACTCCCATGGAGAAAACTCCACATGGTGCTTGTTGTGTTCAATGCCGATGCAATTTCTGTGTTTCATTAACACTCTGAAGGTCCACAGATACAGAACGCCTCCAGATGTGCTTCGGAAACTACTACTAGTCTTCCAGTGTACGATCAAAGCGTAGACAGTTTAAGACATTACTCTCATGGAGAAAAGTCCGCATGGTGCTTATTGTCTTCTATGCCGATTCAATTTCTGTGTTTCGTCAACACTCTGAAGGTCCACAGATAACAGAATGCCTCCAGATGTGCTTCGGAAACTATTACTAGTCTTCCAGTGTACGATCAAAGCATAGACAGTTTAAGACATTACTCCCATGGAGAAAAGTCCGCATGGTTCTTATTGTGTTCAATGCCGATGCAATTTCAGTGTTTCATCAACACTCTGAAGGTCCAGAGATTACAGAATGCCTCCAGATGTGCTTCGGAAACTACCACTAGTCTTCCTGTGAACGATCAAAGCGTAGACAGTTTAAGACATTACTCCCATTGAGAAAAGTCCGCATGGTGCTTATTGTGTTCAATGCCGATTCAATTCCTGTGTTTCATCAACACTCTGAAGGTCGACAGATTTCAGAATGCCTCCAGAAGTGCTTCGGAATCAACTACTAGTCTTCCAGTGAACGATCAAAGCGTAGACACTTTAAGACATTACTCCCATGGAGAAAAGTCCCCATGGTGCTACTTGTGTTCAATGCCGATGCAATTTTTGTGTTTCATCAACACTCTGAAGGTCAACAGATTACAGAACGCCTCCAGATGTGCTTCGGAAACTACTACTTGTCTTCCAGGGAATGATCAAAGCGTAGACGGTTTAAGACATTACTCTCATGGAGAAAAGTCGGATGCGGCTTATAGTGTTCAATGCCGATTAAATTTCTGTGTTTCATCAACACCCTGAAGGACCACAGATTACAGAATGAGTCCAGATGTGCATCGGAATCTACTACTAGTCTTCCAGTGTACGATCAAAGCGTAGACAGTTTGAGACATTACTCCCATGGAGAAAAGTCCGCATGGTGCTTATTGTGTTCAATGCCCCTGCAATTTTTGTGTTTCATCAATACTCAGAAGGTCCACAGATTACAGAATGCTTCCAGATGTGCTTCGGAAACTACTACTGGTTTTCCAGTGTACGATCAAAGCGTAGACAGTTTAAGACATTACTCCAATGGAGAAACGTCCACATGGTGCTTATTGTGTTCAATGCCGTTGCAATTTCGGTGTTTCATCAACACTCTGAAGGTCCACAGAATACAGAATGCATCCAGATGTGCTTCGGAAACTACTGCTAGTCTTCCAGGGAACGATCAAAGCGTAGACAATTTGAGACATTACTTCCATGGAGAAAAGTCCGTATGATGCATATTGTGTTCAATGCCGATGCAATTTTTGTGTTTCATCAACACTCTGAAGGTCCACAGATTACAGAATGCCTCCAGATGTGCTTCGGAAACTACTACTAGTCTTCCAGGGAACGATCAAAGCGTAGACAGTTTAAGACATTACTCTCATGGAGAAAAGTCCGGATGGTGCTTGTAGTGTTCAAATCCGATTAAATTTCTGTGTTTCATCAACACTCTGAAGGTCCACAGATTACAGAATGCCTCCAGATGTGCTTCCGAAAGTACTACTAGTCTTCCAGTAAACGATCAAAGCATAGAAAGTTTATGACATTACTCCCATGGAGAAAAGTAGGCATGGTGCTTATTGTGTTCAATGCCGATTCAATTTCTGTGTTTCATCACACTCTGAAGGTCCACAGATTACAGAATGCATCCAGATGTGCTTCGGAAAGTACTACTAGTCTTCCAGGGAACGATCAAAGCGTAGACAGTTTAAGACATTACTCCCATGGAGAAAAGTCCGCATGGTGCTTATTGTGTTCAATGCCGATGCCATTTCTGTGTTTCATCAACACTCTGAAGGTCCACAGATTACAGAATGCCTCCAGATGTGCTTCGGAAACTACTACTAGTCTTCCAGTAAACGATCAAAGCATAGACAGTTTAAGACATTACTCCCATGGAGAAAACTCCACATGGTGCTTGTTGTGTTCAATGCCGATGCAATTTCTGTGTTTCATCAACACTCTGAAGGTCCACAGATTACAGAACGCCTCCAGATGTGCTTCGGAAACTACTACTAGTCTTCCAGTGTACGATCAAAATGTAGTCAGTTTAAGACATTACTCTCATGGAGAAAAGTCCGCATGGTGCTTATTGTCTTCTATGCCGATTCAATTTCTGTGTTTCATCAACACTCTGAATGTCCACAGATAACAGAATGCCTCCAGATGTGCTTCGGAAACTACTACTAGTCTTCCAGTGTACGATCGAAGCGTAGATAGTTTAAGACATTACTCCCATGGAGAAAAGTCCGCAAGGATCTTATTGTGTTCAATGCCGATGCAATTTCTGTGTTTCATCAACACTCTGAAGGTCCAGAGATTATAGAATGCCTCCAGATGTGCTTCGGAAACTACTACTAGTCTTCCTGTGAACGATCAAAGCGTAGACAGTTTAAGACATTAATCCCATGGAGAAAAGTCCGCATGGTGCTTATTGTGTTCAATGCCGATGCAATTTCTGTGTTTCATCAACACTCTGAAGGTCCACAGATTACAGAACGCCTCCAGATGTGCTTCGGAAACTACAACTAGTCTTCCAGTGTACGATCAAAGCGTAGACAGTTTAAGACATTACTCCCATGGAGAAAAATCCGCATGGTTCTTATTGTGTTCAATGCCGATGCAATTTTTGTGTTTCATCAACACTCTGAAGGTCCAGAGATCACAGAAGGCCACAAGATGTGCTTCGGAAACAACTACTAGTCTTCCTGTGAACGATCAAAGCGTAGACAGTTTATGACATTACTCCCATTTAGAAAAGTCCGCATGGTGCTTATTGTGTTGAATTCCAATTAAATTCCTGTGTTTCATCAACACTCCGAAGGTCCACAGATTACAGAATGCCTCCAGAAGTGCTTCGGAAGCTACTACTAGTCTTCCAGTGAACGATCAAAGCGTAGACACTTTAAGACATTACTCCCATGGGGAAAAGTCCGCATGGTGCTTATTGTGTTCAATGCCGATGCAATTTTTGTGTTTCATCAACACTCTGAAGGTCCACAGATTACAGAATGCCTCCAGATGTGCTTCGGAAACTACTACTAGTCTTTCAGTGTACGATCAAATCGTAGACAGTTTAGGACATTACTGTCATGGAGAAAAGTCCGCATGGTGCTTATTGTGTTCAATGCCGATGCAATTTTTGCTATTCATCAATACTCTGAATGTCCACAGATTACAGAATGCTTCCAGATGTGTTTCGGAAACTACTACTGGTCCTCCAGTGTACGATTAAAGCGTAGACAGTTTAAGATATTACTCCTATATGGAAAAGGCCACATGGTGCATATTATGTACAATGCCGATGCAATTTTTGTGTTTCATCAACACTCTGAAGGTCCACAGATTACAGAATGCATCCAGATATGCTTCGGAAACTACTACTAGTCTTCCAGTGTACGATCAAAACGTAGACAGTTTTAGACATTACTCCCATGGAGAAAAGTCCGCATGGTGCTTATTGTGTTCAATGCCGACGCAATTTCTGTGTTTCATCAACACTCTGAAGGTCCACAGATTACACAATGCCTACAGATGTGCTTCGGAAACTACTACTAGTCTTCCAGTGTACGATCAAAGCGTAGACAGTTTAAGACATTACTCCCATGGAGAAAAGTCCGCATGGTGCTTATTGTGTTCAATGCCGATGCAATTTATGTGTTTCATCAACACTCTGAAGGTCCACAGATTACAGTATGTCTCCAGATGTGCTTCGGAAACTACTACTAGTCTTCCAGGGAACGATCAAATCGTAGACGGTTTGAGACATTACTCCCATGGAGAAAAGTCCGCATGGTGCTTATTGAGTTCAACGAAGATGCAATTTTTGTGTTTCATCAACACTCTGAAGGTCCACAGATTACAGAATGCATCCAGATGTGCTTCGGAAACTACTACTAGTCTTCCAGGGAACGATCAAAGCGTAGACAGTTTAAGATATTACTCCCATGGAGAAAAGTCCGCATGGTGCTTATTGTGTTCAATGCCGATTCAATTTCTGTGTTTCATCATCACTCTGAAGGTCCACAGATTACAGAATGCATTCAGATGTGCTTCGAAAACTACTACTAGTCTTCCAGTGTACGATCAAAGCGTAGACAGTTTAAGACATTACTCCCATGGAGAAAAGTCCGCAATTTTTTTATTGTGTTCAATGCCGATGCAATTTCTGTGTTTCATTAACAGTCTGAAGGTCCAGAGCTTACAGAATGCCTCCAGATGTGCATCGGAAACTACTACTAGTTTTACAGTGTACGATCAAAGCGTAGACAGTTTAAGACATTACTCTCATGGAGAAAAGTCCGGATGGTGCTTATAGTGTTCAAATTCCGATTAAATTTCTGTGTTTCATCAACACTCCGAAGGTCCACAGATTACAGAATGCCTCCAGATGTGCATCGGAAACTACTACTAGTCTTCCAGTGTACGATCAAACCGTAGACAGTTTAAGACATTACTCCCATGGAGAAAAGACCGCATGGTGCTAGTTGTGTTCAATGCCGATGCAATTTCTGTGTTTAATCAACACTCTGAAGGTCCACAGATTACAGAATGCCTTCAGATGTGCTTCGGAAACTACTACTAGTCTTCCAGTGTACGAACAAATCGTAGACAGTTTAAGACATTACTACCATGGAGAAAAGCCCGCATGGTGCTTATTGTGTTCAATGCCGATGCAACTTTTGTGTTTCTTCAACACTCAGGAGGTCCACAGATTACAGAATGCCTAAAGATGTGCTTCAGAAACTACTACTAGTCTTCCAGGGAACGATTAAAGCGTAGTCAGTTTGAGACATTACTCCCATGGAGAAAAGTCGGCATGGTGCTTATTGAGTTCAATGCCGATGCAATTTTTGTGTTTCATCAACACTCTGAAGGTCCACAGATTACAGAATGCATCCAGATGTGCTTCGGAAACTACTACTAGTCTTCCAGGGAACGATCAAAGCGTAGACAGTTTAAGACATTACTCCCATGGAGAAAAGTAGGCATGGTGCTTATTGTTTTCAATGCCGATTCAATTTCTGTGTTTCATCACACTCTGAAGGTCCACTGATTACAGAATGCATCCAGATGTGCTCCGGAAACTACTACTAGTCTTCCAGGGAACGATCAAAGCGTAGACAGTTTAAGACATTACTCCCATGGAGGAAAGTCGGCATGGTGCTTATTTTGTTCAATGCCGATGCAATTTTTGTGTTTCATCAACACTCTGAAGGTCCACAGATTACAGAATGCCTCCAGATGTGCTTCGGAAACTACTACTAGTCTTTCAGTGTACGATCAAATCGTAGACAGTTTAGGACATTACTGTCATGGAGAAAAGTCCGCATGGTGCTTATTGTGTTCAATGCCGATGCAATTTTTGTGATTCATCAATACTCTGAATGTCCACAGATTACAGAATGCTTCCAGATGTGTTTCGGAAACTACTACTGGTCCTCCAGTGTACGATTAAAGCGTAGACAGTTTAAGATATTACTCCTATATGGAAAAGGCCACATGGTGCATATTATGTACAATGCCGATGCAATTTTTGTGTTTCATCAACACTCTGAAGGTCCACAGATTACAGAATGCCTCCAGATGTGCTTCGGAAACTACTACTAGTCTTTCAGTGTACGATCAAATCGTAGACAGTTTAGGACATTACTGTCATGGAGAAAAGTCCGCATGGTGCTTATTGTGTTCAATGCCGATGCAATTTTTGTGATTCATCAATACTCTGAATGTCCACAGATTACAGAATGCTTCCAGATGTGTTTCGGAAACTACTACTGGTCCTCCAGTGTACGATTAAAGCGTAGACAGTTTAAGATATTACTCCTATATGGAAAAGGCCACATGGTGCATATTATGTACAATGCCGATGCAATTTTTGTGTTTCATCAACACTCTGAAGGTCCACAGATTACAGAATGCATCCAGATATGCTTCGGAAACTACTACTAGTCTTCCAGTGTACGATCAAAACGTAGACAGTTTTAGACATTACTCCCATGGAGAAAAGTCCGCATGGTGCTTATTGTGTTCAATGCCGACGCAATTTCTGTGTTTCATCAACACTCTGAAGGTCCACAGATTACACAATGCCTACAGATGTGCTTCGGAAACTACTACTAGTCTTCCAGTGTACGATCAAAGCGTAGACAGTTTAAGACATTACTCCCATGGAGAAAAGTCCGCATGGTGCTTATTGTGTTCAATGCCGATGCAATTTATGTGTTTCATCAACACTCTGAAGGTCCACAGATTACAGTATGTCTCCAGATGTGCTTCGGAAACTACTACTAGTCTTCCAGGGAACGATCAAATCGTAGACGGTTTGAGACATTACTCCCATGGAGAAAAGTCCGCATGGTGCTTATTGAGTTCAACGAAGATGCAATTTTTGTGTTTCATCAACACTCTGAAGGTCCACAGATTACAGAATGCATCCAGATGTGCTTCGGAAACTACTACTAGTCTTCCAGGGAACGATCAAAGCGTAGACAGTTTAAGATATTACTCCCATGGAGAAAAGTCCGCATGGTGCTTATTGTGTTCAATGCCGATTCAATTTCTGTGTTTCATCATCACTCTGAAGGTCCACAGATTACAGAATGCATTCAGATGTGCTTCGAAAACTACTACTAGTCTTCCAGTGTACGATCAAAGCGTAGACAGTTTAAGACATTACTCCCATGGAGAAAAGTCCGCAATTTTTTTATTGTGTTCAATGCCGATGCAATTTCTGTGTTTCATTAACAGTCTGAAGGTCCAGAGCTTACAGAATGCCTCCAGATGTGCATCGGAAACTACTACTAGTTTTACAGTGTACGATCAAAGCGTAGACAGTTTAAGACATTACTCTCATGGAGAAAAGTCCGGATGGTGCTTATAGTGTTCAAATTCCGATTAAATTTCTGTGTTTCATCAACACTCCGAAGGTCCACAGATTACAGAATGCCTCCAGATGTGCATCGGAAACTACTACTAGTCTTCCAGTGTACGATCAAACCGTAGACAGTTTAAGACATTACTCCCATGGAGAAAAGACCGCATGGTGCTAGTTGTGTTCAATGCCGATGCAATTTCTGTGTTTAATCAACACTCTGAAGGTCCACAGATTACAGAATGCCTTCAGATGTGCTTCGGAAACTACTACTAGTCTTCCAGTGTACGAACAAATCGTAGACAGTTTAAGACATTACTACCATGGAGAAAAGCCCGCATGGTGCTTATTGTGTTCAATGCCGATGCAACTTTTGTGTTTCTTCAACACTCAGGAGGTCCACAGATTACAGAATGCCTAAAGATGTGCTTCAGAAACTACTACTAGTCTTCCAGGGAACGATTAAAGCGTAGTCAGTTTGAGACATTACTCCCATGGAGAAAAGTCGGCATGGTGCTTATTGAGTTCAATGCCGATGCAATTTTTGTGTTTCATCAACACTCTGAAGGTCCACAGATTACAGAATGCATCCAGATGTGCTTCGGAAACTACTACTAGTCTTCCAGGGAACGATCAAAGCGTAGACAGTTTAAGACATTACTCCCATGGAGAAAAGTAGGCATGGTGCTTATTGTTTTCAATGCCGATTCAATTTCTGTGTTTCATCACACTCTGAAGGTCCACTGATTACAGAATGCATCCAGATGTGCTCCGGAAACTACTACTAGTCTTCCAGGGAACGATCAAAGCGTAGACAGTTTAAGACATTACTCCCATGGAGGAAAGTCGGCATGGTGCTTATTTTGTTCAATGCCGATGCTATTTCTATGTTTCATCAACACTCTGAAGGTCCACAGATTACAGAATGCATCCAGATGTGATTCGGAAACTACTACTAGTCTTCGAGGGAACGATCAAAGCGTTGACAGTTTAAGACATTACTCCCATGGAGAAAAGTCCTCATGGTGAATATTGTGTTCAATGCCGATGCAATTTTTTTGTTTCATCAACACACTGAAGGTCCACAGATTACAGAATGCATCCAGATGTGCTTCGGAAACTACTACCAGTCTTCCAGTGAACGATCAAAGCGTAGACAGTTTAAGACATTACTACCATGGAGAAAAGGCCACATGGTGCTTATTGTGTTCAATGCCGATCCAATTTCTATGTTTCATCAACACTTTGAATGTCCACAGATTACAGAATGCCTCCAGATGTGCTTCGGAAACTACTACTAGTCTTCCAGTAAACGATCAAAGCATAGACAGTTTAAGACATTACTCCCATGGAGAAAACTCCACATGGTGCTTGTTGTGTTCAATGCCGATGCAATTTCTGTGTTTCATTAACACTCTGAAGGTCCTCAGATACAGAACGCCTCCAGATGTGCTTCGGAAACTACTACTAGTCTTCCAGTGTACGATCAAAGCGTAGACAGTTTAAGACATTACTCTCATGGAGAAAAGTCCGCATGGTGCTTATTGTCTTCTATGCCGATTCAATTTCTGTGTTTCGTCAACACTCTGAAGGTCCACAGATAACAGAATGCCTCCAGATGTGCTTCGGAAACTATTACTAGTCTTCCAGTGTACGATCAAAGCATAGACAGTTTAAGACAATACTCCCATGGAGAAAAGTCCGCATGGTTCTTATTGTGTTCAATGCCGATGCAATTTCAGTGTTTCATCAACACTCTGAAGGTCCAGAGATTACAGAATGCCTCCAGATGTGCTTCGGAAACTACCACTAGTCTTCCTGTGAACAATCAAAGCGTAGACAGTTTAAGACATTACTCCCATTGAGAAAAGTTCGCATGGTGCTTATTGTGTTCAATGCCGATTCAATTCCTGTGTTTCATCAACACTCTGAAGGTCGACAGATTTCAGAATGCCTCCAGAAGTGCTTCGGAATCAACTACTAGTCTTCCAGTGAACGATCAAAGCGTAGACACTTTAAGACATTACTCCCATGGAGAAAAGTCCCCATGGTGCTACTTGTGTTCAATGCCGATGCAATTTTTGTGTTTCATCAACACTCTGAAGGTCAACAGATTACAGAACGCCTCCAGATGTGCTTCGGAAACTACTACTTGTCTTCCAGGGAATGATCAAAGCGTAGACGGTTTAAGACATTACTCTCATGGAGAAAAGTCGGATGCGGCTTATAGTGTTCAATGCCGATTAAATTTCTGTGTTTCATCAACACCCTGAAGGACCACAGATTACAGAATGAGTCCAGATGTGTATCGGAATCTACTACTAGTCTTCCAGTGTACGATCAAAGCGTAGACAGTTTGAGACATTACTCCCATGGAGAAAAGTCCGCATGGTGCTTATTGTGTTCAATGCCCCTGCAATTTTTGTGTTTCATCAATACTCAGAAGGTCCACAGATTACAGAATGCTTCCAGATGTGCTTCGGAAACTACTACTGGTTTTCCAGTGTACGATCAAAGCGTAGACAGTTTAAGACATTACTCCAATGGAGAAACGTCCACATGGTGCTTATTGTGTTCAATGCCGTTGCAATTTCGGTGTTTCATCAACACTCTGAAGGTCCACAGAATACAGAATGCATCCAGATGTGCTTCGGAAACTACTGCTAGTCTTCCAGGGAACGATCAAAGCGTAGACAATTTGAGACATTACTTCCATGGAGAAAAGTCCGTATGATGCATATTGTGTTCAATGCCGATGCAATTTTTGTGTTTCATCAACACTCTGAAGGTCCACAGATTACAGAATGCCTCCAGATGTGCTTCGGAAACTACTACTAGTCTTCCAGGGAACGATCAAAGCGTAGACAGTTTAAGACATTACTCTCATGGAGAAAAGTCCGGATGGTGCTTATAGTGTTCAAATCCGATTAAATTTCTGTGTTTCATCAACACTCTGAAGGTCCACAGATTACAGAATGCCTCCAGATGTGCTTCCGAAAGTACTACTAGTCTTCCAGTAAACGATCAAAGCATAGAAAGTTTATGACATTACTCCCATGGAGAAAAGTAGGCATGGTGCTTATTGTGTTCAATGCCGATTCAATTTCTGTGTTTCATCACACTCTGAAGGTCCACAGATTACAGAATGCATCCAGATGTGCTTCGGAAAGTACTACTAGTCTTCCAGGGAACGATCAAAGCGTAGACAGTTTAAGACATTACTCCCATGGAGAAAAGTCCGCATGGTGCTTATTGTGTTCAATGCCGATGCCATTTCTGTGTTTCATCAACACTCTGAAGGTCCACAGATTACAGAATGCCTCCAGATGTGCTTCGGAAACTACTACTAGTCTTCCAGTAAACGATCAAAGCATAGACAGTTTAAGACATTACTCCCATGGAGAAAACTCCACATGGTGCTTGTTGTGTTCAATGCCGATGCAATTTCTGTGTTTCATCAACACTCTGAAGGTCCACAGATTACAGAACGCCTCCAGATGTGCTTCGGAAACTACTACTAGTCTTCCAGTGTACGATCAAAGCGTAGTCAGTTTAAGACATTACTCTCATGGAGAAAAGTCCGCATGGTGCTTATTGTCTTCTATGCCGATTCAATTTCTGTGTTTCATCAACACTCTGAATGTCCACAGATAACAGAATGCCTCCAGATGTGCTTCGGAAACTACTACTAGTCTTCCAGTGTACGATCGAAGCGTAGATAGTTTAAGACATTACACCCATGGAGAAAAGTCCGCAAGGATCTTATTGTGTTCAATGCCGATGCAATTTCTGTGTTTCATCAACACTCTGAAGGTCCAGAGATTATAGAATGCCTCCAGATGTGCTTCGGAAACTACTACTAGTCTTCCTGTGAACGATCAAAGCGTAGACAGTTTAAGACATTAATCCCATGGAGAAAAGTCCGCATGGTGCTTATTGTGTTCAATGCCGATTCAATTCCTGAGTTTTATCAACACTCTGAAGGTCGACAGATTTCGGAATGCATCCAGAAGTGCTTCGGAAACAACTACTAGTCTTCCAGTGAACGATCAAAGCGTAGACACTTTAAGACATTACTCCCATGGAGAAAAGTCCCCATAGTGCTACTTGTGTTCAATGCCGATGCAAATTTTGTGTTTCATCAACACTCTGAAGGTCCACAGGTTACAGAACGCCTCCAGATGTGCTTCGGAAACTACTACTAGTCCTCCAGGGAATGATCAAAGCGTAGACAGTTTAAGACATTACTCTCATGGAGAAAAGTCCGGATGGTGCTTATAGTGTTCAATGCCGATTAAATTTCTGTGTTTCATCAACACCCTGAAGGACCACAGATTACAGAATGCCTCCAGATGTGCATCGGAAACTACTACTAGTTTTCCAGTGTACGATCAGATCGTAGACAGTTTAAGACATTACTCCATGGAGAAAAGTCCGCTTGGTGCTTATTTTGTTCAATGCCGACGCAATTTCTGTGTTTCATCAACACTCTGAAGGTCCACAGATTACAGAATGGCTCCAGATGTGCTTCAGAAAGTACTACTAGTCTTCCAGTAAACGATCAAAGCATAGAAAGTTTAAGACATTACTCCCATGGAGAAAAGACCACATGGTGCTTGTTGTGTTCAATGCCGATGCAATTTCTGTGTTTCATCAACACTCTGAAGGTCCACAGATTACAGAATGCCTTCAGATGTGCTTCGGAAACTACTACTAGACTTCCAGTGTGCGATCAAAGCGTAGACAGTTTAAGATATTACTACCATGGAGAAAAGCCCGCATGGTGCTTATTGTGTTCAATGCCGATGCAATTTTAGTGTTTCATCAACACTCTGAAGGTCCACAGATTACAGAATGCCTCCAGATGTGCTTCAGAAACTACTACTAGTCTTCGAGGGAACGATCAAAGCGTAGACAGTTTGAGACATTACTCCCATGGAGAAAAGTCCGCATTGTGCTTATTGTGTTCAATGCCGATGCAATTTTTGTGTTTCATCAATACTCAGAAGGTCCACAGATTACAGAATGCTTCCAGATGTGCTTCGGAAACTACTACTGGTCTTCCAGTGTACGATCAAAGCGTAGACAGTTTAAGACATTACTCCCATGGAGAAAAGTCCACATGGTGCTTATTGTGTTCAATGCCGTTGCAATTTCGGTGTTTCATCAACACTCTGAAGGTCCACAGAATACAGAATGCATCCAGATGTGCTTCGGAAACTACTACTAGTCTTCCAGGGAACGATCAAAGCGTAGACAGTTTGAGACATTACTTCCATGGAGAAAAGTCCGCATGGTGCATATTGTGTTCAATGCCGATGCAATTTTTCTGTTTCATCAACACTCTGAAGGTCCACAGATTATAGAATGCATCCAGATATGCTTCGGAAACTACTACTAGTCTTCCAGGGAACGATCAAAGCGTAGACAGTTTAAGACATTACTCTCATGGAGAAAAGTCCGGATGGTGCTTATAGTGTTCAAATCCGATTAAATTTCTGTGATTCATCAACACTCTGAAGGTCCACAGATTACAGAATGCCTCCAGATGTGCTTCCGAAAGTACTACTAGTCTTCCAGTAAACGATCAAAGCATAGAAAGTTTAAGACATTACTCCCATGGAGAAAAAACCGCATGGTGCTAGTTGTGTTCAATGCCGATGCAATTTCTGTGTTTCATCAACACTCTGAAGATCCACAGATTACAGAATGCCTTCAGATGTGCTTCGGAAACTACTACTAGTCTTCAAGTGTACGATCAAAGCGTAGACAGTTTAAGACATTACTACCATGGAGAAAAGCCCGCATGGTGCTTATTGTGTTCAATGCCGATGCAACTTTTGTGTTTCATCAACACTCTGAAGGTCCACAGATTACAGAATGCCTAAAGATGTGCTTTAGAAACTACTACTAGTCTTCCAGGGAACGATCAAAGCGTAGTCAGTTTGAGACATTACTCCCATGGAGAAAAGTCCGCATGGTGCTTATTGAGTTCAATGCCGATGCAATTTTTGGGTTTCATCAACACTCTGAAGGTCCACAGATTACAGAATGCATCCAGATGTGCTTCGGAAACTACTACTAGTCTTCCAGGGAACGATCAAAGCGTAGACAGTTTAAGACATTACTCCCATGGAGAAAAGTAGGCATGGTGCTTATTGTGTTCAATGCCGATTCAATTTCTGTGTTTCATCACACTCTGAAGGTCCACAGATTACAGAATGCATCCAGATGTGCTTCGGAAAGTACTACTAGTCTTCCAGGGAACGATCAAAGCCTAGAGAGTTTAAGACATTACTCCCATGGAGAAAAGACCGCATGGTGCTAGTTGTGTTCAATGCCGATGCAATTTCTGTGTTTCATCAACACTCTGAAGGTCCACAGATTACAGAATGCCTTCAGAAGTGCTTCTGAAACTACTACTAGTCTTCCAGTGTACGATCAAAGCGTAGACAGTTTAAGACATTACTACCATGGAGAAAAGCCCGCATGGTGCTTATTGTGTTCAATGCTGATGCAACTTTTGTGTTTCATCAACACTCTGGAGGTCCACAGATTACAGAATGCATCCAGATATGCTTCGGAAACTACTACTAGTCTTCCAGGGAACGATCAAAGCGTAGACAGTTTAAGACATTACTCCCATGGAGAAAAGTAGGCATGGTGCTTATTGTGTTCAATGCCGAGTCAATTTCTGTGATTCATCACACTCTGAAGGTCAACAGATTACAGAATGCCTAAAGATGTGCTTCGGAAACTACTACTAGTGTTCCAGGGAACGATCAAAGCGTAGTCAGTTTAAGACATTACTCCCATAGAGAAAAGTCCGCATGGCGCTTATTGAGTTCAATGCCGATTCAATTTTTGGGTTTTATCAACACTCTGAAGGTCCACAGATTTCAGAATGCATCCAGATGTGCTTCGGAAACTACTACTAGTCTTCCAGGGAACGATAAAAGCGTAGACAGTTTAAGACATTACTCCCATGGAGAAAAGTCCGCATGGTGCTTATTGTGTTCAATGCCGATGCCATTTCTGTGTTTCATCAACACTCTGAAGGTCCACAGATTACAGAATGCCTTCAGATGTGCTTCGGAAACTACTACTAGTCTTCCAGTGTACGATCAAAGCGTAGACAGTTTAAGACATTACTACCATGGAGAAAAGCCCGCATGGTGCTTATTGTGTTCAATGCCGATGCAACTTTTGTGTTTCATCAACACTCTGGAGGTCCACAGATTACAGAATGCATCCAGATATGCTTCGGAAACTACTACTAGTCTTCCAGGGAACGATCAAAGCGTAGACAGTTTAAGACATTACTCCCATGGAGAAAAGTAGGCATGGTGCTTATTGTGTTCAATGCCGAGTCAATTTCTGTGATTCATCACACTCTGAAGGTCAACAGATTACAGAATGCATCCAGATGTGCTTCGGAAACTACTACTAGTCTTCCAGGGAACGATCAAAGCGTAGACAGTTTAAGACATTACTCCCATGGAGAAAAGTCCGCATGGTGCTTATTGTGTTCAATGCCGATGCCATTTCTGTGTTTCATCAACACTCTGAAGGTCCACAGATTACAGATTGCATCCAGATGTGCTTCGGAAACTACTACTAGTTTTCGAGGGAACGATCAAATCGTAGACAGCTTAAGACATTACTCCCATGGTGAAAAGTCCACATGGTGCTTATTGTGTTCAATGCCGATGCAATTTTTGTGTTTCATCAACACTCTGAAGGTCCACAGATTACAGAATGCATCCAGATGTGCTTCGGAAACTACTACTAGTCTTCCAGTGAACGATCAAAGCGTAGACAGTTTAAGACATTACTACCATGGAGAAAAGGCCACATGGTGCTTATTGTGTTCAATGGCGATGCAATTTCTATGTTTCATCAACACTCTGAATATCCACAGATTACAGAATGCCTCCAGATGTGCTTCGGAAACTACTACTAGTCTTCCAGTAAACGATCAAAGCATAGACAGTTTAAGACATTACTCCCATGGAGAAAACTCCACATGGTTCTTGTTGTGTTCAATGCCGATGCAATTTCTGTGTTTCATCAACACTCTGAAGGTCCACAGATTACAGAACGCCTCCAGATGTGCTTCGGAAACTACTACTAGTCTTCCAGTGTACGATCAAAGCGTAGACAGTTTAAGACATTACTCTCATGGAGAAAAGTCCGCATGGTGCTTATTGTCTTCTATGCCGATTCAATTTCTGTGTTTCATCAACACTCTGAAGGTCCACAGATAACAGAATGCCTCCAGATGTGCTTCGGAAACTACTACTAGTCTTCCAGTGTACGATCAAATCGTAGACAGTTTAAGACATTGCTCCCATGGAGAAAAGTCCGCATGGTTCTTATTGTGTTCAATGCCGATCCAATTTCTGTGTTTCATCAACACTCTGAAGGTCCAGAGATTACAGAATGCCTCCAGATGTGCTTCGGAAACTACAACTAGTCTTCCAGTGAACGATCAAAGCGTAGACAGTTTAAGACATTACTCCCATGGAGAAAAGTCCGCATGGTGCTTATTGTGTTCAATGCCGATGCAATTTCTGTGTTTCATCAACACTCTGAAGGTCCACAGATTACAGAATGCCTCCAGATGTGCTTCCGAAAGTACTACTAGTCTTCCAGTAAACGATCAAAGCATAGAAAGTTTAAGACATTACCCCCATGGAGAAAAGACAACATGGTGCTTGTTGTGTTCAATGCCGATGCAATTTCTGTGTTTCATCAACACTCTGAATGTCCACAGATTACAGAATACCTTCAAATGTGCTTCGGAAACTACTACTAGTCTTCAAGTGTACGATCAAAGCGTAGACAGTTTAAGAAATTACTACCATGGAGAAAAGCAAGCATGGTGCTTATTATGTTCAATGCCGATGCAACTTTTGTGTTTCATCAACACTCTGAAGGTCCACAGATTACAGAATGCCTAAAGATGTGCTTCAGAAACTACTACTAGTCTTCCAGGGAACGATCAAAGCGTAGAGAGTTTAAGACATTACTCCCATGGAGTAAAGTCCGCATGGTGCTTATTGTGTTCAATGCCGATGCAATTTCTGTGTTTCATCAACACTCTGAAGGTCCACAGATTACAGAATGCCTTCAGATGTGCTTCGGAAACTACTACTAGTCTTCCAGTGTACGATCAAAGCGTAGACAGTTTAAGACATTACTACCATGGAGAAAAGCCCGCATGGTGCTTATTGTGTTCAATGCCGATGCAACTTTTGTGTTTCATCAACACTCTGAAGGTCCACAGATTACAGAATGCCTAAAGATGTGCTTCAGAAACTACTACTAGTGTTCTAGGGAACGATCAAAGCGTAGTCAGTTTGAGACATTACTCCCATAGAGAAAAGTCCGCATGGTGCTTATTGAGTTCAATGCCGATGCAATTTTTGTGTTTCATCAACACTCTGAAGGTACACAGATTACAGAATGCATCCAGATATGCTTCGGACACTACTACTAGTCTTCCAGAGAACGATCAAAGCGTAGACAGTTTAAGACATTACTCCCATGGAGAAAAGTAGGCATGGTGCTTATTGTGTTCAATGCCGAGTCAATTTCTGTGATTCATCACATTCTGAAGGTCCACAGATTACAGAATGCATCCAGATGTTCTTCGGAAACTACTACTAGTCTTTCAGGGAACGATCAAAGCGTAGACAGTTTAAGACATTACTCCCATGGAGAAAAGTCCGCATGGTGCTTATTGTGTTCAATGCCGATGCCATTTCTGTGTTTCATCAACACTCTGAAGGTCCACAGATTACAGATTGCATCCAGATGTGCTTCGGAAACTACTACTAGTTTTCGAGGGAACGATCAAACCGTAGACAGTTTAAGACATTACTCCCATGGAGAAAAGTCCACATGGTGCTTATTGTGTTCAATGCCGATGCAATTTTTGTGTTTCATCAACACTCTGAAGGTCCACAGATTACAGAATGCATCCAGATGTGCTTCGGAAACTACTACTAGTCTTCCAGTGAACGATCAAAGCGTAGACAGTTTAAGACATTACTACCATGGAGAAAAGGCCACATGGTTCTTGTTGTGTTCAATGCCGATGCAATTTCTGTGTTTCATCAACACTCTGAAGGTCCACAGATTACAGAACGCCTCCAGATGTGCTTCGGAAACTACTACTAGTCTTCCAGTGTACGATCAAAGCGTAGACAGTTTAAGACATTACTCTCATGGAGAAAAGTCCGCATGGTGCTTATTGTCTTCTATGCCGATTCAATTTCTGTGTTTCATCAACACTCTGAAGGTCCACAGATAACAGAATGCCTCCAGATGTGCTTCGGAAACTACTACTAGTCTTCCAGTGTACGATCAAATCGTAGACAGTTTAAGACATTGCTCCCATGGAGAAAAGTCCGCATGGTTCTTATTGTGTTCAATGCCGATCCAATTTCTGTGTTTCATCAACACTCTGAAGGTCCAGAGATTACAGAATGCCTCCAGATGTGCTTCGGAAACTACAACTAGTCTTCCAGTGAACGATCAAAGCGTAGACAGTTTAAGACATTACTCCCATGGAGAAAAGTCCGCATGGTGCTTATTGTGTTCAATGCCGATGCAATTTCTGTGTTTCATCAACACTCTGAAGGTCCACAGATTACAGAATGCCTCCAGATGTGCTTCCGAAAGTACTACTAGTCTTCCAGTAAACGATCAAAGCATAGAAAGTTTAAGACATTACCCCCATGGAGAAAAGACCTCATGGTGCTAGTTGTGTTCAATGCCGATGCAATTTCTGTGTTTCATCAACACTCTGAAGGTCCACAGATTAAAGAATGCCTTCAAATGTGCTTCGGAAACTACTACTAGTCTTCAAGTGTACGATCAAAGCGTAGACAGTTTACGACATTACTACCATGGAGAAAAGCAAGCATGGTGCTTATTATGTTCAATGCCGATGCAACGTTTGTGTTTCATCAACACTCTGAAGGTCCACAGATTACAGAATGCCTAAAGATGTGCTTCAGAAACTACTACTAGTCTTCCAGGGAACGATCAAAGCGTAGTCAGTTTGAGACATTACTCCCATGGAGAAAAGTCCGCATGGTGCTTATTGAGTTCAATGCCGATGCAATTTTTGGGTTTCATCAATACTCTGAAGGTCCACAGATAACAGAATGCATCCAGATGTGCTTCGGAAACTACTACTAGTCTTCCAGTGTACGATCAAATCGTAGACAGTTTAAGACATTGCTCCCATGGAGAAAAGTCCGCATGGTTCTTATTGTGTTCAATGCCGATCCAATTTCTGTGTTTCATCAACACTCTGAAGGTCCAGAGATTACAGAATGCCTCCAGATGTGCTTCGGAAACTACAACTAGTCTTCCAGTGAACGATCAAAGCGTAGACAGTTTAAGACATTACTCCCATGGAGAAAAGTCCGCATGGTGCTTATTGTGTTCAATGCCGATGCAATTTCTGTGTTTCATCAACACTCTGAAGGTCCACAGATTACAGAATGCCTCCAGATGTGCTTCCGAAAGTACTACTAGTCTTCCAGTAAACGATCAAAGCATAGAAAGTTTAAGCCATTACCCCCATGGAGAAAAGACCTCATGGTGCTAGTTGTGTTCAATGCCGATGCAATTTCTGTGTTTCATCAACACTCTGAAGGTCCACAGATTACAGAATGCCTTCAAATGTGTTTCGGAAACTACTACTAGTCTTCAAGTGTACGATCAAAGCGTAGACAGTTACGACATTACTACCATGGAGAAAAGCAAGCATGGTGCTTATTATGTTCAATGCCGATGCAACTTTTGTGTTTCATCAACACTCTGAAGGTCCACAGATTACAGAATGCCTAAAGATGTGCTTCAGAAACTACTACTAGTCTTCCAGGGAACGATCAAAGCGTAGTCAGTTTGAGACATTACTCCCATGGAGAAAAGTCCGCATGGTGCTTATTGAGTTCAATGCCGATGCAATTTTTGGGTTTCATCAACACTCTGAAGGTCCACAGATTACAGAATGAATCCAGATGTGCTTCGGAAACTACTACTAGTCTTCCAGGGAACGATCAAAGCGTAGACAGTTTAAGACACTACTCCCATGGAGAAAAGTAGGCATGGTGCTTATTGTGTTCAATGCCGATTCAATTTCTGTGTTTCATCACACTCTGAAGGTCCACAGATTACAGAATGCATCCAGATGTGCTTCGGAAAGTACTACTAGCCTTCCAGGGAACGACCAAAGCGTAGAGAGTTTAAGACATTACTCCCATGGAGAAAAGTCCGCATGGTGCTTATTGTGTTCAATGCCGATGCAATTTCTGTGTTTCATCAACACTCTGAAGGTCCACAGACTACAGAATGCATCCAGATGTGCTTCGGAAACTACTACTAGTCTTTCAGTGAACGATCAAAGCGTAAACAGTTTAAGACATTACTACCATGGAGAAAAGGCCGCATGGTGTTTATTGTGTTCAATGTGGATGCAATTTCAATGTTTCATCAAAACTCTGAAGGTCAACAGATTACAGAATGCCTAAAGATGTGCTTCAGAAAGTACTACTAGTGTTCCAGGGAACGATCAAAGCGTAGTCAGTTTGAGACATTACTCCCATAGAGAAATGTCCGCATGGTGCTTATTGAGTTCAATGCCGATGCAATTTTTGTATTTTATCAACACTTTGAAGGCCACAGATTACAGAATGCATCCAGATGTGCTTCGGAAACTACTACTAGTCTTCCAGGGAACGATCAAAGCGTAGACAGTTTAAGACATTACTCCCATAAGGAAAAGTAGGCATGGTGCTTATTGTGTTCAATGCCGAGTCAATTTCTGTGATTCATCACACTCTGAAGGTTCACAGGTTACAGAATGCATCCAGATGTGCTTCGGAAACTACTACTAGTCTTCCAGGGAACGATCGAAGCGTAGACAGTTTAAGACATTACTCCCATGGAGAAAAGTCCGCATGGTGCTTATTGTGTTCAATGCCGATGCCATTTCTGTGTTTCATCAACACTCTGAAGGTCCACAGATTACAGAATGCATCCAGATGTGCTTCGGAAACTACTACTAGTTTTCGAGGGAACGATCAAAGCGTAGACAGTTTAAGACATTACTCCCATGGAGAAAAGTCCACATGGTGCTTATTGTGTTCAATGCCGATGCAATATTTGTGTTTCATCAACACTCTGAAGGTCCACAGATTACAGAATGCATCCAGGTGTGCTTCGGAAACTACTACTAGTCTTCCAGTGAACGATCAAAGCGTAGACAGTTTAAGACATTACTACCATGGAGAAAAGCCCGCATGGTGCTTATTGTGTTCAATGCCGATGCAACTTTTGTGTTTCATCAACACTCTGAAGGTCAACAGATTACAGAATGCCTAAAGATGTGCTTCAGAAACTACTACTAGTCTTCCAGGGAACGATCAAAGCGTAGTCAGTTTGAGACATTACTCCCATGGAGAAAAGTCCGCATGGTGCTTATTGAGTTCAATGCCGATGCAATTTTTGTGTTTCATCAACACTCTGAAGGTCCACAGATTACAGAATGCATCCAGATGTGCTTCGGAAACTACTACTAGTCTTCCAGGGAACGATCAAAGCGTAGACAGTTTAAGACATTACTCCCATGGAGAAAAGTAAGTATGGTGCTTATTGTGTTCAATGCCGATTCAATTTCTGTGTTTTATCACACTCTGAAGGTCCACAGAGTACAGAATGCATCCAGATGTGCTTCGGAAAGTACTACTAGTCTTCCAGGGAACGATCAAAGCGTAGAGAGTTTAAGACATTACTCCCATGGAGAAAAGTCCGCATGGTGCTTATTGTGTTCAATGCCGATGCAATTTCTGTGTTTCATCAACACTCTGAAGGTCCACAGATTACAGAATGCCTTCAGGTGTGCTTCGGAAACTACTACTAGTGTTCCAGGGAACGATCAAAGCGTAGACAGATTTAGACATTACTACCATGGAGAAAAGGCCACATGGTGCTTATTGTGTTCAATGGCGATGCAATTTCTATGTTTCATCAACACTCTGAATGTCCACAGATTACAGAATGCCTCCAGATGTGCTTTGGAAACTACTACTAGTCTTCCAGTAAACGATCAAAGCATAGACAGTTTAAGACATTACTCCCATGGAGAAAACTCATCATGGTGCTTGTTGTGTTCAATGCCGATGCAATTTCTGTGTTTCATCAACACTCTGAAGGTCCACAGATTACAGAACGCCTCCAGATGTGCTTCGGAAACTACTACTAGTCTTCCAGTGTACGATCAAAGCGTAGACTGTTTAAGATATTACTCTCATGGAGAAAAGTCCGCATGGTGCTTATTGTCTTCTATGCCGATTCAATTTCTGTGTTTCATCAACACTCTGAAGGTCCACAGATAACAGAATGCCTCCAGATGTGCTTCGGAAACTACTACTAGTCTTCCAGTGTACGATCAAATCGTAGACAGTTTAAGACATTACTCCCATGGAGAAAAGTCCGCATGGTGCTTATTGTGTTCAATGCCGATGCAATTTCTGTGTTTCATCAACACTCTGAAGGTCCACAGATTACAGAATGCCTCCAGATGTGCTTCCGAAAGTACTACTAGTTTTCGAGGGAACGATCAAAACGTAGACAGTTTAAGACATTACTCCCATGGAGAAAAGTCCACATGGTGCTTATTGTGTTCAATGCCGATGCAATTTTTGTGTTTCATCAACACTCTGAAGGTCCACAGATTACAGAATGCATCCAGATGTGCTTCGGAAACTACTACTAGTCTTCCAGTGAACGATCAAAGCGTAGACAGTTTAACACATTACTACCATGGAGAAAAGGCCACATGGTGCTTATTGTGTTCAATGGCGATGCAATTTCTATGTTTCATCAACACTCTGAATGTCCACAGATTACAGAATGCCTCAACATGTGCTTCGGAAACTACTACTAGTCTTCCAGTAAACGATCAAAGCATAGACAGTTTAAGACATTACTCCCATGGAGAAAACTCCACATGGTGCTTGTTGTGTTCAATGCCGATGCAATTTCTGTGTTTCATCAACACTCTGAAGGTCCACAGTTTACAGAACGCCTCCAGATGTGCTTCGGAAACTACTACTAGTCTTCCAGTGTACGATCAAAGCGTAGACAGTTTAAGACATTACTCTCATGGAGAAAAGTCCGCATGGTGCTTATTGTCTTCTATGCCGATTCAATTTCTGTGTTTCATCAACACTCTGAAGGTCCACAGATAACAGAATGCCTCCAGATGTGCTTCGGAAACTACAACTAGTCTTCCAGTGAACGATCAAAGCGTAGACAGTTTAACACATTACTACCATGGAGAAAAGGCCACATGGTGCTTATTGTGTTCAATGGCGATGCAATTTCTATGTTTCATCAACACTCTGAATGTCCACAGATTACAGAATGCCTCAAGATGTGCTTCGGAAACTACTACTAGTCTTCCAGTAAACGATCAAAGCATAGACAGTTTAAGACATTACTCCCATGGAGAAAACTCCACATGGTGCTTGTTGTGTTCAATGCCGATGCAATTTCTGTGTTTCATCAACACTCTGAAGGTCCACAGATTACAGAACGCCTCCAGATGTGCTTCGGAAACTACTACTAGTCTTCCAGTGTACGATCAAAGCGTAGACAGTTTAAGACATTACTCTCATGGAGAAAAGTCCGCATGGTGCTTATTGTCTTCTATGCCGATTAAATTTCTGTGTTTCATCAACACTCTGAAGGTCCACAGATAACAGAATGCCTCCAGATGTGCTTCGGAAACTACAACTAGTCTTCCAGTGAACGATCAAAGCGTAGACAGTTTAAGACATTACTCCCATGGAGAAAAGTCCGCATGGTGCTTATTGTGTTCAATGCCGATGCAATTTCTGTGTTTCATCAACACTCTGAAGGTCCACAGATTACAGAATGCCTTCAAATGTGCTTCGGAAACTACTACTAGTCTTCCAGTGAACGATCAAAGCGTTACAGTTTAAGATATTACTACCATGGAGAAAAGTCCACATGGTGATTATTGTGTTCAATGCCGTTGCAATTTCGGTGTTTCATCAACACTCTGAAGGTCCACAGAATACAGAATGCATCCAGATGTGCTTCGGAAACTACTACTACTCTTCCAGGGAGCGATCAAAGCGTAGACAGTTTGAGACATTACTTCCATGGAGAAATGTCCGCACGGTGCAAATTCTGTTCAATGCCGATGCAATTTTTCTGTTTCATCAACACTCTGAAGGTCCACAGATTACAGAACGCCTCCAGATGTGCTTCGGAAACTACCACTAGTCTTCCAGTGTACGATCAAAGAGTAGACAGTTTAAGACATTACTCTCATGGAGAAAAGTCCGCATGGTGCTTATTGTCTTCTGTGCCGATTCAATTTCTGTGTTTCATCAACACTCTGAAGGTCCACAGATAACAGAATGCCTCGAGATGTGCTTCGGAAACTACTACTATTCTTCCAGTGTACGATCAAATCGTAGACAGTTTAAGACATTACTCCCATGGAGAAAACTCCACATGGTGCTTGTTGTGTTCAATGCCGATGCAATTTCTGTGTTTCATCATCACTCTGAAGGTCCACAGATTACAGAACGCCTCCAGATGTGCTTCGGAAACTACTACTAGTCTTCCAGTGTACGATCAAAGCGTAGACAGTTTAAGACATTACTCTCATGGAGAAAAGTCCGCATGGTGCTTATTGTCTTCTATGCCGATTCAATTTCTGTGTTTCATCAACACTCTGAAGGTCCACAGATAACAGAATGCCTCCAGATGTGCTTCGGAAACTACAACTAGTCTTCCAGTGAACGATCGAAGCGTAGACAGTTTAAGACATTACTCCCATGGAGAAAAGTCCGCATGGTGCTTATTGTGTTCAATGCCGATTTAATTTCTGTGTTTCATCAACACTCTGAAGGTCCACAGATTACAGAATGCCTCCAGATGTGCTTCCGAAAGTACTACTAGTCTTCCAGTAAACGATCAAAGCATAGAAAGTTTAAGACATTACTCCCATGGAGAAAAGACCACATGGTGCTTGTTGTGATCAATGCCGATGCAATTTCTGTGTTTCATCAACACTCTGAAGGTCCACAGATTACAGAATGCCTTCAAATGTGCTTCGGAAACTACTACTAGTCTTCCAGTGAACGATCAAAGCGTTACAGTTTAAGATATTACTACCATGGAGAAAAGTCCACATGGTGCTTATTGTCTTCAATGCCGTTGCAATTTCGGTGTTTCATCAACACTCTGAAGGTCCACAGAATACAGAATGCATCCAGATGTGCTTCGGAAACTACTACTAGTCTTCCAGGGAACGATCAAAGCGTAGACAGTTTGAGACATTACTTCCATGGAGAAATGTCCGCGCGGTGCATATTGTGTTCAATGCCGATGCAATTTCAGTGTTTCATCAACACTCTGAAGGTCCACAGTTTACAGAATGCCTCCAGATGCGCTTCCGAAAGTACTACTAGTCTTCCAGTAAACGATCAAAGCATAGAAAGTTTAACACATTACTCCCATGGAGAAAAGACCACATGGTGCTAGTTGTGTTCAATGCCGATGCAATTTCTGTGTTTCATCAACACTCTGAAGGTCCACAGTTTACAGAATGCCTCCAGATGCGCTTCCGAAAGTACTACTAGTCTTCCAGTAAACGATCAAAGCATAGAAAGTTTAACACATTACTCCCATGGAGAAAAGACCACATGGTGCTAGTTGTGTTCAATGCCGATGCAATTTCTGTGTTTCATCAACACTCTGAAGGTCCACAGATTACAGAATGCCTTCAGATGTGCTTCGGAAACTACTACTAGTCTTCCAGTGTACGATCAAAGCGTAGACAGTTTAAGACATTACTACCATGGAGAAAAGCCCGCATGGTGCTTATTGTGTTCAATGCCGATGCAACTTTTGTGTTTCATCAACACTCTGAAGGTCCACAGATTACAGAATGCCTAAGGATGTGCTTCAGAAACTACTACTAGTCTTCCAGGGAACGATCAAAGCGTAGTCAGTATGAGACATTACTGCCATGGAGAAAAGTCCGCATGGTGCTTATTGAGTTCAATGCCGATGCAATTTTTGTGTTTCATCAACACTCTGAAGGTCCACAGATTACAGAATGCATCCAGATGTGCTTCGGAAACTACTACTAGTCTTCCAGGGAACGATCAAAGCGTAGAGAGTTTAAGACATTACTCCCATGGAGAAAAGTCCGCATGGTGCTTATTGTGTTCAATGCCGATGCAATTTCTGTGTTTCATCATTACTCTGAAGGTCTACAGATTACAGAATGCCTTCAGATGTTCTTCGGAAACTACTACTAGTCTTCCAGTGTACGATCAAAGCGTAGACAGTTAAGACATTACTACCATGGAGAAAAGCCCGAATGGTGCTTATTGTGTTCAATGCCGATGCAACTTTTGTGTTTCATCAACACTCAGAAGGTCCACAGATTACAGAATGCCTAAAGATGTGCTTCAGAAACTACTACTAGTGTTCCAGGGAACGATCAAATGGTAGACAGTTTAAGACATTACTACCATGGAGAAAAGGCCACATGGTGCTTATTGTGTTCAATGGCGATGCAATTTCTATGTTTCATCAACACTCTGAATGTCCACAGATTACAGAATGCCTCCAGATGTGCTTCGGAAACTACTACTAGTCTTCCAGTAAACGATCAAATCATAGACAGTTTAAGACATTACTCCCATGGAGAAAAGTCCGCATGGTGCTTATTGTGTTCAATGCCGATTCATTTTCTGTGTTTCATCACACTCTGAAGGTTCACAGACTACAGAATGCATCCAGATGTGCTTCGGAAACTACTACTAGTCTTCCAGGGAACGATCAAAGCGTAGACAGGTTAAGACATTACTTCCATGGAGAAATGTCCGCACGGTGCATATTGTGTTCAATGCCGATGCAATTTTTCTGTATCATCAACACTATGGAGGTCCACAGATAACAGAATGCCTCCACATGTGCTTCGGAAACTACTACTAGTCTTCCAGTGTACGATCAAATCGTAGACAGTTTAAGACATTACTCCCATGGAGAAAAGTCCGCATGGTTCTTATTGTGTTCAATGCCGATCCAATTTCTGTGTTTCATCAACACTCTGAAGGTCCACAGATTACAGAATGACTTCAAATGTGCTTCGGAAACTACTACTAGTCTTCCAGTGAACGATCAAAGCGTTACAGTTTAAGATATTACTACCATGGAGAAAAGTCCACATGGTGCTTATTGTGTTCAATGCCGTTGCAATTTCGGTGTTTCATCAACACTCTGAAGGTCCACAGAATACAGAATGCATCCAGATGTGCTTCGGAAACTACTACTTGTCTTCCAGGGAACGATCAAAGCGTAGACAGTTTGAGACATTACTTCCATGGAGAAATGTCCGCACGGTGCATATTGTGTTCAATGCCGATGCAATTTTTCTGTATCATCAACACTATGAAGGTCCACAGATTACAGAATGCATCCAGATATGCTTCGGAAACTACTACTAGTCTTCCAGTGTACAATCAAAGCGTAGACAGTTTAAGACATTAGCCCCATGGGGAAAAATCCGCATGGTGCTTATTGTGTTCAATGCCGATGCAATTTTTGTGTTTCATCAACACTCTGAAGGTCCACAGATTACACAATGCCTACAGATGTGCTTAGGAAACTACTACTAGTCTTCCAGTGTACGATCAAAGCGTAGACAGTTTAAGACATTACTCCCATGGAGAAAAGTCAGCTTGGTGCTTATTGTGTTTAATGCCGATGCAATTTCAGTGTTTCATCAACACTCTGAAGGTCCACAGATTACAGAATGCATCCAGATGTGCTTCGGAAACTACTACTAGTCTTAAAGGGAACGATCAAAGCGTAGACAGTTTAAGACATTACTCCCATGGAGAAAAGTCCGCATGGTGCTTATTGTGTTCAATGCCGATTCATTTTCTGTGTTTCATCACACTCTGAAGGTTCACAGACTACAGAATGCATCCAGATGTGCTTCGGAAACTACTACTAGTCTTCCAGGGAACGATCAAAGCGTAGACAGGTTAAGACATTACTGCCATGGAGAAAAGTCGGCATCGTGCTTATTGTGTTCAATGCCGAAGCAATTTCTGTGTTTCATCAACACTCTGAAGGTCCACAGATTACAAAATGATCCAGATGCGCTTCCGAAACTACTACTAGTCTTCGAGGGTACGATCAAAGCGTAGACAGTTTAAGACATTACTCCCATGGAGAAAAGTCCGCATTATGCGTATTGTGTGCAATGCCGATGCAATTTTTGTGTTTCATCAACACTGTGAAGGTCCACAGATTACAGAATGCATCCAGATGTGCTTCGGAAACTACTACTAGTCTTCCAGTGAACGATCAAAGCGTAGACAGTTTAAGACATTACTACAATGGAGAAAAGTCCGCATGGTGCTTATTGTGTTCAATGCCGATGCAATTTCTATGTTTCATGAACACTCTGAAGGTCCACAGATTACAGACTGCCACCAGATGTGCTTCGGAAACTACTACGAGTCTTCCAGTAAACGATCAAACCATAGAAAGTTTAAGACATTACTCCCACGGAGAAAACTCCACATGGTGCTTGTTGTGTTCAATGCCGATGCAATTTCTGTGTTTCATCAACACTATGAAAGTCCACAGATTACATAATGCATCCAGATGTGCTTAGCAAACTACTACTAGTCTTCCAGTGTACGATCAAAGCGTAGACAGTTTAAGACACTACTCCCATGGAGAAAAGTCCGCATGGTGCTTATTGTGTTCAATGCCGATGCAATTTCTGTGTTTCATCAACAATCTGAAGGTCCACAGATTACAGAATGCCTCCAGATGTGCTTCGGAAACTACTACTAGTCTTCCAGTGTACAATCAAGGTCTAGACAGTTTAAGACATTACTCCTATGGAGAAAAGTCCGCATAGTTTTTATTGTGTTCAATGCCGATGCAGTTTTTGTGTTTCATCAACACTATGAACGTCCATAGATTACAGAATGCCTCCAGATGTGCTTCGGAAACTACTACTAGTCTTCCAGGGAACGATCAAAGCGTAGTCAGTTTGAGACATTACTTCCATGGAGAAAAGTCCGCATGGTGCTTATTGTGTTCAATGCCGATGCAATTTTTGTGTTTCATCAACACTCTGAAGGTCCACAGTTTACAGAATGCCTCCAGATGTGCTTCCGAATGTACTACTAGTCTTCCAGTAAACGATCAAAGCATAGAAAGTTTAAGACATTACTCCCATGGAGAAAAGAAAACGTGGTGTTAGTTGTGTTCAATGCCGATGCAATTTCTGTGTTTCATCAACACTCTGAACGTCCACAGATTACAGAATGCCTTCAGATGTGCTTCGGAAACTACTACTAGTCTTCCAGTGTACGATCAAAGCGTAGACAGTTTAAGACATTACAACCATGGAGAAAAGTCCGCATGGTGCTTATTGTGTTCAATGCCGATGCAATTTCTATGTTTCATCAACACTCTGAAGGTCCACAGATTACAGAATGCCTCCAGATGTGCTTCGGAAACTATTACTAGTCTTCCAGTAAACGATCAAAGCATAGACAGTTTAAGACATTACTCCCACTGAGAAAACTCCACATGCTGCTTGTTGTGTTCAATGCCGACGCAATTTCTATGTTTCGTCAACACTCTGAAGGTCCACAGATTACAGAATGCCTTCAGATGTGCTTCGGAAACTACTACTAGTCTTCCAGTGTACGATCAAAGCGTAGACAGTTTAAGACATTACAACCATGGAGAAAAGCCCGCATGGTGCTTATTGTGTTCAATGCCGATGCAACTTTTGTGTTTCATCAACACTCTGAAGGTCCACAGATTACAGAATGCCTAAGGATGTGCTTCAGAAACTACTACTAGTCTTCCAGGGAACGATCAAAGCGTAGTTAGTATGAGACATTACTCCCATGGAGAAAAGTCCGCATGGTGCTTATTGAGTTCAATGCCGATGCAATTTTTGTGTTTCATCAACACTCTGAAGGTCCACAGATTACAGAATGCATCCAGATGTGCTTCGGAAACTACTACTAGTCTTCCAGGGAACGATCAAAGCGTAGACACTTTAAGACATTACTCCCATGGAGAAAAGTAGGCATGGTGCTTAATGTGTTCAATGCCGATTCAATTTCTGTGTTTCATCACACTCTGAAGGTCCACAGATTACAGAATGCATCCAGATGTGCTTCGGAAAGTACTACTAGTCTTCCAGGGAACGATCAAAGCGTAGAGAGTTTAAGACATTACTCCCATGGAGAAAAGTCCGCATGGTGCTTATTGTGTTCAATGCCGATGCAATTTCTGTGTTTCATCATTACTCTGAAGGTCCACAGATTACAGAATGCCTTCACATGTTCTTCGGAAACTACTACTAGTCTTCCAGTGTACGATCAAAGCGTAGACAGTTAAGACATTACTACCATGGAGAAAAGCCCGCATGGTGCTTATTGTGTTCAATGCCGATGCAACTTTTGTGTTTCATCAACATTCTGAAGGTCCACAGATTACAGAATGCCTAAAGATGTGCTTCAGAAACTACTACTAGTGTTCCAGGGAACGATCAAAGCGTAGACAGTTTAAGACATTACTACCATGGAGAAAAGGCCACATGGTGCTTATTGTGTTCAATGGCGATGCAATTTCTATGTTTCATCAACACTCTGAATGTCCACAGATTACAGAATGCCTCCAGATGTGCTACGGAAACTACTACTAGTCTTCCAGTAAACGATCAAATCATAGACAGTTTAAGACATTACTCCCACGGAGAAAACTCATCATGGTGCTTGTTGTGTTCAATGCCGATGCAATTTCTGTGTTTCATCAACACTCTGAAGGTCCACAGATTACAGAACGCCTCCAGATGTGCTTCGGAAACTACTACTAGTCTTCCAGTGTACGATCAAAGCGTTCCCAGTTTAAGACATTACTCTCATGGAGAAAAGTCCGCATGGTGCTTATTGTCTTCTATGCCGATTCAATTTTTGTGTTTCATCAACACTCTGAAGGTCCACAGATAACAGAATGCCTCCAGATGTGCTTTGGAAACTACTACTAGTCTTCCAGTGTACGATCAAATCGTAGACAGTTTAAGACATTACTCCCATGGAGAAAAGTCCGCATGGTTCTTATTGTGTTCAATGCCGATCCAATTTCTGTGTTTCATCAACACTCTGAAGGTCCACAGATTACAGAATGACTTCAAATGTGCTTCGGAAACTACTACTAGTCTTCCAGTGAACGATCAAAGCGTTACAGTTTAAGATATTACTACCATGGAGAAAAGTCCACATGGTGCTTATTGTGTTCAATGCCGTTGCAATTTCGGTGTTTCATCAACACTCTGAAGGTCCACAGAATACAGAATGGATCCAGATGTGCTTCGGAAACTACTACTTGTCTTCCAGGGAACGATCAAAGCGTAGACAGTTTGAGACATTACTTCCATGGAGAAATGTCCGCACGGTGCATATTGTGTTCAATGCCGATGCAATTTTTCTGTATCATCAACACTCTGAAGGTCCACAGATTACAGAATGCATCCAGATATGCTTCGGAAACTACTACTAGTCTTCCAGTGTACAATCAAAGCGTAGACAGTTTAAGACATTAGCCCCATGGGGAAAAATCCGCATGGTGCTTATTGTGTTCAATGCCGATGCAATTTTTGTGTTTCATCAACACTCTGAAGGTCCACAGATTACACAATGCCTACAGATGTGCTTCGGAAACTACTACTAGTCTTCCAGTGTACGATCAAAGCGTAGACAGTTTAAGACATTACTCCCATGGAGAAAAGTCCGCTTGGTGCTTATTGTGTTCAATGCCGATGCAATTTCAGTGTTTCATCAACACTCTGAAGGTCCACAGATTACAGAATGCATCCAGATGTGCTTCGGAAACTACTACTAGTCTTAAAGGGAACGATCAAAGCGTAGACAGTTTAAGGCATTACTCCCATGGAGAAAAGTCCGCATGGTGCTTATTGTGTTCAATGCCGATTCATTTTCTGTGTTTCATCACACTCTGAAGGTTCACAGACTACAGAATGCATCCAGATGTGCTTCGGAAACTACTACTAGTCTTCCAGGGAACGATCAAAGCGTAGACAGTTTAAGACATTACTGCCATGGAGAAAAGTCGGCATGGTGCTTATTGTGTTCAATGCCGAAGCAATTTCTGTGTTTCATCAACACTCTGAAGGTCCACAGATTACAAAATGCATCCAGATGTGCTTCCGAAACTACTACTAGTCTTCGAGGGTACGATCAAAGCGTAGACAGTTTAAGACATTACTCCCATGGAGAAAAGTCCGCATTATGCGTATTGTGTTCAATGCCGATGCAATTTTTGTGTTTCATCAACACTGTGAAGGTCCACAGATTACAGAATGCATCCAGATGTGCTTCGGAAACTACTACTAGTCTTCCAGTGAACGATCAAAGCGTAGACAGTTTAAGACATTATTACAATGGAGAAAAGTCCGCATGGTGCTTATTGTGTTCAATGCCGATGCAATTTCTATGTTTCATGAACACTCTGAAGGTCCACAGATTACAGACTGCCACCAGATGTGCTTCGGAAACTACTACGAGTCTTCCAGTAAACGATCAAACCATAGAAAGTTTAAGACATTACTCCCATGGAGAAAACTCCACATGGTGTTTGTTGTGTTCAATGCCGATGCAATTTCTGTGTTTCATCAACACTATGAAAGTCCACAGATTACATAATGCATCCAGATGTGCTTAGCAAACTACTACTAGTCTTCCAGTGTACGATCAAAGCGTAGACAGTTTAAGACACTACTCCCATGGAGAAAAGTCCGCATGGTGCTTATTGTGTTCAATGCCGATGCAATGTTTGTGTTTCATCAACACTCTGAAGGTCCACAGATTACAGAATGCCTCCAGATGTGCTTCGGAAACTACTACTAGTCTTCCAGTAAACGATCAAATCATAGACAGTTTAAGACATTACTCCCATGGAGAAAACTCATCATGGTGCTTGTTGTGTACAATGCCGATGCAATTTCTGTGTTTCATCAACACTCCGCCACACACCGTCAGGTGGCTTGCGGAGTACGGATGTAGATGTAGATGTAGAAGGTTCACAGATTACAGAATGCCTCCAGATGTGCTTCGAAAACTACTACTAGTCTTCCAGTGTACGATCAAAGTGTAGACAGTTAAAGACATTACTACCATGGAGAAAAGCCCGCATGGTGCTTATTGTGTTCAATGCCGATGCAATGTTTGTGTTTCATCAACACTCTGAAGGTCCACAGATTACAGAATGCCTCCAGATGTGCTTCTGAAACTACTACTAGTCTTCCAGTAAACGATCAAATCATAGACAGTTTAAGACATTACTCCCATGGAGAAAACTCATCATGGTGCTTGTTGTGTTCAATGCCGATGCAATTTCTGTGTTTCATCAACACTCTGAAGGTCCACAGATTACAGAACGCCTCCAGATGTGCTTCGGAAACTACTACTAGTCTTCCAGTGTACGATTAAAGCGTAGACAGTTTAAGACATTACTCTCATGGAGAAAAGTCCGCATGGTGCTTATTGTCTTCTATGCCGATTCAATTTCTGTGTTTCATCAACACTCTGAAGGTCCACAGATAACAGAATGCCTCCAGATGTGCTTCGGAAACTACTACTAGTCTTCCAGTGTACGATCAAATCGTAGACAGTTTAAGACATTACTCCCATGGAGAAAAGTCCGCATGGTTCTTATTGTGTTCAATGCCGATCTAATTTCTGTGTTTCATCAACACTCTGAAGGTCCACAGATTACAGAATGCCTTCAAATGTGCTTCGGAAACTACTACTAGTCTTCCAGTGAACGATCAAAGCGTTACAGTTTAAGATATTACTACCATGGAGAAAAGTCCACATGGTGCTTATTGTGTTCAATGCCGTTGCAATTTCGGTGTTTCAGCAACACTCTGAAGGTCCACAGAATACAGAATGCATCCAGATGTGCTTCGGAAACTACTACTTGTCTTCCAGGGAACGATCAAAGCGTAGACAGTTTGAGACATTACTTCCATGGAGAAATGTCCGCACGGTGCATATTGTGTTCAATGCCGATGCAATTTTTCTGTATCATCAACACTCTGAAGGTCCACAGATTACAGAATGCATCCAGATATGCTTCGGAAACTACTACTAGTCTTCCAGTGTACAATCAAAGCGTAGACAGTTTAAGACATTAGCCCCATGGGGAAAAATCCGCATGGTGCTTATTGTGTTCAATGCCGATGCAATTTTTGTGTTTCATCAACACTCTGAAGGTCCACAGATTACACAATGCCTACAGATGTGCTTCGGAAACTACTACTAGTCTTCCAGTGTACGATCAAAGCGTAGACAGTTTAAGACATTACTCCCATGGAGAAAAGTCCGCTTGGTGCTTATTGTGTTCAATGCAGATGCAATTTCAGTGTTTCATCAACACTCTGAAGGTCCACAGATTACAGAATGCATCCAGATATGCTTCGGAAACTACTACTAGTCTTAAAATAAACGATCAAAGCGTAGACAGTTTAAGACATTACTCCCATGGAGAAAAGTCCGCATGGTGCTTATTGTGTTCAATGCCGATTCATTTTCTGTGTTTCATCACACTCTGAAGGTTCACAGACTACAGAATGCATCCAGATGTGCTTCGGAAACTACTACTAGTCTTCCAGGGAACGATCAAAGCGTAGACAGGTTAAGACATTACTGCCATGGAGAAAAGTCGGCATGGTGCTTATTGTGTTCAATGCCGAAGCAATTTCTGTGTTTCATCAACACTCTGAAGGTCCACAGATTACAAAATGCCTCCAGATGTGCTTCAGAAAATACTACTAGTCTTCCAGTGTACAATCAAAGCGTAGACAGTTTAAGACATTAGCCCCATGGGGAAAAATCCGCATGGTGCTTATTGTGTTCAATGCCGATGCAATTTTTGTGTTTCATCAACACTCTGAAGGTCCACAGTTTACAGAATGCCTCCAGATGTGCTTCCGAATGTACTACTAGTCTTCCAGTAAACGATCAATGCATAGAAAGTTTAAGACATTACTCCCATGGAGAAAAGAACACGTGGTGCTAGTTGTGTTCAATGCCGATGCAATTTCTGTGTTTCATCAACACTCTGAAGGTCCACAGATTACAGAATGCCTTCAGATGTGCTTCGGAAACTACTACTAGTCTTCCAGTGTACGATCAAAGCGTAGACAGTTTAAGACATTACTACCATGGAGTAAAGCTCGCATGGTGCCTATTGTGTTCAATGCCGATGCAACTTTTGTGTTTCATCAATACTCTGAAGGTCCACAGATTACTGAATGGATCCAGATGTGCTTCGGAAACTACTACTAATCTTCCAGTGAACGATCAAAGCGTAGACAGTTTAAGACATTACTACCATGGAGAAAAGTCCGCATGGTGCTTATTGTGTTCAGTGCCGATGCAATTTCTATGTTTCATCAACACTCTGAAGGTCCACAGATTACAGAATGCCTCCAGATGTGCTTCGGAAACTATTACTAGTCTTCCAGTAAACGATCAAAGCATAGACAGTTTAAGACATTACTCCCACTGAGAAAACTCCACATGCTGCTTGTTGTGTTCAATGCCGATGCAATTTCTATGTTTCATCAACACTCTGAAGCTCCACAGATTACAGAACGCCTCCAGATGTGCTTTCGAAACTACTACTAGTCTTCCAGTGTACGATCAAAGCGTAGACAGTTTAAGACATTACTCTCATGGAGAAAAGTCCGCATGGTGCTTATTGTCTTCTATGCCGATTCAATTTCTGTGTTTCATCAACACTCTGAAGGTCAACAGATAACAGAATGCCTCCAGATGTGCTTCGGAAACTACTACTAGTCTTCCTGTGAACGATCAAAGCGTAGACAGTTTAAGGCATTACTCCCATGGAGAAAAGTCCGCATGGTGCTTATTGTGTTCAATGCCGATTCAATTCCAGTGTTTCATCAACACTCTGAAGGTCGACAGATTTCAGAATGCCTGCAGAAGTGCTTCGGAAACAACTACTAGTCTTCCAGTGAACGATCAAAGCGTAGACACTTTAAGACATTACTCCCATGGAGAAAAGACCCCATGGTGCTACTTGTGTTCAATGCCGATGCAATTTTTGTGTTTCATCAACACTCTGAAGGTCCACAGATTACAGAATGCCTCCAGATGTGCTTAAGAAACTACTACTAGTCTTCCAGGAAACGATCAAAACGTAGACAGTTTAAGACATTACTCCCATGGAGAAAAGTCCGCGTGGTGCTTATTGTGTTCAATGCCGATGCCATTTCTGTGTTTCATCAACACTCTGAAGGTCCACAGATTACAGAATGCATCCAGATGTGCTTCGGAAACTACTACTAGTCTTCGAGGGAACGATCAAAGCGTAGACAGTTTAAGACATTACTCCAATGGAGAAAAGACCGCATGGTGCTTATTGTGTTCAATGCCGATGCAATTTTTGTGTTTCATCAACACTCTGAAGGTCCACAGATTACAGAATGCATCCAGATGTGCTTCGGAAACTACTACTAGTCTTCCAGTCAACGATCAAAGCGTAGACAGTTTAAGACATTACTACCATGGAGAAAAGGCCACATGGTGCTTATTGTGTTCAATGGCGATGCAATTTCTATGTTTCATCAAAACTCTGAAGGTCCACAGATTACAGAATGCCTCCAGATGTGCTTCGGAAACTACTACTAGTCTTCCAGTAAACGATCAAAGCATAGACAGTTTAAGACATTACTCCCATGGAGAAAACTCCACATGGTGCTTGTTGTGTTCAATGCCGATGCAATTTCTGTGTTTCATCAACACTCTGAAGGTCCACAGATTACAGAACGCCTCCAGATGTGCTTCGGAAACTACTACTAGTCTTCCAGTGTACGATCAAAGCGTAGACAGTTTAAGACATTACTCCCATGGAGAAAAGTCCGCATGGTTCTTATAGTGTTTAATGCCGATGCAATTTCTGTGTTTCATCAACACTCTGAAGGACCAGAGATTACAGAATGCATCCAGATGTGCTTCGGAAACTGCTACTAGTCTTCCAGTAAACGATCAAACCATAGATAGTTTAAGACATTACTCCCATGAAGAAAACTCCACATGGTGCTTTTTGTGTTCAATGCCGATGCAATTTCTGTGTTTCATCAACACTCTGAAGGTCCACAGATTACAGAATGCCTCCAGATGTGCTTCGGAAACTACTACTAGTCTTCCAGTGAACGATCAATGTGTAGATAGTTTAAGACATTACTCCCATGGAGAAAAGTCCGCATGGTGCTTATTGTGTTGAATGCCGATGCAATTTCTGTGTTTTATCAACACTCTGAAGGTCGACAGATTACAGAATGCATCCAGATGTGCTTCGGAAACTACTACTAGTCTTCCAGGGAACGATCAAAGCGTAGACAGTTTAAGACATTACTCTCATGGTGAAAAGTCCGCAAGGTGCTTCTTGTGTTCAATGCCGATGCAATTTTTGTGTTTTATAAACACTCTGAAGTTCCACAGATTACAGAATGCATCCAGATGTGCTTCGGAAACTACTACTAGTCTTCGAGGGAACGATCAAAGCGTAGACAGTTTAAGACATTACTCCCATGGAGAAAAGTCCGCATGGTGCTTATTGTGTTCAATGCCGATGCAATTTTTGTGTTTCATCAACACTCTGAAGGTCCACAGATTACACAATGCCTACAGATGTGCTTCGGAAACTACTACTAGTCTTCCAGTGTACGATCAAATCGTAGACAGTTTAAGACATTACTACTATGGAGAAAAGTCCGCATAATGCTTATTGTGTTCAATGCCGATGCAATTTCTATGTTTCATCAACACTCTGAAGGTCCACAGATTACAGAATGCCTCCAGATGTGCTTCGGAAACTACTACTAGTCTTGCAGTAAACGATCAAAGCATAGACAGTTTAAGACGTTACTCTTATGGAGAAAACTCCACATGGTCCTTGTTGTGTTCAATGCCGATGCAATTTCTGTGTTTCATCAACACTCTGAAGGTCCACAGTTTACTGAACGCCTCCAGATGTGCTTCGGAAACTACTACTAGTCTTCCAGTGTACGATCAAAGCGTAGTCAGTTTAAGACATAACACTCATGGAGAAAAGTCCGCATGGTGCTTATTGTCTTCTATGCCGATTCAATTTCTGTGTTTCATCAACACTCTGAAGGTCCACAGATAACAGAATGAATCCAGATGTGCTTCGGAAACTACTACTAGTCTTCCAGTGTACGATCAAAGCGTAGACAGTTTAAGACATTACTCAAATGGAGAAAAGTCCGCATGGTTCTTATTGTGTTCAATGGCGATGCAATTTCTGTGTTTCATCAACACTCTGAAGGACCAGAGATTACAGAATGCCTCCAGATGTGCCTCGGAAACTACTACTAGTCTTCCTGTGAACGATCAAAGCGTAGACAGTTTAAGGCATTACTCCCATGGAGAAAAGTCCGCATGGTGCTTATTGTGTTCAATGCCGATTCAATTCCTGTGTTTCATCAACACTCTGAAGGTCGACAGATTTCAGAATGCCTCCAAAAGTGCTTTGGAAACAACTACTAGTCTTCCAGTGAACGATCAAAGCGTAGACACTTTAAGACATTACTCCCATGGAGAAAAGTCCCCATGGTGCTACTTGTGTTCAATGCCGATGCAATTTTTGTGTTTCATCAACACTCTGAAGGTCCACAGATTACAGAATGCCTCCAGATGTGCTTAAGAAACTACTACTAGTCTTCCAGGAAACGATCAAAACGTAGTCAGTTTAAGACATTACTCCCATGGAGAAAAGTCCGCGTGGTGCTTATTGTGTTCAATGCCGATGCCATTTCTGTGTTTCATCAACACTCTGAAGGTCCACAGATTACAGAATGCATCCAGATGTGCTTCGGAAACTGCTACTAGTCTTCGAGGGAACGATCAAAGCGTAGACAGTTTAAGACATTACTCCAATGGAGAAAAGTCCGCATGGTGCTTATTGTGTTCAATGCCGATGCAATTTTTGTGTTTCATCAACACTCTGAAGGTCCACAGATTACAGAATGCATCCAGATGTGCTTCGGAAACTACTACTAGTCTTCCAGTCAACGATCAAAGCGTAGACAGTTTAAGACATTACTACCATGGAGAAAAGGCCACATGGTGCTTATTGTGTTCAATGGCGATGCAATTTCTATGTTTCATCAACACTCTGAAGGTCCACAGATTACAGAATGCCTCCAGATGTGCTTCGGAAACTACTACTAGTCTTCCAGTAAACGATCAAAGCATAGACAGTTTAAGACATTACTCCCATGGAGAAAACTCCACATGGTGCTTGTTGTGTTCAATGCCGATGCAATTTCTGTGTTTCATCAACACTCTGAAGGTCCACAGATTACAGAACGCCTCCAGATGTGCTTCGGAAACTACTACTAGTCTTCCAGTGTACGATCAAAGCGTAGACAGTTTAAGACATTACTCCCATGGAGAAAAGTCCGCATGGTTCTTATAGTGTTTAATGCCGATGCAATTTCTGTGTTTCATCAACACTCTGAAGGACCAGAGTTTACAGAATGCCTCCAGATGTGCTTCGGAAACTACAACTAGTCTTCCTGTGAACGATCAAAGCGTAGACAGTTTAAGACATTACTCCCATGGAGAAAAGTCCGCATGGTGCTTATTGTGTTCAATGCCGATGCAATTTCTGTGTTTCATCAACACTCTGAAGGTCCACAGATTACAGAATGCCTCCAGATGTGCTTCCGAAAGTACTACTAGTCTTCCAGTAAACGATCAAAGCATAGAATGTTTAAGACATTACTCCCATGGAGAAAAGACCACATGGTGCTTGTTGTGTTCAATGCCGATGCAATTTCTGTGTTTCATCAACACTCTGAAGGTCCACAGATTACAGAATGCCTTCAAATGTGCTTCGGAAACTAGTACTAGTCTTCCAGTGAACGATCAAAGCGTTACAGTTTAAGATATTACTACCATGGAGAAAAGTCCACATGGTGCTTATTGTGTTCAATGCCGTTGCAATTTCGGTGTTTCATCAACACTCTGAAGGTCCACAGAATACAGAATGCATCCAGATGTGCTTCGGAAACTACTACTAGTCTTCCAGGGAACGATCAAAGCGTAGACAGTTTGAGACATTACTTCCATGGAGAAATGTCCGCACGGTGCATATTGTGTTCAATGCCGATGCAATTTTTCTGTTTCATCAACACTCTGAAGGTCCACAGATTACAGAATGCATCCAGATATGCTTCGGAAACTACTACTAGTCTTCCAGTGTACAATCAAAGCGTAGACAGTTTAAGACATTAGCCCCATGGGGAGAAATCCGCATGGTGCTTATTGTGTTCAATGCCGATGCAATTTTTGTGTTTCATCAACACTCTGAAGGTCCACAGATTACACAATGCCTATAGATGTGCTTCGGAAACTACTACTAGTCTTCCAGTGTACGATCAAATCGTAGACAGTTTAAGACATTACTACCATGGAGAAAAGTCCGCATAATGCTTATTGTGTTCAATGCCGATGCAATTTCTATGTTTCATCAACACTCTGAAGGTCCACAGATTACAGAACGCCTCCAGATGTGCTTCGGAAACTACTACTAGTCTTCCAGTAAACGATCAAAGCATAGACAGTTTAAGACGTTACTCTTATGGAGAAAACTCCACATGGTGCTTGTTGTGTTCAATGCCGATGCAATTTCTGTGTTTCATCAACACTCTGAAGGTCCACAGATAACAGAATGAATCCAGATGTGCTTCGGAAACTACTACTAGTCTTCCAGTGTACGATCAAAGCGTAGACAGTTTAAGACATTACTCAAATGGAGAAAAGTCCGCATGGTTCTTATTGTGTTCAATGCCGATGCAATTTCTGTGTTTCATCAACACTCTGAAGGTCCAGAGATTACAGAATGCCTCCAGATGATCTTCGGAAACTACTACTAGTCTTCCTGTGAACGATCAAAGCGTAGACAGTTTAAGGCATTACTCCCATGGAGAATAGTCCGCATGGTGCTTATTGTGTTCAATGCCGATTCAATTCCTGTGTTTCATCAACACTCTGAAGGTCGACAGGTTTCAGAATGCCTCCAGAAGTGCTTCGGAAACAACTACTAGTCTTCCAGTGAACGATCAAAGCGTAGACACTTTAAGACATTACTCCCATGGAGAAAAGTCCCCATGGTGCTACTTGTGTTCAATGCCGATGCAATTTTTGTGTTTCATCAACACTCTGAAGTTCCACAGATTACAGAATGCCTCCAGATGTGCTTCAGAAACGACTACTATTCTTCCAGGAAACGATCAAAGCGTAGGCAGTTTAGGACATTACTCCCATGGAGAAAAGTCCGCGTGGTGCTTATTGTGTTCAATGCCGATGCAATGTTTGTGTTTCATCAACACTCTGAAGGTCCACAGATTACAGAATGCCTCCAGATGTGCTTCGGAAACTACTACTAGTCTTCCAGTAAACGATCAAATCATAGACAGTTTAAGACATTACTCCCATGGAGAAAACTCATCATGGTGCTTGTTGTGTTCAATGCCGATGCAATTTCTGTGTTTCATCAACACTCTGAAGGTCCACAGATTACAAAATGCCTCCAGATGTGCTTCGGAAACTACTACTAGTCTTCCAGTGTACGATCAAAGCGTAGACAGTTTAAGACATTACTCTCATGGAGAAAAGTCCGCATGGTGCTTATTGTCTTCTATGCCAATTCAATTTCTGTGTTTCATCAACACTCTGAAGGTCCACAGATAACAGAATGCCTCCAGATGTGCTTCGGAAACTACTACTAGTCTTCCAGTGTACGATCAAATCGTAGACAGTTTAAGACATTACTCCCATGGAGAAAAGTCCGCATGGTTCTTATTGTGTTCAATGCCGATCCAATTTCTGTGTTTCATCAACACTCTGAAGGTCCACAGATTACAGAATGCCTTCAAATGTGCTTCGGAAACTACTACTAGTCTTCCAGTGAACGATCAAAGCGTTACAGTTTAAGATATTACTACCATGGAGAAAAGTCCACATGGTGCTTATTGTGTTCAATGCCGTTGCAATTTCGGTGTTTCATCAACACTCTGAAGGTCCACAGAATACAGAATGCATCCAGATGTGCTTCGGAAACTACTACTTGTCTTCCAGGGAACGATCAAAGCGTAGACAGTTTGAGACATTACTTCCATGGAGAAATGTCCGCACGGTGCATATTGTGTTCAATGCCGATGCAATTTTTCTGTATCATCAACACTCTGAAGGTCCACAGATTACAGAATGCATCCAGATATGCTTCGGAAACTACTACTAGTCTTCCAGTGTACAATCAAAGCGTAGACAGTTTAAGACATTAGCCCCATGGGGAAAAATCCGCATGGTGCTTATTGTATTCAATGCCGATGCAATTTTTGTGTTTCATCAACACTCTGAAGGTCCACAGATTACACAATGCCTACAGATGTGCTTCGGAAACTACTACTAGTCTTCCAGTGTACGATCAAAGCGTAGACAGTTTAAGACATTACTCCCATGGAGAAACGTCCGCTTGGTGCTTATTGTGTTCAATGCCGATGCAATTTCAGTGTTTCATCAACACTCTGAAGGTCCACAGATTACAGAATGCATCCAGATGTGCTTCGGAAACTACTACTAGTCTTCCAGGGAACGATCAAAGCGTAGTCAGTTTGAGACATTACTTCCATGGAGAAAAGTCCGCATGGTGCTTATTGTGTTCAATGCCGATGCAATTTTTGTGTTTCATCAACACTCTGAAGGTCCACAGTTTACAGAATGCCTCCAGATGTGCTTCCGAATGTACTACTAGTCTTCCAGTAAACGATCAAAGCATAGAAAGTTTAAGACATTACTCCCATGGAGAAAAGAACACGTGGTGCTAGTTGTGTTCAATGCCGATGCAATTTCTGTGTTTCATCAACACTCTGAAGGTCCACAGATTACAGAATGCCTTCAGATGTGCTTCGGAAACTACTACTAGTCTTCCAGTGTACGATCAAAGCGTAGACAGTTTAAGACATTACTACCATGGAGTAAAGCTCGCATGGTGCCTATTGTGTTCAATGCCGATGCAACTTTTGTGTTTCATCAACACTCTGAAGGTCCACAGATTACAGAATGTATCCAGATGTGCTTCGGAAACTACTACTAGTCTTCCAGTGAACGATCAAAGCGTAGACAGTTTAAGACATTACTACCATGGAGAAAAGTCCGCATGGTGCTTATTGTGTTCAATGCCGATGCAATTTCTATGTTTCATCAACACTCTGAAGGTCCACAGATTACAGAACGCCTCCAGATGTGCTTCGGAAACTATTACTAGTCTTCCAGTAAACGATCAAAGCATAGACAGTTTAAGACATTACTCCCACTGAGAAAACTCCACATGCTGCTTGTTGTGTTCAATGCCGATGCAATTTCTATGTTTCATCAACACTCTGAAGCTCCACAGATTACAGAACGCCTCCAGATGTGCTTTCGAAACTACTACTAGTCTTCAAGTGTACGATCAAAGCGTAGACAGTTTAAGACATTACTCTCATGGAGAAAAGTCCGCATGGTGCTTATTGTCTTCTATGCCGATTCAATTTCTGTGTTTCATCAACACTCTGAAGGTCAACAGATAACAGAATGCCTCCAGATGTGCTTCGGAAACTACTACTAGTCTTCCAGTGTACGATCAAAGCGTAGACAGTTTAAGACATTACTCCCATGGAGAAAAGTCCGCATGGTTCTTATTGTGTTCAATGGCGATGCAATTTCTGTGTTTCATCAACACTCTGAAGGTCCAGAGATTACAGAATGCCTCCAGATGTGCTTCGGAAACTACTACTAGTCTTCCTGTGAACGATCAAAGCGTAGACAGTTTAAGGCATTACTCCCATGGAGAAAAGTCCGCATGGTGCTTATTGTGTTCAATGCCGATTCAATTCCTGTGTTTCATCAACACTCTGAAGGTCGACAGATTTCAGAATGCCTGCAGAAGTGCTTCGGAAACAACTACTAGTCTTCCAGTGAACGATCAAAGCGTAGACACTTTAAGACATTACTCCCATGGAGAAAAGTCCCCATGGTGCTACTTGTGTTCAACGCCGATGCAATTTTTGTGTTTCATCAACACTCTGAAGGTCCACAGATTACAGAATGCCTCCAGATGTGCTTAAGAAACTACTACTAGTCTTCCAGGAAACGATCAAAACGTAGACAGTTTAAGACATTACTCCCATGGAGAAAAGTCCGCGTGGTGCTTATTGTGTTCAATGCCGATGCCATTTCTGTGTTTCATCAACACTCTGAAGGTCCACAGATTACAGAATGCATCCAGATGTGCTTCGGAAACTACTACTAGTCTTCGAGGGAACGATCAAAGCGTAGACAGTTTAAGACATTACTCCAATGGAGAAAAGACCGCATGGTGCTTATTGCGTTCAATGCCGATGCAATTTTTGGGTTTCATCAACACTCTGAAGGTCCACAGATTACAGAATGCATCCAGATGTGCTTCGGAAACTACTACTAGTCTTCCAGTCAACGATCAAAGCGTAGACAGTTTAAGACATTACTCCCATGGAGAAAAGTCCGCATGGTTCTTATAGTGTTTAATGCCGATGCAATTTCTGTGTTTCATCAACACTCTGAAGGACCAGAGATTACAGAATGCCTCAAGATGTGCTTCGGAAACTACAACTAGTCTTCCTGTGAACGATCAAAGCGTAGACAGTTTAAGACATTACTCCCATGGAGAAAAGTCCGCATGGTGCTTATTGTGTTCAATGCCGATGCAATTTCTGTGTTTCATCAACACTCTGAAGGTCCACAGATTACAGAATGCCTCCAGATGTGCTTCCGAAAGTACTACTAGTCTTCCAGTAAACGATCAAAGCATAGAAAGTTTAAGACATTACTCCCATGGAGAAAAGACCACATGGTGCTTGTTGTGTTCAATGCCGATGCAATTTCTGTGTTTCATCAACACTCTGAAGGTCCACAGATTACAGAATGCCTTCAAATGTGCTTCGGAAACTAGTACTAGTCTTCCAGTGAACGATCAAAGCGTTACAGTTTAAGATATTACTACCATGGAGAAAAGTCCACATGGTGCTTATTGTGTTCAATGCCGTTGCAATTTCGGTGTTTCATCAACACTCTGATGGTCCACAGATTACAGACTGCCACCAGATGTGCTTCGGAAACTACTACTAGTCTTCCAGTAAACGATCAAACCATAGATAGTTTAAGACATTACTCCCATGAAGAAAACTCCACATGGTGCTTGTTGTGTTCAATGCCGATGCAATTTCTGTGTTTCATCAACACTCTGAAGGTCCACAGATTACAGAATGCCTCCAGATGTGCTTCGGAAACTACTACTAGTCTTCCAGTGAACGATCAATGTGTAGATAGTTTAAGACATTACTCCCATGGAGAAAAGTCCGCATGGTGCTTATTGTGTTGAATGCCGATGCAATTTCTGTGTTTTATCAACACTCTGAAGGTCGACAGATTACAGAATGCATCCAGATGTGCTTCGGAAACTACTACTAGTCTTCCAGGGAACGATCAAAGCGTAGACAGTTTGAGACATTACTTCCATGGAGAAATGTCCGCACGGTGCATATTGTGTTCCATGCCGATGCAATTTTTCTGTTTCATCAACACTCTGAAGGTCCACAGATTACAGAAAGCATCCAGATATGCTTCGGAAACTACTACTAGTCTTCCAGTGTACAATCAAAGCGTAGACAGTTTAAGACATTAGCCCCATGGGGAGAAATCCGCATGGTGCTTATTGTGTTCAATGCCGATGCAATTTTTGTGTTTCATCAACACTCTGAAGGTCCACAGATTACACAATGCCTACAGATGTGCTTCGGAAACTACTACTAGTCTTCCAGTGTACGATCAAATCGTAGACAGTTTAAGACATTACTACCATGGAGAAAAGTCCGCATAATGCTTATTGTGTTCAATGCCGATGCAATTTCTATGTTTCATCAACTCTCTGAAGGTCCACAGATTACAGAATGCCTCCAGATGTGCTTCGGAAACTACTACTAGTCTTCCAGTAAACGATCAAAGCATAGACAGTTTAAGACGTTACTCTTATGGAGAAAACTCCACATGGTGCTTGTTGTGTTCAATGCCGATGCAATTTCTGTGTTTCATCAACACTCTGAAGGTCCACAGTTTACTGAACGCCTCCAGATGTGCTTCGGAAACTACTACTAGTCTTCCAGTGTACGATCAAAGCGTAGACAGTTTAAGACATTACTCAAATGGAGAAAAGTCCGCATGGTTCTTATTGTGTTCAATGGCGATGCAATTTCTGTGTTTCATCAACACTCTGAAGGTCCACAGATTACAGAATGCCTCCAGATGTGCTTCGGAAACTACTACTAGTCTTCCTGTGAACGATCAAAGCGTAGACAGTTTAAGGCATTACTCCCATGGAGAAAAGTCCGCATGGTGCTTATTGTGTTCAATGCCGATTCAATTCCTGTGTTTCATCAACACTCTGAAGGTCGACAGATTTCAGAATGCCTCCAGAAGTGCTTCGGAAACAACTACTAGTCTTCCAGTGAACGATCAAAGCGTAGACACTTTAAGACATTACTCCCATGGAGAAAAGTCCCCATGGTGCTACTTGTGTTCAATGCCGATGCAATTTTTGTGTTTCATCAACACTCTGAAGGTCCACAGATTACAGAATGCCTCCAGATGTGCTTAAGAAACTACTACTAGTCTTCCAGGAAACGATCAAAACGTAGACAGTTTAAGACATTACTCCCATGGAGAAAAGTCCGCGTGGTGCTTATTGTGTTCAATTCCGATGCCATTTCTGTGTTTCATCAACACTCTGAAGGTCCACAGATTACAGAATGCATCCAGATGTGCTTCGGAAACTACTACTAGTCTTCGAGGGAACGATCAAAGCGTAGACAGTTTAAGACATTACTCCAATGGAGAAAAGTCCGCATGGTGCTTATTGTGTTCAATGCCGATGCAATTTTTGTGTTTCATCAACACTCTGAAGGTCCACAGATTACAGAATGCATCCAGATGTGCTTCGGAAACTACTACTAGTCTTCGAGGGAACGATCAAAGCGTAGACAGTTTAAGACATTACTCCAATGGAGAAAAGACCGCATGGTGCTTATTGCGTTCAATGCCGATGCAATTTTTGGGTTTCATCAACACTCTGAAGGTCCACAGATTACAGAATGCATCCAGATGTGCTTCGGAAACTACTACTAGTCTTCCAGTCAACGATCAAAGCGTAGACAGTTTAAGACATTACTCCCATGGAGAAAAGTCCGCATGGTTCTTATAGTGTTTAATGCCGATGCAATTTCTGTGTTTCATCAACACTCTGAAGGACCAGAGATTACAGAATGCCTCAAGATGTGCTTGGGAAACTACAACTAGTCTTCCTGTGAACGATCAAAGCGTAGACAGTTTAAGACATTACTCCCATGGAGAAAAGTCCGCATGGTGCTTATTGTGTTCAATGCCGATGCAATTTCTGTGTTTCATCAACACTCTGAAGGTCCACAGATTACAGAATGCCTCCAGATGTGCTTCCGAAAGTACTACTAGTCTTCCAGTAAACGATCAAAGCATAGAAAGTTTAAGACATTACTCCCATGGAGAAAAGACCACATGGTGCTTGTTGTGTTCAATGCCGATGCAATTTCTGTGTTTCATCAACACTCTGAAGGTCCACAGATTACAGAATGCCTTCAAATGTGCTTCGGAAACTAGTACTAGTCTTCCAGTGAACGATCAAAGCGTTACAGTTTAAGATATTACTACCATGGAGAAAAGTCCACATGGTGCTTATTGTGTTCAATGCCGTTGCAATTTCGGTGTTTCATCAACACTCTGATGGTCCACAGATTACAGACTGCCACCAGATGTGCTTCGGAAACTACTACTAGTCTTCCAGTAAACGATCAAACCATAGATAGTTTAAGACATTACTCCCATGAAGAAAACTCCACATGGTGCTTGTTGTGTTCAATGCCGATGCAATTTCTGTGTTTCATCAACACTCTGAAGGTCCACAGATTACAGAATGCCTCCAGATGTGCTTCGGAAACTACTACTAGTCTTCCAGTGAACGATCAATGTGTAGATAGTTTAAGACATTACTCCCATGGAGAAAAGTCCGCATGGTGCTTATTGTGTTGAATGCCGATGCAATTTCTGTGTTTTATCAACACTCTGAAGGTCGACAGATTACAGAATGCATCCAGATGTGCTTCGGAAACTACTACTAGTCTTCCAGGGAACGATCAAAGCGTAGACAGTTTGAGACATTACTTCCATGGAGAAATGTCCGCACGGTGCATATTGTGTTCCATGCCGATGCAATTTTTCTGTTTCATCAACACTCTGAAGGTCCACAGATTACAGAAAGCATCCAGATATGCTTCGGAAACTACTACTAGTCTTCCAGTGTACAATCAAAGCGTAGACAGTTTAAGACATTAGCCCCATGGGGAGAAATCCGCATGGTGCTTATTGTGTTCAATGCCGATGCAATTTTTGTGTTTCATCAACACTCTGAAGGTCCACAGATTACACAATGCCTACAGATGTGCTTCGGAAACTACTACTAGTCTTCCAGTGTACGATCAAATCGTAGACAGTTTAAGACATTACTATCATGGAGAAAAGTCCGCATAATGCTTATTGTGTTCAATGCCGATGCAATTTCTATGTTTCATCAACTCTCTGAAGGTCCACAGATTACAGAATGCCTCCAGATGTGCTTCGGAAACTACTACTAGTCTTCCAGTAAACGATCAAAGCATAGACAGTTTAAGACGTTACTCTTATGGAGAAAACTCCACATGGTGCTTGTTGTGTTCAATGCCGATGCAATTTCTGTGTTTCATCAACACTCTGAAGGTCCACAGATTACAGAATGCCTCCAGATGTGCTTCGGAAACTACTACTAGTCTTCCTGTGAACGATCAAAGCGTAGACAGTTTAAGGCATTACTCCCATGGAGAAAAGTCCGCATGGTGCTTATTGTGTTCAATGCCGATTCAATTCCTGTGTTTCATCAACACTCTGAAGGTCGACAGATTTCAGAATGCCTCCAGAAGTGCTTCGGAAACAACTACTAGTCTTCCAGTGAACGATCAAAGCGTAGACACTTTAAGACATTACTCCCATGGAGAAAAGTCCCCATGGTGCTACTTGTGTTCAATGCCGATGCAATTTTTGTGTTTCATCAACACTCTGAAGGTCCACAGATTACAGAATGCCTCCAGATGTGCTTAAGAAACTACTACTAGTCTTCCAGGAAACGATCAAAACGTAGACAGTTTAAGACATTACTCCCATGGAGAAAAGTCCGCGTGGTGCTTATTGTGTTCAATTCCGATGCCATTTCTGTGTTTCATCAACACTCTGAAGGTCCACAGATTACAGAATGCATCCAGATGTGCTTCGGAAACTACTACTAGTCTTCGAGGGAACGATCAAAGCGTAGACAGTTTAAGACATTACTCCAATGGAGAAAAGTCCGCATGGTGCTTATTGTGTTCAATGCCGATGCAATTTTTGTGTTTCATCAACACTCTGAAGGTCCACAGATTACAGAATGCATCCAGATGTGCTTCGGAAACTACTACTAGTCTTCCAGTCAACGATCAAAGCGTAGACAGTTTAAGACATTACTACCATGGAGAAAAGGCCACATGGTGCTTATTGTGTTCAATGGCGATGCAATTTCTATGTTTCATCAACTCTCTGAAGGTCCACAGATTACAGAATGCCTCCAGATGTGCTTCGGAAACTACTACTAGTCTTCCAGTAAACGATCAAAGCATAGACAGTTTAAGACGTTACTCTTATGGAGAAAACTCCACATGGTGCTTGTTGTGTTCAATGCCGATGCAATTTCTGTGTTTCATCAACACTCTGAAGGTCCACAGTTTACTGAACGCCTCCAGATGTGCTTCGGAAACTACTACTAGTCTTCCAGTGTACGATCAAAGCGTAGACAGTTTAAGACATTACTCAAATGGAGAAAAGTCCGCATGGTTCTTATTGTGTTCAATGGCGATGCAATTTCTGTGTTTCATCAACACTCTGAAGGTCCAGAGATTACAGAATGCCTCCAGATGTGCTTCGGAAACTACTACTAGTCTTCCTGTGAACGATCAAAGCGTAGACAGTTTAAGGCATTACTCCCATGGAGAAAAGTCCGCATGGTGCTTATTGTGTTCAATGCCGATTCAATTCCTGTGTTTCATCAACACTCTGAAGGTCGACAGATTTCAGAATGCCTCCAGAAGTGCTTCGGAAACAACTACTAGTCTTCCAGTGAACGATCAAAGCGTAGACACTTTAAGACATTACTCCCATGGAGAAAAGTCCCCATGGTGCTACTTGTGTTCAATGCCGATGCAATTTTTGTGTTTCATCAACACTCTGAAGGTCCACAGATTACAGAATGCCTCCAGATGTGCTTAAGAAACTACTACTAGTCTTCCAGGAAACGATCAAAACGTAGACAGTTTAAGACATTACTCCCATGGAGAAAAGTCCGCGTGGTGCTTATTGTGTTCAATTCCGATGCCATTTCTGTGTTTCATCAACACTCTGAAGGTCCACAGATTACAGAATGCATCCAGATGTGCTTCGGAAACTACTACTAGTCTTCGAGGGAACGATCAAAGCGTAGACAGTTTAAGACATTACTCCAATGGAGAAAAGTCCGCATGGTGCTTATTGTGTTCAATGCCGATGCAATTTTTGTGTTTCATCAACACTCTGAAGGTCCACAGATTACAGAATGCATCCAGATGTGCTTCGGAAACTACTACTAGTCTTCCAGTCAACGATCAAAGCGTAGACAGTTTAAGACATTACTACCATGGAGAAAAGGCCACATGGTGCTTATTGTGTTCAATGGCGATGCAATTTCTATGTTTCATCAACACTCTGAAGGTCCACAGATTACAGAATGCCTCCAGATGTGCTTCGGAAACTACAACTAGTCTTCCTGTGAACGATCAAAGCGTAGACAGTTTAAGACATTACTCCCATGGAGAAAAGTCCGCATGGTGCTTATTGTGTTCAATGCCGATGCAATTTCTGTGTTTCATCAACACTCTGAAGGTCCACAGATTACAGAATGCCTCCAGATGTGCTTCCGAAAGTACTACTAGTCTTCCAGTAAACGATCAAATCATAGAAAGTTTAAGACATTACTCCCATGGAGAAAAGACCACATGGTGCTTGTTGTGTTCAATGCCGATGCAATTTCTGTGTTTCATCAACACCCTGAAGGTCCACAGATTACAGAATGCCTTCAAATGTGCTTCGGAAACTAGTACTAGTCTTCCAGTGAACGATCAAAGCGTTACAGTTTAAGATATTACTACCATGGAGAAAAGTCCACATGGTGCTTATTGTGCTCAATGCCGTTGCAATTTCGGTGTTTCATCAACACTCTGAAGGTCCACAGAATACAGAATGCATCCAGATGTGCTTCGGAAACTACTACTAGTCTTTCAGGGAACGATCAAAGCGTAGACAGTATGAGACATTACTTCCATGGAGAAATGTCCGCACGGTGCATATTGTGTTCAATGCCGATGCAATTTTTCTGTTTCATCAACACTCTGAAGGTCCACAGATTACAGAAAGCATCCAGATATGCTTCGGAAACTACTACTAGTCTTCCAGTGTACAATCAAAGCGTAGACAGTTTAAGACATTAGCCCCATGGGGAGAAATCCGCATGGTGCTTATTGTGTTCAATGCCGATGCAATTTTTGTGTTTCATCAACACTCTGAAGGTCCACAGATTACACAATGCCTACAGATGTGCTTCGGAAACTACTACTAGTCTTCCAGTGTACGATCAAATCGTAGACAGTTTAAGACATTACTACCATGGAGAAAAGTCCGCATAATGCTTATTGTGTTCAATGCCGATGCAATTTCTATGTTTCATCAACTCTCTGAAGGTCCACAGATTACAGAATGCCTCCAGATGTGCTTCGGAAACTACTACTAGTCTTCCAGTAAACGATCAAAGCATAGACAGTTTAAGACGTTACTCTTATGGAGAAAACTCCACATGGTGCTTGTTGTGTTCAATGCCGATGCAATTTCTGTGTTTCATCAACACTCTGAAGGTCCACAGTTTACTGAACGCCTCCAGATGTGCTTCGGAAACTACTACTAGTCTTCCAGTGTACGATCAAAGCGTAGACAGTTTAAGACATTACTCAAATGGAGAAAAGTCCGCATGGTTCTTATTGTGTTCAATGGCGATGCAATTTCTGTGTTTCATCAACACTCTGAAGGTCCAGAGATTACAGAATGCCTCCAGATGTGCTTCGGAAACTACTACTAGTCTTCCTGTGAACGATCAAAGCGTAGACAGTTTAAGGCATTACTCCCATGGAGAAAAGTCCGCATAGTGCTTATTGTGTTCAATGCCGATTCAATTCCTGTGTTTCATCAACACTCTGAAGGTCGACAGATTTCAGAATGCCTCCAGAAGTGCTTCGGAAACAACTACTAGTCTTCCAGTGAACGATCAAAGCGTAGACACTTTAAGACATTACTCCCATGGAGAAAAGTCCCCATGGTGCTACTTGTGTTCAATGCCGATGCAATTTTTGTGTTTCATCAACACTCTGAAGGTCCACAGATTACAGAATGCCCCCAGATGTGCTTAAGAAACTACTACTAGTCTTCCAGGAAACGATCAAAACGTAGACAGTTTAAGACATTACTCCCATGGAGAAAAGTCCGCGTGGTGCTTATTGTGTTCAATTCCGATGCCATTTCTGTGTTTCATCAACACTCTGAAGGTCCACAGATTACAGAATGCATCCAGATGTGCTTCGGAAACTACTACTAGTCTTCGAGGGAACGATCAAAGCGTAGACAGTTTAAGACATTACTCCAATGGAGAAAAGTCCGCATGGTGCTTATTGTGTTCAATGCCGATGCAATTTTTGTGTTTCATCAACACTCTGAAGGTCCACAGATTACAGAATGCATCCAGATGTGCTTCGGAAACTACTACTAGTCTTCCAGTCAACGATCAAAGCGTATACAGTTTAAGACATTACTACCATGGAGAAAAGGCCACATGGTGCTTATTGTGTTCAATGGCGATGCAATTTCTATGTTTCATCAACACTCTGAAGGTCCACAGATTACAGAATGCCTCCAGATGTGCTTCGGAAACTACAACTAGTCTTCCTGTGAACGATCAAAGCGTAGACAGTTTAAGACATTACTCCCATGGAGAAAAGTCCGCATGGTGCTTATTGTGTTCAATGCCGATGCAATTTCTGTGTTTCATCAACACTCTGAAGGTCCACAGATTACAGAATGCCTCCAGATGTGCTTCCGAAAGTACTACTAGTCTTCCAGTAAACGATCAAATCATAGAAAGTTTAAGACATTACTCCCATGGAGAAAAGACCACATGGTGCTTGTTGTGTTCAATGCCGATGCAATTTCTGTGTTTCATCAACACCCTGAAGGTCCACAGATTACAGAATGCCTTCAAATGTGCTTCGGAAACTAGTACTAGTCTTCCAGTGAACGATCAAAGCGTTACAGTTTAAGATATTACTACCATGGAGAAAAGTCCACATTGTGCTTATTGTGTTCAGTGCCGTTGCAATTTCGGTGTTTCATCAACACTCTGAAGGTCCACAGAATACAGAATGCATCCAGATGTGCTTCGGAAACTACTACTAGTCTTTCATTGAACGATCAAAGCGTAGACAGTTTGAGACATTACTTCCATGGAGAAATGTCCGCACGGTGCATATTGTGTTCAATGCCGATGCAATTTTTCTGTTTCATCAACACTCTGAAGGTCCACAGATTACAGAATGCATCCAGATATGCTTCGGAAACTACTACTAGTCTTCCAGTGTACAATCAAAGCGTAGACAGTTTAAGACATTAGCCCCATGGGGAGAAATCCGCATGGTGCTTATTGTGTTCAATGCCGATGCAATTTTTGTGTTTCATCAACACTCTGAAGGTCCACAGATTACACAATGCCTACAGATGTGCTTCGGAAACTACTACTAGTCTTCCAGTGTACGATCAAATCGTAGACAGTTTAAGACATTACTTCCATGGAGAAAAGTCCGCATAATGCTTATTGTGTTCAATGCCGATGCAATTTCTATGTTTCATCAACACTCTGAAGGTCCACAGATTACAGAATGCCTCCAGATGTGCTTCGGAAACTACTACTAGTCTTCCAGTAAACGATCAAAGCATAGACAGTTTAAGACGTTACTCTTATGGCGAAAACTCCACATGGTGCTTGTTGTGTTCAATGCCGATGCAATTTCTGTGTTTCATCAACACTCTGAAGGTCCACAGTTTACTGAACGCCTCCAGATGTGCTTCGGAAACTACTACTAGTCTTCCAGTGTACGATCAAAGCGTAGACAGTTTAAGACATAACTCTCATGGAGAAAAGTCCGCATGGTGCTTATTGTCTTCTATGCCGATTCAATTTCTGTGTTTCATCAACACTCTGAAGGTCCACAGATAACAGAATGAATCCAGATGTGCTTCGGAAACTACTACTAGTCTTCCAGTGTACGATCAAAGCGTAGACAGTTTAAGACATTACTCAAATGGAGAAAAGTCCGCATGGTTCTTATTGTGTTCAATGCCGATGCAATTTCTGTGTTTCATCAACACTCTGAAGGTCCAGAGATTACAGAATGCCTCCAGATGATCTTCGGAAACTACTACTAGTCTTCCTGTGAACGATCAAAGCGTAGACAGTTTAAGGCATTACTCCCATGGAGAAAAGTCCGCATGGTGCTTATTGTGTTCAATGCCGATTCAATTCCTGTGTTTCATCAACACTCTGAAGGTCGACAGGTTTCAGAATGAGTCCAGAAGTGCTTCGGAAACAACTACTAGTCTTCCAGTGAACGATCAAAGCGTAGACACTTTAAGACATTACTCCCATGGAGAAAAGTCCCCATGGTGCTACTTGTGTTCAATGCCGATGCAATTTTTGTGTTTCATCAACACTCTGAAGTTCCACAGATTACAGAATGCCTCCAGATGTGCTTCAGAAACGACTACTATTCTTCCAGGAAACGATCAAAGCGTAGGCAGTTTAGGACATTACTCCCATGGAGAAAAGTCCGCGTGGTGCTTATTGTGTTCAATGCCGATGAATTTTTGTGTTTCATCAACACTCTGTAGGTCCACAGATTACAGAATGCATCCAGATGTGCTTCGGAAACTACTACTAGTTTTCCAGTTAAGGATCAAAGTGTAGACAGTTTAAAACATTACTCCAATGGAGAAAAGTCCCATGGTGCTTATTGTGTTCAATGCCGATGCAATTTCTTTGTTTCATCAACACTCTGAAGGTCCACAGATTACAGGATGCCACCAGATGTGCTTCGGAAACTACTACTAGTCTTCCAGTGTACGATCAAAGTGTAGACACTTTAAGACATTACTACCATGGAGTAAAGCCCCCATGGTGCTTATTGTGTTCAATGCCGATGCAATTTTTGTGTTTCATCAACACTCTGAAGGTCCACAGATTACAGAATGCCTCCAGATGTGCTTCGGAAACTACCACTAGTCTTCCACGGAACGATCAAAGCGTAGACAGTTTAAGACATTACTCCCATGGAGAAAAGTCCGCATGGTGCTTATTGAGTTCAATGCCGATGCAATTTTTGTGTTTCATCAACACTCTGAAGGTCCACAGATTACAGAATGCATCCAGATGTGCTTCGGAAACTACTACTAGTCTTAAAGGGAACGATCAAAGCGTAGACAGTTTAAGACATTACTCCCATGGAGAAAAGTCCGCATGGTGCTTATTGTGTTCAATGCCGATTCAATTTCTGTGTTTCATCACACTCTGAATGTTCACAGACTACAGAATGCATCCAGATGTGCTTCGGAAACTACTACTAGTCTTCCAGGGAACGATCAAAGCGTAGACAGGTTAAGACATTACACCCATGGAGAAAAGTCGGCATGGTGCTTATTGTGTTCAATGCCGAAGCAATTTCTGTGTTTCATCAACACTCTGAAGGTCCACAGATTACAAAATGCATCCAGATGTGCTTCGGAAACTACTACTAGTCTTCGAGGGTACGATCAAAGCGTAGACAGGTTAAGACATTACTCCCATGGAGAAAAGTCCGCATAATGCGTATTGTGTTCAATGCCGATGCAATTTTTGTGTTTCATCAACACTCTGAAGGTCCACAGATTACAGAATGCATCCAGATGTGCTTCGGAAACTACTACTAGTCTTCCAGTGAACGATCAAAGCGTAGACAGTTTAAGACATTACTACAATGGAGAAAAGTCCGCATGGTGCTTATTGTGTTCAATGCCGATGCAATTTCTATGTTTCATGAACACTCTGAAGGTCCACAGATTACAGACTGCCACCAGATGTGCTTCGGAAACTACTACGAGTCTTCCAGTAAACGATCAAACCATAGAAAGTTTAAGACATTACTCCCATGGAGAAAACTCCACATGGTGCTTGTTGTGTTCAATGCCGATGCAATTTCTGTGTTGCATCAACACTATGAAAGTCCACAGATTACAGAATGCCTTCAGATGTGCTTCGGAAACTACTACTAGTCTTCCAGTGTACGATCAAAGCGTAGACAGTTTAAGACATTACTACCATGGAGAAAAGCTCGCATGGTGCCTATTGTGTTCAATGCCGATGCAACTTTTGTATTTCATCAACACTCTGAAGGTCCACAGATTACACAATGCCTACAGATGTGCTTAGGAAACTACTACTAGTCTTCCAGAGAACGATCAAAGCGTAGACAGTTTAAGACATTACTACCATGGAGAAAAGTCCGCATGGTGCTTATTGTGTTCAATGCCGATGCAATTTCTATGTTTCATCAACACTCTGAAGGTCCACAGATTACAGAATGCCTCCAGATGTGCTTCGGAAACTATTACTAGTCTTCCAGTAAACGATCAAAGCATAGGCAGTTTAAGACATTACTCCCACTGAGAAAACTCCACATGCTGCTTGTTGTGTTCAATGCTGATGCAATTTCTATGTTTCATCAACACTCTGAAGGTCCACAGATTACAGAACGCCTCCAGATGTGCTTTCGAAACTACTACTAGTCTTCCAGTGTACGATCAAAGCGTAGACAGTTTAAGACATTACTCTCATGGAGAAAAGTCCGCATGGTGCTTATTGTCTTCTATGCCGATTCAATTTCTGTGTTTCATCAACACTCTGAAGGTCAACAGATAACAGAATGCCTCCAGATGTGCTTCGGAAACTACTACTAGTCTTCCAGTGTACGATCAAAGCGTAGACAGTTTAAGACAATACTCCCATGGAGAAAAGTCCGCATGGTTCTTATTGTGTTCAATGCCGATGCAATTCCTGTGTTTCATCAACACTCTGAAGGTCGACAGATTTCAGAATGCCTCCAGATGTGCTTCGAAAACTACTACTAGTCTTCCTGTGAACGATCAAAGCGTAGACACTTTAAGACATTAATCCCATGGAGAAAAGTCCCCATGGTGCTACTTGTGTTCAATGCCGATGCAATTTTTGTGTTTCATCAACACTCTGAAGGTCCACAGATTACAGAATGCCTCCAGATGTGCTTAAGAAACTACTACTAGTCTTCCAGGAAACGATCAAAGCACAGACAGTTTAAGACATTACTCCCATGGAGAAAACTCCACATGGTGCTTGTTGTGTTCAATGCCGATGCAATTTTTGTGTTTCATCAACACTCTGAAGGTCCACAGATTACAGAATGCATCCAGATGTGCTTCGGAAACTACTACTAGTCTTCGAGGGAACGATCAAAGCGTAGACAGTTTAAGAGATTACTCCAATGGAGAAAAGTCCGCATGGTGCTTATTGTGTTCAATGCCGATGCAATTTTTGTGTTTCATCAACACTCTGAAGGTCCACAGATTACAGAATGCATCCAGCTGTGCTTCGGAAACTACTACTAGTCTTCCAGTCAACGATCAAAGCGTACACAGTTTAAGACATTACTACCATAGGGAAAAGGCCACATGGTGCATATTGTGTTCAATGGCGATGCCATTTCTATGTTTCATCAACACTCTGAAGGTCCACAGATTACAGAATGCCTCCAGATGTGCTTCGGAAACTACTACTAGTCTTCCAGTGAACGATCAAAGCGTAGACAGTTTAAGACATTACTACAATGGAGAAAAGTCCGCATGGTGCTTATTGTGTTCAATGCCGATGCAATTTCTATGTTTCATGAACACTCTGAAGGTCCACAGATTACAGACTGCCACCAGATGTGCTTCGGAAACTACTACGAGTCTTCCAGTAAACGATCAAACCATAGAAAGTTTAAGACATTACTCCCATGGAGAAAACTCCACATGGTGCTTGTTGTGTTCAATGCCGATGCAATTTCTGTGTTTCATCAACACTATGAAAGTCCACAGATTACATAATGCATCCAGATGTGCTTCGGAAACTACTACTAGTCTTCCAGTGTACGATCAAAGCGTAGACAGTTTAAGACACTACTCCCATGGAGAAAAGTCCGCATGGTGCTTATTGTGTTCAATGCCGATGCAATTTCTGTGTTTCATCAACAATCTGAAGGTCCACAGATTACAGAATGCCTCCAGATGTGCTTCGGAAACTACTACTAGTCTTCCAGTGTACAATCAAGGTCTAGACAGTTTAAGACATTACTCCTATGGAGAAAAGTCCGCATAGTTTTTATTGTGTTCAATGCCGATGCAGTTTTTGTGTTTCATCAACACTCTGAACGTCCATAGATTACAGAATGCCTCCAGATGTGCTTCGGGAACTACTACTAGTCTTCCAGGGAACGATCAAAGCGTAGACAGTTTGAGACATTACTTCCATGGAGAAAAGTCTGCATGGTGCTTATTGTGTTCAATGCCGATGCAATTTTTGTGTTTCATCAACACTCTGAAGGTCCACAGTTTACAGAATGCCTCCAGATGTGCTTCCGAAAGTACTACTAGTCTTCCAGTAATCGATCAAAGTATAGAAAGTTTAAGACATTACTCCCATGGAGAAAAGAACACATGGTGCTAGTTGTGTTCAATGCCGATGCAATTTCTGTGTTTCATCAACACTCTGAAGGTCCACCGATTACAGAATGCCTTCAGATGTGCTTCGGAAACTACTACTAGTCTTCCAGTGTACGATCAAAGCGTAGACAGTTTAAGACATTACTACCATGGAGAAAAGCTCGCATGGTGCCTATTGTGTTCAATGCCGATGCAACTTTTGTATTTCATCAACACTCTGAAGGTCCACAGATTACACAATGCCTACAGATGTGCTTAGGAAACTACTACTAGTCTTCCAGTGAACGATCAAAGCGTAGACAGTTTAAGACATTACTACCATGGAGAAAAGTCCGCATGGTGCTTATTGTGTTCAATGCCGATGCAATTTCTATGTTTCATCAACACTCTGAAGGTCCACAGATTACAGAATGCCTCCAGATGTGCTTCGGAAACTATTACTAGTCTTCCAGTAAACGATCAAAGCATAGACAGTTTAAGACATTACTCCCACTGAGAAAACTCCACATGCTGCTTGTTGTGTTCAATGCTGATGCAATTTCTATGTTTTATCAACACTCTGAAGGTCCACAGATTACAGAACGCCTCCAGATGTGCTTTCGAAACTACTACTAGTCTTCCAGTGTACGATCAAAGCGTAGACAGTTTAAGACATTACTCTCATGGAGAAAAGTCCGCATGGTGCTTATTGTCTTCTATGCCGATTCAATTTCTGTGTTTCATCAACACTCTGAAGGTCAACAGATAACAGAATGCCTCCAGATGTGCTTCGGAAACTACTACTAGTCTTCCAGTGTACGATCAAAGCGTAGACAGTTTAAGACAATACTCCCATGGAGAAAAGTCCGCATGGTTCTTATTGTGTTCAATGCCGATGCAATTCCTGTGTTTCATCAACACTCTGAAGGTCGACAGATTTCAGAATGCCTCCAGATGTGCTTCGAAAACTACTACTAGTCTTCCTGTGAACGATCAAAGCGTAGACACTTTAAGACATTAATCCCATGGAGAAAAGTCCCCATGGTGCTACTTGTGTTCAATGCCGATGCAATTTTTGTGTTTCATCAACACTCTGAAGGTCCACAGATTACAGAATGCATCCAGATGTGCTTCGGAAACTACTACTAGTCTTCGAGGGAACGATCAAAGCGTAGACAGTTTAAGACATTACTCCAATGGAGAAAAGTCCGCATGGTGCTTATTGTGTTCAATGCCGATGCAATTTTTGTGTTTCATCAACACTCTGAAGGTCCACAGATTACAGAATGCATCCAGATGTGCTTCGGAAACTACTACTAGTCTTCCAGTCAACGATCAAAGCGTACACAGTTTAAGACATTACTACCATAGGGAAAAGGATACATGGTGCTTATTGTGTTCAATGGCGATGCCATTTCTATGTTTCATCAACACTCTGAAGGTCCACAGATTACAGAATGCCTCCAGATGTGCTTCGGAAACTACTACTAGTCTTCCAGTGAACGATCAAAGCGTAGACAGTTTAAGACATTACTACAATGGAGAAAAGTCCGCATGGTGCTTATTGTGTTCAATGCCGATGCAATTTCTATGTTTCATGAACACTCTGAAGGTCCACAGATTACAGACTGCCACCAGATGTGCTTCGGAAACTACTACGAGTCTTCCAGTAAACGATCAAACCATAGAAAGTTTAAGACATTACTCCCATGGAGAAAACTCCACATGGTGCTTGTTGTGTTCAATGCCGATGCAATTTCTGTGTTTCATCAACACTATGAAAGTCCACAGATTACATAATGCATCCAGATGTGCTTCGGAAACTACTACTAGTCTTCCAGTGTACGATCAAAGCGTAGACAGTTTAAGACACTACTCCCATGGAGAAAAGTCCGCATGGTGCTTATTGTGTTCAATGCCGATGCAATTTCTGTGTTTCATCAACAATCTGAAGGTCCACAGATTACAGAATGCCTCCAGATGTGCTTCGGAAACTACTACTAGTCTTCCAGTGTACAATCAAGGTCTAGACAGTTTAAGACATTACTCCTATGGAGAAAAGTCCGCATAGTTTTTATTGTGTTCAATGCCGATGCAGTTTTTGTGTTTCATCAACACTCTGAACGTCCATAGATTACAGAATGCCTCCAGATGTGCTTCGGGAACTACTACTAGTCTTCCAGGGAACGATCAAAGCGTAGACAGTTTGAGACATTACTTCCATGGAGAAAAATCTGCATGGTGCTTATTGTGTTCAATGCCGATGCAATTTTTGTGTTTCATCAACACTCTGAAGGTCCACAGTTTACAGAATGCCTCCAGATGTGCTTCCGAAAGTACTACTAGTCTTCGAGGGAATGATCAAAGCGTAGAAAGTTTGAGACATTACTCCCATGGAGAAAATTCCGCATGGTGCTTGTTGTGTTCAATGCCGATGCAATTTTGGTGTTTCATCAATACTCAGAAGGTCCACCGATTACAGAATGCTTCCAGATGTGCTTTGGAAACTACTACTGGTCTTCCAGTGTACGATCAAAGCGTAGACAATTTTAGACATTACTCCCCTGGAGAAAAGTCCACTTGGTGCTTATTGTGTTCAATGCCGTTGCAATTTCGGTGTTTCATCAACACTCTGAAGGTCCACAGAATACAGAATGCATCCAGATGTGCTTCGGAAACTACTACTTTTCTTCCAGTGTACGATCAAAGCGTAGACAATTTAAGACATTACTCCCTTGGAGAAAAGTCCACATGGTGCTTATTGTGTTTAATGCCGATGCAATTTCTGTGTTTCATCAACACTCTGAAGGTCCACAGATTACAGAATGTCTTCAGATGTGCTTTGGAAACTACTACTAGTCTTCCAGTGTACGATCAAAGCGTAGACAGTTTAAGACAATACTCCCATGGAGAAAATTCCGCATGGTGCTTATTGTGTTCAATGCCGATGCAATTTCTGTGTTTCATCAACACTCTGAAGGTCCACAGTTTACAGAATGCCTCCAGATGTGCTTCCGAAAGTACTACTAGTCTTCCAGTAAACGATCAAAGCATAGAAAGTTTAAGACATCACTCCCATGGAGAAAAGACCACATGGTGCTAGTTGTGTTCAATGCCGATGCAATTTCTGTGTTTCATCAACACTCTCAAGGTCCACAGATTACAGAATGCCTTCAGATGTGCTTCGGAAACTACTACTAGTCTTCCAGTGTACGATCAAAGCGTAGACAGTTTAAGACAATACTCCCATGGAGAAAAGTCCGCATGGTTCTTATTGTGTTTAATGCCGATGCAATTTCTGTGTTTCATCAACACTCTGAAGGTCCAGAGATTACAGAATGCCTCCAGATGTGTTTCGGAAACTACAACTAGTCTTCGTGTGAACGATCAAAGCGTAGACAGTTTAAGACATTACTCCCATGGAGAAAAGTCCGCATGGTGCTTATTGTGTTCAATGCCGATGCAATTTCTGTGTTTCATCAACACTCTGAAGGTCCACAGATTACAGAATGCCTCCAGATGTGCTTCCGAAAGTACTACTAGTCTTCCAGTAAACGATCAAAGCATAGAAAGTTTAAGACATTACTCCCATGGAGAAAAGACCTCATGGTGCTAGTTGAGTTCAATGCCGATGCAATTTCTGTGTTTCATCAACACTCTGAAGGTCCACAGATTACAGAATGCCTTCAGATGTGCTTCGAAAAATACTACTAGTCTTCCAGTGTACGATCAAAGCGTAGACAGTTTAAGACATTACTACCATGGAGAAAAGCCCTCATGGTGCTTATTGTGTTCAATGCCGATGCAATTTCTGTGTTTCATCAACACTCTGAAGGTCCACAGTTTACAGAATGCCTCCAGATGTGCTTCCGAAAGTACTACTAGTCTTCCAGTAAACGATCAAAGCATAGAAAGTTTAAGACATTACTCCCATGGAGAAAAGACCACATGGTGCTAGTTGTGTTCAATGCCGATGCAATTTCTGTGTTTCATCAACACTCTGAAGGTCCACAGTTTACAGAATGCCTCCAGATGTGCTTCCGAAAGTACTACTAGTCTTCCAGTAAACGATCAAAGCATAGAAAGTTTAAGACATTACTCCCATGGAAAAAAGACCACATGGTGCTAGTTGTGTTCAATGCCGATGCAATTTCTGTGTTTCATCAACACTCTGAAGGTCCACAGATTACAGAATGCCTTCAGATGTGCTTCGGAAACTACTACTAGTATTCCAGTGTACGTTCAAAGCGTAGACAGTTTAAGACATTACTACCATGGAGAAAAGCCCGCATGGGGCTTATTGTGTTTAATGCCGATGCAACTTTTGTGTTTCATCAACACTCTGAAGGTCCACAGATTACAGAATGCATCCAGATGTGCTTCGGAAACTACTACTAGTCTTCCAGTGTACGATCAAATCGTAGACAGTTTAAGACATTACTACCATGGAGAAAAGTCCGCATGGTGCTTATTGTGTTCAATGCCGATGCAATTTCTATGTTTCATCAACACTCTGAAGGTCCGCAGATTACGGAATGCCTCCAGATGTGCTTCGGAAACTACTACTAGTCTTCCAGTAAACGATCAAAACATAGACAGTTTAAGACGTTACTCCCATTCAGAAAACTCCACATGGTGCTTGTTGTGTTCAATGCCGATGCAATTTCTGTGTTTCATCAACACTCTGAAAGTCCAGAGATTACAGAATGCCTCCAGATGTGCTTCGGAAACTACTACTAGTCTTCCTGTGAACGATCAAAGCGTAGAAAGCTTAAGGCATTACTCCCATGGAGAAAAGTCCGCATGGTGCTTATTGTGTTCAATGCCGATTCAATTCCTGTGTTTCATCAACACTCTGAAGGTCGACAGGTTTCAGAATGCCTCCAGAAGTGCTTCGGAAACAACTACTAGTCTTCCAGTGAACCATCAAAGCGTAGACACTTTAAGACATTACTCCCATGGAGAAATGTCCCCATGGTGCTACTTGTGTTCAATGCCGATGCAATTTTTGTGTTTCATCAACACTCTGAAGGTCCACAGATTACAGAATGCCTCCAGATGTGCTTCAGAAACTACTACTAGTCTTCCAGGAAACGATCAAAGCGTAGGCAGTTTAAGACATTACTCCCATGGAGAAAAGTCCGCGTGGTGCTTATTGTGTTCAATGCCGATGAATTTTTGTGTTTCATCAACACTCTGTAGGTCCACAGATTACAGAATGCATCCAGATGTGCTTCGGAAACTACTACTAGTCTTCCAGTTAACGATCAAAGTGTAGACAGTTTAAAACATTACTCCCATGGAGAAAAGTCCCATGGTGCATATTGTGTTCAATGCCGATGCAATTTCTTTGTTTCATCAACACTCTGAAGGTCCACAGATTACAGAATGCCTCCAGATGTGCTTCGGAAACTACTACTAGTCTTCCAGTAAACGATGAAAGCATAGACAGTTTAAGACATTACTCCCATGGAGAAAAGTCCACATGGTGCTTGTTGTGTTCAATGCCTATGCCATTTCTGTGTTTCATCAACACTCTGACAGTCCACAGATAACAGAATGCTCCAGATGTGCTTCGGAAACTACTACTAGTCTTCCAGTGTACGATCAAAGTGTAGAAAGTTTAAGACATTACTACCATGGAGAAAAGCCCGCATGGTGCTTATTGTGTTCAATGCCGATGCAATTTTTGTGTTTCATCAACACTCTGAAGGTCCACACATTACAGAATGCCTCCAGAAGTGCTTCCGAAAGTACTACTAGTCTTCCAGGGAACGATCAAAGCGTAGACAGTTTAAGACATTACTCCCATGGAGAAAAGACCGCATGGTGCTTATTGGGTTCAATGCCGATGCAATTTTTGTGTTTCATCAACACTCTGAAGGTCCACAGATTACAGAATGCATCCAGATGTGCTTCGGAAATTACTACTAGTCTTAAAGGGAACGATCAAAGCGTAGACAGTTTAAGACATTACTCCCATTGAAAAAAGTCCGCATGGTGCTTATTGTGTTTAATGCCGATTCAATTTCTGTGTTTCATCACACTCTGAAGGTTCACAGATTACAGAATGCATCCAGTTGTGCTTCGGAAACTACTACTAGTCTTCCAGGGAACGATCAAAGCGTAGACAGGTTAAGACATTACTCCCATGGAGAAAAGTCCGCATGGTGCTTATTGTGTTCAATGCCGAAGCAATTTCTGTGTTTCATCAACACTCTGAAGGTCCACAGATTACAAAATGCATCCAGATGTGCTTCGGAAACTACTACTAGTCTTCGAGGGTACGACCAAAGCGTAGACAGTTTAAGACATTACTCCCATGGAGAAAAGTCCGCATTGTGCGTATTGTGTTCAATGCCGATGCAATTTTTGTGTTTCATCAACACTCTGAAGGTCCACAGATTACAGAATGCATCCAGATGTGCTTCGGAAACTGCTACTAGTCTTCCAGTGAACGATCAAAGCGTAGACAGTTTAAGACATTACTACAATGGAGAAAAGTCTGCATGGTGCTTATTGTGTTCAATGCCGATGCAATTTCTATGTTTCATCAACACTCTGAAGGTCCACAGATTACAGACTGCCAGCAGATGTGCTTCGGAAACTACTACTAGTCTTCCAGTAAACGATCAAACCATAGACAGTTTAAGACATTACTCCCATGGAGAAAACTCCACATGGTGCTTTTTGTGTTCAATGCCGATGCAATTTCTGTGTTTCATCAACACTATGAAATTCCACAGATTACATAATGCATCCAGATGTGCTTCGGAAACTACTACTAGTCTTCCAGTGTACGATCAAAGCGTAGACAGTTTAAGACACTACTCCCATGGAGAAAAGTCCGCATGGTGCTTATTGTGTTCAATGCCGATGCAATTTCTGTGTTTCATCAACAATCTGAAGGTCCACAGATTACAGAATGCCTCCAGATGTGCTTCGGAAACTACTACTAGTCTTCCAGTGTACAATCAAGGTCTAGACAGTTTAAGACATTACTCCTATGGAGAAAAGTCCGCATAGTTTTTATTGTGTTCAATGCCGATGCAGTTTTTGAGTTTCATCAACACTCTGAACGTCCACAGATTACAGAATGCCTCCAGATGTGCTTCGGGAACTACTACTAGTCTTCCAGGGAACGATCAAAGCGTAGACAGTTTGAGACATTACTTCCATGGAGAAAAGTCCGCATGGTGCTTATTGTGTTCAATGCCGATGCAATTTTTGTGTTTCATCACAACTCTGAAGGTCCACGGTTTACAGAATGCCTCCAGATGTGCTTCCGAAAGTACTACGAGTCTTCCAGTAAACGATCAAAGCATAGAAAGTTTAAGAGATTACTCCCATGGAGAAAAGACCACATGGTGCTAGTTGTGTTCAATGCCGATGCAATTTCTGTGTTTCATCAACACTCTGAAGGTCCACAGATTACAGAACACCTCCAGATGTGATTCGGAAACTACTACTAGTCTTCCAGTGTACGATCAAAGCGTAGACAGTTTAAGACATTACTCTCATGGAGAAAAGTCCGCATGGTGCTTATTGTCTTCTATGCCGATTCAATTTCTGTGTTTCATCAACACTCTGAAGGTCCACAGATAACAGAATGCCTCCAGATGTGCTTCGGAAACTGCTACTAGTCTTCCAGTGTACGATCAAAGCGTAGACAGTTTAAGACATTACTCCCATGCAGAAAAGTCCGCATGGTTCTTATTGTGTTCAATGCCGATGCAATTTCTGTGTTTCATCAACACTCTGAAGGTCCAGAGATTACAGAATGCCTCCAGATGTGCTTCAGAAACTACTACTAGTCTTCCTGTGAACGATCAAAGCGTAGACAGTTTAAGATATTACTCCCATGGAGAAAAGTCCGCATGGTGCTTATTGTGTTCAATGCCGATTCAATTCCTGTGTTTCATCAACACTCTGAAGGTCAACAGATTTCAGAATGCCTCCAGAAGTGCTTCGGAAACAACTACTAGTCTTCCAGTAAACGATCAAAGCGTAGACACTTAAAGACATTACTCCCATGGAGAAAAGTCCCCATGGTGCTACTTGTGTTCAATGCCGATGCAATTATTGTGTTTCATCAACACTCTGAAGGTCCACAGATTACAGAATGCCTCCAGATGTGCTTCAGAAACTACTACTAGTCTTCCAGGATACGATCAAAGCGTAGGCAGTTTAAGACATTACTCCCATGGAGAAAAGTCCGCGTGGTCCTTATTGTGTTCAATGCCGATGAATTTTTGTGTTTCATCAACACTCTGTAGGTCCACAGATTACAGAATGCATCCAAATGTGCTTCGGAAGCTACTACTAGTCTTCCAGTTAACGATCAAAGTGTAGACAGTTTAAAACATTACTCCCATGGAGAAAATTCCCATGGTGCTTATAGTGTTCAATGCCGATGCAATTTCTTTGTTTCATCAACACTCTGAAGGTCCACAGATTACAGAATGCCTCCAGATGTGCCTCGAAACTACTACTAGTCTTCCAGTAAACGATGAAAGCATAGACAGTTTAAGACATTACTCCCATGGAGAAAAGTCCACATGGTGCTTGTTGTTTTCAATGCCGATGCAATTTCTGTGTTTCATCAACACTCTGACGGTACACAGATTACAGAATGCTCCAGATGTGCTTCGGAAACTACTACTAGTCTTCCAGTGTACGAACAAAGTGTAGAGAGTTTAAGACAATACTACCAAGGAGAAAAGCCCGCATGGTGCTTATTGTGTTCAATGCCGATGCAATTTTTGTGTTTCATCAACACTCTGAAGGTCCACAGATTACAGAATGCCTCCAGATGTGCTTCGGAAACTACTACTAGTCTTCCAGGGAACGATCAAAGCGTAGACAGTTTAAGACATTACTCCCATGGAGAAAAGCCGCATGGTGCTTATTGAGTTCAATGCCGATGCAATTTTTGTGTTTCATCAACACTCTGAAAGTCCACAGATTACTGAATGCATCCAGATGTGCTTCGGAAACTACTACTAGTCTTCCAGGGAACGATCAAAGCGTAGACAGTTTAAGACATTACTCCCATGGAAAAAAGTCCGCATGGTGCTTATTGTGTTCAATGCCGATTCAATTTCTGTGTTTCATCACACTCTGAAGGTTCACAGATTACAGAATGCATCCAGATGTGCTTCGGAAACTACTACTAGTCTTCCAGGGAACGGTCAAAGCGTAAACAGTTTAAGACATAACTCCCATGGAGAAAAGTAAGCATGGTGCTTATTGTGTTCAATGCCGACGCAATTTCTGTGTTTCATCAACACTCTGAAGGTCCACAGATTACAAAATGCATCCAGATGTGCTTCGGAAACTACTACTAGTCTTCGAGGGTACGATCAAAGCGTAGACCGTTTAAGACATTACTCCAATGGAGAAAAGTCCGCATTGTGCGTATTGTGTCCAATGCCGATGCAATTTTTGTGTTTCATCAACACTCTGAAGGTCCACAGATTACAGAATGCATCCAGATGTGCTTCGGAAACTACTACTAGTCTTCCAGTGTACGATCAAAGCGTAGACAGTTTAAGACATGACTCCCATTCAGAAAAATCCGCATGGTGCTTATTGTGTTCAATGCCGATGCAATATCTGTGTTTTATCAACACTCTGAAGGTCCACAGATTACAGAATGCCTCCAGATGTGCTTCGGAAACTACTGGTAGTCTTGCAGTGAACGATCACAGCGTAGACAGTTTAAGACATTACTCTCATGGAGAAAAGTCCGCATGGTGCTTATAGTGTTCAATGACGATTCAATATCTGTGTTTCATCAACACTCTAAAGGTCCACAGATTACAGAATGCCTCCAGCTGTGCTTCGGAAACTACTACTAGTCTTCCAGTGTACGATCAATGCGTAGACAGTTTAAGACATGACTCCCATTCAGAAAAATCCGCATGGTGCTTATTGTGTTCAATGCCGATGCAGTTTTTGTGTTTCATTAACACTCTGAACGTCCACAGATTACAGAATGCCTCCAGATGTGCTTCGATAACTACTACTAGTCTTCCAGGGAACGATCAAAGCGTAGACAGTTTGAGACATTACTTCCATGGAGAAAAGTCCACATGGTGCTTATTGTGTTCAATGCCGATGCAATTTTTGTGTTTCATCAACACTCTGAAGGTCCACAGATTACAGAATGCATCCAGATATGCTTCAGAAACTAATACTAGTCTTCCTGGGAACGATCAAAGCGTAGAGAGTTTAAGAGATTATTCCCATGGAGAAAAGTCCACATGGTGCTTATTGTGTTCAATGCCGATGCAATTTCTGTGTTTCATCAACACTCTGAAGGTCCACAGAATACAGAATGCATCCAGATGTGCTTCAGAAACTACTACTAGTCTTCCAGGAAACGATCAAAGCGTAGGCAGTTTAAGACATAACTCCCATGGAGAAAAGTCCACATGGTGCTTATTGTGTTCAATGTCGATGCAATTTCGGTGTTTCATCAACACTTTGAAGGTCCACAGAATACAGAATGCATCCAGATGTGCTTCAGAAACTACTACTAGTCTTCCACAAAACGATCAAAGTGTAGACAGTTTAAGACATTACTCCCACGGAGAAAAGTCCGCATGGTGCTTATTGTGTTCAATGCCTATTCAATTTCTGTGTTTCATCACACTCTGAAGGTTCACAGATTACTGAATGCATCCAGATGTGTCTCGGAATCTATTACTAGTCTTCCAGGGAACGATCAAAGCGTAGACAGTTGAAGACAATACTCCCATGGAGATAAGTCCGCATGGTGCTTATTGTGTTCAATGACGAAGCAATTTCTGTGTTTCATTAACACTCTGAAGGTCCACAGATTACAGAATGCATCCAGATGTGCTTCGGAAACTACTACTAATCTTCCAGTTAACGATCAAAGTGTAGACAGTTTAAAACATTACTCCCATGGAGGAAAGGCCCATGGTGCTTATTGTGTTCAATGCCGATGCAATTTCATTGTTTCATCAACACTCTGAAGGTCCACAGATTACAGAATGCCTCCAGATGTGCTTCGGAAACTACTACTAGTCTTATAGTAAACGATGAAAGCATAGACAGTTTAAGACATTACTCCCATGGAGAAAAGTCCACATGGTGCTTGTTGTGTTCAATGCCGATGCAATTTCTGTGTTTCATCAACACTCTGAAGGTCCACAGATTACAGAATGCCTCCAGATGTGCTTCGAAAACTACTACTAGTCTTCCAGTGTACGATCAACGTGTAGACAGTTAAAGACATTACTACCATGGAGAAAAGTTCGCATGGTGCTTATTGTGTTCAATGCCGATGCAATTTTTGTGTTTCATCAACACTCTGAAGGTCCACAGATTACAGAATGCCTCCAGATGTGCTTCGGAAACTACTATTAGTCTTAGAGGGAACGATCAAAGCGTAGACAGTTTAAGACATTACTCCCATGGAGAAAAGTCCACATTGTGCTTATTGTGTACAATGCCGATGCAATTTTTGTGTTTCATCAACACTCTGAAGGTCCACAGATTACAGAATGCATCCAGATGTGCTTCGGAAACTACCACTAGTCTTCCAGGAAACGATCAAAGCGTAGGCAGTTTAAGACATAACTCCCATGGAGAAAAGTCCACATGGTGCTTATTGTGTTCAATGTCGATGCAATTTCAGTGTTTCATCAACACTCTGAAGGTCCACAGAATACAGAATGCATCCAGATATGCTTCAGAAACTACTACTAGTCTTCCAGAAAACGATCAAATTGTAGACAGTTTAAGACATTACTCCCACGGAGAAAAGTCCGCATGGTGCTTATCGTGTTCAATGCCGATTCAATTTCTGTGTTTCATCACACTCTGAAGGTTCACAGATTACAGAATGCCTCCAGATGTGCTTCGGAAACAACTACTAGTCTTCCAGTGAACGATCAAAGCGTAGACACTTTAAGACATTACTCCCATGGAGAAAAGTCCCCATAGTGCTACTTGTGTTCAATGCCGATGCAAATTTTGTGTTTCATCAACACTCTGAAGGTCCACAGATTACAGAACGCCTCCAGATGTGCCTCGGAATCTACTACTAGTCTTCCAGGGAACGATCAAAGTGTAGACAGTTTAAAACATTACTCCCATGGAGGAAAGGCCCATGGTGCTTATTGTGTTCCATGCCGATGCAATTTCATTGTTTCATCAACACTCTGAAGGTCCACAGATTGCATAATGCCTCCAGATGTCCTTCGAAAACTACTACTAGTCTTCCAGTGTACGATCAAAGTGTAGACAGTTAAAGACATTACTACCATGGAGAAAAGTTCGCATGGTGCTTATTGTATTCAATGCCGATGCAATTTTTGTCTTTCATCAACACTCTGAAGGTCCACAGATTACAGAATGCCTCCAGTTGTGCTTCGGAAACTACTACTAGTCTTCGAGGGTACGATCAAAGCGTAGACCGTTTAAGACATTACTCCCATGGAGAAAAGTCCGCATTGTGCGTATTGTGTTCAATGCCGATGCAATTTTTGTGTTTCATCAACACTCTGAAGGACCACAGATTACAGAATGCATCCAGATGTACTTCGGAAACTACTACTAGTCTTCTAGTGAACGATCAAAGCGTAGACCGTTTAAGACATTACTACAATGAAATAAAGTCCGCATGGTACTTATTGTGTTCAATGCCGATGCAATTGCTATGTTTCATCAACACTCTGAAGGTCCACAGATTACAGACTGCCACCAGATGTGCTTCGGAAACTACTACTAGTCTTCCAGTAAACGATCAAACCATAGACAGTTTAAGACATTACTCCCATGGAGAAAACTCCACATGGTGCTTGTTGTGTTCAATGCCGATGCAATTTCTGTGTTTCATCAACACTATGATGGTCCACAGATTACATAATGCATCGAGATGTGCTTCGGAAACTACTACTAGTCTTCCAGTGAACGATCAATGTGTAGATAGTTTAAGACATTACTCCTATGGAGAAAATTCCGCATGGTGCTTATTGTGTTGAATGCCGATGCAATTTCTGTGTTTTATCAACACTCTGAAGGTCGACAGATTACAGAATGCATCCAGATGTGCTTCGGAAACTACTACTAGTCTTCCAGTGAACGATCAACGCGTAGACAGTTTAAGACATTACTCCCATTGAGAAAAGTCCGCATGGTGCTTATTGTGTTCAAAGCCGATGTAATTTTTGTGTTTCATCAACACTCTGAAGGTCCACAGATTACAGAATGCATCCAGATGTGCTTTGGAAACTACTACTAGTCTTCCAGGGAACGATCAAAGCGTAGACAGTTTAAGACATTACTCCCATTCAGAAAAATCCGCATGGTGCTTATTGTGTTCAATGCCGATGCAATATCTGTGTTTTATCAACACTCTGAAGGTACACAGATTATAGAATGCCTCCAAATGTGTTTCGGAAACTACGGGTAGTCTTGCAGTGAACGATCACAGCGTAGACAGTTTAAGACATTACTCTCATGGAGAAAAGTCCGCATGGTGCTTATAGTGTTCAATGACGATTCAATTTCTGTGTTTCATCAACACTCTAAAGGTCCACAGATTACAGAATGCCTCCAGATGTGCTTCGGAAACTACTACTAGTCTTCCAGTGTACGATCAAAGCGTAGACAGTTTAAGACACTACTCCCATGGAGAAAAGTCCGCATGGTGCTTATTGTGATCAATGCCGATGCAATTTCTGTGTTTCATCAACAATCTGAAGGTCCACAGATTACAGAATGCCTCCAGATGTGCTTCGGAAACTACTACTAGCCTTCCAGGGTACAATCAAGGTCTAGACAGTTTAAGACTTTACTCCTATGGAGAAAAGTCCGCATAGTGTTTATTGTGTTCAATGCCGATGCAGTTTTTGTGTTTCATTAACACTCTGAACGTCCACAGATTACAGAATGCCTCCAGATGTGCTTCGATAACTACTACTAGTCTTCCAGGGAACGATCAAAGCGTAGACAGTTTGAGACATTACTTCCATGGAGAAAAGTCCGCATGGTGCTTATTGTGTTCAATGCCGATGCAATTTTTGTGTTTCATCAACACTCTGAAGGTCCACAGATTACAGAGTGCATCCAGATATGCTTCGGAAACTAATACTAGTCTTCCAGGGAACGATCAAAGCGTAGAGAGTTTAGGACATTATTCCCATGGAGAAAAGCCCACATGGTGCTTATTGTGTTCAATGCCGATGCAATTTCTGTGTTTCATCAACACTCTGAAGGTCCACAGAATACAGAATGCATCCAGATGTGCTTCGGAAACTACTACTAGTCTTCCAGTTAACGATCAAAGTGTAGACAGTTTAAAACATTACTCCCATGGAGGAAAGGCCCATGGTGCTTATTGTGTTCAATGCCGATGCAATTTCATTGTTTCATCAACACTCTGAAGGTCCACAGATTGCATAATGCCTCCAGATGTCCTTCGGAAACTACTACTAGTCTTATAGTAAACGAGGAAAGCATAGACAGTTTAAGACATTACTCCCATGGAGAAAAGTCCACATGGTGCTTGTTGTGTTCAATGCCGATGCAATTTCTGTGTTTCATCAACACTCTGAAGGTCCACAGATTACAGAATGCCTCCAGATGTGCTTCGAAAACTACTACTAGTCTTCCAGTGTACGATCAAAGTGTAGACAGTTAAAGACATTACTACCATGGAGAAAAGTTCGCATGGTGCTTATTGTACTCAATGCCGATGCAATTTTTGTCTTTCATCAACACTCTGAAGGTCCACAGATTACAGAATGCCTCCAGTTGTGCTTCGGAAACTACTACTAGTCTTCGAGGGTACGATCAAAGCGTAGACCGTTTAAGACATTACTCCCATGGAGAAAAGTCCGCATTGTGCGTATTGTGTTCAATGCCGATGCAATTTTTGTGTTTCATCAACACTCTGAAGGACCACAGATTACAGAATGCATCCAGATGTACTTCGGAAACTACTACTAGTCTTCTAGTGAACGATCAAAGCGTAGACCGTTTAAGACATTACTACAATGAAATAAAGTCCGCATGGTACTTATTGTGTTCAATGCCGATGCAATTGCTATGTTTCATCAACACTCTGAAGGTTCACAGATTACAGACTGCCACCAGATGTGCTTCGGAAACTACTACTAGTCTTCCAGTAAACGATCAAACCATAGACAGTTTAAGACATTACTCCCATGGAGAAAACTCCACATGGTGCTTGTTGTGTTCAATGCCGATGCAATTTCTGTGTTTCATCAACACTATGATGGTCCACAGATTACATAATGCATCCAGATGTGCTTCGGAAACTACTACTAGTCTTCCAGTGAACGATCAATGTGTAGATAGTTTAAGACATTACTCCCATGGAGAGAATTCCGCATGGTGCTTATTGTGTTGAATGCCGATGCAATTTCTGTGTTTTATCAACACTCTGAAGGTCGACAGATTACAGAATGCATCCAGATGTGTATCGGAAACTACTACTAGTCTTCCAGTGAACGATCAACGCGTAGACAGTTTAAGACATTACTCCCATTGAGAAAAGTCCGCATGGTGCTTATTGTGTTCAAAGCCGATGTAATTTTTGTGTTTCATCAACACTCTGAAGGTCCACAGATTACAGAATGCATCCAGATGTGCTTTGGAAACTACTACTAGTCTTCCAGGGAACGATCAAAGCGTAGACAGTTTAAGACATTACTCCCATTCAGAAAAATCCGCATGGTGCTTATTGTGTTCAATGCCGATGCAATATCTGTGTTTTATCAACACTCTGAAGGTACACAGATTATAGAATGCCTCCAAATGTGTTTCGGAAACTACGGGTAGTCTTGCAGTGAACGATCACAGCGTAGACAGTTTAAGACATTACTCTCATGGAGAAAAGTCCGCATGGTGCTTATAGTGTTCAATGACGATTCAATTTCTGTGTTTCATCAACACTCTAAAGGTCCACAGATTACAGAATGCCTCCAGATGTGCTTCGGAAACTACTACTAGTCTTCCAGTGTACGATCAAAGCGTAGACAGTTTAAGACACTACTCCCATGGAGAAAAGCCCGCATGGTGCTTATTGTGATCAATGCCGATGCAATTTCTGTGTTTCATCAACAATCTGAAGGTCCACAGATTACAGAATGCCTCCAGATGTGCTTCGGAAACTACTACTAGTCTTCCAGCGTACAATCAAGGTCTAGACAGTTTAAGACTTTACTCCTATGGAGAAAAGTCTGCATAGTGTTTATTGTGTTCAATGCCGATGCAGTTTTTGTGTTTCATTAACACTCTGAACGTCCACAGATTACAGAATGCCTCCAGATGTGCTTCGATAACTACTACTAGTCTTCCAGGGAACGATCAAAGCGTAGACAGTTTGAGACATTACTTCCATGGAGAAAAGTCCGCATGGTGCTTATTGTGTTCAATGCCGATGCAATTTTTGTGTTTCATCAACACTCTGAAGGTCCACAGATTACAGAATGCATCCAGGTATGCTTCGGAAACTAATACTAGTCTTCCAGGGAACGATCAAAGCGTAGAGAGTTTAAGACATTATTCCCATGGAGAAAAGCCCTCATGGTGCTTATTGTGTTCAATGCCGATTCAATTTCTGTATTTCATCAACACTCTGAAGGTCCACAGAATACAGAATGCATCCAGATGTGCTTCGGAAACTACTACTAGTCTTCCAGTTAACGATCAAAGTGTAGACAGTTTAAAACATTACTCCCATGGAGGAAAGGCCCATGGTGCTTATTGTGTTCAATGCCGATGCAATTTCATTGTTTCATCAACACTCTGAAGGTCCACAGATTACAGAATGCCTCCAGATGTGCTTCGGAAACTACTACTAGTCTTATAGTAAACGATGAAAGCATAGACAGTTTAAGACATTACTCCCATGGAGAAAAGTCCACATGGTGCTTGTTGTGTTCAATGCCGATGCAATTTCTGTGTTTCATCAACACTCTGAAGGTCCACAGATTACAGAATGCCTCCAGATGTGCTTCGAAAACTACTACTAGTCTTCCAGTGTACGATCAACGTGTAGACAGTTAAAGACATTACTACCATGGAGAAAAGTTCGCATGATGCTTATTGTGTTCAATGCCGATGCAATTTTTGTGTTTCATCAACACTCTGAAGGTCCACAGATTACAGAATGCCTCCAGATGTGCTTCGGAAACTACTATTAGTCTTAGAGGGAACGATCAAAGCGTAGACAGTTTAAGACATTACTCCCATGGAGAAAAGTCCACTTTGTGCTTATTGTGTACAATGCCGATGCAATTTTTGTGTTTCATCAACACTCTGAAGGTCCACAGATTACAGAATGCATCCAGATGTGCTTCGGAAACTACCACTAGTCTTCCAGGAAACGATCAAAGCGTAGGCAGTTTAAGACATAACTCCCATGGAGAAAAGTCCACATGGTGCTTATTGTGTACAATGTCGATGCAATTTCAGTGTTTCATCAACACTCTGAAGGTCCACAGAATACAGAATGCATCCAGATATGCTTCAGAAACTACTACTAGTCTTCCAGAATACGATCAAATTGTAGACAGTTTAAGACATTACTCCCACGGAGAAAAGTCCGCATGGTGCTTATTGTGTTCAATGCCGATTCAATTTCTGTGTTTCATCACACTCTGAAGGTTCACAGATTACAGAATGCCTCCAGATGTGCTTCGGAAACAACTACTAGTCTTCCAGTGAACGATCAAAGCGTAGACACTTTAAGACATTACTCCCATGGAGAAAAGTCCCCATAGTGCTACTTGTGTTCAATGCCGATGCAAATTTTGTGTTTCATCAACACTCTGAAGGTCCACAGATTACAGAACGCCTCCAGATGTGCCTCGGAATCTACTACTAGTCTTCCAGGGAACGATCAAAGTGTAGACAGTTTAAAACATTACTCCCATGGAGGAAAGGCCCATGGTGCTTATTTTGTTCAATGCCGATGCAATTTCATTGTTTCATCAACACTCTGAAGGTCCACAGATTGCATAATGCCTCCAGATGTCCTTCGGAAACTACTACTAGTCTTATAGTAAACGAGGAAAGCATAGACAGTTTAAGACATTACTCCCATGGAGAAAAGTCCACATGGTGCTTGTTGTGTTCAATGCCGATGCAATTTCTGTGTTTCATCAACACTCTGAAGGTCCACAGATTACAGAATGCCTCCAGATGTCCTTCGAAAACTACTACTAGTCTTCCAGTGTACGATCAAAGTGTAGACAGTTAAAGACATTACTACCATGGAGAAAAGTTCGCATGGTGCTTATTGTATTCAATGCCGATGCAATTTTTGTCTTTCATCAACACTCTGAAGGTCCACAGATTACAGAATGCCTCCAGTTGTGCTTCGGAAACTACTACTAGTCTTCGAGGGTACGATCAAAGCGTAGACCGTTTAAGACATTACTCCCATGGAGAAAAGTCCGCATTGTGCGTATTGTGTTCAATGCCGATGCAATTTTTGTGTTTCATCAACACTCTGAAGGACCACAGATTACAGAATGCATCCAGATGTACTTCGGAAACTACTACTAGTCTTCTAGTGAACGATCAAAGCGTAGACCGTTTAAGACATTACTACAATGAAATAAAGTCCGCATGGTACTTATTGTGTTCAATGCCGATGCAATTGCTATGTTTCATCAACACTCTGAAGGTTCACAGATTACAGACTGCCACCAGATGTGCTTCGGAAACTACTACTAGTCTTCCAGTAAACGATCAAACCATAGACAGTTTAAGACATTACTCCCATGGAGAAAACTCCACATGGTGCTTGTTGTGTTCAATGCCGATGCAATTTCTGTGTTTCATCAACACTATGATGGTCCACAGATTACATAATGCATCCAGATGTGCTTCGGAAACTACTACTAGTCTTCCAGTGAACGATCAATGTGTAGATAGTTTAAGACATTACTCCCATGGAGAAAAGTCCACATGGTGCTTATTGTGTTCAATGCCGATGCAATTTTTGTGTTTCATCAACACTCTGAAGGTCCACAGATTACAGAATGCATCCAGATATGCTTCGGAAACTAATACTAGTCTTCCAGGGAACGATCAAAGCGTAGAGAGTTTACGACATTATTCCCATGGAGAAAAGCCCACATGGTGCTTATTGTGTTCAATGCCGATGCAATTTCTGTGTTTCATCAACACTCTGAAGGTCCACAGAATACAGAATGCATCCAGATGTGCTTCAGAAACTACAACTAGTCTTCCAGGAAACGATCAAAGCGTAGGCAGTGTATGACATTACTCCCATGGAGAAAAGTCCTCATGGTGCTTATTGTGTTCAATGCCGATGAATTTTTGTGTTTCATCAACACTCTGAAGGTCCACAGATTACAGAATGCATCCAGATATGCTTCGGAAACAACTACTAGTCTTCCAGGGAACGATCAAAGCGTAGACAGTTTAAGACATAACTCCCATGGAGAAAAGTCCACATGGTGCTTATTGTGTTCAATGTCGATGCAATTTCGGTGTTTCATCAACACTCTGAAGGTCCACAGAATACAGAATGCATCCAGATATGCTTCAGAAACTACTACTAGTCTTCCAGAAAACGATCAAAGTGTAGACAGTTTAAGACATTACTCCCACGGAGAAAAGTCCGCATGGTGCTTATTGTGTTCAATGCCGATTCAATTTCTGTGTTTCATCACACTCTGAAGGTTCACAGATTACAGAATGCCTCCAGATGTGCTTCGGAAACAACTACTAGTCTTCCAGTGAACGATCAAAGCGTAGACACTTTAAGACAGTACTCCCATGGAGAAAAGTCCCCATAGTGCTACTTGTGATCAATGCCGATGCAAATTTTGTGTTTCATCAACACTCTGAAGGTCCACAGATTACAGAACGCCTCCAGATGTGCCTCGGAATCTACTACTAGTCTTCCAGGGAACGATCAAAGCGTAGACAGTTGAAGACATTACTCCCATGGAGAAAAGTCCGTATGGTGCTTATTGTGTTCAATGACGAAGCAATTTCTGTGTTTCATCAATACTCTGAAGGTCCACAGATTACAGAATGCATCCAGATGTGCTTCGGAAACTACTACTAGTCTTCCAGTTAACGATCAAAGTGTAGACAGTTTAAAACATTACTCCCATGGAGGAAAGGCCCATGGGGCTTATTGTGTTCAATGCCGATGCAATTTCATTGTTTCATCAACACTCTGAAGGTCCACAGATTGCATAATGCCTCCAGATGTGCTTCGGAAACTACTACTAGTCTTATAGTAAACGAGGAAAGCATAGACAGTTTAAGACATTACTCCCATGGAGAAAAGTCGACATGGTGCTTGTTGTGTTCAATGCCGATGCAATTTCTGTGTTTCATCAACACTCTGATGGTCCACAGATTACAGAATGCCTCCAGATGTGCTTCGAAAACTACTACTAGTCTTCCAGTGTACGATCAAAGTGTATACAGTTAAAGACATTACTACCAAGGAGAAAAGTTCGCATGGTGCTTATTGTATTCAATGCCGATGCAATTTTTGTCTTTCATCAACACTCTGAAGGTCCACAGATTACAGAATGCCTCCAGATGTGCTTCGGAAACTACTACTAGTCTTCGAGGGTACTATCAAAGCGTAGACCGTTTAAGACATTACTCCCATGGAGAAAAGTCCGCATTGTGCGTATTGTGTTCAATGCCGATGCAATTTTTGTGTTTCATCAACACTCTGAAGGACCACAGATTACAGAATGCATCCAGATGTGTTTCGGAAACTACTACTAGTCTTCTAGTGAACGATCAAAGCGTAGACCGTTTAAGACATTACTACAATGGAATGAAGTCCGCATGGTACTTATTGTGTTCAATGCCGAAGCAATTTCTATGTTTCATCAACACTCTGAAGGTCCACAGATTACAGACTGCCACCAGATGTGCTTCGGAAACTACTGCTAGTCTTCCAGTAAACGATCAAACCATAGACAGTTTAAGACATTACTCCCATGGAGAAAACTCCACATGGTGCTTGTTGTGTTCAATGCCGATGCAGTTTCTGTGTTTCATCAACACTATGATGGTCCACAGATTACATAATGCATCCAGATGTGCTTCGGAAACTACTACTAGTCTTCCAGTGAACGATCAATGTGTAGATAGTTTAAGACATTACTCACATGGAGAAAAGTCCGCATTGTGCTTATTGTGTTGAATGCCGATGCAATTTCTGTGTTTTATCAACACTCTGAAGGTCGACAGCATACAGAATGCATCCAGATGTGCTTCGGAAACTACTACTAGTCTTCCAGTGAACGATCAACGCGTAGACAATTTGAGACATTACTCCCATTGAGAAAAGTCCGCATGGTGCTTATTGTGTTCAAAGCCGATGTAATTTTTGTGTTTCATCAACACTCTGAAGGTCCACAGATTACAGAATGCACCCAGATGTGCTTCGGAAACTACTACTAGTCTTCCAGGGAACGATCAAAGCGTAGACAGTTTAAGACATTACTCCCATTCAGAAAAATCCGCATGGTGCTTATTGTGTTCAATGCCGATGCAATATCTGTGTTTTATCAACACTCTGAAGGTACACAGATTACAGAATGCCTCCAGATGTGCTTCGGAAACTACTGGTAGTCTTGCAGTGAACGATCACAGCGTAGACAGTTTAAGACATTACTCTCATGGAGAAAAGTCCGCATGGTGCTTATAGTGTTCAATGACGATTCAATTTCTGTGTTTCATCAACACTCTAAAGGTCCACAGATTACAGAATGCCTCCAGATGTGCTTCGGAAACTACTACTAGTCTTCCAGTGTACAATCAAGGTCTAGACAGTTTAAGACTTTACTCCTATGGAGAAAAGTCCGCATAGTGTTTATTGTGTTCAATGCCGATGCAGTTTTTGTGTTTCATTAACACTCTGAACGTCCACAGATTACAGAATGCCTCCAGATGTGCTTCGATAACTACTACTAGTCTTCTAGGGAACGATCAAAGAGTAGACAGTTTAAGACATTACTCCCACGGAGAAAAGTCCGCATGGTGCTTATTGTGTTCAATGCCGATTCAATTTCTCTGTTTCATCACACTCTGTAGGTTCACAGATTACAGAATGCATCCAGATGTGCCTCGTAATCTACTACTAGTCTTCCAGGGAACGATCAAAGCGTAGACAGTTGAAGACATTACTCCCATGGAGAAAAGTCCGCATTGTGCTTATTGTGTTCAATGACGAAGCAATTTCTGTGTTTCATCAACACTCTGAAGGTCCACAGATTACAGAATGCATCCAGATGTGCTTCGGAAACTACTACTAGTCTTCCAGTTAACGATCAAAGTGTAGACAGTTTAAAACATTACTCCCATGGAGGAAAGGCCCATGGTGCTTATTGTGTTCAATGCCGATGCAATTTCATTGTTTCATCAACACTCTGAAGGTCCACAGATTACAGAATGCCTCCAGATGTGCTTCCGAAACTACTACTAGTCTTATAGTAAACGATGAAAGCATAGACAGTTTAAGACATTACTCCCATGGAGAAAAGTCCACATGGTGCTTGTTGTGTTCAATGCCGATGCAATTTCTGTGTTTCATTAACACTCCGCCACACACCGTCAGGTGGCTTGCGGAGTACGGATGTAGATGTAGATGTAGAAGGTCCACAGATTACAGAATGATTCCAGATGTGCTTCGAAAACTACTACTAGTCTTCCAGTGTACGATCAAAGTGTAGACAGTTAAAGACATTACTACCATGGAGAAAAGCCCGCATGGTGCTTATTGTGTTCAATGCCGATGCAATTTTTGTGTTTCATCAACACTCTGAAGATCCACAGATTACAGAATGCCTCCAGATGTGCTTCGGAAACTACTACTAGTCTTCCAGGGAACGATCAAAGCGTAGACAGTTTAAGACATTACTCCCATGGAGAAAAATCCGCATTGGGCTTATTGTGTACAGTGCCGATGCAATTTTTGTGTTTCATCAACACTCTGAAGGTCCACAGATTACAGACTGCCACCAGATGTGCTTCGGAAACTACTACTAGTCTTCCAGTAAACGATCAAACCATAGACAGTTTAAGACATTACTCCCATGGAGAAAAGTTCGCATGGTGCTTATTGTATTCAATGCCGATGCAATTTTTGTCTTTCATCAACACTCTGAAGGTCCACAGATTACAGAATGCCTCCAGATGTGCTACGGAAACTACTACTAGTCTTCGAGGGTACGATCAAAGCGTAGACCGTTTAAGACATTACTCCCATGGAGAATAGTCCGCATTGTGCGTATTGTGTTCAATGCCGATGCAATTTTTGTGTTTCATCAACACTCTGAAGGTCCACAGATTACAGAATGCATCCAGATGTGCTTCGGAAACTACTACTAGTCTTCTAGTGAACGATCAAACCATAGACAGTTTAAGACATTACTCCCATGGAGAAAACTCCACATGGTGCTTGTTGTGTTCAATGCCGATGCAATTTCTGTGTTTCAACAACACTATGATGGTCCACAGATTACATAATGCATCCAGATGTGCTTCGGAAACTACTACTAGTCTTCCAGTGAACGATCAATGTGTAGATAGTTTGAGACATTACTCCCATTGAGAAAAGTCCGCATGGTGCTTATTGTGTTCAAAGCCGATTTAATTTTTGTGTTTCATCAACACTCTGAAGGTCCACAGATTACAGAATGCATCCAGATGTGCTTCGGAAACTACTACTAGTCTTCCAGGGAACGATCAAAGCGTAGACAGTTTAAGACATTACTCCCATTCAGAAAAATCCGCATGGTGCTTATTGTGTTCAATGCCGATGCAATATCTGTGATTTATCAACACTCTGAAGGTACACAGATTGCAGAATGCCTCCAGATGTGCTTCGGAAACTACTGGTAGTCTTGCAGTGAACGATCACAGCGTAGACAGTTTAAGACTACACTCTCATGGAGAAAAGTCCGCATGGTGCTTATAGTGTTCAATGACGATTCAATTTCTGTGTTTCATCAACACTCTAAAGGTCCACAGATTACAGAATGCCTCCAGATGTGCTTCGGAAACTACTACTAGTCTTCCAGTGTACGATCAAAGCGTAGACAGTTTAAGACACTACTCCCATGGAGAAAAGTCCGCATGGTGCTTATTGTGATCAATGCCGATGCAATTTCTGTGTTTCATCAACAATCTGAAGGTCCACAGATTACAGACTGCCTCCAGATGTGCTTCGGAAACTACTACTAGTCTTCCAGTGTACAATCAAGTTCTAGACAATTTAAGACTTTACTCCTATGGAGAAAAGTCCGCATAGTGTTTATTGTGTTCTATGCCGATGCAATTTTTGTGTTTCATCAACACTCTGAAGATCCACAGATTACAGAATGCATCCAGATAAGCTTCGGAAACTACTACTTGTCTTCCAGTTAACGATCAAAGTGTAGACAGTTTAAAACATTACTCCCATGGAGGAAAGGCCCATGGTGCTTATTGTGTTCAATGCCGATGCAATTTCATTGTTTCATCAACACTCTGAAGGTCCACAGATTACAGAATGCCTCCAGATGAGCTTCGGAAACTACTACTAGTCTTATAGTAAACGATGAAAGCATAGACAGTTTAAGACATTACTCCCACGGAGAAAAGTCCACATGGTGCTTGTTGTGTTCAATGCCGATGCAATTTCTGTGTTTCATCAACACTCCGCCACACACCGTCAGGTGGCTTGCGGAGTACGGATGTAGATGTAGATGTAGAAGGTCCACAGATTACAGAATGATTCCAGATGTGCTTCGAAAACTACTACTAGTCTTCCAGTGTACGATCAAAGTGTAGACAGTTAAAGACATTACTACCTTGGAGAAAAGCCCGCATGGTGCTTATTGTGTTCAATGCCGATGCAATTTTTGTGTTTCATCAACACTCTGAAGATCCACAGATTACAGAATGCCTCCAGATGTGCTAAGGAAACTACTACTAGTCTTCTAGTGAACGATCAAAGCGTAGACCGTTTAAGACATAACTACAATGGAATAAAGTACGCATGGTACTTATTGTGTTCAATGCCGATGCAATTTCTATGTTTCATCAACACTCTGAAGGTCCACAGATTACAGACTGCCACCAGATGTGCTACGGAAACTACTACTAGTCTTCCAGTGAACGATCAATTTGTAGATAGTTTAAGACATTACTCCCATGGAGAAAAGTCCGCATGGTGCTTATTGTGTTGAATGCCGATGCAATTTCTGTGTTTTATCAACACTCTGAAGGTCGACAGATTACAGAATGCATCCAGATGTGCTTCGGAAACTACTACTAGTCTTCCAGTGAACGATCAATGTGTAGACAGTTTAAGACATTACTCCCATGGAGAAAAGTCCGCATGGTGCTTATAGTGTTCAATGACGATTCAATTTCTGTGTTTCATTAACACCCTTAAGGTCCACAGATTACAGAATGCATCCAGATGTGCTTCGGAAACTACTACTAGTCTTCCAGTGAACGATCAAAGCGTAGACAGTTTAAGACACTACTCCCATGGAGAAAAGCCCGCATGGTGCTTTTTGTGTTCAATGCCGATGCAATTTCAGTGTTTCATCAACAATCTGAAGGTCCACAGATTACAGAATGCATCCAGATATGCTTCGGAAGCTACTACTACTCTTCCAGGGAACGATCAAAGCGTAGAGAGTTTAAGACATTACTCCCATGGAGAAAAGTCAGCATGGTGCTTATTGTGTTCAATGCCGAAGCAATTTCTGTGTTTCATCAACACTCTGAAGGTTCACAGATTACAAAATGCATCCAGATGTGCTTCGGAAACTACTACTAGTCTTCGAGGGTACGATCAAAGCGTAGATAGTTTAAGACATTACTCCCATGGACAAAAATCCGCATTGTGCGTATTGTGTTCAATGCCGATGCAATTTTTGTGTTTCATCAACACTCTGAAGGTCCACAGATTACAGAATGCATCCAGATGTGCTTCGGAAACTATTACTAGTTTTCCAGTGAACGATCAATGTGTAGATAGTTTAAGACATTACTCCCATGGAGAAAAGTCCGCATGGTGCTTATTGTGTTCAATGCCGATGCAATTTCTGTGTTCATCAACACTATGAAGGTCCACAGATTACATAATGCATCCAGATGTGCTTCGGAAACTACTACTAGTCTTCCAGTGAACGATCAATGTGTAGATAGTTTAAGACATTACTCCCATGGAGAAAAGTCCGCATGGTGCTTATTGTGTTGAATGCCGATGCAATTTCTGTGTTTTATCAACACTCTGAAGGTCGACAGATTACAGAATGCATCCAGATTTGCTTCGGAAACTACTACCAGTCTTCCAGTGAACGATCAAAGCGTAGACAGTTTGAGACATTACTCCCATTGAGAAAAGTCCGCATGGTGCTTATTGTGTTCAAAGCCGATGTAATTTTTGTGTTTCATCAACACTCTGAAGGTCCACAGATTACAGAATACATCCAGATGTGCTTCGGAAACTACTACTAGCCTTCCAGGGAACGATCAAAGCGTAGACAGTTTAACACATTACTCCCATTCAGAAAAATCCGCATGGTGCTTATTGTGTTCAATGCCGATGCAATATCTTTGTTTTATCAACACTCTGAAGGTCCACAGATTAGAGAATGCCTCCAGATGTGCTTCGGAGACTACTGGTAGTCTTGCAGTGAACGATCACAGCGTAGTCAGTTTAAGACATTACTCTCATGGAGAAAAGTCCGCATGGTGCTTATAGTGTTCAATGACGATTCAATTTCTGTGTTTCATCAACACTCTAAAGGTCCACAGATTACAGAATGCCTCCAGATGTGCTTCGGAAACTACTACTAGTCTTCCAGTGTACGATCAAAGCGTAGACAGTTTAAGACACTACTCCCATGGAGAAAAGTCCGCATGGTGCTTTTTGTGATCAATGCCGATGCAATTTCTGTGTTTCATCAACAATCTGAGGGTCCACAGATTACAGAATGCCTCCAGATGTGCTTCGGAAACTACTACTAGTCTTCCAGTGTACAATCAAGGTCTAGACAGTCTAAGACTTTACTCCTATGGAGAAAAGTCCGCATAGTGTTTATTGTGTTCAATGCCGATGCAGTTTTTGTGTTTCATTAACACTCTGAACGTCCACAGATTACAGAATGCCTCCAGATGTGCTTCGATAACTACTACTAGTCTTCCAGGGAACGATCAAAGCGTAGAGAGTTTGAGACATTACTTCCATGGAGAAAAGTCCGCATGGTGCTTATTGTGTTCAATGCCGATGAATTTTTGTGTTTCATCAACACTCTGAAGGTCCACAGATTACAGAATGCATCCAGATATGCTTCGGAAACAACTACTAGTCTTCCAGGGAACGATCAAAGCGTAGACAGTTTAAGACATAACTCCCATGGAGAAAAGTCCACATGGTGCTTATTGTGTTCAATGTCGATGCAATTTCGGTGTTTCATCAACACTCTGAAGGTGCACAGAATACAGAATGCATCCAGATGTGCTTCAGAAACTACTACTAGTCTTCCAGAAAACGATCAAAGTGTAGACAGTTTAAAACATTACTCCCACGGAGAAAAGTCCGCATGGTGCTTATTGTGTTCAATGCCGATTCAATTTCTCTGTTTCATCACACTCTGAAGGTTCACAGATTACAAAATGCATCCAGATGTGCTTCGGAAACTACTACTATTCTTCGAGGGTACGATCAAAGCGTAGACAGTTTAAGACATTACTCCCATGGACAAAAATCCGCATTGTGCGTATTGTGTTCAATGCCGATGCAATTTTTGTGTTTCATCAACACTCTGAGGGTCCACAGATTACAGAATGCATCCAGATGTGCTTCGGAAACTACTACTAGTCTTCCAGTGAACGATCAATTTGTAGATAGTTTAAGACATTACTCCCATGGAGAAAAGTCCGCATGGTGCTTATTGTGTTCAATGCCGATGCAATTTCTGTGTATCATCAACACTATGAAGGTCCACAGATTACATAATGCATCCAGATGTGCTTCGGAAACCACTACTAGTCTTCCAGTGAACGATCAATGTGTAGATAGTTTAAGACATTACTCCCATGGAGAAAAGTCCGTATGGTGCTTATTGTGTTGAATGCCGATGCAATTTCTGTGTTTTATCAACACTCTGAAGGTCGACAGATTACAGAATGCATCCAGATGTGCTTCGGAAACTACTACTAGTCTTCCAGTGAACGATCAAAGCGTAGACAGTTTGAGACTTTACTCCCATTGAGAAAAGTCTGCATGGTGCTTATTGTGTTCAAAGCCGATGTAATTTTTGTGTTTCATCAACACTCTGAAGGTCCACAGATTACAGAATGCATCCAGATGTGCTTCGGAAACTACTACTAGTCTTCCAGGGAACGATCAAAGCGTAGACAGTTTAAGACATTACTCCCATTCAGAAAAATCCGCATGGTGCATATTGTCTTCAATGCCGATGCAATATCTGTGTTTTATCAACACTCTGAAGGTCCACAGATTACAGAATGCCTCCAGATGTGCTTCGGAAACTACTGGTAGTCTTGCAGTGAACGATCACAGCGTAGACAGTTTAAGACATTACTCTCATGGAGAAAAGTCCGCATGGTGCTTATAGTGTTCAATGACGATTCAATTTCTGTGTTTCATCAACACTCTAAAGGTCCACAGATTACAGAATGCCTCCAGATGTGCTTCGGAAACTACTACTAGTCTTCCAGTGTACGATCAAAGCGTAGACAGTTTAAGACACTACTAATCCCATGGAGAAAATTCCGCATGGTGCTTATTGTTATCAATGCCGATGCAATTTCTGTGTATCATCAACAATCTGAAGGTCCACAGATTACAGAATGCCTCCAGATGTGCTTCGGAAAATACTACTAGTCTTCCAGTGTACAATCATGTTCTAGACAGTTTAAGACTTTACTCCTATGGAGAAAAGTCCGCATAGTGTTTATTGTGTTCAATGCCGATGCAGTTTTTGTGTTTCATTAACACTCTGAACGTCCACAGATTACAGAATGCCTCCAGATGTGTTTCGATAACTACTACTAGTCTTCCAGGGAACGATCAAAGCGTAGACAGTTTGAGACATTACTTCCATGGAGAAAAGTCCGCATGGTGCTTATTGTGTTCAATGCCGATGCAATTTTTGTGTTTCATCAACACTCTGAAGGTCCACAGATTACAGAATGCATCCAGATATGCTTCGGAAACTAATACTAGTCTTCCAGGGAACGATCAAAGCGTAGAGAGTTTAAGACACTATTCCCATGGAGAAAAGTCCACATGGTGCTTATTGTGTTCAATGCCGATGCAATTTCTGTGTTTCATCAACACTCTGAAGGTCCACAGAATACAGAATGCATCCAGATGTGCTTCAGAAACTACTACTAGTCTTCCAGGAAACGATCAAAGCGTAGGCAGTTTATGACATTACTCCCATGGAGAAAAGTCCTAATGGTGCTTATTGTGTTCAATGCCGATGAATTTTTGTGTTTCATCAACACTCTGAAGGTCCACAGATTACAGAATGCATCCAGATATGCTTCGGAAACTAATACTAGTCTTCCAGGGAACGATCAAACCGTAGACAGTTGAAGACATTACTCCCATGGAGAAAAGTCCGCATGGTGCTTATTGTGTTCAATGACGAAGCAATATCTGTGTTTCATCAACACTCTGAAGGTCCACAGATTACAGAATGCATCCAGATGTGCTTCGGAAACTACTACTAGTCTTCCAGTTAACGATCAAAGTGTAGACAGTTTAAAACATTACTCCCATGGAGGAAAGGCCCATGGTGCTTATTGTGTTCAATGCCGATGCAATTTCATTGTTTCATCAACACTCTGAAGGTCCACAGATTACAGAATGCCTCCAGATGTCCTTCGGAAACTACTACTAGTCTTATAGTAAACGATTAAAGCATAGACAGTTTAAGACATTACTCCCATGGAGAAAAGTCCACATGGTGCTTGTTGTGTTCAATGCCGATGCAATTTCTGTGTTTCATCAACACTCCGCCACACACCGTCAGGTGGCTTGCGGAGTACGGATGTAGATGTAGATGTAGAAGGTTCACAGATTACAGAATGCCTCCAGATGTGCTTCGAAAACTACTACTAGTCTTCCAGTGTACGATCAAAGTGTAGACAGTTAAAGACATTACTACCATGGAGAAAAGCCCGCATGGTGCTTATTGTGTTCAATGCCGATGCAATGTTTGTGTTTCATCAACACTCTGAAGGTCCACAGATTACAGAATGCCTCCAGATGTGCTTCGGAAACTACTACTAGTCTTCCAGGGAACGATCAAAGCGTAGACAGTTTAAGACATTACTCCCATGGAGAAAAGTCCGCATTGTGCTTATTGTGTACAATGCCGATACAATTTTTGTGTTTCATCAACACTCTGAAGGTCCACAGATTACAGAATGCATCCAGATGTGCTTCGGAAACTACTACTAGTCTTCCAGGGAACGATCAAAGCGTAGACAGTTTAAGACATTACTACCATGGAGAAAAGTCCGCATGGTCCTTATTGTTTTCAATGCCGATGCAATTTCTATGTTTCATCAACACTCTGAAGGTCCACAGATTACAGAATGCCACCAGATGTGCTTCGGAAACTACTACTAGTCTTCCAGTAAACGATCAAAGCATAGACAGTTTAAAAAATTACTCCCATGGAGAAAACTCCACATCGTGCTTGTTGTGTTCAATGCCGATGCAATTTCTGTGTTTCAGCAACACTATGAAGGTCCACAGATTACAGAATTCATCCAGATGTGCTTCGGAAACTACTACTAGTCTTCCAGTGGACGATCAATGTGTAGACAGTTTAAGACATTACTCCCATGGAGAAAAATCCGCATGGTGCTTATAGTGTTCAATGACGATTCAATTTCTGTGTTTCATTAACACTCTAAAGGTCCACAGAGTACAGAATGCCTCCACATGTGTTTCGGAAACTATTACTAGTGTTCCAGTGTACGATCAAAGCGTAGACCGTTTAAGACACTACTCCCATGGAGAAAAGTCCGCATGGTGCTTATTGTGTTCAATACCGATGCAATTTCAGTGTTTCATCAACAATCTGAAGGTCCACAGATTACAGAATGCCTCCAGATGTGCTTCGGAAACTACTACTAGTCTTCGAGGGAACGATCAAAGCGTAGACAGTTTGAGACATTACTTAAATGGAGAAAATTCCGCATGGTGCTTATTGTGTTCAATGCCGATGCAATTTTTGTGTTTCATCAACACTCTGAAGGTCCACAGATTACACAATGCATGCAGATATGCTTCGGAAACTACTACTAGTCTTCCAGGGAGCGATCAAAGCGTAGAGAGTTTAAGACATTACTCCCATGGAGAAAAGTCCACATGGTGTTTATTGTATTCAATGCCGATGCAATTTCTGTGTTTCATCAACACTCTGAAGGTCCACAGATTACAGAATGCATCCAGATATGCTTCGGAAACTACTACTAGTCTTCCAGGGAACGATCAAACCGTAGAGAGTTTAAGACATTACTCCCATGGAGAAAAGTCAGTATGGTGCTTATTGTGTTCAATGCCGAAGCAATTTCTGTGTTTCATCAACACTCTGAAGGTCCACAGATTATAATATGCATCCAGATGTGCTTCGGACACTACTACTAGTCTTCGAGGGTACGATCAAAGCGTAGACAGTTTAAGACATTACTCCCATGGACAAAAATCCGCATTGTGCGTATTGTGTTCTTTCCCGATGCAATTTTTGTGTTTAATCAACACTCTGAAGGTCCACAGATTACAGAATGCATCCAGATGTGCTTCGGAAACTACTACTAGTCTTCCAGTGAACGATCAAAACGTAGACAGTTTAAGACATTACTACAATGGAGAAAAGTCCGCATGGTGCTTATTGTGTTCAATGCCGATGCAATTTCTATCTTTCATCAACACTCTGAAGGTCCACAGATTACAGAATTCTCCAGATGTGCTTCGGAAACTACTGGCAGTCTTCCAGTGAACGATCACAGCGTAGACAGTTTAAGACATTACTCTCATGGAGAAAAGTGCGCATGGTGCTTATAGTGTTCAATGACGATTCAATTTCTGTGTTTCATCAACACTCTAAAGGTCCACAGATTACAGAATGCCTCCAGATGTGCTTCGGAAACTACTACTAGTCTTCCAGTGTACGATCAAAGTGTAGACAGTTTAAGACATTACTACCATGGAGAAAAGCCCGCATGGTGCTTATTGTGTTCAATGCCGATGCAGTTTTTGTGATCCATCAACACTCTGAAGGTCCACAGATTACAGAATGCCTCCAGATGTGCTTCGCATACTACTACTAGTCTTCCAGGGAACGATCAAAGCGTAGACAGTTTAAGACATTACTCCCATGAAGAAAAGTCCGCATGGTGTTTTTGAGTTCAATGCCGATGCAGTTTTTGTGTTTCTTCAACACTCTGAAGGTCCACATATTACAGAATGCATCCAGATGTGCTTCGGAAACTAATAATAGTCTTCTAGGGAACGATCAAAGCGTAGACAGTTTAAGACATTACTCCCATGGAGATAAGTCCGCATGGTGCTTATTGTGTTCAATGCCGATTCAATTTCTGTGTTTCATCACACTCTGAAGGTTCACAGATTACAGAATGCATCCAGATGTGCTTCCGAAAGTACTACTAGTCTTCCAGTAAACGATCAAAGCATAGAAAGTTTAAGACATTACTCCCATGGAGAAAAGACCACATGGTGCTTGTTGTGTTCAATGCCGATGCAATTTCTGTGTTTCATTAACACTCTAAAGGTCCACAGATTACTTAATGCCTCCAGATGTGCTTCGGAAACTATTACTTGTCCTCCAGTGTACGATCAAAGCGTAGACAGTTTAAGACACTACTCCCATGGAGAAACGTCCGCATGGTGCTTATTGTGTTCAATGCCGATGCAAATTCTGTGTTTCATCAACAATCTGAAGGTGCACAGATTACAGAATGCATCCAGATATGCTTCGGAAACTACTACTAGTCTTCCAGGGAACGATCAAAGCGTAGAGAGTTTAAGACATTACTCCCATGGAGAGAGGTCCACGTGGTGCTTATTGTGTTCAATGCCGATGCAATTTCTGTGTTTCATCAACACTCTAAAGGTCCAGAGAATACAGAATGCATCCAGATGTGCTTCAGAAACTACTACTAGTCTTCCAGGAAACGATCAAAGCGTAGGCAGATTATGACATTACTCCCATGGGGAAAAGTCCTCATGGTGCTTATTGTGTTCAATGCCGATGAATTTTTGTGTTTCATCAACACTCTGAAGGTCCACAGATTACAGAATGCGTCCAGATGTGCTTTGGAAACTACTACTAGTCTTCCAGTGAACGGTAAAATTGTAGACAGTTTAAGACATTACTCCCATGGAGGAAAGTCCCATGGTGCTTATTGTGTTCAATGCCGATGCAATTTCTTTGTTTCATCATCACTCTGAAAGTCCACAGGTTACAGAATGCCACTAGATGTGCTTCGGAAACTACTACTAGTCTTCCAGTGTACGATCAAAGCGTAGACAGTTTAAGACATTACTCCCATGGCGAAAAGTCCGCATGGTGCTTATTGTGTTCAATGCCGATGCAATTTCTGTGTTTCATGTACTATCTGAAGGTCCACAGATTACACATTGCCTAGAGATGTGCTTCGGAAACTACTACTAGTCTTCCAGTGTACGATCAAAGCGTAGACTGTTTAAGACATTACTCCCATGGAGAAAAGTCCGCATGGTGCTTATTGTGTTCAATGCCGATGCAGTTTTTGTGTTTCATCAACACTCTGAAGGTCCACAGATTACAGAATGCCTCCAGATGTGCTTCGGAAACTACTACTAGTCTTCCAGGGAACGATCAAAGCGTAGACAGTTTAAGACATTACTCCCATGAAGAAAAGTCCGCATGGTGTTTTTTGAGTTCAATGCCGATGCAGTTTTTGTGTTTCATCAACACTCTGAAGGTCCACAGATTACAGAATGCATCCAGATGTGCTTCGGAAACTACTAATAGTCTTCTAGGGAAGGATCAAAGCGTAGACAGTTTAAGACATTACTCCCATGGAGAAAAGTCCGCATGGTGCTTATTGTGTTCAATGCCGATTCAATTTCTGTGTTTCATCACACTCTGAAGGTTCACAGATTACAGAATGCATCCAGATGTGCCTCGGAATCTACTACTAGTCTTCCAGGGAACGATCAAAGCGTAGACAGTTGAAGACATTACTCCCATGGAGAAAAGTCCGCATGGTGCTTATTGTGTTCAATGACGAAGTAATTTCTGTGTTTCATCAACACTCTGAAGGTCCACAGAGTACAGAATGCATCCAGATGTGCTTCGGAAACTACTACTAGTCTTCGAGGGAACGATCAAAGCGTAGACAGTTTAAGACATTACTCCCTTGGAGAAAAGTCCGCATTGTGCTTATTGTGTTCATTGACGATTCAATTTCTGTGTTTCATTAACACTCTAAAGGTCCACAGATTACATAATGCCTCCAGATGTGCTTCGGAAACTATTACAAGTCCTCCAGTGTACGATCAAAGCGTAGACAATTTAAGACACTACTCCCATGGAGAAAAGTCCGCATGGTGCTTATTGTGTTCAATGCCGATGCAATTTCTGTGTTTCATCAAAAATCTGCAGGTCCACAGATTACAGAATGCATCCAGATATGCTTCGGAAACTACTACTAGTCTTCCAGGGAACGATCAAAGCGTAGAGAGTTTAAGACATTACTCCCATGGAGAAAAGACCACGTGGTGCTTATTGTGTTCAATGCCGATGCAATTTCTGTGTTTCATCAACACTGTGAAGGTCCACAGAACACAGAATGCATCCAGATGTGCTTCAGAAACTACTACTAGTCTTCCAGGGAACGATCAAAGCGTAGACAGTTTAAGACATTACTCCCATGGAGAAAAGTCCGCATGGTGCTTATTGTGTTCAATGCCGATGCAATTTCTGTGTTTCATCAACACTCTGAAGGACCACAGATTACAGAATGCATCCAGATGTGCTTAGGAAACTACTACTAGTCTTCCAGGGAACGATCAAAGCGTAGATAGTTTGAGACATTACTTCCATGGAGAAAAATCCGCATGGTGCTTATTGAGTGCAATGCCGATGCAATTTTTGTGTTTCATCAACACTCTGAAGGTCCACAGATTACAGAATGCCTCCAGATGTGCGTCGGAAACTACTGCTAGTCTTCCAGTGAACGATCACAGCGTATAGAGTTTAAGACATTACTCTCATGGAGAAAAGTCCGCATGGTGCTTATAGTGTTCAATGCCGATTAAATTTCTGTGTTTCATCAACACTCTGAAGGTCCACAGATTACAGAATGCCTCCAGATGTGCTTTGGAAACTACTACTAGTCTTCCAGTGTACGATCAAAGCGTAGACAGTTTAAGACATTACTCCCATGGAGAAAAGTCCGCATGGTGCTTATTGTGTTCAATGCCGATACAATTTTTGTGTTTCATCAACACTCTGAAGGTCCACAGCTTACACAATGCCTACAGATGTGCTTCGGAAACTACTAATAGTCTTCCAGTGTACGATCAAAGCGTAGACAGTTTAAGACATTACTCCCATGGAGAAAAGTCCGCATGGTGCTTATTGTGTTCAATGCCGATGCAATTTTGTGTTTCATCAACACTCTGACGGTCCACAGATTGCGGAATGCCTACAGATGTGCTTCGGAAACTGCTACCGGTCTTTCAGGGAACGATCAAAGCGTAGACAGTTTATGACATTACTCCCATGGAGAAAAGTCTGCATGGTGCATGATGTATTCAATCCCGATGCAGTTTCTGTGTTTCATCAACACTCTGATGGTCCACAGATTACGGAATGCCTACAGATGTGCTTCGGAAACTGCTACTGGTCTTCCAGGGAACGATCAAAGAGTAGACAGATTAAGACATTACTCCCATATAGAAAAGTCTGCATGGTGCCTTTTGTATTCAATCCCGATGCAGTTTCTGTGTTTCATCAACACTCTGATGGTCCACAGATTACAGAATGCCTCCAGATGGGCTTCGGAAACTACTACTGGTCTTCCAGGTAGCGATCAAAGCGTAGACAGTTTAAGACATTACTCCCAAATGGAAAAGTCCGCATGGTGCTTATTGTGTTCAACGCCGAAGCCATTTCTGTGTTTCATCAACACTCTGAAGGTCCACGGAATACAGAATGCATGCAGATGTGCTTCAGAAACTACTACTAGTCTTCCAGGAAACGATCAAAGCGTAGGCAGTTTAAGACATTACTCCCATTCAGAAAAGTCCGCATGGTGCTTAATGTGTTCAATGCCGATTCAATTCCTGTGTTTCATCAACACTCTGAAGGTCCACAGATTACAGAATGCCTCCAGAAGTGCCTCGGAAACTAGTACTAGTCTTCCAGTGAACGATCAAAGCGTGGACACTTAAAGACATTACTCCCATGGGGAAAAGTCCCCATGGTGCTTATTGTGTTCAATGCCGATGCAATGTATGTGCTTCATCAACACTCTGAAGGTCCACAGATTACAGAATGCCTACAGATGTGCTTCGGAAACTACTACAAGTCTTCCAAGGAACGATCAAAGCGTAGACAGTTTAAGACATTACTCCAATGGAGAAAAGTCCGCATGGTGCTTATTGTGTTCAATGCCGATGCAATTTTTGTGTTTCATCAACACTCTGAAGGTCCACAGATTTCAGAACGCCTAAAGAACTGCTTCGGAAACTACTACTAGTTTTCCAGTGTACGATCAAAGCGTAGACAGTATAAGACATTACTCCCATGGAGAAAAGTCCGCAAGGTGCTTATTGTGTTCAATGCCGACGCAATTTCTGTGTTTCATAAACACTCTGAAGGTCCACAGATTACACAATGCCTACAGATGTGCTTCGGAAGCTACTACTAGTCTTCCAGTGTACGATCAAAACGTAGACCGTTGAAGACATTACTCCCATGGAGAAAAGTCCGCATGGCGCTTATTGTGTTCAATGCCGATGCAATTTTTGTGTTTCATCAACACTCTGAAGGTCCACAGATTTCAGAATGCCTCCAGATGTGCTTCGGAAACTACTACTAGTCTTCCAGGGAACGATCAAAGCGTAGACAGTTTGAGACATTACTTCCGTGGAGAAAAGTCCGCATGGTGCTTATTCTGTTCAATGCCGATGCAATATCTGTGTTTCATCAACACTCTGAAGGTCCACAGATTACAGAATGCCTCCAGATGTGCCTCGGAAACTACTGCTAGCCTTCCAGTGAACGATCACAACGCATAAAGTTCAAGACATCACTCTCAAGGAGAAAAGTCCGCATGGTGCTTATAGTGTTCAATGCCGATTAAATTTCTGTGTTTCATCAACACTCTGAAGGTCCACAGATTACAGAATGCCTCCAGATGTGCCTCGGAAACTGCTGCTAGTCATCCAGTGAACGATAACAGCGTAGTGTAAGAAAATACTCTCATGGAGAAAAGTCCGCATGGTGCTTATATTGTTCAATGCCGATTAAATTTCTGTATTTCATCAACACTCTGAAGGTCCACAGATTACACAATGCCTACAGATGTGCTTCGGAAACTACTACTAGTCTTCCAGTGTACGATCAAAGCGTAGACAGTTTAAGACTTTACTCCCATGGAAAAAAGTCCGCATGGTTCTTATTGTGTTCAATGTCGATGCAATTTCTTTGTTTCATCAACTCTCTGAAGGTCCACAGAATACACAAAGCCTACAGATGTGCTTCGGAAACTACTACTAGTCTTCCAGTGTACGATCAAAGCTTAGACAGTTTAAGACATTACTCCCATGGAGAAAAGTCCGCATGGTGCTTATTGTGTTCCATGCCGATGCAATTTTGTGTTTCATCAACACTCTGAAGGTCCACAGATTACGGAATGCCTACAGATGTGCTTCGGAAACTGCTACCGGTCTCTCAGGGAACGATCAAAGCGTAGACAGTTTATGACATTACTCCCATGGAGAAAAGTCTGTATGGAGCCTGTTGTATTCAATCCCGATGCAGTTTCTGTGTTTCATCAACACTCTGAAGGTCCACAGATTACGGAATGCCTACAGATGTGCTTCTGAAACAGCTACTGGTCTTCCAGGGAACGATCAAAGCGTATGCAGTATAAGACATTACTCCCATGGAGAAAAGTCCGCATTTTGCTTATTGTGTTCAATGCCGCTGCAATTTCTGTGTTTCATCAACACTCTGAAGGTCCACAGAATACAGAATGCATCCTGATGTGCTTCAGAAACTTCCACCAGTCTTCCAGGAAACGATCAAAGCGTAGGCAGTTTAAGACATTACCCCCATGGAGAAAAGTCCGCATGGTGCCTATTGTGTTCAAGCCCGATGAATTTTTGTGTTTCATCAACACTATGAAGGTCCACAGATTACATAATGCTTCCAGATGTGCTTCGGAAACTACTACTAGTGTTCCAGTGAACGATAAAAGTGTAGACAGTTTAAGACATTACTCCCATGGAGAAAAGTCCGCATGCTGCTTATTATGTTCAATGCCGATGCAATCTTTGTGTTTCATCAACACTCTGAAGGTCCACAGATTTCAGAACGCCTAAAGATGTGCTTCGGAAACAACTACTAGTCTTCCAGGGAACGATCAAATCGTAGACAGTTTAAGACATTACTCCCATTAGAAAAGTCCGCATGGTGCTTATTGTGTTCAATGCCGATGAAATTTCTGTGTTTCATCAACACTCTGAAGGTCCACAGATTACAGAATACATCCAGATGTGCTTCAGAAACTACTACTAGTCTTCCAGGGAACGATCAAAGCGTAGACAGTTTAAGACATTACTCCCATGGAGAAAAGTCCGCATGGTGCATATTGTATTCAATGGCGATGCAATTTCTGTGTTTCACCAACACTCTGAAGGACCACAGATTACAGAATGCATCCAGATGTGCTTCGGAAACTACTACTAGCCTTCCAGGGATCGATCAATGCGTAGACAGTTTCAGACATTACTTCCATGGAGAAAAGTCGGCATGGTGCTTATTGTGTTCAATGCCGATGCAATTTTTGTGTTTCATCAACACTCTGAAGGTCCACAGATTACAGAATGCCTCCAGATATGCTTCGGAAACTACTACTAGTCTTCCAGGGAATGATCAAAGCGTAGACAGTTTTAGACATTACTCCCAAGGAGAAAAGTCCACATGGTGCTTATTGTGTTCAATGCCGATGAAATTTCTGTGTTTCATCAACACTCTTAAGGTCCACAGATTACAGAATGCACCCAGATGTCCTTCAGAAACTACTACTAGTCTTCCAGGGAACGATCAAAGCGTAGACAGTTTAAGACGTTACTCCCATGCAGAAAAGTCCGCATGGTGCTGATTGTGTTCAATGCCGATGCAATTTCTGTGTTTCATCAACACTCTGAAGGTCCACAGATTACAGAATGCCTCCAGAAGTGCTTCGGAAACTAGTACTAGTCTTCCAGTGAACGATCAAAGCGTGGACACTTAAAGACATTACTCCCATGGGGAAAAGTCCCCATGGTGCTTATTGTGTTCAATGCCGATGCAATTTATGTGCTTCATCAACACTCTGAAGGTCCACAGATTACAGAATGCCTCCAGATGTGCTTCGGAAACTACTGCAAGTCTTCCAAGGAACGATCAAAGCGTAGAAAGTTTAAGACATTACTCCAATGGAGAAAAGTCCGCATGGTGCTTATTGTGTTCAATGCCGATGCAATTTTTGTGTTTCATCAACACTCTGAAGGTCCACAGATTTCAGAACGCCTAAAGAAGTGCTTCGGAAACTACTACTAGTTTTCCAGTGTACGATCAAAGCGTAGACAGTATAAGACATTACTCCCATGGAGAAAAGTCCGCAAGGTGCTTATTGTGTTCAATGCCGACGCAATTTCTGTGTTTCATCAACACTCTGAAGGTCCACAGATTACACAATGCCTACAGATGTGCTTCGGAAGCTACTACTAGTCTTCCAGTGTACGATCAAAACGTAAACCGTTGAAGACATTACTCCCATGGAGAAAAGTCCGCATGGCGCTTATTGTGTTCAACGCCGATGCAATTTTTGTGTTTCATCAACACTCTGAAGGTCCACAGATTTCAGAATGCCTCCAGATGTGCTTCGGAAACTACTACTAGTCTTCCAGGGAACGATCAAAGCGTAGACAGTTTGAGACATTACTTCCGTGGAGAAAAGTCCGCATGGTGCTTATTCTGTTCAATGCCGATGCAATATCTGTGTTTCATCAACACTCTGAAGGTCCACAGATTACAGAATGCCTCCAGATGTGCCTCGGAATCTACTGCTCGCCTTCCAGTGAACGATCACAACGCATAAAGTTCAAGACATCACTCTCATGGAGAAAAGTCCGCATTGTGCTTATAGTGTTCAATGCCGATAAAATTTCTGTGTTTCATCAACACTCTGAAGGTCCACAGATTACAGAATGCCTCCAGATGTGCCTCGGAAACTGCTGCTAGTCATCCAGTGAACGATAACAGCGTAGTGTAAGACAATACTCTCATGGAGAAAAGTCCGCATGGTGCTTATATTGTTCAATGCCGATTAAATTTCTGTATTTCATCAACACTCTGAAGGTCCACAGATTACACAATGCCTACAGATGTGCTTCGGAAACTACTACTAGTCTTCCAGTGTACGATCAAAGCGTAGACAGTTTAAGACTTTACTCCCATGGAAAAAAGTCCGCATGGTTCTTATTGTGTTCAATGTCGATGCAATTTCTGTGTTTCATCAACTCTCTGAAGGTCCACAGAATACACAATGCCTACAGATGTGCTTCGGAAACTACTACTAGTCTTCCAGTGTACGATCAAAGCGTAGACAGTTTAAGACATTACTCCCATGGAGAAAAGTCCGCATGGTGCTTATTGTGTTCCATGCCGATGCAATTTTGTGTTTCATCAACACTCTGAAGGTCCACAGATTACGGAATGCCTACAGATGTGCTTCGGAAACTGCTACCGGTCTCTCAGGGAACGATCAAAGCGTTGACAGTTTATGACATTACTCCCATGGAGAAAAGTCTGTATGGAGCCTGTTGAATTCAATCCCGATGCAGTTTCTGTGTTTCATCAACACTCTGAAGGTCCACAGATTACGGAATGCCCACAGATGTGCTTCTGAAACAGCTACTGGTCTTCCAGGGAACGATCAAAGCGTATGCAGTATAAGACATTACTCCCATGGAGAAAAGTCCGCATTTTGCTTATTGTGTTCAATGCCGCTGCAATTTCTGTGCTTCATCAACACTCTGAAGGTCCACAGAATACAGAATGCATCCTGATGTGCTTCAGAAACTTCCACCAGTCTTCCAGGAAACGATCAAAGCGTAGGCAGTTTAAGACATTACCCCCATGGAGAAAAGTCCGCATGGTGCCTATTGTGTTCAAGCCCGATGAATTTTTGTGTTTCATCAACACTATGAAGGTCCACAGATTACATAATGCTTCCAGATGTGCTTCGGAAACTACTACTAGTGTTCCAGTGAACGATAAAAGTGTAGACAGTTTAAGACATTACTCCCATGGAGAAAAGTCCGCATGCTGCTTATTATGTTCAATGCCGATGCAATCTTTGTATTTCATCAACACCCTGAAGGTCCACAGATTTCAGAACGCCTAAAGCTGTGCTTCGGAAGCAACTACTAGTCTTCCAGGGAACGATCAAATCGTAGACAGTTTAAGACATTACTCCCATTAGAAAAGTCCGCATGGTGCTTATTGTGTTCAATGCCGATGAAATTTCTGTGTTTCATCAACACTCTGAAGGTCCACAGATTACAGAATACATCCAGATGTGCTTCAGAAACTACTACTAGTCTTCCAGGGAACGATCAAAGCGTAGACAGTTTAAGACATTACTCCCATGGAGAAAAGTCCGCATGGTGCATATTGTGTTCAATGGCGATGCAATTTCTGTGTTTCACCAACACTCTGAAGGACCACAGATTACAGAATGCATCCAGATGTGCTTCGGAAACTACTACTAGCCTTCCAGGGATCGATCAATGCGTAGACAGTTTCAGACATTACTTCCATGGAGAAAAGTCGGCATGGTGCTTATTGTGTTCAATGCCGATGCAATTTTTGTGTTTCATCAACACTCTGAAGGTCCACAGATTACAGAATGCCTCCAGATATGCTTCGGAAACTACTACTAGTCTTCCAGGGAATGATCAAAGCGTAGACAGTTTTAGACATTACTCCCAAGGAGAAAAGTCCACATGGTGCTTATTGTGTTCAATGCCGATGAAATTTCTGTGTTTCATCAACACTCTTAAGGTCCACAGATTACAGAATGCACCCAGATGTCCTTCAGAAACTACTACTAGTCTTCCAGGGAACGATCAAAGCGTAGACAGTTTAAGACGTTACTCCCATGCTGAAAAGTCCGCATGGTGCTGATTGTGTTCAATGCCGATGCAATTTTTGTGTTTCATCAATACTCTGAAGGTCCACAGATTACAGAATGCTTCCTGATGTGCTTCGGAAACTACTACTAGTCTTCCAGGGAATGATCAAAGGGTAGACAGTTTTAGACATTACTCCCATGGAGAGAAGTCCGCATGGTGCTTATTGCGTTCAATGCCGATGCAATATCTGTGTTTCATCAACACTCTGAAGGCCCCACAGATTACAGAATGCCTCCAGATGTGCTTCAGAAACTACTGCTAGTCTTCCAGTGAACGATCACAGCGTAGACAGTATAAGACATTACTCCCATGGTGAAAAGTCCGCATGGTGCCTATTGTGTCCAATGCCGATGCAATTTTTGTGTTTCATCAACACTCTGAAGGTCCACAGATTACAGAATGCCTCCAGATGTGTTTCGGAAACTACTACTAGTCTTCCAGTGTACGATCAAAGCGTAGACAGTTTAAGACATTACTCCCATGGAGAAAAGTCCGCATGGTGCTTATTGTGTTCAACGCCGAAGCCATTTCTGTGTTTCATCAACACTCTGAAGGTCCACAGAATACAGAATGCATCCAGATGTGCTTCAGAAACTACTACTAGTCTTCCAGGAAACAATCAAAGCGTAGGCAGCTTAAGACATTACTCCCATGGAGAAAAGTCCGCATGTTGCTTATTGTGTTCAATGCCGATGAATTTTTGTGTTTCATCAACACCATGAAGGTCCACAGATTACAGAATGCATCCAGATGTGCTTCGGAAACTACTACTAGTCTTCCAGGGAACGATCAAAGCGTAGACAGTTTAAGACATTACTCCCATGGAGAAAAGTCCGCATGGTGCTTATTGTGTCCAATGCCGATGCAATTTTTGTGTTTCATCAACACTCTGAAGGTCCACAGATTACAGAATGCCTCCAGATGTGTTTCGGAAACTACTACTAGTCTTCCAGTGTACGATCAAAGCGTAGACAGTATAAGACATTACTCCCATGGAGAAAAGTCCGCATGGTGCTTATTGTGTTCAACGCCGAAACCATTTCTGTGTTTCATCAACACTCTGAAGGTCCACAGATTACAGAATGCATCCAGATGTGCTTCGGAAACTACTACTAGTCTTCAAGGGAACGATCAAAGCGTAGACAGTTTAAGACATTACTCCCATGGAGAAAAGTCCGCATGGTGCTTATTGTGTTCAATGCCTATGCAATATCTGTGTTTTGTCAACACTCTGAAGGTCCACAGATTACAGAATGCCTCCAGATGTGCTTCGGAAACTACTGGTAGTCTTCCAGTGAACGATCACAGCGTAGACAGTTTAAGACATTACTCTCATGGAGAAAAGTCCGCATGGTGCTCATAGTGTTCAATGACGATTCAATTTCTGTGTTTCATCAACACTCGAAAGGTCCACAGATTACAGAATGCCTCCAGATGTCCTTCGGAAACTACTACTAGTCTTCCAGTGTACGATCAAAGCGTAGACAGTTTAAGACATTACTATCATGGAGAAAAGTCCACATGTTGCTTATTGTATTCAATCCCGATGCAGTTTCTGTGTTTCATCAACACTCTGATGGTCCACAGATTAGAGAATGCCTCCAGATGTGCTTCGGAAACTACTACTGGTCTTCCAGGTAGCGATCAAAGCGTAGACAGTTTAAGACATTTCTCCCAAGGAGAAAAGTACGCATGGTGCTTATTGTGTTCAACGCCGAAGCCATTTCTGTGTTTCATCTACACTCTGAAGGTCCACAGAATACAGAATGCATCCAGATGTCCTTCAGAAACTTCCACTAGTCTTCCAGGAAACGATCAAAGCGTAGGCAGTTTAAGACATTACTCCCATGGAGGATAGTCCGCATGGTGCCTATTGTGTTCAAGCCCGATGAATTTTTGGGTTTCATCAACACTATGAAGGTCCACAGATTACAGAATGCCTCCAGATGTGCTTCGGAAACTACTACTAGTGTTCCAGTGAACGATAAATGTGTAGACAGTTTAAGACATTACTCCCATGGAGAAAAGTCCGCATGGTGCTTATTGTGTTCAATGCCGATGCAATTTCTGTGTTTCATCAACACTCTGAAGGTCCACAGATTACAGAATACATCCAGATGTGCTTCAGAAACTACTACTAGTCTTCCAGGGAACGATGAAAGCGTAGACAGTTTAAGACATTACTCCCATGGAGAAAAGTCCGCATGGTGCTTATTGTGTTCAATGCCGATGCAATTTCTGTGTTTCATCAACACTCTGAAGGACCACAGATTACAGAATGCATCCAGATGTGCTTAGGAAACTACTACTAGTCTTCCAGGGAACGATCAAAGCGTAGATAGTTTGAGACATTACTTCCATGGAGAAAAATCCGCATGGTGCTTATTGAGTGCTATGCCGATGCAATTTTTGTGTTTCATCAACACTCTGAAGGTCCACAGATTACAGAATGCCTCCAGATGTGCGTCGGAAACTACTGCTAGTCTTCCAGTGAACGATCACAGCGTATACAGTTTAAGACATTACTCTCATGGAGAAAAGTCCGCATGGTGCTTATAGTGTTCAATGCCGATTAAATTTCTGTGTTTCATCAACACTCTGAACTTCCACAGATTACAGAATGCCTCCAGATGTGCTTCGGAAACTACTACTAGTCTTCCAGTGTACGATCAAAGCGTAGACAGTTTAAGACATTACTCCCATGGAGAAAAGTCCGCATGGTGCTTATTGTGTTCAATGCCGATACAATTTTTGTGTTTCATCAACACTCTGAAGGTCCACAGCTTACACAGTGCCTACAGATGTGCTTCGGAAGCTACTAATAGTCTTCCAGTGTACGATCAAAGCGTAGACAGTTTAAGACATTACTCCCATGGAGAAAAGTCCGCATGGTGCTTATTGTGTTCAATGCCGATGCAATTTTGTGTTTCATCAACACTCTGAAGGTCCACAGATTGCGGAATGCCTACAGATGTGCTTCGGAAACTGCTACCGGTCTTTCAGGGAACGATCAAAGCGTAGACAGTTTATGACATTACTCCCATGGAGAAAAGTCTGCATGGTGCATGATGTATTCAATCCCGATGCAGTTTCTGTGTTTCATCAACACTCTGAAGGTCCACAGATTACGGAATGCCTACAGATGTGCTTCGGAAACTGCTACTGGTCTTCCAGGGAACGATCAAAGCGTAGACAGATTAAGACATTACTCCCATATAGAAAAGTCTGCATGGTGCCTTTTGTATTCAATCCTGATGCAGTTTCTGTGTTTCATCAACACTCTGATGGTCCACAGATTACAGAATGCCTCCAGATGGGCTTCGGAAACTACTACTGGTCTTCCAGGTAGCGATCAAAGCGTAGACAGTTTAAGACATTACTCCCAAATGGAAAAGTACGCATGGTGCTTATTGTGTTCAACGCCGAAGCCATTTCTGTGTTTCATCAACACTCTGAAGGTCCACGGAATACAGAATGCATGCAGATGTGCTTCAGAAACTACTACTAGTCTTCCAGGAAACGATCAAAGCGTAGGCAGTTTAAGACATTACTCCCATTCAGAAAAGTCCGCATGGTGCTTAATGTGTTCAATGCCGATTCAATTCCTGTGTTTCATCAACACTCTGAAGGTCCACAGATTACAGAATGCCTCCAGAAGTGCTTCGGAAACTAGTACTAGTCTTCCAGTGAACGATCAAAGCGTGGACACTTAAAGACATTACTCCCATGGGGAAAAGTCCGCATGGTGCTTATTGTGTTCAATGCCGATGCAATTTATGTGCTTCATCAACACTCTGAAGGTCCACAGATTACAGAATGCCTCCAGATGTGCTTCGGAAACTACTACAAGTCTTCCAAGGAACGATCAAAGCGTAGACAGTTTATGACATTACTCCAATGGAGAAAAGTCCGCATGGTGCTTATTGTGTTCAATGCCGATGCAATTTTTGTGTTTCATCAACACTCTGAAGGTCCACAGATTTCAGAACGCCTAAAGAAGTGCTTCGGAAACTACTACTAGTTTTCCAGTGTACGATCAAAGCGTAGACAGTATAAGACATTACTCCCATGGAGAAAAGTCCGCATGGTGCTTATTGTGTTCAATGGCGATGCAATTTCTGTGTTTCATCAACACTCTGAAGGACCACAGATTACAGAATGCATCCAGATGTGCTTCGGAAACTACTACTAGCCTTCCAGGGAACGATCAAAGCGTAGACAGTTTGAGACATTACTTCCGTGGAGAAAAGTCCGCAAGGTGCTTATTGTGTTCAATGCCGACGCAATTTCTGTGTTTCATCAACACTCTGAAGGTCCACAGATTACACAATGCCTACAGATGTGCTTCGGAAGCTACTACTAGTCTTCCAGTGTACGATCAAAACGTAGACCGTTGAAGACATTACTCCCATGGAGAAAAGTCCGCATGGCGCTTATTGTGTTCAATGCCGATGCAATTTTTGTGTTTCATCAACACTCTGAAGGTCCACAGATTTCAGAACGCCTAAAGAAGTGCTTCGGAAACTACTACTAGTTTTCCAGTGTACTATCAAAGCGTAGACAGTATAAGACATTACTCCAATGGAGAAAAGTCCGCGTGGTGCTAATTGTGTTCAATGCCGAGGCAATTTTTGTGTTTCATCAACACTCTGAAGGTCCACAGATTTCAGAACACCTAAAGATGTGCTTCGGAAACTACTACTAGTCTTCCTGTGAACGATCAAAGCGTATACAGTTTAAGACATTACTTTCATGGAGAAAAGTCCGCATGGTGCTTATTGTGTTCAGTGCCGATGCAATGTTTGTGTTTCATCAACACTCTGAAGGTCCACAGATTACAGAATGCCTCCAGATGTGCTTCGGAAACTACTACTAGTCTTCCAGGGAACGATCAAAGCGTAGACAGTTTGAGACATTACTTCCGTGGAGAAAAGTCCGCATGGTGCTTATTCTGTTCAATGCCGATGCAATATCTGTGTTTCATCAACACTCTGAAGGTCCACAGATTACAGAATGCCTCCAGATGTGCCTCGGAAACTACTGCTAGCCTTCCAGTGAACGATCACAACGCATACAGTTCAAGACATCACTCTCATGGAGAAAAGTCCGCATGGTGCTTATAGTGTTCAATGCCGATTAAATTTCTGTGTTCCATCAACACTCTGAAGGTCCACAGATTACGGAATGCCTACAGATGTGCTTCGGAAACTGCTACCGGTCTTTCAGGGAACGATCAAGGCGTAGACAGTTTATGACATTACTCCCATGGAGAAAAGTCTGTATGGAGCCTGTTGTATTCAATCCCGATGCAGTTTCTGTGTTTCATCAACACCCTGAAGGTCCACAGATTACGGATTGCCTACAGATGTGCTTCTGAAACAGCTACTGGTCTTCCAGGGAACGATCAAAGCGTATGCAGTATAAGACATTACTCCCATGGAGAAAAGTCCGCATTTTGCTTATTGTGTTCAATGCCGCTGCAATTTCTGTGTTTCATCAACACTCTGACGGTCCACAGAATACAGAATGCTTCCTGATGTGCTTCAGAAACTTCCACCAGTCTTCCAGGAAACGATCAAAGCGTAGGCAGTTTAAGACATTACCCCCATGGAGAAAAGTCCGCATGGTGCCTATTGTGTTCAAGCCCGATGAATTTTTGTGTTTCATCAACACTATGAAGGTCCACAGATTACATAATGCTTCCAGATGTGCTTCGGAAACTACTACTAGTGTTCCAGTGAACGATAAAAGTGTAGACAGTTTAAGACATTACTCCCATGGAGAAAAGTCCGCATGCTGCTTATTATGTTAAATGCCGATGCAATCTTTGTGTTTCATCAACACTCTGAAGGTCCACAGATTTCAGAACGCCTAAAGATGTGCTTCGGAAACAACTACTAGTCTTCCAGGGAACGATCAAATCGTAGACAGTTTAAGACATTACTCCCATTAGAAAAGTCCGCATGGTGCTTATTGTGTTCAATGTCGATGAAATTTCTGTGTTTCATCAACACTCTGAAGGTCCACAGATTACAGAATACATCCAGATGTGCTTCAGAAACTACTACTAATCTTCCAGGGAACGATCAAAGCGTAGACAGTTTAAGACATTACTCCCATGGAGAAAAGTCCGCATGGTGCATATTGTGTTCAATGGCGATGCAATTTCTGTGTTTCACCAACACTCTGAAGGACCACAGATTACAGAATGCATCCAGATGTGCTTCGGAAACTACTACTAGCCTTCCAGGGATCGATCAAAGCGTAGACAGTTTCAGACATTACTTCCTTGGAGAAAAGTCGGCATGGTGCTTATTGTGTTCAATGCCGATGCAATTTTTGTGTTTCATCAACACTCTGAAGGTCCACAGATTACAGAATGCATCCAGATATGCTTCGGAAACTACTACTAGTCTTCCAGGGAATGATCAAAGCGTAGACAGTTTTAGACATTACTCCCAAGGAGAAAAGTCCACATGGTGCTTATTGTGTTCAATGCCGATGAAATTTCTGTGTTTCATCAACACTCTTAAGGTCCACAGATTACAGAATGCACCCAGATGTCCTTCAGAAACTACTACTAGTCATCCAGGGAACGATCAAAGCGTAGACAGTTTAAGACGTTACTCCCATGCAGAAAAGTCCGCATGGTGCTTATTGTGTTCAATGCCGATGCAATTTCTGTGTTTCATCAACACTCTGAAGGACCACAGATTACAGAATGCATCCAGATGTGCTTCGGAAACTACTACAAGCCTTCCAGGGAACGATCAAAGCGTAGACAGCTTGAGACATTACTTCCATGGAGAAAAGTCCGCATGTTGCTAATTGTGTTCAGTCCCGATGCAATTTTTGTGTTTCATCAATACTCTGAAGGTCCACAGATTACAGAATGCTTCCTGATGTGCTTCGGAAACTACTACTAGTCTTCCAGGGAATGATCAAAGGGTAGACAGTTTTAGACATTACTCCCATGGAGAGAAGTCCGCATGGTGCTTATTGCGTTCAATGCCGATGCAATATCTGTGTTTCATCAACACTCTGAAGGCCCCACAGATTACAGAATGCCTCCAGATGTGCTTCGGAAACTACTGCTAGTCTTCCAGTGAACGATCACAGCGTAGACAGTATAAGACATTACTCCCATGGTGAAAAGTCCGCATGGTGCCTATTGTGTCCAATGCCGATGCAATTTTTGTGTTTCATCAACACTCTGAAGGTCCACAGCTTACACAGTGCCTACAGATGTGTTTCGGAAACTACTACTAGTCTTCCAGTGTACGATCAAAGCGTAGACAGTTTAAGACATTACTCCCATGGAGAAAAGTCCGCATGGTGCTTATTGTGTTCAACGCCGAAGCCATTTCTGTGTTTCATCAACACTCTGAAGGTCCACAGAATACAGAATGCATCCAGATGTGCTTCAGAAACTACTACTAGTCTTCCAGGAAACGATCAAAGCGTAGGCAGTTTAAGACATTACTCCCATGGAGAAAAGTCCGCATGTTGCTTATTGTGTTCAATGCCGATGAATTTTTGTGTTTCATCAACACCATGAAGGTCCACAGATTACAGAATGCATCCAGATGTGCTTCGGAAACTACTACTAGTCTTCCAGGGAACGATCAAAGCGTAGACAGTTTAAGACATTACTCCCATGGAGAAAAGTCCGCATGGTGCTTATTGTGTCCAATGCCGATGCAATTTTTGTGTTTCATCAACACTCTGAAGGTCCACAGATTACAGAATGCCTCCAGATGTGTTTCGGAAACTACTACTAGTCTTCCAGTGTACGATCAAAGCGTAGACAGTATAAGACATTACTCCCATGGAGAAAAGTCCGCATGGTGCTTATTGTGTTCAACGCCGAAGCCATTTCTGAGTTTCATCAACACTCTGAAGGTCCACAGAATACAGAATGCATCCAGATGTGCTTCAGAAACTACTACTAGTCTTCCAGGAAACGATCAAAGCGTAGGCAGTTTAAGACATTACTCCCATGGAGAAAAGTCTGCATGTTGCTTAATGTGTTCAATGCCGATGAATTTTTGTGTTTCATCAACACCATGAAGGTCCACAGATTACAGAATGCATCCACATGTGCTTCGGAAACTACTACTAGTCTTCAAGGGAACGATCAAAGCGTAGACAGTTTAAGACATTACTCCCATGGAGAAAAGTCCGCATGGTGCTTATTGTGTTCAATGCCTATGCAATATCTGTGTTTTGTCAACACTCTGAAGGTCCACAAATTACAGAATGCCTCCAGATGTGCTTCGGAAACTACTGGTAGTCTTCCAGTGAACGATCACAGCGTAGACAGTTTAAGACATTACTCTCATGGAGAAAAGTCCGCATGGTGCTCATAGTGTTCAATGCCGATTCAATTTCTGTGTTTCATCAACACTCTAAAGGTCCACAGATTACAGAATGCCTCCAGATGTGCTTCGCAAACTACTACTAGTCTTCCAGTGTACGATCAAAGCGTAGACAGTTTAAGACATTACTATCATGGAGAAAAGTCCACATGTTGCTTATTGTGTTCAATGCCGCTGCAATTTCTGTGTTTCATCAACACTCTGAAGGTCCACGGAATACAGAATGCAAGCAGATGTGCTTCAGAAACTACTACTAGTCTTCCAGGAAACGATCAAAGCGTAGGCAGTATAAGACATTACTCCCGTGGAGAAAAGTCCGCATTTTGCTTATTGTGTTCAATGCCGCTGCAATTTCTGTGTTTCATCAAGACTCTGAAGGTCCACAGAATACAGAGTGCATCCAGATGTGCTTCAGAAACTTCCACTAGTCTTCCAGGAAACGATTAAAGCGTAGGCAGTTTAAGACATTACTCCCATGGAGAAAAGTCCACATGGTGCCTATTGTGTTCAAGCCCGATGAAATTTTGAGTTTCATCAACACTATGAAGGTCCACAGATTACAGAATGCATCCAGATGTGCTTCGGAAACTAATACTAGTGTTCCAGTGAACGATAAAAGTGTAGACAGTTTAAGACATTACTCCCATGGAGAAAAGTCCGCATGGTGCTTATTGTGTTTAATGCCGATGCAATTTTTGTGTTTCATCAACACTCTGAAGGTCCACAGATTACAGAATGCCTCCAGATGTGTTTCGGAAACTACTACTAGTCTTCCAGTGTACGATCAAAGCGTAGACAGTAGAAGACATTACTCCCATGGAGAAAAGTCCGCATGGTGCTTATTTTGTTCAACGCCGAAGCCATTTCTGTGTTTCATCAACACTCTGAAGGTCCACAGAATACAGAATGCATCCAGATGTGCTTCAGAAACTACTACTAGTCTTCTGGAAACGATCAAAGCGTAGGCAGTTTAAGACATTACTTCCATGGAGAAAAGTCTGCATGTTGCTTATTGTGTTCAATGCCGATGAATTTTTGTGTTTCATCAACACCATGAAGGTCCACAGATTACAGAATGCATCCAGATGTGCTTCGGAAACTACTACTAGTCTTCATGGGAACGATCAAAGCGTAGACAGTTTAAGACATTACTCCCATGGAGAAAAGACCGCATGGTGCTTATTGTGTTCAATGCCTATGCAATATCTGTGTTTTGTCAACACTCTGAAGGTCCACAGATTACAGAATGCCTCCAGATGTGTTTCGGAAACTACTGGTAGTCTTCCAGTGAACGATCACAGCGTAGACAGTTTAAGACATTACTCTCATGGTGAAAAGTCCGCATGGTGCTCATAGTGTTCAATGCCGATTCAATTTCTGTGTTTCATCAACACTCTAAAGGTCCACAGATTACACAATGCCTCCAGATGTGCTTCACAAACTACTACTAGTCTTCCAGTGTACGATCAAAGCGTAGACATTTTAAGACATTACTATCATGGAGAAAAGTCCACATGTTGCTTATTGTGTTCAATGCCGCTGCAATTTCTGTGTTTCATCAACATTCCGAAGGTCCACGGAATACAGAATGCATCCAGATGTGCTTCAGAAACTTCCACTAGTCTTCCAGGAAACGATTAAAGCGTAGGCAGTTTAAGACATTACTCCCATGGAGAAAAGTCCGCATGGTGCCTATTGTGTTCAAGCCCGATGAAATTTTGAGTTTCATCAACACCATGAAGGTCCACAGATTACAGAATGCATCCAGATGTGCTTCGGAAACTACTACTAGTCTTCCAGTGTATGATCAAAGCGTAGACAGTATAAGACATTACTCCCATGGAGAAAAGTCCGCATGGTGCTTATTTTGTTCAACGCCGAAGCCATTTCTGTGTTTCATCAACACTCTGAAGGTCCACAGAATACAGAATGCATCCAGATGTGCTTCAGAAACTACTACTAGTCTTCCAGGAAACGATCAAAGCATAGGCAGTTTAAGACATTACTCCCATGTAGAAAAGTCTGCATGTTGCTTATTGTGTTCAATGCCGATGAATTTTTGTGTTTCATCAACACCATGAAGGTCCACAGATTACAGAATGCATCCAGATGTGCTTCGGAAACTACTACTAGTCTTCCAGTGTACGATCAAAGCGTAGACAGTTTAAGACATTACTATCATGGAGAAAAGTCCACATGTTGCTTATTGTGTTCAATGCCGCTGCAATTTCTGTGTTTCATCAACATTCCGAAGGTCCACGGAATACAGAATGCATCCAGATGTGCTTCAGAAACTACTACTAGTCTTCCAGGAAACGATCAAAGCGTAGGCAGTATAAGACATTACTCCCGTGAAGAAAAGTCCGCATTTTGCTTATTGTGTTCAATGCCGCTGCAATTTCTGTGTTTCATCAAGACTCTGAAGGTCCACAGAATACAGAATGCATCCAGATGTGCTTCAGAAACTTCCACTAGTCTTCCAGGAAACGATTAAAGCGTAGGCAGTTTAAGACATTACTCCCATGGAGAAAAGTCCGCATGGTGCCTATTGTGTTCAAGCCCGATGAAATTTTGAGTTTCATCAACACTATGAAGGTCCACAGATTACAGAATGCATCCAGATGTGCTTCGGAAACTAATACTAGTGTTCCTGTGAACGATAAAAGTGTAGACAGTTTAAGACATTACTCCCATGGAGAAAAGTCCGCATGGTGCTTATTGTGTTTAATGCCGATGCAATTTTTGTGTTTCATCAACACTCTGAAGGTCCACAGATTACAGAATGCCTCCAGATGTGTTTCGGAAACTACTACTAGTCTTCCAGTGTATGATCAAAGCGTAGACAGTATAAGACATTACTCCCATGGAGAAAAGTCCGCATGGTGCTTATTTTGTTCAACGCCGAAGCCATTTCTGTGTTTCATCAACACTCTGAAGGTCCACAGAATACAGAATGCATCCAGATGTGCTTCAGAAACTACTACTAGTCTTCCAGGAAACGATCAAAGCGTAGGCAGTTTAAGACATTACTCCCATGGAGAAAAGTCTGCATGTTGCTTATTGTGTTCAATGCCGATGAATTTTTGTGTTTCATCAACACCATGAAGGTCCACAGATTACAGAATGCATCCAGATGTGCTTCGGAAACTACTACTAGTCTTCAAGGGAACGATCAAAGCGTAGACAGTTTAAGACATTACTCCCATGGAGAAAAGTCCGCATGGTGCTTATTGTGTTCAATGCCTATGGAATATCTGTGTTTTGTCAACACTCTGAAGGTCCACAGATTACAGAATGCCTCCAGATGTGCTTCGGAAACTACTGGTAGTCTTCCAGTGAACGATCACAGCGTAGGCAGTTTAAGAAATTACTCTCATGGAGAAAAGTCCGCATGGTGCTCATAGTGTTCAATGCCGATTCAATTTCTGTGTTTCATCAACACTCTAAAGGTCCACAGATTACAGAATGCCTCCAGATGTGCTTCGGAAACTACTACTAGTCTTACAGTGTACGATCAAAGCGTAGACAATTTAAGACATTACTATCATGGAGAAAAGTCCACATGTTGCTTATTGTGTTAAATGCCGCTGCAATTTCTGTGTTTCATTAACACTCTGAAGGTCCACGGAATACAGAATGCATCCAGATGTGCTTCAGAAACTACTACTAGTCTTCCAGGAAACGATCAAAGCGTAGGCAGTATAAGACATTACTCCCGTGGAGAAAAGTCCGCATTTTGCTTATTGTGTTCAATGCCGCTGCAATTTCTGTGTTTCATCAACAGTCTGAAGGTCCACAGAATACAGAATGCATCCAGATGTGCTTCAGAAACTTCCACTAGTCTTCCAGGAAACGATTAAAGCGTAGGCAGTTTAAGACATTACTCCCATGGAGAAAAGTCCGCATGGTGCCTATTGTGTTCAAGCCCGATGAAATTTTGTGTTTCATCAACACTATGAAGGTCCACAGATTACAGAATGCATCCAGATGTGCTTCGGAAACTAATACTAGTGTTCCAGTGAACGATAAAAGTGTAGACAGTTTAAGACATTACTCCCATGGAGAAAAGTTTGCATGTTGCTTATTGTGTTCAATGACGCTGCAATTTCTGTGTTTCATCAACACTCTGAAGGTCCACAGAATACAAAATGCATACAGATGTGCTTCAGAAACTACTACTAGTCTTCCAGGAAACGATCAAAGCGTAGGCAGTTTAAGACATTACTCCCATGTAGAAAAGTCCGCATGGTGCCTATTGTGTTCAATGCCGATGAATTTTTGTGTTTCATCAACACTATGAAGGTCCACAGATTACAGAATGCATCCAGATGTGCTTCGGAAACTACTACTAGTCTTCCAGGGAACGATCAAAGCGTAGACAGTTTAAGACATTACTCCCATGGAGAAAAGTCCGCATGGTGCTTATAGTGTTCAATGCCGATTCAATTTCTGTGTTTCATCAACACTCTAAAGTTCCACAGATTACAGAATGCCTCCAGATGTGCTTCGGAAACTACTACTAGTCTTCCAGTGTACGATCAAAGCGTAGACAGTTTAAGACATTACTATCATGGAGAAAAGTCCGCATGTTGCTTATTATGTTCAATGCCGCTGCAATTTCTGTGTTTCATCAACACTCTGAAGGTCCACGGAATGCAGAATGCATCCAGATGTGCTTCAGAAACTACTGCTAGTCTTCCAGGAAACGATCAAAGCGTAGGCAGTATAAGACATTACTCCCATGGAGAAAAGTCCGCATTTTGCTTATTGTGTTCAATGCCGCTGCAATTTCTGTGTTTCATCAACACTCTGAAGGTCCACAGAATACAGAATGCATCCAGATGTGCCTCAGAAACTTCCACTAGTCTTCCAGGAAACGATCAAAGCGTAGGCAGTTTAACACATTACTCCCATGGAGAAAAGTCCGCATGGTGCCTATTGTGTTCAAGCCCGATGAATTTTTGAGTTTCATCAACACTATGAAGGTCCACAGATTACAGAATGCATGCAGATGGGCTTCGGAAACTAATACTAGTGTTCCAGTGAACGATAAAAGTGTAGACAGTTTAAGACATTACTCTCATGGAGAAAAGTCCGCATGGTGCTTATTGTGTTCAATGCAAATGCAATTTCTGTGTTTGATCAACACTCTGAAGGTCCACAGATTACAGAATGCCTCCAGATGTGCTTCGGAAACTACTACTAGTCTTCCAGTGTACGATCAAAGCGTAGACAGTTTAAGACATTACTCCCATGGAGAAAAGTCCGCATGTTGCTTATTGTGTTCAATGCCGCTGCAATTTCTGTGTTTCATCAACACTCTGAAGGTCCACGGAATACAGAATGCATCTAGATGTGCTTCAGAAACTACTACTAGTCTTCCAGGAAACGATCAAAGCGTAGGCAGTATAAGACATTACTCCCATGGAGAAAAGTCCACATTTTGCTTATTGTGTTCAATGACGCTCCAATTTCTGTGTTTCATCAACACTCTGAAGGACCACAGAATACAGAATGCATCCAGATGTGCTTTAGAAACTTCCACTAGTCTTCCAGGAAACGATCAAAGCGTAGGCAGTTTAAGACATTACTCCCATGGAGAAAAGTCCGCATGGTTCCTATTGTGTTCAATGCCGATGAAATTTTGTGTTTCATCAACACTATGAATGTCCACAGATTACAGAATGCATCCAGATGTGCTTCAGAAACTACTACTAGTCTTCCAGGGAACGATAAAGGCGTAGACAGTTTAAGACATTACTCCCATTGAGAAAAGTCCGCATGGTGCTTATTGTGTTCAATGCCTATGCAATATCTGTGTTTTATCAACACTCTGAAGGTCCACAGATTACAGAATGCCTCCAGATGTACTTCGGAAACTACTGGTAGTCTTCCAGTGAACGATCACAGCGTAGACAGTTTAAGACATTACTCTCATGGAGAAAAGTCCGCATGGTGCTTATAGTGTTCAATGCCGATTCAATTTCAGTGTTTCATCAACACTTTAAAGGTCCACAGATTACAGAATGCCTCCAGATGTGCTTCGGAAACTACTACTAGTCTTCCAGTGTACGATCAAAGCGTAGACAGTTTAAGACATTACTCCCATGGAGAAAAGTCCGCATGGTGTTTATTGTGTTCAATGCCGATGCAATTTTTGTGTTTCATCAACACTCTCAAGGTCCACAGATAACAGAATGCCTCCAGATGTGCTTCGGAAACTACTACTAGTCTTCCAGTGTACGATCAAAGCGAAGACCGTTAAAGACATTACTACCATATAGAAAAGTCCGCATGGTGCTTATTGTGTTCAATGCCGATGCAATTTTTGTGTTTCATCAACACTCTGAAAGTCCTCAGAATACAGAATGCATCCAGATGTGCTTCGGAAACTACTACTAGTCTTCCAGTGTACGATCAAAGCGTAGACTGTTTAAGACATTACTCCCATAGAGAAAATTCCGCATTGGTGCTTATTGTGTTCAATGCCGATGCAATTTTTGTGTTTCATCAACACTCTGACGGTCCACAGATTACAGAATGCATCCGGATGTGCTTCGGAAACTACTACTAGTCTTCCAGTGTACGATCAAAGCGTAGACAGTTTAAGACATTAATCTCATGTAGAAAAGTCCGCATGGTGCTTATTGTGTTCAATGCCGATGCAATTTTTGCGTTCCATCAACACTCTGAAGGTCCACAGATTACAGAATGCCTACAGATGTGCTTCGGAAACTACTACTAGTCTTCCAGTGTACGATCAAAGCGTAGACATTTTAAGACATTACTCCCATGGAGAAAAGTCCGCATGGTGCTTATTGTGTTCAATGCCGATGCAATTTCTGTGTTCATCAACACTCTGAAGGTAAACAGATCTCAGAATGCCTCCAGATGTGCTTCGGAAACTGCTGCTACTCTTCCAGTCAACGATCAAAGCGTAGACAGTTTGAGACATTACTCCCATGGAGAAAAGTCTACATGGTTCTTATTGTGTTCAAAGCCGATGAAATATCTGTGTTTTATCAACACTCTGAAGGTCCACAGATTACAGAATGCCTCCAGATGTGCTTCGGAAACTACTGGTAGTCTTCCAGTGAACGATCACAGCGTAGACAGTTTAAGACATTACTCTCATGGAGAAAAGTCCGCATGGTGCTTATAGTGTTCAATGCTGATTCAATTTCTGTGTTTCATCAACACTCTAAAGGTCCACAGATTACAGAATGCCTCCAGATGTGCTTCGGAAACTACTACTAGTCTTCCAGTGTACGATCAAAGCGTAGACAGTTTAAGACATTACACCCATGGAGAAAAGGCTGCATGGTGATTATTGTGTTCAATGCTGACGCAATTTCTGTGTTTCATCAACACTCTGAAGGTCTACAGGTTACAGAATGCATCCAGATGTGCTTCGGAACCTACTACTAGTCTCCCAGTGTACGATCAAAGCGTAGACAGATTAAGACATTACTCCCATATAGAAAATACAGCATGGTGCTTATTGTGTTCAATGCCTATGCAATTTTTGTGTTTCATCAACACTCTGAAGGTCCACAGATTACAGAATGCATCCAGATGTGCTTCGGAAACTACTACTAGTCTTCCAGTGTACGACCAAAGCGTAGACAGTTTAAGACATTACTCCCATGGAGAAAAGTACGCATGGTGCTTATTGTGTTCAATGCCGATGCAATTTTTGTATTTCATCAACACTCTGAAGGTCCACAGATTACAGAATGCATCCAGATGTGCTTCGGAAATTACTACTAGTCTTCCAGGGAACAATCAAAGCGTAGACAGTTTAAGACATTACTCCCCTTGGAGAAAAGTCAGCATAGTAATTATTGTGTTCAATGCCGATGCAATTTTTGTGTTTCATCAACACTCTGAGGGTCCAGAGATTACAGAATGCATCCAGATGTGCTTCGGAATCTACTACTAGTCTTCCAGTGTACGATCAAAGCGTAGACAGTTTAAGACATTACTCCCATTGAGAAAAGTCGGCATGGTGCTTATTGTGTTCAATGCCGACGCAATTTCTGTGTTTCATCAACACTCTGAAGGTAAAAAGATTACAGAATGCCTCCAGATGTGCTTCGGAAACTACTGCTACTCTTCCAGTCAACGATCAAAGCGTAGACATTTTGAGACATTACTCCCATGGAGAAAAGTCTACATGGTTCTTATTGTGTTCAAAGGAGATACAATATCTGTATTTTATCAACACTCTGAAGGTCCCCAGAATACAGAATGCATCCAGATGTGCTTCGGAAACTACTGGTAGTCTTCCAGTGAACGATCACAGCGTAGACAGTTTAAGACATTACTCTCATGGAGAAAAGTCCACATGGCGCTTATAGTGTTCAGTGCCGATTCTATTTCTGTGTTTCATCAACACTCTAAAGGTCCACAGATTACAGAATGCCTCCAGATGGGCTTCAAAAACTATTACTAATCTTCCTGTCAACGATCAAAGCGTAGACAGTTTGAGACATTACTCCCATGGAGAAAAGTCTACATGGTGCTTATTGTGTTCAAAGCCAATGCAATTTTTGTGTTTCATCAACACCCTGAATGTCCACAGATTACAGAATGCATCCAGATGTGCATCGGAAACTACTACTAGTCTTCCAGGGAACGATCAAAGCTTAGACAGTTTAAGACACTACTCCCATGGAGAAAAGTCCGCAAGGTGCTTATTGTTTTCAATGCCGATGCAATTTTTGTGTTTCATCAACACTCTCAAGGTCCACAGATTACAGAGTGCCTCCAGATGTGCTTCGGACTACTAATAGTCTCCCAGTGTACGATCAAAGCGTAGACAGTTGAAGACATTACTACCATGGAGAAAAGTGCGCATGGTGCTTATTGTGTTCAATGCCGATGCAATTTTTGTGTTTCATCAACACTCTGAAGGTCCACACATTACAGAATGCCTCCAGATGTGCTTCGGAAACTACTACTAGTCTTGCAGTGTACGATCAAAGCGTAGACAGTTTAAGACATTAATCTCATGTAGAAAAGTCCGCATGGTGCTTATTGTGTTCAATGCCGATGCAATTTTTGCGTTCCATCAACACTCTGAAGGTCCACAGATTACAGAATGCCTACAGATGTGCTTCGGAAACTACTACTAGTCTTCCAGTGTACGATCAAAGCGTAGACATTTTAAGACATTACTCCCATGGAGAAAAGACCGCATGGTGCTTATTGTGTTCAATGCCGATGCAATTTCTGTGTTTCATCAACACTCTGAAGGTAAACAGATTACAGAATGCCTCCAGATGTGCTTCGGAAACTGCTGCTACTCTTCCAGTCAACGATCAAAGCGTAGACAGTTTGAGACATTACTCCCATGGAGAAAAGTCTACATGGTTCTTATTGTGTTCAAAGCCGATGCAATATCTGTGTTTTTCAACACTCTGAAGGTCCACAGATTACAGAATGCCTCCAGATGTGCTTCGGAAACTACTGGTAGTCTTCCAGCGAACGATCACAGCGTAGACAGTTTAAGACATTACTCTCATGGAGAAAAGTCCGCATGTTGCTTATAGTGTTCAATGCTGATTCAATTTCTGTGTTTCATCAACACTCTAAAGGTCCACAGATTACAGAATGCCTCCAGATGTGCTTCGGAAACTACTACTAGTCTTCCAGTGTACGATCAAAGCGTAGACAGTTTAAGACATTACACCCATGGAGAAAAGTCTGCATGGTGATTATTGTGTTCAATGCCGACGCAATTTCTGTGTTTCATCAACACTCTGAAGGTCTACAGGTTACAGAATGCATCCAGATGTGCTTCGGAACCTACTACTAGTCTTCCAGTGTACGATCAAAGCGTAGACAGATTAAGACATTACTCCCATATAGAAAATACAGCATGGTGCTTATTGTGTTCAATGCCTATGCAATTTTTGTGTTTCATCAACACTCTGAAGGTCCACAGATTACAGAATGCATCCAGATGTGCTTCGGAAACTACTACTAGTCTTCCAGTGTACGACCAAAGCGTAGACAGTTTAAGACATTACTCCCATGGAGAAAAGTCCGCATGGTGCTTATTGTGTTCAATGCCGATGCAATTTTTGTGTTTCATCAACACTCTGAAGGTCCACAGGTTACAGAATGCATCCAGATGTGCTTCAGAACCTACTACTAGTCTTCCAGTGTACGATCAAAGCGTAGTCAGATTAAGACATTACTCCCATGGAGAAAAGTCCGCATGGTGCTTATTGTGTTCAATGCGATGCAATTTATATGTTTCATCAACACTCTGAAGGTCCACAGTTTACAGATAGCATCCGGATGTGCTTCGGATACTACTACTGGTCTTCCAGTGTTCGATCAAAGCGTAGACAGTTGAAGACATTACTCCCATGGAGAAAAGTCCGCTTGGTGCTTATTGTGTTCAATGCCGATGCATCTTTTGTGTTTCATCAACACTCTGAAGGTCTACTGGTTACAGAATGCATCCAGATGTGCTTCGGAACCTACTACTAGTCGTCCAGTGTACGTTCAAAGCGTAGACAAATTAAGACATTACTCCCATATAGAAAATACAGCATGGTGCTTATTGTGTTCAATGCCTATGCAATTTTTGTGTTTCATCAACACTCTGAAGGTAAGCAGATTACAGAATGCATCCAGATGTGCTTTGCAAACTACTACTAGTCTTCCAGTGTACGACAAAAGCGTAGACAGTTTAAGACATTACTCCCATGGAGAAAAGTCCGCATGGTGCTTAGTGTGTTCAATTATGATGCAATTCTTGTGTTTCATCAACACTCTAAAGGTCCACAGATTACGGAATGCAACCAGATGTGCTTCGGAAACTACTACTAGTCTTCCAGTGTACGATCAAAGCGTAGACAGTACAAGATATTAATCTCATGTAGAAAAGTCCGCATGGTGCTTATTGTGTACAATGCCGATGCAATTTTTGGGTTTCATCAACACTCTGAAGGTCCATATAGTATAGAATAACTCCAGATGTGCTTCGAAAACTACTACTAGTCTTCCAGTGTACGATCAAAGCGTAGACAGTTTAAGACATTACCCCCATGGAGAAAAGTCCGCATGGTGCTTATTATGTTCAATGCCGATGCCATTTCTGTGTTTCATCAACACTCTGAAGGTCCACAGATTACAGATTGCATCCAGATGTGCTTCAGAAAGTTTTACTAGTCTTCCAGGGTACAATCAAAGCGTAGACAGTTTAAGACATTTCTCCCATGGAGAAAAGTCCGCATGGTGCTTATTGTGTTCAATGCCGATTCAATTTCTGTGTTTCATCAACACTCTGAAGGTCCACAGATTACAGAATGCATCCAGATGTGCTTCGGATACTACTACTAGTCTTCATGGGAACGATCAAACCGTAGACAGTTTAAGAAATTACTCCCATGGAGAAAAGTCCGCATGGTGCTTATTGTGTTCAATGCCGATTCAATTTCTGTGTTTCATCAATACTCTGAAGGACCACAGATTACAGAATGCATCCAGATGTGCTTCGGAAACTACTACTAGTCTTCCAGGGAACGATTAAATCGTAGACAGTTTAAGACATTACTCCCATGGAGAAAAGTCCGCATGGTGCTTATTGTGTTCAATGCCGATGCATTTTCTGTGTTTCATAATCATTCTGAAGGTCCACAGATTACAGAATGCATCCAGATGTGCTCCTGAAACTACTACTAGTCTTCCAGGGAACGATCAAAGCGTAGACAGTTTAAGACATTACTCCCATGGAGAAAAGTCCGCATGGTGCTTATTGTGCTCAATGCCGATGTAATTTTTGTGTCTCATCAACACTCTGAAGGTCGTCAGATTACAGAATGCATCCAGATGTGCTTCGGAAACTACTACTAGTCTTCCAGTGTACGACCAAAGCGTAGACAGTTTAAGACATTACTCCCATGGAGAAAAGTCCGCATGGTGCTTATTGTGTTCAATGCCGATGCAATTTATATGTTTCATCAACACTCTGAAGGTCCACAGATTACAGATAGCATCCGGATGTGCTTCGGATACTACTACTGGTCTTCCAGTGTTCGATCAAAGCGTAGACAGTTGAAGACATTACTCCCATGGAGAAAAGTCCGCTTGGTGCTTATTGTGTTCAATGCCGATGCATCTTTTGTGTTTCATCAACACTCTGAAGGTCTACTGGTTACAGAATGCATCCAGATGTGCTTCGGAACCTACTACTAGTCTTCCAGTGTACGTTCAAAGCGTAGACAAATTAAGACATTACTCCCATGTAGAAAATACAGCATGGTGCTTATTGTGTTCAATGCCTATGCAATTTTTGTGTTTCATCAACACTCTGAAGGTAAGCAGATTACAGAATGCATCCAGATGTGCTTTGCAAACTACTACTAGTCTTCCAGTGTACGACCAAAGCGTAGACACTTTAAGACATTACTCCCATGGAGAAAAGTCCGCATGGTGCTTAGTGTGTTCAATTATGATGCAATTCTTGTGTTTCATCAACACTCTAAAGGTCCACAGATTACAGAATGCAACCAGATGTGCTTCGGAAACTACTACTAGTCTTCCAGTGTACGATCAAAGCGTAGACAGTACAAGATATTAATCTCATGTAGAAAAGTCCGCATGGTGCTTATTGTGTACAATGCCGATGCAATTTTTGGGTTTCATCAACACTCTGAAGGTCCATATAGTATAGAATGCCTCCAGATGTGCTTCGAAAACTACTACTAGTCTTCCAGTGTACGATCAAAGCGTAGACAGTTTAAGACATTACCCCCATGGAGAAAAGTCCGCATGGTGCTTATTGTGTTCAATGCCCATGCCATTTCTGTGTTTCATCAACACTCTGAAGGTCCACAGATTACAGATTGCATCCAGATGTGCTTCAGAAAGTTTTACTAGTCTTCCAGGGTACGATCAAAGCGTAGACAGTTTAAGACATTTCTCCCATGGAGAAAAGTCCGCATGGTGCTTATTGTGTTCAATGCCGATACAATTTCTGTGTTTCATCAACACTCTGAAGGTCCACAGATTACAGAATGCATCCAGATGTGCTTCGGATACTACTTCTAGTCTTCATGGGAACGATCAAACCGTAGACAGTTTAAGAAATTACTCCCATGGAGAAAAGTCCGCATGGTGCTTATTGTGTTCAATGCCGATTTAATTTCTGTGTTTCATCAATACTCTGAAGGACCACAGATTACAGAATGCATCCAGATGTGCTTCGGAAACTACTACTAGTCTTCCAGGGAACGATTAAATCGTAGACAGTTTAAGACATTACTCCCATGGAGAAAAGTCCGCATGGTGCTTATTGTGTTCAATGCCGATGCATTTTCTGTGTTTCATAATCATTCTGAAGGTCCACAGATTACAGAATGCATCCAGATGTGCTCCTGAAACTACTACTAGTCTTCCAGGGAACGATCAAAGCGTAGACAATTTAAGACATTACTCCCATGGAGAAAAGTCCGCATGGTGCTTATTGTGCTCAATGCCGATGTAATTTTTGTGTCTCATCAACACTCTGAAGGTCGTCAGATTACAGAATGCATCCAGATGTGCTTCGGAAACTACTACTAGTCTTCCAGTGTACGACCAAAGCGTAGACAGTTTAAGACATTACTCCCATGGAGAAAAGTCCGCATGGTGCTTATTGTGTTCAATGCCGATGCAATTTATATGTTTCATCAACACTCTGAAGGTCCACAGATTACAGATAGCATCCGGATGTGCTTCGGATACTACTACTGGTCTTCCAGTGTTCGATCAAAGCGTAGACAGTTGAAGACATTACTCCCATGGAGAAAAGTCCGCTTGGTGCTTATTGTGTTCAATGCCGATGCATCTTTTGTGTTTCATCAACACTCTGAAGGTCTACTGGTTACAGAATGCATCCAGATGTGCTTCGGAACCTACTACTAGTCTTCCAGTGTACGTTCAAAGCGTAGACAAATTAAGACATTACTCCCATGTAGAAAATACAGCATGGTGCTTATTGTGTTCAATGCCTATGCAATTTTTGTGTTTCATCAACACTCTGAAGGTAAGCAGATTACAGAATGCATCCAGATGTGCTTTGCAAACTACTACTAGTCTTCCAGTGTACGACCAAAGCGTAGACACTTTAAGACATTACTCCCATGGAGAAAAGTCCGCATGGTGCTTAGTGTGTTCAATTATGATGCAATTCTTGTGTTTCATCAACACTCTAAAGGTCCACAGATTACAGAATGCAACCAGATGTGCTTCGGAAACTACTACTAGTCTTCCAGTGTACGATCAAAGCGTAGACAGTACAAGATATTAATCTCATGTAGAAAAGTCCGCATGGTGCTTATTGTGTACAATGCCGATGCAATTTTTGGGTTTCATCAACACTCTGAAGGTCCATATAGTATAGAATGCCTCCAGATGTGCTTCGAAAACTACTACTAGTCTTCCAGTGTACGATCAAAGCGTAGACAGTTTAAGACATTACCCCCATGGAGAAAAGTCCGCATGGTGCTTATTGTGTTCAATGCCCATGCCATTTCTGTGTTTCATCAACACTCTGAAGGTCCACAGATTACAGATTGCATCCAGATGTGCTTCAGAAAGTTTTACTAGTCTTCCAGGGTACGATCAAAGCGTAGACAGTTTAAGACATTTCTCCCATGGAGAAAAGTCCGCATGGTGCTTATTGTGTTCAATGCCGATACAATTTCTGTGTTTCATCAACACTCTGAAGGTCCACAGATTACAGAATGCATCCAGATGTGCTTCGGATACTACTTCTAGTCTTCATGGAAACGATCAAACCGTAGACAGTTTAAGAAATTACTCCCATGGAGAAAAGTCCGCATGGTGCTTATTGTGTTCAATGCCGATTTAATTTCTGTGTTTCATCAATACTCTGAAGGACCACAGATTACAGAATGCATCCAGATGTGCTTCGGAAACTACTACTAGTCTTCCAGGGAACGATTAAATCGTAGACAGTTTAAGACATTACTCCCATGGAGAAAAGTCCGCATGGTGCTTATTGTGTTCAATGCCGATGCATTTTCTGTGTTTCATAATCATTCTGAAGGTCCACAGATTACAGAATGCATCCAGATGTGCTCCTGAAACTACTACTAGTCTTCCAGGGAACGATCAAAGCGTAGACAATTTAAGACATTACTCCCATGGAGAAAAGTCCGCATGGTGCTTATTGTGCTCAATGCCGATGTAATTTTTGTGTCTCATCAACACTCTGAAGGTCGTCAGATTACAGAATGCATCCAGATGTGCTTCGGAAACTACTACTAGTCTTCCAGTGTACGACCAAAGCGTAGACAGTTTAAGACATTACTCCCATGGAGAAAAGTCCGCATGGTGCTTATTGTGTTCAATGCCGATGCAATTTATATGTTTCATCAACACTCTGAAGGTCCACAGATTACAGATAGCATCCGGATGTGCTTCGGATACTACTACTGGTCTTCCAGTGTTCGATCAAAGCGTAGACAGTTGAAGACATTACTCCCATGGAGAAAAGTCCGCTTGGTGCTTATTGTGTTCAATGCCGATGCATCTTTTGTGTTTCATCAACACTCTGAAGGTCTACTGGTTACAGAATGCATCCAGATGTGCTTCGGAACCTACTACTAGTCTTCCAGTGTACGTTCAAAGCGTAGACAAATTAAGACATTACTCCCATATAGAAAATACAGCATGGTGCTTATTGTGTTCAATGCCTATGCAATTTTTGTGTTTCATCAACACTCTGAAGGTAAGCACATTACAGAATGCATCCAGATGTGCTTTGCAAACTACTACTAGTCTTCCAGTGTACGACCAAAGCGTAGACAGTTTAAGACATTACTCCCATGGAGAAAAGTCCGCATGGTGCTTAGTGTGTTCAATTATGATGCAATTCTTGTGTTTCATCAACACTCTAAAGGTCCACAGATTACAGAATGAAACCAGATGTGCTTCGGAAACTACTACTAGTCTTCCAGTGTACGATCAAAGCGTAGACAGTACAAGATATTAATCTCATGTAGAAAAGTCCGCATGGTGCTTATTGTGTACAATGCCGATGCAATTTTTGGGTTTCATCAACACTCTGAAGGTCCATATAGTATAGAATGCCTCCAGATGTGCTTCGAAAACTACTACTAGTCTTCCAGTGTACGATCAAAGCGTAGACAGTTTAAGACATTACCCCCATGGAGAAAAGTCCGCATGGTGCTTATTGTGTTCAATGCCGATGCCATTTCTGTGTTTCATCAACACTCTGAAGGTCCACAGATTACAGATTGCATCCAGATGTGCTTCAGAAAGTTTTACTAGTCTTCCAGGGTACGATCAAAGCGTAGACAGTTTAAGACATTTCTCCCATGGAGAAAAGTCCGCATGGTGCTTATTGTGTTCAATGCCGATACAATTTCTGTGTTTCATCAACAATCTGAAGGTCCACAGATTACAGAATGCATCCAGATGTGCTTCGGATACTACTACTAGTCTTCATGGGAACGATCAAACCGTAGACAGTTTAAGAAATTACTCCCATGGAGAAAAGTCCGCATGGTGCTTATTGTGTTCAATGCCGATTTAATTTCTGTGTTTCATCAATACTCTGAAGGACCACAGATTACAGAATGCATCCAGATGTGCTTCGGAAACTACTACTAGTCTTCCAGGGAACGATTAAATCGTAGACAGTTTAAGACATTACTCCCATGGAGAAAAGTCCGCATGGTGCTTATTGTGTTCAATGCCGATGCATTTTCTGTGTTTCATAATCATTCTGAAGGTCCACAGATTACAGAATGCATCCAGATGTGCTCCTGAAACTACTACTAGTCTTCCAGGGAACGATCAAAGCGTAGACAATTTAAGACATTACTCCCATGGAGAAAAGTCCGCATGGTGCTTATTGTGCTCAATGCCGATGTAATTTTTGTGTCTCATCAACACTCTGAAGGTCGTCAGATTACAGAATGCATGCAGATGTGCTTCGGAAACTACTACTAGTCTTCCAGTGTACGACCAAAGCGTAGACAGTTTAAGACATTACTCCCATGGAGAAAAGTCCGCATGGTGCTTATTGTGTTCAATGCCGATGCAATTTTTTGTGTTTCATCAACACTCTGAAGGTCCACAGGTTACAGAATGCATCCAGATGTGCTTCAGAACCTACTACTAGTCTTCCAGTGTACGATCAAAGCGTAGACAGATTAAGACATTACTCCCATGGAGAAAAGTCCGCATGGTGCTTATTGTGTTCAATGCCGATGCAATTTATATGTTTCATCAACACTCTGAAGGTCCACAGATTACAGATAGCATCCGGATGTGCTTCGGATACTACTACTGGTCTTCCAGTGTTCGATCAAAGCGTAGACAGTTGAAGACATTACTCCCATGGAGAAAAGTCCGCTTGGTGCTTATTGTGTTCAATGCCGATGCATCTTTTGTGTTTCATCAACACTCTGAAGGTCTACTGGTTACAGAATGCATCCAGATGTGCTTCGGAACCTACTACTAGTCTTCCAGTGTACGTTCAAAGCGTAGACAAATTAAGACATTACTCCCATATAGAAAATACAGCATGGTGCTTATTGTGTTCAATGCCTATGCAATTTTTGTGTTTCATCAACACTCTGAAGGTAAGCAGATTACAGAATGCATCCAGATGTGCTTTGCAAACTACTACTAGTCTTCCAGTGTACGACCAAAGCGTAGACAGTTTAAGACATTACTCCCATGGAGAAAAGTCCGCATGGTGCTTAGTGTGTTCAATTATGATGCAATTCTTGTGTTTCATCAACACTCTAAAGGTACACAGATTACAGAATGCTACCAGATGTGCTTCGGAAACTACTACTAGTCTTCCAGTGTACGATCAAAGCGTAGACAGTACAAGATATTAATCTCATGTAGAAAAGTCCGCATGGTGCTTATTGTGTACAATGCCGATGCAATTTTTGGGTTTCATCAACACTCTGAAGGGCCATATAGTATAGAATGCCTCCAGATGTGCTTCGAAAACTACTACTAGTCTTACAGTGTACGATCAAAGCGTAGACAGTTTAAGACATTACCCCCATGGAGAAAAGTCCGCATGGTGCTTATTGTGTTCAATGCCGATGCCATTTCTGTGTTTCATCAACACTCTGAAGGTCCACAGATTACAGATTGCATCCAGATGTGCTTCAGAAAGTTTTACTAGTCTTCCAGGGTACGATCAAAGCGTAGACAGTTTAAGACATTTCTCCCATTAGATTAGATTAGATTAGATTAGATTAGATTAATACATGTTCCATAGATCATGAATACGACACTTCGTAATGATGTGGAACGTGTCAGGTTAATAAAAGATGTCTGTACAAGAAATTACATTACACAAAATATTGCATGACACTAATGATTAAGTTTTTTTTTTTTTTTTTTTTTACTTTATATCTAAAAATTCAGCCAATGAGTAGAAGGAGTTGTCATCTAGAAATTCTTTTAATTTATTTTTAAATGTTAGTTGGCTATCTGTCAGGCTTTTGATGCTGTTTGGTAGGTGCCCAAAGACTTTTGTGGCAGCATAATTTACCCCTTTCTGTGCCAAAGTCAGATTTAACCCTGCATAGTGAAGATCATCCTTTCTCCTGGTGTTATAGGTATGCACACTGCTATTACTTTTGAATTGGGTTGGATTATTATCAACAAATTTCATAAGGGAATATATATACTGTGAGGTTACTGTGAGGATCCCTAGATCCTTAAATAGATGTCTGCAGGATGACTGTGGGTGGGCTCCAGCAATTATTCTGATTACACGTTTTTGTGCAATGAATACTTTTCTACTCAACGATGAATTACCCCAGAATATGATGCCATACGAAAGCAGTGAATGAAAGTAGGCATAGTAAGCTAATTTACTGAGATTCTTATCACCAAAATTTGCAATAACCCTAATAGCATACGTAGCTGAACTCAGACGTTTCAGCAGACCATCAATGTGTTGCTTCCAGTTTAACCTCTCATCAATGGACACACCTAAAAATTTTGAAAATTCTACCTTAGCTACAGACTTCTGTTCAAATTCTATATTTATTACTGGAGTTTTGCCATTTACTGTACGGAACTGTATATACTGTGTTTTATCAAAATTTAAAGAGAGTCCGTTTGCTGAGAACCACTTAATAATTTTGTGAAAAACATCATTTACAATTACATCACTTAGTTCTTGGTTTTTGGATGTTATTACTATACTTGTATCATCAGCAAAAAGAACTAACTTTGCATCTTCATCAATGTGGAATGGTAAGTCATTAATGTATATCAAGAACAGTAAAGGACCTAAGACCGAACCCTGTGGGAACCCGTGCTTGATAGCACCCCAGTTTGAGGAATCAGCTGTTTTAACATTACACGAACCACTTATTTCAACTTTCTGCATTCTTCCAGTTAAGTATGAATTAAACCATTTGTGCACTGCCCCACTCAAACCATAATGATTTAGCTTATCTAAAAGAATTCCATGATTTACACAATCAAAGGCCTTTGAGAGATCACAAAAAATACCAATGGGTGATGTCCGGTTATTCAGAGCATTTAATATTTGATCAGTGAAAGCATATATAGCATTTTCTGTTGAAAAGCCTTTCTGAAAACCAAACTGACATTTTGTTAGTACTTTATTTTTACAAATATGGGAGGCTACTCTTGAATACATTACTTTCTCAAAAATTTTTGATAGAGCTGTCAGAAGAGAGATTGGGCGGTAGTTGTTGACATCCGACATATCCCCCTTTTTATGCAATGGTTTTACAATGGCATATTTCAGTCTATCAGGGAAAACACCCTGCTCCAAAGAGCTATTACATACGTGGCTGAGAATTCTACTTATCTGTGGGGAACAAGCTTTAAGTACTTTGCTGGAAATGCCATCAATTCCGTAAGAGCTTTTACTTTTCAGTGAGTTTATTATTTTACTGATTTCAGAGGGAGAGGTTGGTGGAATTACAGCTGTTTCAAACTGTGCAGGTATCGCCTCTTCTATTAATAGCCTTGCCTCTTCTAGTGAAGATCTAGATCCTATTTTCTCCACAACATTTAAAAAATGATTATTCAAAATATTTTCAATTTCTGATTGTTTGTTAGTGCACTTGTCATTCAATTTTATTGCACTAAAGTCTTCCTGTGCTCTTGGTTGCCCTGTTTCCCTTTCAATAATATTCCAAATTGCTTTAATTTTATTATCAGAGTTACTGATCTCAGACATGATACACATGCTTCTGGACTTTTTAATAACTTTTCTTAGTACCCCACAATAGTTTTTATAATATTGAACAATTTCGGGGTCAGTACTCCATCTTGCTGTTAGATACAGTTCTCTTTTGCGGTTGCAAGATATTCTTATTCCTTTAGTTAGCCAAGGTTTATTATATGTTTTCTTGGAATTATGTTTAACTATTTTCTTGGGAAAACAATTTTCAAATACCCTTAAAAATGTATTGTGAAATAAGTTATATTTCAAGTTTGCATCGGGTTCCTTATACACTTCATCCCAGTCTAGCTGCTGTAGGCTTTCCCTAAAGTTTGCAACATTTATATTGTTAATTGAACGCACTGCTTTGAAAGTCTGATTTATTATACTGCATGGAGCTATGTCATGTACTGTAACAAGCTGTGCACTATGATCTGAAAGACCATTCTCAACAGGATAAGCATTTATGTCCTTAAACTTATCTTGGTCTATAAAAAAGTTATCTATCAATGTACTGCTGTTCTTTGTTATCCGAGTAGGAAAATCAATGACGGAGCTCAAATTGAAAGAACTGAGTAATACTAAAAGGTCATTCTTCCTATTACACTCTTTCAGGGAATCAACATTGAAATCCCCACAAATGATAATTTGCTTCCCCCTGTCTGACAGATAGCACAACAAAGCATCCAAGTTTTCCAGAAATAGCTGGAAATTCCCTGAGGGGGACCTATACACTGTTACAATTATGAAAGTGCCATCCTTTAGTTTAAGTTCAGTGGCACATGCTTCCATATGTTGCTCTACACAAAATTTTTTAGTTTCTAAATTTTTTGCACTGTGGAAGCTTTTGACATATATGGCAACTCCTCCTCTCATCATATTATCTCTACTTACATGTGCAGCTAATTTGTACCCATTGATGCTAACCTTTTGCATATCAGTGACAATGTGATGCTCAGACAGGCATAGTACATCTATTACATTCTCAGTTTCTATATCTTCTAAACAAAGCAGAAGCTCATCAATTTTATTGTTCAATCCCCCAATATTTTGATGAAATATACTAACATTTTTCATTTTACTTCTGCAACTATCTTGAACTTTTTTGACATCTTTAGTACTTGCATGGCTGAGTTTCACACTGGACACTGATCTTACACTAAAAAAGAGTTTCCACCATGAGATGTAGTTCCTCCCCCCTTTAAATTTCCTGCTATCAGCCCAGCCAGTTTACCCTTCCCTTTCCGCATGGTGCTTACTGTGTTCAATGCCGATTCAATTTCTGTGTTTCATCAACACTCTGAAAGTCCACAGATTACAGAATGCATCCAGATGTGCTTCGGAAACTACTACTAGTCTTCCAGGGAACGATTAAATCGTAGACAGTTTAAGACATTACTCCCATGGAGAAAAGTCCGCATGGTGCTTATTGTGTTCAATGCCGATGCATTTTCTGTGTTTCATCATCATTCTGAAGGTCCACAGATTACAGAATGCATCCAGATGTGCTCCTGAAACTACTACTAGTCTTCCAGGGAACGATCAAAGCGTAGACAGTTTAAGACATTACTCCCATGGAGAAAAGTCCGCATGGTGCTTATTGTGCTCAATGCCGATGCAATTTTTGTGTTTCATCTACACTCTGAAGGTCGTCAGATTACAGAATGCATCCAGATGTGCTTCGGCACCTACTTCTCGTCTTCCAGTGTACGATCAAAGCGTAGACAGTTTAAGACATTACTCCCATTTAGAAAAGTCCGCATGGTGCTTATTGTGTTCAATGCCGATTCAATTTCTGTGTTTCATCAACACTCTGAATGTCCACAGATTACAGAATGCATCCAGATGTGCTTCGGAAACTACTACTAGTCTTCCAGGGAACGATCAAATCGTAGACAGTTTAAGACATTACTACCATGGAGAAAAGTCCGCATGGTGCTTATTGTGTTCAATGCCGATGCAATTTCTGTGTTTCATCAACACTCTGAAGTTCCACAGATTGCAGAATGCATCCAGATGTGCTTCGGAAACTACTACTAGTCTTCCAGGCAACGATCAAAGCGTAGACAGTTTAAGACATTACTCCCATGGAGAAAAGTCCGCATTGTGCTCATTGTGCTTATAGCCGATGCTATTTTTGTGTTTCATCAACACTCTGAAGGTCGTCAGATTACCGAATGCATCCTGATGTGCTTCGGAAACTAGTACTCGTCTTCCAGTGTACGATCTAAGCGTAGACAGTTTAAGACATTACTCCCATGGAGAAAAGTCCGCATGGTGCTAATTGTGTTCAATGCCGATTCAATATCTGTATTTCATCAGCACTCTGAAGGTACAGAGATTACAGAATGCATCCAGATGTGCTTCGGAAATTACTTCTAGTCTTCCAGGGAACGATCAAAGCGTAGACAGTTTAAGACATTACTCCCATGGAGAAAAGTCTGTATGGTGCTTATTGTGTTCAATGCTGATTCAATTTCTATGTTTCATTAACACTCTGAAGTTCCACAGATTACAGAATGCATCCAGATGTGCTTCGGAAACTACTACTAGTCTTCCAGGAATCGATCAAAGCGTTGACAGTTTAAGACATTACTCCCATGGAGAAGAGTCCGCATGGTGCTTATTGTGTTCAATGCCGATTCAAATTCTGTATTTCATCAACACCCTGAAGGTCCACAGATTACAGAATGCATCCAGATGTACTTCGGAAATTACTTCTAGTCTTCCAGGGAACGATCAAAGGGTAGACATTTTGAGACATTACTCCCATGGAGAAAAGTCGGCATGGTGCTTATTGTGTTCAATGCCGATGCAAATTTTGTGTTTCATCAACACTCTGAAGGTCCACAGATTACAGAATGCATCCAGATGTGCTTCAGAAACTACTACTAGTCTTCCACGGAACGATTAAAGCGTAGACAGTTTAAAAATTACTCCCATGGAGAAAAGTCCGCATGATGCTTATTGTGTTCAAGGCCGATTCAATTTCTATGTTTCATCAACACTCTGAAGTTCCACAGATTACAGAATGCATCCAGATGTGCTTCGGAAAGTACTACTAGTCTTCCAGGAATCCATCAAAGCGTAGACAGTTTAAGACATTACTCCCATGGAGAAAAGTACGCATGGTGCTTATTGTGCTCAATGCCGATGCAATTTTTGTGATTCATCAACACTCTGAAGGTCCTCAGATTGCAGAATGCATCCTGATGTGCTTCGGAAACTACTACTCGTCTTCCAGTGTACGTTCAAAGCGTAGACATTTTAAGACATTACTCCCATGGAGAAAGTACCGCATGGTGCTTAATGTGTTCAATGCCGCTGAATTTCTGTGTTTCATCAACACTCTGAAGTTCCACAGATTGTAGTATACTTCCAGATGTGCTTCGGAAACTACTACTAGTCTTCCAGGGATCGATCAAAGCGTAGACAATTTAAGACATTACTCCCATGGAGAAAAGTCCTCATGGTGCTTATTGTGTTTAATCCCTATTAAATTTCTGTGTTTCATCAACACTCTGAAGCTCCACAGATTACAGAATGCATCCAGATGTGCTTCGGATACTAATACTAGTCTTCCAGGGAACGATCAAAGCGTAGACAATTTAAGACATTACTCCCATGGAGGAAAGGCCGCATGGTGCTTATTGTGTTCAATGCCGATTCAATTTCTGTGTTTCATCAACACTCTGAAGGTCCACAGATTACAGAATGCATCTAGATGTGCTTCGGAAACTACTACTAGTCTTCCAGGGAACGATTAAATCGTAGACAGTTTAAGACATTACTCCCATGGAGAAAAGTCCGCATGGTGCTTATTGTGTTCAATGCCGATGCAATTTCTGTGTTTCATCATCATTCTGAAGGTCCACAGATTACAGAATGCATCCAGATGTGCTCCTGAAACTACTACTAGTCTTCCAGGGAACGATCAAAACGTAGACAGTTTAAGACATTACTCCCATGGAGAAAAGTCCGCATGCTGGTTATTGTGCTCAATGCCCATGCAATTTTTGTGTTTCATCAACACTCTGAAGGTCGACAGGTTACAGAATGCATCCAGATGTGCTTCGGTACCTATTTCTCGTCTTCCAGTGTACGATCAAAGCGTAGACAGTTTAAGACATTACTCCCATTTAGAAAAGTCCACATGGTGGTTATTGTGTTCAATGCGCATTCAATTTCTGTGTTTCATCAACACTCTGAATGTCCACAGATTACAGAATGCATCCAGATGTGCTTCGGAAACTACTACTAGTCTTCCAGGAATCGATCAAAGCGTAGACAGTTTAAGACATTACTCCCATGGAGAAGAGTCCGCATGGTGCTTATTGTGTTCAATGCCGATTCAAATTCTTTATTTCATCAACACTCTGAAGGTCCACAGATTACAGAATGCATCCAGATGTACTTCGGAAATTACTTCTAGTCTTCCAGGGAACGATCAAAGGGTAGACATTTTAAGACATTACTCCCATGGAGAAAGTCGGCATGGCGCTTATTGTGTTCAATGAAGATGCAAATTTTGTATTTCATCAACACTCTGAAGGTCCACAGATTACAGAATGCATCCAGATGTGCTTCAGATACTACTACTAGTCTTCCACGGAACGATCAAAGCGTAGACAGTTTAAACATTACTCCCATGGAGAAAAGTCCGCATGATGTTTATTGTGTTCAATGCCGATTCAATTTCTATGTTTCATCAACACTCTGAAGTTCCACAGATTACAGGATGCATCCAGATGTGCTTCGGAAACTACTACTAGTCTTCCAGGAATCCATCAAAGCGTAGACAGTTTAAGACATTACTCCCATGGAGAAAAGTACGCATGGTGCTTTTTGTGCTCAATGCCGATGCAATTTTAGTGTTTCATCAACACTCTGAAGGTCCTCAGATTACAGAATGCATCCTCATGTGCTTCGGAAACTACTACTCGTCTTCCAGTGTACGATCAAAGCGTAGACAGTTTAAGACATTACTCCCATGGAGAAAGTACGGCATGGTGCTTATTGTGTTCAATGCCGATGCAATTTTTGTTTTTCATCATCACTCTGAAGGTCCACAGATTACAGAATGCATCCAGATGTGCTTCAGAAACGACTACTAGTCTTCCATTGAACGATCAAAGCGTAGACAGTTTAAGACATTACTCCCATGGAGAAAGTACCGCATGGTGCTTATTGTGTTCAATGCCGCTGAATTTCTGTGTTTCATCAACACTCTGAAGTTCCACAGATTATAGAATACTTCCAGATGTGTTTCGGAAACTACTACTAGTCATCCAGGGATCGATCAAAGCGTAGACAAATTAAGACATTACTCCCATGGAGAAAAGTCCTCATGGTGCTTATTGTGTTCAATCCCTATTCCATTTCTGTGTTTCATCAACACTCTGAAGCTCCACAGATTACAGAATGCATCCAGATGTGCTTCGGATACTAATACTAGTCTTCCAGGGAACGATCAAAGCGTAGACAATTTAAGACATAACTCCCATGGAGAAAAGTCCTCATGGTGCTTATTGTGTTCAATGCCGATTCAATTTCTGTGTTTCATCAACACTCTGAAGATCCACAGATTACAGAATGCATCCAGATGTGCTTCACAAACTACTACTAGTCTTCCAGGGATCGATTAAATCGTAGACAGTTTAAGACATTACTCCCATGCAGAAAAGTCCGCATGGTGCTTATTGTGTTCAATGCCGATGCAATTTCTGTGTTACATCATCATTCTGAAGCTAAACAGATTACAGAATGCATCCAGATGTGCTCCTGAAACTACTACTAGTCTTCCAGGGAACGATCAAAGCGTAGACAGTTTAAGACATTACTCCCATGGAGAAAAGTCCGCATGCTGCTTATTGTGCTCAATGCCGATGCAATTTTTGTGTTTCATCAACACTCTGAAGGTCGTCAGATTACAGAATGCATCCAGATGTGCTTCGGCACCTACTTCTCGTCTTCCAGTGTACGATCAAAGCGTAGACAGTTTAAGACATTACTCCCATTTAGAAAAGTCCGCATGGTGCTTATTGTGTTCAATGCGCATTCAATTTCTGTGTTTCATCAACACTCTGAATGTCCACAGATTACAGAATGCATCCAGATGTGCTTCGGAAACTACTACTAGTCTTCCAGGGAACGATCAAAGCGTAGACAGTTTAAGACATTACTCCCATGGAGAAAAGTCCGTATGGTGCTTATTGTGTTCAATGCCGATGCAATTTTTGTGTTTCATCAACACTCTGAAGGTCTACAGATTACAGAATGCATCCAGATGTGCTTCAGAAACTACTACTAGTCTTCCACGGAACGATCAAAGCGTAGACAGTTTAAACATTGCTCCCATGGAGAAAAGTCCGCATGATGCTTATTGTGTTCAATGCCGATGCAATTTTTGTGTTTCATCAACACTCTGAAGTTCCACAGATTACAGAATGCATCCAGATGTGCTTCGGAAACTACTACTAGTCTTCCAGGGAACGATCAAAGCGTAGACAGTTTAAGACATTACTCCCATGGAGAAAAGTCCGTATGGTGCTTATTGTGTTCAATGCCGATGCAATTTTTGTGTTTCATCAACACTCTGAAGGTCTACAGATTACAGAATGCATCCAGATGTGCTTCAGAAACTACTACTAGTCTTCCACGGAACGATCAAAGCGTAGACAGTTTAAACATTGCTCCCATGGAGAAAAGTCCGCATGATGCTTATTGTGTTCAATGCCGATGCAATTTCTGTGTTTCATCAACACTCTGAAGGTCCACAGATTACAGAATGCATCCAGATGTGCTTGAGACACTACTACTAGTCTTCCATTGAACGATCAAAGCGTAGACAGTTTAAGACATTACTCCCATCGAGAAAGTACCGCATGGTGCTTATTGTGTTCAATGCCGCTGAATTTCTGTGTTTCATCAACACTCTGAAGTTCCACAGATTATAGAATACTTCCAGATGTTCTTCGGAAACTACTACTAGTCTTCCAGGGATCGATCAAAGCGTAGACAATTTAAGACATCACTCCCATGGAGAAAAGTCCTCATGGTGCTTATTGTGTTCAATCCCTATTCCATTTCTGTGTTTCATCAACACTCTGAAGTTCCACAGATTACAGAATGCATCCAGATGTGCTTCGGAAACTACTACTAGTATTCCAGGAATCCATCAAAGCGTAGACAGTTTAAGACATTACTCCCATGGAGAAAAGTACGCATGGTGCTTTTTGTGCTCAATGCCGATGCAATTTTAGTGTTTCATCAACACTCTGAAGGTCCTCAGATTACAGAATGCATCCTCATGTGCTTCGGAAACTACTACTCGTCTTCCAGTGTACGATCAAAGCGTAGACAGTTTAAGACATTACTCCCATGGAGAAAGTACCGCATGGTGCTTATTGTGTTCAATGCAGATTCAATTTTTGTGTTTCATCAACACTCTGAAGGTCCACAGATTACAGAATGCATCCAGATGTGCTTCAGAAACTACTACTAGTCTTCCATTGAACGATCAAAGCTTAGACAGTTTAAGACATTACTCCCATGGAGAAAGTACCGCATGGTGCTTATTGTGTTCAATGCCGCTGAATATCTGTGTTTCATCAACACTCTGAAGTTCCACAGATTATAGAATACTTCCAGATGTGCTTCAGAAACTACTACTAGTCTTCCAGGGATCGATCAAAGCGTAGACAATTTAAGACATTACTCCCATGGAGAAAAGTCCTCATGGTGCTTATTGTGTTCAATCCCTATTCCATTTCTGTGTTTCATCAACACTCTGAAGCTCCACAGATTACAGAATGCATCCAGATGTGCTTCGGATCCTAATACTAGTCTTCCAGGGAACGATCAAAGCGTAGACAGTTTAAGACATTACTCCCATGGAGAAAAGTCCGCATGCTGCTTATTGTGCTCAATGCCGATTCAAATTCTTTATTTCATCAACACTCTGAAGGTCCACAGATTACAGAATGCATCCAGATGTGCTTCAGATACTACTACTAGTCTTCCACGGAACGATCAAAGCGTAGACAGTTTAAACATTACTCCCATGGAGAAAAGTCCGCATGATGTTTATTGTGTTCAATGCCGATTCAATTTCTATGTTTCATCAACACTCTGAAGTTCCACAGATTACAGGATGCATCCAGATGTGCTTCGGAAACTACTACTAGTATTCCAGGAATCCATCAAAGCGTAGACAGTTTAAGACATTACTCCCATGGAGAAAAATACGCATGGTGCTTATTGTGCTCAATGCCGATGCAATTTTTGTGTTTCATCAACACTCTGAAGGTCCTCAGATTACAGAATGCATCCTGATGTGCTTCAGAAACTACTACTCGTCTTCCAGTGTACGATCAAAGCGTAGACCGTTTAAGACATTACTCCCATTGAGAAAGTACCGCATGGTGCTTATTGTGTTCAATGCCGATTCAATTTTTGTGTTTCATCAACACTCTGAAGGTCCACAGATTACAGAATGCATCCAGATGTGCTTCAGAAACTACTACTAGTCTTCCATTGAACGATCAAAGCTTAGACAGTTTAAGACATTACTCCCATGGAGAAAGTACCGCATGGTGCTTATTGTGTTCAATGCCGCTGAATATCTGTGTTTCATCAACACTCTGAAGTTCCACAGATTATAGAATACTTCCAGATGTGCTTCAGAAACTACTACTAGTCTTCCAGGGATCGATCAAAGCGTAGACAATTTAAGACATTACTCCCATGGAGAAAAGTCCTCATGGTGCTTATTGTGTTCAATCCCTATTCCATTTCTGTGTTTCATCAACACTCTGAAGCTCCACAGATTACAGAATGCATCCAGATGTGCTTCGGATACTAATACTAGTCTTCCAGGGAACGATCAAAGCGTAGACAGTTTAAGACATTACTCCCATGGAGAAAAGTCCGCATGCTGCTTATTGTGCACAATGCCAATGCAATTTTTGTGTTTCATCAACACTCTGAAGGTCGTCAGATTACAGAATGCATCCAGATGTGCTTCGGCACCTACTTCTCGTCTTCCAGTGTACGATCAAAGCGTAGACAGTTTAAGACAATACTCCCATTTAGAAAAGTCCGCATGGTGCTTATTGTGTTCAATGCGCATTCAATTTCTGTGTTTCATCAACACTCTGAAGGTCCACAGATTACAGAATGCCTCCAGATGTGCTTCAGAAACTACTACTAGTCTTCCAGTGAACGATCAAAACCTAGGCAGTTTAAGACACTACTCCCATGGAGAAAAGTCCGCATGGTGCTTATTGTGCTCAATGCCGATTCAAATTCTTTATTTCATCAACACTCTGAAGGTCCACAGATTACAGAATGCATCCAGATGTACTTCGGAAATTACTTCTAGTCTTCCAGGGAACGATCAAAGGGTTGACATTTTAAGACATTACTCCCATGGAGAAAGTCGGCATGGCGCTTATTGTGTTCAATGAAGATGCAAATTTTGTATTTCATCAACACTCTGAAGGTCCACAGATTACAGAATGCATCCAGATGTGCTTCAGATACTACTACTAGTCTTCCACGGAACGATCAAAGCGTAGACAGTTTAAACATTACTCCCATGGAGAAAAGTCCGCATGATGTTTATTGTGTTCAATGCCGATTCAATTTCTATGTTTCATCAACACTCTGAAGTTCCACAGATTACAGGATGCATCCAGATGTGCTTCGGAAACTACTACTAGTCTTCCAGGAATCCATCAAAGCGTAGACAGTTTAAGACATTACTCCCATGGAGAAAAGTACGCATGGTGCTTTTTGTGCTCAATGCCGATGCAATTTTAGTGTTTCATCAACACTCTGAAGGTCCTCAGATTACAGAATGCATCCTCATGTGCTTCGGAAACTACTACTCGTCTTCCAGTGTACGATCAAAGCGTAGACAGTTTAAGACATTACTCCCATGGAGAAAGTACCGCATGGTGCTTATTGTGTTCAATGCCGATGCAATTTTTGTTTTTCATCATCACTCTGAAGGTCCACAGATTACAGAATGCATCCAGATGTGCTTCAGAAACGACTACTAGTCTTCCATTGAACGATCAAAGCGTAGACAGTTTAAGACATTACTCCCATGGAGAAAGTACCGCATGGTGCTTATTGTGTTCAATGCCGCTGAATTTCTGTGTTTCATCAACACTCTGAAGTTCCACAGATTATAGAATACTTCCAGATGTGTTTCGGAAACTACTACTAGTCTTCCAGGGATCGATCACAGCGTAGACAAATTAAGACATTACTCCCATGGAGAAAAGTCCTCATGGTGCTTATTGTGTTCAATCCCTATTCCATTTCTGTGTTTCATCAAGACTCTGAAGCTCCACAGATTACAGAATGCATCCAGATGTGCTTCGGATACTAATACTAGTCTTCCAGGGAACGATCAAAGCGTAGACAATTTAAGACATAACTCCCATGGAGAAAAGTCCGCATGGTGCTTATTGTGTTCAATGCCGATTCAATTTCTGTGTTTCATCAACACTCTGAAGATCCACAGATTACAGAATTCATCCAGATGTGCTTCGGAAACTACTACTAGTCTTCCAGGGAACGATCAAATCGTAGACAGTTTAAGACATTACTCCCATGGAGAAAAGTCCGTATGGTGCTTATTGTGTTCAATGCCGATGCAATTTTTGTGTTTCATCAACACTCTGAAGGTCTACAGATTACAGAATGCATCCAGATGTGCTTCAGAAACTACTACTAGTCTTCCACGGAACGATCAAAGCGTAGACAGTTTAAACATTGCTCCCATGGAGAAAAGTCCGCATGATGCTTATTGTGTTCAATGCCGATGCAATTTTTGTGTTTCATCAACACTCTGAAGTTCCACAGATTACAGAATGCATCCTGATGTGCTTCGGAAACTACTACTCGTCTTCCAGTGTACGATCAAAGCGTAGACAGTTTAAGACATTACTCCTATTTAGAAAAGTCCGCATGGTGCTTATTGTGTTCAATGGGCATTCAATTTCTGTGTTTCATCAACACTCTGAATGTCCACAGATTACAGAATGCATCCAGATGTGCTTCGGAAACTACTACTAGTCTTCCAGGAATCGATCAAAGCGTAGACAGTTTAAGACATTACTCCCATGGAGAAGAGTCCGCATGGTGCTTATTGTGTTCAATGCCGATTCAAATTCTGTATTTCATCAACACTGTGAAAGTCCACAGATTACAGAATGCATCCAGATGTACTTCGGAAATTACTTCTAGTCTTCCAGGGAACGATCAAAGGGTAGACATTTTAAGACATTACTCCCATGGAGAAAAGTCGGCATGGTGCTTATTGTGTTCAATGAAGATGCAAATTTTTTGTTTCATCAACACTCTGAAGGTCCACAGATTACAGAATGCATCCAGATGTGCTTCAGAAACTACTACTAGTCTTCCACGGAACGTCAAAGCGTAGACAGTTTAAACACTACTCCCATGGAGAAAAGTCCGCATGATCCTTATTGTGTTCAATGCCGATTCAATTTCTATGTTTCATCAACACTCTGAAGTTCCACAGATTACAGAATGCATCCAGATGTGCTTCGGAAACTACTACTAGTATTCCAGGAATCCATCAAAGCGTAGACAGTTTAAGACATTACTCCCATGGAGAAAAATACGCATGGTGCTTATTGTGCTCAATGCCGATGCAATTTTTGTGTTTCATCAACACTCTGAAGGTCCTCAGATTACAGAATGCATCCTGATGTGCTTCAGAAACTACTACTCGTCTTCCAGTGTACGATCAAAGCGTAGACCGTTTAAGACATTACTCCCATTGAGAAAGTACCGCATGGTGCTTATTGTGTTCAATGCCGATTCAATTTTTGTGTTTCATCAACACTCTGAAGGTCCACAGATTACAGAATGCATCCAGATGTGCTTCAGAAACTACTACTAGTCTTCCATTGAACGATCAAAGCGTAGACAGTTTAAGACATTACTCCCATGGAGAAAGTACCGCATGGTGCTTATTGTGTTCAATGCCGCTGAATATCTGTGTTTCATCAACACTCTGAAGTTCCACAGATTATAGAATACTTCCAGATGTGCTTCAGAAACTACTACTAGTCTTCCAGGGATCGATCAAAGCGTAGACAATTTAAGACATTACTCCCATGGAGAAAAGTCCTCATGGTGCTTATTGTGTTCAATCCCTATTCCATTTCTGTGTTTCATCAACACTCTGAAGCTCCACAGATTACAGAATGCATCCAGATGTGCTTCGGATACTAATACTAGTCTTCCAGGGAACGATCAAAGCGTAGACAGTTTAAGACATTACTCCCATGGAGAAAAGTCCGCATGCTGCTTATTGTGCTCAATGCCAATGCAATTTTTGTGTTTCATCAACACTCTGAAGGTCGTCAGATTACAGAATGCATCCAGATGTGCTTCGGCACCTACTTCTCGTCTTCCAGTGTACGATCAAAGCGTAGACAGTTTAAGACAATACTCCCATTTAGAAAAGTCCGCATGGTGCTTATTGTGTTCAATGCGCATTCAATTTCTGTGTTTCATCAACACTCTGAAGGTCCACAGATTACAGAATGCCTCCAGATGTGCTTCAGAAACTACTACTAGTCTTCCAGTGAACGATCAAAACCTAGGCAGTTTAAGACACTACTCCCATGGAGAAAAGTCCGCATGGTGCTTATTGTGCTAAATGCCGATTCAAATTCTTTATTTCATCAACACTCTGAAGGTCCACAGATTACAGAATGCATCCAGATGTACTTCGGAAATTACTTCTAGTCTTCCAGGGAACGATCAAAGGGTTGACATTTTAAGACATTACTCCCATGGAGAAAGTCGGCATGGCGCTTATTGTGTTCAATGAAGATGCAAATTTTGTATTTCATCAACACTCTGAAGGTCCACAGATTACAGAATGCATCCAGATGTGCTTCAGATACTACTACTAGTCTTCCACGGAACGATCAAAGCGTAGACAGTTTAAACATTACTCCCATGGAGAAAAGTCCGCATGATGTTTATTGTGTTCAATGCCGATTCAATTTCTATGTTTCATCAACACTCTGAAGTTCCACAGATTACAGGATGCATCCAGATGTGCTTCGGAAACTACTACTAGTCTTCCAGGAATCCATCAAAGCGTAGACAGTTTAAGACATTACTCCCATGGAGAAAAGTACGCATGGTGCTTTTTGTGCTCAATGCCGATGCAATTTTAGTGTTTCATCAACACTCTGAAGGTCCTCAGATTACAGAATGCATCCTCATGTGCTTCGGAAACTACTACTCGTCTTCCAGTGTACGATCAAAGCGTAGACAGTTTAAGACATTACTCCCATGGAGAAAGTACCGCATGGTGCTTATTGTGTTCAATGCCGATGCAATTTTTGTTTTTCATCATCACTCTGAAGGTCCACAGATTACAGAATGCATCCAGATGTGCTTCAGAAACGACTACTAGTCTTCCATTGAACGATCAAAGCGTAGACAGTTTAAGGCATTACTCCCATGGAGAAAGTACCGCATGGTGCTTATTGTGTTCAATGCCGCTGAATTTCTGTGTTTCATCAACACTCTGAAGTTCCACAGATTATAGAATACTTCCAGATGTGTTTCGGAAACTACTACTAGTCTTCCAGGGATCGATCAAAGCGTAGACAAATTAAGACATTACTCCCATGGAGAAAAGTCCTCATGGTGCTTATTGTGTTCAATCCCTATTCCATTTCTGTGTTTCATCAAGACTCTGAAGCTCCACAGATTACAGAATGCATCCAGATGTGCTTCGGATACTAATACTAGTCTTCCAGGGAACGATCAAAGCGTAGACAATTTAAGACATAACTCCCATGGAGAAAAGTCCGCATGGTGCTTATTGTGTTCAATGCCGATGCAAATTCTGTGTTTCATCAACACTCTGAAGATCCACAGATTACAGAATGCATCCAGATGTGCTTCGGAAACTACTACTAGTCTTCCAGGGATCGATTAAATCGTAGACAGTTTAAGACATTACTCCCATGCAGAAAAGTCCGCATGGTGCTTATTGTGTTCAATGCCGATGCAATTTCTGTGTTACATCATCATTCTGAAGCTCCACAGATTACAGAATGCATCCAGATGTGCTCCTGAAACTACTACTAGTCTTCCAGGGAACGATCAAAGCGTAGACAGTTTAAGACATTACTCCCATGGAGAAAAGTCCGCATGGTGCTTATTGTGCTCAATGCCGATGCAATTTTTGTGTTTCATCAACACTCTGAAGGTCGTCAGATTACAGAATGCATCCAGATGTGCTTCGGCACCTACTTCTCGTCTTCCAGTGTACGATCAAAGCGTAGACAGTTTAAGACATTACTCCCATTTAGAAAAGTCCGCATGGTGCTTATTGTGTTCAATGCGCATTCAATTTCTGTGTTTCATCAACACTCTGAATGTCCACAGATTACAGATTGCATCCAGATGTGCTTCGGAAACTACTACTAGTCTTCCAGGGAACGATCAAAGCGTAGACGGTTTAAGACATTACTCCCATGGAGAAAAGTCCGTATGGTGCTTATTGTGTTCAATGCCGATGCAATTTTTGTGTTTCATCAACACTCTGAAGGTCTACAGATTACAGAATGCATCCAGATGTGCTTCAGAAACTACTACTAGTCTTCCACGGAACGATCAAAGCGTAGACAGTTTAAACATTGCTCCCATGGAGAAAAGTCCGCATGATGCTTATTGTGTTCAATGCCGATGCAATTTTTGTGTTTCATCAACACTCTGAAGTTCCACAGATTACAGAATGCATCCTGATGTGCTTCGGAAACTACTACTCGTCTTCCAGTGTACGATCAAAGCGTAGACAGTTTAAGACATTACTCCCATGGAGAAAGTACCGCATGGTGCTTATTGTGTTCAATGCCGATGCAATTTCTGTGTTTCATCAACACTCTGAAGGTCCACAGATTACAGAATGCATCCAGATGTGCTTGAGACACTACTACTAGTCTTCCATTGAACGATCAAAGCGTAGACAGTTTAAGACATTACTCCCATCGAGAAAGTACCGCATGGTGCTTATTGTGTTCAATGCCGCTGAATTTCTGTGTTTCATCAACACTCTGAAGTTCCACAGATTATAGAATACTTCCAGATGTTCTTCGGAAACTACTACTAGTCTTCCAGGGATCGATCAAAGCGTAGACAATTTAAGACATCACTCCCATGGAGAAAAGTCCTCATGGTGCTTATTGTGTTCAATCCCTATTCCATTTCTGTGTTTCATCAACACTCTGAAGCTCCACAGATTACAGAATGCATCCGGATGTGCTTCGGATACTAATACTAGTCTTCCAGGGAACGATCAAAGCGTAGACAATTTAAGACATTACTCCCATGGAGAAAAGTCCGCATGGTGCTTATTGTGTTCAATGCCGATTCAATTTCTGTGTTTCATCAACACTCTGAAGGTCCACAGATTACAGAATGCATCCAGATGTGCTTCGGAAACTACTACTAGTCTTCCAGGGAACGATTAAATCGTAGACAGTTTAAGACATTACTCCCATGGAGAAAAGTCCGCATGGTGCTTATTGTGTTCAATGCCGATGCAATTTCTGTGTTTCATCATCATTCTGAAGGTCCACAGATTACAGAATGCATCCAGATGTGCTCCTGAAACTACTACTAGTATTCCAGGGAACGATCAAAGCGTAGACAGTTTAAGACATTACTCCCATGGAGAGAAGTCCGCATGCTGCTTATTGTGCTCAATGCCGATGCAATTTTTGTGTTTCATCAACAATCTGAAGGCCGTCAGATTAGAGAATGCATCCAGATTTGCTTCGGCACCTACTTCTCGTCATCCAGTGTACGATCAAAGCGTAGACAGTTTAAGACATTACTCCTATTTAGAAAAGTCCGCATGGTGCTTATTGTGCTCAATGCCGATGCAATTTTTGTGTTTCATCAACACTCTGAAGGTCCTCAGATTACAGAATGCATCCTGATGTGCTTCGGAAACTACTACTCGTCTTCCAGTGTACGATCAAAGCGTAGACCGTTTAAGACATTACTCCCATGGAGAAAGTACCGCATGGTGCTTATTGTGTTCAATGCCGATTCAATTTTTGTGTTTCATCAACACTCTGAAGGTCCACAGATTACAGAATGCATCCAGATGTGCTTCAGAAACTACTACTAGTCTTCCATTGAACGATCAAAGCGTAGACAGTTTAAGACATTACTCCCATGGAGAAAGTACCGCATGGTGCTTATTGTGTTCAATGCCGCTGAATATCTGTGTTTCATCAACACTCTGAAGTTCCACAGATTATAGAATACTTCCAGATGTGCTTCAGAAACTACTACTAGTCTTCCAGGGATCGATCAAAGCGTAGACAATTTAAGACATTACTCCCATGGAGAAAAGTCCTCATGGTGCTTATTGTGTTCAATCCCTATTCCATTTCTGTGTTTCATCAACACTCTGAAGCTCCACAGATTACAGAATGCATCCAGATGTGCTTCGGATACTAATACTAGTCTTCCAGGGAACGATCAAAGCGTAGACAGTTTAAGAGATTACTCCCATGGAGAAAAGTCCGCATGCTGCTTATTGTGCTCAATGCCAATGCAATTTTTGTGTTTCATCAACACTCTGAAGGTCGTCAGATTACAGAATGCATCCAGATGTGCTTCGGCACCTACTTCTCGTCTTCCAGTGTACGATCAAAGCGTAGACAGTTTAAGACATTACTCCCATTTAGAAAAGTCCGCATGGTGCTTATTGTGTTCAATGCGCATTCAATTTCTGTGTTTCATCAACACTCTGAAGGTCCACAGATTACAGAATGCCTCCAGATGTGCTTCAGAAACTACTACTAGTCTTCCAGTGAACGATCAAAACCTAGGCAGTTTAAGACACTACTCCCATGGAGAAAAGTCCGCATGGTGCTTATTGTGCTCAATGCCGATGCAATTTTTGTGTTTCATCAACACTCTGAAGGTTCTCAGATAACAGAATGCATCCAGATGTGCTTCGGCACCTACTTCTCGTCTTCCAGTGTACGATCAAAGCGTAGACAGTTTAAGACAATACTCCCATTTAGAAAAGTCCGCATGGTGCTTATTGTGTTCAATGCGCATTCAATTTCTGTGTTTCATCAACACTCTGAAGGTCCACAGATTACAGAATGCCTCCAGATGTGCTTCAGATACTACTACTAGTCTTCCACGGAACGATCAAAGCGTAGACAGTTTAAACATTACTCCCATGGAGAAAAGTCCGCATGATGTTTATTGTGTTCAATGCCGATTCAATTTCTATGTTTCATCAACACTCTGAAGTTCCACAGATTACAGAATGCATCCAGATGTGCTTCGGAAACTACTACTAGTCTTCCAGGAATCCATCAAAGCGTAGACAGTTTAAGACATTACTCCCATGGAGAAAAGTATGCATGGTGCTTATTGTGCTCAATGCCGATGCAATTTTAGTGTTTCATCAACATTCTGAAGGTCCTCAGATTACAGAATGCATCCTCATGTCCTTCGGAAACTACTACTCGTCTTCCAGTGTACGATCAAAGCGTAGACAGTTTAAGACATTACTCCATGGAGAAAGTACCGCATGGTGTTTATTGTGTTCAATGCCGATGCAATTTTTGTTTTTCATCAACACTCTGAAGGTCCACAGATTACAGAATGCATCCAGATGTGCTTCAGAAACTACTACTAGTCTTCCATTGAACGATCAAAGCGTAGACAGTTTAAGACATTACTCCCATGGAGAAAGTATCGCATGGTGCTTATTGTGTTCAATGCCGCTGAATTTCTGTGTTTCATCAACACTCTGAAGTTCCACAGATTATAGAATACTTCCAGATGTGTTTCGGAAACTACTACTAGTCTTCCAGGGATCGATCAAAGCGTAGACAAATTAAGACATTACTCCCATCGAGAAAAGTCCTCATGGTGCTTATTGTGTTCAATCCCTATTCCATTTCTGTGTTTCATCAACACTCTGAAGCTCCACAGATTACAGAATGCATCCAGATGTGCTTCGGATACTAATACTAGTCTTCCAGGGAACGATCAAAGCGTAGACAATTTAAGACATTACTCCCATGGAGAAAAGTCCGCATGGTGCTGATTGTGTTCAATGCCGATGCAATTTCTGTGTTTCATCAACACTCTGAAGATCCACAGATTACAGAATGCATCCAGATGTGCTTTGGAAACTACTACTAGTCTTCCAGGGAACGATTAAATCGTAGACAGTTTAAGACATTACTCCCATGCAGAAAAGTCCGCATGGTGCTTATTGTGTTCAATGCCGATGCAATTTCTGTGTTTCATCATCATTCTGAAGCTCCACAGATTACAGAATGCATCCAGATGTGCTCCTGAAACTACTACTAGTCTTCCAGGGAACGATCAAAGCGTAAACAGTTTAAGACATTACTCCCATGGAGAAAAGTCCGCATGCTGCTTATTGTGCTCAATGCCGATGCAATGTTTGTGTTTCATCAACACTCTGAAGGTCGTCAGATTACAGAATGCATCCAGATGTGCTTCGGCACCTACTTCTCGTCTTCATGTGTACGATCAAAGCGTAGACAGTTTAAGACATTACTCCCATTTAGAAAAGTCCGCATGGTGCTTATTGTGTTCAATGCGCATTCAATTTCTGTGTTTCATCAACACTCTGAATGTCCACAGATTACAGAATGCATCCAGATGTGCTTCGGAAACTACTACTAGTCTTCCAGGGAACGATTAAAGCGTAGACAGTTTAAGACATTACTCCCATGGAGAAAAGTCCGTATGGTGCTTATTGTGTTCAATGCCGATGCAATTTTTGTGTTTCATCAACACTCTGAAGGTCCACAGATTACAGAATGCATCCAGATGTGCTTCAGAAACTACTACTAGTCTTCCACGGAACGATCAAAGCGTACACAATTTAAACATTACTCCCATGGAGAAAAGTCCGCATGATGCTTATTGTGTTCAATGCCGATGCAATTTTTGTGTTTCATCAACACTCTGAAGTTCCACAGATTACAGAATGCATCCTGATGTGCTTCGGAAACTACTACTCGTCTTCCAGTGTACGATCAAAGCGTAGACAGTTTAAGACATTACTCCCATGGAGAAAGTACCGCATGGTGCTTATTGTGTTCAATGCCGATGCAATTTTTGTGTTTCATCAACACTCTGAAGGTCCACAGATTACAGAATGCATCCAGATGTGCTTCGGAAACTACTACTAGTATTCCAGGGAACGATTAAATCGTAGACAGTTTAAGACATTACTCCCATGGAGAAAAGTCCGCATGGTGCTTATTGTGTTCAATGCCGATGCAATTTCTGTGTTTCATCATCATTCTGAAGCTCCACAGATTACAGAATGCATCCAGACGTGCTCCTGAAACTACTACTAGTCTGCCAGGGAACGATCAAAGCGTAGACAGTTTAAGACATTACTCCCATGGAGAAAAGTCCGCATGCTGCTTATTGTGGTCAATGCCGATGCAATTTTTGTGTTTCATCAACACTCTGCAGGTCGTCAGATTACAAAATGCATCCAGATTTGCTTCGGCACCTACTTCTCGTCTTCCAGTGTACGATCAAAGCGTAGACAGTTTAAGACATTACTCCTATTTAGAAAAGTCCGCATGGTGCTAATTGTGTTCAATGCCGATTCAAATTCTGTATTTCATCAACACTCTGAAAGTCCACAGATTACAGAATGCATCCAGATGTACTTCGGAAATTACTTCTAGTCTTCCAGGGAACGATCAAAGGGTAGACATTTTAAGACATTACTCCCATGGAGAAAAGTCGGCATGGTGCTTATTGTGTTCAATGAAGATGCAAATTTTGTGTTTCATCAACACTCTGAAGGTCCACAGATTACAGAATGCATTCAGATGTGCTTCAGAAACTACTACTAGTCTTCCACGGAACGATCAAAGCGTATACAGTTTAAACATTACTCCCAGGGAGAAAAGTATGCATGATGCTTATTGTGTTCAATGCCGATTCAATTTCTATGTTTCATCAACACTCTGAAGTTCCACAGATTACAGAATGCATCCAGATGTGCTTCGGAAACTACAACTAGTATTCCAGGAATCCATCAAAGCGTAGACAGTTTAAGACATAACTCCCATGGAGAAAAGTACGCATGGTGCTTATTGTGCTCAATGCCGATGCAATTTTTGTGTTTCATCAACACTCTGAAGGTCCTCTGATTACAGAATGCATCCTGATGTGCTTCGGAAACTACTAGTCGTCTTCCAGTGTACGATCAAAGCGTAGACAGTTTAAGACATTACTCCCATGGAGAAAGTACCGCATGGTGCTTATTGTGTTCAATGCCGCTGAATTTCTGTGTTTCATCAACACTCTGAAGTTCCTCAGATTATAGAATACTTTCAGATGTGCATCAGAAACTACTACTAGTCTTCCAGGGATCGATCAAAGCGTAGACTATTTAAGACATTACTCCCATGGAGAAAAGTCCTCATGGTGCTTATTGTGTTCAATCCCTATTCCATTTCTGTGTTTCATCAACACTCTGAAGCTCCACAGATTACAGAATGCATCCAGATGTGCTTCGGATACTAATACTAGTCTTCCAGGGAACGATCAAAGCGTAGACAATTTGAGACATTACTCCCATGGAGAAAAGTCCGCATGGTGCTTATTGTGTTCAATGCCGATTCAATTTCTGTGTTTCATCAACACTCTGAAAGTCCACAGATTACAGAATGCATCCAGATGTGCTTCGGAAACTACTACTAGTGTTCCAGGGAACGATTAAATCGTAGACAGTTTAAGACATTACTCCCATGGAGAAAAGTCCGCATGGTGCTTATTGTGTTCAATGCTGATGCAATTTCTGTGTTTCATCATCTTTCTGAAGGTCCACAGATTACAGAATGCATCCAGATGTGCTCCTGAAAGTACTACTAGTCTTCCAGGGAACGATCAAAACGTAGACAGTTTAAGACATTACTCCCATGGAGAAAAGTCCGCATGCTGCTTATTGTTCTCGATGCCAATGCAATTTTTGTGTTTCATCAACACTCTGAAGGTCGTCAGATTACAGAATGCATCCAGATGTGCTTCGGCACCTACTTCTCGTCTTCTAGTGTACGATCAAAGCGTAGACAGTTTAAGACAATACTCCCATTTAGAAAAGTCCGCATGGTGGTTATTGTGTTCAATGCGCATTCAATTTCTGTGTTTCATCAACACTCTGAAGGTCCACAGATTACAGAATGCCTCCAGATGTGCTTCAGAAACTACTACTAGTCTTCCAGTGAACGATCAAAACCTAGGCAGTTTAAGACACTACTCCCATGGAGAAAAGTCCGCATGGTGCTTATTGTGCTCAATGCCGATGCAATTTTTGTGTTTCATCAACACTCTGAAGGTTCTCAGATTACAGAATGCATCCTGATGTGCTTCAGAAACTACTACTCGTGTGCCGGTGTCCAATCAAAGCGTACACAGTTTAAGACATTACCCACACGGAGAAAAGTTAGCATGGTGCTTATTGTGTTCAATGCCGATGCTATTTTTGTGTTTCATCAACACTCTGAAGGTCCACAGATTACAGAATGCTTCCAGATGTGCTTCGGAAACTACTACTAGTCTTCCAGTGTACGATCAAAGCGTAGACAGCTTAAGACATTACTCCCATAGAGAAAATTCCGCATGGTGCTATTGTGTTCAATGCAGATGCAATTTTTGTGTTTCATCAACACTCTGAAGGTCCTCAGATTACAGAATGCATCCAGATGTGCTTCCGAAACTACTACTAGTCTTCCAGTGTACGATCAAAGAGTAGACAGTTTAAGACATTACTCCCATGGAGAAAAGTACGCATGGTGCTTATTGTGCTCAATGCCGATGCAATTTTTGTGTTTCATCAACACTCTGAAGGTCCTCAGATTACAGAATGCATCCTGATGTGCTTCGGAAACTACTACTCGTCTTCCAGTGTACGATCAAAGCGTAGACAGTTTAAGACATTACTCATATGGAGAAAAGTCCGCATGGTGCTTATTGTGTTCAATGCCGATTTAATTTCTGCATTTCATCAACACTCTGAAGGTCCACCGATTACAGAATGCCTTTAGATCTGCTTCGGAAACTACTACTAGTCTTCCAGGGACCGATCAAAGCGTAGACAGTTTAAGACATTACTGCCATGGAGAAAAGTCAGCATGGTGCTCATTGTGTTGAATGACGATTCAATTTCAGTGTGTCATCAACACTCTGAAGGTCCACAGATTACAGAATGCCTCCAGATGTGCTTCGGAAACTACTACTAGTCTTCAAGTGTACGATCAAAGCGTAGACAGTTTAAGACATTACTCCCATTGGGAAGAATCCGCATTGGTGCTTATTGTGTTCAATGCCGATGCAATTTTTGTGTTTCATCAACACTCTGAAGGTCCACAGATTACAGAATGGGTCCAGATGTGCTTCGGAAACTACTACTAGTCTTCCAGGAAACGATCAAAGCGCAGACAGTTTAAGACATTACTCCCATTGAGAAAAGTCCGCATGGTGCTTATTGTGTTCAATGCCGATGCAATTTTTGTGTTTCATCAACACTCTGAAGGTCCACAGATTACAGAATGCATCCAGATGTGCTTCAGAAACTACTACTAGTCTTGCATTGAACGATCAAAGCGTAGACAGTTTAAGACATTATTCCCATGGAGAAAAGTCCTCATGGTGCTTATTGTGTTCAATGCCTATTCCATTTTTGTGTTTCATCAACACTCTGAAGCTCCACAGATTACAGAATGCATCCAGATGTGCTTCGGAAACTACTACTAGTCTTCCAGGGAACGACCAAAGCGTAGACAGTTGAAGACATTACTCCCATTTAGAAACGTCCGCATGCTGCTTATTGTGTTCAATGCCGATGCAATTTCTGTGTTTCATCAACACTCTGAAGGTCCACAGATTACAGAATGCATCCAGATGTGCTTCGGAAACTACTACTAGTCTTCAAGGGAACGATCAAAGCGTAGACAGTTTAAGACATTACTCCCATGGAGAAAATTCCGCATGGTGCTTATTGTGTTCAATGCCGATTCAATTTCTGTATTTCATCAACACTCTGAAGGTCCACAGATTACAGAATGCGTCCAGATGTGCTTCGGAAACTACTACTAGTCTTCCAGGGAACGATCAAAACGTAGACAGTTTAAGACATTTCTCCCATGGAGAGAAGTCCGCATGGTGCTTATTGTGTTCAATGCCGATTCAATTTCAGTGTTTCATCAACACTCTGAAGGTCCACAGAGAACAGAATGAATCCAGATGTGCTTCAGAAACTACTACTAGTCTTCCAGTATACGATCAAAGCGTAGACAGTTTAAGACATTACTCCCATTTAGAAAAGTCCGCATGCTGCTTATTGTGTTCAATGCCGATGCAATTTCTGTGTTTCATCAACACTCTGAAGGTCCACAGATTACAGAATGCATCCAGATGTGCTTCGGAAACTACTACTAGTCTTCCGGGAACGATCAAGGCGTAGACAGTTTAAGACCTTACTCCCATCGAGAAAAGTCCGCATGGTGCTTATTGAGTTCAATGCCGATTCCAATTCTGTGTTTCATCATCTTTCTGAAGGTCCACAGATTACAGAATGCATCCAGATGTGCTCCTGAAACTACTATTAGTCTTCCATCACACGATCAAAGCGTAGACTGTTTAAGACATTACTCCCATGGAGAAAAGTCCGCATGCTGCTTATTGTGCTCAATGCCAATGCAATTTTTGTGTTTCATCAACACTCTGAGGGTCGTCAGATTACAGAATGCATCCACATGTGCTTCGGCACCTACTTCTCGTCTTCCAGTGTACGATCAAAGCGTAGACAGTTTAAGACAATACTCCCATTTAGAAAAGTCCGCATGGTGCTTATTGTGTTCAATGCGCATTCTATTTCTGTGTTTCATCAACACTCTGAATGTCCACAGATTACAGAATGCATCCAGATGTGTTTCGGAAACTACTACTAGTCTTCCAGGGAACGATCAAAGCGTAGACAGTTTAAGACATTACTCCCATGGAGAAATGTCCGTATGGTGCTTATTGTGTTCAATGCCGATGCAATTTTTATGTTTCATCAACACTCTGAAGATCCACAGATTACAGAATGCCTCCAGATGTGCTTCGGAAACTACTACTAGTCTTCCAGTGTACGATCAAAGCGAAGACAGTTTAAGACATTACTCCCATCGAGAAAAATACGCTTGGTGCTTATTGTGTTCAAAGTCGATGCAATTTTTGTGTTTCATCAACACTCTGAAGGTCCACAGATTACAGAATGCATCCAGATGTTCTTCGGAAACTACTATTAGTCTTCCAGTGAACGATCAAAACGTAGACAGTTTAAGGCATTACTCTCATGGAGAAATGTCCCCATGGTGCTTATTGTGTTCAATGCCGATTCAATTTCTGTGTTTCATCAACACTCTGAAGGTCAACAGATTACAGAATGCCTCCAGATGTGCTTCGGAAACTACTACTAGTCTTCCAGTGAACGATCAAAACCTAGGCAGTTTAAGACACTACTCCCATGGAGAAAAGTCCCCATGGTGCTTATTGTGCTCAATGCTGATGAAATTTTTGTGTTTCATCAACACTCTGAAGGTTCTCAGATTACAGAATGCATCCTGATGTGCTTCGGAAACTACTACTCGTCTGCCAGTGTCCGATCAAAGCGTACACAGTTTAAGACATTACCCACACGGAGAAAAGTTCGCATGGTGCTTATTGTGTTCAAAGTCGATGCAATTTTTGTGTTTCATCAACACTCTGAAGGTCCACAGATTACAGAATGCTTCCAGATGTGCTTCGGAAACTACTACTAGTCTTCCAGTGTACGATCAAAGCGTAGACAGCTTAAGACATTACTCGCATAGAGAAAATTCCGCATGGTGCTATTGTGTTCAATGCCGATGCAATTTTTGTGTTTCATCAACACTCTGAAGGTCCTCAGATTACAGAATGCATCCAGATGTGCTTCCGAAACTACTACTAGTCTTCCAGTGTACGATCAAAGAGTAGACAGTTTAAGACATTACTCCCATGGAGACAAGTACGCATGGTGCTTACTGTGCTCAATGCTGATGCAATTTTTGTGTTTCATCAACACTCTGAAGGTTCTCAGATTACAGAGTGCATCCTGATGTGCTTCGGAAACTACTACTCGTCTGCCAGTGTCCGATCAAAGCGTACACAGTTTAAGACATTACCCACACGGAGAAAGGTCGCATGGTGCTTATTGTGTTCAAAGTCGATGCAATTTTTGTGTTTCATCAACACTCTAAAGGTCCACAGATTACAGAATGCATCCAGATGAGCATCAGAAATTACTACTAGTCTTCCAGGGAACGATCAAGGCGTAGACAGTTTAAGACCTTACTCCCATCGAGAAAAGTCCGCATGGTGCTTATTGTGTTCAATGCCGATTCAATTTCTGTATTTCATCAACACTCTGAAGGGCCACAGATTACAGAATGCATCCAGATGTGCTTCGGAAACTACTACTAGTCTTCCAGGGTACGATAAAAGCGTAGACAGTTTAAGACATTACTCCCATGGAGAGAAGTCCGCATGGTGCTTATTGTGTTGAATGCCGATTCCATTTCTGTGTTTCATCAACACTCTCAAGGGCCACAGATTACAGAATGCATCCAGATGTGCTTCGGAAACTACTACTAGTCTTCCAGGGAACGATAAAACCGTAGACAGTTTAAGACATTACTCCCATGAAGAAAAGTCCGCATGGTGCTTATTGTGTTCAATGCCGATGCAATTTCTGTGTTTCATCAACACTCTGAAGGTCCACAGATTACAGAATGCATCCAGATGTGCTTCGGAAACTACTACTAGTCTTCCAGGGAACGATCAAAGCGTAGACAGTTTAAGACATTACTCCCATGGAGAAAAGTCCGCATGGTGCTTATTGTGTTCAATGCCGATTCAATTTCTGTATTTCATCAACACTCTGAAGGTCTACTGGTTACAGAATGCATCCAGATGTGCTTCGGAAACTACTACTAGTCTTCCAGGGAACGATCAAAACGTAGACAGTTTAAGACATTACTCCCATGGAGAGAAGTCCGCATGGTGCAATTGTGTTCAATGCCGATGCAATTTTTGTGTTGCATCAACACTCTGAAGGTCCTCAGATTACAGAATGCATCCAGATGTGCTTCCGAAACTACTACTAGTCTTCCAGTGTACGATCAAAGAGTAGACAGTTTAAGACATTACTCCCATGGAGACAAGTACGCATGGTGCTTATTGTGCTCAATGCTGATGCAATTTTTGTGTTTCATCAACACTCTGAAGGTTCTCAGATTACAGAATGCCTCCAGATGTGCTTCGGAAACTACTACTCGTCTGCCAGTGTCCGATCAAAGCGTACACAGTTTAAGACATTACCCACACGGAGAAAAGTTCGGATGGTGCTTATTGTGTTCAAAGTCGATGCAATTTTTGTGTTTCATCAACACTCTAAAGGTCCACAGATTACAGAATGCATCCAGATGAGCATCAGAAACTACTACTAGTCTTCCAGGGAACGATCAAGGCGTAGACAGTTTAAGACCTTACTCCCATCGAGAAAAGTCCGCATGGTGCTTATTGTGTTCAATGCCGATTCAATTTCTGTATTTCATCAACACTGTGAAGGGCCACAGATTACAGAATGCATCCAGATGTGCTTCGGAAACTACTACTAGTCTTCCAGGGAACGATAAAAGCGTAGACAGTTTAAGACATTACTCCCATGGAGAGAAGTCCGCATGGTGCTTATTGTGTTCAATGCCGATTCCATTTCTGTGTTTCATCAACACTCTGAAGGGCCACAGATTACAGAATGCATCCAGATGTGCTTCGGAAACTACTACTAGTCTTCCAGGGAACGATAAAACCGTAGACAGTTTAAGACATTACTCCCATGAAGAAAAGTCCGCATGGTGCTTATTGTGTTCAATGCCGATGCAATTTCTGTGTTTCATCAACACTCTGAAGGTCCACAGATTACAGAATGCATCCAGATGTGCTTCGGAAACTACTACTAGTCTTCCAGGGAACGATCAAAGCGTAGACAGTTTAAGACATTACTCCCATGGAGAAAAGTCCGCATGGTGCTTATTGTGTTCAATGCCGATTCAATTTCTGTATTTCATCAACACTCTGAAGGTCCACAGATTACAGAATGCATCCAGATGTGCTTCGGAAACTGTTACTAGTCTTCCAGGGAACGATCAAAACGTAGACAGTTTAAGACATTACTCCCATGGAGAGAATCCGAATGGTGCTTATTGTGTTCAATGCCGATTCAATTTCAGTGTTTCATGAACACTCTGAAGGTCCACAGAGAACAGAATGAATCCAGATGTGCTTCGGAAACTACTACTAGTCTTCCAGTGTACGATCAAAGCGTAGACAGTTTAAGACATTACTCCCATGGAGAAAAGTCCGCATGGTGCTTATTGTGTTCAATGCCGATTCAATTTCAGTGTTTCATCAACACTCTGAAGGTCCACAGATTACAGAATTCATCCAGATGTGCTTCAGAAACTACTACTAGTCTTTCATTGAACGATCTAACGTAGACAGTTTAAGACATTACTCCCATGAAGAAAAGATCGCATGGTGCTTATTGTGTTCAATGCCGATTCAATTTTTGTGTTTCATCAACACTCTAAAGGTCCACAGATTACAGAATGCATCCAGATGAGCATCAGAAACTACTACTAGTCTTCCAGGGAACGATCAAGGCGTAGACAGTGTAAGACCTTACTCCCATCGAGGAAAGTCCGCATGGTGCTTATTGAGTTCAATGCCGATTCCATTTCTGTGTTTCATCAACACTCTGAAGGGCCACAGATTACAGAATGCATCCAGATGTGCTTCGGAAACTACTACTAGTCTTCCAGGGAACGATAAAACCGTAGACAGTTTAAGACATTACTCCCATGGAGAAAAGTCCGCATGGTGTTTATTGTGTTCAATGCCGATTCAACATCTGTGTTTCATCAACACTCTGAAGGTCCACAGATTACAGAATGCTTCTAGTAGTGTTTCAGAAACTACTACTAGTCTTCCAGTGAACGATCAAATCGTAGACAGTTTAAGACATTACTCCCATGGAGAAAAGTCCGCATGGTGCTTATTGTGTTCAATGCCGATTCAATTTCAGTGTTTCATCATCACGCTGAAGGTCCACAGATTACAGAATGCATCCTGATCTGCTTCGGAAACTACTACTAGTCTTCCAATGTACGATCACAGCGTAGACAGTTTAAGACATTACTCCCATGGAGAAAAGTACGCATGGTGCTTATTGTGTTCAATGCCGATGCAATTTTTGTGTTTCATCAACACTCTGAAGGTCCACAGATTTCAGAATGCCTCCACATGTGCTTCGGATACTACTACTAGTCTTCCAGGGAACGATCAAATCGTAGACAGTTTAAGACATTACTCCCATGAAGAAAAGTCCGCATGGTGCTTATTGTGTTCAATGCCGATGCAATTTCTGTGTTTCATCAACACTCTGAAGGTCCACAGATTACAGAATGCATCCAGATGTGCTTCGGAAACTACTACTAGTCTTCCAGGGAACGATCAAAGCGTAGACAGTTTAAGACATTACTCCCATGGAGAAAAGTCCGCATGGTGCTTATTGTGTTCAATGCCGATTCAATTTCTGTATTTCATCAACACTCTGAAGGTCTACTGGTTACAGAATGCATCCAGATGTGCTTCCGAAACTACTACTAGTCTTCCAGTGTACGATCAAAGAGTAGACAGTTTAAGACATTACTCCCATGGAGACAAGTACGCATGGTGCTTATTGTGCTCAATGCTGATGCAATTTTTGTGTTTCATCAACACTCTGAAGGTTCTCAGATTACAGAATGCCTCCAGATGTGCTTCGGAAACTACTACTCGTCTGCCAGTGTCCGATCAAAGCGTACACAGTTTAAGACATTACCCACACGGAGAAAAGTTCGGATGGTGCTTATTGTGTTCAAAGTCGATGCAATTTTTGTGTTTCATCAACACTCTAAAGGTCCACAGATTACAGAATGCATCCAGATGAGCATCAGAAACTACTACTAGTCTTCCAGGGAACGATCAAGGCGTAGACAGTTTAAGACCTTACTCCCATCGAGAAAAGTCCGCATGGTGCTTATTGTGTTCAATGCCGATTCAATTTCTGTATTTCATCAACACTGTGAAGGGCCACAGATTACAGAATGCATCCAGATGTGCTTCGGAAACTACTACTAGTCTTCCAGGGAACGATAAAAGCGTAGACAGTTTAAGACATTACTCCCATGGAGAGAAGTCCGCATGGTGCTTATTGTGTTCAATGCCGATTCCATTTCTGTGTTTCATCAACACTCTGAAGGGCCACAGATTACAGAATGCATCCAGATGTGCTTCGGAAACTACTACTAGTCTTCCAGGGAACGATAAAACCGTAGACAGTTTAAGACATTACTCCCATGAAGAAAAGTCCGCATGGTGCTTATTGTGTTCAATGCCGATGCAATTTCTGTGTTTCATCAACACTCTGAAGGTCCACAGATTACAGAATGCATCCAGATGTGCTTCGGAAACTACTACTAGTCTTCCAGGGAACGATCAAAGCGTAGACAGTTTAAGACATTACTCCCATGGAGAAAAGTCCGCATGGTGCTTATTGTGTTCAATGCCGATTCAATTTCTGTATTTCATCAACACTCTGAAGGTCCACAGATTACAGAATGCATCCAGATGTGCTTCGGAAACTGTTACTAGTCTTCCAGGGAACGATCAAAACGTAGACAGTTTAAGACATTACTCCCATGGAGAGAATCCGAATGGTGCTTATTGTGTTCAATGCCGATTCAATTTCAGTGTTTCATGAACACTCTGAAGGTCCACAGAGAACAGAATGAATCCAGATGTGCTTCGGAAACTACTACTAGTCTTCCAGTGTACGATCAAAGCGTAGACAGTTTAAGACATTACTCCCATGGAGAAAAGTCCGCATGGTGCTTATTGTGTTCAATGCCGATTCAATTTCAGTGTTTCATCAACACTCTGAAGGTCCACAGATTACAGAATTCATCCAGATGTGCTTCAGAAACTACTACTAGTCTTTCATTGAACGATCTAACGTAGACAGTTTAAGACATTACTCCCATGAAGAAAAGATCGCATGGTGCTTATTGTGTTCAATGCCGATTCAATTTTTGTGTTTCATCAACACTCTAAAGGTCCACAGATTACAGAATGCATCCAGATGAGCATCAGAAACTACTACTAGTCTTCCAGGGAACGATCAAGGCGTAGACAGTTTAAGACCTTACTCCCATCGAGAAAAGTCCGCATGGTGCTTATTGAGTTCAATGCCGATTCCATTTCTGTGTTTCATCAACACTCTGAAGGGCCACAGATTACAGAATGCATCCAGATGTGCTTCGGAAACTACTACTAGTCTTCCAGGGAACGATAAAACCGTAGACAGTTTAAGACATTACTCCCATGGAGAAAAGTCCGCATGGTGTTTATTGTGTTCAATGCCGATTCAACATCTGTGTTTCATCAACACTCTGAAGGTCCACAGATTACAGAATGCTTCTAGTAGTGTTTCAGAAACTACTACTAGTCTTCCAGTGAACGATCAAATCGTAGACAGTTTAAGACATTACTCCCATGGAGAAAAGTCCGCATGGTGCTTATTGTGTTCAATGCCGATTCAATTTCAGTGTTTCATCATCACGCTGAAGGTCCACAGATTACAGAATGCATCCTGATCTGCTTCGGAAACTACTACTAGTCTTCCAATGTACGATCACAGCGTAGACAGTTTAAGACATTACTCCCATGGAGAAAAGTACGCATGGTGCTTATTGTGTTCAATGCCGATGCAATTTTTGTGTTTCATCAACACTCTGAAGGTCCACAGATTTCAGAATGCCTCCACATGTGCTTCGGATACTACTACTAGTCTTCCAGGGAACGATCAAATCGTAGACAGTTTAAGACATTACTCCCATTTAGAAAAGTCCTCATGGTGCTTATTGTGTTCAATGCCTATTCCATTTCTGTGTTTCATCAACACTCTGAAGCTCCACAGATTCCAGAATGCATCCAGATGTGCTTCGGAAACTACTACTAGTCTTCCAGGGAACGATCAAAGCGTAGACAGTTTAAGACATTACTCCCATTTAGAAAAGTCCGCATGCAGCTTATTGTGTTCAATGCCGATGCAATTTCTGTGTTTCATCAACACTCTGAAGGTCCACAGATTACAGAATGCATCCAGATGTGCTTCGGAAACTACTACTAGTCTTCCAGGGAACGATCAAAGCGTAGACAGTTTAAGACATTACTCCCATGGAGAAAAGTCCGCATGGTGCTTATTGTGTTCAATGCCGATTCAATTTCTGTATTTCATCAACACTCTGAAGGTCCACAGATTACAGAATGCATCCAGATGTGCTTCGGAAACTACTACTAGTCTTCCAGGGAACGATCAAAACGTAGACAGTTTAAGACATTACTCCCATGGAGAAAAATTCGCATGGTGCTTATTGTGTTCAATGCCGATGCAATTTTTGTGTTTCATCAACACTCTGATGGTCCACAGATTACAGAATGCTTCCAGATGTGCTTCGGAAACTACTACTAGTCTTCCAGTGTACAATCAAAGCGTAGACAGTTTAAGACATTACTCCCATGGAGAAAAATTCGCATGGTGCTTATTGTGTTCAATGCCGATGCAATTTTTGTGTTTCATCAACACTCTGAAGGTCCACAGATTACAGAATGCCTCCAGATGTGCTTCGGCAACTACTACTAGTCTTCCAGTGTACGATCAAAGCGTAGACAGTTAAAGACATTACTCCCATGGAGAAAAGTCCGCATTGTGCTTATTGTGCTCAATGCCGATGCAATTTTTGTGTTTCATCAACATTCTGATGGTCCACAGATTACAGAATGCTTCCAGATGTGCTTCGGAAACTACTACTAGTCTTCCAGTGTACAATCAAAGCGTAGACAGTTTAAGACATTACTCCCTTTAGAAAAGTCCGCATGGTGCTTATTGTGTTCAATGCCGAAGCAATTTCTGTCTTTCATCAACACTCTGAAGGTCCACAGATTTCAGAATGCCTCCAGATGTGCTTCGGAAACTACTACTAGTCTTCCAGGGAACGATCAAAGCGTAGACAGTTTAAGACATTACTCCCATGTAGAAAAGGCCGCATGGTGCTTATTGTGTTCAATGCCGATTCAATTTCAGTGTTTCATCAACACTCTGAAGGTCCACATATTACAGAATGCTTCCAGATGCGCTTCAGAAACTACTACTAGTCTTCCAGGGAACGATCAAAGCGTAGACAGTTTAAGAAATTACTCCCATGGAGAAAAGTCCGCATGCTGCTTATTGTGTTTAATGCCGATGCAATTTTTGTGTTTCATCAACACTCTGAAGGCCCTCAGATTACAGAATGCATCCTGATGTTCTTCGGAAACTACTACTCGTCTTCCAGTGTACGATCAAAGCGTAGACAGTTTAAGACATTACTCCCATGGAGAAAAGATCGCATGGTGCTTATTGTGTTCAATGCCTATGCAATTTTTGTGTTTCATCAACACTCTGAAGGTCCACAGATTTCAGAATGCCTGCAGATGTGCTTCGGAAACTACTACTAGTCTTCCAGGGAACGATCAAAGCGTAGACAGTTTAAGACAATTCTCCCATTTAGAAAAGTCCGCATGGTGCTTATTGTGTTCAATGCCGATGCAATTTCTGTGTTTCATCAACACTCTGAAGGTTCACAGATTACAGAATGCATCCAGATGTGCTTCGGAAACTACTACTAGTCTTCCAGGGAACGATCAAAGCGTAGAAAGTTTAAGACATTACTCCTATGGAGAAAAGTCCGCATGGTGCTTATTGTGTTCAATGCCGATTCAATTTCTGTGTTTCATCAACACTCTAAGGGTTCACAGATTAGAGATTGCATCCAGATGTGCTTTCGAAACTACTACTAGTCTTCCAGTGAACGATCAAAACGTAGACAGTTTAAGACATTACTCCCATGGAGAAAAGTCCGCATGGTGCTTAGTGTGTTCAATGCCGATTCAATTTCTGTGTTTCAACAACACTCTGAAGGTCCACAGATTACAGAATGCCTCCAGATGTGCTTCGGAAACCACTACTAGTCTTCCAGTGTACAATCAAAGCGTAGACAGTTTAAAACATTACTCCCATTAGAGAAGTCCGCATGGTGCTTATTGTGTTCAATGCCGATTCAATTTCTGTGTTTCATCAAAACTCTGAAGGTCCACAGGTTACAGAATGCCTCCAGATGTGCTTCGGAAACCACTACTAGTCTTCCAGTGTACGATCAAAGCGTAGACAGTTTAAGACATTACTCCCATGGAGAAAAATTCGCATGGTGCTTATTGTGTTCAATGCCGATGCAATTTTTGTGTTTCATCAACACGCTGAAGGTCCACAGATTACAGAATGCCTCCAGATGTGCTTCGGCAACTACTACTAGTCTTCCAGTGTACGATCAAAGCGTAGACAGTTTAAGACATTACTCCCATGGAGAAAAGTCCGCATTGTGCTTATTGTGCTTAATGCCGATGCAATTCTTGTGTTTCATCAACACTCTGATGGTCCACAGATTACAGAATGCTTCCAGATGTGCTTCGGAAACTACTACTAGTCTTCCAGTGTACAATCAAAGCGTAGACAGTTTAAGACATTAGCCCCATGGGGAAAAATCCGCATGGTGCTTATTGTGTTCAATGCCGATGCAATTTTTGTGTTTCATCAACACTCTGAAGGTCCAAAGATACAGAATGCCTCCAGATGTGCTTCGGTAACTACTACTAGTCTTCCAGTGTACAATCAAAGCGTAGACAGTTTAAGACATTACTCCCATGGAGAAATGTCCGCATGGTGCTTATTGTGCTCAATGCCGATGCAATTTTTGTGTTTCATCAACACTCTGAAGGTCCTCAGATTACAGAATGCATCCGGATGTGCTTCGGAAACTACTACTAGTCTTCCAATGTACGATCACAGCGTAGACAGTTTAAGACATTACTCCCATTAGAAAAGTCCGCATGGTGCTTATTGTGTTCAATGCCGATTCAATTTCTGTGTTTCATCAACACTCTGAAGGTCCACAGGTTACAGAATGCCTCCAGATGTGCTTCGGCAACCACTACTAGTCTTCCAGTGTAGGATCAATGCGTAGACAGTTTAAGACATTACTCCCATGGAGAAAAATTCGCATGGTGCTTATTGTGTTCAATGCCGATGCAATTTTTGTGTTTCATCAACACTCTGAAGGTCCACAGATAACAGAATGCCTCCAGATGTGCTTCGGCAACTACTACTAGTCTTCCAGTGTACGATCAAAGCGTAGACAGTTAAAGACATTACTCCCATGGAGAAAAGTCCGCATTGTGCTTATTGTGCTCAATGCCGATGCAATTATTGTGTTTCATCAACACTCTGATGGTCCACAGATTACAGAATACTTCCAGATGTGCTTCGGAAACTACTACTAGTCTTCCAGTGTACAATCAAAGCGTAGACAGTTTAAGACATTACTCCCTTTAGAAAAGTCCGCATGGTGCTTATTGTGTTCAATGCCGAAGCAATTTCTGTCTTTCATCAACACTCTGAAGGTCCACAGATTTCAGAATGCCTCCAGATGTGCTTCGGAAACTACTACTAGTCTTCCAGGGAACGATCAAAGCGTAGACAGTTTAGGACATTACTCCCATGTAGAAAAGGCCGCATGGTGCTTATTGTGTTCAATGCCGATTCAATTTCAGTGTTTCATCAACACTCTGAAGTTCCACATATTACAGAATGGTTCCAGATGCGCTTCAGAAACTACTACTAGTCTTCCAGGGAACGATCAAAGCGTAGACAGTTTAAGAAATTACTCCCATGGAGAAAAGTCCGCATGCTGCTTATTGTGTTTAATGCCGATGCAATTTTTGTGTTTCATCAACACTCTGAAGGCCCTCAGATTACAGAATGCATCCTGATGTGCTTCGGAAACTACTACTCGTCTTCCAGTGTACGATCAAAGCGTAGACAGTTTAAGACATTATTCCCATGGAGAAAAGATCGCATGGTGCTTATTGTGTTCAATGCCTATGCAATTTTTGTGTTTAATCAACACTCTCAAGGTCCACAGATTTCAGAATGCCTGCAGATGTGCTTCGGAAACTACTACTAGTCTTCCAGGGAACGATCACAGCGTAGACAGTTTAAGACAATACTCCCATTTAGAAAAGTCCGCATGGTGCTTATTGTGTTCAATGCCGATGCAATTTCTGTGTTTCATCAACACTCTGAAGGTTCACAGATTACAGAATGCATCCAGATGTGCTTCGGAAACTACTACTAGTCTTCCAGGGAACGATCAAAGCGTAGAAAGTTTAAGACATTACTCCCATGGAGAAAAGTCCGCATGGTGCTTATTGTGTTCAATGCCGATTCAATTTCTGTGTTTCATCAACACTCTAAAGGTTCACAGATTAGAGAATGCATCCAGATGTGCTTTCGAAATTACTACTAGTCTTCCAGTGAACGATCAAAACGTAGACAGTTTAAGACATTACTCCCATGGAGAAAAGTCCGCATGGTGCTTAGTGTGTTCAATGCCGATTCAATTTCTGTGTTTCAACAACACTCTGAAGGTCCACAGATTACAGAATGCCTCCAGATGTGCTTCGGAAACCACTACTAGTCTTCCAGTGTACAATCAAAGCGTAGACAGTTTAAGACATTACTCCCATGGAGAAATGTCCGCATTGTGCTTATTGTGCTCAATGCCGATGCAATTTTTGTGTTTCATCAACACTCTGAAGGTCCTCAGATTACAGAATGCATCCTGATGTGCTTCGGAAACTACTACTAGTGTTCCAATGTACGATCACAGCGTAGACAGTTTAAGACATTACTCCCATGGAGAAAAGTACGCATGGTGCTTATTGTGTTCAATGCCGATGCAATTTTTGTGTTTCATCAACACTCTGAAGGTCCACAGATTTCAGAATGCCTCCACATGTGCTTCGGATACTACTACTAGTCTTCCAGGGAACGATCAAAACGTAGACAGTTTAAGACATTACTCCCATTTAGAAAAGTCCGCATGGTGCTTATTGTGTTCAAGGCCGATGCAATTTCTGTGTTTCATCAACACTCTGAAGGTCCACAGATTACAGAATGCATCCAGATGTGCTTCGGAAACTACTACTAGTCTTCCAGGGAACGATCAAAGCGTAGACAGTTTAAGACATTACTCCAATGGAGAAAAGTCCGCATGGTGCTTATTGTGTTCAATGCCGAGGCAATTTTTGTGTTTCATCAACACTCTGAAAGTCCACAGATTTCAGAACGCCTAAAGATGTGCTTCGGAAACAACTACTAGTCTTCCAGGGAACGATCAAATCGTAGACAGTTTAAAACATTACTCCCATTAGAAAAGTCCGCATGGTGCTTATTGTGTTCAATGCCGATTCAATTTCTGTGTTTCATCAACACTCTGAAGGTCCACAGGTTACAGAATGCCTCCAGATGTGCTTCGGAAACCACTACTAGTCTTCCAGTGTAGGATCAAAGCGGAGACAGTTTAAGACATTACTCCCATGGAGAAAAATTCGCATGGTGCTTATTGTGTTCAATGCCGATGCAATTCTTGTGTTTCATCAACACTCTGAAGGTCCACAGATTACAGAATGCCTCCAGATGTGCTTCGGCAACTACTACTAGTCTTCCAGTGTACGATCAAAGCGTAGACAGTTTAAGACATTACTCCCATGGAGGAAAGTCCTCATTATGCTTATTGTGCTCAATGCCGATGCAATTTTTGTGTATCATCAACACTCTGATGGTCCACAGATTACAGAATGCTTCCAGATGTACTTCGGAAACTACTACTAGTCTTCCAGTGTACAATCAAAGCGTAGACAGTTTAAGACATTAGCCCCATGGGGAAAAATTTGCATGGTGCTTATTGTGTTCAATGCCGATGCAATTTTTGTGTTTCATCAACACTCTGAAGGTCCAAAGATTACAGAATGTCTCCAGATGTGCTTCGGAAACTACTACTAGTCTTCCAGTGTACGATCAAAGCGTAGACAGTTTAAGACATTACTCCCTTGGAGAAAAGTCCGCATGGTGCTTATTGTGTTCAATGCCGATGCAATTTTTGTGTTTCATCTACACTGTGAAGGTCTACAGATTACAGAATGCCTCCAGATGTGCTTCGGAAACAACTACTAGTCTTCCAGTGAATGATCAAAGCGTAGACAGTTTAAGTAATTACTGCCATGGAGAAAAATCCGCATGGTGCCTATTGTATTCAATGCCGATGCAATTTTTGTGTTTCATCAACACTCTGAAGGTCCACAGATTACAGAATTCCTCCAGATGTGCTTCGGAAACTACACAGGTCTTCCAGGGAACGATCAAAGCGTAGACAGTTTAAGACATTACTCCCATGGCGAAAAGTCCGCATGGTGCTTATTGTGTTCAATGCCGATGCAATTTTTGTGATTCATCATCACTCTGAAGGTCCACAGATTTCAGAACGCCTAAAGATGTGCTTCGAAAACAACTACTAGTCTTCCAGGGAACGATAAAATCGTAGACAGTTTAAGACATTACTCCCTTTAGAAAAGTCAGCATCGTGCTTATTGTGTTCAATGCCGAAGCAATTTCTGTCTTTCATCAACACTCTGAAGGTCCACAGATTTCAGAATGCCTCCAGATGTGCTTCGGAAACTACTACTAGTCTTCCAGGGAACGATCAAAGCGTAGACAGTTTAAGACATTACTCCCATGTAGAAAAGGCCGCATGGTGCTTATTGTGTTCAATGCCGATTAAATTTCAGTGTTTCATCAACACTCTGAAGGTCCACATATTACACAATGCTTCCAGATGCGCTTCAGAAACTACTACTAGTCTTCCAGGGAACGATCAAAGCGTAGACAGTTTAAGAAATTACTCCCATGGAGAAAAGTCCGCATGGTGCTTATTTTGTTCAACGCCGAAGCCATTTCTGTGTTTCATCAACACTCTGAAGGTCCACAGATTTCAGAACGCCTAAAGAAGTGCTTCGGAAACTACTACTAGTCTTCCAGTGTACGATCAAACCGTAGACAGTTTAAGACATTACTCCCATGGAGAAATGTCCGCAAGGTGCTTATTGTGTTTTATGCCGATGCAATTTTTGTGTTTCATCAACACTCTGAAGGTCCACAGATTTCAGAATGCCTCCAGATGTGCTTCGGAAACTACTACTAGTCTTCCAGGGAACCATGAAAGCGTAGACAGTTTAAGACATTACTCCAATTTAAAAAAGGTCGCATGGTGCTTATTGTGTTCAATGCCGATGAAATTTCTGTGTTTCATCAACACTCTGAAGGTCCACAGATTGCACAATGCATCCAGATGTGCTTCAGAAACTGCTACTAATCTTCCAGGGAAAGATCAAAGCGTAGACAGTTTAAGACATTACTCCTGTGGAGAAAAGTCCGCATGGTGTTTATTGCGTTCAATGCTGATTAAAATTCTGTGTTTCATCAACACTCTGAAGTTCAACAGATTTCAGAATGCCTCCAGATGTGCTTCAGAAACTACTACTAGTCTTCCAGGGAACGATCAAAGCGTAGACTGTTTAAGACATTACTCCCATGGAGAAAAGTCCACATGGAGCTTGTTGTGTTCAATGCCGATGCAATTTTAGTATTTCATCAACACTCTGAATGTCCACAGATTACAGAATGCATCCAGATGTGCTTCGGAAACTACTACTAGTCTTCCAGTGTACGATCAAAGCGTAGACAGTTTAAGACATTACTCCCTTGGAGAAAAGTCCGCATGGTGCTTATTGTGTTCAATGCCGATGCAATTTTTGTGTTTCATCAACACTGTGAAGGTCTACAGATTACAGAATGCCTCCAGATGTGCTTCGGAAACAACTACTAGTCTTCCAGTGAATGATCAAAGCGTAGACAGTTTAAGTAATTACTGCCATGGAGAAAAATCCGCATGGTGCCTATTGTATTCAATGCCGATGCAATTTTTGTGTTTCATCAACACTCTGAAGGTCCACAGATTACAGCATTCCTCCAGATGTGCTTCGGAAACTACACAGGTCTTCCAGGGAACGATCAAAGCGTAGACAGTTTAAGACATTACTCCCATGGCGAAAAGTCCGCATGGTGCTTATTGTGTTCAATGCCGATGCAATTTTTGTGTTTCATCAACACTCTGAAGGTCCACAGATTACAGAATGCCTCCAGATGTTCTTCGGAAACTACTATTAGTCTTCCAGGGAACGATCAAAGCGTAGACAGTTTAAGACAATACTCCCATGGAGAAAAGTCCGCATGGTGCTTATTGTGTTCAATGCCGATGCAAATTTTTGTGTTTCATCAACACTCTGAATGTCCACAGATTTCAGAACGCCTAAAGATGTGCTTCGGAAACTACTACTAGTCTTCCAGGGAACGATCAAAGCGTAGACAGTTTAAGACATTACTGACATGGAGAAAAGTCCGCATGTTGCTTATTGTGTTCAATGCCGATTGAATTTCTGTGTTTCATTAACACTCTGAAGGTCCACAGATTACAGAATGCATCCAGATGTGCTTCAGAAACTACTACCAGTCTTCCAGGGAACGATCAAAGCGTAGACAGTTCAAGACATTACTCCCATAGAGAAAATTCCGCATGGTGCTTATAGTGTTCAATGCCGATGCAATTTTTGTGTTTCATCAACACTCTGAAGGTAAACAGATTACAGAATGCATCCAGATGTGCTTCGGAAACTACTACTAGTCTTCCAGTGTACGATCAAAGCGTATACTGTTTAAGAGATTACTCCCATGGAGAAAAGTCCGCATGGTGCTTATTGTGTTCAATGCCGATGCAATTTTTGTGTTTCATCAACACTCTGAAGGTACACAGATTACAGAATGCTTCCATATGTGCTTCGGAAACTACTACTATTCTTCCAGTGTAAGATCAAAGCGTAGACAGTTTAAGACATTACTCCTATGGAGAAAAATCCGCATGGTGCTTATTGTGTTCAATGCCGATGCAATTTTTGTGTTTCATCAACTCTCTGAAGGTCCAATGATTACAGAATGCTTCCAGATGCGCTTCAAAAACTACTACTAGTCTTCCAGGGAACGATCAAAGCGTAGACAGTTTAAGAAATTACTCCCATGGAGAAAAGTCCGCATGGTGCTTATTGTGCTCAATGCCGATGCAATTTTTGTGTTTCATCAACACTCTGAAGTCCCTCAGATTACAGAGTGCATCCTGATGTGCTTCGGAAACTACTACTCGTCTTCCAGTGTACGATCAAAGCGTAGACAGTTTAAGACATTACTCCCATGGAGAAAAGATCGCATGGTGCTTATTGTGTTCAATGCCTATGCAATTTTTGTGTTTCATCAACACTCTGAAGGTCCACAGATTTCAGAATGCCTGCAGATGTGCTTCGGAAACTACTGCTAGTCTTCCAGGTAACGATCAAAGCGTAGACAGTTTAAGACAATACTCCCATTTAGAAAAGTCCGCATGGTGCTTATTGTGTTCAATGCCGATGCAATTTCTGTGTTTCATCAACACTCTGAAGGTCCACAGATTTCAGAACGCCTAAAGAAGTGCTTCGGAAACTACTACTAGTTTTCCAGTGTACGATCAAACCGTAGACAGTTTAAGACATTACTCCCATGGAGAAATGTCCGCAAGGTGCTTATTGTGTTTTATGCCGATGCAATTTTTGTGTTTCATCAACACTCTGAAGGTCCACAGATTTCAGAATGCCTCCAGATGTGCTTCGGAAACTACTACTAGTCTTCCAGGGAACCATCAAAGCGTAGACAGTTTAAGACATTACTCCCATTTAAAAAAGTCCGCATGGTGCTTATTGTGTTCAATGCCGATTAAATTTCTGTGTTTCATCAACACTCTGAAGGTCCACAGATTGCACAATGCATTAAGATGTGCTTCAGAAACTAATACTAGTCTTCCAGGGAAAGATCAAAGCGTAGACAGTTTATGACATTACTCCTGTGGAGAAAAGACCGCATGGTGCTTATTGTGTTCAATGCCGATTAAATTTCTGTGTTTCATCAACACTCTGAAGTTCAACAGATTACAGAATGGACCCAGATGTGCTTCGGAAACTACTACTAGTCTCCCAGGGAACGATCAAAGCGTAGACAGTTTAAGACATTACTCCCATGGAGAAAAGTCCGCATGGTGCTTAATGTGTTCAATGCCGATGCAATTTTTGTGTTTCATCAACACTCTGAAGGTCCACAGATTTCAGAATGCCTCCAGATGTGCTTCAGAAACTCCTACTAGTCTTCCAGGGAACGATCAAGGCGTAGACAGTTTAAGACATTACTCTCATTGAGAAAAGTCCAGATGGTGCTTGTTGTGTTCAATGCCGATGCAATTTTAGTATTTCATCAACACTCTGAAGGTCCACAGATTTCAGAATGCCTCCACATGTGCTTCGGAAACTACTACTAGTCTTCCAGGGAACCATCAAAGCGTAGACAGTTTAAGACATTACTCCAATTTAAAAAAGGTCGCATGGTGCTTATTGTGTTCAATGCCGATGAAATTTCTGTGTTTCATCAACACTCTGAAGGTCCACAGATTGCACAATGCATCCAGATGTGCTTCAGAAACTACTACTAATCTTCCAGGGAAAGATCAAAGCGTAGACAGTTTAAGACATTACTCCTGTGGAGAAAAGTCCGCATGGTGTTTATTGCGTTCAATGCTGATTAAATTTCTGTGTTTCATCAACACTCTGAAGTTCAACAGATTTCAGAATGCCTCCAGATGTGCTTCAGAAACTACTACTAGTCTTCCAGGGAACGATCAAAGCGTAGACTGTTTAAGACATTACTCCCATGGAGAAAAGTCCACATGGAGCTTGTTGTGTTCAATGCCGATGCAATTTTAGTATTTCATCAACACTCTGAATGTCCACAGATTACAGAATGCATCCAGATGTGCTTCGGAAACTACTACTAGTCTTCAAGTGTACGATCAAAGCGTAGACAGTTTAAGACATTACTCCCATGGAGACAAGTCCGCATGGTGCTTATTGTGTTCAATGCCGATGCAATTTTTGTGTTTCATCAACACTCTGAAGGTATACAGATTACAGAATGCATCCAGATGTGCTTCGGAAACTACTACTAGTCTTCCAGTGTACGATCAAAGCGTAGACAGTTTAAGACATTACTCCCTTGGAGAAAAGTCCGCATGGTGCTTATTGTGTTCAATGCCGATGCAATGTTTGTGTCTCATCAACACTCTGAAGGTCCACAGATTACAGAATGCTTCCAGATGTGCTTCGGAGACTACTAATAGTCTTCCAGTGTAAGATCAAACGTAGACAGTTTAAGACATTACTCCCATGGAGAAAAATCCGTATGGTGCTTATTGTATTCAATGCCGATGCAATTTTTGTGTTTCATCAACACTCTGAAGGTCCACAGATTACAGAATGCCTCCAGATGTTCTTCGGAAACTACTATTAGTCTTCCAGGGAACGATCAAAGCGTAGACAGTTTAAGACAATACTCCCATGGAGAAAAGTGCGCATGGTGATTATTGTGTTCAATGCCGATGCAAATTTTTGTGTTTCATCAACACTCTGAAGGTTCACAGATTACAGAATGCATCCAGATGTGCTTCGGAAACTACTACTAGTCTTCCAGGGAACGATCAAAGCGTAGACAGTTTAAGACATTACTCCCATGGAGAAAAGTCCGCATGGTGCTTAGTGTGTTCAATGCCGATTCAATTTCTGTGTTTCATCAACACTCTAAAGGTTCACAGATTACAGAATGCATCCAGATGTGCTTTCGAAACTACTACTAGTCTTCCGGTGAACGATCAAAACGTAGACAGTTTAAACATTACTCCCATGGAGAAAAGTCCACATGGTGCTTATTGTGTTCAATGCCGATTCAATTTCTGTGTTTCAACAACACTCTGAAGGTCCACAGATTACAGAATGCCTCCAGATGTGCTTCGGAAACCACTACTAGTCTTCCAGTGTACGATCAAAGCGTAGACAGTTTAAGACATTACTCCCATCGAGAAAAATCCGCATGGTGCTTATTGTGTTCAATGCCGATGCAATTTCTGTGTTTCATCAACACTCTGAATGTCCACAGATTTCAGAACGCCTAAAGATGTGCTTCGGAAACTACTACTAGACTTTTAGGGAACGATCAAAGCGTAGACAGTTTAAGACATTACTGACATGGAGAAAAGTCCGCATGTTGCTTATTGTGTTCAATGCCGATTCAATTTCTGTGTTTCATCAACACTCTGAAGGTCCACAGATTACAGAATGCATCCAGATGTGCTTCGGAAACTACTACTAGTCTTCCAGTGTACGATCAAAGCGTATACTGTTTAAGACATTACTCCCATGGAGAAAAGTCCGCATGGTGCTTATTGTGTTCAATGCCGATGCAATTTTTGTGTTTCATCAACACTCTGAAGGTACACAGATTACAGAATGCTTCCATATGTGCTTCGGAAACTACTACTATTCTTCCAGTGTAAGATCAAAGCGTAGACAGTTTAAGACATTACTCCCATGGAGAAAAATCCGCATGGTGCTTATTGTGTTCAATGCCGATGCAATTTTTGTGTTTCATCAACACTCTGAAGGTCCAATGATTACAGAATACACCCAGATGTGCTTCAGAAACTACTACTAGTCTTCCAGGGAACGAACAAAGTGTAGACAGTTTAAGACCTTACTCCCATCGAGAAAAGTCCGCATGGTGCTTATTGTGTTCAATGCCGATGCAATTTCAGTGTTTCATCAACACTCTGAAGGTCCACATATTACAGAATGCTTCCAGATGCGCTTCAGAAACTACTACTAGTCTTCCAGGGAACGATCAAAGCGTAGACAGTTTAAGACATTACTCCCATGGAGAAAAGATCGCATGGTGCTTATTGTGTTCAATGCCGATTCAATTTCTGTGTTTCGTCAACACTCTGAAGGTCCACAGATTACAGAATGCATCCAGATGTGCTTCGGAAACTACTACTAGTCTTCCAGGGAACGATCAAAGCGTAGACAGTTTAAGACAATACTCCCATTTACAAAAGTCCGCATGGTGCTTATTGTGTTCAATGCCGATGCAATTTCTGTGTTTCATCAACACTCTGAAGGTTCACAGATTACAGAATGCATCCAGATGTGCTTCGGAAACTACTACTAGTCTTCCAGGGAACGATCAAAGCGTAGACAGTTTAAGACATTACTCCCATGGAGAAAAGTCCGCATGGTGCTTATTGTGTTCAATGCCGATTCAATTTCTGTGTTTCCTCAACACTCTAAAGGTTCACAGATTAGAGAATGCATCCAGATGTGCTTTCGAAACTACTACTAGTCTTCCAGTGAACGATCAAAACGTAGACAGTTTAAGACATTACTCCCATGGAGAAAAGTCCGCATGGTGCTTATTGTGTTCAATGCCGATTCAATTTCTGTGTTTCAACAACACTCTGAAGGTCCACAGATTACAGAATGCCTCCAGATGTGCTTCGGAAACCACTACTAGTCTTCCAGTGTACGATCAAAGCGTAGACGGTTTAAGACATTACTCCCATCGTGAAAAATCCGCATGGTGCTTATTGTGTTCAATGCCGATGCAATTTTTGTGTTTCATCAACACTCTGAAGGTCCACAGATTTCAGAACGCCTAAAGAAGTGCTTCGGAAACTACTACTAGTCTTCCAGGGAACCATCAAAGCGTAGACTGTTTAAGACGTTACTCCCATTTAAAAAAGTCGGCATGGTGCTTATTGTGTTCAATGCCGATGAAATTTCTGTGTTTCATCAACACTCTGAAGGTCCACAGATTGCACAATGCATCCAGATGTGCTTCAGAAACTACTACTAGTCTTCCAGGGAAAGATCAAAGCGTAGACAGTTTAAGACATTACTCCTGTGGAGAAAAGTCCGCATGGTGTTTATTGTGTTCAATGCCGATTAAATTTCTGTGTTTCATCAACACTCTGAAGTTCAACAAATTTCAGAATGCCTCCAGATGTGCTTCAGAAACTACTACTAGTCTTCGAGGGAACGATCAAAGCGTAGACTGTTTAAGACATTACTCCCATGGAGAAAAGTCCGCATGGTGCTTATTGTGTTCAATGCCGATGAAATTTTTGTGTTTCATCAACACTCTGAAGGTACACAGATTACAGAATGCTTCCATATGTGCTTCGGAAACTACTACTAGTCTTTTAGGGAACGATCAAATCGTAGACAGTTTAAGACATTACTGACATGGAGAAAAGTCCGCATGTTGCTTATTGTGTTCAATGCCGATTCAATTTCTGTGTTTCATCAACACTCTGAAGGTCCACAGATTACAGAATGCATCCAGATGTGCTTCAGAAACTACTACTAGTCTTCCAGGGAACGATCAAAGCGTAGACAGTTTAAGACATTACTCCCATAAAGAAAATTCCGCATGGTGCTTATAGTGTTCAATGCCGATGCAAGTTTTGTGTTTCATCAACACTCTGAAGGTCCACAGATTACAGAATGCATCCAGATGTGCTTCGGAAACTACTACTAGTCTTCCAGTGTACGATCAAAGCGTATACTGTTTAAGACATTACTCCCATGGAGAAAAGTCCGCATGGTGCTTATTGTGTTCAATGCCGATGCAATTTTTGTGTTTCATCAACACTCTGAAGGTACACAGATTACAGAATGCTTCCATATGTGCTTCGGAAACTACTACTATTCTTCCAGTGTAAGATCAAAGCGTAGACAGTTTAAGACATTACTCCCATGGAGAAAAATCCGCATGGTGCTTATTGTGTTCAATGCCGATGCAATTTTTGTGTTTCATCAACACTCTGAAGGTCCAATGATTACAGAATACATCCAGATGTGCTTCAGAAACTACTACTAGTCTTCCAGGGAACGAACAAAGTGTAGACAGTTTAAGACCTTACTCCCATCGAGAAAAGTCCGCATGGTGCTTATTGTGTTCAATGCCGATGCAATTTCAGTGTTTCATCAACACTCTGAAGGTCCACATATTACAGAATGCTTCCAGATGCGCTTCAGAAACTACTACTAGTCTTCCAGGGAACGATCAAAGCGTAGACAGTTTAAGAAATTACTCCCATCTAGAAAAGTCCGCATGGTGCTTATTGTGCTCAATGCCGATGCAATTTTTGTGTTTCATCAACACTCTGAAGGCCCTCAGATTACAGAATGCATCCTGATGTGCTTCGGAAACTACTACTCGTCTTCCAGTGTACGATCAAAGCGTAGACAGTTTAAGACATTACTCCCATGGAGAAAAGATCGCATGGTGCTTATTGTGTTCAATGCCGATTCAATTTCTGTGTTTCATCAACACTCTGAAGGTCCACAGATTACAGAATGCATCCAGATGTGCTTCGGAAACTACTACTAGTCTTCCAGGGAACGATCAAAGCGTAGACAGTTTAAGACAATACTCCCATTTACAAAAGTCCGCATGGTGCTTATTGTGTTCAATGCCGATGCAATTTCTGTGTTTCATCAACACTCTGAAGGTTCACAGATTACAGAATGCATCCAGATGTGCTTCGGAAACTACTACTAGTCTTCCAGGGAACGATCAAAGCGTAGACAGTTTAAGACATTACTCCCATTTAAAAAAGTCGGCATGGTGCTTATTGTGTTCAATGCCGATGAAATTTCTGTGTTTCATCAACACTCTGAAGGTCCACAGATTGCACAATGCATCCAGATGTGCTTCAGAAACTACTACTAGTCTTCCAGGGAAAGATCAAAGCGTAGACAGTTTAAGACATTACTCCTGTGGAGAAAAGTCCGCATGGTGTTTATTGTGTTCAATGCCGATTAAATTTCTGTGTTTCATCAACACTCTGAAGTTCAACAAATTTCAGAATGCCTCCAGATGTGCTTCAGAAACTACTACTAGTCTTCGAGGGAACGATCAAAGCGTAGACTGTTTAAGACATTACTCCCATGGAGAAAAGTCCGCATGGTGCTTATTGTGTTCAATGCCGATGCAATTTTTGTGTTTCATCAACACTCTGAAGGTACACAGATTACAGAATGCTTCCATATGTGCTTCGGAAACTACTACTATTCTTCCAGTGTAAGATCAAAGCGTAGACAGTTTAAGACATTACTCCCATGGAGAAAAATCCGCATGGTGCTTATTGTGTTCAATGCCGATGCAATTTTTGTGTTTCATCAACACTCTGAAGGTCCAACGTTTACAGAATGCATCCAGATGTGCTTCAGAAACTACTGCTAGTCTTCCAGGGAACGATCAAAGTGTAGACAGTTTAAGACCTTACTCCCATCGAGAAATGTCCGCATGGTGCTTATTGTGTTCAACGCCGATTCAATTTCTATGTTTTATAAACACTCTGAAGGTCCACAGATGACAGAATGCATCCAGATGTGCTTCGGAAACTACTACTAGTCTTCCAGGGAACGATCAAATCGTAGACAGTTTAAGACATTACTCCCATGGAGAAAAGATCGCATGGTGCTTATTGTGTTCAATGCCTATGCAATTTTTGTGTTTCATCAACACTCTGAAGGTCCACAGATTTCAGAATGCCTGCAGATGTGCTTCGGAAACAACTACTAGTCTTCCAGGGAACGATCAAAGCGTAGACAGTTTAAGACAATACTCCCATTTAGAAAAGTCCGCATGGTGCTTATTGTGTTCAATGCCGATGCAATTTCTGTGTTTCATCAACACTCTGAAGGTTCACAGATTACAGAATGCATCCAGATGTGCTTCGGAAACTACTACTAGTCTTCCAGGGAACGATCAAAGCGTAGACAGTTTAAGACATTACTCCAATGGAGAAAAGTCCGCATGGTGCTTATTGTGTTCAATGCCGATTCAATATCTGTGTTTCATCAACACTCTAAAGGTTCACAGGTTAGAGAATGCATCCAGATGTGCTTTCGAAACTACTACTAGTCTTCCAGTGAACGATCAAAACGTAGACAGTTTAAGACATTACTCCCATGGAGAAAAGTCCGCATGGTGCTTATTGTGTTCAATGCCGATTCAATTTCTGTGTTTCAACAACACTCTGAAGGTTCACAGATTACAGAATGCCTCCAGATGTGCTTCGGAAACCACTACTAGTCTTCCAGTGTACGATCAAAGCGTAGACAGTTTAAGACATTACTCCCATCGAGAAAAATCCGCATGGTGCTTATTGTGTTCAATGCCGATGCAATTTCTGTGTTTCATCAACACTCTGAATGTCCACAGATTTCAGAACGCCTAAAGATGTGCTTCGGAAACTACTACTAGTCTTCCAGGGAACGATCAAAGCGTAGACAGTTTAAGACATTACTGACATGGAGAAAAGTCCGCATGTTGCTTATTGTGTTCAATGCCGATTCAATTTCTGTGTTTCATCAACACTCTGAAGGTCCACAGATTACAGAATACATCCAGATGTGCTTCAGAAACTACTACTAGTCTTCCAGGGAACGATCAAAGCGTAGACAGTTTAAGACATTACTCCCATAGAGAAAATTCCGCATGGTGCTTATAGTGTTCAATGCCGATTCAATTTTTGTGTTACATCAACACTCTGAAGGTCCACAGATTACAGAATGCATCCAGATGTGCTTCGGAAACTACTACTAGTCTTCCAGTGTACGATCAAAGCGTATACTGTTTAAGACATTACTCCCATGGAGAAGAATCCGCATGGTGCTTATTGTGTTCAATGCCGATGCAATTTTCGTGTTTCATCAACACTCTGAAGGTCCAATGATTACAGAATGCATCCAGATGTGCTTCAGAAACTACTACTTGTCTTCCAGGGAACGATCAAAGTGTAGACAGTTTAAGACCTTACTCCCATCGAGAAAAGTCCGCATGGTGCTTATTGTGTTCAACGCCGATTCAATTTCTGTGTTTCATCAACACTCTGAAGGTCCACAGATGACAGAATGCATCCAGATGTGCTTCGGAAACTACTACTAGTCTTCCAGGGAACGTTCAAATCGTAGTCAGTTTAAGACATTACTCCCATGGAGAAAAGGCCGCATGGTGCTTATTGTGTTCAATGCCGATGCAATTTCAATGTTTCATCAACACTCTGAAGGTCCACATACTACAGAATGCTTCCAGATGCGCATCAGAAACTACTACTATTCTTCCAGGGAACGATCAAAGCGTAGACAGTTTAAGAAATTACTCCCATGGAGAAAAGTCCGCATGGTGCTTATTGTGCTCAATGCCGATGCAATTTTTGTGTTTCATCAACACTCTGAAGGCCCTCAGATTACAGAATGCATCCTGATGTGCTTCGGAAACTACTACTCGTCATCCAGTGTACGATCAAAGCGTAGACAGTTTAAGACATTACTCCCATGGAGAAAAGTCCGCATGGTGCTTATTGTGTTCAATGCCGATGCAATTTTTGTGTTTCATCAACACTCTGAAGGTACACAGATTACAGAATGCTTCCATATGTGCTTCGGAAACTACTACTATTCTTCCAGTGTAAGATCAAAGCGTAGACAGTTTAAGACATTACTCCCATGGAGAAAAATCCGCATGGTGCTTATTGTGTTCAATGCCGATGCAATTTTTGTGTTTCATCAACACTCTGAAGGTCCAATGATTACAGAATACATCCAGATGTGCTTCAGAAACTACTACTAGTCTTCCAGGGAACGAACAAAGTGTAGACAGTTTAAGACCTTACTCCCATCGAGAAAAGTCCGCATGGTGCTTATTGTGTTCAATGCCGATGCAATTTCAGTGTTTCATCAACACTCTGAAGGTCCACATATTACAGAATGCTTCCAGATGCGCTTCAGAAACTACTACTAGTCTTCCAGGGAACGATCAAAGCGTAGACAGTTTAAGAAATTACTCCCATCTAGAAAAGTCCGCATGGTGCTTATTGTGCTCAATGCCGATGCAATTTTTGTGTTTCATCAACACTCTGAAGGCCCTCAGATTACAGAATGCATCCTGATGTGCTTCGGAAACTACTACTCGTCTTCCAGTGTACGATCAAAGCGTAGACAGTTTAAGACATTACTCCCATGGAGAAAAGATCGCATGGTGCTTATTGTGTTCAATGCCGATTCAATTTCTGTGTTTCATCAACACTCTGAAGGTCCACAGATTACAGAATGCATCCAGATGTGCTTCGGAAACTACTACTAGTCTTCCAGGGAACGATCAAAGCGTAGACAGTTTAAGACAATACTCCCATTTACAAAAGTCCGCATGGTGCTTATTGTGTTCAATGCCGATGCAATTTCTGTGTTTCATCAACACTCTGAAGGTTCACAGATTACAGAATGCATCCAGATGTGCTTCGGAAACTACTACTAGTCTTCCAGGGAACGATCAAAGCGTAGACAGTTTAAGACATTACTCCCATGGAGAAAAGTCCGCATGGTGCTTATTGTGTTCAATGCCGATTCAATTTCTGTGTTTCCTCAACACTCTAAAGGTTCACAGATTAGAGAATGCATCCAGATGTGCTTTCGAAACTACTACTAGTCTTCCAGTGAACGATCAAAACGTAGACAGTTTAAGACATTACTCCTGTGGAGAAAAGTCCGCATGGTGTTTATTGTGTTCAATGCCGATTAAATTTCTGTGTTTCATCAACACTCTGAAGTTCAACAAATTTCAGAATGCCTCCAGATGTGCTTCAGAAACTACTACTAGTCTTCGAGGGAACGATCAAAGCGTAGACTGTTTAAGACATTACTCCCATGGAGAAAAGTCCGCATGGTGCTTATTGTGTTCAATGCCGATGCAATTTTTGTGTTTCATCAACACTCTGAAGGTACACAGATTACAGAATGCTTCCATATGTGCTTCGGAAACTACTACTATTCTTCCAGTGTAAGATCAAAGCGTAGACAGTTTAAGACATTACTCCCATGGAGAAAAATCCGCATGGTGCTTATTGTGTTCAATGCCGATGCAATTTTTGTGTTTCATCAACACTCTGAAGGTCCAACGTTTACAGAATGCATCCAGATGTGCTTCAGAAACTACTGCTAGTCTTCCAGGGAACGATCAAAGTGTAGACAGTTTAAGACCTTACTCCCATCGAGAAAAGTCCGCATGGTGCTTATTGTGTTCAACGCCGATTCAATTTCTATGTTTTATAAACACTCTGAAGGTCCACAGATGACAGAATGCATCCAGATGTGCTTCGGAAACTACTACTAGTCTTCCAGGGAACGATCAAATCGTAGACAGTTTAAGACATTACTCCCATGGAGAAAAGATCGCATGGTGCTTATTGTGTTCAATGCCTATGCAATTTTTGTGTTTCATCAACACTCTGAAGGTCCACAGATTTCAGAATGCCTGCAGATGTGCTTCGGAAACAACTACTAGTCTTCCAGGGAACGATCAAAGCGTAGACAGTTTAAGACAATACTCCCATTTAGAAAAGTCCGCATGGTGCTTATTGTGTTCAATGCCGATGCAATTTCTGTGTTTCATCAACACTCTGAAGGTTCACAGATTACAGAATGCATCCAGATGTGCTTCGGAAACTACTACTAGTCTTCCAGGGAACGATCAAAGCGTAGACAGTTTAAGACATTACTCCAATGGAGAAAAGTCCGCATGGTGCTTATTGTGTTCAATGCCGATTCAATATCTGTGTTTCATCAACACTCTAAAGGTTCACAGATTAGAGAATGCATCCAGATGTGCTTTCGAAACTACTACTAGTCTTCCAGTGAACGATCAAAACGTAGACAGTTTAAGACATTACTCCCATGGAGAAAAGTCCGCATGGTGCTTATTGTGTTCAATGCCGATTCAATTTCTGTGTTTCAACAACACTCTGAAGGTCCACAGATTACAGAATGCCTCCAGATGTGCTTCGGAAACCACTACTAGTCTTCCAGTGTACGATCAAAGCGTAGACAGTTTAAGACATTACTCCCATCGAGAAAAATCCGCATGGTGCTTATTGTGTTCAATGCCGATGCAATTTCTGTGTTTCATCAACACTCTGAATGTCCACAGATTTCAGAACGCCTAAAGATGTGCTTCGGAAACTACTACTAGTCTTCCAGGGAACGATCAAAGCGTAGACAGTTTAAGACATTACTGACATGGAGAAAAGTCCGCATGTTGCTTATTGTGTTCAATGCCGATTCAATTTCTGTGTTTCATCAACACTCTGAAGGTCCACAGATTACAGAATACATCCAGATGTGCTTCAGAAACTACTACTAGTCTTCCAGGGAACGATCAAAGCGTAGACAGTTTAAGACATTACTCCCATAGAGAAAATTCCGCATGGTGCTTATAGTGTTCAATGCCGATTCAATTTTTGTGTTACATCAACACTCTGAAGGTCCACAGATTACAGAATGCATCCAGATGTGCTTCGGAAACTACTACTAGTCTTCCAGTGTACGATCAAAGCGTATACTGTTTAAGACATTACTCCCATGGAGAAGAATCCGCTTGGTGCTTATTGTGTTCAATGCCGATGCAATTTTCGTGTTTCATCAACACTCTGAAGGTCCAATGATTACAGAATGCATCCAGATGTGCTTCAGAAACTACTACTTGTCTTCCAGGGAACGATCAAAGTGTAGACAGTTTAAGACCTTACTCCCATCGAGAAAAGTCCGCATGGTGCTTATTGTGTTCAACGCCGATTCAATTTCTGTGTTTCATCAACACTCTGAAGGTCCACAGATGACAGAATGCATCCAGATGTGCTTCGGAAACTACTACTAGTCTTCCAGGGAACGTTCAAATCGTAGTCAGTTTAAGACATTACTCCCATGGAGAAAAGGCCGCATGGTGCTTATTGTGTTCAATGCCGATGCAATTTCAGTGTTTCATCAACACTCTGAAGGTCCACATACTACAGAATGCTTCCAGATGCGCATCAGAAACTACTACTATTCTTCCAGGGAACGATCAAAGCGTAGACAGTTTAAGAAATTACTCCCATGGAGAAAAGTCCGCATGGTGCTTATTGTGCTCAATGCCGATGCAATATTTGTGTTTCATCAACACTCTGAAGGCCCTCAGATTACAGAATGCATCCTGATGTGCTTCGGAAACTACTACTCGTCATCCAGTGTACGATCAAAGCGTAGACAGTTTAAGACATTACTCCCATGGAGAAAAGATCGCATGGTGCTTATTGTGTTCAATGCCTATGCAATTTTTGTGTTTCATCAACACTCTGAAGGTCCACAGATTTCAGAATTTCTGCAGATGTGCTTCGGAAACTACTACTAGTCTTCCAGGGAACGATCAAAGCGTAGACAGTTTAAGACAATACTCCCATTTAGAAAAGTCCGCATGGTGCTTATTGTGTTCAATGCCGATGCAATTTCTGTGTTTCATCAACACTCTGAAGGTTCACAGATTACAGAATGCATCCAGATGTGCTTCGGAAACTACTTCTAGTCTTCCAGGGAACGATCAAAGCGTAGACAGTTTAAGACATTACTCCCATGGAGAAAAGTCCGCATGGTGCTTATTGTGTTCAATGCCGATTCAATTTCTGTGTTTCATCAACACTCTAAAGGTTCACAGATTAGAGAATGCATCCAGATGTGCTTTCGAAACTACTACTAGTCTTCCAGTGAACGATCAAAACGTAGACAGTTTAAGACATTACTCCCATGGAGAAAAGTCCGCATGGTGCTTATTGTGTTCAATGCCGATTCAATTTCTGTGTTTCAACAACACTCTGAAGGTCCACAGATTACAGAATGCCTCCAGATGTGCTTCGGAAACCACTACTAGTCTTCCAGTGTACGATCAAAGCGTAGACAGTTTAAGACATTACTCCCATCGAGAAAAATCCGCATGGTGCTTATTGTGTTAAATGCCGATGCAATTTTTGTGTTTCATCAACACTCTGAAGGTCCACAGATTTCAGAACGCCTAAAGAAGTGCTTCGGAAACTACTACTAGTCTTCCAGGGAACGATCAAATCGTAGACAGTTTAAGACATTACTCCCATGGAGAAAAGGCCGCATGGTGCTTATTGTGTTCAATGCCGATGAAATTTCTGTGTTTCATCAACACTCTGAAGGACCACAGATTGCACAATGCATCCAGATGTGCTTCAGAAACTACTACTAGTCTTCCAGGGAAAGATCAAAGCGTAGACAGTTTAAGACATTACTCCTGTGGAGAAAAGTCCGCATGGTGTTTATTGTGTTCAATGCCGATTAAATTTCTGTGTTTCATCAACACTCTGAAGTTCAACAGATTTCAGAATGCCTCCAGATGTGCTTCAGAAACTACTACTAGTCTTCCAGGGAACGATCAAAGCGTAGACTGTTTAAGACATTACTCCCATGGAGAAAAGTCCACATGGAGCTTGTTGTGTTCAATGCCGATGCAATTTTAGTATTTCATCAACACTCTGAAGGTCCACAGATTACAGAATGCATCCAGATGTGCTTCGGAAACTTCTACTAGTCTTCAAGTGTACGATCAAAGCGTAGACAGTTTAAGACATTACTCCCATGGAGACAAGTCCGCATGGTGCTTATTGTGTTCAATGCCGATGCAATTTTTGTGTTTCATCCACACTCTGAAGGTATACAGATTACAGAATGCATCCAGATGTGCATCGGAAACTACTACTAGTATTCCAGTGTACGATCAAAGTGTAGACAGTTTAAGACATTACTCCCTTGGAGAAAAGTCCGCATGGTGCTTATTGTGTTCAATGCCGATGCAATGTTTGTGTCGCATCAACACTCTGAAGGTCCACAGATTACAGAATACTTCAAGATGTGCCTCGGAGACTACTAATAGTCTTCCAGTGTACGATCAAACGTAGACAGTTTAAGACATTACTCCCATGGAGAAAAATCCGTATGGTGCCTATTGTATTCAATGCCGATGCAATTTTTGTGTTTCATCAACACTCTGAAGGTCCACAGATTACAGAATGCCTCCAGATGTTCTTCGGAAACTACTATTAGTCATCCAGGGAACGATCAAAGCGTAGACAGATTAAGACAATACTCCCATGGAGAAAAGTCCGCATGGTGCTTATTATGTTCAATGCCGATGCAATTTTTGTGTTTCATCAACACTCTGAATGTCCACAGATTTCAGAACGCCTAAAGATGTGCTTCGGATACTACTACTAGTCTTTTAGGGAACGATCAAAGCGTAGACAGTTTAAGACATTACTGACATGGAGAAAAGTCCGCATGTTGCTTATTGTGTTCAATGCCGATTCAATTTCTGTGTTTCATCAACACTCTGAAGGTCCACAAATTACAGAATGCATCCAGATCTGCTTCAGAAACTACTACTAGTCTTCCAGGGAACGATCAAAGCGTAGACAGTTTAAGACATTACTCCCATAGAGAAAATTCCGTATGGTGCTTATAGTGTTCAATGCCGATGCAATTTTTGTGTTTCATCAACACTCTGAAGGTCCAAAGATTACAGAATGCATCCAGATGTGCTTCGGAAACTACTACTAGTCTTCCAGTGTACGATCAAAGCGTATACTGTTTAAGACATTACTCCCATGGAGAAAAGTCCGCATGGTGCTTATTGTGTTCAATGCCGATGCAATTTTTGTGTTTCATCAACACTCTGAAGGTACACAGATTACAGAATGCTTCCATATGTGCTTCGGAAACTACTACTATTCTTCCAGTGTAAGATCAAAGCGTTGACAGTTTAAGACACTACTCCGATGGAGAAAAATCCGCATGGTGCTTATTGTGTTCAATGCCGATGCAATTTTTGTGTTTCATCAACACTCTGAAGGTTCAATGATTACAGAATGCATCCAGATGTGCTTCAGAAACTACTACTAGTCTTCCAGTGAACGATCAAAGTGTAGACAGTTTAAGACCTTACTCCCATCGAGAAAAGTCCGCATGGTGCTTATTGTGTTCAACGCCGATTCAATTTCTGTGTTCCATCAACACTCTGAAGGTCCACAGATGACAGAATGCGTCCAGATGTGCTTCGGAAACTACTACTAGTCTTCCAGGGAACGATCAAATCGTAGACAGTTTAAGACATTACTCCCATGGAGAAAAGTCCGCATGGTGCTTATTGTGTTCAATGCCGATGCAATGTCTGTGTTTCATCAACACTCTGAAGGTCCACAGATTACAGAATGCATCCAGATGTGCTTCGGAAACTACTACTAGTCTTCCAGGGAACTATCAAAGCGTAGACAGTTTAAGACATTACTCCCTTTAGAAAAGTCCGCATGGTGCATATTGTGTTCAATGCCGATGCAATTTCTGTGTTTCATCTACACTCTGAAGGCCCAAAGATTACAGAATGCATCCTGATGTGCTTCAGAAACTACTACTAGTCTTCCAGGGAACGATCAAAGCGTAGACAGTTTAAAACATTACTCCCATGGAGAATAGTCCGAATGGTGCTTATTGTGTTCAACGCCGATTCAATTTCTGTGTTTCATCAACACTCTGAAGGTCCACAGATTACAGAATGCATCCAGATGTGCTTCGGAAACTACTACTAGTCTTCCAGGGAACGATCAAAGCGTAGACAGTTTAAGACGTTACTCGCATGGAGAAAAATCCGTATGGTGCCTATTGTTTTCAATGCCGATGCAATTTTTGTGTTTCATCAACACTCTGAAGGTCCACAGATTACAGAATGCATCCAGATGTAATTCGGAAACTAATACTAGTCTTCCAGTGTACGATCAAAGCGTAGACAGTTTAAGACATTACTCCCATGGAGAAAAGTCCGCATGGTGCTTATTGTGTTCAATGCCAATTCAATTTCTGTGTTTCATCAACACTCTGAAGGTCCACAGATGACAGAATGCATCCAGATGTGCTTTGGAAACTACTACTAGTCTTCCAGGGAACGATCAAATCGTAGAGAGTTAAGACATTACTCCCATGGAGAAAAGTCCGCATGGTGCTTATTGTGTTCAATGCCGATGCAATTTTTGTGTTTCATCAACACTCTGAAGGTCCACAGATTACAGAATGCCTCCAGATGTGCTTTGGAAACTACTACTAGTCTTCCAGTACACGTTCAAAGCGTACACAGTTTAAGACATTACTCCCATGGAGAAAAATCCGCATGGTGCTTATTGTGTTCAGTGCCGATGCAATTTTTGTGTTTCATCAACACCCTGAAGGTCCACAGATTACAGAATGCTTCCAGATGTGCTTCGGAAACTAATACAATTCTTCCAGGGAACGATCAAAGCGTAGACAGTTTAAGACATTACTCCCATGGAGAAAAATTCGCATGGTGCTTATTGTGTTCAATGCCGATGCAATTTTTGTGTTTCATCAACACTCTGAAGGTCCACAGATTACAGAATGCATCCAGATGTACTTCGGAAACTACTACTAGTCTTCCAGTGTACGATCAAAGCGTATACAGTCTAAGACATTACTCCCATGGAGAAAAGTCCGCATGGTGCTTATTGTGTTCAATGCCGATGCAATTTTTGTGTTTCATCAACACTCTGAAGGTCCACAGATTACAGAATGCTTCCATATGTGCTTCGGAAACTACTACTATTCTTCCAGTGTACGATCAAAGCGTAGACAGTTTAAGACATTACTCCCATGGAGAAAAGTCCTCATGGTGCTTATTGTGTTCAATGCCGATGCAATTTCTGTGATTCATCAACACTCTGAAGGTCCACAGATTACAGAATGCTTCCATATGTGCTTCGGAAACTACTACTATTCTTCCAGTGTAAAATCAATGCGCAGACACTTTAAGACATTACTCCCATGGAGAAAAATCCGCATGGTGCATATTGTGTTCAATGCCGATTAAATTTCTGTGTTTCATCAACACTCTGAAGGTAAACAGATTACAGAATGCATCCACATGTGCTTCGGAAACTACTACTAGTCTTCCAGGGAACGATCAAATCGTAGACAGTTTAAGACATTACTCCCATGGAGAAAAGTCCGCATGGTGCTTATTGTGTTCAATGCCGATGCAATTTCTGTGTTTCATCAACACTCTGAGGGTCCTCAGATTACATAATGCATCCAGATGTGCTTCGGAAACTACTGCTAGTCTTCCAGGGAACGATCAAAGCGTAGACAGTTTAAGACATTACTCCCTTTAGTAGAGTCAACATGGTGCTTATTGTGTTCAATGCCGATGCAATTTCTGTGTTTCATCAACACTCTGAAGGTCCTAAGAATACTGAATGCATCCTGATGTGCTTCGGAAACTACTACTAGTCTTCCAGGGAACGATCAAAGCGTAGACAGTTTAAGACGTTACGCGCATGGAGGAAAATCCGTATGGTGCCTATTGTATTCAATGCCGATGCAGTTTTTCTGTTTCATCAACACTCTGAAGGTCCACAGATTACAGAATGCATCCAGATGTGATTCGGAAACTAATACTAGTCTTCCAGGGTACGATAAAAGCGTAGACAGTTTAAGACATTACTCCCATGGAGAAAAGTCCGCATGGTGCTTATTGTGTTCAATGCCGATTCAATTTCTGTGTTTCATCAACACTCTGAAAGTCCACAGATTACAGAATGCATCCAGATGTGCTTCGGAAACTACTACTAGTCTTCCAGGGAACGATCAAAGCGTTGACAGTTTAAGACATTACTCCCATAGAGAAAATTCCGCATGGTGCTTATTGAGTTCAATGCCGATGTAATTTTTGTGTTTCATCAACACTCTGAAGGTCCACAGATTACAGAATGCCTCCAGATGTGCTTTGGAAACTACTACTAGTCTTCCAGTACACGTTCAAAGCGTACACAGTTTAAGACATTACTCCCATGGAGAAAAATCCGCATGGTGCTTATTGTGTTCAGTGCCGATGAAATTTTTGTGTTTCATCAACACTCTGAAGGTCCACAGATTACAGAATGCTTCCAGATGTGCTTCGGAAACTAATACAATTCTTCCAGGGAACGATCAAAGCGTAGACAGTTTAAGACATTACTCCCATGGAGAAAAATTCGCATGGTGCTTATTGTGTTCAATGCCGATGCAATTTTTGTGTTTCATCAACACTCTGAAGGTCCACAGATTACAGAATGCATCCAGATGTACTTCGGAAACTACTACTAGTCTTCCAGTGTACGATCAAAGCGTATACAGTCTAAGACATTACTCCCATATAGAAAAGTCCGCATGGTGCTTATTGTGTTCAATGCCGATGCAATTTTTGTGTTTCATCAACACTCTGAAGGTCCACAGATTACAGAATGCTTCCATATGTGCTTCGGAAACTACTACTATTCTTCCAGTGTACGATCAAAGCGTAGACAGTTTAAGACATTACTCCCATTTAGAAAAGTCCTCATGGTGCTTATTGTGTTCAATGCCGATGCAATTTCTGTGATTCATCAACACTCTGAAGGTCCACAGATTACAGAATGCTTCCATATGTGCTTCGGAAACTACTACTATTCTTCCAGTGTAAAATCAATGCGCAGACACTTTAAGACATTACTCCCATGGAGAAAAATCCGCATGGTGCATATTGTGTTCAATGCCGATTAAATTTCTGTGTTTCATCAACACTCTGAAGGTAAACAGATTACAGAATGCATCCACATGTGCTTCGGAAACTACTACTAGTCTTCCAGGGAAGGATCAAATCGTAGACAGTTTAAGACATTACTCCCATGGAGAAAAGTCCGCATGGTGCTTATTGTGTTCAATGCAGATGCAATTTCTGTGTTTCATCAACACTCTGAGGGTCCTCAGATTACATAATGCATCCAGATGTGCTTCGGAAACTACTGCTAGTCTTCCAGGGAACGATCAAACCGTAGACAGTTTAAGACATTACTCCCTTTAGTAAAGTCAACATGGTGCTTATTGTGTTCAATGCCGATGCAATTTCTGTGTTTCATCAACACTCTGAAGGTCCTAAGAATACTGAATGCATCCTGATGTGCTTCAGAAACTACTACTAGTCTTCCAGGGAACGATCAAAGCGTAGACAGTTTAAGACATTACTCCCATGGAGAAAAGTCCGCATGGTGCTTATTGTTTTCAATGGCGATGCAATTTCTGTGTTTCATCAACACTCGGAAGGTCCACAGATTACAGAATGCATCCAGATGTGCTTCGGAAACTACTACTAGTCTTCCAGGGAACGATCAAAGCGTAGACAGTTTAAGACGTTACTCGCATGGAGGAAAATCCGTATGGTGCCTATTGTATTCAATGCCGATGCAATTTTTCTGTTTCATCAACACTCTGAAGGTCCACAGATTACAGAATGCATCCAGATGTGATTCGGAAACTAATACTAGTCTTCCAGGGTACGTTCAAAGCGTAGACAGTTTAAGACATTACTCCCATGGAGAAAAGTCCGCATGGTGCTTATTGTGTTCAATGCGAATTCAATTTCTGTGTTTCATCAACAATCTGCAGGTCCACAGATTACAGTATGCATTCAGATGTGCTTTGGAAACTACTACTAGTCTCCCAGTACACGTTCAAAGCGTACACAGTTTAAGACATTACTCCCATGGAGAAAAATCCGCATGGTGCTTATTGTGTTCAGTGACGATGCAATTTTTGTGTTTCATCAACACTCTGAAGGTCCACAGATTACAGAATGCTTCCAGATGTGCTTCGGAAAGTAATACAATTCATCCAGTGTACGATCAAAGCGTAGACAGTTTAAGACATTACTCCCATGGAGAAAAGTCCTCATGGTGCTTATTGTGTTCAATGCCGTTGCAATTTCGGTGTTTCATCAACACTCTGAAGGTCCACAGAATACAGAATGCATCCAGATGTGCTTCGGAAACTACTACTAGTCTTCCAGGGAACGATCAAAGCGTAGACAGTTTGAGACATTACTTCCATGGAGAAAAGTCCGCATGGTGCTTATTGTGTTCAATGCCAATGCAATTTCTGTGTTTCATCAACACTCTGAAGGTCCAAAGATTACAGAATTCATCCAGATGTGCTTCGGAAACTACTACTAGTCTTCCAGTGTACGATCAAAGCGTAGACAGTTTAAGACATTACTCCCTTGGAGAAAAGTCCGCATGGTGCTTATTGTGTTCAATGCCGATGAATTTGTGTCTCATCAACACTCTTAAGGTCCACAGATTACAGTATGCCTCCAGATGTGCTTCGGAAACTACTACTAATCTTCCAGTGTACGATCAAACGTAGACAGTTTAAGACATTACTCCAAAGGAGAAAAATCCGTATGGTGCCTATTGTATTCAATGCCGATGCCATTTTTGTGTTTCATCAACACTCTGAAGGTCCACAGAATACAGAATGCCTACAGATGTGCTTCGGAAACTACTACTAGTCTTCCAGTACACGTTCAAAGCGTACACAGTTTAAGACATTACTCCCATGGAGAAAAATCCGCATGGTGCTTATTGTGTTCAGTGCCGATGCAATTTTTGTGTTTCATCAACACTCTGAAGGTCCACAGATTACAGAATGCTTCCAGATGTGCTTCGGAAACTAATACAATTCATCCAGTGTACGATCAAAGCGTAGACAGTTTAAGACATTACTCCCATGGAGAAAAATTCGCATGGTGCTTATTGTGTTCAATGCCGATGCAATTTTTGTGTTTCATCAACACTCTGAAGGTCCACAGATTTCAGAATGCATCCAGATGTACTTCGGAAACTACTACTAGTCTTCCAGTGTACGATCAAAGCGTATACAGTCTAAGACATTACTCCCATGGAGAAAAGTCCGCATGGTGCTTATTGTGTTCAATGCCGATGCAATTTTTGTGTTTCATCAACACTCTGAAGGTCCACAGATTACAGAATGGTTCCATATGTGCTTCGGAAACTACTACTATTCTTCCAGTGTAAGATCAAAGCGTAGACAGTTTAAGACATTACTCCCATGGAGAAAAGTCCTCATGGTGCTTATTTTGTTGAATGCCGATGCAATTTCTGTGATTCATCAACACTCTGAAGGTCGACAGATTACAGAATGCCTCCAGATGTGCTTCAAAAACTACTACTAGTGTTCAAGGGAACGATCAAAGCGTAGACAATTTGAGACATTACTTCCATGGAGAAAAGTCCGCATGGTGCTTATTGTGTTCAATGCCAAGGCAATTTCTGTGTTTCATCAACACTCTGAAGGTCCAAAGATTACAGAATGCATCCAGATGTGCTTCGGAAACTACTACTAGTCTTCCAGTGTACGATCAAAGCGTAGACAGTTTAAGACATTACTCCCTTGGAGAAAAGTCCGCTTGGTGCTTATTGTGTTCAATGCCGATGCAATGTTTGTATCTCATCAACACTCTTAAGGTCCACAGATTACAGAGTGCCTCCAGATGTGCTTCGGAAACTACTACTAATCTTCCAGTGTAAGATCAAACGTAGACAGTTTAAGACATTACTCCAAAGGAGAAAAATCCGTATGGTGCCTATTGTATTCAATGCCGATGCCATTATTGTGTTTCATCAACACTCTGAAGGTCCACAGAATACAGAATGCCTACAGATGTGCTTCGGAAACTACTACTAGTCTTCCAGTACACAATCAAAGCGTACACAGTTTAAGACATTACTCCCATGGAGAAAAGTCCGCATGGTGCTTATTGTGTTCAATGCCGATGCAATTTTTGTGTTTCATCAACACTCTGGAGGTCCACAGATTTCAAACGCCTAAATATGTGCTTCGGAAACTACTACTAGTCTTCCAGGGAACGATCAAAGCGTAGACAGTTTAAGACATTACTCCCTTTAGAAAAGTCCGCATAGTGCTTATTGTGTTCAATGCCGATGCAATTTCTGTGTTTCATTAACACTCTGAAGGTCCTAAGACTACAGAATGCATCCAGATGTGCTTCAGTAACTACTACTAGTCTTCCAGGGAACGATCAAAGCGTAGACAGTTTAAGACATTACTCCCATGGAGAAAAGTCCGCATGGTGCTTATTGTGTTCAATGCCAATCCAATTTCTGAGTTTCATCAACACTCTGAAGGTGCACAGATTACAGAATGCATCCAGATGTGCTTCAGAAACTACTACTAGTCTTCCAGGGAACGATCAAAGCGTAGACAGTTTAAGACATTACTCCATTTAGAAAAGTCCGCATGGTGCTTATTGCGTTCAATGCCGATGCAATTTTTGTGTTTCATCAACACTCTGAAGGTCCACAGATTACAGAATGCTTCCATATGTGCTTCGGAAACTACTACTATTCTTCCAGTGTAAGATCAAAGCGTAGACAGTTTAAGACATTACTCCCATGGAAAAAAGTCCTCATGGTGCATATTTTGTTCATCAACACTCTGAAGGTCGACAGATTACAGAATGCCTCCAGATGTGCTTCAGAAACTACTACTAGTCTTCGAGGGAACGATCAAAGCGTAGACAATTTGAGACATTACTCCCATGGAGAAAAGTCCGCATTGTGCTTATTGTGTTCAATGCCGATGCAATTTTTGTGTTTCATCAATACTCAGAAGGTCCAAAGATTACAGAATGCTTCCAGATGTGCTTCGGAAACTACTACTGGTCTTCCAGTGTACGATCAAAGCGTAGACAGTTTAAGACATTACTCCCATGGAGAAAAGTCCACATGGTGCTTATTGTGTTCAATGCCGTTGCAATTTCGGTGTTTCATCAACACTCTGAAGGTCCACAGAATACAGAATGCATCCAGATGTGCTTCGGAAACTACTACTAGTCTTCCAGGGAACGATCAAAGCGTAGACAGTTTGAGACATTACTTCCATGGAGAAAAGTCCGCATGGTGCTTATTGTGTTCAATGCAAATGCAATTTCTGTGTTTCATCAACACTCTGAAGGTCCAAAGATTACAGAATGCATCCAGATGTGCTTCGGAAACTACTACTAGTCTTCCAGTGTACGATCAAAGCGTAGACAGTTTAAGACATTACTCCCTTGGAGAAAAGTCCGCATGGTGCTTATTGTGTTCAATGCCGATTCAATGTTTGTGTCTCATCAACACTCTTAAGGTCCACAGATTACAGAATGCCTCCAGATGTGCTTCGGAAACTACTACTAATCTTCCAGTGTACGATCAAACGTAGACAGTTTAAGACCTTACTCCAAAGGAGAAATATCCGTATGGTGCCTATTGTATTCAATGCCGATGCCATTATTGTGTTTCACCAACACTCTGAAGGTCCACAGAATACAGAATGCCTATAGATGTGCTTCGGGAACTACTACTAGTCTTCCAGTACACAATCAAAGCGTACACAGTTTAAGACATTACTCCCATGGAGAAAAGTCCGCATGGTGCTTATTGTGTTCAATGCCGATGCAATTTTTGTGTTTCAAAACACTCTGGAGGTCCACAGATTTGAAACGCCTAAATATGTGCTTCGGAAACTACTACTAGTCTTCCAGGGAACGATCAAAGCGTAGACAGTTTAAGACATTACTCCCTGTAGAAAAGTCCGCATAGTGCTTATTGTGTTCAATGCCGATGCAATTTCTGTGTTTCATCAACACTCTGAAGGTCCTAAGACTACAGATTGCATCCAGATGTGCTTCAGTAACTACTACTAGTCTTCCAGGGAACGATCAAAGCGTAGACAGTTTAAGACATTACTCCCATGGAGAAAAATCCGCATGCGGCTTATTGTGTTCAATGCCAATTCAATTTTTGAGTTTCATCAACACTCTGAAGGTGCACAGATTACAGAATGCATCCAGATGTGCTTCAGAAACTACTACTAGTCTTCCAGGGAACGATCAAAGCGTAGACAGTTTAAGACATTACTCCATTTAGAAAAGTCCGCATGGTGCTTATTGCGTTCAATGCCGATGCAATTTTTGTGTTTCATCAACAACCTGAAGGTCCAAAGATTACAGAATGCATCCAGATGTGCTTCAGAAACTACTTCTAGTCTTCCAGGGAACGATCAAAGCGTAGACAGTTTAAGACATTGCTGACATGGGAAAAAGTCCGCATGGTGCTTATTGTGTTCAATGCCGATTCAATTTCTGTGTTTCATCAACACTCTGAAGGTCCACAGATTACAGAATGCATCCAGATGTGCTTCAGAAACTACTACTAGTCTTCCAGGGAACGATCAAAGCGTAGACAGTTTAAGACCTTATTCCCATCGAGAAAAGTCCGCATGGTGCTTATTATGTTCAATGCCGATTCAATTTCTGTGTTTCATCAACACTCTGAAGGTTCACAGATTACAGAAAGCATCCAGATGTGCTTCGGAAACTACTACTAGTCTTCCAGGGAACGATCAAATCGTAGGCAGTTTAAGACATTACTCCCATGGAGAAAAGTCCGCATGGTGCTTATTGTGTTCAATGCCGATGCAATTTCTGTGTTTCATCAACACTCTGAAGGACCACAGATTATAGACTACATCCAGATGTGCTTCCGAACTACTACTAGTCTTCCAGGGAACTATCAAAGCGTAGACAGTTTAAGACATTACTCCCATAGAGAAAATTCCGCATGGTGCTTATTGTGTTCAATGCCGATGCAATTTTTGTGTTTCATCAACACTCTGAAGGTCCACAGATTACAGAATGCATCCAGATGTGCTTCGGAAACTACTACTAGTCTTCCAGTGTACGATCAAAGCGTAGACAGTTTAAGACATTACTCCCATGGAGAAAAGTCCGCATGGTGCTTATTGTGTACAATGCCGATGCAATTTTTGTGTTCCATCAACACTCCGAAGGTCCACAGATTACACAATGCTTCCAGATGTGCTTCGGAAACTACTACTAGTCTTCCAGTATACGATCAAAGCGTAGACAGTTTAAGACATTACTCCCATGCAGAAAAGTCCTCATGGTGCTTATTGTGTTCAATGCCGATGCAATTTCTGTGATTCATCAACACTCTGAACGTCCACAGATTACAGAATGCTTCCATATGTGCTTCGGAAACTACTACTATTCTTCCAGTGTAAAATCAATGCGTGGACAGTTTAAGACATTACTCCTATGCAGAAAAATCCGCATGGTGCTTATTGTGTTCAATGCCGATTAAATTTCTGTGTTTCATTAACACTCTGAAGGTAAACAGATTACAGATTGCATCCAGATGTGCTTCGGAAACTACTACTAGTCTTCCAGGGAACGATCAAATCGTAGACAGTTTAAGTCATTACTCCCATGGAGAAAAGTCCGCATGGTGCTTATTGTGTTCAATGCCGATGCAATTTCTGTGTTTCATCAACACTCTGAGGGTCCTCAGATTACATAATGCATCCAGATGTGCTTCGGAAACTACTGCTAGTCTTCCAGGGAACGATCAAAGCGTAGACAGTTTAAGACATTACTCCCTTTAGTAAAGTCCGCATGGTGCTTATTGTGTTCAATGCCGATGCAATTTCTGTGTTTCATCAACACTCTGAAGGTCCAAAGATTACAGAATGCATCCTGATGTGCTTCAGAAACTACTACTAGTCTTCCAGGGAACGATCAAAACGTAGACAGTTTAAGACATTACTCCCATGGAGAAAAGTCCGAATGGTGCTTATTGTGTTCAATGCCGATTCAATTTCTGTGTTTCATCAACACTCTGAAGGTCCACAGATTACAGAATGCATCCAGATGTGCTTCAGAAACTACTACTAATCTTCCAGGGAACGATCAAATCGTTGACAATTTAAGACACTACTCCCATGGAGAAAAGTCCGCATGGTGCTTATTGTTTTCAATGGCGATGCAATTTCTATGTTTCATCAACACTCTGAAGGTCCACAGATTACAGAATAAATCCAGATGTGCTTCGGAAACTACTACTAGTCTTCTAGGGAACGATAAAAGCGTAGACAGTTTAAGACATTACTCGCATGGAGAAAAATCCGTATGGTGCCTATTGTATTCAATGCTGATGCAATTTTTCTGTTTCATCAACACTCTGAAGGTCCACAGATTACAGAATAAATCCAGATGTGCTTCGGAAACTACTACTAGGCTTCTAGGGAACGATAAAAGCGTAGACAGTTTAAGACATTACTCGCATGGAGAAAAATCCGTATGGTGCCTATTGTATTCAATGCTGATGCAATTTTTCTGTTTCATCAACACTCTGAAGGTCCACAGATTACAGAATGCATCCAGATGTGATTCGGAAACTAATACTAGTCTTCCAGTGTACGATCAAAGCGTAGACAGTTTAAGACATTACTCCCATGGAGAAAAGTCCGCATGGTGCTTATTGTGTTCAATGCCAATTCAATTTCTGTGTTTCATCAACACTCTGAAGGTCCACAGATTACAGAATGCATCCAGATGTGCTTCAGAAACTACTACTAGTCTTCCAGGGAACCATCAAAGCGTTGACAGTTTAAGACATTACTCCCATAGAGAAAATTCCGCATGGTGCTTATTGAGTTCAATGCCGATGCAATTTCTGTGTTTCATCAACACTCTGAAGGTCCACAGATTACAGAATGCATCCAGATGTGCTTTGGAAACTACTACTAGTCTTCCAGTACACGTTCAAAGCGTACACTTTTTAAGAAATTACTCCTATGGCGAAAAATCCGCATGGTGCTTATTGTGTTCAGTGCCGATGCAATTTTTGTGTTTCATCAACACTCTGAAGGTCCACAGATTACAGAATGCATCCAGATGTACTTCGGAAACTACTACTAGTCTTCCAGTGTACGATCAAAGCGTATACAGTCTAAGACATTACTCCCATGGAGAAAAGTCAGCATGGTGCTAATTGTGTTCAATGCCGATGCAATTTTTGTGTTTCATCAACACTCTGAAGGTCCACAGATTACAGAGTGCTTCCATATGTGCTTCGGAAACTACTACCATTCTTCCAGTGTAAGATCAAGGCGTAGACAGTTTAAGACATTACTCCCATGGAGAAAAGTCCTCATGGTGCTTATTGTGTTCAATGCCGATGCAATTTCTGTGATTCATCAACACTCTGAAGGTCCACAGATTACAGAATGCCTCTAGATGTGCTTCAGAAACTACTACTAGCATTCGAGGGAACGATCAAAGCGTAGACAGTTTGAGACATTACTCCCATGAAGAAAAGTCCGCATGGTGTTTATTGTGTTCAATGCCGATGCAATTTTTGTGTTTCATCAATACTCAGAAGGTCCACAGGTTACAGAATGCTTCCAGATGTGCTTCGGAAACTACTACTGGTCTTCCAGTGTACGATCAAACGTAGACAGTTTAAGACATTACTCCAAAGGAGAAAAATCCGTATGGTGCCTATTGTATTCAATGCCGATGCAGATTTTGTGTTTCATCAACACTCTGAAGGTCCACAGAATACAGAATGCCTCCAGATGTGCTTCGGAAACTACTACTAGTCTTCCAGTACACAATCAAAGCGTACAGAGTTTAAGACAATACTACCATGGAGAAAAGTCCGCATGGTGCTTATTGTGTTCAATGCCGATGCACATTTTGTGTTTCATCAACACTCTGGAGGTCCACAGAGTTCAAACGCCTAAAGATGTGCTTCGGAAACTACTACTAGTCTTCCAGGGAACGATCAAAGCGTAGACAGTTTAAGACATTACTCCCTTTAGAAAATTCCGCATGGTGTTTATTGTGTTCTATGCCGATGCAATTTCTTTGTTTCATCAACACTCTGAAGGTCCTAAGATTACAGAATGCATCCAGATGTGCTTCAGAAACTACTACTAGTCTTCCAGGGAACGATCAAAGCGTTGACAGTTTAAGACATTACTCCCATAGAGAAAAATCCGCATGGTGCTTATTGTGTTTAATGCCGATGCTATTTTTGTGTTTCATCAACACTCTGAAGGTCCACAGATTACAGAATGCATCCAGATGTGCTTTGGAAACTACTACTAGTCTTCCAGTACACAATCAAAGCGTACACAGTTTAAGACATTACTCCCATGGAGAAAAGTCAGCATGGTGCTTATTGTGTTCAGTGCCGATGCAATTTCTGTGTTTCATCAACACTCTGAAGGTCCACAGATTTCAGAATGCATCCAGATGTACTTCGGAAACTACTACTAGTCTTCCAGTGTACGATCAAAGCGTATACAGTCTAAGACATTACTCCCATGGAGAAAAGTCCGCATGGTGCTTATTGTGTTCAATGCCGATGCAATTTTTGTGTTTCATCAACACTCTGAAGGTCCACAGATTACAGAATGCTTCCATATGTGCCGCGGAAACTACTACAATTCTTCCAGTGTACGATCAAAGCGTAGTCAGTTCAAGACATTACTCCCTTGGAGAAAAGTCCGCATGGCGCTTATTGTGTTCAATGCCGATGCAATGTTTGTGTCTCATCAACACTCTGAAGGTCCACAGATTACAGAATGCATCCTGATGTGCTTCGGAAACTACTACTCGTCTTCCAGTGTACGATCAAAGCGTAGTCAGTTCAACACATTACTCCCTTGGAGATAAGTCCGCATGGTGCTTATTGTGTTCAATGCGGATGCAATGTTTGTGTCTCATCAACACTCTGAAGGTCCACAGATTACAGAATGCCTCCAGATGTGCTTCGGAAACAACTACTAGTCTTCCAGTGTACGATCAAAGCTTAGACAGTTTATGACATTACTCCCATGGAGGAAAATCCGTATGGTGACTATTGTATTCAATGCCGATGCAATTTTTGTGTTTCATCAAAACTCTGAAGGTCCAAAGTTTACAGAATGCCTCCAGATGTGCTTCGGAAACTACTACTAGTCTTCCAGGGAACCATCAAAGCGTAGACAGTTAAAGACATTACTCCCATGGAGAAAAGTCCGCATTGTGCTTATTGTGTTCAATGCCGATGCAATTTTTGTGTTTCATCAGCACTCTGGCGGTCCACAGATTTCAGAACGCCTAAAGATGTGCTTCGGAAACTACTACTAGTCTTCCAGGGAACGATCAAAGCGTAGACAGTTTAAGACATTACTCCCTTTAGAAAAGTATGCATGGTGCTTAGTGTTCAATGCCGATGCAATATTTGTGTTTTATCAATACTCTGAAGGTCCACAGATTTCAGAACGCCTAAAGATGTGCTTCGGAAACTACTACTAGTCTTCCAGGGAACGATCAAAGCGTAGACAGTTTAAGACAATACTCCCGTTAGAAAAGTCCGCATGGTGCTTATTGTGTTTAATGCCGAAGCAATTTCTGTGTTTCATCATCACTCTGAAGATCCACAGATTACAGAATGCATCCAGATGTGCTTCGGAAACTACTACTAGTCTTCCAGTGAAGGTTCAAAACCTAGGCAGTTTAAGACACTACTAACATGGAGAAAAGTCCGCATGGTGCTTATTGTGCTCAATGCCGATGCAATTTTTGTGTTTCATCAACACTCTGAAGGTCCACAGATTACAGAATGCTTCCAGATGTGCTTCGGAAACTACTACTAGTCTTCCAATGCGCGATCAAATCGTTGACAGTTGAAGACATTACTCCCATAGAGAAAATTCAGCATGGTGCTTATTGTGTTCAATGCCGATGCAAGTTTGGTGTTTCATCAACATTCTGAATGTCCACAGTTTACAGAATGCCTCCAGATGTGCTTCGGAAACTACTACCAGTCTCCCATCGAACCATCAAAGCGTAGACAGTTTATGACATTACTCCCATGGAGAAAAGTCCGCATGGTGCTTATTGTGTTTAATGCCGATGCAATTTTTGTGTTTCATCAACAACCTGAAGTTCCACAGATTGCAGAATGCCTAAAGATGTGCTTCGGAAACTACTACTAGTCTTCCAGGGAACGATCAAAGCGTAGACAGTTGAAGACATTACTCCCATGGAGAAAAGTCCGCATGGTGCTTATTGTGTTCAATGCCGATGCAATTTTTGTGTTTCATCAACACTCTGAAGCTCCACAGATTACAGAATGCCTTAAGTTGTTCTTTGGAAACTACTACTAGTCTTCCAGTGTACGATCATAGAATAGACAGTTTCAGACATTACTCCCATGGAGTAAAGTCCGCATGGTGCTTATTGTGTTCAATGCCGATTCAATTTCTGTGTTTCATCAACACTCTGAAGGTCCACAGATTACAGAATGATTCCAGATGTGCTTCGGAAACTACTACTAGTCTTCCATCGAACGATCAAACGTAGACAGTTTAAGACATTACTCCCATGGAGAAAAGTCCGTATGGTGCTTATTGTGTTCAATGCAGATGCAATTTTGTGTTTCATCAACACTCTGAAGGTCCACAGATTACAGAATGCCTTCAGATGTGCTTCGGAAACTACTACTAGTCTTCCAGTGTACGATCAAAGCGTAGACAGTTTAAGACATTACTCCCATGGAGTAAAGTCCGCATGGTGCTTATTGTGTTCAATGCCGATTCAATTTCTGTGTCTCATCAACACTCTGAAGGTCCACAGATTACAGAATGCCTCCAGATGTGCTTCAGAAACTACTACTAGTCTTCCATCGAACGATCAAACGTAGACAGTTTAAGACATTACTCCCATGGAGAAAAGTCCGCATGGTGCTTATTGTGTTCAATGCAGATGCAATTTTGTGTTTCATCAACACTCTGAAGGTTCACAGTTTACAGAATGCCTCCAGATGTGCTTCGGAAACTACTACTAGTCTTCCAGTGTACGATCAAAGCGTAGATAGTTTAAGACATTACTCCCATGGAGTAAAGTCGGCATGGTTCTTATTGTGTTCAATGCCGATTCAATTTCTGTGTTTCATCAACACTCTGAAGGTCCACAGATTACAGAATGCCTCCAGATGTGCTTCGGAAACTACTACTAGTTTTCCAGTGGACGATCAAAGCCTAGGCAGTTTAAGACACTACTCCCATCGAGAAAAGTCCGCATGGTGCTTATTGTGCTCAATGCCGATTCAATTTCTGTGTTTCATCAACATTCTGAAGGTCCACAGATTACTGAATGCATCCAGATGCGCTTCCGAAACTACTACTAGTCTTCCAGTGTACGACCAAAGCGTAAACAGTTTAAGACATTACTCCCATGGTGAAAGGTCCGCATGGTGCTTATTGTGTTCATTGCCGATGCAATTATTGTGTTTCATCAACACTCTGAAGGTCCACAGATTACAGAAAGTCTCCAGATGTGCTTCGGAAACTACTACTAGTCTTCCAGTGAACGATCAAAGACTAGACAGTTTAAGACACTACTCCCATAGAGAAAATTCCGCATGGTGCTTATTGTGTTCAATGCCGATGCAATTTTTGTGTTTCATCAACACTCTGAAGGTCCACAGATTACAGAATGCCTCCAGATGTGCTTCTGAAACTACTACTAGTCTTCCAGTGTACGATCAAAGCGTAGACAGTTTAAGACATTACTCCCATGGAGAAAAGTCCGCATAGTGCTTATTGTGTACAATCCCGATGCAATTTTTGTGTTTCATCAACACTCTGAAGGTCCACAGATTACAGAATGCCTCCAGATGTGCTTCGGAAACTACTACTAGTATTCCAGTGTACGATCAAAGCGTAGACAGTTTAAGACATTACTCCCATGGAGAAAAGTCTGCATGGTGCTTATTGTGTTCAATGCCGATGCAATTTTTGTGTTTCATCAACATTCTGAATGTCCACAGATTACAGAATGCCTCCAGATGTGCTTCGGAAACTACTACCAGTCTTCCATCGAATGATCAAAGCGTGGACAGTTTAAGACATTACTCCCATGGAGAAAAGTTCGCGTGGTGCTTATTGTGTTCAATGCCGATGCATTTTTTGTGTTTCATCAACACTCTGAACGTCCACAGATTACAGAATGCCACCAGATGTGCTTCGGAAACTACTACTAGTCTTCCAGTGTACGATCAAATCGTAGACAGTTTAAGACATTACTCCCATGGAGAAAAGTCCGTATGGTGCTTATTGTGTTCAATGCCGATGCAATTTTTGTGTTTCATCAACACTCTGAAGGTCCACAGATTACAGAATGCCTCCAGATGTGCTTCAGAAACTACTACTAGTCTTCCAGTGTACGATCACAGCGTAGAGAGTTAAAGACATTACTCCCATCGAGAAAAGTCCGCATGGTGCTTATTGTGTTCAAAGTCGATGCAATTTTTGTATTTCATCAACACTCTCAAGGTCCACAGATTACAGAATGCATCCAGATGTGCTTCGGAAACTACTACTAGTCTTCCAGTGTACGATCAAAGCGTAAACAGTTTAAGACATTACTCCCATGGTGAAAAGTCCGCATGGTGCTTATTGTGTTCATTGCCGATGCAATTTTTGTGTTTCATCAACACTCTGAAGGTCCACAGATTACAGAAAGTCTCCAGATGTGCTTCGGAAACTACTACTAGTCTTCCAGTGAACGATCAAAGCCTAGACAGTTTAAGACACTACTACCATAGAGAAAATTCCGCATGGTGCTTATTGTGTTCAATGGCGATGCAATTTTTGTGTTTCATCAACACTCTGAATGTCCACAGATTACAGAATGCATCCAGATGTGCTTCCGAAACTACTACTAGTCTTCCAGTGTACGATCAAAGCGTAAACAGGTTAAGACATTACTCCCATGGTGAAAAGTCCCCATGGTGCTTATTGTGTTCATTGCGATGCAATTTTTGTGTTTCATCAACACCCTGAAGGTCCACAGATTACAGAATGCCTAAAGATGTGCTTCGGAAACTACTACTAGTCTTCCAGGGAACGATCAAAGCGTAGACAGTTGAAGACATTACTCCCATGGAGAAAAGTCCGCATGGTGCTTATTGTGTTCAATGCCGATGCAATTTTTGTGTTTCATCAACACCCTGAAGGTCCACAGATTACAGGATGCCTAAAGATGTGCTTTGGAAACTACTACTAGTCTTCCAGGGAACGATCAAAGCGTAGACAGTTTTAGACATTACTCCCATGGAGAAAGGTCCGCATGGTGCTTATTGTGTTCAATGCCGATGCAATTTTTGTGTTTCATCGACACTCTGAAGGTCCACAGATTACAGAATGCATTAAGATGTGCTTCGGAAACTACTACTAGTCTTCCAGTGTACGATCAAAGCGTAGACAGTTTAAGACATTACTCCCATGGAGTAAAGTCCGCATGGTGCTTATTGTGTTCAATGCCGATTCAATTTCTGTGTTTCATCAACACTCTGAAGGTCCACAGATTACAGAATGCCTCCAGATGTGCTTCGGAAACTACTACTAGTCTTCCATCGAACGATCAAACGAAGACAGTTTAAGACATTACTCCCATGGAGAAAAGTCCGCATGGTGCTTATTGTGTTCAATGCAGATGCAATTTTGTGTTTCATCAACATTCTGAATGTCCACAGATTACAGAATGCCTCCAGATGTGCGTTGGAAGCTACTACCAGTCTCCCATCGAATGATCAAAGCGTAGACAGTTTAAGACACTACTCCCATAGAGAAAATTCCGCATGGTGCTTATTGTGTTCAATGCCGATGCAATTTTTGTGTTTCATCAACATTCTGAATGTCCACAGATTACAGAATGCCTCCAGATGTGCTTCGGACACTACTACTAGTCCTCCAGTGTACGATCAAATCGTAGACAGTTTAAGACATAACTACCATCGAGAAAAGTCCGCATGGTGCTTATTGTGTTCAAAGTCGATGAAATTCTTGTGTTTCATCAACACTCTGAAGGTCCACAGAATACAGAATGCATCCAGATGTGCTTCCGAAACTACCACTAGTCTTCCAGTGTACGATCAAATCGTAAACAGTTTAAGACATTACTCCCTTGGTGAAAAGGCCGCATGGTGCTTATTGTGTTCATTGCCGATGCAATTTTTGTGTTTTATCAACACTCTGAAGGTCCACAGATTACAGAAAGTCTCCAGATGTGCTTCGGAAACTACTACTAGTCTTCCAGTGAACGATCAAACCCTAGACAGTTTAAGACACTACTCCCATAGAGAAAATTCCGCATGGTGCTTATTGTGTTCAATGCCGATGCAATTTTTGTGTTTCATCAACACTCTGAAGGTCCACAGATTACAGAGTGCTTCCATATGTGCTTCGGAAACTACTACCATTCTTCCAGTGTAAGATCAAGGCGTAGACAGTTTAAGACATTACTCCCATGGAGAAAAGTCCTCATGGTGCTTATTGTGTTCAATGCCGATGCAATTTCTGTGATTCATCAACACTCTGAAGGTCCACAGATTACAGAATGCCTCTAGATGTGCTTCAGAAACTACTACTAGCATTCGAGGGAACGATCAAAGCGTAGACAGTTTGAGACATTACTCCCATGAAGAAAAGTCCGCATGGTGTTTATTGTGTTCAATGCCGATGCAATTTTTGTGTTTCATCAATACTCAGAAGGTCCACAGGTTACAGAATGCTTCCAGATGTGCTTCGGAAACTACTACTGGTCTTCCAGTGTACGATCAAACGTAGACAGTTTAAGACATTACTCCAAAGGAGAAAAATCCGTATGGTGCCTATTGTATTCAATGCCGATGCAGATTTTGTGTTTCATCAACACTCTGAAGGTCCACAGAATACAGAATGCCTCCAGATGTGCTTCGGAAACTACTACTAGTCTTCCAGTACACAATCAAAGCGTACAGAGTTTAAGACAATACTACCATGGAGAAAAGTCCGCATGGTGCTTATTGTGTTCAATGCCGATGCACATTTTGTGTTTCATCAACACTCTGGAGGTCCACAGAGTTCAAACGCCTAAAGATGTGCTTCGGAAACTACTACTAGTCTTCCAGGGAACGATCAAAGCGTAGACAGTTTAAGACATTACTCCCTTTAGAAAATTCCGCATGGTGTTTATTGTGTTCTATGCCGATGCAATTTCTTTGTTTCATCAACACTCTGAAGGTCCTAAGATTACAGAATGCATCCAGATGTGCTTCAGAAACTACTACTAGTCTTCCAGGGAACGATCAAAGCGTTGACAGTTTAAGACATTACTCCCATAGAGAAAAATCCGCATGGTGCTTATTGTGTTTAATGCCGATGCTATTTTTGTGTTTCATCAACACTCTGAAGGTCCACAGATTACAGAATGCATCCAGATGTGCTTTGGAAACTACTACTAGTCTTCCAGTACACAATCAAAGCGTACACAGTTTAAGACATTACTCCCATGGAGAAAAGTCAGCATGGTGCTTATTGTGTTCAGTGCCGATGCAATTTCTGTGTTTCATCAACACTCTGAAGGTCCACAGATTTCAGAATGCATCCAGATGTACTTCGGAAACTACTACTAGTCTTCCAGTGTACGATCAAAGCGTATACAGTCTAAGACATTACTCCCATGGAGAAAAGTCCGCATGGTGCTTATTGTGTTCAATGCCGATGCAATTTTTGTGTTTCATCAACACTCTGAAGGTCCACAGATTACAGAATGCTTCCATATGTGCCGCGGAAACTACTACAATTCTTCCAGTGTACGATCAAAGCGTAGTCAGTTCAAGACATTACTCCCTTGGAGAAAAGTCCGCATGGCGCTTATTGTGTTCAATGCCGATGCAATGTTTGTGTCTCATCAACACTCTGAAGGTCCACAGATTACAGAATGCATCCTGATGTGCTTCGGAAACTACTACTCGTCTTCCAGTGTACGATCAAAGCGTAGTCAGTTCAACACATTACTCCCTTGGAGATAAGTCCGCATGGTGCTTATTGTGTTCAATGCGGATGCAATGTTTGTGTCTCATCAACACTCTGAAGGTCCACAGATTACAGAATGCCTCCAGATGTGCTTCGGAAACAACTACTAGTCTTCCAGTGTACGATCAAAGCTTAGACAGTTTATGACATTACTCCCATGGAGGAAAATCCGTATGGTGACTATTGTATTCAATGCCGATGCAATTTTTGTGTTTCATCAAAACTCTGAAGGTCCAAAGTTTACAGAATGCCTCCAGATGTGCTTCGGAAACTACTACTAGTCTTCCAGGGAACCATCAAAGCGTAGACAGTTAAAGACATTACTCCCATGGAGAAAAGTCCGCATTGTGCTTATTGTGTTCAATGCCGATGCAATTTTTGTGTTTCATCAGCACTCTGGCGGTCCACAGATTTCAGAACGCCTAAAGATGTGCTTCGGAAACTACTACTAGTCTTCCAGGGAACGATCAAAGCGTAGACAGTTTAAGACATTACTCCCTTTAGAAAAGTATGCATGGTGCTTAGTGTTCAATGCCGATGCAATATTTGTGTTTTATCAATACTCTGAAGGTCCACAGATTTCAGAACGCCTAAAGATGTGCTTCGGAAACTACTACTAGTCTTCCAGGGAACGATCAAAGCGTAGACAGTTTAAGACAATACTCCCGTTAGAAAAGTCCGCATGGTGCTTATTGTGTTTAATGCCGAAGCAATTTCTGTGTTTCATCATCACTCTGAAGATCCACAGATTACAGAATGCATCCAGATGTGCTTCGGAAACTACTACTAGTCTTCCAGTGAAGGTTCAAAACCTAGGCAGTTTAAGACACTACTAACATGGAGAAAAGTCCGCATGGTGCTTATTGTGCTCAATGCCGATGCAATTTTTGTGTTTCATCAACACTCTGAAGGTCCACAGATTACAGAATGCTTCCAGATGTGCTTCGGAAACTACTACTAGTCTTCCAATGCGCGATCAAATCGTTGACAGTTGAAGACATTACTCCCATAGAGAAAATTCAGCATGGTGCTTATTGTGTTCAATGCCGATGCAAGTTTGGTGTTTCATCAACATTCTGAATGTCCACAGTTTACAGAATGCCTCCAGATGTGCTTCGGAAACTACTACCAGTCTCCCATCGAACCATCAAAGCGTAGACAGTTTATGACATTACTCCCATGGAGAAAAGTCCGCATGGTGCTTATTGTGTTTAATGCCGATGCAATTTTTGTGTTTCATCAACAACCTGAAGTTCCACAGATTGCAGAATGCCTAAAGATGTGCTTCGGAAACTACTACTAGTCTTCCAGGGAACGATCAAAGCGTAGACAGTTGAAGACATTACTCCCATGGAGAAAAGTCCGCATGGTGCTTATTGTGTTCAATGCCGATGCAATTTTTGTGTTTCATCAACACTCTGAAGCTCCACAGATTACAGAATGCCTTAAGTTGTTCTTTGGAAACTACTACTAGTCTTCCAGTGTACGATCATAGAATAGACAGTTTCAGACATTACTCCCATGGAGTAAAGTCCGCATGGTGCTTATTGTGTTCAATGCCGATTCAATTTCTGTGTTTCATCAACACTCTGAAGGTCCACAGATTACAGAATGATTCCAGATGTGCTTCGGAAACTACTACTAGTCTTCCATCGAACGATCAAACGTAGACAGTTTAAGACATTACTCCCATGGAGAAAAGTCCGTATGGTGCTTATTGTGTTCAATGCAGATGCAATTTTGTGTTTCATCAACACTCTGAAGGTCCACAGATTACAGAATGCCTTCAGATGTGCTTCGGAAACTACTACTAGTCTTCCAGTGTACGATCAAAGCGTAGACAGTTTAAGACATTACTCCCATGGAGTAAAGTCCGCATGGTGCTTATTGTGTTCAATGCCGATTCAATTTCTGTGTCTCATCAACACTCTGAAGGTCCACAGATTACAGAATGCCTCCAGATGTGCTTCAGAAACTACTACTAGTCTTCCATCGAACGATCAAACGTAGACAGTTTAAGACATTACTCCCATGGAGAAAAGTCCGCATGGTGCTTATTGTGTTCAATGCAGATGCAATTTTGTGTTTCATCAACACTCTGAAGGTTCACAGTTTACAGAATGCCTCCAGATGTGCTTCGGAAACTACTACTAGTCTTCCAGTGTACGATCAAAGCGTAGATAGTTTAAGACATTACTCCCATGGAGTAAAGTCGGCATGGTTCTTATTGTGTTCAATGCCGATTCAATTTCTGTGTTTCATCAACACTCTGAAGGTCCACAGATTACAGAATGCCTCCAGATGTGCTTCGGAAACTACTACTAGTTTTCCAGTGGACGATCAAAGCCTAGGCAGTTTAAGACACTACTCCCATCGAGAAAAGTCCGCATGGTGCTTATTGTGCTCAATGCCGATTCAATTTCTGTGTTTCATCAACATTCTGAAGGTCCACAGATTACTGAATGCATCCAGATGCGCTTCCGAAACTACTACTAGTCTTCCAGTGTACGACCAAAGCGTAAACAGTTTAAGACATTACTCCCATGGTGAAAGGTCCGCATGGTGCTTATTGTGTTCATTGCCGATGCAATTATTGTGTTTCATCAACACTCTGAAGGTCCACAGATTACAGAAAGTCTCCAGATGTGCTTCGGAAACTACTACTAGTCTTCCAGTGAACGATCAAAGACTAGACAGTTTAAGACACTACTCCCATAGAGAAAATTCCGCATGGTGCTTATTGTGTTCAATGCCGATGCAATTTTTGTGTTTCATCAACACTCTGAAGGTCCACAGATTACAGAATGCCTCCAGATGTGCTTCTGAAACTACTACTAGTCTTCCAGTGTACGATCAAAGCGTAGACAGTTTAAGACATTACTCCCATGGAGAAAAGTCCGCATAGTGCTTATTGTGTACAATCCCGATGCAATTTTTGTGTTTCATCAACACTCTGAAGGTCCACAGATTACAGAATGCCTCCAGATGTGCTTCGGAAACTACTACTAGTATTCCAGTGTACGATCAAAGCGTAGACAGTTTAAGACATTACTCCCATGGAGAAAAGTCTGCATGGTGCTTATTGTGTTCAATGCCGATGCAATTTTTGTGTTTCATCAACATTCTGAATGTCCACAGATTACAGAATGCCTCCAGATGTGCTTCGGAAACTACTACCAGTCTTCCATCGAATGATCAAAGCGTGGACAGTTTAAGACATTACTCCCATGGAGAAAAGTTCGCGTGGTGCTTATTGTGTTCAATGCCGATGCATTTTTTGTGTTTCATCAACACTCTGAACGTCCACAGATTACAGAATGCCACCAGATGTGCTTCGGAAACTACTACTAGTCTTCCAGTGTACGATCAAATCGTAGACAGTTTAAGACATTACTCCCATGGAGAAAAGTCCGTATGGTGCTTATTGTGTTCAATGCCGATGCAATTTTTGTGTTTCATCAACACTCTGAAGGTCCACAGATTACAGAATGCCTCCAGATGTGCTTCAGAAACTACTACTAGTCTTCCAGTGTACGATCACAGCGTAGAGAGTTAAAGACATTACTCCCATCGAGAAAAGTCCGCATGGTGCTTATTGTGTTCAAAGTCGATGCAATTTTTGTATTTCATCAACACTCTCAAGGTCCACAGATTACAGAATGCATCCAGATGTGCTTCGGAAACTACTACTAGTCTTCCAGTGTACGATCAAAGCGTAAACAGTTTAAGACATTACTCCCATGGTGAAAAGTCCGCATGGTGCTTATTGTGTTCATTGCCGATGCAATTTTTGTGTTTCATCAACACTCTGAAGGTCCACAGATTACAGAAAGTCTCCAGATGTGCTTCGGAAACTACTACTAGTCTTCCAGTGAACGATCAAAGCCTAGACAGTTTAAGACACTACTACCATAGAGAAAATTCCGCATGGTGCTTATTGTGTTCAATGGCGATGCAATTTTTGTGTTTCATCAACACTCTGAATGTCCACAGATTACAGAATGCATCCAGATGTGCTTCCGAAACTACTACTAGTCTTCCAGTGTACGATCAAAGCGTAAACAGGTTAAGACATTACTCCCATGGTGAAAAGTCCCCATGGTGCTTATTGTGTTCATTGCGATGCAATTTTTGTGTTTCATCAACACCCTGAAGGTCCACAGATTACAGAATGCCTAAAGATGTGCTTCGGAAACTACTACTAGTCTTCCAGGGAACGATCAAAGCGTAGACAGTTGAAGACATTACTCCCATGGAGAAAAGTCCGCATGGTGCTTATTGTGTTCAATGCCGATGCAATTTTTGTGTTTCATCAACACCCTGAAGGTCCACAGATTACAGGATGCCTAAAGATGTGCTTTGGAAACTACTACTAGTCTTCCAGGGAACGATCAAAGCGTAGACAGTTTTAGACATTACTCCCATGGAGAAAGGTCCGCATGGTGCTTATTGTGTTCAATGCCGATGCAATTTTTGTGTTTCATCGACACTCTGAAGGTCCACAGATTACAGAATGCATTAAGATGTGCTTCGGAAACTACTACTAGTCTTCCAGTGTACGATCAAAGCGTAGACAGTTTAAGACATTACTCCCATGGAGTAAAGTCCGCATGGTGCTTATTGTGTTCAATGCCGATTCAATTTCTGTGTTTCATCAACACTCTGAAGGTCCACAGATTACAGAATGCCTCCAGATGTGCTTCGGAAACTACTACTAGTCTTCCATCGAACGATCAAACGAAGACAGTTTAAGACATTACTCCCATGGAGAAAAGTCCGCATGGTGCTTATTGTGTTCAATGCAGATGCAATTTTGTGTTTCATCAACATTCTGAATGTCCACAGATTACAGAATGCCTCCAGATGTGCGTTGGAAGCTACTACCAGTCTCCCATCGAATGATCAAAGCGTAGACAGTTTAAGACACTACTCCCATAGAGAAAATTCCGCATGGTGCTTATTGTGTTCAATGCCGATGCAATTTTTGTGTTTCATCAACATTCTGAATGTCCACAGATTACAGAATGCCTCCAGATGTGCTTCGGACACTACTACTAGTCCTCCAGTGTACGATCAAATCGTAGACAGTTTAAGACATAACTACCATCGAGAAAAGTCCGCATGGTGCTTATTGTGTTCAAAGTCGATGAAATTCTTGTGTTTCATCAACACTCTGAAGGTCCACAGAATACAGAATGCATCCAGATGTGCTTCCGAAACTACCACTAGTCTTCCAGTGTACGATCAAATCGTAAACAGTTTAAGACATTACTCCCTTGGTGAAAAGGCCGCATGGTGCTTATTGTGTTCATTGCCGATGCAATTTTTGTGTTTTATCAACACTCTGAAGGTCCACAGATTACAGAATGCCTCCAGATGTGCTTCGGAAACTACTACTAGTATTCCAGTGTACGATCAAAGCGTAGACAGTTTAAGACATTACTCCCATGGAGAAAAGTCTGCATGGTGCTTATTGTGTTCAATGCCGATGCAATTTTTGTGTTTCATCAACATTCTGAATGTCCACAGATTACAGAATGCCTCCAGATGTGCTTCGGAAACTACTACCAGTCTTCCATCGAATGATCAAAGCGTGGACAGTTTAAGACATTACTCCCATGGAGAAAAGTTCGCGTGGTGCTTATTGTGTTCAATGCCGATGCATTTTTTGTGTTTCATCAACACTCTGAACGTCCACAGATTACAGAATGCCACCAGATGTGCTTCGGAAACTACTACTAGTCTTCCAGTGTACGATCAAATCGTAGACAGTTTAAGACATTACTCCCATGGAGAAAAGTCCGTATGGTGCTTATTGTGTTCAATGCCGATGCAATTTTTGTGTTTCATCAACACTCTGAAGGTCCACAGATTACAGAATGCCTCCAGATGTGCTTCAGAAACTACTACTAGTCTTCCAGTGTACGATCACAGCGTAGAGAGTTAAAGACATTACTCCCATCGAGAAAAGTCCGCATGGTGCTTATTGTGTTCAAAGTCGATGCAATTTTTGTATTTCATCAACACTCTCAAGGTCCACAGATTACAGAATGCATCCAGATGTGCTTCGGAAACTACTACTAGTCTTCCAGTGTACGATCAAAGCGTAAACAGTTTAAGACATTACTCCCATGGTGAAAAGTCCGCATGGTGCTTATTGTGTTCATTGCCGATGCAATTTTTGTGTTTCATCAACACTCTGAAGGTCCACAGATTACAGAAAGTCTCCAGATGTGCTTCGGAAACTACTACTAGTCTTCCAGTGAACGATCAAAGCCTAGACAGTTTAAGACACTACTACCATAGAGAAAATTCCGCATGGTGCTTATTGTGTTCAATGGCGATGCAATTTTTGTGTTTCATCAACACTCTGAATGTCCACAGATTACAGAATGCATCCAGATGTGCTTCCGAAACTACTACTAGTCTTCCAGTGTACGATCAAAGCGTAAACAGGTTAAGACATTACTCCCATGGTGAAAAGTCCCCATGGTGCTTATTGTGTTCATTGCGATGCAATTTTTGTGTTTCATCAACACCCTGAAGGTCCACAGATTACAGAATGCCTAAAGATGTGCTTCGGAAACTACTACTAGTCTTCCAGGGAACGATCAAAGCGTAGACAGTTGAAGACATTACTCCCATGGAGAAAAGTCCGCATGGTGCTTATTGTGTTCAATGCCGATGCAATTTTTGTGTTTCATCAACACCCTGAAGGTCCACAGATTACAGGATGCCTAAAGATGTGCTTTGGAAACTACTACTAGTCTTCCAGGGAACGATCAAAGCGTAGACAGTTTTAGACATTACTCCCATGGAGAAAGGTCCGCATGGTGCTTATTGTGTTCAATGCCGATGCAATTTTTGTGTTTCATCGACACTCTGAAGGTCCACAGATTACAGAATGCATTAAGATGTGCTTCGGAAACTACTACTAGTCTTCCAGTGTACGATCAAAGCGTAGACAGTTTAAGACATTACTCCCATGGAGTAAAGTCCGCATGGTGCTTATTGTGTTCAATGCCGATTCAATTTCTGTGTTTCATCAACACTCTGAAGGTCCACAGATTACAGAATGCCTCCAGATGTGCTTCGGAAACTACTACTAGTCTTCCATCGAACGATCAAACGAAGACAGTTTAAGACATTACTCCCATGGAGAAAAGTCCGCATGGTGCTTATTGTGTTCAATGCAGATGCAATTTTGTGTTTCATCAACATTCTGAATGTCCACAGATTACAGAATGCCTCCAGATGTGCGTTGGAAGCTACTACCAGTCTCCCATCGAATGATCAAAGCGTAGACAGTTTAAGACACTACTCCCATAGAGAAAATTCCGCATGGTGCTTATTGTGTTCAATGCCGATGCAATTTTTGTGTTTCATCAACATTCTGAATGTCCACAGATTACAGAATGCCTCCAGATGTGCTTCGGACACTACTACTAGTCCTCCAGTGTACGATCAAATCGTAGACAGTTTAAGACATAACTACCATCGAGAAAAGTCCGCATGGTGCTTATTGTGTTCAAAGTCGATGAAATTCTTGTGTTTCATCAACACTCTGAAGGTCCACAGAATACAGAATGCATCCAGATGTGCTTCCGAAACTACCACTAGTCTTCCAGTGTACGATCAAATCGTAAACAGTTTAAGACATTACTCCCTTGGTGAAAAGGCCGCATGGTGCTTATTGTGTTCATTGCCGATGCAATTTTTGTGTTTTATCAACACTCTGAAGGTCCACAGATTACAGAATGCCTCCAGATGTGCTTCGGAAACTACTACTAGTATTCCAGTGTACGATCAAAGCGTAGACAGTTTAAGACATTACTCCCATGGAGAAAAGTCTGCATGGTGCTTATTGTGTTCAATGCCGATGCAATTTTTGTGTTTCATCAACATTCTGAATGTCCACAGATTACAGAATGCCTCCAGATGTGCTTCGGAAACTACTACCAGTCTTCCATCGAATGATCAAAGCGTGGACAGTTTAAGACATTACTCCCATGGAGAAAAGTTCGCGTGGTGCTTATTGTGTTCAATGCCGATGCATTTTTTGTGTTTCATCAACACTCTGAACGTCCACAGATTACAGAATGCCACCAGATGTGCTTCGGAAACTACTACTAGTCTTCCAGTGTACGATCAAATCGTAGACAGTTTAAGACATTACTCCCATGGAGAAAAGTCCGTATGGTGCTTATTGTGTTCAATGCCGATGCAATTTTTGTGTTTCATCAACACTCTGAAGGTCCACAGATTACAGAATGCCTCCAGATGTGCTTCAGAAACTACTACTAGTCTTCCAGTGTACGATCACAGCGTAGAGAGTTAAAGACATTACTCCCATCGAGAAAAGTCCGCATGGTGCTTATTGTGTTCAAAGTCGATGCAATTTTTGTATTTCATCAACACTCTCAAGGTCCACAGATTACAGAATGCATCCAGATGTGCTTCGGAAACTACTACTAGTCTTCCAGTGTACGATCAAAGCGTAAACAGTTTAAGACATTACTCCCATGGTGAAAAGTCCGCATGGTGCTTATTGTGTTCATTGCCGATGCAATTTTTGTGTTTCATCAACACTCTGAAGGTCCACAGATTACAGAAAGTCTCCAGATGTGCTTCGGAAACTACTACTAGTCTTCCAGTGAACGATCAAAGCCTAGACAGTTTAAGACACTACTACCATAGAGAAAATTCCGCATGGTGCTTATTGTGTTCAATGGCGATGCAATTTTTGTGTTTCATCAACACTCTGAATGTCCACAGATTACAGAATGCATCCAGATGTGCTTCCGAAACTACTACTAGTCTTCCAGTGTACGATCAAAGCGTAAACAGGTTAAGACATTACTCCCATGGTGAAAAGTCCCCATGGTGCTTATTGTGTTCATTGCGATGCAATTTTTGTGTTTCATCAACACCCTGAAGGTCCACAGATTACAGAATGCCTAAAGATGTGCTTCGGAAACTACTACTAGTCTTCCAGGGAACGATCAAAGCGTAGACAGTTGAAGACATTACTCCCATGGAGAAAAGTCCGCATGGTGCTTATTGTGTTCAATGCCGATGCAATTTTTGTGTTTCATCAACACCCTGAAGGTCCACAGATTACAGGATGCCTAAAGATGTGCTTTGGAAACTACTACTAGTCTTCCAGGGAACGATCAAAGCGTAGACAGTTTTAGACATTACTCCCATGGAGAAAGGTCCGCATGGTGCTTATTGTGTTCAATGCCGATGCAATTTTTGTGTTTCATCGACACTCTGAAGGTCCACAGATTACAGAATGCATTAAGATGTGCTTCGGAAACTACTACTAGTCTTCCAGTGTACGATCAAAGCGTAGACAGTTTAAGACATTACTCCCATGGAGTAAAGTCCGCATGGTGCTTATTGTGTTCAATGCCGATTCAATTTCTGTGTTTCATCAACACTCTGAAGGTCCACAGATTACAGAATGCCTCCAGATGTGCTTCGGAAACTACTACTAGTCTTCCATCGAACGATCAAACGAAGACAGTTTAAGACATTACTCCCATGGAGAAAAGTCCGCATGGTGCTTATTGTGTTCAATGCAGATGCAATTTTGTGTTTCATCAACATTCTGAATGTCCACAGATTACAGAATGCCTCCAGATGTGCGTTGGAAGCTACTACCAGTCTCCCATCGAATGATCAAAGCGTAGACAGTTTAAGACACTACTCCCATAGAGAAAATTCCGCATGGTGCTTATTGTGTTCAATGCCGATGCAATTTTTGTGTTTCATCAACATTCTGAATGTCCACAGATTACAGAATGCCTCCAGATGTGCTTCGGACACTACTACTAGTCCTCCAGTGTACGATCAAATCGTAGACAGTTTAAGACATAACTACCATCGAGAAAAGTCCGCATGGTGCTTATTGTGTTCAAAGTCGATGAAATTCTTGTGTTTCATCAACACTCTGAAGGTCCACAGAATACAGAATGCATCCAGATGTGCTTCCGAAACTACCACTAGTCTTCCAGTGTACGATCAAATCGTAAACAGTTTAAGACATTACTCCCTTGGTGAAAAGGCCGCATGGTGCTTATTGTGTTCATTGCCGATGCAATTTTTGTGTTTCATCAACACTCTGAAGGTCCACAGATTACAGAATGCCTCCAGATGTGCTTCGGAAACTACTACTAGTCTTCCAGTGGACGATCAAAGCCTAGGCAGTTTAAGACACTACTCCCACGGAGAAAAGTCCGCATGGTGCTTATTGTGCTCAATGCCGATGCAATTTTTGTGTTTCATCAACACTCTCAAGGTCCACAGATTACAGAATGCATCCAGATGTGCTTCCGAAACTACTACTCGTCTGCCAGTGTCCGATCAAAGCGTACACAGTTTAAGACATTACTCCCATGGAGGAAAATACGTATGGTGCTTATTGTGTTCAATGCCGATGCAATTTTTGTGTTTCATCAACACTCTGAAGGTCCACAGATTACAGGATGCCTCCAGATGTGCTTCGGAAACTACTACTAGTCTTCCAGTGTACGATCAAAGCTTAGACAGTGTAAGACATTATTCCCATGGAAAAATGTCCGCATGGTGCTTATTGTGTTCAATGCCGATGCAATTTTTGTGTTTCATCAACACCCTGAAGGTCCACAGATTACAGAATGACTAAAGATGTGCTTCGGAAACTACTACTAGTCTTCCAGGGAACGATCAAAGCGTAGACAGTTGAAGACATTACTCCCATGGAGAAAAGTCCGCATGGTGCTTATTGTGTTCAATGCCGATGCAATTTTTGTGTTTCATCAACACCCTGAAGGTCCACAGATTACAGAATGCCTAAAGATGTGCTTTGGAAACTACTACTAGTCTTCCAGGGAACGATCAAAGCGTAGACAGTTTTAGACTTTACTCCCATGGAGAAATGTCCGCATGTTGCTTATTCTGTTCAATGCCGATGCAATTTTTGTGTTTCATCGACACTCTGAAGGTCCACAGATTACAGAATGCATAAAGATGTGCTTCGGAAACTACTACTAGTCTTCCAGTGTACCATCAAAGCGTATACAGTTTAAGACATTACTCCCATGGAGTAAAGTCCGCATGGTGCTTATTGTGTTCAATGCCGATTCAATTTCTGTGTTTCATCAACACTCTGAAAGTCCACAGATTACAGAATGCCTCCAGATGTGCTTCGGAAACTACTACTAGTCTTCCATCGAACGATCAAACGTAGACAGTTTAAGACATTACTCCCATGGAGAAAAGCCCGCATGGTGCTTATTGTGTTCAATGCACATGCAATTTTTTGTTTCATCAACACTCAGAAGGTCCACAGATTACAGAATGCCTCCAGATGTGCTTCGGAAACTACTACTAGTCTTCCAGTGTACGATCAAAGCGTAGACAGTTTAAGACACTACTCCCATAGAGAAATTTCCGCATGGTGCTTATTGTGTTCAATCCCGATGCAATTTTTGTGTTTCATCAACACTCTGAAAGTCAACAGATTACAGAATGCCTCCAGATGTGCTTCGGAAACAACTACTAGTCTTCCAGTGTACGATCAAAACTTAGACAGTTTAAGACATTACTCCCATGGAGGAAAATCCGTATGGTTCCTATTGTATTCAATGCCGATGCAATTTTTGTGTTTTATCAAAACTCTGAAGGTCCAAAGTTTACAGAATGCCTCCAGATGTGCTTCGGAAACTACTACTAGTCTTCCAGGGAACCATAAAAGCGTAGACAGTTTAAGACATTACTCCCATGGAGAAAAGTCCGCATTGTGCTTATTGTGTTCAATGCCGATGCAATTTTTGTGTTTCATCAACACTCTGGAGGTCCACAGATTTCAGAACGCCTAAAGTTGTGCTTCGGAAACTACTACTAGTCTTCCAGGGAACGATCAAAGCTTAGACAGTTTAAGACATTACTCCCTTTAGAAAAGTCCGCATGGTGCTTAGTGTTCAATGCCGATGCAATATTTGTGTTTTATCAACACTCTGAAGGTCCACAGATTTCAGAACGCCTTAAGATGTGATTCGGAAACTACTACTAGTCTTCCAGGGAACGATCAAAGCGTAGACAGTTTAAGACATTACTCCCGTTAGAAAAGTCCGCATGGTGCTTATTGTGTTCAATGCCGATGCAATTTCTGTGTTTCATCAACACTCTGAAGGTCCACAGATTACAGAATGCATCCAGATGTCCTTCGGAAACTACTACCAGTCTTCCAGGGAACTATCAAAGCGTAGACAGTTTAAGACATTACTCCCTTTAGAAAAGTCCGCATGGTGCTTATTGTGTTCAACGCCGATTCAATTTTTGTGTTTCATCAACACCCTGAAGGTCCACAGATTACAGAATGCATCCAGATGTGTTTCGGAAACTACTATTAGTCTTCCAGTGAACGATCAAAGCGTAGACACTTTAAGGCATTACTCTCATGGAGAAAAGTCCCCATGGTGCTTATTGTGTTCAATGCCGATTCAATGTCTGTGTTTCATCAACACTCTGAAGGTCCGCAGATTACAGAATGCCTCCAGATGTGCTTCGGAAACTACTACTAGTCTTCCAGTGAACGTTCAAAACCTAGGCAGTTTAAGACACTAATAACATGGAGAAAAGTCCGCATGGTGCTTATTGTGCTCAAGCCGATGCAATTTTTGTGTTTCATCAACACTCTGAAGGTCCTCAGATTACAGAATGCATCCTGATGTGCTTCGGAAACTACTACTCGTCTGCCAGGGTCCGATCAAAGCGTACACATTTTAAGACATTACTCCCATTTAGGAAAATCCGTATGGTGCCTATTGTATTCAATGCCGATGCAATTTTTGTGTTTCATCAACACTCTGAAGGTCCAAAGTTTACAGAATGCCTCCAGATGTGTTTCGGAAACTACTACTAGTCTTCCAGGGAACCATCAAAGCGTAGACAGTTTAAGACATTACTCCCATGGAGAAAAGTCCGCATTGTGCTTATTGTGTTCAATGCCGATGCAATTTTTGTGTTTCATCAACACTCTGGAGGTCCACAGATTTCAGAACGCCTAAAGATGTGCTTCGGAAACTACTACTAGTCTTCCAGGGAACGATCAAAGCTTAGACAGTTTAAGACATTACTCCCTTTAGAAAAGTCCGCATGGTGCTTAGTGTTCAATGCCGATGCAATATTTGTGTTTTATCAATACTCTGAAGGTCCACAGATTTCAGAACGCCTAAACATGTGCTTCGGAAACTACTACTAGTCTTCCAGGGAACGATCAAAGCGTAGACAGTTTAAGACATTACTCCCGTTAGAAAAGTCCGCATGGTGCTTATTGTGTTCAATGCCGATGCAATTTCTGTGTTTCATCAACACTCTGAAGGTCCACAGATTACAGAATGCATCCAGATGTCCTTCGGAAACTACTACTAGTCTTCCAGGGAACGATCAAAGCGTAGACAGTTTAAGACCTTACTCCCATCGAGAAAAGCCCGCATGGTGCTTATTGTGTTCAACTCCGATTCAATTTCTGTGTTTCGTCAACACTCTGAAGGTCCACAGATTACAGAATGCATCCAGATGTGCTTCGGAAACTACTACCAGTCTTCCAGGGAACTATCAAAGCGTAGACTGTTTAAGACATTACTCCCTTTAGAAAAGTCCGCATGGTGCTTATTGTGTTCAATGCCGATGCAATTTCTGTGTTTCATCATCACTCTGAAGGTCCAAAGATTACAGAATGCATCCTGATGTGCTTCAGAATCTACTATTAGTCTTCCAGGGAACGATCAGAGCGTAGACAGTTTAAAACATTACTCCCATGGAGAAAAGTCCGAATGGTGCTTATTGTGTTCAACGCCGATTCAATTTTTGTGTTTCATCAACACTCTGAAGGTCCACAGATTACAGAATGCATCCAGATGTGCTTCGGAAACTTCTATTAGTCTTCCAGTGAACGATCAAAGCGTAGACACTTTAAGGCATTACTCTCATGGAGAAAAGTCCCCACGGTGCTTATTGTGTTCAATGCCGATTCAATGTCTGTGTTTCATCAACACTCTGAAGGTCCGCAGATTACAGAATGCCTCCAGATGTGCTTCGGAAACTACTACTAGTCTTCCAGTGAACGTTCAAAAGGTAGGCAGTTTAAGACACTACTAACATGGAGAAAAGTCTCCATGGTGCTTATTGTGCTCAATGCCGATGCAATTTTTGTGTTTCATCAACACTCTGAAGGTCCACAGATTTCAGAACGCCTAAGGATGTGCTTCGGAAACTACTACTAGTCTTCCAGGGAACGATCAATGCGTAGACAGTTTAAGACATTACCCCCGTTAGAAAAGTCCGCATGGTGCTTATTGTGTTCAATGCCGATGCAATTTTTGTGTTTCATCAACACTCTAAAGGTCCAAAGTTTACAGAATGCCACCAGATGTGCTTCGGAAACTACTACTAGTCTTCCAGGGAACCATCAAAGCGTAGACAGTTTAAGACATTACTCCCATGGAGAAAAGTCCGCATGGTGCTTATTGTGTTCAATGCCGATGCAATTTTTGTGTTTCATCAACACTCTGAAGGTCCTCAGATTACAGAATGCATCCTGATGTGCTTCGGAAACTACTACTCGTCTGCCAGGGTCCGATCAAAGCGTACACAGTTTAAGACATTACTCTCATTTAGGAAAATCCGTATGGTGCCTATTGTATTCAATGCCGATGCAATTTTTGTGTTTCATCAACACTCTGAAGGTCCAAAGTTTACAGAATGCCTCCAGATGTGCTTCGGAAACAACTACTAGTAGTATTCCATTGAACCATCAAAGCGTAGACAGTTTAACACATTACTCCCATGGAGAAAAGCCCGCATGGTGCTTATTGTGTTCAATGCCGATGCAATTTTTGTGTTTCATCAACACTCTGAAGGTCCACAGATTTCAGAACGCCTAAGGATGTGCTTCGGAAACTACTACTAGTCTTCCAGGGAACGATCAATGCGTAGACAGTTTAAGACATTACCCCCGTTAGAAAAGTCCGCATGGTGCTTATTGTGTTCAATGCCGATGCAATTTTTGTGTTTCATCAACACTCTAAAGGTCCAAAGTTTACAGAATGCCACCAGATGTGCTTCGGAAACTACTACTAGTCTTCCAGGGAACCATCAAAGCGTAGACAGTTTAAGACATTACTCCCATGGAGAAAAGTCCGCATGGTGCTTATTGTGTTCAATGCCGATGCAATTTTTGTGTTTCATCAACACTCTGAAGGTCCACAGATTTCAGAACGCCTAAAGATGTGCTTCGGAAACTACTACTAGTCTTCCAGGGAACGATCAAAGCGTACACAGTTTAAGACATTACTCCCGTTAGAAAAGTCCGCATGGTGCTTATTGTGTTCAATGCCGATGCAAGTTTTGAGTATCATCAACATTCTGAATGTCCACAGATTACAGAATTCCTCCAGATGTGCTTCGGAGACTACTAAAAGTCTCCCATCGAACCATCAAAGCATAGACAGTTTATGACATTACTCCCATGGAGAAAAGTCCGCATGGTGCTTATTGTGTTCAATGCCGATGCAATTTTTGTGTTTCATCAACACCCTGAAGGTCCACAGATTACAGAATGCCTAAAGATGTTCTTTGGAAACTACTACTAGTCTTCCAGGGAACAATCAAAGCGTAGACAGTTTAAGACATTACTCCCATGGAGAAAAGTCCGCACGGTGCTTATTGTGTTCAATGCCGATTCCATTTTTTGTGTGTCATCAACACTCTGAAGGTCCACAGATAACAGAATGATTCCAGATGTGCTTCGGAATCTACTACTAGTCTTCCATCGAACGATCAAACGTAGACAGTTTAAGACATTACTCCCATGGAGAAAAGTCCGCATGGTGCTTATTGTGTTCAATGCAGATGCAATTTTCTGTTTCATCAACACTCTGAAGGTCCACAGATTACAGAATGCCTTCAGATGTGTTTCGGAAACTACTACTAGTCTTCCAGTGTACGATCAAAGCGTAGACAGTTTAAGACATTACTCCCATGGAGTAAAGTCCGCATGGTGCTTATTGTGTTCAATGCCGATTCAATTTCTGTGTTTCATCAACACCCTGAAGGTCCACAGATTACAGAATGCCTAAAGATGTTCTTTGGAAACTACTACTAGTCTTCCAGGGAACGATCAAAGCGTAGACAGTTTAAGACATTACCCCCATGGAGAAAAGTCCGCACGGTGCTTACTGTGTTCAGTGCCGATGCAATTTTTGTGTTTCATCGACACTCTGAAGGTCCACAGATTACAGAATGCATTAAGATGTGCTTCGGAAACTACTACTAGTCTTCCAGTGTACGATCAAAGTGTAGACAGTTTCAGACATTACTCCCATGGAGAAAAGTCCGTACGGTGCTTATTGTGTTCAATGCAGATGCAATTTTGTGTTTCATCAACACTCTGAAGGTCCACAGATTACAGAATACCTCCAGATGTGCTTCGGTAACTACTACCAGTCTTCCATCGAATGATCAAAGCGTGGACAGTTTAAGACATTACTCCCATGGAGAAAAGTCCGCATGGTGCATATTGTGTTCATTGCCGATGCAACTTTGTGTTTCATCAACACTCTGAAGGTCCACAGATTACAGAAAGTCTCCAGATGTGCTTCGGAAACTACTACTAGTCTTCCAGTGAACGATCAAATCCTAGACAGTTTAAGACACTACTCCCATAGAGAAAATTCCGCATGGTGCTTATTGTGTTTAATGCCGATGCAATTTTTGTGTTTCATCAACACTCTGAAGGTCCACAGATTACAGAATGCCTCCAGATGTGCTTCGGAAACTACTACTAGTCTTCCAGTGGACGATCAAAGCCTAGGCAATTTAAGACACTACTCCCACGGAGAAAAGTCCGCATGGTGCTTATTGTGCTCAATGCCGATGCAATTTTTGTGTTTCATCAACACTCTGAAGGTCCACAGATTACAGAATGCATCCAGATGTGCTTCCGAAACTACTACTCGTCTGCCAGTGTCCGATCAAAGCGTACACAGTTTAAGACATTACTCCCATGGAGGAAAATCCGTATGGTGCTTATTGTGTTCAATGCCGATGCAATTTTTGTGTTTCATCAACACTCTGAAGGTCCACAGATTACAGAATGCCTCCAGATGTGCTTCGGAAACTACTACTAGTCTTCCACTGTACGATCAAAGCGTAGACAGTGTAAGACATTATTCCCATGGAGAAAAGTCCGCATGGTGCTTAGTGTATTCAATGCCGATGCAATTTTTGTGTTTCATCGACACTCTGAAGGTACACAGATTACAGAATGCATTAAGATGTGCTTCGGAAACTACTACTAGTCTTCCAGTGTACGATCAAAGCGTAGACAGTTTAAGACATTACTCCCATGGAGTAAAGTCCGCATGGTGCTTAATGTGTTCAATGCCGATTCAATTTCTGTGTTTCATCAACACTCTGAAGGTCCACAGATTACAGAATGCCTCCAGATGTGCTTCGGAAACTACTACTAGTCTTCCATCAAACGATCAAACGTAGACAGTTTAAGACATTACTCCCATGGAGAAAAGTCCGCATGGTGCTTATTGTGTTCAATGCCGATGCAATTTTTGTGTTTCATCAACACCCTGAAGGTCCACAGATTACAGAATGCCTAAAGATGTGCTTTGGAAACTACTACTAGTCTTCCAGTGTACGATGAAAGCGTAGACAGATTAAGACATTACTCCCATGGAGTAAAGTCCGCATGGTGCTTATTGTGTTCAATGCCGATTCAATTTCTGTGTTTCATCAACACTCTGAAGGTCCACAGATTACAGAATGCCTCCCGATGTGCTTCGGAAACTACTACTAGTCTTCCATCGAACGATCAAACGTAGACAGTTTAAGACATTACTCCCATGGAGAAATGTCCGCATGGTGCTTATTGTGTTCAATGCAGATGCAATTTTGTGTTTCATCAACACTCTGAAGGTCCACAGATTACAGAATGCCTCCAGATGTGCTTCGGAAACTACTACTAGTCTTCCAGCGTACGATCAAAGCGTAGACAGTTTTAGACATTACTCCCATGGAGAAAAGTCCGCATGTTGCTTATTCTGTTCAATGCCGATGCAATTTTTGTGTTTCATCGACACTCTGAAGATCCACAGATTACAGAATGCATTAAGATGTGCTTCGGAAACTACTACTAGTCTTCCAGTGTACGATCAAAGCGTAGACAGTTTAAGACATTACTCCCATGGAGAAAAGTCCGCATGGTGCTTATTGTGTTCAATGCAGATGCAATTTTGTGTTTCATCAACACTCTGAAGGTCCACAGATTACAGAATGCCTCCAGATGTGCTTCGGAAACTACTACTAGTCTTCCAGTGTACGATCAAAGCGTAGACAGTTTAAGACACTACTCCCATAGAGAGAATTCCGCATGGTACTTATTGTGTTCAATGCCGATGCAATTTTTGTGTTTCATCAACACTCTGAAGGTCCACAGATTACAGAATGCATCCAGATGTGCTTCTGAAACTACTACTAGTCTTCCAGTGTACGATCAAAGCGTAGACAGTTTAAGACATTACTCCTATGGAGAAAAGTCCGCATAGTGCTTATTGTGTTCAATCCCGATGCAATTTTTGTGTTTCATCAACACTCTGAATTTCCACAGATTACAGAATGCCTCCAGATGTGCTTCGGAAACTACTACTAGTATTCCAGTGTACGATCAAAGCGTAGACAGTTTAAGACATTACTCCCATGGAGAAAAGCCCGTATGGTGCTTATTGTGTTCAATGCCGATGCAATTTTGGTGTTTCATCAACACTCTGACGGTCCACAGATTACAGAATGGCTCCAGACGTGCTTCGGAAACTACTACTAGTCTTCCAGTGTACGATCAAAGCGTAGACAGTTTAAGACATTACTCCCATCGAGAAAAGTCCCCATGGTGGTTATTGTGTTCAAAGTCGATGCAATTTTTGTGTTTCATCAACACTCTGAACGTCCACAGATTACAGAATGCCACCAGATGTGCTTCGGAAACTACCACTAGTCTTCCAGTCTACGATCAAATCGTAGACAGATTAAGACATTACTCCCATCGAGAAAAGTCCGCATGGTGCTTATTGTGTTCAAAGTCGATACAATTTTTGTGTTTCATCAACACTCTGAAGGTCCACAGAATACAGAATGCATCCAGATGTGCTTCCGAAACTACTACTAGTCTTCCAGTGTACGATCAAAGCGAAACAGTTTAAGACATTACTCCCATGGTGAAAAGTCCGCATGGTGCTTATTGTGTTCATTGCCGATGCAATTTTTGTGTTTCATCAACACTCTGAAGGTCCACAGATTACAGAAAGTCTCCAGATGTGCTTCGGAAACTACTACTAGTCTTCCAGTGAACGATCAAAACCTAGACAGTTTAAGACACTACTCCCATAGAGAAAATTCCGCATGGTGCTTATTGTGTTTAATGCCGATGCAATTTTTGTGTTTCATCAACACTCTGAAGGTCCACAGATTACAGAATGCCTCCAGATGTGCTTCGGAAACTACTACTAGTCTTCCAGTGGACGATCAAAGCCTAGGCAGTTTAAGACACTACTCCCACGGAGAAAAGTTCGCATGGTGCTTATTGTGCTCAATGCCGATGCAATTTTTGTGTTTCATCAACACTCTGAAGGTCCACAGATTACAGAATGCATCCAGATGTGCTTCCGAAACTACTACTCGTCTGCCAGTGTCCGATCAAAGCGTACACAGTTTAAGACATTACTCCCATGGAGGAAAATCCGTATGGTGCTTATTGTGTTCAATGCCGATGCAATTTTTGTGTTTCATCAACACTCTGAAGGTCCACAGATTACAGAATGCCTCCAGATGTGCTTCGGAAACTACTGCTAGTCTTCCACTGTACGATCAAAGCGTAGACTGAGTAAGACATTATTCCCATGGAGAAAAGTCCGCATGGTGCTTATTGTATTCAATGCCGATGCAATTTTTGTGTTTCATCGACACTCTGAAGGTCCACAGATTACAGAATGCATTAAGATGTGTTTCGGAAACTACTACTAGTCTTCCAGTGTACGATCAAAGCGTAGACAGTTTAAGACATTACTCCCATGGAGTAAAGTCCGCATGGTGCTTAATGTGTTCAATGCCGATTCAATTTCTGTGTTTCATCAACACTCTGAAGGTCCACAGATTACAGAATGCCTCCAGATGTGCTTCGGAAACTACTACTAGTCTTCCATCGAACGATCAAACGTAGACAGTTTAAGACATTACTCCCATGGAGAAAAGTCCGCATGGTGCTTATTGTGTTCAATGCCGATGTAATTTTTGTGTTTCATTAACACTCTGAAGGTCCACAGATTACAGAATGCCTAAAGATGTTCTTTGGAAACTACTACTAGTCTTCCAGGGAACGATCAAAGCGTAGACAGTTTTAGACATTACTCCCATGGAGTAAAGTCCGCATGGTGCATATTGTGTTCAATGCCGATTCAATTTCTGTGTTTCATCAACACTCTGAAAGTCCACAGATTACAGAATGCCTCCAGATGTGCTTCGGAAACTACTACTAGTCTTCCATCGAACGATCAAACGTAGACAGTTTAAGACACTACTCCCATGGAGAAAAGTCCGCATGGTGCTTATTGTGTTCAATACAGATGCAATTTTGTGTTTCATCAACACTATGAAGGTCCACAGATTACAGAATGCCTCCAGATGTGCTTCGGAAACTACTACTAGTCTTCCAGTGTACGATCAAAGCGTAGACAGTTTAAGACACTACTCCCATAGAGAGAATTCCGCATGGTACTTATTGTGTTCAATGCCGATGCAACTTTTGTGTTTCATCAACACTCTGAAGGTCCACAGATTACAGAATGCATCCAGATGTGCTTCTGAAACTACTACTAGTCTTCCAGTGTACGATCAAAGCGTAGACAGTTTAAGACATTACTCCCATGGAGAAAAGTCCGCATAGTGCTTATTGTGTTCAATCCCGATGCAATTTTTGTGTTTCATCAACACTCTGAATTTCCACAGATTACAGAATGCCTCCAGATGTGCTTCGGAAACTACTACTAGTATTCCAGTGTACGATCAAAGCGTAGACAGTTTAAGACATTACTCCCATGGAGAAAAGTCTGCACGGTGCTTATTGTGTTCAATGCAGATGCAATTTTGTGTTTCATCAACACTCTGAAGGTCCAAAGATTACAGAATGCCTCCAGATGTGCTTCTGAAACTACTACTAGTCTTCCAGTGTACGATCAAAGCGTAGACAGTTTAAGAAATTACTCCCATGGAGTAAAGTCCGCATGGTGCTTATTGTGTTCAATGCCGATTCAATTTCTGTGTTTCATCAACACTCTGAAGGTCCACAGATTACAGAATGCATCCAGATGTACTTCCGAAACTACTACTAGTCTTCCAGTGTACGATCAAGGCGTAAACAGTTGAAGACATTACTCCCATGGTGAAAAGTCCGCATGGTGCTTATTGTGTTCATTGCCGATTCAATTTTTGTGTTTCATCAACACTCTGAAGGTCCACAGATTAAAGAAAGTCTCCAGATGTGCTTCGGAAACTACTACTAGTCTTCCAGTGAACGATCAAAGCCTAGACAGTTTAAGACACTACTCCCATAGAGAAAATTCCGCATGGTGCTTATTGTGTTCAATGCCGATGTAACTTTTGTGTTTCATCAACACTCTGAAGGTCCACAGATTACAGAATGCATCCAGATGTGCTTCTGAAACTACTACTAGTCTTCCAGTGTACGATAAAAGCGTAGACAGTGTAAGACATTACTCCAATGGAGAAAAGTCCGCATGGTGCTTATTGTGTTCAATGCCGATGCATTTTTTGTGTTTCATCAACACTCTGAATTTCCACAGATTACAGAATGCATCCAGATGTGCTTCCGAAACTACTACTCGTCTGCCAGTGTCCGATCAAAGCGTACACAGTTTAAGACATTACTCCCATGGAGGAAAATCCGTATGGTGCTTATTGTGTTCAATGCCGATGCAATTTTTGTGTTTCATCAACACTCTGAAGGTCCACAGATTACAGAATGCCTCCAGATGTGCTTCGGAAACTACTACTAGTCTTCCACTGTACGATCAAAGCGTAGACAGTGTAAGACATTACTCCAATGGAGAAAAGTCCGCATGGTGCTTATTGTGTTCAATGCCGATGCAATTTTTGTGTTTCATCAACACCCTGAAGGTATACAGATTACAGAATGCCTAAAGATGTGCTTTGGAAACTACTACTAGTATTCCTTGGAACGATCAAAGCGTAGACAGTTTTAGACATTACTCCCATTGAGAAAAGTCATCATGGTGCTTATTGTGTTCAATGCCGATGCAATTTTTGTGTTTCATCGACACTCTGAAGGTCCACAGATTACAGAATGCATTCAGATGAGTTTCGGAAACTACTACTAGTCTTCCAGTGTACGATCAAAGCGTAGACAGTTTAAGACATTACTCCCATGGAGTAAAGTCCGCATGGTGCATATTGTGTTCAATGCCGATTCAATTTCTGTGTTTCATCAACACTCTGAAGGTCCACAGATTACAGAATGCCTCCAGATGTGCTTCGGAAACTACTACTAGTATTCCAGTGTACGATCAAAGCGTAGACAGTTTAAGACATTACTCCCATGGAGAAAAGTCCGCATGGTGCTTATTGTGTTCAATGCCGATGCAATTTTTGTGTTTCTTCGACACTCTGAAGGTCCACAGATTACAGAATGCATTCAGATGTGTTTCGGAAACTACTACTAGTCTTCCAGTGTACGATCAAAGCGTAGACAGTTTAAGACATTACTCCCATGGAGTAAAGTCCGCATGGTGCTTATTGTGTTCAATGCCGATTCAATTTCTGTGTTTCATCAACGCTCTGAAGGTCCACAGATTACAGAATGCCTAAAGATGTTCTTTGGAAACTACTACTAGTCTTCCAGGGAACGATCAAAGCGTAGACAGTTTAAGACATTACCCCCATGGAGAAAAGTCCGCACGGTGCTTACTGTGTTCAGTGCCGATGCAATTTTTGTGTTTCATCGACACTCTGAAGGTCCACAGATTACAGAATGCATTAAGATGTGCTTCGGAAACTACTACTAGTCTTCCAGTGTACGATCAAAGTGTAGACAGTTTCAGACATTACTCCCATGGAGAAAAGTCCGCACGGTGCTTATTGTGTTCAATGCAGATGCAATTTTGTGTTTCATCAACACTCTGAAGGTCCACAGATTACAGAATGCCTCCAGATGTGCTTCGGTAACTACTACCAGTCTTCCATCGAATGATCAAAGCGTGGACAGTTTAAGACATTACTCCCATGGAGAAAAGCCCGCATGGTGCATATTGTGTTCATTGCCGATGCAACTTTGTGTTTCATCAACACTCTGAAGGTCCACAGATTACAGAAAGTCTCCAGATGTGCTTCGGAAACTACTACTAGTCTTCCAGTGAACGATCAAATCCTAGACAGTTTAAGACACTACTCCCATAGAGAAAATTCCGCATGGTGCTTATTGTGTTTAATGCCGATGCAATTTTTGTGTTTCATCAACACTCTGAAGGTCCACAGATTACAGAATGCCTCCAGATGTGCTTCGGAAACTACTACTAGTCTTCCAGTGGACGATCAAAGCCTAGGCAATTTAAGACACTACTCCCACGGAGAAAAGTCCGCATGGTGCTTATTGTGCTCAATGCCGATGCAATTTTTGTGTTTCATCAACACTCTGAAGGTCCACAGATTACAGAATGCATCCAGATGTGCTTCCGAAACTACTACTCGTCTGCCAGTGTCCGATCAAAGCGTACACAGTTTAAGACATTACTCCCATGGAGGAAAATCCGTATGGTGCTTATTGTGTTCAATGCCGATGCAATTTTTGTGTTTCATCAACACTCTGAAGGTCCACAGATTACAGAATGCCTCCAGATGTGCTTCGGAAACTACTACTAGTCTTCCACTGTACGATCAAAGCGTAGACAGTGTAAGACATTATTCCCATGGAGAAAAGTCCGCATGGTGCTTAGTGTATTCAATGCCGATGCAATTTTTGTGTTTCATCGACACTCTGAAGGTACACAGATTACAGAATGCATTAAGATGTGCTTCGGAAACTACTACTAGTCTTCCAGTGTACGATCAAAGCGTAGACAGTTTAAGACATTACTCCCATGGAGTAAAGTCCGCATGGTGCTTAATGTGTTCAATGCCGATTCAATTTCTGTGTTTCATCAACACTCTGAAGGTCCACAGATTACAGAATGCCTCCAGATGTGCTTCGGAAACTACTACTAGTCTTCCATCAAACGATCAAACGTAGACAGTTTAAGACATTACTCCCATGGAGAAAAGTCCGCATGGTGCTTATTGTGTTCAATGCCGATGCAATTTTTGTGTTTCATCAACACCCTGAAGGTCCACAGATTACAGAATGCCTAAAGATGTGCTTTGGAAACTACTACTAGTCTTCCAGTGTACGATGAAAGCGTAGACAGATTAAGACATTACTCCCATGGAGTAAAGTCCGCATGGTGCTTATTGTGTTCAATGCCGATTCAATTTCTGTGTTTCATCAACACTCTGAAGGTCCACAGATTACAGAATGCCTCCCGATGTGCTTCGGAAACTACTACTAGTCTTCCATCGAACGATCAAACGTAGACAGTTTAAGACATTACTCCCATGGAGAAATGTCCGCATGGTGCTTATTGTGTTCAATGCAGATGCAATTTTGTGTTTCATCAACACTCTGAAGGTCCACAGATTACAGAATGCCTCCAGATGTGCTTCGGAAACTACTACTAGTCTTCCAGCGTACGATCAAAGCGTAGACAGTTTTAGACATTACTCCCATGGAGAAAAGTCCGCATGTTGCTTATTCTGTTCAATGCCGATGCAATTTTTGTGTTTCATCGACACTCTGAAGATCCACAGATTACAGAATGCATTAAGATGTGCTTCGGAAACTACTACTAGTCTTCCAGTGTACGATCAAAGCGTAGACAGTTTAAGACATTACTCCCATGGAGAAAAGTCCGCATGGTGCTTATTGTGTTCAATGCAGATGCAATTTTGTGTTTCATCAACACTCTGAAGGTCCACAGATTACAGAATGCCTCCAGATGTGCTTCGGAAACTACTACTAGTCTTCCAGTGTACGATCAAAGCGTAGACAGTTTAAGACACTACTCCCATAGAGAGAATTCCGCATGGTACTTATTGTGTTCAATGCCGATGCAATTTTTGTGTTTCATCAACACTCTGAAGGTCCACAGATTACAGAATGCATCCAGATGTGCTTCTGAAACTACTACTAGTCTTCCAGTGTACGATCAAAGCGTAGACAGTTTAAGACATTACTCCTATGGAGAAAAGTCCGCATAGTGCTTATTGTGTTCAATCCCGATGCAATTTTTGTGTTTCATCAACACTCTGAATTTCCACAGATTACAGAATGCCTCCAGATGTGCTTCGGAAACTACTACTAGTATTCCAGTGTACGATCAAAGCGTAGACAGTTTAAGACATTACTCCCATGGAGAAAAGCCCGTATGGTGCTTATTGTGTTCAATGCCGATGCAATTTTGGTGTTTCATCAACACTCTGACGGTCCACAGATTACAGAATGGCTCCAGACGTGCTTCGGAAACTACTACTAGTCTTCCAGTGTACGATCAAAGCGTAGACAGTTTAAGACATTACTCCCATCGAGAAAAGTCCCCATGGTGGTTATTGTGTTCAAAGTCGATGCAATTTTTGTGTTTCATCAACACTCTGAACGTCCACAGATTACAGAATGCCACCAGATGTGCTTCGGAAACTACCACTAGTCTTCCAGTCTACGATCAAATCGTAGACAGATTAAGACATTACTCCCATCGAGAAAAGTCCGCATGGTGCTTATTGTGTTCAAAGTCGATACAATTTTTGTGTTTCATCAACACTCTGAAGGTCCACAGAATACAGAATGCATCCAGATGTGCTTCCGAAACTACTACTAGTCTTCCAGTGTACGATCAAAGCGTAAACAGTTTAAGACATTACTCCCATGGTGAAAAGTCCGCATGGTGCTTATTGTGTTCATTGCCGATGCAATTTTTGTGTTTCATCAACACTCTGAAGGTCCACAGATTACAGAAAGTCTCCAGATGTGCTTCGGAAACTACTACTAGTCTTCCAGTGAACGATCAAAACCTAGACAGTTTAAGACACTACTCCCATAGAGAAAATTCCGCATGGTGCTTATTGTGTTTAATGCCGATGCAATTTTTGTGTTTCATCAACACTCTGAAGGTCCACAGATTACAGAATGCCTCCAGATGTGCTTCGGAAACTACTACTAGTCTTCCAGTGGACGATCAAAGCCTAGGCAGTTTAAGACACTACTCCCACGGAGAAAAGTTCGCATGGTGCTTATTGTGCTCAATGCCGATGCAATTTTTGTGTTTCATCAACACTCTGAAGGTCCACAGATTACAGAATGCATCCAGATGTGCTTCCGAAACTACTACTCGTCTGCCAGTGTCCGATCAAAGCGTACACAGTTTAAGACATTACTCCCATGGAGGAAAATCCGTATGGTGCTTATTGTGTTCAATGCCGATGCAATTTTTGTGTTTCATCAACACTCTGAAGGTCCACAGATTACAGAATGCCTCCAGATGTGCTTCGGAAACTACTGCTAGTCTTCCACTGTACGATCAAAGCGTAGACTGAGTAAGACATTATTCCCATGGAGAAAAGTCCGCATGGTGCTTATTGTATTCAATGCCGATGCAATTTTTGTGTTTCATCGACACTCTGAAGGTCCACAGATTACAGAATGCATTAAGATGTGTTTCGGAAACTACTACTAGTCTTCCAGTGTACGATCAAAGCGTAGACAGTTTAAGACATTACTCCCATGGAGTAAAGTCCGCATGGTGCTTAATGTGTTCAATGCCGATTCAATTTCTGTGTTTCATCAACACTCTGAAGGTCCACAGATTACAGAATGCCTCCAGATGTGCTTCGGAAACTACTACTAGTCTTCCATCGAACGATCAAACGTAGACAGTTTAAGACATTACTCCCATGGAGAAAAGTCCGCATGGTGCTTATTGTGTTCAATGCCGATGTAATTTTTGTGTTTCATTAACACTCTGAAGGTCCACAGATTACAGAATGCCTAAAGATGTTCTTTGGAAACTACTACTAGTCTTCCAGGGAACGATCAAAGCGTAGACAGTTTTAGACATTACTCCCATGGAGTAAAGTCCGCATGATGCATATTGTGTTCAATGCCGATTCAATTTCTGTGTTTCATCAACACTCTGAAAGTCCACAGATTACAGAATGCCTCCAGATGTGCTTCGGAAACTACTACTAGTCTTCCATCGAACGATCAAACGTAGACAGTTTAAGACACTACTCCCATGGAGAAAAGTCCGCATGGTGCTTATTGTGTTCAATACAGATGCAATTTTGTGTTTCATCAACACTATGAAGGTCCACAGATTACAGAATGCCTCCAGATGTGCTTCGGATACTACTACTAGTCTTCCAGTGTACGATCAAAGCGTAGACAGTTTAAGACACTACTCCCATAGAGAGAATTCCGCATGGTACTTATTGTGTTCAATGCCGATGCAACTTTTGTGTTTCATCAACACTCTGAAGGTCCACAGATTACAGAATGCATCCAGATGTGCTTCTGAAACTACTACTAGTCTTCCAGTGTACGATCAAAGCGTAGACAGTTTAAGACATTACTCCCGTGGAGAAAAGTCCGCATAGTGCTTATTGTGTTCAATCCCGATGCAATTTTTGTGTTTCATCAACACTCTGAATTTCCACAGATTACAGAATGCCTCCAGATGTGCTTCGGAAACTACTACTAGTATTCCAGTGTACGATCAAAGCGTAGACAGTTTAAGACATTACTCCCATGGAGAAAAGTCTGCACGGTGCTTATTGTGTTCAATGCAGATGCAATTTTGTGTTTCATCAACACTCTGAAGGTCCAAAGATTACAGAATGCCTCCAGATGTGCTTCTGAAACTACTACTAGTCTTCCAGTGTACGATCAAAGCGTAGACAGTTTAAGACATTACTCCCATGGAGTAAAGTCCGCATGGTGCTTATTGTGTTCAATGCCGATTCAATTTCTGTGTTTCATCAACACTCTGAAGGTCCACAGATTACAGAATGCCTCCAGATGTGCTTCGGAAACTACTACTAGTCTTCCATCGAACGATCAAACGTAGACAGTTTAAGACATTACTCCCATGGAGAAAAGACCGCATGGTGCTTATTGTGTTCACTGCAGATGCAATTTTGTGTTTCATCAACACTCTGAAGGTCCACAGATTACAGAATGCCTCCAAATGTGCTTCGGATACTACTACTAGTCTTCCAGTGTTCGATCAAAGCGTAGACAGTTTAAGACATTACTCCCATGGGGTAAAGTCCGCATGGTGCTTATTGTGTTCAATGCCGATTCAATTTCTGTGTTTCATCAACACTCTGAAGGTCCACAGATTACAGAATGCATCCAGATGTACTTCCGAAACTACTACTAGTCTTCCAGTGTACGATCAAGGCGTAAACAGTTGAAGACATTACTCCCATGGTGAAAAGTCCGCATGGTGCTTATTGTGTTCATTGCCGATTCAATTTTTGTGTTTCATCAACACTCTGAAGGTCCACAGATTAAAGAAAGTCTCCAGATGTGCTTCGGAAACTACTACTAGTCTTCCAGTGAACGATCAAAGCCTAGACAGTTTAAGACACTACTCCCATAGAGAAAATTCCGCATGGTGCTTATTGTGTTCAATGCCGATGTAACTTTTGTGTTTCATCAACACTCTGAAGGTCCACAGATTACAGAATGCATCCAGATGTGCTTCTGAAACTACTACTAGTCTTCCAGTGTACGATAAAAGCGTAGACAGTGTAAGACATTACTCCAATGGAGAAAAGTCCGCATGGTGCTTATTGTGTTCAATGCCGATGCATTTTTTGTGTTTCATCAACACTCTGAATTTCCACAGATTACAGAATGCATCCAGATGTGCTTCCGAAACTACTACTCGTCTGCCAGTGTCCGATCAAAGCGTACACAGTTTAAGACATTACTCCCATGGAGGAAAATCCGTATGGTGCTTATTGTGTTCAATGCCGATGCAATTTTTGTGTTTCATCAACACTCTGAAGGTCCACAGATTACAGAATGCCTCCAGATGTGCTTCGGAAACTACTACTAGTCTTCCACTGTACGATCAAAGCGTAGACAGTGTAAGACATTACTCCAATGGAGAAAAGTCCGCATGGTGCTTATTGTGTTCAATGCCGATGCAATTTTTGTGTTTCATCAACACCCTGAAGGTATACAGATTACAGAATGCCTAAAGATGTGCTTTGGAAACTACTACTAGTATTCCTTGGAACGATCAAAGCGTAGACAGTTTTAGACATTACTCCCATTGAGAAAAGTCATCATGGTGCTTATTGTGTTCAATGCCGATGCAATTTTTGTGTTTCATCGACACTCTGAAGGTCCACAGATTACAGAATGCATTCAGATGAGTTTCGGAAACTACTACTAGTCTTCCAGTGTACGATCAAAGCGTAGACAGTTTAAGACATTACTCCCATGGAGTAAAGTCCGCATGGTGCATATTGTGTTCAATGCCGATTCAATTTCTGTGTTTCATCAACACTCTGAAGGTCCACAGATTACAGAATGCCTCCAGATGTGCTTCGGAAACTACTACTAGTATTCCAGTGTACGATCAAAGCGTAGACAGTTTAAGACATTACTCCCATGGAGAAAAGTCCGCATGGTGCTTATTGTGTTCAATGCCGATGCAATTTTTGTGTTTCTTCGACACTCTGAAGGTCCACAGATTACAGAATGCATTCAGATGTGTTTCGGAAACTACTACTAGTCTTCCAGTGTACGATCAAAGCGTAGACAGTTTAAGACATTACTCCCATGGAGTAAAGTCCGCATGGTGCTTATTGTGTTCAATGCCGATTCAATTTCTGTGTTTCATCAACACTCTGAAGGTCCACAGATTACAGAATGCCTCCTGATGTGCTTCGGGAACTACTACTATTCTTCCAGGGAACGATCAAAGCGTACACAGTTTGAGACATTACTCCCATGGAGAAAAGTCCGCATGGTGCTTATTGTGTTCAATGCCGATGCAATTTCTGTGTTTCATCAACACTCTGAAGGTCCACAGATTACAGAATGCATTAAGATGTGCTTCGGAAACTACTACTAGTCTTCCAGTGCACGATCAAAGTGTAGAGAGTTTCAGACATTACTCCCATGCAGTAAAGTCCGCATGATGCTTATTGTGTTCAATGCCGATTCAATTTCTGTGTTTCATCAACACTCAGAAGGTCCACAGATTACAGAATGATTCCAGATGTGCTTCGGAAACTACTACTAGTCTTCCATCGAACGATCAAACGTAGAAAGTTTAAGACATTACTCCCATGGAGAAAAGTCCGCATGGTGCTTATTGTGTTCAATGCAGATGCAATTTTGTGTTTCATCAACACTCTGAAGGTCCACAGATTACAGAATGCCTCCAGATGTGCTTCGGAAACTACTACTAGTCTTCCAGTGGACAATCAAAGCCTAGGCAGTTTAAGACACTACTCCCATCGAGAAAAGTCCGCATGGTGCTTATTGTGTTCAATGCCGATTCAATTTCTGTGTTTCATCAACACTCTGAAGGTCCACAGATTACAGAATGCCTCCAGATGTGCTTCGGAAACTACTACTAGTATTCCAGTGTACGATCAAAGCGTAGACAGTTTAAGACATTACTCCCATGGAGAAAAGTCCGCACGGTGCTTATTGTGTTCAATGCAGATGCAATTTTGTGTTTCATCAACACTCTGAAGGTCCACAGATTACAGAATGCCTCCAGATGTGCTTCGGTAACTACTACCAGTCTTCCATCGAATGATCAAAGCGTGACAGTTTAAGACATTACTCCCATGGAGAAAAGTCCGCATGGTGCTTATTGTGTTCATTGCCGATGCAACTTTGTGTTTCATCAACACTCTGTAGGTCCACAGATTACAGAAAGTCTCCAGATGTGCTTCGGAAACTACTACTAGTCTTCAGTGAACGATCAAATCCTAGACAGTTTAAGACACTACTCCCATAGAGAAAATTCCGCATGGTGCTTATTGTGTTTAATGCCGATGCAATTTTTGTGTTTCATCAACACTCTGAAGGTCCACAGATTACAGAATGCATCCAGATGTGCTTCCGAAACTACTACTCGTCTGCCAGTGTCCGATCAAAGCGTACACAGTTTAAGACATTACTCCCATGGAGGAAAATCCGTATGGTGCTTATTGTGTTCAATGCCGATGCAATTTTTGTGTTTCATCAACACTCTGAAGGTCCACAGATTACAGAATGCCTCCAGATGTGCTTCGGAAACTACTACTAGTCTTCCACTGTACGATCAAAGCGTAGACAGTGTAAGACATTATTCCCATGGAGAAAAGTCCGCATGGTGCTTAGTGTATTCAATGCCGATGCAATTTTTGTGTTTCATCGACACTCTGAAGGTACACAGATTACAGAATGCATTAAGATGTGCTTCGGAAACTACTACTAGTCTTCCAGTGTACGATCAAAGCGTAGACAGTTTAAGACATTACTCCCATGGAGTAAAGTCCGCATGGTGCTTAATGTGTTCAATGCCGATTCAATTTCTGTGTTTCATCAACACTCTGAAGGTCCACAGATTACAGAATGCCTCCAGATGTGCTTCGGAAACTACTACTAGTCTTCCATCAAACGATCAAACGTAGACAGTTTAAGACATTACTCCCATGGAGAAAAGTCCGCATGGTGCTTATTCTGTTCAATGCCGATGCAATTTTTGTGTTTCATCGACACTCTGAAGGTCCACAGATTACAGAATGCATTAAGATGTGCTTCGGAAACTACTACTAGTCTTCCAGTGTACGATCAAAGCGTAGACAGATTAAGACATTACTCCCATGGAGTAAAGTCCGCATGGTGCTTATTGTGTTCAATGCCGATTCAATTTCTGTGTTTCATCAACACTCTGAAGGTCCACAGATTACAGAATGCCTCCCGATGTGCTTCGGAAACTACTACTAGTCTTCCATCGAACGATCAAACGTAGACAGTTTGAGACATTACTCCCATGGAGAAAAGTCCGCATGGTGCTTATTGTGTTCAATGCAGATGCAATTTTGTGTTTCATCAACACTCTGAAGGTCCACAGATTACAGAATGCCTCCAGATGTGCTTCGGAAACTACTACTAGTCTTCCAGCGTACGATCAAAGCGTAGACAGTTTTAGACATTACTCCCATGGAGAAAAGTCCGCATGTTGCTTATTCTGTTCAATGCCGATGCAATTTTTGTGTTTCATCGACACTCTGAAGGTCCACAGATTACAGAATGCCTCCCGATGTGCTTCGGAAACTACTACTAGTCTTCCAGTGTACGATCAAAGCGTAGACAGTTTAAGACACTACTCCCATAGAGAGAATTCCGCATGGTACTTATTGTGTTCAATGCCGATGCAATTTTTGTGTTTCATCAACACTCTGAAGGTCCACAGATTACAGAATGCATCCAGATGTGCTTCTGAAACTACTACTAGTCTTCCAGTGTACGATCAAAGCGTAGACAGTTTAAGACATTACTCCTATGGAGAAAAGTCCGCATAGTGCTTATTGTGTTCAATCCCGATGCAATTTTTGTGTTTCATCAACACTCTGAATTTCCACAGATTACAGAATGCCTCCAGATGTGCTTCGGAAACTACTACTAGTATTCCAGTGTACGATCAAAGCGTAGACAGTTTAAGACATTACTCCCATGGAGAAAAGCCCGTATGGTGCTTATTGTGTTCAATGCCGATGCAATTTTTGTGTTTCATCAACACTCTGAAGGTCCACAGATTACAGAAAGTCTCCAGATGTGCTTCGGAAACTACTACTAGTCTTCCAGTGAACGATCAAAACCTAGACAGTTTAAGACACTACTCCCATAGAGAAAATTCCGCATGGTGCTTATTGTGTTTAATGCCGATGCAATTTTTGTGTTTCATCAACACTCTGAAGGTCCACAGATTACAGAATGCCTCCAGATGTGCTTCGGAAACTACTACTAGTCTTCCAGTGGACGATCAAAGCCTAGGCAGTTTAAGACACTACTCCCACGGAGAAAAGTTCGCATGGTGCTTATTGTGCTCAATGCCGATGCAATTTTTGTGTTTCATCAACACTCTGAAGGTCCACAGATTACAGAATGCATCCAGATGTGCTTCCGAAACTACTACTCGTCTGCCAGTGTCCGATCAAAGCGTACACAGTTTAAGACATTACTCCCATGGAGGAAAATCCGTATGGTGCTTATTGTGTTCAATGCCGATTCAATTTTTGTGTTTCATCAACACTCTGAAGGTCCACAGATTACAGAATGCCTCCAGATGTGCTTCGGAAACTACTACTAGTCTTCCACTGTACGATCAAAGCGTAGACAGTGTAAGACATTATTCCCATGGAGAAAAGTGCGCATGGTGCTTATTGTATTCAATGCCGATGCAATTTTTGTGTTTCATCGACACTCTGAAGGTCCACAGATTACAGAATGCATTAAGATGTGTTTCGGAAACTACTACTAGTCTTCCATCGAACGATCAAACGTAGACAGTTTAAGACACTACTCCCATGGAGAAAAGTCCGCATGGTGCTTATTGTGTTCAATACAGATGCAATTTTGTGTTTCATCAACACTCTGAAGGTCCACAGATTACAGAATGCCTCCAGATGTGCTTCGGAAACTACTACTAGTCTTCCAGTGTACGATCAAAGCGTAGACAGTTTAAGACACTACTCCCATAGAGAGAATTCCGCATGGTACTTATTGTGTTCAATGCCGATGCAATTTTTGTGTTTCATCAACACTCTGAAGGTCCACAGATTACAGAATGCATCCAGATGTGCTTCTGAAACTACTACTAGTCTTCCAGTGTACGATCAAAGCGTAGACAGTTTAAGACATTACTCCCATGGAGAAAAGTCCGCATAGTGCTTATTGTGTTCAATCCCGATGCAATTTTTGTGTTTCATCAACACTCTGAATTTCCACAGATTACAGAATGCCTCCAGATGTGCTTCGGAAACTACTACTAGTATTCCAGTGTACGATCAAAGCGTAGACAGTTTAAGACATTACTCCCATGGAGAAAAGTCCGCATGGTGCTTATTGTGTTCAATGCCGATGCAATATTTGTGTTTCATCAACATTCTGAATGTCCACAGATTACAGAATGCCTCCAGATGTGCCTCGGTAACTACTACCAGTCTTCCATCGAATGATCAAAGCGTGGACAGTTTAAGACATTACTCCCATGGAGAAAAGTCCGCATGGTGCTTATTGTGTTCAATGCCGATGCATTTTTTGTGTTTCATCAACACTCTGAACGTCCACAGATTACAGAATGCCACCAGATGTGCATCGGAAACTACTACTAGTCTTCCAGTGTACAATCAAATCGTAGTTAGTTTAAGACATTACTCCCATGGAGAAAAGGCCGTATGGTGCTTATTGTGTTCAATGCCGATGCAATTTTGGTGTTTCATCAACACTCTGACGGTCCACAGATTACAGAATGCCTCCAGACGTGCTTCGGAAACTACTACTAGTCTTCCAGTGTACGATCAAAGCGTAGACAGTTTAAGACACTACTCCCATCGAGAAAAGTCCGCATGGTGGTTATTGTGTTCAAAGTCGATGCAATTTTTGTGTTTCATCAACACTCTGAAGGTCCACAGATTACAGAATGCATCCAGATGTGCTTCCGTAACTACTACTAGTCTCCCAGTGTACGATCAAAGCGTAAACAGTTTTAGACATTACTCCCATGGTGAAAAGTCCGCATGGTGCTTATTGTGTTCATTGCCGATGCAATTTTTGTGTTTCATCAACACTCTGAAGGTCCACAGATTACAGAAAGTCTCCAGATGTGCTTCGGAAACTACTACTAGTCTTCCAGTGAACGATCAAAGCCTAGACAGTTTAAGACACTACTCCCATAGAGAAAATTCCGCATGGTGCTTATTGTGTTCAATGCCGATGCAATTTTTGTGTTTCATCAACACTCTGAATGTCCACAGATTACAGAATGCCACCAGATGTGCTTCGGACACTACTACTAGTCTTCCAGTGGACGATCAAAGCCTCGGCAGTTTAAGACACTACTACCATGGAGAAGAGTCCGCATGGTGCTTATTGTGCTCAATGCCGATGCAATTTTTGTGTTTCATCAACACTCTGAAGGTCCACAGATTACAGAATGCATCCAGATGTGCTTCCGAAACTACTACTCGTCTGCCAGTGTCCGATCAAAGCGTACACAGTTTAAGACATTACTCCCATGGAGGAAAATCCGTATGGTGCTTATTGTGTTCAATGCCGATGCAATTTTTGTGTTTCATCAACACTCTGAAGGTCCACAGATTACAGAATGCCTCCAGATGTGCTTCGGAAACTACTACTAGTCTTCCACTGTACGATCAAAGCGTAGACAGTGTAAGACATTACTCCAATGGAGAAAAGTCCGCATGGTGCTTATTGTGTTCAATGCCGATGCAATTTTGTGTTTCATCAACACCCTGAAGGTATACAGATTACAGAATGCCTAAAGATGTGCTTTGGAAACTACTACTAGTATTCCTTGGAACGATCAAAGCGTAGACAGTTTTAGACATTGCTCCCATTGAGAAAAGTCATCATGGTGCTTATTGTGTTCAATGCCGATGCAATTTTTGTGTTTCATCGACACTCTGAAGGTCCACAGATTACAGAATGCATTCAGATGAGTTTCGGAAACTACTACTAGTCTTCCAGTGTACGATCAAAGCGTAGACAGTTTAAGACATTACTCCCATGGAGTAAAGTCCGCATGGTGCTTATTGTGTTCAATGCCGATTCAATTTCTGTGTTTCATCAACACTCTGAAGGTCCACAGATTACAGAATGCCTCCAGATGTGCTTCGGAAACTACTACTAGTATTCCAGTGTACGATCAAAGAGTAGACAGTTTAAGACATTACTCCCATGGAGAAAAGTCCGCATGGTGCTTATTGTGTTCAATGCCGATGCAATTTTTGTGTTTCATCGACACTCTGAAGGTCCACAGATTACAGAATGCATTCAGATGTGTTTCGGAAACTACTACTAGTCTTCCAGTGTACGATCAAAGCGTAGACAGTTTAAGACATTACTCCCATGGAGTAAAGTCCGCATGGTGCTTATTGTGTTCAATGCCGATTCAATTTCTGTGTTTCATCAACACTCTGAAGGTCCACAGATTACAGAATGCCTCCTGATGTGCTTCGGGAACTACTACTATTCTTCCAGGGAACGATCAAAGCGTACACAGTTTGAGACATTACTCCCATGGAGAAAAGTCCGCATGGTGCTTATTGTGTTCAATGCCGATTCAATTTCTGTGTTTCATCAACACTCTGAAGGTCCACAGATTACAGAATGCCTCCAGATGTGCTTCGGAAACTACTACTAGTCTTCCAGTGGACGATCAAAGCCTAGGCAGTTTAAGACACTACTCCCATGGAGAAAAGTCCGCATGGTGCTTATTGTGCTCAATGCCGATGCAATTTTAGTGTTTAATCAACACTCTGAAGGTCCACAGATTACAGAATGCATCCAGATGTGCTTCCGAAACTACTACTAGTCTTCCAGTGTACGATCAAAGCGTAAACAGTTTAAGACATTACTCCCATGGTGAAAAGTCCGCATGGTGCTTATTGTGTTCATTGCCGATTCAATTTTTGTGTTTCATCAACACTCTGAAGGTCCACAGATTACAGAAAGTCTCCAGATGTGCTTCGGAAACTACTACTAGTCTTCCAGTGAACGATCAAAGCCTAGACAGTTTAAGACACTACTCCCATAGAGAAAATTCCGCATGGTGCTTATTGTGTTCAATGCCGATGCAATTTTTGTGTTTCATCAACACTCTGAAGGTCCACAGATTACAGAATGCATTCAGATGTGCTTCTGAAACTACTACTAGTCTTCCAGTGTACGATCAAAGCGTAAACAGTTTAAGACATTACTCCCATGGAGAAAAGTCCGCATAGTGCTTATTGTGTTCAATCCCGATGAAATTTTTGTGTTTCATCAACACTCTGAAGGTCCACAGATTACAGAATGCCTTCAGACGTGCTTCGGAAACTACTACCAGTCTTCCATCGAATGATCAAAGCTTAGACAGTTTAAGACATTACTCCCATGGAGAAAAGTCCGCATGGTGCTTATTGTGTTCAATGCCGATGCATCTTTTGTGTTTCATCAACACTCTGAACGTCCACAGATCACATAATGCCACCAGATGTGCTTCGGAAACTACTACTAGACTTCCAGTGTACGATCAAATCGTAGACAGTTTAAGACATTACTCCCATGGAGAAAAGTCCGTATGGTGCTTATTGTGTTCAATGCAGATGCAATTTTTGTGTTTCATCAACATTCTGAAGGTCCACAGATTACAGAAGGCCTCCAGATGTGCTTCGGAAACTACTACTAGTCTTCCAGTGTATGATCAAAGCGTAGACAGTGTAAGACATTACTCCCATCGAGTAAAGTCCGCATGGTGCTTATTGTGTTCAATGCCGATTCAATTTCTGTGTTTCATCAACACTCTGAAGGTCCACAGATTACAGAATGCCTCAAGATGTGCTTCGGAAACTACTACTAGTATTCCAGTGTACGATCAAAGCGTAGACAGTTTAAGACATTACTCCCATGGAGAAAAGTCTGCACGGTGCTTATTGTGTTCAATGGAGATGCAATTTTGTGTTTCATCAACACTCTGAAGGTCCAAAGATTACAGAATGCCTCCAGATGTGCTTCTGAAACTACTACTAGTCTTCCAGTGTACGATCAAAGCGTAGACAGTTTAAGACATTACTCCCATGGAGTAAAGTCCGCATGGTGCTTATTGTGTTCAATGCCGATTCAATTTCTGTGTTTCATCAACACTCTGAAGGTCCACAGATTACAGAATGCCTCCAGATGTGCTTCGGAAACTACTACTAGTCTTCCATCGAACCATCAAACGTAGACAGTTTAAGACATTACTCCCATGGAGAAAAGACCGCATGGTGCTTATTGTGTTCACTGCAGATGCAATTTTGTGTTTCATCAACACTCTGAAGGTCCACAGATTACAGAATGCCTCCAAATGTGCTTCGGATACTACTACTAGTCTTCCAGTGTTCGATCAAAGCGTAGACAGTTTAAGACATTACTCCCATGGGGTAAAGTCCGCATGGTGCTTATTGTGTTCAATGCCGATTCAATTTCTGTGTTTCATCAACACTCTGAAGGTCCACAGATTACAGAATGCATCCAGATGTGCTTCCGAAACTACTACTAGTCTTCCAGTGTACGATCAAGGCGTAAACAGTTGAAGACATTACTCCCATGGTGAAAAGTCCGCATGGTGCTTATTGTGTTCATTGCCGATTCAATTTTTGTGTTTCATCAACACTCTGAAGGTCCACAGATTAAAGAAAGTCTCCAGATGTGCTTCGGAAACTACTACTAGTCTTCCAGTGAACGATCAAAGCCTAGACAGTTTAAGACACTACTCCCATGGAGAAAATTCCGCATGGTGCTTATTGTGTTCAATGCCGATGTAACTTTTGTGTTTCATCAACACTCTGAAGGTCCACAGATTACAGAATGCCTCCAGACGTGCTTCGGAAACTACTACCAGTCTTCCCTCGAATGATCAAAGCGTAGACAGTTTAAGACATTACTCCCATGGAGAAAAGTCCGCATGGTGCTTATTGTGTTCAATGCCGATGCATTTTTTGTGTTTCATCAACACTCTAAACGTCCACAGATTACAGAATGCCACCAGATGTGCTTCGGAAACTACTACTAGTCTTCCAGTGTACGATCAAATCGTAGACAGTTTAAGACATTACCCTCATGGAGAAAAGTCCGTATGGTGCTTATTGTGTTCAATGCAGATGCAATTTTTGTGTTTCATCAACATTCTGAAGGTCCACATATTACAGAATGCCTCCAGATGCGCTTCGGAAACTACTACTAGTCTTCCGCTGTACGATCAAAGCGTAGACAGTTTAAGACATTACTCCCATCGAGAAAAGTCCGCATGGTGCTTATTGTGTTCAATGCCGATGCAATTTTTGTGTTTCATCAACACCCTGAAGGTCCACAGATTACAGAGTGCCTAAAGATGTGCCTTGGAAACTACTACTAGTCTTCCAGGGAACGATCAAAGCGTAGACAGTTTAAGACATTACTCCCATGGAGAAAAGTCCGCATGGTGCTTATTGTGTTCAATGCAGATGCAATTTTTGTGTTTCATCGACACTCTGAAGGTCCACAGATTACAGAATGCATTAAGATGTGCTTCGGAAACTACTACTAGTCATCCAGTGTACGATCAAAGCGTAGACAGTTTAAGACATTACTCCCATGGAGTAAAGTCCGTATGGTGCTTATTGTGTTCAATGCCGATTCAATTTCTGTGTTTCATCAACACTCTGAAGGACCACAGATAACAGAATGCCTCCAGATGTGCTTCCGAAACTACTACTCGTCTGCCAGTGTCCGATCAAAGCGTACACAGTTTAAGACATTACTCCCATGGAGGAAAATCCGTATGGTGCTTATTGTGTTCAATGCCGATGCAATTTTTGTGTTTCATCAACACTCTGAAGGTCCACAGATTACAGAATGCCTCCAGATGTGCTTCGGAAACTACTACTAGTCTTCCAATGTACGATCAAAACGTAGACAGTGTAAGACATTATTCCCATGGAGAAAAGCCGCATAGTGCCTATTGTGTTCAATGCCGATGCAATTTTTTTGTTTCATCAACACCCTGAAGGTCCACAGATTACAGAATGCCTAAAGATGGGCTTCGGAAAATACTACTAGTCTTCCAGGGAACGATCAAAGCGTAGACAGTTGAAGACATTACTCCCATGGAGAAAAGTCCGCATGGTGCTTATTGTGTTCAATGCCGATGCAATTTTTGTGTTTCATCAACACCCTGAAGGTCCACAGATTACAGAATGCCTAAAGATGTGCTTTGGAAACTACTACTAGTCTTCCAGGGAACGATCAAAGCGTAGACAGTTTAAGACATTACTCCCATGGAGAAAAGTCCGCATGGTGCTTATTGTGTTCAATGCAGATGCAATTTTTGTGTTTCATCGACACTCTGAAGGTCCACAGATTACAGAATGCAGTAAGATGTGCTTCGGAAACTACTACTAGTCTTCCAGTGTACGATCAAAGCGTAGACAGTTTAAGACATTTCTCCCATGGAGTAAAGTCCGCATAGTGCATATTGTGTTCAATGCCGATTCAATTTCTGTGTTTCATCAACACTCTGAAGGTCCACAGATTACAGAATGCCTCCAGATGTGCTTCGGAAACTATTACTAGTCTTCCATCGAACGATCAAACGTAGACAGTTTAAGACATTACTCCCATGGAGAAAAGTCCGCATGGTGCTTATTGTGTTCAATGCAGATGCAATTTTGTGTTTCATCAACACTCTGAAGGTCCACAGATTACAGAATGCCTCCAGATGTGCTTCGGAAACTACTACTAGTCTTCCAGTGTACGATCAAAGCGTGGACAGTTTAAGACATTACTCCCATGGAGTAAAGTCCGCATGGTGCTTATTGTGTTCAATGCCGATTCAATTTCAGTGTTTCATCAACACTCTGAAGGTCAACAGATTACAGTATGCCTCCAGATGTGCTTCGGAAACTACTACTAGTCTTCCAGTGTACGATCAAAGCGTAGACACTTTAAGACATTACTCCCATGGAGTAAAGTCCGCATGGTGCTTATTGTGTTCAATGCCGATTCAATGTCTGTGTTTCATCAACATTCTGAAGGTCCACAGATTACTGAATGCCTCCAGATGTGCTTCGGAATCTACTACTAGTCTTCCAGTGGACGATCAAAGCCTAGGCAGTTTAAGACACTACTCCCATGGAGAAAAGTCCGCATGGTGCTTATTGTGCTCAATGCCGATGCAATTTTTGTGTTTCATCAACACTCTGAAGGTCCACAGATTACAGAATGTATCCAGATGTGCTTCCGAAACTACTACTAGTGTTCCAGTGTACGATCAAAGCGTAAACAGTTTAAGACATTACTCCCATGGTGAAAAGTCCGCATGGTGCTTATTGTGTTCACTGCAGATGCAATTTTGTGTTTCATCAACACTCTGAAGGTCCACAGATTACAGAATGCATTAAGATGTGCTTCGTAAACTACTACTAGTCTTCCAGTGTACGATCAAAGCGTAGACAGTTTAAGACATTACTCCCATGGAGTAAAGTCCGCATGGTGCTTATTGTGTTCAATGCCGATGCAATTTTTGTGTTTCATCAACACTCTGAAGGTCCACATATTACAGAATGCCTCCAGATGTGCTTCCGAAACTACTACTCGTCTGCCAGTGTCCGATCAAAGCGTACACAGTTTAAGACATTACTCCCATGGAGGAAAATCCGTATGGTGCTTATTGTGTGCAATGCCGATGCAATTTTTGTGTTTCATCAACACTCTGAAGGTCCACAGATTACAGAATGCCTCCAGATGTGCTTCGGAAACTACTACTAGTCTTCCAATGTACGATCAAAACGTAGACAGTGTAAGACATTATTCCCATGGAGAAAAGTCTGCACGGTGCTTATTGTGTTCAATGCAGATGCAATTTTGTGTTTCATCAACACTCTGAAGGTCCAAAGATTACAGAATGCCTCCAGATGTGCTTCTGAAACTACTACTAGTCTTCCAGTGTACGATCAAAGCGTAGACAGTTTAAGACATTACTCCCATGGAGTAAAGTCCGCATGGTGCTTATTGTGTTGAATGCCGATGCAATTTCTGTGTTTCATCAACACTCTGAAGGTCCACAGATTACAGAATGCCTCCAGATGTGCTTCGGAAACTACTACTAGTCTTCCATCGAACGATCAAACGTAGACAGTTTAAGACATTACTCACATGGAGAAAAGACCGCATGGTGCTTATTGTGTTCACTGCAGATGCAATTTTGTGTTTCATCAACACTCTGAAGGTCCACAGATTACAGAATGCCTCCAAATGTGCTTCGGATACTACTACTAGTCTTCCAGTGTTCGATCAAAGCGTAGACAGTTTAAGACATTACTCCCATGGGGTAAAGTCCGCATGGTGCTTATTGTGTTCAATGCCGATTCAATTCCTGTGTTTCATCAACACTCTGAAGGTCCACAGATTACAGAATGCATCCAGATGTTCTTCCGAAACTACTACTAGTCTTCCAGTGTACGATCAAGGCGTAAACAGTTGAAGACATTACTCCCATGGTGAAAAGTCCGCATGGTGCTTATTGTGTTCATTGCCGATTCAATTTTTGTGTTTCATCAACACTCTGAAGGTCCACAGATTAAAGAAAGTCTAAAGATGTGCTTCGGAAACTACTACTAGTCTTCCAGTGAACGATCAAAGCCTAGACAGTTTAAGACACTACTCCCATAGAGAAAATTCCGCATGGTGCTTGTTGTGTTCAATGCCGATGCAACTTTTGTGTTTCATCAACACTCTGAAGGTCCACAGATTACAGAATGCATCCAGATGTGCTTCTGAAACTACTACTAGTCTTCCAGTGTACGATAAAAGCGTAGACAGTTTAAGACATTACTCCCATGGAGAAAAGTCCGCATGGTGCTTATTGTGCTCAATGCCGGTGCAATTTTTGTGTTTCATCAACACTCTGAAGGTCCACAGATTACAGAATGTATCCAGATGTGCTTCCGAAACTACTACTAGTGTTCCAGTGTACGATCAAAGCGTAAACAGTTTAAGACATTACTCCCATGGTGAAAAGTCCGCATGGTGCTTATTGTGTTCACTGCAGATGCAATTTTGTGTTTCATCAACACTCTGAAGGTCCACAGATTACAGAATGCATTAAGATGTGCTTCGTAAACTACTACTAGTCTTCCAGTGTACGATCAAAGCGTAGACAGTTTAAGACATTACTCCCATGGAGTAAAGTCCGAATGGTGCTTATTGTGTTCAATGCAGATGCAATTTTGTGTTTCATCAACACTCTGAAGGTCCAAAGATTACAGAATGCCTCCAGATGTGCTTCTGAAACTACTACTAGTCTTCCAGTGTACGATCAAAGCGTAGACAGTTTAAGACATTACTCCCATGGAGTAAAGTCCGCATGGTGCTTATTGTGTTCAATGCCGATGCAATTTCTGTGTTTCATCAACACTCTGAAGGTCCACAGATTACAGAATGCCTCCAGATGTGCTTCGGAAACTACTACTTGTCTTCCATCGAACGATCAAACGTAGACAGTTTAAGACATTACTCACATGGAGAAAAGACCGCATGGTGCTTATTGTGTTCACTGCAGATGCAATTTTGTGTTTCATCAACACTCTGAAGGTCCACAGATTACAGAATGCCTCCAAATGTGCTTCGGATACTACTACTAGTCTTCCAGTGTTCGATCAAAGCGTAGACAGTTTAAGACATTACTCCCATGGGGTAAAGTCCGCATGGTGCTTATTGTGTTCAATGCCGATTCAATTCCTGTGTTTCATCAACACTCTGAAGGTCCACAGATTACAGAATGCATCCAGATGTGCTTCCGAAACTACTACTAGTCTTCCAGTGTACGATCAAGGCGTAAACAGTTGAAGACATTACTCCCGTGGTGAAAAGTCCGCATGGTGCTTATTGTGTTCATTGCCGATTCAATTTTTGTGTTTCATCAACACTCTGAAGGTCCACAGATTAAAGAAAGTCTAAAGATGTGCTTCGGAAACTACTACTAGTCTTCCAGTGAACGATCAAAGCCTAGACAGTTTAAGACACTACTCCCATAGAGAAAATTCCGCATGGTGCTTATTGTGTTCAATGCCGATGCAACTTTTGTGTTTCATCAACACTCTGAAGGTCCACAGATTACAGAATGCATCCAGATGTGCTTCTGAAACTACTACTAGTCTTCCAGTGTACGATAATAAGACATTACTCCCATGGAGAAAAGTCCGCATGGTGCTTATTGTGTTCAATGCCGATGCATTTTTTGTGTTTCATCAACACTCTGAACGTCCACAGATTACAGAATGCCACCAGATGTGCTTCGGAAACTACTACTAGTCTTCCAGTGTACGATCAAATCGTAGACAGTTTAAGACATTACTCCCATGGAGAAAAGTCCGTATGGTGCTTATTGTGTTCAATCCCGATGACATTTTTGTGTTTCATCAACACTCTGAAGGTCCACAGATTACAGAATGCCTCCAGACGTGCTTCGGAAACTACTACCAGTCTTCCCTCGAATGATCAAAGCGTAGACAGTTTAAGACATTACTCCCATGGAGAAAAGTCCGCATGGTGCTTATTGTGTTCAATGCCGATGCATTTTTTGTGTTTCATCAACACTCTAAACGTCCACAGATTACAGAATGCCACCAGATGTGCTTCGGAAACTACTACTAGTCTTCCAGTGTACGATCAAATCGTAGACAGTTTAAGACATTACTCCCATGGAGAAAAGTCCGTATGGTGCTTATTGTGTTCAATGCAGATGCAATTTTTGTGTTTCATCAACATTCTGAAGGTCCACATATTACAGAATGCCTCCAGATGTGCTTCGGAAACTACTACTAGTCTTCCACTGTACGATCAAAGCGTAGACAGTTTAAGACATTACTCCCATCGAGAAAAGTCCGCATGGTGCTTATTGTGTTCAATGCCGATGCAATTTTTGTGTTTCATCAACACCCTGAAGGTCCACAGATTACAGAGTGCCTAAAGATGTGCCTTGGAAACTACTAATAGTCTTCCAGGGAACGATCAAAGCGTAGACAGTTTAAGACATTACTCCCATGGAGTAAAGTCCGCATGGTGCTTATTGTGTTCAATGCCGATGCAATTTTTGTGTTTCATCAACACTCTGAAGGTCCACATATTACAGAATGCCTCCAGATGTGCTTCCGAAACTACTACTCGTCTGCCAGTGTCCGATCAAAGCGTACACAGTTTAAGACATTACTCCCATGGAGGAAAATCCGTATGGTGCTTATTGTGTGCAATGCCGATGCAATTTTTGTGTTTCATCAACACTCTGAAGGTCCACAGATTACAGAATGCCTCCAGATGTGCTTCGGAAACTACTACTAGTCTTCCAATGTACGATCAAAACGTAGACAGTGTAAGACATTATTCCCATGGAGAAAAGTCTGCACGGTGCTTATTGTGTTCAATGCAGATGCAATTTTGTGTTTCATCAACACTCTGAAGGTCCAAAGATTACAGAATGCCTCCAGATGTGCTTCTGAAACTACTACTAGTCTTCCAGTGTACGATCAAAGCGTAGACAGTTTAAGACATTACTCCCATGGAGTAAAGTCCGCATGGTGCTTATTGTGTTGAATGCCGATGCAATTTCTGTGTTTCATCAACACTCTGAAGGTCCACAGATTACAGAATGCCTCCAGATGTGCTTCGGAAACTACTACTAGTCTTCCATCGAACGATCAAACGTAGACAGTTTAAGACATTACTCACATGGAAAAAAGACCGCATGGTGCTTATTGTGTTCACTGCAGATGCAATTTTGTGTTTCATCAACACTCTGAAGGTCCACAGATTACAGAATGCCTCCAAATGTGCTTCGGATACTACTACTAGTCTTCCAGTGTTCGATCAAAGCGTAGACAGTTTAAGACATTACTCCCATGGGGTAAAGTCCGCATGGTGCTTATTGTGTTCAATGCCGATTCAATTCCTGTGTTTCATCAACACTCTGAAGGTCCACAGATTACAGAATGCATCCAGATGTTCTTCCGAAACTACTACTAGTCTTCCAGTGTACGATCAAGGCGTAAACAGTTGAAGACATTACTCCCATGGTGAAAAGTCCGCATGGTGCTTATTGTGTTCATTGCCGATTCAATTTTTGTGTTTCATCAACACTCTGAAGGTCCACAGATTAAAGAAAGTCTAAAGATGTGCTTCGGAAACTACTACTAGTCTTCCAGTGAACGATCAAAGCCTAGACAGTTTAAGACACTACTCCCATAGAGAAAATTCCGCATGGTGCTTGTTGTGTTAAATGCCGATGCAACTTTTGTGTTTCATCAACACTCTGAAGGTCCACAGATTACAGAATGCATCCAGATGTGCTTCTGAAACTACTACTAGTCTTCCAGTGTACGATAAAAGCGTAGACAGTTTAAGACATTACTCCCATGGAGAAAAGTCCGCATGGTGCTTATTGTGCTCAATGCCGGTGCAATTTTTGTGTTTCATCAACACTCTGAAGGTCCACAGATTACAGAATGTATCCAGATGTGCTTCCGAAACTACTACTAGTGTTCCAGTGTACGATCAAAGCGTAAACAGTTTAAGACATTACTCCCATGGTGAAAAGTCCGCATGGTGCTTATTGTGTTCACTGCAGATGCAATTTTGTGTTTCATCAACACTCTGAAGGTCCACAGATTACAGAATGCATTAAGATGTGCTTCGTAAACTACTACTAGTCTTCCAGTGTACGATCAAAGCGTAGACAGTTTAAGACATTACTCCCATGGAGTAAAGTCCGCATGGTGCTTATTGTGTTCAATGCAGATGCAATTTTGTGTTTCATCAACACTCTGAAGGTCCAAAGATTACAGAATGCCTCCAGATGTGCTTCTGAAACTACTACTAGTCTTCCAGTGTACGATCAAAGCGTAGACAGTTTAAGACATTACTCCCATGGAGTAAAGTCCGCATGGTGCTTATTGTGTTCAATGCCGATGCAATTTCTGTGTTTCATCAACACTCTGAAGGTCCACAGATTACAGAATGCCTCCAGATGTGCTTCGGAAACTACTACTTGTCTTCCATCGAACGATCAAACGTAGACAGTTTAAGACATTACTCACATGGAGAAAAGACCGCATGGTGCTTATTGTGTTCACTGCAGATGCAATTTTGTGTTTCATCAACACTCTGATGGTCCACAGATTACAGAATGCCTCCAAATGTGCTTCGGATACTACTACTAGTCTTCCAGTGTTCGATCAAAGCGTAGACAGTTTAAGACATTACTCCCATGGGGTAAAGTCCGCATGGTGCTTATTGTGTTCAATGCCGATTCAATTCCTGTGTTTCATCAACACTCTGAAGGTCCACAGATTACAGAATGCATCCAGATGTGCTTCCGAAACTACTACTAGTCTTCCAGTGTACGATCAAGGCGTAAACAGTTGAAGACATTACTCCCATGGTGAAAAGTCCGCATGGTGCTCATTGTGTTCATTGCCGATTCAATTTTTGTGTTTCATCAACACTCTGAAGGTCCACAGATTAAAGAAAGTCTAAAGATGTGCTTCGGAAACTACTACTAGTCTTCCAGTGAACGATCAAAGCCTAGACAGTTTAAGACACTACTCCCATAGAGAAAATTCCGCATGGTGCTTATTGTGTTCAATGCCGATGCAACTTTTGTGTTTCATCAACACTCTGAAGGTCCACAGATTACAGAATGCATCCAGATGTGCTTCTGAAACTACTACTAGTCTTCCAGTGTACGATAATAAGACATTACTCCCATGGAGAAAAGTCCGCATGGTGCTTATTGTGTTCAATGCCGATGCATTTTTTGTGTTTCATCAACACTCTGAACGTCCACAGATTACAGAATGCCACCAGATGTGCTTCGGAAACTACTACTAGTCTTCCAGTGTACGATCAAATCGTAGACAGTTTAAGACATTACTCCCATGGAGAAAAGTCCGTATGGTGCTTATTGTGTTCAATCCCGATGAAATTTTTGTGTTTCATCAACACTCTGAAGGTCCACAGATTACAGAATGCCTCCAGACGTGCTTCGGAAACTACTACCAGTCTTCCCTCGAATGATCAAAGCGTAGACAGTTTAAGACATTACTCCCATGGAGAAAAGTCCGCATGGTGCTTATTGTGTTCAATGCCGATGCATTTTTTGTGTTTCATCAACACTCTAAACGTCCACAGATTACAGAATGCCACCAGATGTGCTTCGGAAACTACTACTAGTCTTCCAGTGTACGATCAAATCGTAGACAGTTTAAGACATTACTCCCATGGAGAAAAGTCCGTATGGTGCTTATTGTGTTCAATGCAGATGCAATTTTTGTGTTTCATCAACATTCTGAAGGTCCACATATTACAGAATGCCTCCAGATGTGCTTCGGAAACTACTACTAGTCTTCCACTGTACGATCAAAGCGTAGACAGTTTAAGACATTACTCCCATCGAGAAAAGTCCGCATGGTGCTTATTGTGTTCAATGCCGATGCAATTTTTGTGTTTCATCAACACCCTGAAGGTCCACAGATTACAGAGTGCCTAAAGATGTGCCTTGGAAACTACTAATAGTCTTCCAGGGAACGATCAAAGCGTAGACAGTTTAAGACATTACTCCCATGGAGAAAAGTCCGCATGGTGCTTATTGTGTTCAATGCAGATGCAATTTTTGTGTTTCATCGACACTCTGAAGGTCCACAGATTACAGAATGCATTAAGATGTGCTTCGGAAACTACTACTAGTCATCCAGTGTACGATCAAAGCGTAGACAGTTTAAGACATTACTCCCATGGAGTAAAGTCCGTATGGTGCTTATTGTGTTCAATGCCGATTCAATTTCTGTGTTTCATCAACACTCTGAAGGTCCACAGATTACAGAATGCCTCCAGATGTGCTTCCGAAATTACTACTCGTCTGCCAGTGTCCGATCAAAGCGTACACAGTTTAAGACATTACTCCCATGGAGGAAAATCCGTATGGTGCTTATTGTGTTCAATGCCGATGCAATTTTTGTGTTTCATCAACACTCTGAAGGTCCACAGATTACAGAATGCCTCCAGATGTGCTTCGGAAACTACTACTAGTCTTCCAATGTACGATCAAAACGTAGACAGTGTAAGACATTATTCCCATGGAGAAAAGCCGCATGGTGCCTATTGTGTTCAATGCCGATGCAATTTTTTTGTTTCATCAACACCCTGAAGGTCCACAGATTACAGAATGCCTAAAGATGTGCTTCGGAAAATACTACTAGTCTTCCAGGGAACGAACAAAGCGTAGACAGTTGAAGACATTACTCCCATGGAGAAAAGTCCGCATGGTGCTTATTGTGTTCAATGCCGATGCAATTTTTGTGTTTCATCAACACCCTGAAGGTCCACAGATTACAGAATGCCTAAAGATGTGCTTTGGAAACTACTACTAGTCTTCCAGGGAACGATCAAAGCGTAGACAGTTTAAGACATTACTCCCATGGAGAAAAGTCCGCATGGTGCTTATTGTGTTCAATGCAGATGCAATTTTTGTGTTTCATCGACACTCTGAAGGTCCACAGATTACAGAATGCAGTAAGATGTGCTTCGGAAACTACTACTAGTCTTCCAGTGTACGATCAAAGCGTAGACAGTTTAAGACATTACTCCCATGGAGTAAAGTCCGCATGTTGCATATTGTGTTCAATGCCGATTCAATTTCTGTGTTTCATCAACACTCTGAAGGTCCACAGATTACAGAATGCCTCCAGATGTGCTTCGGAAACTATTACTAGTCTTCCATCGAACGATCAAACGTAGACAGTTTAAGACATTACTCCCATGGAGAAAAGTCCGCATGGTGCTTATTGTGTTCAATGCAGATGCAATTTTGTGTTTCATCAACACTCTGAAGGTCCACAGATTACAGAATGCCTCCAGATGTGCTTCGGAAACTACTACTAGTCTTCCAGTGTACGATCAAAGCGTGGACAGTTTAAGACATTACTCCCATGGAGTAAAGTCCGCATGGTGCTTATTGTGTTCAATGCCGATTCAATTTCTGTGTTTCATCAACACTCTGAAGGTCCACAGATTACAGTATGCCTCCAGATGTGCTTCGGAAACTACTACTAGTCTTCCATCGAACGATCAAACGTAGACAGTTTAAGACGTTACTCCCATGGAGAAAAGTCCGCATGGTGCTTATTGTGTTCAATACAGATGCAATTTTGTGTTTCATCAACACTCTGAAGGTTCACAGATTACAGAATGCCTCCAGATGTGCTTCGGAAACTACTACTAGTCTTCCAGTGTACGATCAAAGCGTAGACACTTTAAGACATTACTCCCATGGAGTAAAGTCCGCATGGTGCTTATTGTGTTCAATGCCGATTCAATGTCTGTGTTTCATCAACATTCTGAAGGTCCACAGATTACAGAATGCCTCCAGATGTGCTTCGGAATCTACTACTAGTCTTCCAGTGGACGATCAAAGCCTAGGCAGTTTAAGACACTACTCCCATGGAGAAAAGTCCGCATGGTGCTTATTGTGCTCAATGCCGATGCAATTTTTGTGTTTCATCAACACTCTGAAGGTCCACAGATTACAGAATGTATCCAGATGTGCTTCCGAAACTACTACTAGTGTTCCAGTGTACGATCAAAGCGTAAACAGTTTAAGGCATTACTCCCATGGTGAAAAGTCCGCATGGTGCTTATTGTGTTCACTGCAGATGCAATTTTGTGTTTCATCAACACTCTGAAGGTCAACAGATTACAGAATGCCTCGAGATGTGCTTCGGAAACTACTACTAGTCTTCCAGTGTACGATCAAAGCGTAGACAGTTTAAGACATTACTCCCATTGAGTAAAGTCCGCATGGTGCTTATTGAGTTCAATGCCGATTCAATTTCTGTGTTTCATCAACACTCTGAAGGTCCACAGATTACAGTACGCCTCCAGATGTGCTTCGGAAACTACTACTAGTCTTCCACGGAACGATCAAAGCGTAGACAGTTTAAGACATTACTCCCATGGAGAAAAGTCCGCATGGTGCTTATTGTGTTCAATGCAGATGCAATTTTTGTGTTTCATCGACACTCTGAAGGTCCACAGATTACAGAATGCATTAAGATGTGCTTCGGAAACTACTACTAGTCTTCCAGTACGATCAAAGCGTAGACAGTTTAAGACATTACTCCCATGGAGAAAAGTCCGCATGGTGCTTATTGTGTTCAATGCAGATGCAATTTTTGTGTTTCATCGACACTCTGAAGGTCCACAGATTACAGAATGCATTAAGATGTGCTTCGGAAACTACTACTAGTCTTCCAGTGTACGATCAAAGCGTAGACAGTTTAAGACATTACTCCCATGGAGTAAAGTCCGCATGGTGCTTATTGAGTTCAATGCCGATTCAATTTCTGTGTTTCATCAACACTCTGAAGGTCCACAGATTACAGTATGCCTCCAGATGTGCTTCGGAAACTACTACTAGTCTTCCATCGAACGATCAAACGTAGACAGTTTAAGACATTACTCCCATGGAGAAAAGTCCGCATGGTGCTTATTGTGTTCAATACAGATGCAATTTTATGTTTCATCAACACTCTGAAGGTTCACAGATTACAGAATGCCTCCAGATATGCTTCGGAAACTACTACTAGTCTTCCAGTGTACGATCAAAGCGTAGACAGTTTAAGACATTACTCCCATGGAGTGAAGTCCGCATGGTGCTAATTGTGTTCAATGCCGATTCAATGTCTGTGTTTCATCAACATTCTGAAGGTCCACAGATTACAGAATGCCTCCAGATGTGCTTCGGAAACTACTACTAGTCTTCCAGTGGACGATCAAAGCCTAGGCAGTTTAAGACACTACTCCCATGGAGAAATTTCCGCATGGTGCTTATTGTGCTCAATGCCGATGCAATTTTTGTGTTTCATCAACACTCTGAAGGTCCACAGATTACAGAATCTATCCAGATGTGCTTCCGAAACTACTACTAGTGTTCCAGTGTACGATCAAAGCGTAAACAGTTTAAGACATTACTCCCATGGTGAAAAGTCCGCATGGTGCTTATTGTGTTCACTGCAGATGCAATTTTGTGTTTCATCAACACTCTGAAGGTCCACAGATTACAGAATGCCTCCAGATGTGCTTCGGAAACTACTACTAGTCTTCCAGTGTACGATCAAAGCGTAGACAGTTTAAGACATTACTCTCATTGAGTAAAGTCCGCATGGTGCTTATTGTGTTCAATGCCGATTCAATTTCTGTGTTTCATCAACACTCTGAAGGTCCACAGATTACAGAATGCCTCCAGATGTGCTTGGGAAACTACTACTAGTCTTCCATCGAACGATCAAACGTAGACAGTTTAAGACATTACTCCCATGGAGAAAAGTCCGCATGGTGCTTATTGTGTTCACTGCAGATGCAATTTTGTGTTCCATCAACACTCTGAAGGTCCACAGATTACAGAATGCCTCCAGATGTGCTTCAGAAACTACTACTAGTCTTCCAGTGGACGATCAAAGCCTAGGCAGTTTAAGACACTACTCCCATGGAGAAAAGTCCGCATGGTGCTTATTGTGCTCAATGCCGATGCAATTTTAGTGTTTCATCAACACTCAGAAGGTTCACAGATTACAGAATGCCTCCAGATGTGCTTCGGAAACTACTACTAGTCTTCCAGTGTACGATCAAAGCGTAGACAGTTTAAGACATTACTCCCATGGAGTAAAGTCCGCATGGTGCTTATTGTGTTCAATACCGATTCAACATCTGTGTTTCATCAACACTCTGAAGGTCCACAGATTACAGAATGCCTCCAGATGTGCTTCGGAAACTACTACTAGTCTTCCAGTGTACGATCAAAGCGTAGACAGTTTAAGACATTACTCCCATTTAGTAAAGTCCGCATGGTGCTTATTGTGTTCAATGCCGATTCAATTTCTGTGTTTCATCAACACTCTGAAGGTCCACAAATTACAGAATGCCTCCAGATGTGCTTCCGAAAGTACTACTCGTCTGCCAGTGTCCGATCAAAGCGTACACAGTTTAAGACATTACTCCCATGGAGGAAAATCCGTATGGTGCTTATTGTGTGCAATGCCGATGCAATTTTTGTGTTTCATCAACACTCTGAAGGTCCACAGATTACAGAATGCCTCCAGATGTGTTTCGGAAACTACTACTAGTCTTCCAATGTACGATCAAAACGTAGACAGTGTAAGACATTATTCCCATGGAGAAAAGTCCGCATGGGGCTTATTGTGTTCAATGCCGATGCAATTTTTTTGTTTCATCAACACCCTGAATGTCCACAGGTTACAGAATGCCTAAAGATGTGCTTCGGAAAATACTACTAGTCTTCCAGGGAACGATCAAAGCGTAGACAGTTTAAGACATTACTCCCATGGAGAAAAGTCCGCATGGTGCTTATTGTGTTCAATGCCGATGCAATTTTTGTGTTTCATCAACACCCTGAAGGTCCACAGATTACAGAATGCCTAAAGATGTGCTTTGGAAACTACTACTAGTCTTCCACGGAACGATCAAAGCGTAGACAGTTTAAGACATTACTCCCATGGAGAAAAGTCAGCATGGTGCTTATTGTGTTCAATGCAGATGCAATTTTTGTGTTTCATCGACACTCTGAAGGTCCACAGATTACAGAATGCATTAACATGTGCTTCGGAAACTATTACTAGTCTTCCAGTGTACGATCAAAGCGTAGACAGTTTAAGACATTACTCCCATGGAGTAAAGTCCGCATGGTGCTTATTGAGTTCAATGCCGATTCAATTTCTGTGTTTCATCAACACTCTGAAGGTCCACAGATTACAGTATGCCTCCAGATGTGCTTCGGAAACTACTACTAGTCTTCCATCGAACGATCAAAGCGTAGACAGTTTAAGACATTACTCCCATGGAGAAAAGTCCGCATGGTGCTTATTGTGTTCAATACAGATGCAATTTTATGTTTCATCAACACTCTGAAGGTTCACAGATTACAGAATGCCTCCAGATATGCTTCGGAAACTACTACTAGTCTTCCAGTGTACGATCAAAGCGTAGACAGTTTAAGACATTACTCCAATGGAGTAAAGTCCGCATGGTGCTTATTGTGTTCAATGCCGATTCAATGTCTGTGTTTCATCAACATTCTGAAGGTCCACAGATTACAGAATGCCTCCAGATGTGCTTCGGAAACTACTACTAGTCTTCCAGTGGACGATCAAACCTAGGCAGTTTAAGACACTACTCCCATGGAGAAATTTCCGCATGGTGCTTATTGTGCTCAATGCCGATGCAATTTTTGTGTTTCATCAACAGTCTGAAGGTCCACAGATTACAGAATCTATCCAGATGTGCTTCCGAAACTACTACTAGTGTTCCAGTGTACGATCAAAGCGTAAACAGTTTAAGACATTACTTCCATGGTGAAAAGTCCGCATGGTGCTTATTGTGTTCACTGCAGATGCAATTTTGTGTTTCATCAACACTCTGAAGGTCCACAGATTACAGAATGCCTCCAGATGTGCTTCGGAAACTACTACTAGTCTTCTAGTGTACGATCAAAGCGTAGACAGTTTAAGACATTACTCCCATTGAGTAAAGTCCGCATGGTGCTTATTGTGTTCAATGCCGATTCAATTTCTGTGTTTCATCAACACTCTGAAGGTCCACAGATTACAGAATGCCTCCAGATGTGCTTGGGAAACTACTACTAGTCTTCCATCGAACGATCAAACGTAGACAGTTTAAGACATTACTCCCATGGAGAAAAGTCCGCATGGTGCTTATTGTGTTCACTGCAGATGCAATTTTGTGTTCCATCAACACTCTGAAGGTCCACAGATTACAGAATGCCTCCAGATGTGCTTCAGAAACTACTACTAGTCTTCCAGTGGACGATCAAAGCCTAGGCAGTTTAAGACACTACTCCCATGGAGAAAAGTCCGCATGGTGCTTATTGTGCTCAATGCCGATGCAATTTTAGTGTTTCATCAACACTCAGAAGGTCCACAGATTACAGAATGCCTCCAGATGTGCTTCGGAAACTACTACTAGTCTTCCAGTGTACGATCAAAGCGTAGACAGTTTAAGACATTAGTCCCATGGAGTAAAGTCCGCATGGTGCTTATTGTGTTCAATACCGATTCAACATCTGTGTTTCATCAACACTCTGAAGGTCCACAAATTACAGAATGCCTCCAGATGTGCTTCGGAAACTACTACTAGTCTTCCAGGGAACGATCAAACGTAGACAGTTTAAGACATTACTCCCATGGAGAAAAGTCAACATGGTGCTCATTGTGTTCACTGCAGATGCAGTATTGTGTTTCATCAACACTCTGAAGGTCCACAGATTACAGAATGCCTCGAGATGAGCTTCGGAAACCACTACTAGTCTTCCAGTGTACGATCAAAGCGTAGACAGTTTAAGACATTACTCCCATGGAGAAAAGTCCGCATGGTGCTTATTGTGTTCAATGCCGATTCAATTTCTGTGTTTCATCAACATTCTGAAGGTCCACAGATTACAGAATGCCTCCAGATGTGCTTCGGAAACTACTACTAGTCTTCCAGTGGACGATCAAAGCCTAGGCAGTTTAAGACACTACTCCCATGGAGAAATTTCCGCATGGTGCTTATTGTGCTCAATGCCGATGCAATTTTTGTGTTTCATCAACACTCTGAAGGTCCACAGATTACAGAATCTATCCAGATGTGCTTCCGAAACTACTACTAGTGTTCCAGTGTACGATCAAAGCGTAAACAGTTTAAGACATTACTCCCATGGTGAAAAGTCCGCATGGTGCTTATTGTGTTCACTGCAGATGCAATTTTGTGTTTCATCAACACTCTGAAGGTCCACAGATTACAGAATGCCTCCAGATGTGCTTCGGAAACTACTACTAGTCTTCCAGTGTACGATCAAAGCGTAGACAGTTTAAGACATTACTCTCATTGAATAAAGTCCGCATGGTGCTTATTGTGTTCAATGCCGATTCAATTTCTGTGTTTCATCAACACTCTGAAGGTCCACAGATTACAGAATGCCTCCAGATGTGCTTGGGAAACTACTACTAGTCTTCCATCGAACGATCAAACGTAGACAGTTTAAGACATTACTCCCATGGAGAAAAGTCCGCATTGTGCTTATTGTGTTCACTGCAGATGCAATTTTGTGCTCCATCAACACTCTGAAGGTCCACAGATTACAGAATGCCTCCAGATGTGCTTCAGAAACTACTACTAGTCTTCCAGTGGACGATCAAAGCCTAGGCAGTTTAAGACACTACTCCCATGGAGAAAAGTCCGCATGGTGCTTATTGTGCTCAATGCCGATGCAATTTTAGTGTTTCATCAACACTCTGAAGGTCCACAGATTACAGAAAGTCTCCAGATGTGCTTCGGAAGCTACTACTAGTCTTCCAGTGAACGATCAAAGCCTAGACAGTTTATGACACTACTCCCATAGAGAAAAGTCCGCATGGTGCTTATTGTGTTCAATGCCGATGCAATTTTTGTGTTTCATCAACACTCTGAAGGTCCACAGATTACAGAATGCATTAAGATGTGCTTCGGAAACTACTACTAGTCTTCCAGTGGACGATCAAACCCTAGGCAGTTTAAGACACTACTCCCATGGAGAAAAGTCCGCATGGTGCTTATTGTGTTCAATGCCGATGCAATTTTTGTGTTTCATCAACACCCTGAAGGTCCACAGATTACAGAATGCCTAAAGATGTGCTTTGGAAACTACTACTAGTCTTCCAGGGAACGATCAAAGCGTAGACAGTTTAAGACATTACTCCCATGGAGAAAAGTCCGCATGGTGCTTATTGTGTTCAATGCAGATGCAATTTTTGTGTTTCATCGACACTCTGAAGGTCCACAGATTACAGAATGCCTCCAGATGTGCTTCGGAAACCACTACTAGTCTTCCAGTGTACGATCAAAGCGTAGACAGTTTAAGACATTTCTCCCATGGAGTAAAGTCCGCATGGTGCTTATTGTGTTCAATGCCGATACAATGTCTGTGTTTCATCAACACTCTGAAGGTCCACAGATTACAGAATGCCTCCAGATGTGCTTCGGAAACTACTACTAGTCTTCCAGTGTACGATCAAAGCGTAGACAGTTTAAGACATTACTCCCATGGAGTAAAGTCCGCATGGTGCTTATTGTGTTCAATGCCGATTAAATTTCTGTGTTTCATCAACACTCTGAAGGTGCACAGATTACAGAATGCCTCCAGATGTGCTTCGGAAACTACTACTAGTCTTCCATCGAACGATCAAACGTAGACAGTTTAAGACATTACTCCCATGGAGAAAAGTCCGCATGGTGTTTAATGTGTTCATTGCCGATGCGATTTTTGTGTTTCATCAACACTCTGAAGGTCCACAGATTACAGAAAGTCTCCAGATGTGCTTCGGAAACTACTACTAGTCTTCCAGTGAACGATCAAAGATTAGAAAGTTTAAGACACTACTCCCATAGAGAAAATTCCGCATGGTGCTTATTGTGTTCAATGCCGATGCAATTTTTGTGTTTCATCAACACTCTGAAGGTCCACAGATTACAGAATGCGTTTAGATGTGCTTCTGAAACTACTTCTAGTCTTCCAAAGTACGATCAAAGCGTAGACAGTTTAAGACATTACTCAAATGGAGAAAAGTCCGCATAGTGCTTATTGTGTTCAATCCCGATGCAATTTTTGTGTTTCATCAACACTCTGAAGGTCCACAGATTACAGGATGCCTCCAGACGAGCTTCGGAAACTACTACTAGTCTTCCAGTGTACGATCAAATTGTAGACAGTTTAAGACATTACTCCCATGGAGAAAAGTCCGTATGGTGCTTATTGTGTTCAAAGCCGATGCAATTTCTGTGTTTCATCAACACTCTGAAGGTCCACAGATTACAGAATGCCTCCAGATGTGCTTCGGAAACAACTACTAGTCTTCCAGTGTACGATCAAAGCGTAGACAGTTTAAGACATCACTCCCATCGAGAAAAGTCCGCATGGTGCTTATTGTGCTCAAAGTCGATGCAATTTTTGTGTTTCATCAACACTCTGAAGGTCCACAGATTACAGAATGCATCCAGATGTGCTTCCGAAACTACTACTAGTCTTCCAGTGTACGATCAAAGCGTAAACAGTTTAAGACATTACTCCCATGGTGAAAAGTCCGCATGGTGCTTATTGTGTTCATTGCCGATGCAATTTTTGTGTTTCATCAACACTCTGAAGGTCCACAGATTACAGCAAATCTCCAAATGTGCTTCGGAAACTACTACTAGTCTTCCAGTGAACGATCAAAGCCTAGACAGTTTAAGACACTACTCCCATAGAGAAAATTCCGCATGGTGCTTATTGTGTTCAATGCCGATGCAATTTTTGTGTTTCATCAACACTCTGAAGGTCCACAGATTACAGAATGCCTCCAGATGTGCTTCGGAAACTACTACTAGTCTTCCAGTGGACGATCAAAGCCTAGGCAGTTTAAGACACTACTCCCATGGAGAAAAGTCCGCATGGTGCTTATTGTGCTCAATGCCGATGCAATTTTTGTGTTTCATCAACACTCTGAAGGTCCACAGATTACAGAATGCCTCCAGATGTGCTTCGGAAAATACTACTAGTCTTCCAGTGTACGATCAAAGTTAGACAGTTTAAGACATTACTCCCATCGAGAAAAGTCCGCATGGTGCTTATTGTGTTCAAAGTCGATGCAATTTTTGTGTTTCATCAACACTCTGAAGGTCCACAGATTACAGAATGCATCCAGATGTGCTTCCGAAGCTACTACTCGTCTGCCAGTGTCCGATCAAAGCGTACACAGTTTAAGACATTACTCCCATGGAGAAAAATCCGTATGGTGCTTATTGTGTTCAATGCCGATGCAATTTCTGTGTTTCATCAACACTCTGAAGGTCCACAGATTACAGAATGCCTCCAGATGTGCTTCGGAAACTACTACTAGTCTTCCAATGTACGATCAAAGCGTAGACAGTGTAAGACATTTTTCCCATGGAGAAAAGTCTGCATGGTGCTTATTGTGTTCAATGCCGAGGCAATTTTTGTGTTTCATCAACACCCTGAAGGTCCACAGATTACAGAATGCCTAAAGATGTGCTTTGGAAACTGCTACTAGTCTTCCAGGGAACGATCAAAGCGTAGACAGTTTAAGACATTACTCCCATGGAGAAAAGTCCGCATGGTGCTTATTGTGTTCAATGCAGATGCAATTTTTGTGTTTCATCGACACTCTGAAGGTCCACAGATTACAGAATGCATTAAGATGTGCTTCGGAAACTACTACTAGTTTTCCAGTGAACGATCAAAGCGTAGACAGTTTAAGACATTACTCCCATGGACAAAAGTCCGCATGGTGCTTATTGAGTTCAATGCCGATGCAATTTTTGTGTTTCATCAACACTCTGAAGGTCCACAGATTACAGAAGGCCTCTAGATGTGCTTCGGAAACTGCTACTAGTCTTACAGTGTACGATCAAAGCGTAGACAGTTTAAGACATTACTTTCATGGAGTAAAGTCCGCATGGTGCTTATTGTGTTCAATGCCGATTAAATTTCTGTGTTTCATCAACACTCTGAAGGTCCACAGATTACAGAATGCCTCCAGATGTGCTTCGGAAACTACTACTAGTCTTCCATCGAACGATCAAACGTAGACAGTTTAAGACATTACTCCCATGGAGAAAAGTCCGCATGGTGCTTATTGTGTTCATTGCCGATGCAATTTTTGTGTTTCATCAACACTCTGAAGGTCCACAGATTACAGAAAGTCTCCAGATGTGCTTCGGAAACTACTACTAGTCTTCCAGTGAACGATCAAAGCCTAGAAAGTTTAAGACACTACTGCCATAGAGAAAATTCCGCATGGTGCTTATTGTGTTCAATGCCGATGCAATTTTTGTGTTTCATCAACACTCTGAAGGTCCACAGATTACAGAATGCATCCAGATGTGCTTCTGAAACTACTACTAGTCTTCCAGTGTACGATCAAAGCGTAGACAGTTTAAGACATTACTCCCATGGAGAAAAGTCCGCATAGTGCTTATTGTGTTCAATCCCGATGCAATTTTTGTGTTTCATCAACACTCTGAAGGTCCACAGATTACAGGATGCCTCCAGACGAGCTTCGGAAACTACTACTAGTCTTCCAGTGTACGATCAAAGCGTAGACAGTTTAAGACATCATTCCCATCGAGAAAAGTCCGCATGGTGCTTATTGTGTTCAAAGTCGATGCAATTTTTGTGTTTCATCAACACTCTGAAGGTCCACAGATTACAGAATGCATCCAGATGTGCTTCCGAAACTACTACTATTCTTCCAGAGAACGATCAAAGCGTAGACAGTTTAAGACATTACTCCCATGGAGAAAAGTCCGCATGGTGCTTATTGTGTTCAATGCCAATGCAATTTCTGTGTTTCATCAACACTCTGAAGGTGCACAGATTACAGAATGCCTCCAGATGTGCTGCGGAAACTACTACTAGTCTTCCAGTGTACGATCAAAAACGTAGACAGTTTAAGACATTACTACCATGGAGAAAACCCGCATGGTGCTTATTGTGTTCAATGCCGATGCAATTTTTGTGTTTCATCAACACTCTGAAGGTCCACAGATTACAGAATGCCTCCAGATGTGCTTCGGAAACTACTACTATTCTTCCAGGGAACGATCAAAGCGTAGACAGTTTGAGACATTACTCCCATGGAGAAAAGTCCGCATGGTGCATATGGAGTTCAATGCCGATGCAATTTTTGTGTTTCATCAACACTCTGAAGGTCCACCGATTACAGAATGCATCCAGATGTGCTTCGGAAACTACTACTAGTCTTCCAGTAAACGATCAAAGCGTAGACAGTTTAAGACATTACTCCCATGGAGAAAAGTCCGCATGGTGCTTATTGAGTTCAATGCCGAAGCAATTTTTGTGTTTCATCAACACTCTGAAGGTCCACAGATTACAGAATGCATCCAGATGTGCTTCGGAAACTACTACTAGTCTTCCAGTGAACGATCAAAGCGTAGACAGTTTAAGACATTACTTCCAAGGAGAAAAGTCCGCATGGTGCTTATTGTGTTCAATGCCGATTCAATTTTTGTGTTTCATCATCACTCTGAAGGTCCACAGATTACAGAATGCATCCAGATGTGCTTCGGAAACTACTACTAGTCTTTCAGTGAACGATCAAAGCGTAAACAATTTAAGACATTACTACCATGGAGAAAAGTCCGCATGGTGCTTATTGTGTTCAATGTCGATGCAATTTCAATGTTTCATCAACACTCTGAAGGTCCACAGATTACAGAATGCCTCCAGATGTGCTTCGGAAACTACTACTAGTCTTCCAGTAAACGATCATAACATAGACAGTTTAAGACATTACTCCCATGGAGAAAACTCCACATGGTGCTTGTTGTGTTCAATGCCGATGCAATTAATGTGTTTCATCAACACTCTGAAGGTCCACAGATTGCAGAAGGCCTCCAGATGTGCTTCGGAAACTGCTACTAGTCTTCCAGTGTACGATCAAAGCGTAGACAGTTTAAGACATTACTCTCATGGAGAGAAGTCCACATGGTGCTTATTGTGTTCAATGACCATTAAGTTTCTGTGTTTCATCAACACTATGAAGGTCCACAGATTACAGAATGCCTCCAGATGTGCTTCGGAAACTACTACTAGTCTTCCAGTGTAAGATCAAAGCGTAGACAGTTTAAGACATTACTCCCATGGAGAAAAGTCCGCATGCTGCTTATTGTGTTCAATGTCGACGCAATATCTGTGTTTCATCAACACTCTGAAGGTCCACAGTTTACACAATGCATACAGATGTGCTTCGGAAACTACTACTAGTCTTCCAGTGTACGATCAAAGAATAGACAGTTTAAGAGATTACTCCCATGGAGAAAAGTCCGCATGCTGCTTATTGTGTTCAATGCCGATGCAATTTTTGTGTTTCATCAACACTCTGAAGGTCCACAGATTACAGAATGCATCCAGATATGCTTCGGAAACTACTACTAGTCTTCCAGGGAACGATCAAAGCGTAGACAGTTTAAGACATTACTCCCATGGAGAAAAGTCCACATGGTGCTTATTGTGTTCAATGCCGATGAATTTTTGTGTTTCATTATCACTCTGAAGGTCCACAGATTACAGAATGCATCCAGATGTGCTTCGGAAACTACTACTAGTCTTCCAGGGAACGATCAAAGCGTAGACAGCTTGAGACATTACTCCCATGGAGAAAAGTCCGCATGGTGCTTATTGAGTTCAATGCCGATGCAATTTTTGTGTTTCATCAACACTCTGAAGGTCCACAGATTACAGAATGCATCCAGATGTGCTTCGGAAACTACTACTAGTCTTCCAGTGAACGATCAAAGCGTAGACAGTTTAAGACATTACTCCCATGGAGAAAAGTCCGCATGGTGCTCATTGAGTTCAATGCCGATGCAATTTTTGTGTTTCATCAACACTCTGAAGGTCCACAGATTACAGAATGCATCCAGATGTGCTTCGGAAACTACTACTAGTCTTCCAGTGAACGATCAAAGCGTAGACAGTTTAAGACATTACTCCCATGGAGAAAAGTCCGCATGGTGCTTATTGTGTTCAATGCCGATTCAATTTTTGTGTTTCATCAACACTCTGAAGGTCCACAGATTACAGAATGCATCCAAATGTACTTCGGAAACTACTACTAGTCTTTCAGTGAACGATCAAAGCGTAAATAGTTTAAGACATTACTACCATGGAGAAAAGTCCGCATGGCGCTTATTGTGTTCAATGTCGATGCAATTTCAATGTTTCATCAACACTCTGAAGGTCCACAGATTACAGAATGCCTACAGATGTGCTTCGGAAACTACTACTAGTCTTCCAGTAAACGATCATAACATAGACAGATTAAGACATTACTACCATGGAGAAAACTCCACATGGTGCTTGTTGTGTTCAATGCCGATGCAATTAATGTGTTTCATCAACACTCTGAAGGTCCACAGATTACAGAAGGCCTCCAGATGTGCTTCGGAAACTGCTACTAGTCTTCCAGTGTACGATCAAAGCGTAGACAGTTTAAGACTTTACTCTCATGGAGAGAAGTCCGCATGGTGCTTATTGTGTTCAATGACCATTAAATTTCTGTGTTTCATCAACACTATGAAGGTCCACAGATTACAGAATGCCTCCAGATGTGCTTCGGAAACTACTACTAGTCTTCCAGTAAACGATCATAACATAGACAGTTTAAGACATTACTCCCATGGAGAAAACTCCACATGGTGCTTGTTGTGTTCAATGCCGATGCAATTAATGTGTTTCATCATCACTCTGAAGGTCCACAGATTGCAGAAGGCCTCCAGATGTGCTTCGGAAACTGCTACTAGTCTTCCAGTGTACGATCAAAGCGTAGACAGTTTAAGACATTACTCTCATGGAGAGAAGTCCACATGGTGCTTATTGTGTTCAATGACCATTAAGTTTCTGTGTTTCATCAACACTATGAAGGTCCACAGATTACAGAATGCCTCCAGATGTGCTTCGGAAACTACTACTAGTCTTCCAGTGTAAGATCAAAGCGTAGACAGTTTAAGACATTACTCCCATGGAGAAAAGTCCGCATGGTGCTTATTGTGTTCAATGTCGACGCAATATCTGTGTTTCATCAACACTCTGAAGGTCCACAGTTTACACAATGCATACAGATGTGCTTCGGAAACTACTACTAGTCTTCCAGTGTACGATCAAAGAATAGACAGTTTAAGAGATTACTCCCATGGAGAAAAGTCCGCATGCTGCTTATTGTGTTCAATGCCGATGCAATTTTTGTGTTTCATCAACACTCTGAAGGTCCACAGATTACAGAATGCATCCAGATATGCTTCGGAAACTACTACTAGTCTTCCAGGGAACGATCAAAGCGTAGACAGTTTAAGACATTACTCCCATGGAGAAAAGTCCGCATGGTGCTTATTGTGTTCAATGCCGATGAATTTTTGTGTTTCATTATCACTCTGAAGGTCCACAGATTACAGAATGCATCCAGATGTGCTTCGGAAACTACTACTAGTCTTCCAGTGAACGATCAAAGTGTAGACAGTTTAAAACATTACTCCCATGGAGGAAAGTCCCATGGTGCTTATTGTGTTCAATGCCGATGCAATTTCTTTGTTTCATCAACACTCAGAAGGTCCACAGATTTCAGAATGCCTCCAGATATGCTTCGGAAACTACTACTAGTCTTCCAGTAAACGATCAAAGCATAGACAGTTTAAGACATTACTCCCATGGAGAAAAGTCCACATGGTGCTTGTTGTGTTCAATGACGATGCAATTTCTGTGTTTCATCAACACTCTGAAGGTCCACAGATTACAGAATGCTTCCAGATGTGCTTCGGAAACTACTACTATTCTTCCAGGGAACGATCAAAGCGTAGACAGCTTGAGACATTACTCCCATGGAGAAAAGTCCGCATGGTGCTTATTGAGTTCAATGCCGATGCAATTTTTGTGTTTCATCAACACTCTGAAGGTCCACAGATTACAGAATGCATCCAGATGTGCTTCGGAAACTACTACTAGTCTTCCAGTGAACGATCAAAGCGTAGACAGTTTAAGACATTACTCCCATGGATAAAAGTCCGCATGGTGCTCATTGAGTTCAATGCCGATGCAATTTTTGTGTTTCATCAACACTCTGAAGGTCCACAGATTACAGAATGCATCCAGATGTGCTTCGGAAACTACTACTAGTCTTCCAGTGAACGATCAAAGCGTAGACAGTTTAAGACATTACTCCCATGGAGAAAAGTCCGCATGGTGCTTATTGTGTTCAATGCCGATTCAATTTTTGTGTTTCATCAACACTCTGAAGGTCCACAGATTACAGAATGCATCCAAATGTACTTCGGAAACTACTACTAGTCTTTCAGTGAACGATCAAAGCGTAAACAGTTTAAGACATTACTACCATGGAGAAAAGTCCGCATGGCGCTTATTGTGTTCAATGTCGATGCAATTTCAATGTTTCATCAACACTCTGAAGGTCCATAGATTACAGAATGCCTACAGATGTGCTTCGGAAACTACTACTAGTCTTCCAGTAAACGATCATAACATAGACAGATTAAGACATTACTACCATGGAGAAAACTCCACATGGTGCTTGTTGTGTTCAATGCCGATGCAATTAATGTGTTTCATCAACACTCTGAAGGTCCACAGATTACAGAAGGCCTCCAGATGTGCTTCGGAAACTGCTACTAGTCTTCCAGTGTACGATCAAAGCGTAGACAGTTTAAGACTTTACTCTCATGGAGAGAAGTCCGCATGGTGCTTATTGTGTTCAATGACCATTAAATTTCTGTGTTTCATCAACACTATGAAGGTCCACAGATTACAGAATGCCTCCAGATGTGCTTCGGAAACTACTACTAGTCTTCGAGTGTACGATCAAAGCATAGACAGTTTAAGACATTACTCCCATGGAGAAAAGTCCACATGGTGCTTGTTGTGTTCAATGCCGATGCAATTTCTGTGTTTCATCAACACTCTGAAGGTCGACAGATTACAGAATGCCTCCAGATGTGCTTCGGAAACTACTACTATTCTTCCAGGGAACGATCAAAGTGTAGACAGTTTGAGACATTACTCCCATGGAGAAAAGTCCGCATGGTGCTTATTGTGTTCAAATCCAATGCAATTTCTGTGTTTCATCAACACTCTGAAGGTCCACAGATTACAGAATGCATCCAGATGTGCTTCGGAAACTACTACTAGTCTTCGAGGGAACGATCAAAGCGTAGACAGTTTAAGACATTACTCCCATGGAGAAAAGTCCGCATGGTGCATATGGAGTTCAATGCCGATGCAATTTTTGTGTTTCTTCAACACTCTGAAGGTCCACAGATTACAGAATGCATCCAGATGTGCTTCGGAAACTACTACTAGTCTTCCAGTAAACGATCAAAGCGTAGACAGTTTAAGACATTACTCCCATGGAGAAAAGTCCGCATGGTGCTTATTGAGTTCAATGCCGAAGCAATTTTTGTGTTTCATCAACACTCTGAAGGTCCACAGATTACAGAATGCATCCAGATGTGCTTCGGAAACTACTACTAGTCTTCCAGTGAACGATCAAAGCGTAAACAATTTAAGACATTACTACCATGGAGAAAAGTCCGCATGGTGCTTATTGAGTTCAATGCCGATGCAATTTTTGTGTTTCATCAACACTCTGAAGGTCCACAGATTACAGAATGCATCCAGATATGCTTCGGAAACTACTACTAGTCTTCCAGGGAACGATCAAAGCGTAGACAGTTTAAGACATTACTCCCATGGAGAAAAGTCCGCATGGTGCTTATTGTGTTCAATGCCGATGAATTTTTGTGTTTCATTATCACTCTGAAGGTCCACAGATTACAGAATGCATCCAGATGTGCTTCGGAAACTACTACTAGTCTTCCAGTGAACGATCAAAGTGTAGACAGTTTAAAACATTACTCCCATGGAGGAAAGTCCCATGGTGCTTATTGTGTTCAATGCCGATGCAATTCCTTTGTTTCATCAACACTCTGAAGGTCCACAGATTTCAGAATGCCTCCAGATATGCTTCGGAAACTACTACTAGTCTTCCAGTAAACGATCAAAGCATAGACAGTTTAAGACATTACTCCCATGGAGAAAAGTCCACATGGTGCTTGTTGTGTTCAATGACGATGCAATTTCTGTGTTTCATCAACACTCTGAAGGTCCACAGATTACAGAATGCCTCCAGATGTGCTTCGGAAACTACTACTATTCTTCCAGGGAACGATCAAAGCGTAGACAGCTTGAGACATTACTCCCATGGAGAAAAGTCCGCATGGTGCTTATTGAGTTCAATGCCGATGCAATTTTTGTGTTTCATCAACACTCTGAATGTCCACAGATTACAGAATGCATCCAGATGTGCTTCGGAAACTACTACTAGTCTTCCAGTGAACGATCAAAGCGTAGACAGTTTAAGACATTACTCCCATGGAGAAAAGTCCGCATGGTGCTCATTGAGTTCAATGCCGATGCAATTTTTGTGTTTCATCAACACTCTGAAGGTCCACAGATTACAGAATGCATCCAGATGTGCTTCGGAAACTACTACTAGTCTTCCAGTGAACGATCAAAGCGTAGACAGTTTAAGACATTACTCCCATGGAGAAAAGTCCGCATGGTGCTTATTGTGTTCAATGCCGATTCAATTTTTGTGTTTCATCAAAACTCTGAAGGTCCACAGATTACAGAATGCATAAAAATGTACTTCGGAAACTACTACTAGTCTTTCAGTGAACGATCAAAGCGTAAACAGTTTAAGACATTACTCCCATGGTGAAAAGTCCGCATGGTGCTTATTGTGTTCATTGCCGATGCAATTTTTGTGTTTCATCAACACTCTGAAGGTCCACAGATTACAGCAAGTCTCCAAATGTGCTTCGGAAACTACTACTAGTCTTCCAGTGAACGATCAAAGCCTAGACAGTTTAAGACACTACTCCCATAGAGAAAATTCCGCATGGTGCTTATTGTGTTCAATGCCGATGCAATTTTTGTGTTTCATCAACACTCTGAAGGTCCACAGATTACAGAATGCCTCCAGATGTGCTTCGGAAACTACTACTAGTCTTCCAGTGGACGATCAAAGCCTAGGCAGTTTAAGACACTACTCCCATGGAGAAAAGTCCGCATGGTGCTTATTGTGCTCAATGCCGATGCAATTTTTGTGTTTCATCAACACTCTGAAGGTCCACAGATTACAGAATGCCTCCAGATGTGCTTCGGAAACTACTACTAGTCTTCCAGTGTACGATCAAAGCGTAGACAGTTTAAGACATTACTCCCATCGAGAAAAGTCCGCATGGTGCTTATTGTGTTCAAAGTCGATGCAATTTTTGTGTTTCATCAACACTCTGAAGGTCCACAGATTACAGAATGAATCCAGATGTGCTTCCGAAGCTACTACTCGTCTGCCAGTGTCCGATCAAAGCGTACACAGTTTAAGACATTACTCCCATGGAGGAAAATCCGTATGGTGCTTATTATGTTCAATGCCGATGCAATTTCTGTGTTTCATCAACACTCTGAAGGTCCACAGATTACAGAATGCCTCCAGATGTGCTTCGGAAACTACTACTAGTCTTCCAATGTACGATCAAAGCGTAGACAGTGTAAGACATTATTCCCATGGAGAAAAGTCTGCATGGTGCTTATTGTGTTCAATGCCGAGGCAATTTTTGTGTTTCATCAACACCCTGAAGGTCCACAGATTACAGAATGCCTCCATATGTGCTTCGGAAACTACTACTAGTCTTCCAGTGTACGATCAAAGCATAGACTGTTTATGACATTACTCCCATGGAGAAAAGTCCACATGGTGCTTGTTGTGTTCAATGCCGATGCAATTTCTGTGTTTCATCAACACTCTGAAAGTCCACAGATTACAGAATGCCTCCAGATGTGCTTCGGAAACTAATACTATTCTTCCAGAGAACGATCAAAGCGTAGACACTTTGAGACATTACTCCCATGGAGAAAAGTCCGCATGGTGCTTATTGTGTTCAATGCCAATGCAATTTCTGTGTTTCATCAACACTCTGAAGGTGCACAGATTACAGAATGCCTCCAGATGTGCTGCGGAAACTACTACTAGTCTTCCAGTGTACGATCAAAAACGTAGACAGTTTAAGACATTACTACCATGGAGAAAACCCGCATGGTGCTTATTGTGTTCAATGCCGATGCAATTTTTGTGTTTCATCAACACTCTGAAGGTCCACAGATTACAGAATGCCTCCAGATGTGCTTCGGAAACTACTACTATGCTTCCAGGGAACGATCAAAGCGTAGACAGTTTGAGACATTACTCCCATGGAGAAAAGTCCGCATGGTGCATATGGAGTTCAATGCCGATGCAATTTTTGTGTTTCATCAACACTCTGAAGGTCCACCGATTACAGAATGCATCCAGATGTGCTTCGGAAACTACTACTAGTCTTCCAGTAAACGATCAAAGCGTAGACAGTTTAAGACATTACTCCCATGAAGAAAAGTCCGCATGGTGCTTATTGAGTTCAATGCCGAAGCAATTTTTGTGTTTCATCAACACTCTGAAGGTCCACAGATTACAGAATGCATCCAGATGTGCTTCGGAAACTACTACTAGTCTTCCAGTGAACGATCAAAGCGTAGACAGTTTAAGACATTACTTCCAAGGAGAAAAGTCCGCATGGTGCTTATTGTGTTCAATGCCGATTCAATTTTTGTGTTTCATCATCACTCTGAAGGTCCACAGATTACAGAATGCATCCAGATGTGCTTCGGAAACTACTACTAGTCTTTCAGTGAACGATCAAAGCGTAAACAATTTAAGACATTACTACCATGGAGAAAAGTCCGCATGGTGCTTATTGTGTTCAATGTCGATGCAATTTCAATGTTTCATCAACACTCTGAAGGTCCACAGATTACAGAATGCCTCCAGATGTGCTTCGGAAACTACTACTAGTCTTCCAGTAAACGATCATAACATAGACAGTTTAAGACATTACTCCCATGGAGAAAACTCCACATGGTGCTTGTTGTGTTCAATGCCGATGCAATTAATGTGTTTCATCAACACTCTGAAGGTCCACAGATTGCAGAAGGCCTCCAGATGTGCTTCGGAAACTGCTACTAGTCTTCCAGTGTACGATCAAAGCGTAGACAGTTTAAGACATTACTCTCATGGAGAGAAGTCCACATGGTGCTTATTGTGTTCAATGACCATTAAGTTTCTGTGTTTCATCAACACTATGAAGGTCCACAGATTACAGAATGCCTCCAGATGTGCTTCGGAAACTACTACTAGTCTTCCAGTGTAAGATCAAATCGTAGACAGTTTAAGACATTACTCCCATGGAGAAAAGTCCGCATGGTGCTTATTGTGTTCAATGTCGACGCAATATCTGTGTTTCATCAACACTCTAAAGGTCCACAGTTTACACAATGCATACAGATGTGCTTCGGAAACTACTACTAGTCTTCCAGTGTACGATCAAAGAATAGACAGTTTAAGAGATTACTCCCATGGAGAAAAGTCCGCATGCTGCTTATTGTGTTAAATGCCGATGCAATTTTTGTGTTTCATCAACACTCTGAAGGTCCACAGATTACAGAATGCATCCAGATATGCTTCGGAAACTACTACTAGTCTTCCAGGGAACGATCAAAACGTAGACAGTTTAAGACATTACTCCCATGGAGAAAAGTCCGCATGGTGCTTATTGTGTTCAATGCCGATGAATTTTTGTGTTTCATTATCACTCTGAAGGTCCACAGATTACAGAATGCATCCAGATGTGCTTCGGAAACTACTACTAGTCTTCCAGTGAACGATCAAAGTGTAGACAGTTTAAAACATTACTCCCATGGAGGAAAGTCCCATGGTGCTTATTGTGTTCAATGCCGATGCAATTTCTTTGTTTCATCAACACTCTGAAGGTCCACAGATTTCAGAATGCCTCCAGATATGCTTCGGAAACTACTACTAGTCTTCCAGTAAACGATCAAAGCATAGACAGTTTAAGACATTACTCCCATGGAGAAAAGTCCACATGGTGCTTGTTGTGTTCAATGACGATGCAATTTCTGTGTTTCATCAACACTCTGAAGGTCCACAGATTACAGAATGCCTCCAGATGTGCTTCGGAAACTACTACTATTCTTCCAGGGAACGATCAAAGCGTAGACAGCTTGAGACATTACTCCCATGGAGAAAAGTCCGCATGGTGCTTATTGAGTTCAATGCCGATGCAATTTTTGTGTTTCATCAACACTCTGAAGGTCCACAGATTACAGAATGCATCCAGATGTGCTTCGGAAACTACTACTAGTCTTCCAGTGAACGATCAAAGCGTAGACAGTTTAAGACATTACTCCCATGGAGAAAAGTCCGCATGGTGCTCATTGAGTTCAATGCCGATGCAATTTTTGTGTTTCATCAACACTCTGAAGGTCCACAGATTACAGAATGCATCCAGATGTGCTTCGGAAACTACTACTAGTCTTCCAGTGAACGATCAAAGCGTAGACAGTTTAAGACATTACTCCCATGGAGAAAAGTCCGCATGGTGCTTATTGTGTTCAATGCCGATTCAATTTTTGTGTTTCATCAACACTCTGAAGGTCCACAGATTACAGAATGCATCCAAATGTACTTCGGAAACTACTACTAGTCTTTCAGTGAACGATCAAAGCGTAAACAGTTTAAGACATTACTACCATGGAGAAAAGTCCGCATGGCGCTTATTGTGTTCAATGTCGATGCAATTTCAATGTTTCATCAACACTCTGAAGGTCCACAGATTACAGAATGCCTACAGATGTGCTTCGGAAACTACTACTAGTCTTCCAGTAAACGATCATAACATAGACAGATTAAGACATTACTACCATGGAGAAAACTCCACATGGTGCTTGTTGTGTTCAATGCCGATGCAATTAATGTGTTTCATCAACACTCTGAAGGTCCACAGATTACAGAAGGCCTCCAGATGTGCTTCGGAAACTGCTACTAGTCTTCCAGTGTACGATCAAAGCGTAGACAGTTTAAGACTTTACTCTCATGGAGAGAAGTCCGCATGGTGCTTATTGTGTTCAATGACCATTAAATTTCTGTGTTTCATCAACACTATGAAGGTCCACAGATTACAGAATGCCTCCAGATGTGCTTCGGAAACTACTACTAGTCTTCGAGTGTACGATCAAAGCATAGACAGTTTAAGACATTACTCCCATGGAGAAAAGTCCACATGGTGCTTGTTGTGTTCAATGCCGATGCAATTTCTGTGTTTCATCAACACTCTGAAGGTCGACAGATTACAGAATGCCTCCAGATGTGCTTCGGAAACTACTACTATTCTTCCAGGGAACCATCAAAGTGTAGACAGTTTGAGACATTACTCCCATGGAGAAAAGTCCGCATGGTGCTTATTGTGTTCAAATCCAATGCAATTTCTGTGTTTCATCAACACTCTGAAGGTCCACAGATTACAGAATGCATCCAGATGTGCTTCGGAAACTACTACTAGTCTTCGAGGGAACGATCAAAGCGTAGACAGTTTAAGACATTACTCCCATGGAGAAAAGTCCGCATGGTGCATATGGAGTTCAATGCCGATGCAATTTTTGTGTTTCATCAACACTCTGAAGGTCCACAGATTACAGAATGCATCCAGATGTGCTTCGGAAACTACTACTAGTCTTCCAGTAAACGATCAAAGCGTAGACAGTTTAAGACATTACTCCCATGGAGAAAAGTCCGCATGGTGCTTATTGAGTTCAATGCCGAAGCAATTTTTGTGTTTCATCAACACTCTGAAGGTCCACAGATTACAGAATGCATCCAGATGTGCTTCGGAAACTACTACTAGTCTTCCAGTGAACGATCAAAGCGTAAACAATTTAAGACATTACTACCATGGAGAAAAGTCCGCATGGTGCTTATTGAGTTCAATGCCGATGCAATTTTTGTGTTTCATCAACACTCTGAAGGTCCACAGATTACAGAATGCATCCAGATATGCTTCGGAAACTACTACTAGTCTTCCAGGGAACGATCAAAGCGTAGACAGTTTAAGACATTACTCCCATGGAGAAAAGTCCGCATGGTGCTTATTGTGTTCAATGCCGATGAATTTTTGTGTTTCATTATCACTCTGAAGGTCCACAGATTACAGAATGCATCCAGATGTGCTTCGGAAACTACTACTAGTCTTCCAGTGAACGATCAAAGTGTAGACAGTTTAAAACATTACTCCCATGGAGGAAAGTCCCATGGTGCTTATTGTGTTCAATGCCGATGCAATTCCTTTGTTTCATCAACACTCTGAAGGTCCACAGATTTCAGAATGCCTCCAGATATGCTTCGGAAACTACTACTAGTCTTCCAGTAAACGATCAAAGCATAGACAGTTTAAGACATTACTCCCATGGAGAAAAGTCCACATGGTGCTTGTTGTGTTCAATGACGATGCAATTTCTGTGTTTCATCAACACTCTGAAGGTCCACAGATTACAGAATGCCTCCAGATGTGCTTCGGAAACTACTACTATTCTTCCAGGGAACGATCAAAGCGTAGACAGCTTGAGACATTACTCCCATGGAGAAAAGTCCGCATGGTGCTTATTGAGTTCAATGCCGATGCAATTTTTGTGTTTCATCAACACTCTGAATGTCCACAGATTACAAAATGCATCCAGATGTGCTTCGGAAACTACTACTAGTCTTCCAGTGAACGATCAAAGCGTAGACAGTTTAAGACATTACTCCCATGGAGAAAAGTCCGCATGGTGCTCATTGAGTTCAATGCCGATGCAATTTTTGTGTTTCATCAACACTCTGAAGGTCCACAGATTACAGAATGCATCCAGATGTGCTTCGGAAACTACTACTAGTCTTCCAGTGAACGATCAAAGCGTAGACAGTTTAAGACATTACTCCCATGGAGAAAAGTCCTCATGGTGCTTATTGTGTTCAATGCCGATTCAATTTTTGTGTTTCATCAAAACTCTGAAGGTCCACAGATTACAGAATGCATCCAAATGTACTTCGGAAACTACTACTAGTCTTTCAGTGAACGATCAAAGTGTAAACAGTTTAAGACATTACTACCATGGAGAAAAGTCCGCATGGTGCTTATTGTGTTCAATGTCGATGCAATTTCAATGTTTCATCAACACTCTGAAGGTCCACAGATTACAGAATGCCTACAGATGTGCTTCGGAAACTACTACTAGTCTTCCAGTAAACGATCATAACATAGACAGATTAAGACATTACTACCATGGAGAAAACTCCACATGGTGCTTGTTGTGTTCAATGCCGATGCAATTAATGTGTTTCATCAACACTCTGAAGGTCCACAGATTACAGAAGGCCTCCAGATGTGCTTCGGAAACTGCTACTAGTCTTCCAGTGTACGATCAAAGCGTAGACAGTTTAAGACTTTACTCTCATGGAGAGAAGTCCGCATGGTGCTTATTGTGTTCAATGACCATTAAATTTCTGTGTTTCATCAACACTATGAAGGTCCACAGATTACAGAATGCCTCCAGATGTGCTTCGGAAACTACTACTAGTCTTCGAGTGTACGATCAAAACATAGACAGTTTAAGACATTACTCCCATGGAGAAAAGTCCACATGGTGCTTGTTGTGTTCAATGCCGATGCAATTACTGTGTTTCATCAACACTCTGAAGGTCGACAGATTACAGAATGCCTCCAGATGTGCTTCGGAAACTACTACTATTCTTCCAGGGAACGATCAAAGTGTAGACAGTTTGAGACATTACTCCCATGGAGAAAAGTCCGCATGGTGCTTATTGTGTTCAAATCCAATGCAATTTCTGTGTTTCATCAACACTCTGAAGGTCCACAGATTACAGAATGCATCCAGATGTGCTTCGGAAACTACTACTAGTCTTCGAGGGAACGATCAAAGCGTAGACAGTTTAAGACATTACTCCCATGGAGAAAAGTCCGCATGGTGCATATGGAGTTCAATGCCGATGCAATTTTTGTGTTTCATCAACACTCTGAAGGTCCACAGATTACAGAATGCATCCAGATGTGCTTCGGAAACTACTACTAGTCTTCCAGTAAACGATCAAAGCGTAGACAGTTTAAGACATTACTCCCATGGAGAAAAGTCCGCATGGTGCTTATTGAGTTCAATGCCGAAGCAATTTTTGTGTTTCATCAACACTCTGAAGGTCCACAGATTACAGAATGCATCCAGATGTGCTTCGGAAACTACTACTAGTCTTCCAGTGAACGATCAAAGCGTAAACAATTTAAGACATTACTACCATGGAGAAAAGTCCGCATGGTGCTTATTGAGTTCAATGCCGATGCAATTTTTGTGTTTCATCAACACTCTGAAGGTCCACAGATTACAGAATGCATCCAGATATGCTTCGGAAACTACTACTAGTCTTCCAGGGAACGATCAAAGCGTAGACAGTTTAAGACATTACTCCCATGGAGGAAAGTCCCATGGTGCTTATTGTGTTCAATGCCGATGCAATTTCTTTGTTTCATCAACACTCTGAAGGTCCACAGATTTCAGAATGCCTCCAGATGTGCTTCGGAAACTATTACTAGTCTTCCAGTAAACGATCAAAGCATAGACAGTTTAAGACATTACTCCCATGGAGAAAAGTCCACATGGTGCTTGTTGTGTTCAATGACGATGCAATTTCTGTGTTTCATCAACACTCTGAAGGTCCACAGATTACAGAATGCCTCCAGATGTGCTTCGGAAACTACTACTATTCTTCCAGGGAACGATCAAAGCGTAGACAGCTTGAGACATTACTCCCATGGAGAAAAGTCCCCATGGTGCTTATTGAGTTCAATGCCGATGCAATTTTTGTGTTTCATCAACACTCTGAAGGTCCACAGATTACAGAATGCATCCAGATGTGCTTCGGAAACTAATACTAGTCTTCCAGTGAACGATCAAAGCGTAGACAGTTTAAGACATTACTCCCATTGAGAAAAGTCCGCATGGTGCTCATTGAGTTCAATGCCGATGCAATTTTTGTGTTTCATCAACACTCTGAAGGTCCACAGGTTACAGAATGCATCCAGATGTGCTTTGGAAACTACTACTAGTCTTCCAGTGAACGATCAAAACGTAGACAGTTTAAGACATTACTCCCATGGAGAAAAGTCCGCATGGTGCTTATTGTGTTCAATGCCGATTCAATTTTTGTGTTTCATCAACACTCTGAAGGTCCACAGATTACAGAATGCAACCAAATGTACTTCGGAAACTACTACTAGTCTTTCAGTGAACGATCAAAGCGTAAACAGTTTAAGACATTACTACCATGGAGAAAAGTCCGCATAGTGCTTATTGTGTTCAATGTCGATGCAATTTCAATGTTTCATCAACACTCTGAAGGTCCACAGATTACAGAATGCCTTCAGATGTGCTTCGGAAACTACTACTAGTCTTCCAGTAAACGATCATAACATAGACAGATTAAGACATTACTACCATGGAGAAAACTCCACATGGTGCTTGTTGTGTTCAATGCCGATGCAATTAATGTGTTTCATCAACACTCTGAAGGTCCACAGATTACAGAAGGCCTCCAGATGTGCTTCGGAAACTGCTACTAGTCTTCCAGTGTACGATCAAAGCGTAGACAGTTTAAGACATTACTCTCATGGAGAGAAGTCCGCATGGTGCTTATTGTGTTCAATGACCATTAAATTTCTGTGTTTCATCAACACTATGAAGGTCCACAGATTACAGAATGCCTCCAGATGTGCTTCGGAAACTACTACTAGTCTTCGAGTGTACGATCAAAGCATAGACAGTTTAAGACATTACACCCATGGAGAAAAGTCCACATGGTGCTTGTTGTGTTCAATGCCGATGCAATTCCTTTGTTTCATCAACACTCTGAAGGTCCACAGATTTCAGAATGCCTCCAGATATGCTTCGGAAACTACTACTAGTCTTCCAGTAAACGATCAAAGCATAGACAGTTTAAGACATTACTCCCATGGAGAAAAGTCCACATGGTGCTTGTTGTGTTCAATGACGATGCAATTTCTGTGTTTCATCAACACTCTGAAGGTCCACAGATTACAGAATGCCTCCAGATGTGCTTCGGAAACTACTACTATTCTTCCAGGGAACGATCAAAGCGTAGACAGCTTGAGACATTACTCCCATGGAGAAAAGTCCGCATGGTGCTTATTGAGTTCAATGCCGATGCAATTTTTGTGTTTCATCAACACTCTGAATGTCCACAGATTACAGAATGCATCCAGATGTGCTTCGGAAACTACTACTAGTCTTCCAGTGAACGATCAAAGCGTAGACAGTTTAAGACATTACTCCCATGGAGAAAAGTCCACATGGTGCTTGTTGTGTTCAATGACGATGCAATTTCTGTGTTTCATCAACACTCTGAAGGTCCACAGATTACAGAATGCCTCCAGATGTGCTTCGGAAACTACTACTATTCTTCCAGGGAACGATCAAAGCGTAGACAGCTTGAGACATTACTCCCATGGAGAAAAGTCCGCATGGTGCTTATTGAGTTCAATGCCGATGCAATTTTTGTGTTTCATCAACACTCTGAATGTCCACAGATTACAGAATGCATCCAGATGTGCTTCGGAAACTACTACTAGTCTTCCAGTGAACGATCAAAGCGTAGACAGTTTAAGACATTACTCCCATGGAGAAAAGTCCGCATGGTGCTCATTGAGTTCAATGCCGATGCAATTTTTGTGTTTCATCAACACTCTGAAGGTCCACAGATTACAGAATGCATCCAGATGTGCTTCGGAAACTACTACTAGTCTTCCAGTGAACGATCAAAGCGTAGACAGTTTAAGACATTACTCCCATGGAGAAAAGTCCGCATGGTGCTTATTGTGTTCAATGCCGATTCAATTTTTGTGTTTCATCAAAACTCTGAAGGTCCACAGATTACAGAATGCATCCAAATGTACTTCGGAAACTACTACTAGTCTTTCAGTGAACGATCAAAGCGTAAACAGTTTAAGACATTACTACCATGGAGAAAAGTCCGCATGGTGCTTATTGTGTTCAATGTCGATGCAATTTCAATGTTTCATCAACACTCTGAAGGTCCACAGATTACAGAATGCCTACAGATGTGCTTCGGAAACTACTACTAGTCTTCCAGTAAACGATCATAACATAGACAGATTAAGACATTACTACCATGGAGAAAACTCCACATGGTGCTTGTTGTGTTCAATGCCGATGCAATTAATGTGTTTCATCAACACTCTGAAGGTCCACAGATTACAGAAGGCCTCCAGATGTGCTTCGGAAACTGCTACTAGTCTTCCAGTGTACGATCAAAGCGTAGACAGTTTAAGACTTTACTCTCATGGAGAGAAGTCCGCATGGTGCTTATTGTGTTCAATGACCATTAAATTTCTGCGTTTCATCAACACTATGAAGGTCCACAGATTACAGAATGCCTCCAGATGTGCTTCGGAAACTACTACTAGTCTTCGAGTGTACGATCAAAACATAGACAGTTTAAGACATTACTCCCATGGAGAAAAGTCCACATGGTGCTTGTTGTGTTCAATGCCGATGCAATTACTGTGTTTCATCAACACTCTGAAGGTCGACAGATTACAGAATGCCTCCAGATGTGCTTCGGAAACTACTACTATTCTTCCAGGGAACGATCAAAGTGTAGACAGTTTGAGACATTACTCCCATGGAGAAAAGTCCGCATGGTGCTTATTGTGTTCAAATCCAATGCAATTTCTGTGTTTCATCAACACTCTGAAGGTCCACAGATTACAGAATGCATCCAGATGTGCTTCGGAAACTACTACTAGTCTTCGAGGGAACGATCAAAGCGTAGACAGTTTAAGACATTACTCCCATGGAGAAAAGTCCGCATGGTGCATATGGAGTTCAATGCCGATGCAATTTTGGTGTTTCATCAACACTCTGAAGGTCCACAGATTACAGAATGCATCCAGATGTGCTTCGGAAACTACTACTAGTCTTCCAGTAAACGATCAAAGCGTAGACAGTTTAAGACATTACTCCCATGGAGAAAAGTCCGCATGGTGCTTATTGAGTTCAATGCCGAAGCAATTTTTGTGTTTCATCAACACTCTGAAGGTCCACAGATTACAGAATGCATCCAGATGTGCTTCGGAAACTACTACTAGTCTTCCAGTGAACGATCAAAGCGTAAACAATTTAAGACATTACTACCATGGAGAAAAGTCCGCATGGTGCTTATTGAGTTCAATGCCGATGCAATTTTTGTGTTTCATCAACACTCTGAAGGTCCACAGATTACAGAATGCATCCAGATATGCTTCGGAAACTACTACTAGTCTTCCAGGGAACGATCAAAGCGTAGACAGTTTAAGACATTACTCCCATGGAGGAAAGTCCCATGGTGCTTATTGTGTTCAATGCCGATGCAATTTCTTTGTTTCATCAACACTCTGAAGGTCCACAGATTTCAGAATGCCTCCAGATGTGCTTCGGAAACTACTACTAGTCTTCCAGTAAACGATCAAAGCATAGACAGTTTAAGACATTACTCCCATGGAGAAAAGTCCACATGGTGCTTGTTGTGTTCAATGACGATGCAATTTCTGTGTTTCATCAACACTCTGAAGGTCCACAGATTACAGAATGCCTCCAGATGTGCTTCGGAAACTACTACTATTCTTCCAGGGAACGATCAAAGCGTAGACAGCTTGAGACATTACTCCCATGGAGAAAAGTCCCCATGGTGCTTATTGAGTTCAATGCCGATGCAATTTTTGTGTTTCATCAACACTCTGAAGGTCCACAGATTACAGAATGCATCCAGATGTGCTTCGGAAACTAATACTAGTCTTCCAGTGAACGATCAAAGCGTAGACAGTTTAAGACATTACTCCCATTGAGAAAAGTCCGCATGGTGCTCATTGAGTTCAATGCCGATGCAATTTTTGTGTTTCATCAACACTCTGAAGGTCCACAGATTACAGAATGCATCCAGATGTGCTTTGGAAACTACTACTAGTCTTCCAGTGAACGATCAAAGCGTAGACAGTTTAAGACATTACTCCCATGGAGAAAAGTCCGCATGGTGCTTATTGTGTTCAATGCCGATTCAATTTTTGTGTTTCATCAACACTCTGAAGGTCCACAGATTACAGAATGCAACCAAATGTACTTCGGAAACTACTACTAGTCTTTCAGTGAACGATCAAAGCGTAAACAGTTTAAGACATTACTACCATGGAGAAAAGTCCGCATAGTGCTTATTGTGTTCAATGTCGATGCAATTTCAATGTTTCATCAACACTCTGAAGGTCCACAGATTACAGAATGCCTTCAGATGTGCTTCGGAAACTACTACTAGTCTTCCAGTAAACGATCATAACATAGACAGATTAAGACATTACTACCATGGAGAAAACTCCACATGGTGCTTGTTGTGTTCAATGCCGATGCAATTAATGTGTTTCATCAACACTCTGAAGGTCCACAGATTACAGAAGGCCTCCAGATGTGCTTCGGAAACTGCTACTAGTCTTCCAGTGTACGATCAAAGCGTAGACAGTTTAAGACATTACTCTCATGGAGAGAAGTCCGCATGGTGCTTATTGTGTTCAATGACCATTAAATTTCTGTGTTTCATCAACACTATGAAGGTCCACAGATTACAGAATGCCTCCAGATGTGCTTCGGAAACTACTACTAGTCTTCGAGTGTACGATCAAAGCATAGACAGTTTAAGACATTACACCCATGGAGAAAAGTCCACATGGTGCTTGTTGTGTTCAATGCCGATGCAATTTCTGTGTTTCATCAACACTCTGAAGGTCGACAGATTACAGAATGCCTCCAGATGTGCTTCGGAAACTACTACTATTCTTCCAGGGAACGTTCAAAGTGTAGACAGTTTGAGACATTACTCCCATGGAGAAAAGTCCGCATGGTGCTTATTGTGTTCAAATCCAATGCAATTTCTGTGTTTCATCAACACTCTGAAGGTCCACAGATTACAGAATGCATCCAGATGTGCTTCGGAAACTACTACTAGTCTTCGAGGGAACGATCAAACCGTAGACACTTTAAGACATTACTCCCATAGAGAAAAGTCCGCATCGTGCTTATTGTGTTCAATGCCGATGCAATTTTTGTGTTTCATCAACACTCTGAAGGTCCACAGATTACAGAATGCATCCAGATGTGCTTCGGAAACTACTACTAGTCTTTCAGTGAACGATCAAAGCGTAGACAGTTTAAGACATTATTACCATGGAGAAAAGTCCGCATGGTGCTTATTGTGTTCAATGCCGATGCAATTTCAATGTTTCATCAATACTCTGAAGGTCCACAGATTACAGAATGCCTCCAGATATGCTTCGGAAACTACTACTAGTCTTCCAGTAAACGATCAAAGCATAGACAGTTTAAGACATTACTCCCATGGAGAAAAGTCCACATGGTGCTTGTTGTGTTCAATGCCGATGCAATTTCTGTGTTTCATCAACACTCTGAAGGTGCACAGATTACAGAATGCCTCCAGATGTGCTGCGGAAACTACTACTAGTCTTCCAGTGTACGATCAAAGCGTAGACAGTTTAAGACATTACTACCATGGAGAAAACCCGCATGGTGCTTATTGTGTTCAATGCCGATGCAATTTTTGTGTTTCATCAACACTCTGATGGTCCACAGATTACAGAATGCCTCCAGATGTGCTTCGGAAACTAGTACTGTTCTTCCAGGGAACGATCAAAGCGTAGACAGTTTGAGACATTACTCCCATGGAGAAAAGTCCGCATGGTGCATATGGAGTTCAATGCCGATGCAATTTTTGTGTTTCATCAACACTCTGAAGGTCCACAGATTACAGAATGCATCCAGATGTGCTTCGGAAACTACTACTAGCCTTCAAGTAAACGATCAAAGCGTAGACAGTTTAAGACATTACTCCCATGGAGAAAAGTCCGCATGGTGCTTATTGAGTTCAATGCCGAAGCAATTTTTGTGTTTCATCAACACTCTGAAGGTCCACAGATTACAGAATGCATCCAGATGTGCTTCGGAAACTACTACTAGTCTTCCAGTGAACGATCAAAGCGTAAACAATTTAAGACATTACTACCATGGAGAAAAGTCCGCATGGTGCTTATTGTGTTCAATGTCGATGCAATTTCAATGTTTCATCAACACTCTGAAGGTCCACAGATTACAGAATGCCTCCAGATGTGCTTCGAAAACTACTACTAGTCTTCCAGTAGACGATCATAACATAGACAGTTTAAGACATTACTCCCATGGAGAAAACTCCACATGGTGCTTGTTGTGTTCAATGCCGATGCAATTAATGTGTTTCATCAACACTCTGAAGGTCCACAGATTACAGAAGGCCTCCAGATGTGCTTCGGAAACTGCTACTAGTCTTCCAGTGTACGATCAAAGCGTAGACAGTTTAAGACATTACTCTCATGGAGAGAAGTCCACATGGTGCTTATTGTGTTAAATGACCATAAAATTTCTGTGTTTCATCAACACTATGAAGGTCCACAGATTACAGAATGCCTCCAGATGTGCTTCGGAAACTACTACTAGTCTTCCAGTGTAAGATCAAAGCGTAGACAGTTTAAGACATTACTCCCATGGAGAAAAGTCCGCATGGTGCTTATTGTGTTCAATGCCGACGAAATTTCTGTGTTTCATCAACACTCTGAAGGTCCACAGATTACACAATGCATACAGATGTGCTTCGGAAACTACTACTAGTCTTCCAGTGTACGATCAAAGAATAGACAGTTTAAGAGATTACTCCCATGGAGGAAAGTCCGCATGCTGCTTATTGTGTTCAATGCCGATGCAATTTTTGTGTTTCATCAACACTCTGAAGGTCCACAGATTACAGAATGCATCCAGATATGCTTCGGAAACTACTACTAGTCTTCCAGGGAACGATCAAAGCGTACACAGTTTAAGACATTACTCCCATGGAGAAAAGTCCGCATGGTGCTTATTGAGTTCAATGCCGAAGCAATTTTTGTGTTTCATCAACACTCTGAAGGTCCACAGATTACAGAATGCATCCAGATGTGCTTCGGAAACTACTACTAGTCTTCCAGTGAACGATCAAAGCGTAAACAATTTAAGACATTACTACCATGGAGAAAAGTCCGCATGGTGCTTATTGTGTTCAATGTCGATGCAATTTCAATGTTTCATCAACACTCTGAAGGTCCACAGATTACAGAATGCCTCCAGATGTGCTTCGGAAACTACTACTAGTCTTCCAGTAGACGATCATAACATAGACAGTTTAAGACATTACTCCCATGGAGAAAACTCCACATGGTGCTTGTTGTGTTCAATGCCGATGCAATTAATGTGTTTCATCAACACTCTGAAGGTCCACAGATTACAGAAGGCCTCCAGATGTGCTTCGGAAACTGCTACTAGTCTTCCAGTGTACGATCAAAGCGTAGACAGTTTAAGACATTACTCTCATGGAGAGAAGTCCACATGGTGCTTATTGTGTTAAATGACCATAAAATTTCTGTGTTTCATCAACACTCTGAAGGTCGACAGATTACAGAATGCCTCCAGATGTGCTTCGGAAACTACTACTATTCTTCCAGGGAACGTTCAAAGTGTAGACAGTTTGAGACATTACTCCCATGGAGAAAAGTCCGCATGGTGCTTATTGTGTTCAAATCCAATGCAATTTCTGTGTTTCATCAACACTCTGAAGGTCCACAGATTACAGAATGCATCCAGATGTGCTTCGGAAACTACTACTAGTCTTCGAGGGAACGATCAAAGCGTAGACACTTTAAGACATTACTCCCATAGAGAAAAGTCCGCATCGTGCTTATTGTGTTCAATGCCGATGCAATTTTTGTGTTTCATCAACACTCTGAAGGTCCACAGATTACAGAATGCATCCAGATGTGCTTCGGAAACTACTACTAGTCTTCCAGGGAACGATCAAAGCGTAGACAGTTTAAGACATTACTCCCATGGAGAAAAGTCCGCATGGTGCTTATTGTGTTCAATGCCGATGAATTTTTGTGTTTCATTATCACTCTGAAGGTCCACAGATTACAGAATGCATCCAGATGTGCTTCGGAAACTACTACTAGTCTTCCAGTGAACGATCAAAGTGTAGACAGTTTAAAACATTACTCCCATGGAGGAAAGTCCCATGGTGCTTATTGTGTTCAATGCCGATGCAATTTCTTTGTTTCATCAACACTCTGAAGGTCCACAGATTACAGAATGCCTCCAGATGTGCTTCGGAAACTACTACTAGTCTTCCAGTAAACGATCAAAGCATAGACAGTTTAAGACATTACTCCCATGGAGAAAAGTCCACATGGTGCTTGTTGTGTTCAATGACGATGCAATTTCTGTGTTTCATCAACACTCTGAAGGTCCACAGATTACAGAATGCCTCCAGATGTGCTTCGGAAACTACTACTATTCTTCCAGGGAACGATCAAAGCGTAGACAGCTTGAGATATTACTCCCATGGAGAAAAGTCCGCATGGTGCTTATTGAGTTCAATGCCGATGCAATTTTTGTGTTTCATCAACACTCTGAAGGTCCACAGATTACAGAATGTATCCAGATGTGCTTCGGAAACTACTACTAGTCTTCCAGTGAACGATCAAAGCGTAGACAGTTTAAGACATTACTCCCATGGAGAAAAGTCCGCATGGTGCTCATTGAGTTCAATGCCGATGCAATTTTTGTGTTTCATCAACACTCTGAAAGTCCACAGATTACAGAATGCATCCAGATGTGCTTCGGAAACTACTACTAGTCTTCCAGTGAACGATCAAAGCGTAGAGAGTTTAAGACATTACTCCCATGGAGAAAAGTCCGCATGGTGCTTATTGTGTTCAATGCCGATTCAATTTTTGTGTTTCATCAACACTCTGAAGGTCCACAGATTACAGAATGCATCCAAATGTACTTCGGAAACTACTACCAGTCTTTCAGTGAACGATCAAAGCGTAAACAGTTTAAGACATTACTACCATGAAGAAAAGTCCGCATGGTGCTTATTGTGTTCAATGTCGATGCAATTTCAATGTTTCATCAACACTCTGAAGGTCCACAGATTACAGAATGCCTCCAGATGTGCTTCGGAAACTACTACTAGTCTTCCAGTAAACGATCATAACATAGACAGATTAAGACATTACTACCATGGAGAAAACTCCACATGGTGCTTGTTGTGTTCAATGCCGATGCAATTAATGTGTTTCATCAACACTCTGAAGGTCCACAGATTACAGAATGCCTCCAGATGTGCTTCGGAAACTGCTACTAGTCTTCCAGTGTACGATCAAAGCGTAGACAGTTTAAGACATTAATCTCATGGAGAGAAGTCCGCATGGTGCTTATTGTGTTCAATGACCATTAAATTTCTGTGTTTCATCAACACTATGAAGGTCCACAGATTACAGAATGCCTCCAGATGTGCTTCGGAAACTACTACTAGTCTTCGAGTGTACGATCAAAGCATAGACAGTTTAAGACATTACTCCCATGGAGAAAAGTCCACATGGTGCTTGTTGTGTTCAATGCCGATGCAATTTCTGTGTTTCATCAACACTCTGAAGGTCGACAGATTACAGAATGCCTCCAGATGTGCTTCGGAAACTACTACTATTCTTCCAGGGAACGATCAAAGTGTAGACAGTTTGAGACATTACTCCCATGGAGAAAAGTCCGCATGGTGCTTATTGTGTTCAAATCCAATGCAATTTCTGTGTTTCATCAACACTCTGAAGGTCCACAGATTACAGAATGCATCCAGATGTGCTTCGGAAACTACTACTAGTCTTCGAGGGAACGATCAAAGCGTAGACACTTTAAGACATTACTCCCATAGAGAAAAGTCCGCATCGTGCTTATTGTGTTCAATGCCGATGCAATTTTTGTCTTTCATCAACACTCTGAAGGTCCACAGATTACAGAATGCATCCAGATGTGCTTCAGAAACTACTACTAGCGTTCAGTGAACGATCAAAGCGTAGACAGTTTAAGACATTATTACCATGGAGAAAAGTCCGCATGGTGCTTATTGTGTTCAATGCCGATGCAATTTCAATGTTTCATCAATACTCTGAAGGTCCACAGATTACAGAATGCCTCCAGATATGCTTTGGAAACTACTACTAGTCTTCCAGTAAACGATCAAAGCATAGACAGTTTAAGACATTACTCCCATGGAGAAAAGTCCACATGGTGCTTGTTGTGTTCAATGCCGATGCAATTTCTGTATTTCATCAACACTCTGAAGGTACACAGATTACAGAATGCCTCCAGATCTGCTGCGGAAACTACTACTAGTCTTGCAGTGTACGATCAAAGCGTAGACAGTTTAAGACATTACTACCATGGAGAAAAGCCCGCATGGTGCTTATTGTGTTCAATGCCGATGCAATTTTTGTGTTTCATCAACACTCTGAAGGTCCACAGATTACAGAATGCCTCCAGATGTGCTTCGAAAACTACTACTATTCTTCCTGGGAACGATCAAACGTAGACAGTTTGAGACATTACTCCCATGGAGAAAAGTCCGCATGGTGCTTATTGAGTTCAATGCCGATGCAATTTTTGTGTTTCATCAACACTCTGAAGGTCCACAGATTTCAGAAGGCCTCCAGATGTGCTTCGGAAACTGCTACTAGTCTTCCAGTGTGCGATCAAAGCGTAGACAGTTTAAGACATTACTCTCATGGAGAAAAGTCCGCATGGTGCTTATTGTGTTCAATGCCGACGCAATTTCTGTGTTTCATCAACACTCTGAAGGTCCACAGATTACACAATGCCTACAGATGTGCTTCGAAAACTACTACTAGTCTTCCAGTGTACGATCATAGAATAGACAGTTTAAGACATTACTCCCATGGAGAAAAGTCCGCATGGTGCTTATTGTGTTCAATGCCGATGCAATTTCTGTGTTTCATCAACACTCTGAAGGTCCACAGACTACAGAATGCCTCCAGATGTGCTTCGGAAACTACTACTATTCTTCCAGGGAACGATCAAAGCGTAGACAGTTTGAGACATTACTCCCATGGAGAAAAGTCCGCATGGTGCTTATTGACTTCAATGCCGATAAAATTTTTGTGTTTCATCAACACTCTGATGGTCCACAGATTACAGAATGCATCCAGATGTGCTTCGGAAACTACTACTCGTCTTCCAGTGAACGATCAAAGCGTAGATAGTTTAAGACATTACTCCCATGGAGAAAAGTGCGCATGGTGCTTATTGCGTTCAATGCCGATTCAATTTTTGTGTTTCATCAAAACTCTGAAAGTCCACAGATTACAGAATGCATCCAGATGTGCTTCGGAAACTACTATTTCATCAACTTCAGTGAACGATCAAAGCGTAAACAGTTTAAGACATTACTACAATGGAGAAAAGTCCGCATGGTGTTTATTGTGTTCAATGTGGATGCAATTTCAATGTTTCATCAACACTCTGAAGGTCCACAGATTACAGAATGCCTCCAGATGTGCTTCGGAAACTACAACCAGTCTTCCAGTAAACGATCATAACATAGACAGTTTAAGACATTACTCCCATGTAGAAAAGTCCACATGGTGCTTCTTGTGTTCAATGTCGATGCAATTAATGTGTTTCATCAACACTCTGAAGGTCCACAGATTACAGAAGGCCTCCAGATGTGCTTCGGAAACTGCTACTAGTCTTCCAGTGTACGATCAAAGCGTAGACAGTTTAAGACATTACTCTCATGGAGTGAAGTCCACATGGTGCTTATTGTGTTCAATGACCATAAAATTTCTGTGTTTCATCAACACTATGAAGGTCCACAGATTACAGAATGCCTCCAGATGTGCTTCGGAAACTACTACTAGTCTTCCAGTGTACGATCAAAGCGTAGACAGTTTAAGACATTACTCACATGGAGAAAAGTCCGCATGGTGCTTATTGTTTTCAATGCCGACGCAATTTCTGTGTTTCATCAACACTCTGAAGGTCCACAGATTACACAATACATACAGATGTGCTTCGGAAACTACTACTAGTCCTCCAGCGTACGATCAAAGAATAGACAGTTTAAGAGATTACTCCCATGGAGAAAAGTCCGCATGGTGCTTATTGTGTTCAATGCCGATGAATTTTTGTGTTTCATTATCACTCTGAAGGTCCACAGATTACAGAATGCATCCAGATGAGCTTCGGAAACAACTACTAGTCTTCCAGTAAACGATCAAAGCATAGACAGTTTAAGACATTACTCCCATGGAGAAAAGTCCACATGGTGCTTGTTGTGTTCAATGCCGATGCAATTTCTGTGTTTCATCAACACTCTGAAGGTCCACAGATTACAGAATTCCTCCAGATGAGCTTCGGAAACTACTACTATTCTTCCAGGGAACGATCAAAGCGTAGACAGTTTGAGACATTACTCCCATGGAGAAAAGTCCGCATGGTGCTTATTGTGTTCAATGCCGATGCAATTTCTGTGTTTCATCAACACTCTGAAGGTCCACAGATTACAGAATGCATCCAGATGTGCTTCGGAAACTACTACTAGTCTTCGAGGCAACGATCAAAGCGTAGACAGTTCAAGACATTACTCCCATAGAGAAAAGTCCGCATGGTGCTTATTGTGTTCAATGCCGATGCAATTTTTGTGTTTCATCAACACTCTGAAGGTCCACAGATTACAGAATGCATCCAGATGTGCTTCGGAAACTACAACTAGTCTTTCAGTGAACGATCAAAGCGTAGACAGTTTAAGACATTACTACCATGGAGAGAAGTCCGCATGGTGCTTATTGTGTCCAATGCCGATGCAATTTCAGTGTTTCATCAACACTCTCAAGGTACACAAATTAGAGAACTTCTCCACATGTGCTTCGGAAACTACTACTAATCTTCCAGTAAACGATCATAACATAGACAGTTTAAGACATTACTCCCATGCAGAAAACTCGACATGGTGCTTGTTGTGTTCAATGCCGATGCAATTAATGTGTTTAATCAACACTCTGAAGTTCCACAGATTACAGAAGGCCTCCAGATGTGCTTCGGAAACTGCTACTAGTCTTCCAGTGTACGATCAAAGCGTAGACAGTTGAAGACATTACTTTCATGGAGAGAAGTCCGCATGGTGCTTATTGTGTTCAATGACCATTAAATTTCTGTGTTTCATCAACACTATGAAGGTCCACAGATTACAGAATGCCTCCAGATGTGCTTCGGAAACTACTACTAGTCTTCCAGTGTACGATCAAAGCATAGACAGTTTAAGACTTTACTCCCATGGAGAAAAGTCCACATGGTGCTTGTTGTGTTCAATGCCGATGCAATTTCTGTGTTTCATCAACACTCTGAAGGTCCACAGATTACAGAATGCCTCCAGATGTGCTTCGGAAACTACTACTATTCTTCCAGGGAACGATCAAAGCGTAGACAGTATGAGACATTACTCCCATGGAGAAAAGTCCGCATGGTGCTTATTGTGTTCAAATCCAATGCAATTTCTGTGTTTCATCAACACTCGGAAGGTCCAAAGATTACAGAATGCATCCAGATGTGCTTCGGAAACTACTACTAGTCTTCGAGGGAACGATCAAAGCGTAGACACTTTAAGACATTACTCCCATAGAGAAAAGTCCGCATGGTGCTTATTGTGTTCAATGCCGATGCAATTTTTGTGTTTCATCAACACTCTGAAGGTCCACAGATTACAGAATGCATCCAGATGTGCTTCAGAAACTACTACTATTCTTCCAGTGAACGATCAAAGCGTAGACAGTTTAAGACATTACTATCATGGAGCGAAGTCCGCATGGTGCTTATTGTGTTCAATGACCATTAAATTTCTGTGTTTCATCAACACTATGAAGGTCCACAGATTACAGTATGCCTCCAGATGTGCTTCGGAAACTACTACTAGTCTTCCAGTGTACGATCAAAGCACTGACAGTTTAAGACTTTACTCCCATGGAGAAAAGTCCACATGGTGCTTGTTGTGTTCAATGCCGATGCAATTTCTGTGTTTCATCAACACTCTGAAGGTCCACAGATTACAGAATGCCTCCAGATGTGCTTCGGAAACTACTACTATTATTCCAGGGAACGATCAAAGCGTAGACAGTATGAGACATTACTCCCATGGAGAAAAGTCCGCATGGTGCTTATTGTGTTCGATCCAATGCAATTTCTGTGTTTCATCAACACTCGGAAGGTCCAAAGATTACAGAATGCATCCAGATGTGCTTCGGAAACTACTACTAGTCTTCGAGGGAACGATCAAAGCGTAGACACTTTAAGACATTACTCCCATAGAGAAAAGTCCGCATGGTGCTTATTGTGTTCAATGCCGATGCAATTTTTGTGTTTCATCAACACTCTGAAGGTCCACAGATTACAGAATGCATCCAGATGTGCTTCAGAAACTACTACTATTCTTCCAGTGAACGATCAAAGCGTAGACAGTTTAAGACATTACTCCCATGGAGAAAAGTCCGCATGGTGCTTTTTGAGTTCAATGCCGATGCAATTTTTGTGTTTCATCAACTCTCTGAAGGTCCACAGATTACAGAATGCGTCCAGATGTGCTTCGGAAACTACTACTAGTCTTCCAGTGAACGATCAAAGCGTCGACAGTTTAAGATATTACTCCCATGGAGAAAAGTCCGCATGGTGCTTATTGTGTTCAATGCCGATTCAATTTTTGTGTTTCATCAACACTCGGAAGGTCCACAGATTACAGAATGCATCCAGATGTGCTTCGGAAACTACTTCTAGTCTTTCAGTGAACGATCAAAGCGTAAACAGTTTAAGACATTACTACCATGGAGAAAAGTCCGCATGGTGCTTATTGTGTTCAATGTCGATGCAATTTCAATGTTTCACCAACACTCTGAAGGTCCACTGATTACAGAATGCCTCCAGATGTGCTTCGGAAACTACAACCAGTCTTCCAGTAAACGATCATAACATAGACAGTTTAAGACATTACTCCCATGTAGAAAAGTCCACATGGTGCTTCTTGTGTTCAATGTCGATGCAATTAATGTGTTTCATCAACACTCTGAAGGTCCACAGATTACAGAAGGCCTCCAGATGTTCTTCGGAAACTGCTACTAGTCTTCCAGTGTACGATCAAAGCGTAGACAGTTTAAGACATTACTCTCATGGAGAGAGGTCCACATGGTGCTTATTGGGTTCAATGACCATAAAATTTCTGTGTTTCATCAACACTATGAAGGTCCACAGATTACAGAATGCCTCCAGATGTGCTTCGGAAACTACTACTAGTCTTCCAGTGTACGATCAAAGCGTAGACAGTTTAAGACATTACTCCCATGGAGAAAAGTCCGCATGGTGCTTATTGTTTTCAATGCCGACGCAATTTCTGTGTTTCATCAACACTCTGAAGGTCCACAGATTACACAATACATACAGATGTGCTTCGGAAACTGCTACTAGTCCTCCAGCGTACGATCAAGGAATAGACAGTTTAAGAGATTACTCCCATGGAGAAAAGTCCACATGGTGCTTATTGTGTTCAATGCCGATGCAATTTCGGTCGTTCATCAACATTCTGAAGGTCCACAGAATACAGAATGCATCCAGATGTGCTTCAGAAACTACTAATAGTCTTCCAGGAAACGATCAAAGCGTAGACAGTTTAAGACATTACTCCCATGGAGAAAAGTCCGCATGGTGCTTATTGTGTTCAATGCCGATGAATTTTTGTGTTTCATTATCACTCTGAATGTCCACAGATTACAGAATGCATCCAGATGTGCTTCGGAAACTACTACTAGTCTTCCAGTGAACGATCAAAGTGTAGACAGTTTAAAACATTACTCCAATGGAGGAAAGTCCCATGGTGCAAATTGTGTTCAATGCCGATGCAATTTCTATGTTTCATCAACACTCTGAAGGTCCACAGATTACAGAATGCGTCCAGATGAGCTTCGAAAAAAAACAACTACTAGTCTTCCAGTAAACGATCAAAGCATAGACAGTTTAAGACATTACTCCCATGGAGAAAAGTCCACATGGTGCTTGTTGTGTTCAATGCCGACGCAATTTCTGTGTTTCATCAACACTCTGAAGGTCCACAGATTACAGAATGCCTCCAGATGTGCTTCGGAAACTACTACTATTCTTCCAGGGAACGACCAAAGCGTAGACAGTTTGAGACATTACTCCCATGGAGAAAAGTCCGCATGGTGCTTATTGTGTTCAATGCCGATGCAATTTCTGTGTTTCATCAACACTCTGAAGGTCCACAGATTACAGAATGCATCCAGATGTGCTTCGGAAACTACTACTAGTCTTCGAGGCAACGATCAAAGCGTAGACAGTTCAAGACATTACTCCCATAGAGAAAAGTCCGCATGGTGCTTATTGTGTTCAATGCCGATGCAATTTTTGTGTTTCATCAACACTCTGAAGGTCCACAGATTACAGAATGCATCCAGATGTGCTTCGGAAACTACAACTAGTCTTTCAGTGAACGATCAAAGCGTAGACAGTTTAAGACATTACTACCATGGAGAGAAGTCCGCATGGTGCTTATTGAGTTCAATGCCGATGCAATTTCAGTGTTTCATCAACACTCTGAAGGTACACAGATTAGAGAACTTCTCCAGATGTGCTTCGGAAACTACTACTAATCTTCCAGTAAACGATCATAACATAGACAGTTTAAGACATTACTCCCATGCAGAAAACTCGACATGGTGCTTGTTGTGTTCAATGCCGATGCAATTAATGTGTTTAATCAACACTCTGAAGGTCCACAGATTACAGAAGGCCTCCAGATGTGCTTCGGAAACTGCTACTAGTCTTCCAGTGTACGATCAAAGCGTAGACAGTTTAAGACATTACTTTCATGGAGAGAAGTCCGCATGGTGCTTATTGTGTTCAATGACCATTAAATTTCTGTGTTTCATCAACACTATGAAGGTCCACAGATTACAGAATGCCTCCAGATGTGCTTCGGAAACTACTACTAGTCTTCCAGTGTACGATCAATGCATAGACAGTTTAAGACTTTACTCCCATGGATCAAAGTCCACATGGTGCTTGTTGTGTTCAATGCCGATGCAATTTCTGTGTTTCATCAACACTCTGAAGGTCCACAGATTACAGAATGCCTCCAGATGTGCTTCGGAAACTACTACTATTCTTCCAGGGAACGATCAAAGCGTAGACAGTATGAGACATTACTCCCATGGAGAAAAGTCCGCATGGTGCTTATTGTGTTCAAATCCAATGCAATTTATGTGTTTCATCAACACTCGGAAGGTCCAAAGATTACAGAATGCATCCAGATGTGCTTCGGAAACTACTACTAGTCTTCGAGGGAACGATCAAAGCGTAGACACTTTAAGACATTACTCCCATAGAGAAAAGTCCGCATGGTGCTTATTGTGTTCAATGCCGATGCAATTTTTGTGTTTCATCAACACTCTGAAGGTCCACAGATTACAGAATGCATCCAGATGTGCTTCAGAAACTACTACTATTCTTCCAGTGAACGATCAAAGCGTAGACAGTTTAAGACATTACTCCCATGGAGAAAAGTCCACATGGTGCTTATTGAGTTCAATGCCGATGCAATTTTTGTGTTTCATCAACTCTCTGAAGGTCCACAGATTACAGAATGCGTCCAGATGTGCTTCGGAAACTACTACTAGTCTTCCAGTGAACGATCAAAGCGTCGACAGTTTAAGATATTACTCCCATGGAGAAAAGTCCGCATGGTGCTTATTGTGTTCAATGCCGATTCAATTTTTGTGTTTCATCAACACTCGGAAGGTCCACAGATTACAGAATGCATCCAGATGTGCTTCGGAAACTACTACTAGTCTTTCAGTGAACGATCAAAGCGTAAACAGTTTAAGACATTACTACCATGGAGAAAAGTCCGCATGGTGCTTATTGTGTTCAATGTCGATGCAATTTCAATGTTTCACCAACACTCTGAAGGTCCACAGATTACAGAATGCCTCCAGATGTGCTTCGGAAACTACAACCAGTCTTCCAGTAAACGATCATAACATAGACAGTTTAAGACATTACTCCCATGTAGAAAAGTCCACATGGTGCTTCTTGTGTTCAATGTCGATGCAATTAATGTGTTTCATCAACACTCTGAAGGTCCACAGATTACAGAAAGCCTCCAGATGTGCTTCGGAAACTGCTACTAGTCTTCCAGTGTACGATCAAAGCGTAGACAGTTTAAGACATTACTTTCATGGAGAGAAGTCCGCATGGTGCTTATTGTGTTCAATGACCATTAAATTTCTGTGTTTCATCAACACTATGAAGGTCCACAGATTACAGAATGCCTCCAGATGTGCTTCGGAAACTACTACTAGTCTTCCAGTGTACGATCAAAGCATAGACAGTTTAAGACTTTACTCCCATGGAGAAAAGTCCACATGGTGCTTGTTGTGTTCAATGCCGATGCAATTTCTGTGTTTCATCAACACTCTCAAGGTCCACAGATTACAGAATGCCTCCAGATGTGCTTCGGAAACTACTACTATTCTTCCAGGGAACGATCAAAGCGTAGACAGTATGAGACATTACTCCCATTGAGAAAAGTCCGCATGGTGCTTATTGTGTTCAAATCCAATGCAATTTCTGTGTTTCATCAACACTCGGAAGGTCCAAAGATTACAGAATGCATCCAGATGTGCTTCGGAAACTACTACTAGTCTTCGAGGGAACGATCAAAGCGTAGACACTTTAAGACATTACTCCCATAGAGAAAAGTCCGCATGGTGCTTATTGTGTTCAATGCCGATGCAATTTTTGTGTTTCATCAACACTCTGAAGGTCCACAGATTACAGAATGCATCCAGATGTGCTTCAGAAACTGCTACTATTCTTCCAGTGAACGATCAAAGCGTAGACAGTTTAAGACATTACTCCCATGGAGAAAAGTCCGCATGGTGCTTATTGAGTTCAATGCCGATGCAATTTTTGTGTTTCATCAACTCTCTGAAGGTCCACAGATTACAGAATGTGTCCAGATGTGCTTCGGAAACTACTACTAGTCTTCCAGTGAACGATCAAAGCGTCGACAGTTTAAGATATTACTCCCATGGAGAAAAGTCCGCATGGAGCTTATTGTGTTCAATGCCGATTCAATTTTTGTGTTTCATCAACACTCGGAAGGTCCACAGATTACAGAATGCATCCAGATGTGCTTCGGAAACTACTACTAGTCTTTCAGTGAACGATCAAAGCGTAAACAGTTTAAGACATTACTACCATGGAGAAAAGTCCGCATGGTGCTTATTGTGTTCAATGTCGATGCAATTTCTGTGTTTCACCAACACTCTGAAGGTCCACAGATTACAGAATGCCTCCAGATGTGCTTCGGAAACTACTACTAGTCTTCCAGTAAACGATCATAACATAGACAGTTTAAGACATTACTCCCATGGAGAAAACTCCACATGGTGCTTGTTGTGTTCAATGCCGATGCAATTAATGTGTTTCATCAACACTCTGAAGGTCCACAGATTACAGAAGGCCTCCAGATGTGCTTAGGAAACTGCTACTAGTCTTCCAGTGTACGATCAAAGCGTAGACAGTTTAAGAGATTACTCTCATGGAGAGAAGTCCGCATGGTACTTATTGTGTTCAATGACCATTAAATTTCTGTGTTTCATCAACACTATGAAGGTCCACAGATTACAGAATGCCTCCAGATGAGCTTCGGAAACTACTACTAGTCTTCCAGTGTACGATCAAAGCGTAGACAGTTTAAGACATTACTCCCATGGAGAAAAGTCCGCATGGTGCTTATTGTGTTCAATGCCGACGCAATTTCTGTGTTTCTCAACACTCTGAAGGTCCACAGATTACACAATGCCTACAGATGTGCTTCGGAAACTACTACTAGTCTTCCAGTGTATGATCAAAGAATAGACAGTTTAAGACATTACTCCCATGGAGAAAAGTCCGCATGGTGCTTATTGTGTTCAATGCCGATGCAATTTCTGTGTTTCATCAACACTCTGAAGGTCCACAGATTACAGAATGCCTCCAGATGTGCTTCGGAAACTACTACTATTCTTCCAGGGAACGATCAAAGCGTAGACAGTTTGAGACATTACTCCCATGGAGAAAAGTCCGCATGGTGCTTATTGAGTTCAATGCCGATGCGATTTTTGTGTTTCATCAACACTCTGAACGTCCACAGACTACAGAATGCATCCAGATGTGCTTCGGAAACTACTACTAGTCTTTCAGTGAACGATCAAAGCGTAAACAGTTTAAGACATTACTACCATGGAGAAAAGTCCGCATGGTGTTTATTGTGTTCAATGTGGATGCAATTTCAAAGTTTCATCAACACTCTGATGGTCCACAGATTATAGAATGCCTCCAGATATGCTTCGGAAACTACTACCAGTCTTCCAGTAAACGATCATAACATAGACAGTTTAAGACATTACTCCCATGGAGAAAAGTCCACATGGTGCTTCTTGTGTTCAATGTCGATGCAATTAATGTGTTTCACCAACACTCTGAAGGTCCACAGATTACAGAAGGCCTCCAGATGTGCTTCGGAAACTGCTACTAGTCTTCCAGTGTACGATCAAAGCGTAGACAGTTTAAGACATTACTCTCATGGAGAGAAGTCCACATGGTGCTTATTGTGTTCAATGACCATAAAATTTCTGTGTTTCATCAACTCTATGAAGGTCCACAGATTACAGAATGCCTCCAGATGTGCTTCGGAAACTACTACTAGTCTTCCAGTGTACGATCAAAGCGTAGACAGTTTAAGACATTACTCCCATGGAGAAAAGTCCGCATGGTGCTTATTGTTTTCAATGCCGACGCAATTTCTGTGTTTCATCAACACTCTGAAGGTCCACAGATTACACAATACATACAGATGTGCTTCGGAAACTACTACTAGTCCTCCAGCGTACGATCAAAGAATAGACAGTTTAAGAGATTACTCCCATGGAGAAAAGTCCGCATGCTGCTTATTGTGTTCAATGCCGATGCAATTTTTGTGTTTCATCAACACTCTGAAGGTCCACAGATTACAGAATGCATCCAGATATGCTTCGGAAACTACTACTAGTCTTCCAGGGAACGATCAAAGCGTAGACAGTTTAAGACATTACTCCCATGGAGAAAAGTCCACATGGTGCTTATTGTGTTCAATGCCGATGCAATTTCGGTGGTTCATCAACATTCTGAAGGTCCACAGAATACAGAATGCATCCAGATGTGCTTCAGAAACTACTAATAGTCTTCCAGGAAACGATCAAAGCGTAGACAGTTTAAGACATTACTCCCATGGAGAAAAGTCCGCATGGTGCTTATTGTGTTCAATGCCGATGAATTTTTGTGTTTCATTATCACTCTGAAGGTCCACAGATTACAGAATGCATCCAGATGTGCTTCGGAAACTACTACTAGTCTTCCAGTGAACGATCAAAGTGTAGACAGTTTAAAACGTTACTCCAATGGAGGAAAGTCCCATGGTGCTTATTGTGTTCAATGCCGATGCAATTTCTTTGTTTCATCAATACTCTGAAGGTCCACAGATTACAGAATGCCTCCAGATGAGCTTCGGAAACAACTACTAGTCTTCCAGTAAACGATCAAAGCATAGACAGTATAAGACATTACTCCCATGGAGAAAGGTCCACATGGTGCTTGTTGTGTTCAATGCCGTTGCAATTTCTGTGTTTCATCAACACTCTGAAGGTCCACAGATTACAGAATGCCTCCAGATGTGCTTGGGAAACTACTACTATTCTTCCAGGGAACGATCAAAGCGTAAACAGTTTGAGACATTACTCCCATGGAGAAAAGTCTGCATGGTGCTTATTGTGTTCAATGCCGATGCAATTTCTGTGTTTCATCAACACTCTGAAGGTCCACAGATTACAGAATGCATCCAGATGTGCTTCGGAAACTACAACTAGTCTTTCAGTGAACGATCAAAGCGTAGACAGTTTAAGACATTACTACCATGGAGAGAAGTCCGCATGGTGCTTATTGTGTTCAATGCCGATGCAATTTCAGTGTTTCATCAACACTCTGAAGGTACACAGATTAGAGAACTTCTCCAGATGTGCTTCGGAAACTACTACTAGTCTTCCAGTAAACGATCATAACATAGACAGTTTAAGACATTACTCCCATGGAGAAAACTCGACATGGTGCTTGATGTGTTCAATGCCGATGCAATTAATGTGTTTCGTCAACACTCTGAAGGTCCACAGATTACAGAAGGCCTCCAGATGTGCTTCGGAAACTGCTACTAGTCTTCCAGTGTACGATCAAAGCGTAGACAGTTTAAGACATTTCTTTCATGGAGAGAAGTCCGCATGGTGCTTATTGTGTTCAATGACCATTAAATTTCTGTGTTTCATCAACACTATGAAGGTCCACAGATTACAGAATGCCTCCAGATGTGCTTCGGAAACTACTACTAGTCTTCCAGTGTACGATCAAAGCATGGACAGTTTAAGACTTTACTCCCATAGAGAAAGGTCCACATGGTGCTTGTTGTGTTCAATGCCGATGCAATTTCTGTGTTTCATCAACACTCTGAAGGTCCACAGATTACAGAATGCCTCCAGATGTGCTACGGAAACTACTACTATTCTTCCAGGGAACGATCAAAGCGTAGACAGTTTGAGACATTACTCCCATGGAGAAAAGTCCGCATGGTGCTTATTGTGTTCAAATCCAATGCAATTTCTGTGTTTCATCAACACTCGGAAGGTCCAAAGATTATAGAATGCATCCAGAGGTGCTTCGGAAACTACTACTAGTCTTCGAGGGAACGATCAAAGCGTAGACACTTTAAGACATTACTCCCATAGAGAAAAGTCCGCATGGTGCTTATGGTGTTCAATGCCGATGCAATTTTTGTGTTTCATCAACACTCTGAAGGTCCACAGATTACAGAATGCATCCAGATGTGCTTCGGAAACTACTACTATTCTTCCAGTGAACGATCAAAGCGTAGACAGTTTAAGACATTACTCCCATGGAGAAAAGTCCGCATGGTGCTTATTGAGTTCAATGCCGATGCAATTTTTGTGTTTCATCAACTCTCTGAAGGTCCACAGATTACAGAATGCATCCAGATGTGCTTCGGAAACTACTACTAGTCTTCCAGTGAACGATCAAAGCGTCGAGAGTTTAAGACATTACTCCCATGGAGAAAAGTCCGCATGGTGGTTATTGTGTTCAATGCCGATTCAATTTTTGTGTTTCATCAACACTCGGAAGGTCCACAGGTTACAGAATGCATCCAGATGTGCTTCGGAAACTACTACTAGTCCTTCAGTGAACGATCAAAGCGTAAACAGTTTAAGACATTACTACCATGGAGAAAAGTCCGCATGGTGCTTATTGTGTTCAATGTCGATGCAATTTCAATGTTTCATCAACACTCTGAAGGTCCACAGATTACAGAATGCCTCCAGATGTGCTTCGGAAACTACTACTAGTCTTCCAGTAAACGATCATAACATAGACAGTTTAAGACATTACTCCCATGGAGAAAACTCCACATGGTGCTTGTTGTGTTCAATGCCGATGCAATTAATGTGTTTCATCAACACTCTGAAGGTCCACAGATTACAGAAGGCCTCCAGATGTGCTTCGGAAACTGCTACTAGTCTTCCAGTGTACGATCAAAGCGTAGACAGTTTAAGAGATTACTCTCATGGAGAGAAGTCCGCATGGTACTTATTGTGTTCAATGACCTTAAAATTTCTGTGTTTCATCAACACTATGAAGGTCCACAGATTACAGAATGCCTCCAGATGAGCTTCGGAAACTACTACTAGTCTTCCATTGTACGATCAAAGCGTAGACAGTTTAAGACATTACTCCCATGGAGAAAAGTCCGCATGGTGCTTATTGTGTTCAATGCCGACGCAATTTCTGTGTTTCATCAACACTCTGAAGGTCCACAGATTACACAATGCCTACAGATGTGCTTAGGAAACTAATACTAGTCTTCCAGTGTATGATCAAAGAATAGACAGATTAAAACATTAATCCCATGGAGAAAAGTCCGCATGGTGCTTATTGTGTTCAATGCCGATGCAATTTCTGTGTTTCATCAACACTCTGAAGGTCCACAGATTACAGAATGCCTCCTGATGTGCTTCGGAAACTACTACTATTCTTCCAGGGAACGATCAAAGCGTAGACAGTTTGAGACATTACTCCCATGGAGAAAAGTCCGCATGGTGCTTATTGAGTTCAATGCCGATGCAATTTTTGTGTTTCATCAACACTCTGAAGGTCCACAGACTACAGAATGCATCCAGATGTGCTTCGGAAACTACTACTAGTCTTTCAGTGAACGATCAAAGCGTAAACAGTTTAAGACATTACTACCATGGAGAAAAGGCCGCATGGTGTTTATTGTGTTCAATGTGGATGCAATTTCAATGTTTCATCAACACTCTGAAGGTCCACAGATTACAGAATGCCTCCAGATGTGCTTCGGAAACTACTACTAGTCTTCCAGTAAACGATCATAACATAGACAGTTTAAGACATTACTCCCATGGAGAAAAGTCCGCATGGTGCTTGTTGTGTTCAATGCCGATGTAATTAATGTGTTTCATCAACACTCTGAAGGTCCACAGATTACAGAAGGCCTCCAGATGTGCTTCGGAAACTGCTACTAGTCTTCCAGTGGACGATCAAAGCGTAGACAGTTTGAGACATTACTCTCATGGACAGAAGTCCACATGGTGCTTATTGTTTTCAATGACCATTAAATATCTGTGATTCATCAACACTATGAGGGTCCACAGATTAAAGAATGCCTCCAGATGTGCTTCGGAAACTACTACTAGTCTTCCAGTGTACGATCAAAGCGTAGACAGTTTAAGACATTACTCCCATGGAGAAAAGTCCGCATGGTGCTTATTGTGTTCAATACCTACGCAATTTCTGTGTTTCATCAACACTCTGAAGGTCCACAGATTACACAATGCATACAGATGTGCTTCGGAAACTACTACTAGTCTTCCAGTGTACGATCAAAGAATAGACAGTTTAAGACATTAGTCCCATGGAGAAAAGTCCGCATGCTGCTTATTGTGTTCAATGCCGATGCAATTTTTGTGTTTCATCAACACTCTGAAGGTCCACAGATTACAGAATGCATCCAGATATGCTTCGGAAACTACTACTAGTCTTCCAGAGAACGATCAAAGCGTAGACAGTTTATGACATTACTCCCATGGAGAAAAGTCCACATGGTGCTTATTGTGTTCAATGCCGATGCAATTTCGGTGGTTCATCAACATTCTGAAGGTCCACAGAATGCAGAATGCATCCAGATGTACTTCAGAAACTACTAATAGTCTTCCGGGAAACGATCAAAGCGCAGACAGTTTAAGACATTACTCCCATGGAGAAAAGTCCGCATGGTGCTTATTGTGTGCAATGCCGATGCAATTTCTGTGTTTCATCAACACTCTGAAGGTCCACAGATTACAGAATGCATCCAGATGTGCTTCGGAAACTACTATTAGTCTTCGAGGGAACGATCAAAGCGTAGACAGTTCAAGACATTACTCCCATTGAGAAAAGTCCGCATGGTGCTTATTGTGTTCAATGCCGATGCAATTTCAATGTTTCATCAACACTCTGAAGGTCCACAGATTACAGAATGCCTGCAGATGTGCTTCGGAAACTACTACTAGTCTTCCAGTAAACGATCATAACATAGACAGTTTAAGACATTACTCCCATGGAGAAAACTCCACATGGTGCTTGTAGTGTTCAATGCCGATGCAATTTCTGTGTTTCATCAACACTCTGAAGGTCCACAGATTACAGAAGGCCTCCAGATGTGCTTCGGAAACTACTACTAGTATTCCAGTCTACGATCAAAGTGTAGACAATTTAAGACATTACACCCATGGAGGAAAGTCCCATGGTGCTTATTGTGTTCAATACCGATGCAATTTCTTTGTTCATCACAACTCTGAAGGTCCACAGATTACAGAATGCCTCCAGATGTGCTTCGGAAACTACTAGTAGTCTTCCAGGGAACGATCGAATCGTAGACTTTTTAAGACATTGCTCCCATGGAGAAAAGTCCGCATGGTGCTTATTGTGTTCAATGTCGATGCAATTTCAATGTTTCATCAACACTCTGAAGGTCCACAGATTACAGAATGCCTCCAGATGTGCTTCGGAATCTACTACTAGTCTTCCAGTAAACGATCATAACATTGACAGTTTAAGACATTACTCCCATGGAGAAAACTCCACATGGTGCTTGTTGTGTTCAATGCCGATGCAATTTCCGTGTTTCATCAACACTCTGAAGGTCCACAGATTACAGAAGGCCTCCAGATGTGCTTCGGAAACTACTACTAGTCTTCCAGTGTACGATCAAAGTGTAGACAATTTAAGACATTACCCCCATGGAGGAAAGTCCCATGGTGCTTATTGTGTTCAATGCCGATGCAATTTCTTTGTTTCATCAACACTCTGAAGGTCCACAGATTACAGAATGCATCCAGATGTGCTTCGGAAACTACTACTATTCTTCCAGTGAACGATCAAAGCGTAGACAGTTTAAGACATTACTCCCATGGAGAAAAGTCCGCATGGTGCTTATTGAGTTCAATGCCGATGCAATTTTTGTGTTTCATCAACACTCTGAAGGTCCACAGATTACACAATGCCTACAGATGTGCTTCGGAAACTAATACTAGTCTTCCAGTGTATGATCAAAGAATAGACAGTTTAAGACATTACTCCCATGGAGAAAAGTCCGCATGGTGCTTATTGTGTTCAATGCCGATGCAATTTCTGTGTTTCATCAACACTCTGAAGGTCCACAGATTACAGAAGGCCTCCAGATGTGCTTCGGAAACTACTACTAGTATTCCAGTCTACGATCAAAGTGTAGACAATTTAAGACATTACACCCATGGAGGAAAGTCCCATGGTGCTTATTGTGTTCAATACCGATGCAATTTCTTTGTTTCATCACAACTCTGAAGGACCACAGATTACAGAATGCCTCCAGATGTGCTTCGGAAACTACTAGTAGTCTTCCAGGGAACGATCGAATCGTAGACAGTTTAAGACATTGCTCCCATGGAGAAAAGTCCGCATGGTGCTTATTGTGTTCAATGTCGATGCAATTTCAATGTTTCATCAACACTCTGAAGGTCCACAGATTACAGAATGCCTCCAGATGTGCTTCGGAAACTACTACTAGTCTTCCAGTGAACGATCATAACATTGACAGTTTAAGACATTACTCCCATGGAGAAAACTCCACATGGTGCTTGTTGTGTTCAATGCCGATGCAATTTCCGTGTTTCATCAACACTCTGAAGGTCCACAGATTACAGAAGGCCTCCAGATGTGCTTCGGAAACTACTACTAGTCTTCCAGTGTACGATCAAAATGTAGACAATTTAAGACATTACACCCATGGAGGAAAGTCCCATGGTGCTTATTGTGTTCAATGCCGATGCAATTTCTTTGTTTCATCAACACTCTGAAGGTCCACAGATTACAGAATGCCTCCAGATTTGCTTCGGACACTACTAGTAGTCTTCCAGGGAACGATCGAATCGTAGACAGTTTAAGACATTACTCCCATGGAGAAAAATTCCACAAGGTGATTGTTGTGTTCAATGCCGATGCAATTTCTGTGTTTCATCAACACTCTGAAGGTCCACAGATTACGGAAGGCCTCCAGAAGTGCTTCGGAAACTGCTACTAGTCTTCCAGTGTACGATCAAAGCGTAGACAGTTTAAGACATTACTCTCATGGAGAGAAGTCCGCATGGTGCTTATTGTGTTCAATGACCATTAAATTTCTGTGTTTCATCAACACTATGAAGGTCCACAGATTACACAATGCCTCCAGATGTGCTTCGGAAACTACTACTAGTCTTCCAGTGTACGATCAAAGCGTAGACAGTTTAAGACATTACTCCCATGGAGAAAAGTCCGCATGGTGCTTATTGTGTTCAATGCCGACGCAATTTCTGTGTTTCATCAACACTCTGAAGGTCCACAGATTACACAATGCCTACAGATGTGCTTCGGAAACTACTACTAGACTTCCAGTGAACGATCAAAGCGTAGACAGTTTAAGACATTACTCCCATGGAGAAAAGTCCCCATGGTGCTTATTGTGTTCAATGCCGATTAAATTTTTGTGTTTCATCAACACTCAGAAGGTCCACAGATTACAGAATGCTTCCAGATGTGCTTCGGAAACTACTACTAGTCTTTCAGTGAACGATCAAAGCGTAAACAGTTTAAGACATTACTACCATGGAGAAAAGTCCGCATGGTGCTTATTGTGTTTAATGTGGATGCAATTTCAATGTTTCATCAACACTCTGAAGGTCCACAGATTACAGAATGCCACCAGATGTGCTTCGGAAACTACTATTAGTCTTCCAGTAAACGATCATAACATAGACAGTTTAAGACATTACTCCCATGGAGAAAAGTAAACATGTTGATTATTGTGTTCAATGCCGATGCAATTTTTGTGTTTCATCAACACTCTGAAGGTCCACAGATTACAGAATGATTCCATATGAGCTTCAGAAACTACTACTATTCTTCCAGTGTAAGATCAAAGCGTAGACAGTTTAAGACATTACTCCCATGGAGAAAAATCCGCATGGCGCTAATTGTGTTCAATGCCGATGCAATTTTTGTGTTTCATCAACACTCTGAAGGTCCGCAGATTACAGAATGCATCCAGATGTGCTTCGGAAACTACTACTAGTCTTCCAATGTACGATCAAATCGTAGACAGTTCAAGACATTACTCCTTTGGAGAAAAGTCCGCATGGTGCTTATTGTGTTCAATGCCGATGCAATGTTTGTGTCTCATCAACACTCTGAAGGTCCACAGATTACAGATTGCCTCCAGATGTGCTTCGGAAACAACTACTAGTCTTCCAGTGTACGATCACAGCGTAGACAGTTTGAGACATTACTCCCATGGAGGAAAATCCGTATGGTGCCTATTGTATTCAATGCCGATGCAATTCTTGTGTTTCATCAAAACTCTGAAGGTCCAAAGTTTACAGAATGCCTCCAGATGTGCTTCGGAAGCTACTACTAGTCTTCCAGGGAACCATCAAAGCGTAGACAGTTTAAGACATTACTCCCGTTAGAAAAGTCCACGTGGTGCTTATTGTGTTCAATGCCGAAGCAATTGCTGTGTTTCATCAACACTCTGAAGGTCCACAGATTAAAGAATGCCTCCACATGTGCTTCGGAAACTACTACTAGTCTTCCAGTAAACGATCATAACATAGACAGTTTAAGAAATTACTCCCATGGAGAAAACTACATATGGTGTTTGTTGTGTTCAATGCCGATGCAATTTCAGTGTTTCATCAACACTCTGAAGGTCCACAGATTACAGAAGGCCTCCAGATGTGCTTCAGAAACTGCTACTAGTCTTCCAGCGTACGATCAAAGCGTAGACAGTATAAGACATTACTCCCATGGAGAAAAATCCACATGGTGCTTATTGTGTTCAACGCCGATGCCATTTCTGTGTTTCATCAACACTCTGAAGGTCCACAGAATACAGAATGCCTCCAGATGTGCTTCAGAAACTACTACTAGTCTTCCAGGAAACGATCAAAGCGTAGACAGTTTGAGACATTACTCCCATGGAGAAAAGTCCGCATGCTGCTTATTGTGTTTAATGCCGATGCAATTTTTGTGTTTCATCAACACTCTGAAGGTCCACAGATTACAGAATGCATCCAGATGTGCTTCGGAAACTACTACTAGTCTTCGAGGGAACGATCAAAGCGTAGACAGTTTCAGACATTACTCCCATGGAGAGAAGTCCGCATGGTGCTCATTGTGTTCAATGACGATTCAATTTCTGTGTTTCATCAACACACTGAAGGTCCACAGATAACAGAATGCCTCCAGATGTGCTTCGGAAACTACTACTAGTATTCCAGTGTACGATAAAAGTGTAGACAATTTAAGACATTACACCCATGGAGGAAACTCCCATGGTGCTTATTGTGTTCAATGCCGATGCAATTTCTTTGTTTCATCAACACTCTGAAGACCCACAGATTACAGAATTTCTAAAGATGTGCTTCGGAAACTACTAGTAGTCTTCCAGGGAACGATCGAATCGTAGACAGTTTAAGACATTACTCCCATGGAGAAAACTCCGCACGGTGCTTATGTGTTCAATGCCGATTCAATTTTTGAGTTTCATCAACACTCTGAAGGTCCACAGATTACAGAATGCATCCAGATGTGCTTCGCAAACTACTACTAGTCTTTCAGTGAACGATCAAAGCGTAAAAAGTTTAAGACATTACTAAAATGGAGAAAACTCCGCATGGTGCTTATTTTGTTGAATGTCGATGCAATTTCAATGTTTCATCAACACTCTGAAGGTCCACAGATTACAGAATGCCTCCAGATGTGCTTCGGAAACTACTAGTAGTCTTCCAGTAAACGATCATAACATAGACAGTTTAAGACATTACTCCCATGGAGAAAACTCCACATGGTGCTTGTTGTGTTAAATGCCGATGCAATTAATGTGTTTCATCAACACTCTGAAGGTCCACAGATTACAGAAGGCCTCCAGATGTGCTTCGGAAACTGCTACTAGTCTTCCAGTGGACGATCAAAGCGTAGACAGTTTGAGACATTACTCTCATGGACAGAAGTCCACATGGTGCTTATTGTTTTCAATGACCATTAAATATCTGTGATTCATCAACACTATGAGGGTCCACAGATTAAAGAATGCCTCCAGATGTGCTTCGGAAACTACTACTAGTCTTCCAGTGTACGATCAAAGCGTAGACAGTTTAAGACATTACTCCCATGGAGAAAAGTCCGCATGGTGCTTATTGTGTTCAATACCTACGCAATTTCTGTGTTTCATCAACACTCTGAAGGTCCACAGATTACACAATGCATACAGATGTGCTTCGGAAACTACTACTAGTCTTCCAGTGTACGATCAAAGAATAGACAGTTTAAGACATTAGTCCCATGGAGAAAAGTCCGCATGCTGCTTATTGTGTTCAATGCCGATGCAATTTTTGTGTTTCATCAACACTCTGAAGGTCCACAGATTACAGAATGCATCCAGATATGCTTCGGAAACTACTACTAGTCTTCCAGAGAACGATCAAAGCGTAGACAGTTTATGACATTACTCCCATGGAGAAAAGTCCACATGGTGCTTATTGTGTTCAATGCCGATGCAATTTCGGTGGTTCATCAACATTCTGAAGGTCCACAGAATGCAGAATGCATCCAGATGTACTTCAGAAACTACTAATAGTCTTCCGGGAAACGATCAAAGCGCAGACAGTTTAAGACATTACTCCCATGGAGAAAAGTCCGCATGGTGCTTATTGTGTTCAATGCAGATGCAATTTTTGTGTTTCATTATAACTCTGAAGGTCCACAGATTACAGAATGCATCCAGATGTGCTTCGGAAACTACTACTAGTCTTCCAGTGAACGATCAAAGTGTAGACAGTTTAAAACATTACTCCCATGGAGGAAAGTCCCATGGTGCTTATTGTGTTCAATGCCGATGCAATTTCTTTGTTTCATCAACACTCTGAAGGTCCACAGTTTACAGAATGCCTCCAGATGTGCTTCGGAAACTACTACTATTCTTCCAGGGAGCGATCAAAGCGTAGACAGTTTGAGACATTACTCCCATGGAGAAAAGTCCGCATGGTGCTTATTGTGTGCAATGCCGATGCAATTTCTGTGTTTCATCAACACTCTGAAGGTCCACAGATTACAGAATGCATCCAGATGTGCTTCGGAAACTACTATTAGTCTTCGAGGGAACGATCAAAGCGTAGACAGTTCAAGACATTACTCCCATTGAGAAAAGTCCGCATGGTGCTTATTGTGTTCAATGCCGATGCAATTTCAATGTTTCATCAACACTCTGAAGGTCCACAGATTACAGAATGCCTGCAGATGTGCTTCGGAAACTACTACTAGTCTTCCAGTAAACGATCATAACATAGACAGTTTAAGACATTACTCCCATGGAGAAAACTCCACATGGTGCTTGTAGTGTTCAATGCCGATGCAATTTCTGTGTTTCATCAACACTCTGAAGGTCCACAGATTACAGAAGGCCTCCAGATGTGCTTCGGAAACTACTACTAGTATTCCAGTCTACGATCAAAGTGTAGACAATTTAAGACATTACACCCATGGAGGAAAGTCCCATGGTGCTTATTGTGTTCAATACCGATGCAATTTCTTTGTTCATCACAACTCTGAAGGTCCACAGATTACAGAATGCCTCCAGATGTGCTTCGGAAACTACTAGTAGTCTTCCAGGGAACGATCGAATCGTAGACTTTTTAAGACATTGCTCCCATGGAGAAAAGTCCGCATGGTGCTTATTGTGTTCAATGTCGATGCAATTTCAATGTTTCATCAACACTCTGAAGGTCCACAGATTACAGAATGCCTCCAGATGTGCTTCGGAAACTACTACTAGTCTTCCAGTAAACGATCATAACATTGACAGTTTAAGACATTACTCCCATGGAGAAAACTCCACATGGTGCTTGTTGTGTTCAATGCCGATGCAATTTCCGTGTTTCATCAACACTCTGAAGGTCCACAGATTACAGAAGGCCTCCAGATGTGCTTCGGAAACTACTACTAGTCTTCCAGTGTACGATCAAAGTGTAGACAATTTAAGACATTACCCCCATGGAGGAAAGTCCCATGGTGCTTATTGTGTTCAATGCCGATGCAATTTCTTTGTTTCATCAACACTCTGAAGGTCCACAGATTACAGAATGCATCCAGATGTGCTTCGGAAACTACTACTATTCTTCCAGTGAACGATCAAAGCGTAGACAGTTTAAGACATTACTCCCATGGAGAAAAGTCCGCATGGTGCTTATTGAGTTCAATGCCGATGCAATTTTTGTGTTTCATCAACACTCTGAAGGTCCACAGATTACACAATGCCTACAGATGTGCTTCGGAAACTAATACTAGTCTTCCAGTGTATGATCAAAGAATAGACAGTTTAAGACATTACTCCCATGGAGAAAAGTCCGCATGGTGCTTATTGTGTTCAATGCCGATGCAATTTCTGTGTTTCATCAACACTCTGAAGGTCCACAGATTACAGAAGGCCTCCAGATGTGCTTCGGAAACTACTACTAGTATTCCAGTCTACGATCAAAGTGTAGACAATTTAAGACATTACACCCATGGAGGAAAGTCCCATGGTGCTTATTGTGTTCAATACCGATGCAATTTCTTTGTTTCATCACAACTCTGAAGGACCACAGATTACAGAATGCCTCCAGATGTGCTTCGGAAACTACTAGTAGTCTTCCAGGGAACGATCGAATCGTAGACAGTTTAAGACATTGCTCCCATGGAGAAAAGTCCGCATGGTGCTTATTGTGTTCAATGTCGATGCAATTTCAATGTTTCATCAACACTCTGAAGGTCCACAGATTACAGAATGCCTCCAGATGTGCTTCGGAAACTACTACTAGTCTTCCAGTGAACGATCATAACATTGACAGTTTAAGACATTACTCCCATGGAGAAAACTCCACATGGTGCTTGTTGTGTTCAATGCCGATGCAATTTCCGTGTTTCATCAACACTCTGAAGGTCCACAGATTACAGAAGGCCTCCAGATGTGCTTCGGAAACTACTACTAGTCTTCCAGTGTACGATCAAAATGTAGACAATTTAAGACATTACACCCATGGAGGAAAGTCCCATGGTGCTTATTGTGTTCAATGCCGATGCAATTTCTTTGTTTCATCAACACTCTGAAGGTCCACAGATTACAGAATGCCTCCAGATGTGCTTCGGACACTACTAGTAGTCTTCCAGGGAACGATCGAATCGTAGACAGTTTAAGACATTACTCCCATGGAGAAAAATTCCACAAGGTGATTGTTGTGTTCAATGCCGATGCAATTTCTGTGTTTCATCAACACTCTGAAGGTCCACAGATTACGGAAGGCCTCCAGAAGTGCTTCGGAAACTGCTACTAGTCTTCCAGGGTACGATCAAAGCGTAGACAGTTTAAGACATTACTCTCATGGAGAGAAGTCCGCATGGTGCTTATTGTGTTCAATGACCATTAAATTTCTGTGTTTCATCAACACTATGAAGGTCCACAGATTACACAATGCCTCCAGATGTGCTTCGGAAACTACTACTAGTCTTCCAGTGTACGATCAAAGCGTAGACAGTTTAAGACATTACTCCCATGGAGAAAAGTCCGCATGGTGCTTATTGTGTTCAATGCCGACGCAATTTCTGTGTTTCATCAACACTCTGAAGGTCCACAGATTACACAATGCCTACAGATGTGCTTCGGAAACTACTACTAGACTTCCAGTGAACGATCAAAGCGTAGACAGTTTAAGACATTACTCCCATGGAGAAAAGTCCCCATGGTGCTTATTGTGTTCAATGCCGATTCAATTTTTGTGTTTCATCAACACTCTGAAGGTCCACAGATTACAGAATGCTTCCAGATGTGCTTCGGAAACTACTACTAGTCTTTCAGTGAACGATCAAAGCGTAAACAGTTTAAGACATTACTACCATGGAGAAAAGTCCGCATGGTGCTTATTGTGTTTAATGTGGATGCAATTTCAATGTTTCATCAACACTCTGAAGGTCCACAGATTACAGAATGCCACCAGATGTGCTTCGGAAACTACTATTAGTCTTCCAGTAAACGATCATAACATAGACAGTTTAAGACATTACTCCCATGGAGAAAAGTAAACATGTTGATTATTGTGTTCAATGCCGATGCAATTTTTGTGTTTCATCAACACTCTGAAGGTCCACAGATTACAGAATGATTCCATATGAGCTTCAGAAACTACTACTATTCTTCCAGTGTAAGATCAAAGCGTAGACAGTTTAAGACATTACTCCCATGGAGAAAAATCCGCATGGCGCTAATTGTGTTCAATGCCGATGCAATTTTTGTGTTTCATCAACACTCTGAAGGTCCGCAGATTACAGAATGCATCCAGATGTGCTTCGGAAACTACTACTAGTCTTCCAATGTACGATCAAATCGTAGACAGTTCAAGACATTACTCCTTTGGAGAAAAGTCCGCATGGTGCTTATTGTGTTCAATGCCGATGCAATGTTTGTGTCTCATCAACACTCTGAAGGTCCACAGATTACAGATTGCCTCCAGATGTGCTTCGGAAACAACTACTAGTCTTCCAGTGTACGATCACAGCGTAGACAGTTTGAGACATTACTCCCATGGAGGAAAATCCGTATGGTGCCTATTGTATTCAATGCCGATGCAATTCTTGTGTTTCATCAAAACTCTGAAGGTCCAAAGTTTACAGAATGCCTCCAGATGTGCTTCGGAAGCTACTACTAGTCTTCCAGGGAACCATCAAAGCGTAGACAGTTTAAGACATTACTCCCGTTAGAAAAGTCCACGTGGTGCTTATTGTGTTCAATGCCGAAGCAATTGCTGTGTTTCATCAACACTCTGAAGGTCCACAGATTAAAGAATGCCTCCAGATGTGCTTCGGAAACTACTACTAGTCTTCCAGTAAACGATCATAACATAGACAGTTTAAGAAATTACTCCCATGGAGAAAACTACATATGGTGTTTGTTGTGTTCAATGCCGATGCAGTTTCAGTGTTTCATCAACACTCTGAAGGTCCACAGATTACAGAAGGCCTCCAGATGTGCTTCAGAAACTGCTACTAGTCTTCCAGCGTACGATCAAAGCGTAGACAGTATAAGACATTACTCCCATGGAGAAAAATCCACATGGTGCTTATTGTGTTCAACGCCGATGCCATTTCTGTGTTTCATCAACACTCTGAAGGTCCACAGAATACAGAATGCCTCCAGATGTGCTTCAGAAACTACTACTAGTCTTCCAGGAAACGATCAAAGCGTAGACAGTTTGAGACATTACTCCCATGGAGAAAAGTCCGCATGCTGCTTATTGTGTTTAATGCCGATGCAATTTTTGTGTTTCATCAACACTCTGAAGGTCCACAGATTACAGAATGCATCCAGATGTGCTTCGGAAACTACTACTAGTCTTCGAGGGAACGATCAAAGCGTAGACAGTTTCAGACATTACTCCCATGGAGAGAAGTCCGCATGGTGCTCATTGTGTTCAATGACGATTCAATTTCTGTGTTTCATCAACACACTGAAGGTCCACAGATAACAGAATGCCTCCAGATGTGCTTCGGAAACTACTACTAGTATTCCAGTGTACGATAAAAGTGTAGACAATTTAAGACATTACACCCATAGAGGAAACTCCCATGGTGCTTATTGTGTTCAATGCCGATGCAATTTCTTTGTTTCATCAACACTCTGAAGACCCACAGATTACAGAATTTCTAAAGATGTGCTTCGGAAACTACTAGTAGTCTTCCAGGGAACGATCGAATCGTAGACAGTTTAAGACATTACTCCCATGGAGAAAAGTCCGCACGGTGCTTATGTGTTCAATGCCGATTCAATTTTTGAGTTTCATCAACACTCTGAAGGTCCACAGATTACAGAATGCATCCAGATGTGCTTCGCAAACTACTACTAGTCTTTCAGTGAACGATCAAAGCGTAAAAAGTTTAAGACATTACTAAAATGGAGAAAACTCCGCATGGTGCTTATTTTGTTGAATGTCGATGCAATTTCAATGTTTCATCAACACTCTGAAGGTCCACAGATTACAGAATGCCTCCAGATGTGCTTCGGAAACTACTAGTAGTCTTCCAGTAAACGATCATAACATAGACAGTTTAAGACATTACTCCCATGGAGAAAACTCCACATGGTGCTTGTTGTGTTAAATGCCGATGCAATTAATGTGTTTCATCAACACTCTGAAGGTCCACAGATTACAGAAGGCCTCCAGATGTGCTTCGGAAACTGCTACTAGTCTTCCAGTGTACGATCAAAGCGTAGACAGTTTAAGACATTACTCTTATGGAGAGAAGTCCGCATGGTGCTTATTGTGTTCAATGACCATTAAATTTCTGTGTTTCATCAACACTATGAAGGTCCACAGATTACAGAATGCCTCCAGATGTGCTTCGGAAACTACTACTAGTCTTCCAGTGTACGATCAAAGCGTAGACAGTTTAAGACATTACTCCCATGGAGAAAAGTCCGCATGGTGCTTATTGTGTTCAATACCTACGCAATTTCTGTGTTTCATCAACACTCTGAAGGTCCACAGATTACACAATGCATACAGATGTGCTTCGGAAACTACTACTAGTCTTCCAGTGTACGATCAAAGAATAGACAGTTTAAGACATTAGTCCCATGGAGAAAAGTCCGCATGCTGCTTATTGTGTTCAATGCCGATGCAATTTTTGTGTTTCATCAACACTCTGAAGGTCCACAGATTACAGAATGCATCCAGATATGCTTCGGAAACTACTACTAGTCTTCCAGAGAACGATCAAAGCGTAGACAGTTTATGACATTACTCCCATGGAGAAAAGTCCACATGGTGCTTATTGTGTTCAATGCCGATGCAATTTCGGTGGTTCATCAACATTCTGAAGGTCCACAGAATGCAGAATGCATCCAGATGTACTTCAGAAACTACTAATAGTCTTCCGGGAAACGATCAAAGCGCAGACAGTTTAAGACATTACTCCCATGGAGAAAAGTCCGCATGGTGCTTATTGTGTTCAATGCAGATGCAATTTTTGTGTTTCATTATAACTCTGAAGGTCCACAGATTACAGAATGCATCCAGATGTGCTTCGGAAACTACTACTAGTCTTCCAGTGAACGATCAAAGTGTAGACAGTTTAAAACATTACTCCCATGGAGGAAAGTCCCATGGTGCTTATTGTGTTCAATGCCGATGCAATTTCTTTGTTTCATCAACACTCTGAAGGTCCACAGATTACAGAATGCCTCCAGATGTGCTTCGGAAACTACTACTATTCTTCCAGGGAGCGATCAAAGCGTAGACAGTTTGAGACATTACTCCCATGGAGAAAAGTCCGCATGGTGCTTATTGTGTGCAATGCCGATGCAATTTCTGTGTTTCATCAACACTCTGAAGGTCCACAGATTACAGAATGCATCCAGATGTGCTTCGGAAACTACTATTAGTCTTCGAGGGAACGATCAAAGCGTAGACAGTTCAAGACATTACTCCCATTGAGAAAAGTCCGCATGGTGCTTATTGTGTTCAATGCCGATGCAATTTCAATGTTTCATCAACACTCTGAAGGTCCACAGATTACAGAATGCCTGCAGATGTGCTTCGGAAACTACTACTAGTCTTCCAGTAAACGATCATAACATAGACAGTTTAAGACATTACTCCCATGGAGAAAACTCCACATGGTGCTTGTAGTGTTCAATGCCGATGCAATTTCTGTGTTTCATCAACACTCTGAAGGTCCACAGATTACAGAAGGCCTCCAGATGTGCTTCGGAAACTACTACTAGTATTCCAGTCTACGATCAAAGTGTAGACAATTTAAGACATTACACCCATGGAGGAAAGTCCCATGGTGCTTATTGTGTTCAATACCGATGCAATTTCTTTGTTCATCACAACTCTGAAGGTCCACAGATTACAGAATGCCTCCAGATGTGCTTCGGAAACTACTAGTAGTCTTCCAGGGAACGATCGAATCGTAGACAGTTTAAGACATTGCTCCCATGGAGAAAAGTCCGCATGGTGCTTATTGTGTTCAATGTCGATGCAATTTCAATGTTTCATCAACACTCTGAAGGTCCACAGATTACAGAATGCCTCCAGATGTGCTTCGGAAACTACTACTAGTCTTCCAGTAAACGATCATAACATTGACAGTTTAAGACATTACTCCCATGGAGAAAACTCCACATGGTGCTTGTTGTGTTCAATGCCGATGCAATTTCCGTGTTTCATCAACACTCTGAAGGTCCACAGATTACAGAAGGCCTCCAGATGTGCTTCGGAAACTACTACTAGTCTTCCAGTGTACGATCAAAGTGTAGACAATTTAAGACATTACCCCCATGGAGGAAAGTCCCATGGTGCTTATTGTGTTCAATGCCGATGCAATTTCTTTGTTTCATCAACACTCTGAAGGTCCACAGATTACAGAATGCATCCAGATGTGCTTCGGAAACTACTACTATTCTTCCAGTGAACGATCAAAGCGTAGACAGTTTAAGACATTACTCCCATGGAGAAAAGTCCGCATGGTGCTTATTGAGTTCAATACCGATGCAATTTCTTTGTTTCATCACAACTCTGAAGGACCACAGATTACAGAATGCCTCCAGATGTGCTTCGGAAACTACTAGTAGTCTTCCAGGGAACGATCGAATCGTAGACAGTTTAAGACATTGCTCCCATGGAGAAAAGTCCGCATGGTGCTTATTGTGTTCAATGTCGATGCAATTTCAATGTTTCATCAACACTCTGAAGGTCCACAGATTACAGAATGCCTCCAGATGTGCTTCGGAAACTACTACTAGTCTTCCAGTGAACGATCATAACATTGACAGTTTAAGACATTACTCCCATGGAGAAAACTCCACATGGTGCTTGTTGTGTTCAATGCCGATGCAATTTCCGTGTTTCATCAACACTCTGAAGGTCCACAGATTACAGAAGGCCTCCAGATGTGCTTCGGAAACTACTACTAGTCTTCCAGTGTACGATCAAAATGTAGACAATTTAAGACATTACACCCATGGAGGAAAGTCCCATGGTGCTTATTGTGTTCAATGCCGATGCAATTTCTTTGTTTCATCAACACTCTGAAGGTCCGCAGATTACAGAATGCATCCAGATGTGCTTCGGAAACTACTACTAGTCTTCCAATGTACGATCAAATCGTAGACAGTTCAAGACATTACTCCTTTGGAGAAAAGTCCGCATGGTGCTTATTGTGTTCAATGCCGATGCAATGTTTGTGTCTCATCAACACTCTGAAGGTCCACAGATTACAGATTGCCTCCAGATGTGCTTCGGAAACAACTACTAGTCTTCCAGTGTACGATCACAGCGTAGACAGTTTGAGACATTACTCCCATGGAGGAAAATCCGTATGGTGCCTATTGTATTCAATGCCGATGCAATTCTTGTGTTTCATCAAAACTCTGAAGGTCCAAAGTTTACAGAATGCCTCCAGATGTGCTTCGGAAGCTACTACTAGTCTTCCAGGGAACCATCAAAGCGTAGACAGTTTAAGACATTACTCCCGTTAGAAAAGTCCACGTGGTGCTTATTGTGTTCAATGCCGAAGCAATTGCTGTGTTTCATCAACACTCTGAAGGTCCACAGATTAAAGAATGCCTCCAGATGTGCTTCGGAAACTACTACTAGTCTTCCAGTAAACGATCATAACATAGACAGTTTAAGAAATTACTCCCATGGAGAAAACTACATATGGTGTTTGTTGTGTTCAATGCCGATGCAATTTCAGTGTTTCATCAACACTCTGAAGGTCCACAGATTACAGAAGGCCTCCAGATGTGCTTCAGAAACTGCTACTAGTCTTCCAGCGTACGATCAAAGCGTAGACAGTATAAGACATTACTCCCATGGAGAAAAATCCACATGGTGCTTATTGTGTTCAACGCCGATGCCATTTCTGTGTTTCATCAACACTCTGAAGGTCCACAGAATACAGAATGCCTCCAGATGTGCTTCAGAAACTACTACTAGTCTTCCAGGAAACGATCAAAGCGTAGACAGTTTGAGACATTACTCCCATGGAGAAAAGTCCGCATGCTGCTTATTGTGTATAATGCCGATGCAATTTTTGTGTTTCATCAACACTCTGAAGGTCCACAGATTACAGAATGCATCCAGATGTGCTTCGGAAACTACTACTAGTCTTCGAGGGAACGATCAAAGCGTAGACAGTTTCAGACATTACTCCCATGGAGAGAAGTCCGCATGGTGCTCATTGTGTTCAATGACGATTCAATTTCTGTGTTTCATCAACACACTGAAGGTCCACAGATAACAGAATGCCTCCAGATGTGCTTCGGAAACTACTACTAGTATTCCAGTGTACGATAAAAGTGTAGACAATTTAAGACATTACACCCATAGAGGAAACTCCCATGGTGCTTATTGTGTTCAATGCCGATGCAATTTCTTTGTTTCATCAACACTCTGAAGACCCACAGATTACAGAATTTCTAAAGATGTGCTTCGGAAACTACTAGTAGTCTTCCAGGGAACGATCGAATCGTAGACAGTTAAGGACATTACTCCCATGGAGAAAAGTCCGCACGGTGCTTATGTGTTCAATGCCGATTCAATTTTTGAGTTTCATCAACACTCTGAAGGTCCACAGATTACAGAATGCATCCAGATGTGCTTCGCAAACTACTACTAGTCTTTCAGTGAACGATCAAAGCGTAAAAAGTTTAAGACATTACTAAAATGGAGAAAACTCCGCATGGTGCTTATTTTGTTGAATGTCGATGCAATTTCAATGTTTCATCAACACTCTGAAGGTCCACAGATTACAGAATGCCTCCAGATGTGCTTCGGAAACTACTAGTAGTCTTCCAGTAAACGATCATAACATAGACAGTTTAAGACATTACTCCCATGGAGAAAACTCCACATGGTGCTTGTTGTGTTAAATGCCGATGCAATTAATGTGTTTCATCAGCACTCTGAAGGTCCACAGATTACAGAAGGCCTCCAGATGTGCTTCGGAAACTGCTACTAGTCTTCCAGTGTACGATCAAAGCGTAGACAGTTTAAGACATTACTCTTATGGAGAGAAGTCCGCATGGTGCTTATTGTGTTCAATGACCATTAAATATCTGTGTTTCATCAACACTATGAAGGTCCACAGATTACAGAATGCCTCCAGATGTGCTTCGGAAACTACTACTAGTCTTCCAGTGTACGATCAAAGCGTAGACAGTTTAAGACATTACTCCCATGGAGAAAAGTCCGCATGGTGCTTATTGTGTTCAATACCTACGCAATTTCTGTGTTTCATCAACACTCTGAAGGTCCACAGATTACACAATGCATACAGATGTGCTTCGGAAACTACTACTAGTCTTCCAGTGTACGATCAAAGAATAGACAGTTTAAGACATTAGTCCCATGGAGAAAAGTCCGCATGCTGCTTATTGTGTTCAATGCCGATGCAATTTTTGTGTTTCATCAACACTCTGAAGGTCCACAGATTACAGAATGCATCCAGATATGCTTCGGAAACTACTACTAGTCTTCCAGAGAACGATCAAAGCGTAGACAGTTTATGACATTACTCCCATGGAGAAAAGTCCACATGGTGCTTATTGTGTTCAATGCCGATGCAATTTCGGTGGTTCATCAACATTCTGAAGGTCCACAGAATGCAGAATGCATCCAGATGTACTTCAGAAACTACTAATAGTCTTCCGGGAAACGATCAAAGCGCAGACAGTTTAAGACATTACTCCCATGGAGAAAAGTCCGCATGGTGCTTATTGTGTTCAATGCAGATGCAATTTTTGTGTTTCATTATAACTCTGAAGGTCCACAGATTACAGAATGCATCCAGATGTGCTTCGGAAACTACTACTAGTCTTCCAGTGAACGATCAAAGTGTAGACAGTTTAAAACATTACTCCCATGGAGGAAAGTCCCATGGTGCTTATTGTGTTCAATGCCGATGCAATTTCTTTGTTTCATCAACACTCTGAAGGTCCACAGATTACAGAATGCCTCCAGATGTGCTTCGGAAACTACTACTATTCTTCCAGGGAGCGATCAAAGCGTAGACAGTTTGAGACATTACTCCCATGGAGAAAAGTCCGCATGGTGCTTATTGTGTGCAATGCCGATGCAATTTCTGTGTTTCATCAACACTCTGAAGGTCCACAGATTACAGAATGCATCCAGATGTGCTTCGGAAACTACTATTAGTCTTCGAGGGAACGATCAAAGCGTAGACAGTTCAAGACATTACTCCCATTGAGAAAAGTCCGCATGGTGCTTATTGTGTTCAATGCCGATTCAATTTCAATGTTTCATCAACACTCTGAAGGTCCACAGATTACAGAATGCCTGCAGATGTGCTTCGGAAACTACTACTAGTCTTCCAGTAAACGATCATAACATAGACAGTTTAAGACATTACTCCCATGGAGAAAACTCCACATGGTGCTTGTAGTGTTCAATGCCGATGCAATTTCTGTGTTTCATCAACACTCTGAAGGTCCACAGATTACAGAAGGCCTCCAGATGTGCTTCGGAAACTACTACTAGTATTCCAGTCTACGATCAAAGTGTAGACAATTTAAGACATTACACCCATGGAGGAAAGTCCCATGGTGCTTATTGTGTTCAATACCGATGCAATTTCTTTGTTCATCACAACTCTGAAGGTCCACAGATTACAGAATGCCTCCAGATGTGCTTCGGAAACTACTAGTAGTCTTCCAGGGAACGATCGAATCGTAGACAGTTTAAGACATTGCTCCCATGGAGAAAAGTCCGCATGGTGCTTATTGTGTTCAATGTCGATGCAATTTCAATGTTTCATCAACACTCTGAAGGTCCACAGATTACAGAATGCCTCCAGATGTGCTTCGGAAACTACTACTAGTCTTCCAGTAAACGATCATAACATTGACAGTTTAAGACATTACTCCCATGGAGAAAACTCCACATGGTGCTTGTTGTGTTCAATGCCGATGCAATTTCCGTGTTTCATCAACACTCTGAAGGTCCACAGATTACAGAAGGCCTCCAGATGTGCTTCGGAAACTACTACTAGTCTTCCAGTGTACGATCAAAGTGTAGACAATTTAAGACATTACCCCCATGGAGGAAAGTCCCATGGTGCTTATTGTGTTCAATGCCGATGCAATTTCTTTGTTTCATCAACACTCTGAAGGTCCACAGATTACAGAATGCATCCAGATGTGCTTCGGAAACTACTACTATTCTTCCAGTGAACGATCAAAGCGTAGACAGTTTAAGACATTACTCCCATGGAGAAAAGTCCGCATGGTGCTTATTGAGTTCAATACCGATGCAATTTCTTTGTTTCATCACAACTCTGAAGGACCACAGATTACAGAATGCCTCCAGATGTGCTTCGGAAACTACTAGTAGTCTTCCAGGGAACGATCGAATCGTAGACAGTTTAAGACATTGCTCCCATGGAGAAAAGTCCGCATGGTGCTTATTGTGTTCAATGTCGATGCAATTTCAATGTTTCATCAACACTCTGAAGGTCCACAGATTACAGAATGCCTCCAGATGTGCTTCGGAAACTACTACTAGTCTTCCAGTGAAGGATCATAACATTGACAGTTAAAGACATTACTCCCATGGAGAAAACTCCACATGGTGCTTGTTGTGTTCAATGCCGATGCAATTTCCGTGTTTCATCAACACTCTGAAGGTCCACAGATTACAGAAGGCCTCCAGATGTGCTTCGGAAACTACTACTAGTCTTCCAGTGTACGATCAAAATGTAGACAATTTAAGACATTACACCCATGGAGGAAAGTCCCATGGTGCTTATTGTGTTCAATGCCGATGCAATTTCTTTGTTTCATCAACACTCTGAAGGTCCACAGATTACAGAATGCCTCCAGATGTGCTTCGGACACTACTAGTAGTCTTCCAGGGAACGATCGAATCGTAGACAGTTTAAGACATTACTCCCATGGAGAAAAATTCCACAAGGTGATTGTTGTGTTCAATGCCGATGCAATTTCTGTGTTTCATCAACACTCTGAAGGTCCACAGATTACGGAAGGCCTCCAGAAGTGCTTCGGAAACTGCTACTAGTCTTCCAGTGTACGATCAAAGCGTAGACAGTTTAAGACATTACTCTCATGGAGAGAAGTCCGCATGGTGCTTATTGTGTTCAATGACCATTAAATTTCTGTGTTTCATCAACACTATGAAGGTCCACAGATTACACAATGCCTCCAGATGTGCTTCGGAAACTACTACTAGTCTTCCAGTGTACGATCAAAGCGTAGACAGTTTAAGACATTACTCCCATGGAGAAAAGTCCGCATGGTGCTTATTGTGTTCAATGCCGACGCAATTTCTGTGTTTCATCAACACTCTGAAGGTCCACAGATTACACAATGCCTACAGATGTGCTTCGGAAACTACTACTAGACTTCCAGTGAACGATCAAAGCGTAGACAGTTTAAGACATTACTCCCATGGAGAAAACTCCACATGGTGCTTATTGTGTTCAATGCCGATTCAATTTTTGTGTTTCATCAACACTCTGAAGGTCCACAGATTACAGAATGCTTCCAGATGTGCTTCGGAAACTACTACTAGTCTTTCAGTGAACGATCAAAGCGTAAACAGTTTAAGACATTACTACCATGGAGAAAAGTCCGCATGGTGCTTATTGTGTTTAATGTGGATGCAATTTCAATGTTTCATCAACACTCTGAAGGTCCACAGATTACAGAATGCCACCAGATGTGCTTCGGAAACTACTATTAGTCTTCCAGTAAACGATCATAACATAGACAGTTTAAGACATTACTCCCATGGAGAAAAGTAAACATGTTGATTATTGTGTTCAATGCCGATGCAATTTTTGTGTTTCATCAACACTCTGAAGGTCCACAGATTACAGAATGATTCCATATGAGCTTCAGAAACTACTACTATTCTTCCAGTGTAAGATCAAAGCGTAGACAGTTTAAGACATTACTCCCATGGAGAAAAATCCGCATGGCGCTAATTGTGTTCAATGCCGATGCAATTTTTGTGTTTCATCAACACTCTGAAGGTCCGCAGATTACAGAATGCATCCAGATGTGCTTCGGAAACTACTACTAGTCTTCCAATGTACGATCAAATCGTAGACAGTTCAAGACATTACTCCTTTGGAGAAAAGTCCGCATGGTGCTTATTGTGTTCAATGCCGATGCAATGTTTGTGTCTCATCAACACTCTGAAGGTCCACAGATTACAGATTGCCTCCAGATGTGCTTCGGAAACAACTACTAGTCTTCCAGTGTACGATCACAGCGTAGACAGTTTGAGACATTACTCCCATGGAGGAAAATCCGTATGGTGCCTATTGTATTCAATGCCGATGCAATTCTTGTGTTTCATCAAAACTCTGAAGGTCCAAAGTTTACAGAATGCCTCCAGATGTGCTTCGGAAGCTACTACTAGTCTTCCAGGGAACCATCAAAGCGTAGACAGTTTAAGACATTACTCCCGTTAGAAAAGTCCACGTGGTGCTTATTGTGTTCAATGCCGAAGCAATTGCTGTGTTTCATCAACACTCTGAAGGTCCACAGATTAAAGAATGCCTCCAGATGTGCTTCGGAAACTACTACTAGTCTTCCAGTAAACGATCATAACATAGACAGTTTAAGAAATTACTCCCATGGAGAAAACTACATATGGTGTTTGTTGTGTTCAATGCCGATGCAATTTCAGTGTTTCATCAACACTCTGAAGGTCCACAGATTACAGAAGGCCTCCAGATGTGCTTCAGAAACTGCTACTAGTCTTCCAGCGTACGATCAAAGCGTAGACAGTATAAGACATTACTCCCATGGAGAAAAATCCACATGGTGCTTATTGTGTTCAACGCCGATGCCATTTCTGTGTTTCATCAACACTCTGAAGGTCCACAGAATACAGAATGCCTCCAGATGTGCTTCAGAAACTACTACTAGTCTTCCAGGAAACGATCAAAGCGTAGACAGTTTGAGACATTACTCCCATGGAGAAAAGTCCGCATGCTGCTTATTGTGTTTAATGCCGATGCAATTTTTGTGTTTCATCAACACTCTGAAGGTCCACAGATTACAGAATGCATCCAGATGTGCTTCGGAAACTACTACTAGTCTTCGAGGGAACGATCAAAGCGTAGACAGTTTCAGACATTACTCCCATGGAGAGAAGTCCGCATGGTGCTCATTGTGTTCAATGACGATTCAATTTCTGTGTTTCATCAACACACTGAAGGTCCACAGATAACAGAATGCCTCCAGATGTGCTTCGGAAACTACTACTAGTATTCCAGTGTACGATAAAAGTGTAGACAATTTAAGACATTACACCCATGGAGGAAACTCCCATGGTGCTTATTGTGTTCAATGCCGATGCAATTTCTTTGTTTCATCAACACTCTGAAGACCCACAGATTACAGAATTTCTAAAGATGTGCTTCGGAAACTACTAGTAGTCTTCCAGGGAACGATCGAATCGTAGACAGTTTAAGACATTACTCCCATGGAGAAAAGTCCGCACGGTGCTTATGTGTTCAATGCCGATTCAATTTTTGAGTTTCATCAACACTCTGAAGGTCCACAGATTACAGAATGCATCCAGATGTGCTTCGCAAACTACTACTAGTCTTTCAGTGAACGATCAAAGCGTAAAAAGTTTAAGACATTACTAAAATGGAGAAAACTCCGCATGGTGCTTATTTTGTTGAATGTCGATGCAATTTCAATGTTTCATCAACACTCTGAAGGTCCACAGATTACAGAATGCCTCCAGATGTGCTTCGGAAACTACTAGTAGTCTTCCAGTAAACGATCATAACATAGACAGTTTAAGACATTACTCCCATGGAGAAAACTCCACATGGTGCTTGTTGTGTTAAATGCCGATGCAATTAATGTGTTTCATCAACACTCTGAAGGTCCACAGATTTCAGAAGGCCTCCAGATGTGCTTCGGAAACTGCTACTAGTCTTCCAGTGTACGATCAAAGCGTAGACAGTTTAAGACATTACTCTTATGGAGAGAAGTCCGCATGGTGCTTATTGTGTTCAATGACCATTAAATTTCTGTGTTTCATCAACACTATGAAGGTCCACAGATTACAGAATGCCTCCAGATGTGCTTCGGAAACTACTACTAGTCTTCCAGTGTACGATCAAAGCGTAGACAGTTTAAGACTTTACTCCCATGGAGAAAAGTCCGCATGGTGCTTATTGTGTTCAATGCCGACGCAATTTCTGTGTTTCATCAACACTCTGGAGGTCCACAGATTACACAATGCCTACAGATGTGCTTCGGAAACTACTACTAGTCTTCCAGTGTACGATCAAAGAATAGACAGTTTAAGACATTACTCCCATTGAGAAAAGTCCGCATGGTGCTTATTGAGTTCAATGCCGATGCAATTTTTGTGTTTCATCAACACTCTGAAGGTCCACACATTACAGAATGCATCCAGATGTGCTTCGGAAACTACTACTAGTCTTCCAGTGAACGATCAAAGCGTAGACAGTTTAAGACATTACTCCCATGGAGAAAAGTCCGCATGGCGCTTATTGTGTTCAATGCCGATTCAATTTTTGTGTTTCATCAACACTCTGAAGGTCCACAGATTACAGAATGCATCCAGATGTGCTTCGGAAACTACTACTAGTCTTTCAGTGAACGATCAAAGCGTATACAGTCTAAGACATTACTCCCACGGAGAATAGTCCGCATGGTGCTTATTGTGTTCAATGCCTATGCAATTTTTGTGTTTCATCAACACTCTGAAGGTCCACAGATTACAGAATGCATCCAGATGTGCTTCGGAAACTACTACTAGTCTTCCAGTGTACGATCAAATCGAAGACAGTTCAAGACATTACTCCCATGGAGGAAAATCCGTATGGTGCCTATTGTATTCAATGCCGATGCAATTTTTGTGTTTCATCAAAACTCTGAAGGTCCAAAGTTTACAGAATGCCTCCAGATATGCTTCGGAAACTACTACTAGTCTTCCAGGGAACCATCAAAGCGTAGACAGTTTAAGACATTACTCCCGTTAGAAAAGTCCGCGTGGTGCTTATTGTGTTCAATGCCGATGCAATTGCTGTGTTTCATCAACACTCTGAAGGTCCACAGATTACAGAATGCATCCAGATGTCCTTCGGAAACTACAACTAGTCTTCCAGGGAACGATCAAAGCGTAGACAGTTTAAGACCTTACTCCCATCGAGAAAAGCCCGCATGGTGCTTATTGTGTTCAACGAGGATTCAATTTCTGTGTTTCATCAACACTCTGAAGGTCCACAGATTACAGAATGCATCCAGATGTCCTTCGGAAACTACAACTAGTCTTCCAGGGAACGATCAAAGCGTAGACAGTTTAAGACCTTACTCCCATCGAGAAAAGCCCGCATGGTGCTTATTGTGTTCAATGCCGATTCAATTTCTGTGTTTCATCAACACTCTGAAGGTCCACAGATTACAGAATGCCTCCAGATGTGCTTCGGAAACTACTACTAGTCTTTCAGTGGACGATCAAAGCCTAGGCGGTTTAAGACACTACTCCCATGGAGAAAAGTCCGCATGGTGCTTATTGTGTTTAATGATGATGCAATTTTTGTGATTCATCTACACTCTGAAGATCCACAGATTACAGAATGCCTCCAGATGTGCTTCGGAAACTATTACTAATCTTCCAGTGTACGATCAAAGCGTAGACAGTTTAAGACATTACTCCCATGGAGAAAAGTCCGCATGGTGCTTATTGTGTTCAATCCCGATGCAATTTTTGTGTTTCATCAACGCTCTGAAGGTCCACAGATTACAGAATGCATCCAGATGTGGTTCGGAAACTACTATTAGTCTTCCAGTGAACGATCAAAGCGTAGACAGTTTAAGGCATTGCTCTCATTGAGAAAAGTCCCCATGGTGATTATTGTGTTTAATGCCGATTCAATTTCTGTGTTTCATCAACACTCTGAAGGTCCGCAGATTACAGAATGCCTCGAGATGTGCTTCGGAAACTACTACTACTCTTCCAGGGAACGATCAAAACCTAGGCAGTTTAAGACACTACTCCCATGGAGAAAAGTCCGCATGGTGCTTATTGTGCTCAATGCGGATGCAATTTTTGTGTTTCATCAACACTCTTTAGGTCCTCAGATTACAGAATGCATCCTGATGTGCTTCGGAAACTACTACTCGTCTGGCAGTGTCCGATCAAAGCGTACACAGTTTAAGACATTACTCCCATGGAGGAAAATCCGTATGGTGCCTATTGTATTTACTGCCGATGCAATTTTTGTGTTTCATCAACACCCTGAAGGTCCAAAGTTTACAGAATGCCTCCAGATGTGCTTCGGAAACTACTACTAGTCTTCCAGGGAACCATCAAAGCGTAGACAGTTTAAGACATTACTCCCATGGAGAAAAGTCCGCATGGTGCTTATTGTGTTCAATGCCGATGCAATTTCTGTGTTTCATCAACATTCTGAATGTCCACAGATTACAGAATGCCTCCAGATGTGCTTCGGAAACTACTACCAGTCTCCCATCGAACGATCAAAGCGTAGACAGTTTAAGACATTACTAACATGGAGAAAAGTCCGCATGGTGCTTATTGTGTTTATGGCCGATGCTATTTTAGTGTTTCATCAACACTCTGAAGGTCCACAGATTACAGAATGCTTCCAGATGTGCTTCGGAAACTACTACTAGTCTTCCAGTGTACGATCAAAGCGTAGACAGCTTAAGACACTACTCCCATAGAGAAAATACCGCATGGTGCTATTGTGTTCAATGCCGATGCAATTTTTAAGTTTCATCAACACTCTGAAGGTCCTCAGATTACAGAATGCATCCAGATGTGCTTACGAAACTACTACTAGTCTTCCAACGTACGATCAAAGAGTAGACAGTGTAAGACATTGTTCCCATGGAGAAAAGTCCGCATGGTGCTTATTGTGTTCAATGCCGATGCAATTTTTGTGTGTCATCAACACCCTGAAGGTCCACAGATTACAGAATGCATCCAGATATGCTTCTGAAACTATTACTAGTCTTCCATCGAACGATCAAACGTAGACAGTTTAAGACATTACTCCCATGGAGAAAAGTCCGCATGCTGCTTATTGCGTTCAATGCAGATGCAATTTTGTGTTTCATCAACACTCTGAAAGTCGACAGATTACAGAATGCCTCCAGATGTGCTTCGGAAACTACTACTAGTCTTCCAGTGTACGACCAAAGCGTAGACAGTTCAAGACATTACTCCCATGGAGTAAAGTCCGCATAGTGCTTATTGTGTTCAATGCACATTCAATTTCTGTGTTTCATCAACACTCTGAAGGTCCACAGGTTACAGAATGCCTCCAGATGTGCTTCGGAAACTACTACTAGTCTTCCAGTGTACGATCAAAGCGTAGACAGTTTAAGACATTACTCCCATGGAGAAAAGTCCGCATGGTGCTTATTGTGTTCAATGCCGATGCAATTTTTGTGTTTCATCAACATTCTGAATGTCCACAGATTACAGAATACCTCCAGATGTGCTTCGGAAACTACTACCAGTAGTCCATCGAATGATCAAAGCGTAGACAGTTTAAGACATTACTCCCATGGAGAAAAGTCCGCATGGTGCTTATTGTGTTCAATGCCGATGCATTTTTTGTGTTTCATCAACACTCTGAACGTCCACAGATTACAGAATGCCACCAGATGTGCTTCGGAAACTACTATTAGTCTTCCAGTGAACGATCAAAACGTAGACAGTTTAAGGCATCACTCTCATGGAGAAATGTTCCCATGGTGCTTATTGTGTTCAATGCCGATTCAATTTCTGTGTTTCATCAACACTCTGAAGGTCCACAGATTACAGAATGCCTCCAGATGTGCTTCGGAAACTACTACTAGTCTTCCAGTGTACGATCAAAGCGTAGACAGTTTAAGACATTACTCCCTTGGAGAAAAGTCCGCATAGTGCTTATTGTGTTCAATCCCGATGCAATTTTTGTGTTTCATCAACACTCTGAAGGTCCACATATTACAGAATGCCTCCAGATGTGCTTCGGAAACTATTACTAGTCTTCCAGTGTACGATCAAAGCGTAGACAGTTTAAGACATTACTCCCATGGAAAAAAGTCCGCATAGTGCTTATTGTGTTCAATCCCGATGCAATTTTTGTGTTTCATCAACACTCTGAATGTCCACAGATTGCAGAATGACTCCAGATGTGCTTCGGAAACTACTACCAGTCTTCCATCGAATGATCAAAGTGTAGACAGTTTAAGACATTACTCCCATGGAGAAAAGTCCGCATGGTGCTTATTGTGTTCAATGCCGATGCATTTTTTGTGTTTCATCAACACTCTGAACGTCCACAGATTACAGAATGCCACCAGATGTGCTTCGGAAACTACTACTAGTCTTCCAGTGTACGATCAAATCGTAGACAGTTTAAGACATTACTCCCATGGAGAAAAGTCCGTATGGTGCTTATTGTGTTCAATGCCGATGCAATTTTTGTGTTTCATCAACACTCTGAAGGTAAACAGATTACAGAATGCCTCCAGATGTGATTCAGAAACTACTACTAGTCTTCCAGTGAACGATCAAAACCTAGGCAGTTTAAGACGCTACCCCCATGGAGAAAAGTCCGCATGGTGCTTATTGTGCTCAATGCCGATGCAATTTTTGTGTTTCATCAACACTCTGAAGGTCCTCAGATTACAGAATGCATCCTGATGTGCTTCGGAAACTACTACTCGTCTGCCAGTGTCCGATCAAAGCGTACACAGTTTAAGACATTACCCCCATGGAGAAAAGTTCGCATGGTGCTTGTTGTGTTCAATGCCGATGCTATTTTTATGTTTCATCAACACTCTGAAGGTCCACAGATTACAGAATGCTTCCAGATGTGCTTCGGAAACTACTACTGGTCTTCCAGTGTACGATCAAAACGTAGACAGCTTAAGACATTACTCCCATTGAGAAAATTACGCATTTTGCTTATTGTGTTCAATGCCGATGCATTATTTGGGTTTCATCAACACTCTGAAGGTCCACAGATTACAGAATGCCTCCAGATGTGCTTCGGAAACTACTACCAGTCTTCCATCGAATGATCAAAGCGTAGGCAGTTTAAGACATTACTCCCATGGAGAAAAGTGCGCATGGTGCTTATTGTGTTCAATGCCGATGCATTTTTTGGGTTTCATCAACACTCTGAACGTCCACAGATTACAGAATGCCACCAGATGTGCTTCGGAAACTACTACTAGTCTTCCAGTGTACGATCAAATCGTAGACAGTTTAAGACATTACTCCCATGGAGAAAAGTCCGTATGGTACTTATTGTGCATAATGCCGATGCAATTTTTGTGTTTCATCAACACTCTGAAGGTAGACAGATTACAGAATGCCACCAGATGTGCTTCGGAAACTACTACTAGTCTTCCAGTGTACGATCAAAGCGTAGCCAGTTTAAGACATTACTCCCATCGAGAAAAGTCCGCATGGTGCTTATTGTGTTCATAGTCGATACAATTTTTGTGTTTCATCAACACTCTGAAGGTCCACAGATTACAGAATGCATCCAGATGTGCTTCGGAAAGTACTATTAGTCTTCCAGTGAACGATCAAAACGTAGACAGTTTATGGCATTACTCTCATGGAGAAATGTCCCCATGGTGCTTATTGTGTTCAATGCCGATTCAATTTCTGTGTTTCATCAACACTCTGAAGGTCCACAGATTACAGAATGCCTCCAGATGTGCTTCAGAAACTACTACTAGTCTTCCAGTGAACGATCAAATCCTAGGCAGTTTAAGAAGCTACTCCCATGGAGAAAAGTCCGCATGGTGCTTATTGTGCTCAATGCCGATGCAATTTTTGTGTTTCTTCAACACTCTGAAGGTCCTCATATTACAGAATGCATCCTGATGTGCTTCGGAAACTACTACTCGTCTGCCAGTGTCCGATCAAAGCGTACACAGTTTAAGACATTACCCCCATGGAGAAAATTTCGCATGGTGCTTATTGTGTTCAATGCCGATGCTATTTTTGTGTTTCATCAACACTCTGAAGGTCCACAGATTACAGAATGCATCCAGATGTGCTTCTGAACTACTACTACTAGTCTTCCAGTGTAGGATCAAAGAGTAGACAGATTAAGACATTACTCCCATGGAGAAAAGTCCGCATAGTGCTTATTGTGTTCAATCCCGATGCAATATTTGTGTTTCATCAACACTCTGAAGGTCCACAGATTACAGGATGCCTCCAGATGTGCTTCGGAAACTATTACTAGTCTTCCAGTGTATGATCAATGCGTAGACAGTTTAATGCATTACTCCCATGGAGAAAAGTCCGCATGGTGCTTATTGTGTTCAATGACGATGCAATTTTTGTGTTTCATCAACATTCTGAATGTCCACAGATTACAGAATGCCTCCAGATGTGCTTCGTAAACTACTACCAGTCTTCCATCGAATGATCAAAGCGTAGACAGTTTAAGACATTACTCCCTTGGAGAAAAGTGCGCATGGTGCTTATTGTGTTCAATGCCGATGCATTTTTTGTGTTTCATCAACACTCTGAAGGTCCTCAGATTACAGAATGCATCCTGATGTGCTTCGGAAACTACTACTCGTCTGCCAGTGTCTGAACAAAGCGTACACAATTTAAGATATTACCCCCATGGAGAAAAGTTCGCATGGTGCTTATTGTGTTCAATGCCGATGCTATTTTTGTGTTTCATCAAGACTCTGAAGGTCCTCAGATAACAGGATGCATCCTGATGTGCTTCGGAAACTACTACTCGTCTTCCAGTGTACGATCAAAGCGTAGACAGTTTAAGACATTACCCCCATGGAGAAAAGTTCGCATGGTGCTTATTGTGTTCAATGCCGATGCTATTTTTGTGTTTCATTAACACCCTGAAGGTCCACAGATTACAGAATGCATCCTGATGTGCTTCGGAAACTACTACTAGTCTTCCAGTGAACGATCAAAGCCTAGACAGTTTAAGACACTACTCCCATAGAGAAAATTCCGCATGGTGCTTATTGTGTTCAATGCCGATGCAATTTTTGTGTTTCATCAACACTCTGAAGGTCCACAGATTACAGAATGCATCCAGATGTGCTTCTGAAACTACTACTAGTCTTCTAGTGTAGGATCAAAGCGTAGACAGTTTAAGACATTACTCCCATGGAGAAAAGTCCGCATAGTGCTTATTGTGTTCAATCCCGATGCAATATTTGTTTTTCATCAACACTCTGAAGGTCCACAGATTACAGGATGCCTCCAGACGTGCTTCGGAAACTATTACTAGTCTTCCAGTGTACGATCAAAGCGTAGACAGTTTAAGACATTACTCCCATGGAGAAAAGTCCGCATGGTGCTTATTGTGTTCAATGCCGATGCAATTTTTGTGTTTCATCAACATTCTGAATGTCCACAGATTACAGAATGCCACCAGATGTGCTTCGGAAACTACTACTAGTCTTCCAGTGTACGATCAAATCGTAGACAGTTTAAGACATTATTCCCATGGAGAAAAGTCCGTATGGTACTTATTGTGTTCAATGCCGATGCAATTTTTGTGTTTCATCAACACTCTGAAGGTCCACAGATTACAGAATGCCACCAGATGTGCTTCGGAAACTACTACTAGTCATCCAGTGTACGATGAAAGCGTAGACAGTTTAAGACATTACTCCCATCGAGAAAAGTCCGCATGGTGCTTATAGTGCTCATAGACGATGCAATTTTTGTGTTTCATCAACACTCTGAAGGTCCACAGATTACAGAATGCATCCTGATGTGCTTCGGAAACTACTATTAGACTTCCAGTGAACGATCAAAACGCACACAGTTTAAGGCGTTACTCTCATGGAGAAATGACCCCATGGTGCTTATTGTGTTCAATGCCGATTCAATTTCTGTGTTTCATCAACACTCTGAAGGTCCACAGATTACAGAATGCCTCCAGATGTGCTTCAGAAACTACTACTAGTCTTCCAGTGAACGATCAAAACCTAGGGAGGTTAAGACGCTACTCCCATGGAGAAAAGTCCGCATGGTGCTTATTGTGCTCAATGCCGATGCAATTTTTGTGTTTCATCAACACTCTGAAGGTCCTCAGATTACAGAATGCATCCTGATGTGCTTCGGAAACTACTACTCGTCCGCCAGTGTCCGATCAAAGCGTACACAGTTTAAGACATTACCCCCATGGAGAAAAGTTCGCATGGTGCTTATTGTGTTCAATGCCGATGCTATTTTTGTTTTTCATCAACACTCTGAAGGTCCACAGATTACAGAATGCTTCCAGATGTGCTTCGGAAACCACTACTAGTCTTCCAGTGTACGATCAAAGTGTAGACACCTTAAGACATTACTCCCATAGAGAAAATTCCGCATGGTGCTTATTGTGTTCAATGCCGATGCAATTTTTGTGTTTCATCAACACTCTGAAGGTCCTCAGATAACAGGATGCATCCTGATGTGCTTCGGAAACTACTACTCGTCTTCCAGTGTACGATCAAAGCGTAGACAGTTTAAGACATTACCCCCATGGAGAAAAGTTCGCATGGTGCTTATTGTGTTCAATGCCGATGCAATTTTTGTGTTTCATTAACACTCTGAAGGTCCACAGATTACAGAATGCATCCTGATGTGCTTCGGAAACTACTACTAGTCTTCCAGTGAACGATCAAAGCCTAGACAGTTTAAGACACTACTCCCATAGAGAAAATTCCGCATGGTGCTTATTGTGTTCAATGCCGATGCAATTTTTGTGTTTCATCAACACTCTGAAGGTCCACAGATTACAGAATGCATCCAGATGTGCTTCTGAAACTACTACTAGTCTTCCAGTGTAGGTTCAAAGCGTAGACAGTTTAAGACATTACTCCCATGGAGAAAAGTCCGCATAGTGCTTATTGTGTTCAATGCCGATGCAATTTTTGTGTTTAATCAACATTCTGAATGTCCACAGATTACAGAATGCCACCAGATGTGCTTCGGAAACTACTACTAGTCTTCCAGTGTACGATCAAATCGTAGACAGTTTAAGACATTATTCCCATGGAGAAAAGTCCGTATGGTACTTATTGTGTTCAATGCCGATGCAATTTTTGTGTTTCATCAACACTCTGAAGGTCCACAGATTACAGAATGCCACCGGATGTGCTTCGGAAACTACTACTAGTCTTCCAGTGTACGATCAAAGCGTAGACAGTTTAAGACATTACTCCCATCGAGAAAAGTCCGCATGGTGCTTATTGTGCTCAAAGTCGATGCAATTTTTGTGTTTCATCAACACTCTGAAGGTCAACAGATTACAGAATGCATCCAGATGTGCCTCGGAAACTACTATTAGTCTTCCAGTGAACGATCAAAACGCAGACAGTTTAAGGCATTACTCTCATGGAGAAATGACCCCATGGTGCTTATTGTGTTCAATGCCGATTCAATTTCTGTGTTTCATCAACACTCTGAAGGTCCACAGATTACAGAATGCCTCCAGATGTGCTTCAGAAACTACTACTAGTCTTCCAGTGAACGATCAAAACCTAGGGAGGTTAAGACGCTACTCCCATGGAGAAAAGTCCGCATGGTGCTTATTGTGCTCAATGCCGATGCAATTTTTGTGTTTCATCAACACTCTGAAGGTCCTCAGATAACAGGATGCATCCTGATGTGCTTCGGAAACTACTACTCGTCTTCCAGTGTACGATCAAAGCGTAGACAGTTTAAGACATTACCCCCATGGAGAAAAGTTCGCATGGTGCTTATTGTGTTCAATGCCGATGCAATTTTTGTGTTTCATTAACACTCTGAAGGTCCACAGATTACAGATTGCATCCTGATGTGCTTCGGAAACTACTACTAGTCTTCCAGTGAACGATCAAAGCCTAGACTGTTTAAGACACTACTCCCATAGAGAAAATTCCGAATGGTGCTTATTGTGTTCAATGCCGATGCAATTTTTGTGTTTCATCAACACTCTGAAGGTCCACAGATTACAGAATGCATCCAGATGTGCTTCTGAAACTACTACTAGTCTTCCAGTGTAGGTTCAAAGCGTAGACAGTTTAAGACATTACTCCCATGGAGAAAAGTCCGCATAGTGCTTATTGTGTTCAATGCCGATGCAATTTTTGTGTTTAATCAACATTCTGAATGTCCACAGATTACAGAATGCCACCAGATGTGCTTCGGAAACTACTACTAGTCTTCCAGTGTACGATCAAATCGTAGACAGTTTAAGACATTATTCCCATGGAGAAAAGTCCGTATGGTACTTATTGTGTTCAATGCCGATGCAATTTTTGTGTTTCATCAACACTCTGAAGGTCCACAGATTACAGAATGCCACCGGATGTGCTTCGGAAACTACTACTAGTCTTCCAGTGTACGATCAAAGCGTAGACAGTTTAAGACATTACTCCCATCGAGAAAAGTCCGCATGGTGCTTATTGTGCTCAAAGTCGATGCAATTTTTGTGTTTCATCAACACTCTGAAGGTCAACAGATTACAGAATGCATCCAGATGTGCTTCGGAAACTACTATTAGTCTTCCAGTGAACGATCAAAACGCAGACAGTTTAAGGCATTACTCTCATGGAGAAATGACCCCATGGTGCTTATTGTGTTCAATGCCGATTCAATTTCTGTGTTTCATCAACACTCTGAAGGTCCACAGATTACAGAATGCCTCCAGATGTGCTTCAGAAACTACTACTAGTCTTCCAGTGAACGTTCAAAACCTAGGGAGTTTCAGAAGCTACTCCCATGGAGAAAAGTCCGCATGGTGCTTATTATGCTCAATGCCGATGCAATTTTTGTGTTTCATCAACACTCTGAAGGTCCTCAGATTACAGAATGCATCCAGATGTGCTTCCGAAACTACTACTAGTCTTCCAGTGTACGATCAAAGCGTAGACAGTGTAAGACATTATTCCCATGGAGAAAAGTCCGCATGGTGCTTATTGTGTTCAATGCCGAAGCAATTTTTGGGTTTCATCAACACTCTGAAGGGCCACAGATTACAGAATGCCTCCAGATGTGCTTCATAACTATCTACTAGTCTTCCAGTGTACGATCAAAGCGTAGACAATTTAAGACATACTCCCATGGAGAAAAGTCCGCATGGTGCTTATTGTGTTCAATGCCGTTGCAATTTTTGTGTTTCATCAACACTCTGAAGGTCCTCAGATTACAGAATGCATCCTGATGTGCTTCGGAAACTACTACTCGTCTTCCAGTGACCGATCAAAGCGTAGACAGTTTAAGACATTACCCCCATGGAGAAACGTTCGCATGGTGCTTATTGTTTTCAATGCCGATGCTATTTTTGTGTTTCATTAACACTCTGAAGGTCCACAGATTACAGAATGCTTCCAGATGTGCTTCGGAAACTACTACTAGTCTTCCAATGTACGATCAAAGCGTAGACAGTGTAAGACATTATTCCCATGGAGAAAAGTCCGCATGGTGCTTATTGTGTTCAATGCCGATGCAATATTTGTGTTTCATCAACACTCTGAAGGTCCACAGATTACAGAATGCCTCCAGATGTGCTTCGGAAACTACTACTAGTCTTCCATCGAACGATCAAACGTAAACAGTTTAAGACACTACTCCCATGGAGAAAAGTCCTTATGGTGCTTATTGTGTTCAATGCCGATTCAATTTCTGTGTTTCATAAACACTCTGAAGGTCCACAGATTACAGAATTCCTCCAGATGTGCTTCGGAAACTACTACTAGACTTATAGTGGACGATCAAAGCCTAGGCAGTTTAACACACTACTCCCATGGAGAAAAGTCCGCATGGTGCTTATTGTGCTCAATGCCGATGCAATTTTTGTGTTTCATCAACACTCTGAAGGTCCTCAGATTACAGAATGCATCCTGATATTCTTCGGAAATTACTATTGTGTTCCAGTGTACGGTCAAAGCGTAGACAGTTTCAGACATACTCCCATGGAGGAAAGTCCGCATGGTGCTTATTGTATTCAATGCCGATGAAATTTTTGTGTTTCATCAACACTCTGAAGGTCCACAGATTACAGAATGCATCCAGATGTGCTTCCGAAACTACTACTAGTCTTCCAGTGTACGATCAAAGCGTAAATAGTTTAAGACATTACTCCCATGGCGAAAAGTCCGCATGGTGCTTATTGTGGTCAATGCCGATGCAATTTTTGTGTTTCATCAACACTCTGAAGGTCCTCAGATTACCGAATGCATCCTGATGTGCTTCGGAAACTACTACTCGTCTTCCAGTGTACGATCAAAGCGTAGACAGTTTAAGGCATTACCCCCATGGAGAAAAGTTCGCGTAGCGCTTATTGTGTTCAATGACGATGCAATTTTTGTGTTTCATCAACACTCTGAAGGTCCTCAGTTTACAGAATGCATCCAGATGTGCTTCCGAAACTACTACTAGTCTTCCAGTGTACGATCAAAGCGTAGACAGTGTAAGACATTATTCCCATGGAGAAAAGTCCGCATGGTGCTTATTGTGTTCAATGCCGATGCAATTTTTGTGTTTCATCAACACTCTGAAGGTCCACAGATTACAGAATGCATCCTGATGTGCTTCGGAAACTACTACTAGTGTTCCAGTGTACGATCAAAGCGTAGACAGTTTAAGACATTACTCCCATGGAGTAAAGTCCGCATGGTGCTTATTGTGTTCAATGCCGATTCAATTTCTGTGTTTCATCAACACTCTGAAGGTCCACAGATTACAGAATGCCTCCAGATGGGCTTCGGAAACTACTACTAGTCTTCCAGTGGACGATCAAAGCCTAGGCAATTTAAGACACTACTCCCATGGAGAAAAGTCCGCATGGTGCTTATTGTGTTTAATGCCAATGCAATTTTTGTGTTTCATCAACACTCTGAAGATCCACAGATTACAGAATGCCTCCAGATGTGCTTCGGAAACTTATACTAGTCTTCCATCGAACGATCAAACGTAAACAGTTTAAGACATTACTCCCATGGAGAAAAGTCCTCATGGTGCTTATTGTTTTCAATGCCGATGCAATTTTGTGTTTCATCAACACTCTGAAGGGCCGCAGATTACAGAATGCCTTCAGATGTGTTTCGGAAACTACTACTAGTCTTCCAGTGTACGATCAAAGCGTAGACATTTTAAGACTTTACTCCCATGGAGTAAAGTCCGCATGGTGCTTATTGTGTTCAATGCCGATTCAATTTCTGTGTTTCATCAACACTCTGAAGGTCCACAGATTACAGAATGCCTCCAGATGTGCTTCGGAAACTACTACTAGTCTTCCATCGAACGATCAAACGTAAACAGTTTAAGACATTACTCCCATGGAGAAAAGTCCTCATGGTGTTTTATTGTGTTCAATGCCGATTCAATTTCTGTGTTTCATAACTACTCTGAAGGTCCACAGATTACAGAATGCCTCCAGATGTGCTTCGGAAACTACTACTAGTCTTCCAGTGGACGATCAAAGCCTATGCAGTTTAACACACTACTCCCATGGAGAAAAGTCCGCATGGTGCTTATTGTGCTCAATGCCGATGCAATTTTTGTGTTTCATCAACACTCTGAAGGTCCTCAGATTATAGAATGCATCCTGATATTAATCGGAAACTACTACTAGTGTTCCAGTGAACGATCAAAGCGTAAATAGTTTAAGACATTACTCCCATGGCGAAAAGTCCGCATGGTGCTTATTGTGGTCAATGCCGATGCAATTTTTGTGTTTCATCAACACTCTGAAGGTCCTCAGATTACAGAATGCATCCTGATGTGCTTCGGAAACTACTACTCGTCTTCCAGTGTACGATCAAAGCGTAGACAGTTTAAGGCATTACCCCCATGGAGAAAAGTTCGCGTGGCGCTTATTGTGTTCAATGACGATGCAATTTTTGTGTTTCATCAACACTCTGAAGGTCCTCAGTTTACAGAATGCATCCAGATGTGCTTCCGAAACTACTACTAGTCTTCCAGTGTACGATCAAAGCGTAGACAGTGTAAGACATTATTCCCATGGAGAAAAGTCCGCATGGTGCTTATTGTGTTCAATGCCGATGCAATTTTTGGGTTTCATCAACACTCTGAAGGTCCACAGATTACAGAATGCCTCCAGATGTGCTTCGTAACTATCTACTAGTCTTCCAGTGTACGATCAAAGCGTAGACAATTTAAGACATACTCCCATGGAGAAAAGTCCGCATGGTGCTTATTGTGTTCAATGCCGTTGCCATTTTTGTGTTTCATCAACACTCTGAAGGTCCACAGATTACAGAATGCATCCTGATGTGCTTCGGAAACAACTACTCGTCTTCCAGTGACCGATCAAAGCGTAGACAGTTTAAGACATTACCCCCATGTAGAAACGTTCGCATGGTGCTTATTGTTTTCAATGCCGATGATATTTTTGTGTTTCATTAACACTCTGAAGGTCCACAGATTACAGAATGTTTCCAGATGTGCTTCGGAAACTACTACTAGTCTTCCATCGAACGATCAAACGTAAACAGTTTAAGACATTACTCCCATGGAGAAAAGTCCTCATGGTGCTTATTGTGTTCAATGCCGATTCAATTTCTGTGTTTCATAAACACTCTGAAGGTCCACAGTTTACAGAATGCCTCCAGATGTGCTTCGGAAACTACTACTAGTCTTCCAGTGGACGATCAAAGCCTAGGCAGTTTAACACACTCCTCCCATGGAGAAAAGTCCACATGGTGCTTATTGTGCTCAATGCCGATGCAATTTTTGTGTTTCATCAACACTCTGAAGGTCCTCAGATTACAGAATGCATCCTGATATTCTTCGGAAACTACTACTAGTGTTCCAGTGTACGGTCAAAGCGTAGACAGTTTAAGACATACTCCCATGGAGGAAAGTCCGCATGGTGCTTATTGTGTTCAATGCCGATGAAATTTTTGTGTTTCATCAACACTCTGAAGGTCCACAGATTACAGAATGCATCCAGATGTGCTTCCGAAACTACTACTAGTCTTCCAGTGTACGATCAAAGCGTAAATAGTTTAAGACATTACTCCCATGGCGAAAAGTCCGCATGGTGCTTATTGTGGTCAATGCCGATGCAATTTTTGTGTTTCATCAACACTCTGAAGGTCCTCAGATTACCGAATGCATCCTGATGTGCTTCGGAAACTACTACTCGTCTTCCAGTGTACGATCAAAGCGTAGACAGTTTAAGACATACTCCCATGGAGGAAAGTCCACATGGTGCTTATTGTGCTCAATGCCGATGCAATTTTTGTGTTTCATCAACACTCTGAAGGTCCTCAGATTACAGAATGCATCCTGATATTCTTCGGAAACTACTACTAGTGTTCCAGTGTACGGTCAAAGCGTAGACAGTTTAAGACATACTCCCATGGAGGAAAGTCCGCATGGTGCTTATTGTGTTCAATGCCGATGAAATTTTTGTGTTTCATCAACACTCTGAAGGTCCACAGATTACAGAATGCATCCAGATGTGCTTCCGAAACTACTACTAGTCTTCCAGTGTACGATCAAAGCGTAAATAGTTTAAGACATTACTCCCATGGCGAAAAGTCCGCATGGTGCTTATTGTGGTCAATGCCGATGCAATTTTTGTGTTTCATCAACACTCTGAAGGTCCACAGATTACAGAAAGTCTCCAGATGTGCTTCGGAAACTACTACTAGTCTTGCAGTGAACGATCAAAGCCTACACTGTTTAAGACACTACTCCCATAGAGAAAATTCCACATGGTGCTTATTGTGTTCAATGCCGATGCAATTTTTGTGTTTCATCAACACTCTGAAGGTCCACAGATTACAGAATGCATCCTGATGTGCTTCGGAAACTACTACTAGTGTTCCAGTGTACGGTCAAAGCGTAGACAGTTTAAGACATACTCCCATGGAGGAAAGTCCGCATGGTGCTTATTGTGTTCAATGCCGATGAAATTTTTGTGTTTCATCAACACTCTGAAGGTCCACAGATTACAGAATGCATCCAGATGTGCTTCCGAAACTACTATTAGTCTTCCAGTGTACGATCAAAGCGTAAATAGTTTAAGACATTACTCCCATGGCGAAAAGTCCGCATGGTGCTTATTGTGGTCAATGCCGATGCAATTTTTGTGTTTCATCAACACTCTGAAGGTCCTCAGATTACCGAATGCATCCTGATGTGCTTCGGAAACTACTACTCGTCTTCCAGTGTACGATCAAAGCGTAGACAGTTTAAGGCATTACCCCCATGGAGAAAAGTTCGCGTGGCGCTTATTGTGTTCAATGACGATGCAATTTTTGTGTTTCATCAACACTCTGAAGGTCCTCAGATTACAGAATGCATCCAGATGTGCTTCCGAAACTACTACTAGTCTTCCAGTGTACGATCAAAGCGTAGACAGTGTAAGACATTATTCCCATGGAGAAAAGTCCGCATGGTGCTTATTGTGTTCAATGCCGATGCAATTTTTGGGTTTCATCAACACTCTGAAGGTCCACAGATTACAGAATGCCTCCAGATGTGCTTCGTAACTATCTACTAGTCTTCCAGTGTACGATCAAAGCGTAGACAATTTAAGACATACTCCCATGGAGAAAAGTCCGCATGGTGCTTATTGTGTTCAATGCCGTTGCCATTTTTGTGTTTCATCAACACTCTGAAGGTCCACAGATTACAGAATGCATCCTGATGTGCTTCGGAAACTACTACTTTTCTTCCAGTGACCGATCAAAGCGTAGACTGTTTAAGACATTACCCCCATGGAGATACGTTCGCATGGTGCTTATTGTTTTCAATGCCGATGCTATTTTTGTGTTTCATTAACACTCTGAAGGTCCACAGATTACAGAATGTTTCCAGATGTGTTTCGGAAACTACTACTAGTCTTCCAGTGTACGATCAAAGCGTAGACAGCTTAAGACATTACCCCCATAGAGAAAATTCCGCATGGTGCTATTGTGTTCAATGCCGATGCAATTTTTGTGTTTCATCAACACTCTGAAGGTCCTCAGATTACAGAATGCATTCAGATGTGCTTCGGAAACTACTACTAGTCTTCCAATGTACGATCAAAGCGTAGACAGTGTAAGACATTATTCCCATGGTGAAAAGTCCGCATGGTGCTTATTGTGTTCAATGCCGATGCAATATTTGTGTTTCATCAACACTCTGAAGGTCCACAGATTACAGAATGCCTCCAGATGTGCTTCGGAAACTACTACTAGTCTTCCATCGAACGATCAAACGTAAACAGTTTAAGACATTACTCCCATGGAGAAAAGTCCTCATGGTGCTTATTGTGTTCAATGCCGATTCAATTTCTGTGTTTCATAAACACTCTGAAGGTCCACAGTTTACAGAATGCCTCCAGATGTGCTTCGGAAACTACTACTAGTCTTCCAGTGGACGATCAAAGCCTAGGCAGTTTAACACACTCCCCCCATGGAGAAAAGTCCACATGGTGCTTATTGTGCTCAATGCCGATGCAATTTTTGTGTTTCATCAACACTCTGAAGGTCCTCAGATTACAGAATGCATCCTGATATTCTTCGGAAACTACTACTAGTGTTCCAGTGTACGGTAAAAGCGTAGACAGTTTAAGACATACTCCCATGGAGGAAAGTCCGCATGGTGCTTATTGTGTTCAATGCCGATGAAATTTTTGCGTTTCATCAACACTCTGAAGGTCCACAGATTACAGAATGCATCCAGATGTGCTTCCGAAACTACTACTAGTCTTCCAGTGTACGATCAAAGCGTAAATAGTTTAAGACATTACTCCCATGGCGAAAAGTCCGCATGGTGCTTATTGTGGTCAATGCCGATGCAATTTTTGTGTTTCATCAACACTCTGAAGGTCCTCAGATTACCGAATGCATCCTGATGTGCTTCGGAAACTACTACTCGTCTTCCAGTGTACGATCAAAGCGTAGACAGTTTAAGGCATGGAGGAAAGTTCGCGTGGCGCTTATTGTGTTCAATGACGATGCAATTTTTGTGTTTCATCAACACTCTGAAGGTCCTCAGATTACAGAATGCATCCAGATGTGCTTCCGAAACTACTACTAGTCTTCCAGTGTACGATCAAAGCGTAGACAGTGTAAGACATTATTCCCATGGAGAAAAGTCCGCATGGTGCTTATTGTGTTCAATGCCGATGCAATTTTTGGGTTTCATCAACACTCTGAAGGTCCACAGATTACAGAATGCCTCCAGATGTGCTTCGTAACTATCTACTAGTCTTCCAGTGTACGATCAAAGCGTAGACAATTTAAGACATACTCCCATGGAGAAAAGTCCGCATGGTGCTTATTGTGTTCAATGCCGTTGCCATTTTTGTGTTTCATCAACACTCTGAAGGTCCACAGATTACAGAATGCATCCTGATGTGCTTCGGAAACTACTACTTTTCTTCCAGTGACCGATCAAAGCGTAGACAGTTTAAGACATTACCCCCATGGAGAAACGTTCGCATGGTGCTTATTGTTTTCAATGCCGATGCTATTTTTGTTTTTCATTAACACGCTGAAGGTCCACAGATTACAGAATGTTTCCAGATGTGCTTCGGAAACTACTACTAGTCTTCCAGTGTACGATCAAAGCGTAGACAGCTTAAGACATTACCCCCATAGAGAAAATTCCGCATGGTGCTATTGTGTTCAATGCCGATGCAATTTTTGTGTTTCATCAACACTCTGAAGGTCCTCAGATTACAGAATGCATTCAGATGTGCTTCGGAAACTACTACTAGTCTTCCAATGTACGATCAAAGCGTAAACAGTGTAAGACATTATTCCCATGGAGAAAAGTACGCATGGTGCTTATTGTGTTCAATGCCGATGCAATATTTGTGTTTCATCAACACTCTGAAGGTCCACAGATTACAGAATGCCTCCAGATGTGCTTCGGAAACTACTACTAGTCTTCCATCGAACGATCAAACGTAAACAGTTTAAGACATTACTCCCATGGAGAAAAGTCCTCATGGTGCTTATTGTGTTCAATGCCGATTCAATTTCTGTGTTTCATAAACACTCTGAAGGTCCACAGTTTACAGAATGCCTCCAGATGTGCTTCGGAAACTACTACTAGTCTTCCAGTGGACGATCAAAGCCTAGGCAGTTTAACACACTCCTCCCATGGAGAAAAGTCCACATGGTGCTTATTGTGCTCAATGCCGATGCAATTTTTGTGTTTCATCAACACTCTGAAGGTCCTCAGATTACAGAATGCATCCTGATATTCTTCGGAAACTACTACTAGTGTTCCAGTGTACGGTCAAAGCGTAGATAGTTTAAGACATACTCCCATGGAGGAAAGTCCGCATGGTGCTTATTGTGTTCAATGCCGATGAAATTTTTGTGTTTCATCAACACTCTGAAGGTCCACAGATTACAGAATGCATCCAGATGTGCTTCCGAAACTACTACTAGTCTTCCAGTGTACGATCAAAGCGTAAATAGTTTAAGACATTACTCCCATGGCGAAAAGTCCGCATGGTGCTTATTGTGGTCAATGCCGATGCAATTTTTGTGTTTCATCAACACTCTGAAGGTCCACAGATTACAGAAAGTCCCCAGATGTGCTTCGGAAACTACTACTAGTCTTGCAGTGAACGATCAAAGCCTACACAGTTTAAGACACTACTCCCATAGAGAAAATTCCACATGGTGCTTATTGTGTTCAATGCCGATGCAATTTTTGTGTTTCATCAACACTCTGAAGGTCCACATATTACAGAATGCATCCTGATGTTCTTCGGAAACTACTACTAGTGTTCCAGTGTACGATCAAAGCGTAGACAGTTTAAGACATTACTCCCATGGAGTAAAGTCCGCATGGTGCTTATTGTGTTCAATGCCGATTCAATTTCTGTGTTTAATCAACACTCTGAAGGTCCACATATTACAGAATGCCTCCAGATGGGCTTCGGAAACTACTACTAGTCTTCCAGTGGACGATCAATGCCTAGGCAGTTTAAGACACTACTCCCATGGAGAAAAGTCCGCATGGTGCTTATTGTGTTTAATGCCAATGTCATTTTTGTGTTTCATCAACACTCTGAAGATCCACAGATTACAGAATGCCTCCAGATGTGCTTCGGAAACTTATACTAGTCTTCCATCGAACGATCAAACGTAAACAGTTTAAGACATTACTCCCATGGAGAAAAGTCCTCATGGTGCTTATTGTTTTCAATGCCGATGCAATTTTGTGTTTCATCAACACTCTGAAGGGCCACAGATTACAGAATGCCGTCTGATGTGTTTTTCCGAAACTACTACTAGTCTTCCAGTGTACGATCAAAGCGTAGACATTTTAAGGCTTTACTCCCATGGAGTAAAGTCCGCATGGTGCTTATTGTGTTCAATGCCGATTCAATTTCTGTGTTCCATCAACACTCTGAAGGTCCACAGATTACAGAATGCCTCCAGATGTGCTTCGGAAACTACTACTAGTCTTCCAGTGGACGATCAAAGCCTAGGCGGTTTAAGACACTACTCCCATGGAGAAAAGTCATCATGGTGCTTATTGTGTTTAATGATGATGAAATTTTTGTGATTCATCTACACTCTGAAGATCCACAGATTACAGAATGCCTCCAGATGTGCTTCGGAAACTATTACTAATCTTCCAGTGTACGATCAAAGCGTAGACAATTTAAGACATTACTCCCATGGAGAAAAGTCCGCATGGTGCTTATTGTGTTCAATGCCGATGCAATTTTTGTGTTTCATCAACACTCTGAAGGTCCACAGATTACAGAATGCATCCAGATGTGCTTCCGAAACTACTACTAGTCTTCCATTGTACGATCAAAGCGTAAACAGTTTAAGACATTACTCCCATGGTGAAAAGTCCGCACGGTGCTTATTGTGTTCAATGCCGATGCAATTTTTGTGTTTCATCAACACTCTGAAGGTCCACAGATTACAGAAAGTCTCCAGATGTGCTTCGGAAACTACTACTAGTTTTGCAATGAACGATCAAAGCCTAGACAGATTAAGGCACTACTCCTATAGAGAAAATTCCGCATGGTGCTTACTGTGTTCAATGCCGATGCAATTTTTGTGTTTCATCAACACTCTGAAGGTCCACAGATTACAGAATGCATCCAGATGTGCTTCTGAAACTACAACTAGTCTTCCAGTGTACGATTAAAGCGTAGACAATTTAAGACATTACTCCAATGGAGAAAAGTCCGCATGGTGCTCATTGTGTTCAATGCCGATGCAATTTTTGTGTTTCATCAAAGTTTTGAATGTCCACAGATTACAGAATGCCTCCAGATGTGCTTCGGAAACTACTACCAGTCATCCATCGAATGATCAAAGCGTAGACAGTTTAAGACATTACTCCCAAGGAGAAAAGTCTGCATGGTGCTTATTGTGTTCAATGCCGATGCATTTTTTGTGTTTCATTAACACTCTGGAGGTCCACAGATTACAGAATGCCTCCAGATGTGCTTCGGAAACTACTACTAGTCTTCCAGTGTACGATGAAAGCGTAGACAGTTTAAGACATTACTCCCATGGAGAAAAGTCCGCATGGTGCTTATTGTGTTCAATGTCGATGCAATTTATGTGTTTCATCAACACTCTGAAGATCCACAGATTACAGAATGCATCCAGATGTGCTTCGGAAACTACTATTAGTCTTCCAGTGAACGATCAAAGCGTAGACAGTTTAAGGCATTACCCTCATGGAGAAAAGTCCCCATGGTGCTTATTGTGTTCAATGCCGATTCAATTTCTGTGTTTCATCAACACTCTGAAGGTCCACAGATTACAGAATGCATCCAGATGTGCTTCGGAAACTACTACTAGTCTTCCAGTGAACGATCAAAACCTAGGCAGTTTAAGACACTACTCCCATGGAGAAAAGTCCGCATGGTGCTTATTGTGCTGAATGCCGATGCAATTTTTGTGTTTCATCAACACTCTGAAGGTCCTCAGATTACAGAAGGCATCCTGATGTGCTTCGGAAACTACTACTAGTGTTCCATTGTACGATCAGAGCGTAGACAGTTTAAGACATACTCCCATGGAGGAAAGTCCGCATGGTGCTCATTGTGTTCAATGCCGATGCAATTTTTGTGTTTCATAACTCTTTGAAGGTCCTCAGATTACAGAATGCATCCTGATGTGCTTCGGAAACTACTACTCGTCTTCCAGTGTACGATCAAAGCGTAGACAGTTTAAGACATTACTCCCATGGAGTAAAGTCCGCATGGTGCTTATTGTGTTCAATGCCGATTCAATTTGTGTGTTTCATCAACACTTTGAAGGTCCACAGATTACAGAATGCCTCCAGATGTGCTTCGGAAACTACCACTAGTCTTCCATCGAACGATCAAACGTAGACAGTTTAAGACATTACTCCCATGGAGAAAAGTCCGCATGGTGCTTATTGTGTTCAATGCCGATGCAGTTTTGTGTTTCATCAACACTCTGAAGGTCCACAGATTACAGAATGCCTCCAGATGTGCTTCGGAAACTACTACTAGTCTTCCAGTGTACGATCAAAGCGTAGACAGTTTAAGACATTACTCCCATGGAGTAAAGTCCGCATGGTGCTTAATGTGTTCAATGCCGATTCAATTTGTGTGTTTCATCAACACTCTGAAGGTCCACAGATTACAGAATGCCTCCAGATGTGCTTCGGAAACTACAACTAGTCTTCCAGTGTACGATCAAAGCGTAGACAGTTTAAGACATTACTCCCATGGAGTAAAGTCCGCATGGTGCTTATTGTGTTCAATGCCGATTCAATTTCTGTGTTTCATCAACACACTGAAGGTCCACAGATTACAGAATGCCTCCAGATGTGCTTCGGAAACTACTACTAGTCTTCCAGTGGACGATGAAAGCCTAGGCAGTTTAAGACATAACCCCCATGGAGAAAAGTGCGCATGGTGCTTATTGTGTTCAATGCCGATGCAATTTTTGTGTTTCATCAACACTCTGAAGGTCCACAGATTACTGAATGCATCCAGATGTGCTTCCGAAACTACTACTCGTCTTCTATTGTACGATCAAAGCGTAAAAAGTTTAAGACATTACTCCCATGGTGAAAAGTCTGCATGGTGCTTATTGTGTTCAATGCCGATGCAATTTTTGTGTTTCATCAACACTCTGAAGGTCCACAGATTACAGAATGTCTCCAGATGTGCTTCGGAAACTACTACTAGTCTTGCAGTGAACGATCAAAGCCTAGACAGTTTAAGACACTACTCCCATAGAGAAAATTCCGCATGGTGCTTACTGTGTTCAATGCCAATGCAATTTTTGTGTTTCATCAACACTCTGAAGGTCCACAGATTACAAAATGCATCCAGTTGTGCTTCTGAAACTGCTACTAGTCTTCCAGTGTACGATCAAAGCGTAGACAGTTTAAGACATTACTCCCATGGAGTAAAGTCCGCATGGTGCTTATTGTGGTCAATGCCGATGCAATTTTTGTGTTTCATCAACACTCTGAAGTTCCACAGATTACAGAAAGTCTCCAGATGTGCTTCGGAAACTACTACTAGTCTTGCAGTGAACGATCAAAGCCTACACAGTTTAAGACACTACTCCCATAGAGAAAATTCCACATGGTGCTTATTGTGTTCAATGCCGATGCAATTTTTGTGTTTCATCAACACTCTGAAGGACCACATATTACAGAATGCATCCTGATGTTCTTCGGAAACTACTACTAGTGTTCCAGTGTACGATCAAAGCGTAGACAGTTTAAGACATTACTCCCATGGAGTAAAGTCCGCATGGTGCTTATTGTGTTCAATGCCGATTCAATTTCTGTGTTTAATCAACACTCTGAAGGTCCACAGATTACAGAATGCCTCCAGATGGGCTTCGGAAACTACTACTAGTCTTCCAGTGGACGATCAAAGCCTAGTCAGTTTAAGACACTACTCCCATGGAGAAAAGTCCGCATGGTGCTTATTGTGTTTAATGCCAATGTCATTTTTGTGTTTCATCAACACTCTGAAGATCCACAGATTACAGAATGCCTCCAGATGTGCTTCGGAAACTTATACTAGTCTTCCATCGAACGATCAAACGTAAACAGTTTAAGACATTACTCCCATGGAGAAAAGTCCTCATGGTGCTTATTGTTTTCAATGCCGATGCAATTTTGTGTTTCATCAACACTCTGAACGGCCACAGATTACAGAATGCCTTCAGATGTGTTTTTCCGAAACTACTACTAGTCTTCCAGTGTACGATCAAAGCGTAGACAATTTAAGACACTACTCCCATGGAGAAAAGTCCGCATGGTGCTTATTGTGTTCAATGCCGATGCAATTTTTGTGTTTCTTCTACACTCTGAAGATCCACAGATTACAGAATGCCTCCAGATATGCTTCGGAAACTATTACTAATCTTCCAGTGTACGATCAAAGCGTAGACAATTTAAGACATTACTCCCATGGAGAAAAGTCCGCATGGTGCTTATTGTGTTCAATGCCGATGCAATTTTTGTGTTTCATCAACACTCTGAAGGTCCACAGATTACAGAATGCATCCAGATGTGCTTCCGAAACTACTACTAGTCTTCCATTGTACGATCAAAGCGTAAACAGTTTAAGACATTACTCCCATGGTGAAAAGTCCGCACGGTGCTTATTGTGTTCAATGCCGATGCAATTTTTGTGTTTCATCAACACTCTGAAGGTCCACAGATTACAGAAAGTCTCCAGATGTGCTTCGGAAACTACTACTAGTTTTGCAATGAACGATCAAAGCCTAGACAGTTTAAGGCACTACTCCTATAGAGAAAATTCCGCATGGTGCTTACTGTGTTCAATGCCGATGCAATTTTTGTGTTTCATCAACACTCTGAAGGTCCACAGATTACAGAATGCATCCAGATGTGCTTCTGAAACTACTACTAGTCTTCCAGTGTACGATCAAACCGTAGACAATTTAAGACATTACTCCAATGGAGAAAAGTCCGCATGGTGCTTATTGTGTTCAATGCCGATGCAATTTCTGTGTTTCATCAACACTCTGAAGGTCCACAGATTACAGAATGCATCCAGATGTGCTTCGGAAACTACTATTAGTCTTCCAGTGAACGATCAAAGCGTAGACAGTTTAAGGCATTACCCTCATGGAGAAAAGTCCCCATGGTGCTTATTGTGTTCAATGCCGATTCAATTTCTGTGTTTCATCAACACTCTGAAGGTCCACAGATTACAGAATGCATCCAGATGTGCTTCGGAAACTACTACTAGTCTTCCAGTGAACGATCAAAACCTAGGCAGTTTAAGACACTACTCCCATGGAGAAAAGTCCGCATGGTGCTTATTGTGCTGAATGCCGATGCAATTTTTGTGTTTCATTAACACTCTGAAGGTCCTCAGATTACAGAAGGCATCCTGATGTGCTTGGGAAACTACTACTAGTGTTCCATTGTACGATCAGAGCGTAGACAGTTTAAAACATACTCCCATGGAGGAAAGTCCGCATGGTGCTCATTGTGTTCAATGCCGATGCAATTTTTGTGTTTCATAACTCTTTGAAGGTCCTCAGATTACAGAATGCATCCTGATGTGCTTCGGAAACTACTACTCGTCTTCCAGTGTACGATCAAAGCGTAGACAGTTTAAGACATTACTCCCATGGAGTAAAGTCCGCATGGTGCTTATTGTGTTCAATGCCGATTCAATTTGTGTGTTTCATCAACACTCTGAAGGTCCACAGATTACAGAATGCCTCCAGATGTGCTTCGGAAACTACCACTAGTCTTCCATCGAACGATCAAACGTAGACAGTTTAAGACATTACTCCCATGGAGAAAAGTCCGCATGGTGCTTATTGTGTTCAATGCCAATGCAGTTTTGTGTTTCATCAACACTCTGAAGGTCCACAGATTACAGAATGCCTCCAGATGTGCTTCGGAAACTACTACTAGTCTTCCAGTGTACGATCAAAGCGTAGACAGTTTAAGACATTACTCCCATGGAGTAAAGTCCGCATGGTGCTTATTGTGTTCAATGCCGATTCAATTTGTGTGTTTCATCAACACTCTGAAGGTCCACAGATTACAGAATGCCTCCAGATGTGCTTCGGAAACTACAACTAGTCTTCCAGTGTACGATCAAAGCGTAGACAGTTTAAGACATTACTCCCATGGAGTAAAGTCCGCATGGTGCTTATTGTGTTCAATGCCGATTCAATTTCTGTGTTTCATCAACACACTGAAGGTCCACAGATTACAGAATGTCTCCAGATGTGCTTCGGAAACTACTACTAGTCTTCCAGTGGACGATCAAAGCCTAGGCAGTTTAAGACATAACCCCCATGGAGAAAAGTGCGCATGGTGCTTATTGTGTTCAACGCCGATGCAATTTTTGTGTTTCATCAACACTCTGAAGGTCCACAGATTACAGAATGCATCCAGATGTGCTTCCGAAACTACTACTCGTCTTCTATTGTACGATCAAAGCGTAAAAAGTTTAAGACATTACTCCCATGGTGAAAAGTCCGCATGGTGCTAATTGTGTTCAATGCCGATTCAATTTCTGTGTTCCATCAACACTCTGAAGGTCCACAGATTACAGAATGCCTCCAGATGTGCTTCGGAAACTACTACTAGTCTTCCAGTGGACGATCAAAGCCTAGGCGGTTTAAGACACTACTCCCATGGAGAAAAGTCATCATGGTGCTTATTGTGTTTAATGATGATGAAATTTTTGTGATTCATCTACACTCTGAAGATCCACAGATTACAGAATGCCTCCAGATGTGCTTCGGAAACTATTACTAATCTTCCAGTGTACGATCAAAGCGTAGACAATTTAAGACATTACTCCCATGGAGAAAAGTCCGCATGGTGCTTATTGTGTTCAATGCCGATGCAATTTTTGTGTTTCATCAACACTCTGAAGGTCCACAGATTACAGAATGCATCCAGATGTGCTTCCGAAACTACTACTAGTCTTCCATTGTACGATCAAAGCGTAAACAGTTTAAGACATTACTCCCATGGTGAAAAGTCCGCACGGTGCTTATTGTGTTCAATGCCGATGCAATTTTTGTGTTTCATCAACACTCTGAAGGTCCACAGATTACAGAAAGTCTCCAGATGTGCTTCGGAAACTACTACTAGTTTTGCAATGAACGATCAAAGCCTAGACAGATTGAGGCACTACTCCTATAGAGAAAATTCCGCATGGTGCTTACTGTGTTCAATGCCGATGCAATTTTTGTGTTTCATCAACACTCTGAAGGTCCACAGATTACAGAATGCATCCAGATGTGCTTCTGAAACTACAACTAGTCTTCCAGTGTACGATCAAAGCGTAGACAATTTAAGACATTACTCCAATGGAGAAAAGTCCGCATGGTGCTTATTGTGTTCAATGCCGATGCAATTTTTGTGTTTCATCAAAGTTTTGAATGTCCACAGATTACAGAATGCCTCCAGATGTGCTTCGGAAACTACTACCAGTCATCCATCGAATGATCAAAGCGTAGACAGTTTAAGACATTACTCCCAAGGAGAAAAGTCTGCATGGTGCTTATTGTGTTCAATGCCGATGCATTTTTTGTGTTTCATTAACACTCTGGAGGTCCACAGATTACAGAATGCCTCCAGATGTGCTTCGGAAACTACTACTAGTCTTCCAGTGTACGATGAAAGCGTAGACAGTTTAAGACATTACTCCCATGGAGAAAAGTCCGCATGGTGCTTATTGTGTTCAATGTCGATGCAATTTATGTGTTTCATCAACACTCTGAAGATCCACAGATTACAGAATGCATCCAGATGTGCTTCGGAAACTACTATTAGTCTTCCAGTGAACGATCAAAGCGTAGACAGTTTAAGGCATTACCCTCATGGAGAAAAGTCCCCATGGTGCTTATTGTGTTCAATGCCGATTCAATTTCTGTGTTTCATCAACACTCTGAAGGTCCACAGATTACAGAATGCATCCAGATGTGCTTCGGAAACTACTACTAGTCTTCCAGTGAACGATCAAAACCTAGGCAGTTTAAGACACTACTCCCATGGAGAAAAGTCCGCATGGTGCTTATTGTGCTGAATGCCGATGCAATTTTTATGTTTCATCAACACTCTGAAGGTCCTCAGATTACAGAAGGCACCCTGATGTGCTTCGGAAACTACTTCTAGTGTTCCATTGTACGATCAGAGCGTAGACAGTTTAAGACATACTCCCATGGAGGAAAGTCCGCATGGTGCTCATTGTGTTCAATGCCGATGCAATTTTTGTGTTTCATAACTCTTTGAAGGTCCTCAGATTACAGAATGCATCCTGATGTGCTTCGGAAACTACTACTCGTCTTCCAGTGTACGATCAAAGCGTAGACAGTTTAAGACATTACTCCCATGGAGTAAAGTCCGCATGGTGCTTATTGTGTTCAATGCCGATTCAATTTGTGTGTTTCATCAACACTCTGAAGGTCCACAGATTACAGAATGCCTCCAGATGTGCTTCGGAAACTACCACTAGTCTTCCATCGAACGATCAAACGTAGACAGTTTAAGACATTACTCCCATGGAGAAAAGTCCGCATGGTGCTTATTGTGTTCAATGCCGATGCAGTTTTGTGTTTCATCAACACTCTGAAGGTCCACAGATTACAGAATGCCTCCAGATGTGCTTCGGAAACTACTACTAGTCTTCCAGTGTACGATCAAAGCGTAGACAGTTTAAGACATTACTCCCATGGAGAAAAGTCCGCATGGTGCTTATTGTGTTCAATGCCGATGCAATTTTTGTGTTTCATCAACACTCTGAAGGTCCACAGATTACAGAATGCATCCAGATGTGCTTCCGAAACTACTACTAGTCTTCCATTGTACGATCAAAGCGTAAACAGTTTAAGACATTACTCCCATGGTGAAAAGTCCGCACGGTGCTTATTGTGTTCAATGCCGATGCAATTTTTGTGTTTCATCAACACTCTGAAGGTCCACAGATTACAGAAAGTCTCCAGATGTGCTTCGGAAACTACTACTAGTTTTGCAATGAACGATCAAAGCCTAGACAGATTGAGGCACTACTCCTATAGAGAAAATTCCGCATGGTGCTTACTGTGTTCAATGCCGATGCAATTTTTGTGTTTCATCAACACTCTGAAGGTCCACAGATTACAGAATGCATCCAGATGTGCTTCTGAAACTACAACTAGTCTTCCAGTGTACGATCAAAGCGTAGACAATTTAAGACATTACTCCAATGGAGAAAAGTCCGCATGGTGCTTATTGTGTTCAATGCCGATGCAATTTTTGTGTTTCATCAAAGTTTTGAATGTCCACAGATTACAGAATGCCTCCAGATGTGCTTCGGAAACTACTACCAGTCATCCATCGAATGATCAAAGCGTAGACAGTTTAAGACATTACTCCCAAGGAGAAAAGTCTGCATGGTGCTTATTGTGTTCAATGCCGATGCATTTTTTGTGTTTCATTAACACTCTGGAGGTCCACAGATTACAGAATGCCTCCAGATGTGCTTCGGAAACTACTACTAGTCTTCCAGTGTACGATGAAAGCGTAGACAGTTTAAGACATTACTCCCATGGAGAAAAGTCCGCATGGTGCTTATTGTGTTCAATGTCGATGCAATTTATGTGTTTCATCAACACTCTGAAGATCCACAGATTACAGAATGCATCCAGATGTGCTTCGGAAACTACTATTAGTCTTCCAGTGAACGATCAAAGCGTAGACAGTTTAAGGCATTACCCTCATGGAGAAAAGTCCCCATGGTGCTTATTGTGTTCAATGCCGATTCAATTTCTGTGTTTCATCAACACTCTGAAGGTCCACAGATTACAGAATGCATCCAGATGTGCTTCGGAAACTACTACTAGTCTTCCAGTGAACGATCAAAACCTAGGCAGTTTAAGACACTACTCCCATGGAGAAAAGTCCGCATGGTGCTTATTGTGCTGAATGCCGATGCAATTTTTATGTTTCATCAACACTCTGAAGGTCCTCAGATTACAGAAGGCATCCTGATGTGCTTCGGAAACTACTTCTAGTGTTCCATTGTACGATCAGAGCGTAGACAGTTTAAGACATACTCCCATGGAGGAAAGTCCGCATGGTGCTCATTGTGTTCAATGCCGATGCAATTTTTGTGTTTCATAACTCTTTGAAGGTCCTCAGATTACAGAATGCATCCTGATGTGCTTCGGAAACTACTACTCGTCTTCCAGTGTACGATCAAAGCGTAGATAGTTTAAGACATTACTCCCATGGAGTAAAGTCCGCATGGTGCTTATTGTGTTCAATGCCGATTCAATTTGTGTGTTTCATCAACACTCTGAAGGTCCACAGATTACAGAATGCCTCCAGATGTGCTTCGGAAACTACCACTAGTCTTCCATCGAACGATCAAACGTAGACAGTTTAAGACATTACTCCCATGGAGAAAAGTCCGCATGGTGCTTATTGTGTTCAATGCCGATGCAGTTTTGTGTTTCATCAACACTCTGAAGGTCCACAGATTACAGAATGCCTCCAGATGTGCTTCGGAAACTACTACTAGTCTTCCAGTGTACGATCAAAGCGTAGACAGTTTAAGACATTACTCCCATGGAGTAAAGTCCGCATGGTGCTTATTGTGTTCAATGCCGATTCAATTTGTGTGTTTCATCAACACTCTGAAGGTCCACAGATTACAGAATGCCTCCAGATGTGCTTCGGAAACTACAACTAGTCTTCCAGTGTACGATCAAAGCGTAGACAGTTTAAGACATTACTCCCATGGAGTAAAGTCCGCATGGTGCTTATTGTGTTCAATGCCGATTCAATTTCTGTGTTTCATCAACACACTGAAGGTCCACAGATTACAGAATGCCTCCAGATGTGCTTCGGAAACTACTACTAGTCTTCCAGTGGACGATCAAAGCCTAGGCAGTTTAAGACATAACCCCCATGGAGAAAAGTGCGCATGGTGCTTATTGTGTTCAATGCCGATGCAATTTTTGTGTTTCATCAACACTCTGAAGGTCCACAGATTACTGAATGCATCCAGATGTGCTTCCGAAACTACTACTCGTCTTCTATTGTACGATCAAAGCGTAAAAAGTTTAAGACATTACTCCCATGGTGAAAAGTCTGCATGGTGCTTATTGTGTTCAATGCCGATGCAATTTTTGTGTTTCATCAACACTCTGAAGGTCCACAGATTACAGAATGTCTCCAAATGTGCTTCGGAAACTACTACTAGTCTTGCAGTGAACGATCAAAGCCTAGACAGTTTAAGACACTACTCCCATAGAGAAAATTCCGCATGGTGCTTACTGTGTTCAATGCCGATGCAATTTTTGTGTTTCATCAACACTCTGAAGGTCCACAGATTACAAAATGCATCCAGTTGTGCTTCTGAAACTGCTACTAGTCTTCCAGTGTACGATCAAAGCGTAGACAGTTTAAGACATTACTCCCATGGAGTAAAGTCCGCATGGTGCTTATTGTGGTCAATGCCGATGCAATTTTTGTGTTTCATCAACACTCTGAAGTTCCACAGATTACAGAAAGTCTCCAGATGTGCTTCGGAAACTACTACTAGTCTTGCAGTGAACGATCAAAGCCTACACAGTTTAAGACACTACTCCCATAGAGAAAATTCCACATGGTGCTTATTGTGTTCAATGCCGATGCAATTTTTGTGTTTCATCAACACTCTGAAGGTCCACATATTACAGAATGCATCCTGATGTTCTTCGGAAACTACTACTAGTGTTCCAGTGTACGATCAAAGCGTAGACAGTTTAAGACATTACTCCCATGGAGTAAAGTCCGCATGGTGCTTATTGTGTTCAATGCCGATTCAATTTCTGTGTTTAATCAACACTCTGAAGGTCCACAGATTACAGAATGCCTCCAGATGGGCTTCGGAAACTACTACTAGTCTTCCAGTGGACGATCAAAGCCTAGTCAGTTTAAGACACTACTCCCATGGAGAAAAGTCCGCATGGTGCTTATTGTGTTTAATGCCAATGTCATTTTTGTGTTTCATCAACACTCTGAAGATCCACAGATTACAGAATGCCTCCAGATGTGCTTCGGAAACGTATACTAGTCTTCCATCGAACGATCAAACGTAAACAGTTTAAGACATTACTCCCATGGAGAAAAGTCCTCATGGTGCTTATTGTTTTCAATGCCGATGCAATTTTGTGTTTCATCAACACTCTGAACGGCCACAGATTACAGAATGCCTTCAGATGTGTTTTTCCGAAACTACTACTAGTCTTCCAGTGTACGATCAAAGCGTAGACAATTTAAGACATTACTCCCATGGAGAAAAGTCCGCATGGTGCTTATTGTGTTCAATGCCGATGCAATTTTTGTGTTTCTTCTACACTCTGAAGATCCACAGATTACAGAATGCCTCCAGATATGCTTCGGAAACTATTACTAATCTTCCAGTGTACGATCAAAGCGTAGACAATTTAAGACATTACTCCCATGGAGAAAAGTCCGCATGGTGCTTATTGTGTTCAATGCCGATGCAATTTTTGTGTTTCATCAACACTCTGAAGGTCCACAGATTACAGAATGCATCCAGATGTGCTTCCGAAACTACTACTAGTCTTCCATTGTACGATCAAAGCGTAAACAGTTTAAGACATTACTCCCATGGTGAAAAGTCCGCACGGTGCTTATTGTGTTCAATGCCGATGCAATTTTTGTGTTTCATCAACACTCTGAAGGTCCACAGATTACAGAAAGTCTCCAGATGTGCTTCGGAAACTACTACTAGTTTTGCAATGAACGATCAAAGCCTAGACAGTTTAAGGCACTACTCCTATAGAGAAAATTCCGCATGGTGCTTACTGTGTTCAATGCCGATGCAATTTTTGTGTTTCATCAACACTCTGAAGGTCCACAGATTACAGAATGCATCCAGATGTGCTTCTGAAACTACTACTAGTCTTCCAGTGTACGATCAAACCGTAGACAATTTAAGACATTACTCCAATGGAGAAAAGTCCGCATGGTGCTTATTGTGTTCAATGCCGATGCAATTTCTGTGTTTCATCAACACTCTGAAGGTCCACAGATTACAGAATGCATCCAGATGTGCTTCGGAAACTACTATTAGTCTTCCAGTGAACGATCAAAGCGTAGACAGTTTAAGGCATTACCCTCATGGAGAAAAGTCCCCATGGTGCTTATTGTGTTCAATGCCGATTCAATTTCTGTGTTTCATCAACACTCTGAAGGTCCACAGATTACAGAATGCATCCAGATGTGCTTCGGAAACTACTACTAGTCTTCCAGTGAACGATCAAAACCTAGGCAGTTTAAGACACTACTCCCATGGAGAAAAGTCCGCATGGTGCTTATTGTGCTGAATGCCGATGCAATTTTTGTGTTTCATTAACACTCTGAAGGTCCTCAGATTACAGAAGGCATCCTGATGTGCTTGGGAAACTACTACTAGTGTTCCATTGTACGATCAGAGCGTAGACAGTTTAAGACATAACTCCCATGGAGAAAAGTCCGCATGGTGCTCATTGTGTTCAATGCCGATGCAATTTTTGTGTTTCATAACTCTTTGAAGGTCCTCAGATTACAGAATGCATCCTGATGTGCTTCGGAAACTACTACTCGTCTTCCAGTGTACGATCAAAGCGTAGACAGTTTAAGACATTACTCCCATGGAGTAAAGTCCGCATGGTGCTTATTGTGTTCAATGCCGATTCAATTTGTGTGTTTCATCAACACTCTGAAGGTCCACAGATTACAGAATGCCTCCAGATGTGCTTCGGAAACTACCACTAGTCTTCCATCGAACGATCAAACGTAGACAGTTTAAGACATTACTCCCATGGAGAAAAGTCCGCATGGTGCTTATTGTGTTCAATGCCAATGCAGTTTTGTGTTTCATCAACACTCTGAAGGTCCACAGATTACAGAATGCCTCCAGATGTGCTTCGGAAACTACTACTAGTCTTCCAGTGTACGATCAAAGCGTAGACAGTTTAAGACATTACTCCCATGGAGTAAAGTCCGCATGGTGCTTATTGTGTTCAATGCCGATTCAATTTGTGTGTTTCATCAACACTCTGAAGGTCCACAGATTACAGAATGCCTCCAGATGTGCTTCGGAAACTACAACTAGTCTTCCAGTGTACGATCAAAGCGTAGACAGTTTAAGACATTACTCCCATGGAGTAAAGTCCGCATGGTGCTTATTGTGTTCAATGCCGATTCAATTTCTGTGTTTCATCAACACACTGAAGGTCCACAGATTACAGAATGTCTCCAGATGTACTTCGGAAACTACTACTAGTCTTCCAGTGGACGATCAAAGCCTAGGCAGTTTAAGACATAACCCCCATGGAGAAAAGTGCGCATGGTGCTTATTGTGTTCAACGCCGATGCAATTTTTGTGTTTCATCAACACTCTGAAGGTCCACAGATTACAGAATGCATCCAGATGTGCTTCCGAAACTACTACTCGTCTTCTATTGTACGATCAAAGCGTAAAAAGTTTAAGACATTACTCCCATGGTGAAAAGTCCGCATGGTGCTTATTGTGTTCAATGCCGATGCAATTTTTGTGTTTCATCAACACTCTGAAGGTCCACAGATTACAGAATGTCTCCTGATGTGCTTCGGAAACTACTACTAGTCTTGCAGTGAACGATCAAAGCCTAGACAGTTTAAGACACTACTCCCATAGAGAAAATTCCGCATGGTGCTTACTGTGTTCAATGCCGATGCAATTTTTGTGTTTCATCAACACTCTGAAGGTCCACAGATTACAGAATGCATCCAGTTGTGCTTCTGAAACTGCTACTAGTCTTCCAGTGTACGATCAAAGCGTAGACAGTTTAAGACATTACTCCCATGGAGTAAAGTCCGCATGGTGCTTATTGTGGTCAATGCCGATGCAATTTTTGTGTTTCATCAACACTCTGAAGTTCCACAGATTACAGAAAGTCTCCAGATGTGCTTCGGAAACTACTACTAGTCTTGCAGTGAACGATCAAAGCCTACACAGTTTAAGACACTACTCCCATAGAGAAAATTCCACATGGTGCTTATTGTGTTCAATGCCGATGCAATTTTTGTGTTTCATCAACACTCTGAAGGTCCACATATTACAGAATGCATCCTGATGTTCTTCGGAAACTACTACTAGTGTTCCAGTGTACGATCAAAGCGTAGACAGTTTAAGACATTACTCCCATGGAGTAAAGTCCGCATGGTGCTTATTGTGTTCAATGCCGATTCAATTTCTGTGTTTAATCAACACTCTGAAGGTCCACAGATTACAGAATGCCTCCAGATGGGCTTCGGAAACTACTACTAGTCTTCCAGTGGACGATCAAAGCCTAGTCAGTTTAAGACACTACTCCCATGGAGAAAAGTCCGCATGGTGCTTATTGTGTTTAATGCCAATGTCATTTTTGTGTTTCATCAACACTCTGAAGATCCACAGATTACAGAATGCCTCCAGATGTGCTTCGGAAACGTATACTAGTCTTCCATCGAACGATCAAACGTAAACAGTTTAAGACATTACTCCCATGGAGAAAAGTCCTCATGGTGCTTATTGTTTTCAATGCCGATGCAATTTTGTGTTTCATCAACACTCTGAACGGCCACAGATTACAGAATGCCTTCAGATGTGTTTTTCCGAAACTACTACTAGTCTTCCAGTGTACGATCAAAGCGTAGACAATTTAAGACATTACTCCCATGGAGAAAAGTCCGCATGGTGCTTATTGTGTTCAATGCCGATGCAATTTTTGTGTTTCTTCTACACTCTGAAGATCCACAGATTACAGAATGCCTCCAGATATGCTTCGGAAACTATTACTAATCTTCCAGTGTACGATCAAAGCGTAGACAATTTAAGACATTACTCCCATGGAGAAAAGTCCGCATGGTGCTTATTGTGTTCAATGCCGATGCAATTTTTGTGTTTCATCAACACTCTGAAGGTCCACAGATTACAGAATGCATCCAGATGTGCTTCCGAAACTACTACTAGTCTTCCATTGTACGATCAAAGCGTAAACAGTTTAAGACATTACTCCCATGGTGAAAAGTCCGCACGGTGCTTATTGTGTTCAATGCCGATGCAATTTTTGTGTTTCATCAACACTCTGAAGGTCCACAGATTACAGAAAGTCTCCAGATGTGCTTCGGAAACTACTACTAGTTTTGCAATGAACGATCAAAGCCTAGACAGTTTAAGGCACTACTCCTATAGAGAAAATTCCGCATGGTGCTTACTGTGTTCAATGCCGATGCAATTTTTGTGTTTCATCAACACTCTGAAGGTCCACAGATTACAGAATGCATCCAGATGTGCTTCTGAAACTACTACTAGTCTTCCAGTGTACGATCAAACCGTAGACAATTTAAGACATTACTCCAATGGAGAAAAGTCCGCATGGTGCTTATTGTGTTCAATGCCGATGCAATTTCTGTGTTTCATCAACACTCTGAAGGTCCACAGATTACAGAATGCATCCAGATGTGCTTCGGAAACTACTATTAGTCTTCCAGTGAACGATCAAAGCGTAGACAGTTTAAGGCATTACCCTCATGGAGAAAAGTCCCCATGGTGCTTATTGTGTTCAATGCCGATTCAATTTCTGTGTTTCATCAACACTCTGAAGGTCCACAGATTACAGAATGCATCCAGATGTGCTTCGGAAACTACTACTAGTCTTCCAGTGAACGATCAAAACCTAGGCAGTTTAAGACACTACTCCCATGGAGAAAAGTCCGCATGGTGCTTATTGTGCTGAATGCCGATGCAATTTTTGTGTTTCATTAACACTCTGAAGGTCCTCAGATTACAGAAGGCATCCTGATGTGCTTGGGAAACTACTACTAGTGTTCCATTGTACGATCAGAGCGTAGACAGTTTAAGACATAACTCCCATGGAGAAAAGTCCGCATGGTGCTCATTGTGTTCAATGCCGATGCAATTTTTGTGTTTCATAACTCTTTGAAGGTCCTCAGATTACAGAATGCATCCTGATGTGCTTCGGAAACTACTACTCGTCTTCCAGTGTACGATCAAAGCGTAGACAGTTTAAGACATTACTCCCATGGAGTAAAGTCCGCATGGTGCTTATTGTGTTCAATGCCGATTCAATTTGTGTGTTTCATCAACACTCTGAAGGTCCACAGATTACAGAATGCCTCCAGATGTGCTTCGGAAACTACCACTAGTCTTCCATCGAACGATCAAACGTAGACAGTTTAAGACATTACTCCCATGGAGAAAAGTCCGCATGGTGCTTATTGTGTTCAATGCCAATGCAGTTTTGTGTTTCATCAACACTCTGAAGGTCCACAGATTACAGAATGCCTCCAGATGTGCTTCGGAAACTACTACTAGTCTTCCAGTGTACGATCAAAGCGTAGACAGTTTAAGACATTACTCCCATGGAGTAAAGTCCGCATGGTGCTTATTGTGTTCAATGCCGATTCAATTTGTGTGTTTCATCAACACTCTGAAGGTCCACAGATTACAGAATGCCTCCAGATGTGCTTCGGAAACTACAACTAGTCTTCCAGTGTACGATCAAAGCGTAGACAGTTTAAGACATTACTCCCATGGAGTAAAGTCCGCATGGTGCTTATTGTGTTCAATGCCGATTCAATTTCTGTGTTTCATCAACACACTGAAGGTCCACAGATTACAGAATGTCTCCAGATTTGCTTCGGAAACTACTACTAGTCTTCCAGTGGACGATCAAAGCCTAGGCAGTTTAAGACATAACCCCCATGGAGAAAAGTGCGCATGGTGCTTATTGTGTTCAACGCCGATGCAATTTTTGTGTTTCATCAACACTCTGAAGGTCCACAGATTACAGAATGCATCCAGATGTGCTTCCGAAACTACTACTCGTCTTCTATTGTACGATCAAAGCGTAAAAAGTTTAAGACATTACTCCCATGGTGAAAAGTCCGCATGGTGCTTATTGTGTTCAATGCCGATGCAATTTTTGTGTTTCATCAACACTCTGAAGGTCCACAGATTACAGAATGTCTCCTGATGTGCTTCGGAAACTACTACTAGTCTTGCAGTGAACGATCAAAGCCTAGACAGTTTAAGACACTACTCCCATAGAGAAAAATCCGCATGGTGCTTACTGTGTTCAATGCCGATGCAATTTTTGTGTTTCATCAACACTCTGAAGGTCCACAGATTACAGAATGCATCCAGTTGTGCTTCTGAAACTGCTACTAGTCTTCCAGTGTACGATCAAAGCGTAGACAGTTTAAGACATAACTCCCATGGAGAAAAGTCCGCATGGTGCTTATTGTGTTCAATGCCGATGCAATTTTTGTGTTTCAACAACACTCTGAATGTCCACAGATTACAGAACGCCTCCAGATGTGCTTCGGAAACTACTACCTGTCATCCATCGAATGATCAAAGCGTAGACAGTTTAAGACATTACTACCATGGAGAAAAGTACGCATGTTTCTTATTGTGTTCAATGCCGATGCATTTTTTGTGTTTCATCAACACTCTGAAGGTCTACAGATTACAGAATGCCACCAGATGTGCTTCGGAAACTACTACTGGTCTTCCAGTGTACGATCAAATCGTAGACAGTTTAAGACATTACTCCCATGGAGAAAAGTCCGTATGGTGCTTATTGTGTTCAATGCCGATGCAATTTTTGTGTTTCATCAACACTCTGAAGGTCCACAGATTACAGAATGCCTCCAGATGTGCTTCGGAAACTACTACTAGTCTTCCAGTGTACGATCAAAGCGTAGACAGTTTAAGACATTACTCCCATGGAGAATAGTCCGCATGGTGCTTATTGTGTTGAAAGTCGATGCAATGTTTGTGTTTCATCAACACTCTAAAGGTCCACAGATTACAGAATGCATCCAGATGTGCTTCGGAAACTACTATTAGTCTTCCAGTGAACGATCAAAGCGTAGACAGTTTAAGGCATTACTCTCATTGAGAAAATTCCCCATGGTGCTTATTGTGTTCAATGCCGATTCAATTTCTGTGTTTCATCAACACTCTGAAGGTCCACAGATTACAGAATGCCTCCAGATGGGCTTCGGAAACTACTACTAGTCTTCCAGTGGACGTTCAAAACCTAGGCAGTTTAAGACACTACTCCCATGGAGAAAAGTCCGCATGGTGCTTATTGTGTTTAATGCCAATGCAATTTTTGTGTTTCATCAACACTCTGAAGATCCACAGATTACAGAATGCCTCCAGATGTGCTTCGGAAACTGATACTAGTCTTCCATCGAACGATCAAACGTAAACAGTTTAAGACATTACTCCCATGGAGTAAAGTCCGCATGGTGCTTATTGTGTTCAATACAGATTCAATTTCTGTGTTTCATCAACACTCTGAAGGTCCACAGATTACAGAATGCATCCAGATGTGCTTCCGAAACTACTACTAGTCTTCCATTGTACGATCAAAGCGTAAACAGTTTAAGACATTACTCCCATGGTGAAAAGTCCGCATGGTGCTTATTGTGTTCAATGCCGATGCAATTTTTGTGTTTCATCAACACTCTGAAGGTCCACAGATTACAGAATGTCTCCTGATGTGCTTCGGAAACTACTACTAGTCTTGCAGTGAACGATCAAAGCCTAGACAGTTTAAGACACTACTCCCATAGAGAAAATTCCGCATGGTGCTTACTGTGTTCAATGCCGATGCAATTTTTGTGTTTCATCAACACTCTGAAGGTCCACAGATTACAGAATGCATCCAGTTGTGCTTCTGAAACTGCTACTAGTCTTCCAGTGTACGATCAAAGCGTAGACAGTTTAAGACATAACTCCCATGGAGAAAAGTCCGCATGGTGCTTATTGTGTTCAATGCCGATGCAATTTTTGTGTTTCAACAACACTCTGAATGTCCACAGATTACAGAACGCCTCCAGATGTGCTTCGGAAACTACTACCTGTCATCCATCGAATGATCAAAGCGTAGACAGTTTAAGACATTACTACCATGGAGAAAAGTACGCATGTTTCTTATTGTGTTCAATGCCGATGCATTTTTTGTGTTTCATCAACACTCTGAAGGTCTACAGATTACAGAATGCCACCAGATGTGCTTCGGAAACTACTACTGGTCTTCCAGTGTACGATCAAATCGTAGACAGTTTAAGACATTACTCCCATGGAGAAAAGTCCGTATGGTGCTTATTGTGTTCAATGCCGATGCAATTTTTGTGTTTCATCAACACTCTGAAGGTCCACAGATTACAGAATGCCTCCAGATGTGCTTCGGAAACTACTACTAGTCTTCCAGTGTACGATCAAAGCGTAGACAGTTTAAGACATTACTCCCATGGAGAATAGTCCGCATGGTGCTTATTGTGTTGAAAGTCGATGCAATGTTTGTGTTTCATCAACACTCTAAAGGTCCACAGATTACAGAATGCATCCAGATGTGCTTCGGAAACTACTATTAGTCTTCCAGTGAACGATCAAAGCGTAGACAGTTTAAGGCATTACTCTCATTGAGAAAATTCCCCATGGTGCTTATTGTGTTCAATGCCGATTCAATTTCTGTGTTTCATCAACACTCTGAAGGTCCACAGATTACAGAATGCCTCCAGATGGGCTTCGGAAACTACTACTAGTCTTCCAGTGGACGTTCAAAACCTAGGCAGTTTAAGACACTACTCCCATGGAGAAAAGTCCGCATGGTGCTTATTGTGTTTAATGCCAATGCAATTTTTGTGTTTCATCAACACTCTGAAGATCCACAGATTACAGAATGCCTCCAGATGTGCTTCGGAAACTGATACTAGTCTTCGATCGAACGATCAAACGTAAACAGTTTAAGACATTACTCCCATGGAGTAAAGTCCGCATGGTGCTTATTGTGTTCAATACAGATTCAATTTCTGTGTTTCATCAACACTCTGAAGGTCCACAGATTACAGAATGCATCCAGATGTGCTTCCGAAACTACTACTAGTCTTCCATTGTACGATCAAAGCGTAAACAGTTTAAGACATTACTCCCATGGTGAAAAGTCCGCATGGTGCTTATTGTGTTCAATGCCGATGCAATTTTTGTGTTTCATCAACACTCTGACGGTCCACAGATTACAGAAAGTCTCCAGATGTGCTTCGGAAACTACTACTAGTTTTGCAGTGAACGATCAAAGCCTAGGCAGTTTAAGACACTACTCCTATAGAGAAAATTCCGCATGGTGCTTACTGTGTTCAATGCCGATTCAATTTTTGTGTTTCATCAACACTCTGAAGGTCCACAGATTACAGAATGCAACCAGATGTGCTTCCGAAACTACTACTAGTCTTCCAGTGTACGATCAAAGCGTAGACAGTTTAAGACATTACTCCAATGGAGAAAAGTCCGCATGGTGCTTATTGTGTTCAATGCCGATGCAATTTTTGTGTTTCATCAACGTTCTGAATGTCCACAGATTACAGAATGCCTCCAGATGTGCTTCGGAAACTACTACCAGTCATCCATCGAATGATCAAAGCGTAGACAGTTTAAGACATTACTCCCATGGAGAAAAGTCTGCATGGTGCTTATTGTGTTCAATGCCGATGCATTTTTTGTGTTTCGTTAACACTCCGGAGGTCCACAGATTACAGAATGCCTCCAGATGTGCTTCGGCAACTACTACAAGTCTTCCAGTGTACGATGAAAGCGTAGACAGTTTAAGACATTACTCCCATGGAGAAAAGTCCGCATGGTGCTTATTGTGTTCAATGTCGATGCAATTTATGTGTTTCAGCAACACTCTGAAGGTCCAAAGATTACAGAATGCCTCCAGATGTGCTTCGGAAACTACTATTAGTCTTCCAGTGAACGATCAAAGCGTAGACAGTTTAAGGCATTACCCTCATGGAGAAAAGTCCCCTTGGTGCTTATTGTGTTCAATGCCGATTCAATTTCTGTGTTTCATCAACACTCTGAAGGTCCACAGATTACAGAATGCATCCAGATTTGCTTCGGAAACTACTACTAGTCTTCCAGTGAACGATCAAAACCTAGGCACTTTAAGACACTACTCCCATGGAGAAAAGTCCACATGGTGCTTATTTTGCTCAATGCCGATGCAATTTTTGTGTTTCATCAACACTCTGAAGGTCCTCAGATTACAGAAGGCATCCTGATGTGCTTCGGAAACTACTACTAGTGTTCCAGTGTACGATCAGAGCGTAGACAGTTTAAGACATACTCCCATGGGGGAAAGTCCGCATGGTGCTCATTGTGTTCAATGCCGATGCAATTTTTGTGTTTCATAACTCTCTGAAGGTCCTCAGATTACAGAATGCATCCTGATGTGCTTCGGAAACTACTACTCGTCTTCCAGTGTACGATCAAAGCGTAGACAGTTTAAGACATTACTCCCATGGAGTAAAGTCCGCATGGTGCTTATTGTGTTCAAAGCCGATTCAATTTGTGTGTTTCATCAACACTCTGAAGGTCCACAGATTACTGAATACCTCCAGATGTGCTTCGGAAACTACTACTAGTCTTCCATCGAAGGATCAAACGTAGACAGTTTAAGACATTACTCGCATGGAGAAAAGTCCGCATGGTGCTTATTGTGTTCAATGCCGATGCAATTTTGTGTTTCATCAACACTCTGAAGGTCCACAGATTACAGAATGCCTCCAGATGTGCTTCGGAAACTACTACTAGTCTTCCAGTGTACGATCAAAGCGTAGACAGTTTAAGACATTACTCCCATGGAGTAAAGTCCGCATGGTTCTTATTGTGTTCAATGCCGAATCAATTTGTGTGTTTGATCAACACTCTGAAGGTCCACAGATTACAGAATGCCTCCAGATGTGCTTCGGAAACTACAACTAGTCTTCCAGTGTACGATCAAAGGGTAGGCAGTTTAAGACATTACTCCCATGGAGTAAAGTCCGCATGGTGCTTATTGTGTTCAATGCCGATGCAATTTTTGTGTTTCATCAACACTCTGAAGGTCCACAGATTACAGAATGCCTCCAGATGTGCTTCGGAAACTACTACTAGTCTTCCAGTGGACGATCAAAGCCTAGGCAATTTAAGACATAACCCCCATGGAGAAAAGTGCGCATGGTGCTTATTGTGTTCAACAACGATGCAATTTTTGTGTTTCATCAACACTCTGAAGGTCCACAGATTACAGAATGCATCCAGATGTGCTTCCGAAACTACTACTCGTCTTCTATTGTACGATCAAAGCGTAAAAAGTTTAAGACATTACTCCCATGGTGAAAAGTCCGCATGGTGCTTATTGTGTTCAATGCCGATGCAATTTTTGTGTTTCATCAACACTCTGAAGGTCCACAGATTACAGAATGTCTCCTGATGTGCTTCGGAAACTACTACTAGTCTTGCAGTGAACGATCAAAGCCTAGACAGTTTAAGACACTACTCCCATAGAGAAAATTCCGCATGGTGCTTACTGTGTTCAATGCCGATGCAATTTTTGTGTTTCATCAACACTCTGAAGGTCCACAGATTACAGAATGCATCCAGTTGTGCTTCTGAAACTGCTACTAGTCTTCCAGTGTACGATCAAAGCGTAGACAGTTTAAGACATAACTCCCATGGAGAAAAGTCCGCATGGTGCTTATTGTGTTCAATGCCGATGCAATTTTTGTGTTTCAACAACACTCTGAATGTCCACAGATTACAGAACGCCTCCAGATGTGCTTCGGAAACTACTACCTGTCATCCATCGAATGATCAAAGCGTAGACAGTTTAAGACATTACTACCATGGAGAAAAGTACGCATGGTTCTTATTGTGTTCAATGCCGATGCAATTTTTGTGTTTCATCAACACTCTGAAGGTCCACAGATTACAGAATGCCTCCAGATGTGCTTCGGAAACTACTACTAGTCTTCCAGTGTACGATCAAAGCGTAGACAGTTTAAGACATTACTCCCATGGAGAATAGTCCGCATGGTGCTTATTGTGTTGAAAGTCGATGCAATGTTTGTGTTTCATCAACACTCTAAAGGTCCACAGATTACAGAATGCATCCAGATGTGCTTCGGAAACTACTATTAGTCTTCCAGTGAACGATCAAAGCGTAGACAGTTTAAGGCATTACTCTCATTGAGAAAAATTCCCCATGGTGCTTATTGTGTTCAATGCCGATTCAATTTCTGTGTTTCATCAACACTCTGAAGGTCCACAGATTACAGAATGCCTCCAGATGGTATTCGGAAACTACTACTAGTCTTCCAGTGGACGTTCAAAACCTAGGCAGTTTAAGACACTACTCCCATGGAGAAAAGTCCGCATGGTGCTTATTGTGTTTAATGCCAATGCAATTTTTGTGTTTCATCAACACTCTGAAGATCCACAGATTACAGAATGCCTCCAGATGTGCTTCGGAAACTGATACTAGTCTTCCATCGAACGATCAAACGTAAACAGTTTAAGACATTACTCCCATGGAGTAAAGTCCGCATGGTGCTTATTGTGTTCAATACAGATTCAATTTCTGTGTTTCATCAACACTCTGAAGGTCCACAGATTACAGAATGCATCCAGATGTGCCTCCGAAACTACTACTAGTCTTCCATTGTACGATCAAAGCGTAAACAGTTTAAGACATTACTCCCATGGTGAAAAGTCCGCATGGTGCTTATTGTGTTCAATGCCGATGCAATTTTTGTGTTTCATCAACACTCTGACGGTCCACAGATTACAGAAAGTCTCCAGATGTGCTTCGGAAACTACTACTAGTTTTGCAGTGAACGATCAAAGCCTAGGCAGTTTAAGACACTACTCCTATAGAGAAAATTCCGCATGGTGCTTACTGTGTTCAATGCCGATTCAATTTTTGTGTTTCATCAACACTCTGAAGGTCCACAGATTACAGAATGCAACCAGATGTGCTTCCGAAACTACTACTAGTCTTCCAGTGTACGATCAAAGCGTAGACAGTTTAAGACATTACTCCAATGGCGAAAAGTCCGCATGGTGCTTATTGTGTTCAATGCCGATGCAATTTTTGTGTTTCATCAACGTTCTGAATGTCCACAGATTACAGAATGCCTCCAGATGTGCTTCGGAAACTACTACCAGTCATCCATCGAATGATCAAAGCGTAGACAGTTTAAGACATTACTCCCATGGAGAAAAGTCTGCATGGTGCTTATTGTGTTCAATGCCGATGCATTTTTTGTGTTTCGTTAACACTCCGGAGGTCCACAGATTACAGAATGCCTCCAGATGTGCTTCGGCAACTACTACAAGTCTTCCAGTGTACGATGAAAGCGTAGACAGTTTAAGACATTACTCCCATGGAGAAAAGTCCGCATGGTGCTTATTGTGTTCAATGTCGATGCAATTTATGTGTTTCATCAACACTCTGAAGGTCCAAAGATTACAGAATGCCTCCAGATGTGCTTCGGAAACTACTATTAGTCTTCCAGTGAACGATCAAAGCGTAGACAGTTTAAGGCATTACGCTCATGGAGAAAAGTCCCCTTGGTGCTTATTGCGTTCAATGCCGATTCAATTTCTGTGTTACATCAACACTCTGAAGGTCCACAGATTACAGAATGCATCCAGATTTGCTTCGGAAACTACTACTAGTCTTCCAGTGAACGATCAAAACCTAGGCACTTTAAGACACTACTCCCATGGAGAAAAGTCCACATGGTGCTTATTTTGCTCAATGCCGATGCAATTTTTGTGTTTCATCAACACTCTGAAGGTCCTCAGATTACAGAAGGCATCCTGATGTGCTTCGGAAACTACTACTAGTGTTCCAGTGTACGATCAGAGCGTAGACAGTTTAAGACATACTCCCATGGGGGAAAGTCCGCATGGTGCTCATTGTGTTCAATGCCGATGCAATTTTTGTGTTTCATAACTCTCTGAAGGTCCTCAGATTACAGAATGCATCCTGATGTGCTTCGGAAACTACTACTCGTCTTCCAGTGTACGATCAAAGCGTAGACAGTTTAAGACATTACTCCCATGGAGTAAAGTCCGCATGGTGCTTATTGTGTTCAAAGCCGATTCAATTTGTGTGTTTCATCAACACTCTGAAGGTCCACAGATTACTGAATACCTCCAGATGTGCTTCGGAAACTACTACTAGTCTTCCATCGAACGATCAAACGTAGACAGTTTAAGACATTACTCGCATGGAGAAAAGTCCGCATGGTGCTTATTGTGTTCAATGCCGATGCAATTTTGTGTTTCATCAACACTCTGAAGGTCCACAGATTACAGAATGCCTCCAGATGTGCTTCGGAAACTACTACTAGTCTTCCAGTGTACGATCAAAGCGTAGACAGTTTAAGACATTACTCCCATGGAGTAAAGTCCGCATGGTTCTTATTGTGTTCAATGCCGATTCAATTTGTGTGTTTGATCAACACTCTGAAGGTCCACAGATTACAGAATGCCTCCAGATGTGCTTCGGAAACTACAACTAGTCTTCCAGTGTACGATCAAAGGGTAGGCAGTTTAAGACATTACTCCCATGGAGTAAAGTCCGCATGGTGCTTATTGTGTTCAATGCCGATGCAATTTTTGTGTTTCATCAACACTCTGAAGGTCCACAGATTACAGAATGCCTCCAGATGTGCTTCGGAAACTACTACTAGTCTTCCAGTGTACGATCAAAGCGTACACATTTTAAGACATTACTCCCATGGAGTAAAGTCCGCATGGTGCTTATTGTGTTCAATGCAGATTCAATTTCTGTGTTTCATCAACACTCTGAAGGTCCACAGATTACAGAATGCCTCCAGATGTGCTTCGGAAACTACTACTAGTCTTCCAGTGGACGATCAAAGCCTAGGCAGTTTAAGACACTACTCCCATGGAGAAAAGTCCGCATGGTGCTTATTGTGTTTAATGATGATGCAATTTTTGTGTTTCATCAACACTCTGAAGGTCCTTAGATTACAGAATTCATCCAGATGTGCTTCCGAAACTACTACTCGTCTTCCATTGTACGATCAAAGCGTAAAAAGTTTAAGACATTACTCCCATGGTGAAAAGTCCGCATGGTGCTTATTGTGTTCAATGCCGATGCAATTTTTGTGTTTCATCAACACTCTGAAGGTCCACAGATTACAGAAAGACTCCAGATGTGCTTCGGAAACTACTACTAGTCTTGCAGTGAAACATCAAAGCCTAGACAGTTTAAGACACTACTCCCATAGAGAAAATTCCGCATGGTGCTTACTGTGTTCAATGCCGATGCAATTTTTGTGTTTCATCAACACTCTGAAGGTCCACAGATTACAGAATGCATCCAGTTGTGCTTCTGAAACTGCTACTAGTCTTCCAGTGGACGATCAAAGCGTAGACAGTTAAGGACATTACTCCCATGGAGAAAAGTCCGCATGGTGCTTATTGTGTTCAATGCCGATGCAATATTTGTGTTTCAACAACACTCTGAATGTCCACAGATTACAGAACGCCTCCAGATGTGCTTCGGAAACTACTACCAGTCATCCATCGAATGATCAAAGCGGAGACAGTTTAAGACATTACTACCATGGAGAAAAGTACGCATGGTGCTTATTGTGTCCAATGCCGATGCATTTTTTGTGTTTTATCAACACTCTGAAGGTCTACAGATTACAGAATGCCACCAGATGTGCTTCGGAAACTACTACTGGTCTTCCAGTGAACGATCAATTCGTAGACAGTTTAAGACATTACTCCCATGGAGAAAATTCCGTTTGGTGCTTATTGTGTTCAATGCCGATGCAATTTTTGTGTTTCATCAACACTCTGAAGGTCCACAGATTGCAGAATGCCTCCAGATGTGCTTCGGAAACTACTACTAGTCTTCCAGTGTACGATCAAAGCGTAGACAGTTTAAGACATTACTCCCATGGAGAAAAGTCCGCATGGTGCTTATTGTGTTCAAAGTCGATGCAATTTTTGTGTTTCATCAACACTCTGAAGGTCCACAGATTACAGAATGCATCCAGATGTGCTTCGGAAACTACTATTAGTCTTCCAGTGAACGATCAAAGCGTAGACAGTTTAAGACACTACTCCCATGGAGAAAAGTCCGCATGGTGCTTATTGTGTTCAATGCCGATTCAATTTCTGTGTTTCATCAACACTCTGAATGTCCACAGGTTACAGAATGCATCCAGATGTGCTTCGGAAACTACTACTAGTCTTCCAGTGAACGATCAAAACCTAGGCAGTTTAAGACACTACTCCCATGGAGAAGAGTCCGCATGGTGCTTATTGTGCTCAATGCCGATGCAATTTTTGTGTTTCATCAACACTCTGAAGCTCCTCAGATTACAGAATGCATCCTGATGTGCTTCGGTAACTACTACTAGTGTTCCAGTGTACGATCAAAGCGTAGACAGTTTAAGACATACTCCCATGGAGGAAAGTCCGCTTGGTGCTTATTGTGTTCAATGCCGATGCAATTTTTGTGTTTCATCAACACTCTGAAGGTCCTCAGATTACAGAATACATTCTGATGTGCTTGGGAAACTACTACTAGTCTTCCAGTGGACGGTCAAAGCCTAGGCAGTTTAAGACACTACTCCCATGGAGAAAAGTCCGCATGGTGCTTATTGTGTTTAATGCCGAAGCAATTTTTGTGTTTCATCAACACTCTGAAGATTCACAGATTACAGAATGCCCCCAGATGTGCTTCGGAAACCACTACTAGTCTTCCAGTGAACGATCAAAGCGTAGACAGTTTAAGGCATTACTCTCATGGAGAAAAGTAGCCATGGTGCTTATTGTGTTCAATGCCGATTCAATTTCTGTGTTTTATCAACACTCTGAAGGTCCACAGATTACAGAATGCATCCAGATTTGCTTCGGAAACTACTAATGGTCTTCCAGGGAACAATCGAAACCTAGGCAGTGTAAGACACTACTCCCATGGAGAAAAGTCCGCATGGGGCTTATTGTGTTCAATGCCGATGAAATTTTTGTGTTTCATCAACACTCTGAAGGTCCTCAGATGACAGAATGCATCCTGATGTGCTTCGGAAACTACTACTAGTGTTCCAGTGTACGATCAAAGCGTAGACAGTTTAAGACATACTCCCATGGAGGAAAGTCCGCATGGTGCTTATTGTGTTCAATGCCGATGCAATTTTTGTGTTTCATCAACACTCTGAAGGTCCTCAGATTACAGAATGCATCCTGATGTGCTTCGGAAAGTACTACTCGTCTTCAAGTGTACGATCAAAGCGTAGACAGTTTAAGACATTACTCCCATGGAGTAAAGTCCGCATGGTGCATATTGTGTTCAATGCCGATTCAATTTGTGTGTTTCATCAACACTCTGAAGGTCCACAGATTACAGAATGCCTCCAGATGTGCTTCGGAAACTACTACTAGTCTTCCATCGAACGATCAAACGTAGACAGTTTAAGACATTACTCCCATTTAGAAAAGCCCGCATGGTGCTTATTGTGTTCAATGCCGATGCAATTTTTGTGTTTCATCAACATTCTGAATGTGCACAGATTACAGAATGCCTCCAGATGTGCTTCAGAAACTACTACTAGTCTTCCATCGAACGATCAAACGTAGACAGTTTAAGACATTACTCCCATGGAGAAAAGTCCACATGGTGCTAATTGTGTTCAATGCCGATGCAATTTTGTGTTTCATCAACACTCTGAAGGTCCACAGATTACAGAATGCCTCCAGATGAGCTTCGGAAACTACTACTAGTCTTCCAGTGTACGATCAAAGCGTAGACAGTTTAAGACATTACTCCCATGGAGTAAAGTCCGCATGGTGCTTATTGTGTTCAATGCCGATTCAATCTCTGTGTTTCATCAACAGTCTGAAGGTCCACAGATTACAGAATGCCTCCAGATGTGCTTCGGAAACTGCTACTAGTCTTCCAGTGGACGATCAAAGCCTAGGCAGTTTAAGACACTACTCCCATGGAGAAAAGTCCGCATGGTGCTTATTGTGCTCAATGCCGATGCAATTTTTGTGTTTCATCAACACTCTGAAGGTCCACAGATTACAGAATGCATCCAGATGTGCTTCGGAAACTACTACTTGTCTTCCAGTGTACGATCAAAGCGTAGACAGTTTAAGACATTACGCCCATGGAGAAAAGTCCGAATGGTGCTTATTGTGTTCAATGTCGATGCATTTTTTGTGTTGCATCAACACTCTGAAGGTCTACAGATTACAGAATGCCACCTGATGTGCTTCGGAAACTACTACTGGTCTTCCAGTGTACGATCAAATCGTAGACAGTTTAAGACATTACTCCCATGGAGAAAAGTCCGTATGGTGCTTATTGTGTTCAATGCCGATGCAATTTTTGTGTTTCATCAACACTCTGAAGGTCCACAGTTTACAGAATGCATCCAGATGTGCTTCGGAAACTACTACTAGTCTTCCAGTGAACGATCAAACCCTAGGCAGTTTAAGACACTACTCCCATGCAGAAAAGTCCGCATGGTGCTTATTGTGTTCAATGCCGATGCAATTTTTGTGTTTCATCAGCACTCTGAAGGTCCTCAGATTACAGAATGCATCCTGATGTGCTTCGGAAACTACTACTCGTCTTCCAGTGTACGATCAAAGCGTAGACAGTTTAAGACATTACTCCCATGGAGAAAGGTCCGCATGGTGCTTATTGTGTTCAATGCCGATTCAATTTCTGTGTTTCATCAACACTCTGAAGGTCCACAGATTACAGAATGCCTCCAGATGTGCTTCGGAAACTACTACTAGTCTTCCAGTGGACGGTCAAAGCCTAGGCAGTTTAAGACACTACTCCCATGGAGAAAAGTCCGCATTGTGCTTATTGTGTTTAATGCCGAAGCAATTTTTGTGTTTCATCAACACTCTGAGGATTCACAGATTGCAGAATGCCTCCAGAATTGCTTCGGAAACCACTATTAGTCTTCCAGTATACGATCAAAGCGTAGACAGTTTAAGGCATTACTCTCATGGAGAAAAGTCCCCATGGTGCTTATTGTGTTCAATGCCGATTCAATTTCTGTGTTTCATCAACACTCTGAAGGTCCACAGATTACAGAATGCATCCAGATGTGCTTCGGAAACTACTAATAGTCTTCGAGTGAACGATCGAAACCTAGGCAGTTTAAGACACTACTCCCATGGAGAAAAGTCCGCATGGTGCTTATTGTGTTCAATGCCGATGCAATTTTTGTGTTTCATCAACACTCTGACGGTCCTCAGATTACAGAATGCATCCTGATGTGCTTCGGAAACTACTACTAGTGTTCCAGTGTACGATAAAAGCGTAGACAGTTTAAGACATACTCCCATGGAGGAAAGTCCGCATGGTGCTTATTGTGTTCAATGCCGATGCATTTTTTGTGTTTCATCAACACTCTGAAGGTCCTCAGATTACAGAATGCATCCTGATGTGCTTCGGAAAGTACTATTCGTCTTCAAGTGTACGATCAAAGCGTAGACAGTTTAAGACATTACTCCCATGGAGTAAAGTCCGCATGGTGCTTATTGTGTTCAATGCCGATTCAATTTGTGTGTATCATCAACACTCTGAAGGTCCACAGATTACAGAATGTCTCCAGATGTGCTTCGGAAACTACTACTAGTCTTCCACCGAACGATCAAACGTAGACAGTTTAAGACATTACTCCCATGGAGAAAAGCCCGCATGGTGCTTATTGTGTTCAATGCCGATGCAATTTTTGTGTTTCATCAACATTCTGAATGTGCAGAGATTACAGAATGCCTCCAGATGTGCTTCGGAAACTACTACTAGTCTTCCATCGAACGATCATAGCGTAGACAGTTTAAGACATTACTCCCATGGAGAAAAGTCCGCATGGTGCTTATTGTGTTCAATGCCGATGCAATTTTGTGTTTTATCAACACTCTGAAGGTCCACAGACTACAGAATGCATCCAGATGTGCTTCGGAAACTACTACTAGTCTTCCAGTGTACGATCAAAGCGTAGACAGTTTAAGACATTACTCCCATGGAGTAAAGTCCGCATGGTGCTATTGTCTTCAATGCCAATGCAATTTTTGTGTTTCATCAACATTCTGAATGTCCACAGATTACAGAATGCCTCCAGATGTGCGTTGGAAGCTACTACCAGTCTCCCATCGAATGATCAAAGTGTAGACAGTTTAAGACATTACTCCCATGGAGAAAAGTCCGCATGGTGCTTATTGTGTTCAATGCCGATGCAATTTTTGTGTTTCATCAACACTCTGAAGGTCCACAGATTACAGAATGCCTCCAGATGTGCCTCGGAAACTACTACTAGTCTTCCAGTGTACGATCAAAGCGTAGACAATTTAAGACATTCTCCCATGGAGAAAAGTCCTCATGGTACTTATTGTGTTCAATGCCGATGCAATTTTTGTGTTTCATCAACACTCTGAAGGTCCTCATATTACAGAATGCATCCTGATGTGCTTCGGAAACTACTACTCGTCTTCCACTGTACGATCAAAGCGTAGACAGTTTAAGACATTACCCCCATGGGGAAAAGTTCGCAAGGTGCTAATTGTGTTCAATGCCGATGCTTTTTTTGTGTTTCATCAACACTCTGAAGGTCCACAGATTACAGAATGCTTCCAGATGTGCTTCGGAAAATACTACTAGTCTTCCAGTGTACGATCAAAGCGTAGACAGCTTAAGACATTACTCCCATAGAGAAAATTCCGCATGGTGCTATTGTCTTCAATGCCAATGCAATTTTTGTGTTTCATCAACACTCTGAAGGTCCTCAGATTACAGAATGCATCCAGATGTGCTTCCGAAACTACTACTAGTCTTCCAATGTACGATCAAAGCGTAGACAGTGTAAGACATTATTCCCATGGAGAAAAGTCCGCATGGTGCTTATTGTATTCAATGCCGATGCAATTTTTGTGTTTCATCAACACCCTGAAGGTCTACAGATTACAGAATGCATTAAGATGTGCTTCGGAAACAACTACTAGTCTTCCAGTGTACGATCAAAGCGTAGACAGTTTAAGACATTACTCCCATGGAGTAAAGTCCGCATGGTACTTATTGTGTTCAATGCCGATTCAATTTCTGTGTTTCATCAACACTCTGAAGGTCCACAGATTACAGAATGCCTCCAGATGTGCTTCGGAAACTACTACTAGTCTTCCAGTGTACGATCAAAGCGTAGACAGTTAAAGACATTACTCCCATGGAGTAAAGTCCGCATGGTGCTTATTGTGTTCAATGCCGATTCAATCTCTGTGTTTCATCATCAGTCTGAAGGTCCACAGATTACAGAATGCCTCCAGATGTGCTTCGGAAACTGCTACTAGTCTTCCAGTGGACGATCAAAGCCTAGGCAGTTTAAGACACTACTCCCATGGAGAAAAGTCCGCATGGTGCTTATTGTGCTCAAAGTCGATGCAATTTTTGTGTTTCATCAACACTCTGAAGGTCCACAGATTACAGAATGCATCCAGATGTGCTTCGGAAACTACTATTAGTCTTCCAGTGAACGATCAAAGCGTAGACAGTTTAAGGCATAACTCCCATGGAGAAAGGTCCGCATGGTGCTTATTGTGTTCAATGCCGATTCAATTTCTGTGTTTCATCAACACTCTGAAGGTCCACAGATTACAGAATGCCTCCAGATGTGCTTCGGAAACTACTACTAGTCTTCCAGTGGACGGTCAAAGCCTAGGCAGTTTAAGACACTACTCCCATGGAGAAAAATCCGCATGGTGCTTATTGTGTTTAATGCCGAAGCAATTTTTGTGCTTCATCAACACTCTGAAGATTCACAGATTAAAGAATGCCTCCAGATGTGCTTCGGAAACCACTATTAGTCTTCCAGTGAGCGATCAAAGCTTGACAGTTTAAGGCATTACTCGCATGGAGAAAAGTCTCCATGGTGCTTATTGTGTTCAATGCCGATTCAATTTCTGTGTTTCATCAACACTCTGAAGGTCCACAGATTACAGAATGCATCCAGATGTGCTTCGGAAACTACTAATAGTCTTCGAGTGAACGATCGAAACCTAGGCAGTTTAAGACACTACTCCCATGGAGAAAAGTCCGCATGGTGCTTATTGTGTTCAATGCCGATGCAATTTTTGTGTTTCATCAACACTCTGAAGGTCCTCAGATTACAGAATGCATCCTGATGTGCTTCGGAAACTACTACTAGTGTTCAAGTGTACGATCAAAGCGTAGACAGTTTAAGACATACTCCCATGGAGGAAAGTGCGCATGGTGCTTATTGTGTTCAATGCTGATGCATTTTTTGTGTTTCATCAACACTCTGAAGGTCCTCAGATTACAGAATGCATCCTGATGTGCTTCGGAAAGTACTACTCGTCTTCAAGTGTACGATCAAAGCGTAGACAGTTTAAGACATTACTCCCATGGAGTTAAGTCCGCATGGTGCTTATTGTGTTCAATGCCGATTCAATTTTTGTGTTTCATCAACACTCTGAAGGTCCACAGATTACAGAATGCATCCAGATGTGCTTCGGAAACTACTATTAGTCTCCCTATGAACGATCAAAGCGTAGACAGTTTAAGGCATTACTATCATGGAGAAAAGTCCCCATGGTGCTTATTATGTTCAATGCCGATTCAATTTCTGTGTTTCATCAACACTCTGAAGGTCCACAGATTACAGAATGCATCCAGATGTGCTTCGGAAACTACTACTAGTCTTCCAGTGAACGATCAAAACCTAGGCAGTTTAAGACACTACTCCCATGGAGAAAAGTCCGCATGGTGTTTATTGTGCTCAATGCCGATGCAATTTTTGTGTTTCATCAACACTCTGAAGCTCCTCAGATTACAGAATGCATCCTGATGTGCTTCGGAAACTACTACTAGTGTTCCAGTGTACGATCAAAGGGTAGACAGTTTAAGACATACTCCCATGGAGGAAAGTCCGCAGGGTGCTTATTGTGTTCAATGCCGATGCAATTTTTGTGTTTCATCAACACTCTGAAGGTCCTCAGATTACAGAATGCATCCTGATGTGCTTCGTAATCTACTACTAGTCTTCCAGTGTATGATCAAAGCGTAGACAGTTTAAGACATTACTCCCTTGGAGAAAGGTCCGCATGGTGCTTATTGTGTTCAATGCCGATTCAATTTCTGTGTTTCATCAACACTCTGAAGGTCCACAGATTACAGAATGCCTCCACATGTGCTTCGGAAACTACTACTAGTCTTCCAGTGGACGGTCAAAGCCTAGGCAGTTTAAGACACTACTCCCATGGAGAAAAATCCGCATGGTGCTTATTGTGTTTAATGCCGAAGCAATTTTTGTGTTTCATCAACACTCTGAAGATTCACAGATTAAAGAATGCCTCCAGATGTGCTTCGGAAACCACTATTAGTCTTCCAGTGAACGATCAAAGCGTAGACAGTTTAAGGCATTACTCTCATGGAGAAAAGTCCCCATGGTGCTTATTGTGTTCAATGCCGATTCAATTTCTGTGTTTCATCAACACTCTGAAGGTCCACAGATTACAGAATGCATCCAGATGTGCTTCGGAAACTACTAATAGTCTTCGAGTGAACGATCGAAACCTAGGCAGTTTAAGACACTACTCCCATGGAGAAAAGTCCGCATGGTGCTTATTGTGTTCAATGCCGATGCAATTTTTGTGTTTCATCAACACCCTGAAGGTCCTCAGATTACAGAATGCATCCTGATGTGCTTCGGAAACTGCTACTAGTCTTCCAGTGGACGATCAAAGCCTAGGCAGTTTAAGACACTACTCCCATGGAGAAAAGTCCGCATGGTGCTTATTGTGCTCAATGCCGATGCAATTTTTGTGTTTCATCAACACTCTGAAGGTCCTCAGATTACAGAATGCATTCTGATGTACTTCGGAAACTACTACTCGTCTGCCAGTGTCCGATCAAAGCGTATACAGTTTAAGACATTACTCCCGTGGAGAAAAGTTCGCATGGTGCTTATTGTGTTCAATGAAGATGCAATTTTTGTGTTTCATTAACACTCTGAAGGTCCACAGATTACAGAATGCTTCCAGATGTGCTTCGGAGACTACTACTAGTTTTCCAGTGCGCGATCAAAGCGTAGACAGTTTATGACATTACTCCCATAGAGAAAATTCCGCATGGTGCTTATTGTGTTCAATGCCGATGAAATTTTTGTGTTTCATCAACATTCTGAATGTCCACAGATTACAGAATGCCTCCAGATGTGCGTTGGAAGCTACTACCAGTCTCCCATCGAATGATCAAAGTGTAGACAGTTTAAGACATTACTCCCATGGAGAAAAGTCCGCATGGTGCTTATTGTGTTCAATGCCGATGCTATTTTTGTGTTTCATCAACACTCTGAAGGTCCACTGATTACAGAATGCTTCCAGATGTGCTTCGGAAAATACTAATAGTCTTCCAGTGTACGATCAAAGCGTAGACAGCTTAAGACATTACTCCCATAGAGAAAATTCCGCATGGTGCTATTGTCTTCAATGCCAATGCAATTTTTGTGTTTCATCAACACTCTGAAGGTCCTCAGATTACAGAATGCATCGAGATGTGCTTCCGAAACTACTACTAGTCTTCCAATGTACGATCAAAGCGTAGACAGTGTAAGACATTATTCCCATGGAGAAAAGTCCGCATGGTGCTTATTGTATTTAATGCCGATGCAATTTTTTGTGTTTCATCAACACCCTGAAGGTCCACAGATTACAGAATGCATTAAGATGTGCTTCGGAAACTACTATTAGTCTTCCAGTGTACGATCAAAGCGGAGACAGTTTAAGACATTACTCCCACGGAGTAAAGACCGCATGGTACTTATGTGTTCAATGCCGATTCAATTTCTGTGTTTCATCAACACTCTGAAGGTCCACAGATTACAGAATGCCTCCAGATGTGCTTCGGAAGCTGCTACTAGTCTTCCAGTGGACGATCAAAGCCTAGGCAGTTTAAGACACTACTCCCATGGAGAAAAGTCCGCATGGTGCTTATTGTGCTCAATGCCGATGCAATTTTTGTGTTTCATCAACACTCTGAAGGTCCACAGATTACAGAATGCATCCAGATGTGCTTCGGAAACTACCACTAGTCTTCCAGTGTACGATCAAAGCGTAGACAGTTTAAGACATTACTCCCATGGAGAAAAGTCCGCATGGTGCTTATTGTGTTCAATGTCGATGCATTTTTAGTGTTTCATTAACACTCTGAAGGTCCACAGATTACAGAATGCCACCAGATGTGCTTCGGAAACTACTACTAGTCTTCCAGGGAACGATCAAATCGTAGACAGTTTAAGACATTACTCCCATTGAGAAAAGTCCGCATGGTGCTTATTGTGTTCAATGCCGATGCAATTTTTGTGTTTCATCAACACTCTGAAGGTCCTCAGATTACAGAATGCATTCTGATGTACTTCGGAAACTACTTCTCGTCTGCCAGTGTCCGATCAAAGCGTATACAGTTTAAGACATTTCTCCCGTGTAGAAAAAAGTTCGCATGGTGCTTATTGTGTTCAATGAAGATGCAATTTTTGTGTTTCATCAACATTCTGAATGTGCACAGATTACAGAATGCCTCCAGATGTGCTTCGGAAACTACTACTAGTCTTCCATCGGACTATCAAACGTAGACAGTTTAAGACATTACTCCCATGGAGAAAAGTCCGCATGGTGCTTATTGTGTTCAATGCCGATGCAATTTTGTGTTTCATCAACACTCTGACGGTCCACAGATTACAGAATGCCTCCAGATGTGCTTCGGAAACTACTACTAGTCTTCCAGTGTACGATCAAAGCGTAGACAGTTAAAGACATTACTCCCATGGAGTAAAGTCCGCATGGTGCTTATTGTGTTCAATGCCGATGCAATTTTTGTGTTTCATCAACACTCTGAAGGTCCTCAGATTACAGAATGCATCCTGATGTGCTTCGGAAAATACTACTAGTCTTCCAGTGTACGATCAAAGCGTAGACAGTTTAAGACATTACTCCCATGGAGTAAAGTCCGCATGGTACTTATTGTGTTCAATGCCGATTCAATTTCTGTGTTTCATCAACACTCTGAAGGTCCACAGATTACAGAATGCCTCCAGATGTGCTTCGGAAACTACTACTAGTCTTCCAGTGTACGATCAAAGCGTAGACAGTTTAAGACATTAGTCCCATGGAGAAAAGTCCGCATGGTGCTTATTGTGTTCAAAGTCGATGCTATTTTTGTGTTTCATCAACACTCTGAAGGTCCACAGATTACAGAATGCATCCAGATGTGCTTCGGAAACTACTATTAGTCTTCCAGTGAACGTTCATTGCGTATTCAGTTTAAGGCATTACTGTCTATGAGAAAAGTCCCCATGGTGCTTATTGTGATCAATGCCGATTCAATTTCTGTGTTTCATCAACACTCTGAAGGTCCACAGATTACAGAATGCCTCAGATGTGCTTCGGAAACTACTACTAGTCTTCCAGTGTACGATCAAATCGTAGACAGTTTAAGACATTACTCCCATGGAGAAAAGTCCGTATGGTGCTTATTGTGTTCAATGCCGATGCAATTTTTGTGTTTCATCAACACTCTGAAGGTCCACAGATTACAGAATGCCTCCAGATGAGCTTCGGAAACTACTACTAGTCTTCCAGTGTACGATCAAAGCGTAGACAGTTTAAGACATTACTCCCATGGAGAAAAGTCCGCATGGTGCTTATTGTGTTCAAAGTCGATGCAATTTTTGTGTTTCATCAACACTCTGAAGGTCCACAGATTACAGAATGCATCCAGATGTGCTTCGGAAACTACTATTAGTCTTCCAGTGAACGATCAAAGCGTAGACAGTTTAAGGCATTACTATCATGAGAAAAGTCCCCATGGTGCTTATTATGTTCAATGCCGATTCAATTTCTGTGTTTCATCAACACTCTGAAGGTCCACAGATTACAGAATGCATCCAGATGTGCTTCGGAAACTACTACTAGTCTTCCAGTGATCGATCAAAACCTAGGCAGTTTAAGACACTACTCCCATGGAGAAAAGTCCGCATGGTGCTTATTGTGCTCAATGCCGATGCAATTTTTGTGTTTCATCAACACTCTGAAGCTCCTCAGATTACAGAATGCATCCTGATGTGCTTCGGAAACTACTACTCGTCTTCCAGTGTATGATCGAAGCGTAGACAGTTTAAGACATTACTCCCATGGAGAAAGGTCCGCATGGTGCTTATTGTGTTCAATGCCGATTCAATTTCTGTGTTTCATCAACACTCTGAAGGTCCACAGATTACAGAATGCCTCCAGATGTGCTTCGGAAACTACTACTAGTCTTCCAGTGGACGGTCAAAGCCTAGGCAGTTTAAGACACTACTCCCATGGAGAAAAATCCGCATGGTGCATATTGTGTTTAATGCCGAAGCAATTTTTGTGTTTCATCAACACTCTGAAGATTCACAGATTACAGAATGCCTCCAGATGTGCTTCGGAAACCACTATTAGTCTTCCAGTGAACGATCAAAGCGTAGACAGTTTAAGGCATTACTCTCATGGAGAAAAGTCCCCATGGTGCTTATTGTGTTCAATGCCGATTCAATTTCTGTGTTTCATCAACACTCTGAAGGTCCACAGATTACAGAATGCATCCGGATGTGCTTCGGAAACTAATAATAGTCTTCGAGTGAACGATCGAAACCTAGGCAGTTTAAGACACTACTCCCATGGAGAAAAGTCCGCATGGTGCTTATTGTGTTCAATGCCGATGCAATTTTTGTGTTTCATCAACACTCTGAAGGTCCTCAGATTACAGAATGCATCCTGATGTGCTTCGGAAACTACTACTAGTGTTCCAGTGTACGATCAAAGCGTAGACAGTTTAAGACATACTCCCATGGAGGAAAGTCCGCATGGTGCTTATTGTGTTCAATGCCGATGCATTTTTTGTGTTTCATCAACACTCTGAAGGTCCTCAGATTACAGAATGCATCCTGATGTGCTTCGGAAAGTACTACTCGTCTCCAAGTGTACGATCAAAGCGTAGACAGTTTAAGACATTACTCCCATGGAGTTAAGTCCGCATGGTGCTTATTGTGTTCAATGGCGATTCAATTTGTGTGTTTCATCAACACTCTGAAAGTCCACAGATTACAGAATGCCTCCAGATGTGCTTCGGAAACTACTACTAGTCTTCCACCGAACGATCAAACGTAGACAGTTTAAGACATTACTCCCATGGAGAAAAGCCCGCATGGTGCTTATTGTGTTCAATGCCGATGCAATTTTTGTGTTTCATCAACATTCTGAATGTGCAGAGATTACAGAATGCCCCCAGATGTGCTTCGGAAACTACTACTAGTCTTCCATCGAACGATCAAAGCGTAGACAGTTTAAGACATTACTCCCATGGAGAAAAGTCCGCATGGTGCTTATTGTGTTCAATGCCGATGCAATTTTGTGTTTCATCAACACTCTGAAGGTCCACAGATTACAGAATGCCTGCAGACGTGCTTCGGAAACTGCTACTAGTCTTCCAGTGGACGATCAAAGCCTAGGCAGTTTAAGACACTACTCCCATGGAGAAAAGTCCGCATGGTGCTTATTGTGTTCAATGCCGATGCAATTTTTGTGTTTCATCAACACTCTGAAGGTCCTCAGATTACAGAATGCATTCTGATGTTCTTCGGAAACTACTACTCGTCTGCCAGTGTCCGATCAAAGCGTATACAGTTTAAGACATTACTCCCGTGGAGAAAAGTTCGCATGTTGCTTATTGTGTTCAATGAAGATGCAATTTTTGTGTTTCATTAACACTCTGAAGGTCCACAGATTACAGAATGCTTCCAGATGTGCTTCGGAGACTACTACTAGTTTTCCAGTGCGCGATCAAAGCGTAGACAGTTTAAGACATTACTCCCATAGAGAAAATTCCGCATGGTGCTTATTGTGTTCAATGCCGATGCAATTTTTGTGTTTCATCAACTTTCTGAATGTCCACAGATTACAGAATGCCTCCAGATGTGCGTTGGAAGCTACTACCAGTCTCCCATCGAATGATCAAAGTGTAGACAGTTTAAGACATTACTCCCATGGAGAAAAGTCCGCATGGTGCTTATTGTGTTCAATGCCGATGCTATTTTTGTGTTTCATCAACACTCTGAAGGTCCACAGATTACAGAATGCCTACAGATGTGCTTCGGAAACTGCTACTAGTCTTCCAGTGGACGATCAAAGCCTAGGCAGTTTAAGACACTACTCCCATGGAGAAAAGTCCGCATGGTGCTTATTGTGCTCAATGCCGATACAATTTTTGTGTTTCATCAACACTCTGAAGGTCCACAGATTACAGAATGCATCCAGATGTGCTTCGGAAACTACCACTAGTCTTCCAGTGTACGATCAAAGCGTAGACAGTTTAAGACATTACTCCCATGGAGAAAAGTCCGCATGGTGCTTATTGTGTTCAATGTCGATGCAATTTTTGTGTTTCATCAACATTCTGAATGTGCACAGATTACAGAATGCCTCCAGATGTGCTTCGGAAACTGCTACTAGTCTTCCATCGGACTATCAAACGTAGACAGTTTAAGACATTACTCCCATGGAGAAAAGTCCGCATGGTGCTTATTGTGTTCAATGCCGATGCAATTTTGTGTTTCATCAACACTCTGAAGGTCCACAGATTACAGAATGCCTCCAGATGTGCTTCGGAAACTACTACTAGTCTTCCAGTGTACGATCAAAGCGTAGACAGTTAAAGACATTACTCCCATGGAGTAAAGTCCGCATGGTGCTTATTGTGTTCAATGCCGATGCAATTTTTGTGTTTCATCAACACTCTGAAGGTCCTCAGATTACAGAATGCATCCTGATGTGCTTCGGAAAATACTACTAGTCTTCCAGTGTACGATCAAAGCGTAGACAGTTTAAGACATTACTCCAATGGAGTAAAGTCCGCATGGTACTTATTGTGTTCAATGCCGATACAATTTCTGTGTTTCATCAACACTCTGAAGGTCCACAGATTACAGAATGCCTCCAGATGTGCTTCGGAAACTACTACTAGTCTTCCAGTGTACGATCAAAGCGTAGACAGTTTACGACATTAGTCCCATGGAGAAAAGTCCGCATGGTGCTTATTGTGTTCAAAGTCGATGCTATTTTTGTGTTTCATCAACTCTCTGAAGGTCCACAGATTACAGAATGCCTCCAGATGTGCTTCGGAAACTACTACTAGTCTTCCATCGGACTATCAAACGTAGACAGTTTAAGACATTACTCCCATGGAGAAAATTCCGCATAATGCTTATTGTGTTCAATGCCGATGCAATTTTGTGTTTCATCAACACTCTGAAGGTCCACAGATACAGAATGCCTCCAGATGTGCTTCGGAAATTACTACTAGTCTTCCAGTGTACGATCAAAGCGTAGACAGTTAAAGACATTACTCCCATGGAGTAAAGTCCGCATTGTGCTTATTGTGTTCAATGCCGATTCAATTTCTGTGTTTCATCAACACTCTGAAGGTCCACAGATTACAGAATGCCTCCAGATGTGCTTCGGAAACTACTACTAGTCTTCCAGTGAACGATCAAAATCTAGGCAGTGTAAGACACTACTCCCATGGAGAAAAGTCCGCATGGTGCTCATGGTGCTATATGCCGATGCAATTTTTGTGTTTCATCACAACTATGAAGGTCCTCAGATTACAGAGTTTATTCTGATGTGGTTCGGAAACTACTACTCGTCTGCCCGTGTCCGATCAAAGCGTACACAGTTTAACACATTACTCCCATAGAGAAAATTCCGCATGATACTTATTGTGTTCAATGCCGATGCAATTTTTGTGTTTCATCAACATTCTGAATGTCCCCAGATTACAGAATGCCTCCACATGTGCTTCGGAAACTACTACCAGTCTCCCATCGAACGATCAAAGCGTAGACAGTTTAAGACATTACTCACATGGAGAAAAGTCCGCATGGTGCTAATTGTGTTCAATGCCGATGCAATTTTTGTGTTTCATCAACACTCTGAAGGTCCACAGATTACAGAATGCCTCCAGATGTGCTTCGGAAACAACTACTAGTCTTCCAGTGTACGATCAAAGCGTAGACAGTTTAAGACATACTCCCATGGAGAAGAGTCCGCATGGTGCTTATTGTGTTCAATCCCGAAGCAATTTTTGTGTTTCATCAACACTCTGAAGGTCCTCAGATTACAGAATGCATCCTGATGTGCTTCGGAAACTACTACTCGTCTTCCAGTGTACGATCAAAGCGTAGACAGTTTAAGACATTACCCCCATGGAGAAAAGTTCGCATGGTGCTTATTGTGTTCAATGCCGATGCTATTTTTGTGTTTCATCAACACTCTGAAGGTCCACAGATTACAGAATGCTTCCAGATGTGCTTCGGAAACTACTACTAGTCTTCCAGTGTTCGATCAAAGCGTAGAGAGCTTAAGACATTACTCCCATAGATAAAATTCCTCATGGTGCTATTGTGTTCAATGTCGATGCAATTTTTGTGTTTCATCAACACTCTGAAGGTCCTCAGATTACAGAATGCATCGAGATGTGCTTCCGAAACTACTACTAGTCTTCCAATGTACGATCAAAAGCGTAGACAGTGTAAGACATTATTCCCATGGAGAAAAGTCCGCATGGTGCTTATTGTGTTCAATGCCAATGCAATTTTTATGTTTCATCAACACTCTGAAGGTCCACAGATTACAGAATGCATTAAGATGTGCTTCGGAAACTAATACTAGTCTTCCAGTGTACGATCAAAGCGTAGACAGTTTAAGACATTACTCCCATGGAGATAAGTCCTCATGGTGCTTATTGTGTTCAATGCCGATGCAATTTTTGTGTTTCATCAACACTCTGAAGGTCCTCAGATTACAGAATGCATCCTGATGTGCTTCGGAAATTACTACTCGTCTTCCAGTGTACGATCAAAGCATAGACAGTTTAAGACATTACCCCCATGGAGAAAAGTTCGCAAGGTGCTTATTGTGTTCAATGCCGATGCTATTTTTGTGTTTCATCAACACTCTGAAGGTCCACAGATTACAGAATGCTTCCAGATGTGCTTCGGAAAATACTACTAGTCTTCCAGTGTACGATCAAAGCGTAGACAGCTTAAGACATTACTCACATAGAGAAAATTCCGCATGGTGCTATTGTCTTCAATGCCAATGCAATTTTTGTGTTTCATCAACACTCTGAAGGTCCTCAGATTACAGAATGCATCCAGATGTGCTTCCGAAACTACTACTAGTCTTCCAATGTACGATCAAAGCGTAGACAGTGTAAGACATTATTCCCATTTAGAAAAGTCCGCATGGTGCTTATTGTATTCAATGCCGATGAAATTTTTGTGTTTCATCAACACCCTGAAGGTCCACAGATTACAGAATGCATTAAGATGTGCTTCGGAAACTACTACTAGTCTTCCAGTGTACGATCAAAGCGTAGACATTTTAAGACATTACTCCCATAGAGTAAAGTCCGCATGGTACTTATTGTGTTCCATGCCGATTCAATTTCTGTGTTTCATCAACACTCTGAAGGTCCACAGATTACAGAATGCCTCCAGATTTGCTTCAGAAACTACTACTAGTCTTCCAGTGTACGATCAAAGCGTAGACAGTTTAAGACACTACTCTTATGGAGAAAAGTCCGCATGGTGCTTATTGTGTTCAATGCCGATGCAATTTTTGTGTTTCATCAACATTCTGAATGTGCACAGTTTACAGAATGCCTCCAGATATGCTTCGGAAACTACTACTAGTCTTCCATCGGACTATCAAACGTAGACAGTTTAAGACATTACTCCCATGGAGAAAAGTCCGCATGGTGCTTATTGTGTTCAATGCCGATGCAATTTTGTGTTTCATCAACACTCTGAAGGTCCACAGATTACAGAATGCCTCCAGATGTGCTTCGGAAACTACTACTAGTCTTCCAGTGTACGATCAAACCGTAGACAGTTAAAGACATTACTCCCATGGAGTAAAGTCCGCATGGTGCTTATTGTGTTCAATGCCGATTCAATTTCTGTGTTTCATCAACACTCTGAAGGTCCACAGATTACAGAATGCCTCCAGATGTGCTTCGGAAACTACCACTAGTCTTCCAGTGAACGATCAAAATCTAGGCAGTGTAAGACACTACTCCCATGGAGAAAAGTCCGCATGGTGCATATAGTGCTATATGCCGAAGCAATTTTTGTGTTTCATCACAACTCTGAAGTTCCTCAGATTACAGAATGCATTCTGATGCGGTTCGGAAACTACTACTAGTCTTCCAGTGTACGATCAAAGCGTAGACAGTTTAAGACATTACCCCCATGGAGAAAAGTTCGCATGGTGCTTATTGTGTTCAATGCCGATGCTAATTTTGTGTTTCATCAACACTCTGAAGGTGCACAGATTACAGAATGCTTCCAGATGTGCTTCGGAAACTATTACTAGTCTTCCAGTGTTCGATCAAAGCGTAGAGGGCTTAAGACATTACTCCTATAGAGAAAATTCCGCATGGTGCTATTGTGTTCAATGTCGATGCAATTTTTGTGTTTCATCAACACTCTGAAGGTCCTCAGATTACAGAATGCATCGAGATGTGCTTCCGAAACTACTACTAGTCTTCCAATGTACGATCAAAGCGTAGACAGTGTAAGACATTATTCCCATGGAGAAAAGTCCGCATGGTGCTTATTGTGTTCAATGCCGATGCAATTTTTATGTTTCATCAACACTCTGAAGGTCCACAGATTACAGAATGCATTAAGATGTGCTTCGGAAACTAATACTAGTCTTCCAGTGTACGATCAAAGCGTAGACAGTTTAAGACATTACTCCCATTGAGTAAAGTCTGCATTGTGCTTATTGTGTTGAATGCCTATTCAATTTCTGTGTTTCATCAACACTCTGAAGGTCCAAAGATTACAGAATGCCTCCAGATGTGCTTCGGAAACTACTACTAGTCTTCCAGTGTACGATCAAAGCGTAGACAGTTTAAGACATTAGTCCCATGGAGAAAAGTCCGCATGGTGCTTATTGTGTTCAAAGTCGATGCTATTTTTGTGTTTCATCAACACTCTGAAGGTCCACAGATTACAGAATGCATCCAGATGTGCTTCGGAAACAACTATTAGTCTTCCAGTGAACGTTCATTGCGTATTCAGTTTAAGGCATTACTGTCAATGAGAAAAGTCCCCATGGTGCTTATTGTGTTCAATGCCGATTCAATTTCTGTGTTTCATCAACACTCTGAAGGTCCACAGATTACAGAATGCCTCAGATGTGCTTCGGAAACTACTACTAGTCTTCCAGTGTACGATCAAAACCTAGACAGTTTAAGACACTACTCCCATGGAGAAAAGTCCGCATGGTGCTTATTGTGTTCAATGCCGATGCAATTTTTGTGTTTCATCAACATTCTGAATGTGCACAGATTACAGAATGCCTCCAGATGTGCTTCGGAAACTACTACTAGTCTTCCATCGGACTATCAAACGTAGACAGTTTAAGACATTACTCCCATGGAGAAAAGTCCGCATGGTGCTTATTGTGTTCAATGCCGATGCAATTTTGTGTTTCATCAACACTCTGAAGGTCCACAGATTACAGAATGCCTCCAGATGTGCTTCGGAAACTACTACTAGTCTTCCAGTGTACGATCAAAGCGTAGACAGTTAAAGACATTACTCCCATGGAGTAAAGTCCGCATTGTGCTTATTGTGTTCAATGCCGATTCAATTTCTGTGTTTCATCAACACTCTGAAGGTCCACAGATTACAGAATGCCTCCAGATGTGCTTCGGAAACTACTACTAGTCTTCCACCGAACGATCAAAATCTAGGCAGTGTTAGACACTACTCCCATGGAGGAAAGTCCGCATGGTGCTTATGGTGCTATATGCCGATGCAATTTTTGTGTTTCATCACAACTATGAAGGTCCTCAGATTACAGAATGCATTCTGATGTGGTTCGGAAACTACTACTCGTCTGCCAGTGTCCGATCAAAGCGTACACAGTTTAACACATTACTCCCATAGAGAAAATTCCGCATGATACTTATTGTGTTCAATGCCGATGCAATTTTTGTGTTTCATCAACATTCTGAATGTCCCCAGATTACAGAATGCCTCCACATGTGCTTCGGAAACTACTACCAGTCTCCCATCGAACGATCAAAGCGTAGACAGTTTAAGACATTACTCACATGGAGAAAAGTCCGCATGGTGCTAATTGTGTTCAATGCCGATGCAATTTTTGTGTTTCATCAACACTCTGAAGGTCCACAGATTACAGAATGCCTCCAGATGTGCTTCGGAAACAACTACTAGTCTTCCAGTGTACGATCAAAGCGTAGACAGTTTAAGACATACTCCCATGGAGAAGAGTCCGCATGGTGCTTATTGTGTTCAATCCCGAAGCAATTTTTGTGTTTCATCAACACTCTGAAGGTCCTCAGATTACAGAATGCATCCTGATGTGCTTCGGAAACTACTACTCGTCTTCCAGTGTACGATCAAAGCGTAGACAGTTTAAGACATTACCCCCATGGAGAAAAGTTCGCATGGTGCTTATTGTGTTCAATGCCGATGCTATTTTTGTGTTTCATCAACACTCTGAAAGTCCACAGATTACAGAATGCTTCCAGATGTGCTTCGGAAACTACTACTAGTCTTCCAGTGTTCGATCAAAGCGTAGACAGTTTAAGACATTACCCCCATGGAGAAAAGTTCGCAAGGTGCTTATTGTGTTCAATGCCGATGCTATTTTTGTGTTTCATCAACACTCTGAAGGTCCACAGATTACAGAATGCTTCCAGATGTGCTTCGGAAAATACTACTAGTCTTCCAGTGTACGATCAAAGCGTAGACAGTTTAAGACATTACCCCCATGGAGAAAAGTTCGCATGGTGCTTATTGTGTTCAATGCCGATGCTATTTTTGTGTTTCATCAACACTCTGAAAGTCCACAGATTACAGAATGCTTCCAGATGTGCTTCGGAAACTACTACTAGTCTTCCAGTGTTCGATCAAAGCGTAGAGAGCTTAAGACATTACTCCCATAGAGAAAATTCCTCATGGTGCTATTGTGTTCAATGTCGATGCAATTTTTGTGTTTCATCAACACTCTGAAGGTCCTCAGATTACAGAATGCATCGAGATGTGCTTCCGAAACTACTACTAGTCTTCCAATGTACGATCAAAGCGTAGACAGTGTAAGACATTATTCCCATTTAGAAAAGTCCGCATGGTGCTTATTGTATTCAATGCCGATGAAATTTTTGTGTTTCATCAACACCCTGAAGGTCCACAGATTACAGAATGCATTAAGATGTGCTTCGGAAACTACTACTAGTCTTCCAGTGTACGATCAAAGCGTAGACATTTTAAGACATTACTCCCATAGAGTAAAGTCCGCATGGTACTTATTGTGTTCAATGCCGATTCAATTTCTGTGTTTCATCAACACTCTGAAGGTCCACAGATTACAGAATGCCTCCAGATTTGCTTCAGAAACTACTACTAGTCTTCCAGTGTACGATCAAAGCGTAGACAGTTTAAGACACTACTCTTATGGAGAAAAGTCCGCATGGTGCTTATTGTGTTCAATGCCGATGCAATTTTTGTGTTTCATCAACATTCTGAATGTGCACAGATTACAGAATGCCTCCAGATATGCTTCGGAAACTACTACTAGTCTTCCATCGGACTATCAAACGTAGACAGTTTAAGACATTACTCCCATGGAGAAAAGTCCGCATGGTGCTTATTGTGTTCAATGCCGATGCAATTTTGTGTTTCATCAACACTCTGAAGGTCCACAGATTACAGAATGCCTCCAGATGTGCTTCGGAAACTACTACTAGTCTTCCAGTGTACGATCAAAGCGTAGACAGTTAAAGACATTACTCCCATGGAGTAAAGTCCGCATGGTGCTTATTGTGTTCAATGCCGATTCAATTTCTGTGTTTCATCAACACTCTGAAGGTCCACAGATTACAGAATGCCTCCAGATGTGCTTCGGAAACTACTACTAGTCTTCCAGTGAACGATCAAAATCTAGGCAGTGTAAGACACTACTCCCATGGAGAAAAGTCCGCATGGTGCTTATGGTGCTATATGCCGATGCAATTTTTGTGTTTCATCACAACTCTGAAGGTCCTCAGATTACAGAATGCATTCTGATGTGGTTCGGAAACTACTACTAGTCTTCCAGTGTACGATCAAAGCGTAGACAGTTTAAGACATTACCCCCATGGAGAAAAGTTCGCATGGTGCTTATTGTGTTCAATGCCGATGCTAATTTTGTGTTTCATCAACACTCTGAAGGTGCACAGATTACAGAATGCTTCCAGATGTGCTTCGGAAACTACTACTAGTCTTCCAGTGTTCGATCAAAGCGTAGAGAGCTTAAGACATTACTCCTATAGAGAAATTTCCGCATGGTGCTATTGTGTTCAATGTCGATGCAATTTTTGTGTTTCATCAACACTCTGAAGGTCCTCAGAAAACAGAATGCATCGAGATGTGCTTCCGAAACTACTACTAGTCTTCCAATGTACGATCAAAGCGTAGACAGTGAAAGACATTATTCCCATGGAGAAAAGTCCGCATGGTGCTTATTGTGTTCAATGCCGATGCAATTTTTATGTTTCATCAACACTCTGAAGGTCCACAGATTACAGAATGCATTAAGATGTGCTTCGGAAACTAATACTAGTCTTCCAGTGTATGATCAAAGCGTAGACAGTTTAAGACATTACTCCCATTGAGTAAAGTCTGCATTGTGCTTATTGTGTTGAATGCCAATTCAATTTCTGTGTTTCATCAACACTCTGAAGGTCCACAGATTACAGAATGCCTCAAGATGTGCTTCGGAAACTACTACTAGTCTTCCATCGAACGATCAAACGTAGACAGTTTATGACATTACTCCCATGGAGAAAAGTCCGCATGGTGCTTATTGTGTTCAATGCCGATGGAATTTTGTGTTTCATCAACACTCTCAAGGTCCACAGATTACAGAATGCCTCCAGATGTGCTTCGGAAACTACTACTAGTCTTACAGTGTACGATCAAAGCGTAGACAGTTTAAGACATTACTGCTATGGAGTAAAGTCCGCATGGTGCTTATTGTGTTCAATGCCGATACAATTTCTGTGTTTCATGAACACTCTGAAGGTCCACAGATTACAGAATGCCCCCAGATGTGCTTCGAAAACTACTACTAGTCTTCCAGTGGACGATCAAAGCCTAGGCAGTTTAAGACACTACTCCCATGGAAAAAAGTCCGCATGGTGCTTATTGATCTCAATGCCGATGCAATTTTTGTGTTTCATCAACAGGCTGAAGGTCCACAGATTACAGAATGCATCCAGATGTGCTTCCGAAACTACTACTAGTTTTCCAGTGTACGATCAAAGCGTAGACAGTTTAAGACATTACTCCCATGGAGAAAAGTCCGCATGGTGCTTATTGTGTTCAATGCCGATGCAATTTTTGTGTTTCATCAACATTCTGAATGTGCACAGATTACAGAATGCCTCCAGATATGCTTCGGAAGCTAGTACTAGTCTTCCATCGAACGATCAAACGTAGACAGTGTAAGACATTACTCCCATGTAGAAAAGTCCGCATGGTGCTAATTGTGTTCAATCCCGATGCAATTTTGTGTTTCATCAACACTCTGAAGGTCCACAGATTACAGAATGCCTCCAGATGTGCTTCCGAAACTACTACTAGTCTTCCAGTGTACGATCACAGCCTAGGCAGTTTAAGACACTACTCCCATGGAGAAAAGTCCGCATGGTGTTTATTGTGTTCAATGCCGATGCAATTTTGTGTTTCATCAACACTCTAAAGGTCCATAGATTACAGAATGCCTCCAGATGTGCTTCGGAAACTACTACTAGACTCCCAGTGTACGATCAAAGCGTAAACTGTTTAAGACATTACTCCCATGGTGAAAAGTCCGCATGGTGCTTATTGTTTTCAATGCCGATGAAATTTTTGTGTTTCATCAACACTCTGAAGGCCCACAGATTACAGAAAGTCTCCAGATGTGCTTCGGAAACTACTACTAGTCTTCCAGTGAACGATAAAAAGCCTAGACAGTTTAAGACACTACTCCCATAGAGAAAATTCCGCATGGTGCTTATTGTGTTCAATGCCGAAGCAATTTTTGTGTTTCATCAACACTCTGAAGGTCCACAGATTACAGAATGCATCCAGATGTGCTTCTGAAACTACTACTAGTCTTCCAGTGTACGATCAAAGCGTAGACAGTTTAAGACATTACTCCCATGGAGAAAAGTCCGCATGGTGCTTATTGTGTTCAATCCCGATGCAATTTTTGTGTTTCATCAACACTCTGAAGGTCCACAGATTACAGAATGCCTCCAGATGTGCTTCGGAAACTACTACTAGTCTTCCAGTGTACGATCAAAGCGTAGACAGTTTAAGACATTACTCCCTTTGAGAAAAGTCCTCATGGTGCTTATTGTGTTCAATGCCGATGCAATTTTTGTGTTTCATCACCACTCTGAAGGTCCACAGATTACAGAATGCCACCAGATGTGCTTCGGAAACTACTACTAGTCTTCCAGTGTACGATCAAATCGTAGACAGTTTAAGACATTACTCCCATGGAGAAAAGTCCGTATGGTGCTTATTGTGTTCAATGCTGATGCAATTTTTGTGTTTCATCAACACCCTGAAGGTCCACAGATTACAGAATGCCTCCAGATGTGCTTCGGAAACTACTACTAGTCTTCCAGTGTACGATCAAAGCGTAGACGGTTTAAGACATTAGTCCCATGGAGAAAAGTCCGCATGGTGCTTATTGTGTTCAAAGTCGATGCAATTTTTGTGTTTCACCAACACTCTGAAGGTCCACAGATTACAGAATGCATCCAGATGTGCTTCGGAATCTACTATTAGTCTTCCAGTGAACGATCAAAGCATAGACAGTTTAAGGCATTACTCTCATGGAGAAAAGTCAGCATGGTGCTTATTGTGTTCAATGCCGATTAAATTTCTGTGTTTCATCAACACTCTGAAGGTCCACAGATTACAGAATGCCTCCAGATGTGCTTCGGAAACTACTACTAGTCTTCCAGTGAACGATCAAAGCCTAGACAGTGTAAGACACTACTCCCATGGAGAAAAGTCCGCATGGTGCTTATTGTGCTCAATGCCGATGCAATTTTTGTGTTTCATCAACACTCTGAAGGTCCACAGATTACATATTGCTTAAAGATGTGTTCGGAAACTACTAGTAGTCTTCCAGTGTACGATCAAAACGTAGACAGTTTAAGACATTACTCCCATAGAGAAAATTCCGCTTGGTGCTTATTGTGTTCAATGCCGATGCAATTTTTGTGTTTCATCAACACTCTGAAGGTCCACAGATTACGGAATACCTCCACATGTGCTTCGGAAACTACTACTAGTCTTCCAGTGTACGATCAAAGCGTAGACAGTTTAAGACATTAGTCCCATGGAGAAAAGTCCGCATGGTGCTTATTGTTTTCAAAGTCGATGCAATTTTTGTGTTTTACCAACACTCCGAAGGTCCACAGATTACAGAATGCCTCCAGATGTGCTTCGGAAACTACTACTAGTCTTCCAGTGAACGATCAAAGCCTAGACAGTTTAAGACACTACTCCCATAGAGAAAATTCCGCTTGGTGCTTATTCTGTTCAATGCCGATGCAATTTTTGGGTTTCATCAACACTCTGAAGGTCCTCTGATTACAGAATGCATCCTGATGTGCTTCGGAAATTACCACTCGTCTTCCAGTGTACGATCAAAGCGTAGACAGTTTAAAACATTACTCTCATGGAGAAAAGTCCGTATGGTGCCTATTGTGTTCAATGCCGAATCAATTTCTGTGTTTCATCAACACTCTGAAGGTCCACAGATTACAGAATGCCTCCAGATGTGCTTCTGAAACTACTACTAGTCTTCCAGTGTACGATCAAAACGTAGACAGTTTAAGACATTATTCCCATGGAGAAAAGTCCGCATGGTGCTTATTGTGTTCAATCCCGATGCAATTTTTGTGTTTCATCAACACTCTGAAGGTCCACAGATTACAGAATGCCTCCAGATGTGCTTCGGAAACTACTACTAGTCTTCCAGTGTACGATCAAATCGTAGACAATTTAAGACATTACTCCCATGGAGAAAAGTCCGTATGGTGCTTATTGTGTTCAATGCCGATGCAATTCTTGTGTTTCATCAACACTCTGAAGGTCCACAGATTACAGAATGCCTCCAGATGTGCTTCGGAAACTACTACTAGCCTTCCAGTGTACGATCAAAGCGTAGACAGTTTAAGACATTAGTCCCATGGAGAAAAGTCCGCATGGTGCTTATTGTGTTCAAAGTCGATGCAATTTTTGTGTTTCACCAACACTCTGAAGATCCACAGATTACAGAATGCATCCAGATGTGCTTCGGAAACTACTATTAGTCTTCCAGTGAACGATCAAAGCGTAGACAGTTTAAGGCATTACTCTCATGGAGAAAAGTCCCCATGGTGCTTTTTGTGTTCAATGCCGATTCAATTTCTGTGTTTCATCAACACTCTGAAGGTCCACAGATTACAGAATGCCTCCAGATGTGCTTCGGAAACTACTACTAGTCTTCCAGTGTACGATCAAAGCGTAGACAGTTTAAGACATTACTCCCATGGAGAAAAGTTCGCATGTAGCTTATTGTGTTCAGTGCCGATGCAATTTTTGTGTTTCATCAACACTCTGAAGGTCCACTGATTACAAAATGCTTAAAGATGTGTTTCGGAAACTACTAGTAGTCTTCCAGTGTACGATCAAAGCGTAGACAGTTTAAGACATTACTCCCATAGAGAAAATTCCGCATGGTGCTTATTGTGTTCAATGCCGATGCAATTTTTGTGTTTCATCAACACTCTGAAGGTCCTCAGATTACAGAATGCAAGCAGATGTGCTTCCGAAACTACTACTAGTCTTCCAGTGTACGATCAAAGCGTAGACAGTTTAAGACATTACTCCCATGGAGTAAAGTCCGCATGGAGCTTATTGTGTTCAATGCCGATTCAATTTCTGTGTTTTATCAACACTCTGAAGGTCCTCAGATTACAGAATGCATCCTGATGTGGTTCGGAAACTACTACTCGTCTGCCAGTGTCCGATCAAAGCGTACACAGTTTAAGACATAACTCCTGTGGAGAAAAGTTCGCGTGGTGCTTATTGTGTTCAATGCCGATGCAATTTTTGTATTTCATCAATACTCTGAAGGTCCACAGATTACAGAATGCTTCCAGATGTGCTTCGGAAACTACTACTAGTCTTCCACTGCGCGATCAAAGTGTAGACAGTTTTAGTTATTACTCCCATAGAGAAAATTCCGCATGATGCTTATTGTGTTCAATGCCGATGCAATTTTTGTGTTTCATCAACACTCTGAAGGTCCCCAGTTTACAGAATGCAAGCAGATGTGCTTCCGAAACTACTACTAGTCTTCCAGTGTACGATCAAAGCGTAGACAGTTTAAGACATTACTCCCATGGAGTAAAGTCCGCATGGAGCTTATTGTGTTCAATGCCGATTCAATTTCTGTGTTTTATCAACACTCTGAAGGTCCTCAGATTACAGAATGCATCCTGATGTGGTTCGGAAACTACTACTCGTCTGCCAGTGTCCGATCAAAGCGTACACAGTTTAAGACATAACTCCTGTGGAGAAAAGTTCGCGTGGTGCTTATTGTGTTCAATGCCGATGCAATTTTTGTGTTTCATCAACATTCTGAATGTCCACAGATTACAGAATGCCTCCAGATGTGCTTCGGTAACTACTACCAGTCTTCCATCGAATGATCAAAGCGTAGACAGTTTAAGACATTACTCCCATGGAGAAAAGTCCGCATGGTGCTTATTGTGTTCAATGCCGATGCATTTTTTGTGTTTCATCAACACTCTGAAGGTCCACAGATTACAGAATGCCACCAGATGTGCTTCGGAAACTACTACTAGTCTTCCAGTGTACGATCAAATCGTAGACAGTTTAATACATTACTCCCATGGAGAAAAGTCAATATGGTGCTTATTGTGTTCAATGCCGTTGCAATTTTTGTGTTTCATCAACACTCTGAAGGTCCACAGATTACAGAATGCATCCAGATGTGCTTCGGAAACTACTACTAGTCTTCCAGTGTACTATCAAAGCGTAGACAGTTTAAGACATTAGTCCCATGGAGAAAAGTCCGCATGGTGCTTATTGTGTTCAAAGTCGATGCAATTTTTGTGTTTCACCAACACTCTGAAGGTCCACAGATTACAGAATGCATCCAGATGTGCTTCGGAAACTACTATTAGTCTTCCAGTGAACGATCAAAGCGTAGACAGTTTAAGGCATTACTCTCATGGAGAAAAGTCCCCATGGTGCTTATTGTGTTCAATGCCGATGCAATTTTTGTGTTTCATCAACACTCTGAAGGTCCTCTGATTACAGAATGCATCCTGATGTGCTTCGGAAATTACCACTCGTCTTCCAGTGTACGATCAAAGCGTAGACAGTTTAAGACATTACTCTCATGGAGAAAAGTCCGTATGGTGCCTATTGTGTTCAATGCCGAATCAATTTCTGTGTTTCATCAACACTCTGAAGGTCCACAGATTACAGAATGCCTCCAGATGTGCTTCGGAAACTACTACTAGTCTTCCAGTGAACGATCAAAGCCTAGACAGTGTAAGACACTACTCCCATGGAGAAAAGTCCGCATGGTGCTTATTGTGCTCAATGCCGATGCAATTTTTGTGTTTCATCAACACTCTGAAGGTCCACAGATTACAGAATGCTTAAAGATGTGTTTCGGAAACTACTAGGAGACTTCCAGTGTACGATGAAAGCGTAGACAGTTTAAGACATTACTCCCATAGAGAAAATTCCGCTTGGTGCTTATTGTGTTCAATGCCGATGCAATTTTTGTGTTTCATCAACACTCTGAAGGTCCACAGATTACGGAATACCTCCAGATGTGCTTCGGAAACTACTACTAGTCTTCCAGTGAACGATCAAAGCCTAGACAGTTTAAGACACTACTCCCATAGAGAAAATTCCGCTTGGTGCTTATTCTGTTCAATGCCGATGCAATTTTTGTGTTTCATCAACACTCTGAAGGTCCACAGATTACAGAATGCATCCAGATGTGCTTCTGAAACTACTACTAGTCTTCCAGTGTACGATCAAAGCGTAGACAGTTTAAGACATTATTCCCATGGAGAAAAGTCCGCATGGTGCTTATTGTGTTCAATCCCGATGCAATTTTTGTGTTTCATCAACACTCTGAAGGTCCACAGATTACAGAATGCCTCCAGATTTGCTTCGGAAACTACTACTAGTCTTCCAGTGTACGATCAAATCGTAGACAATTTAAGACATTACTCCCATGGAGAAAAGTCCGTATGGTTCTTATTGTGTTCAATGCCGATGCAATTCTTGTGTTTCATCAACACTCTGAAGGTCCACAGATTACAGAATGCCTCCAGATGTGCTTCGGAAACTACTACTAGCCTTCCAGTGTACGATCAAAGCGTAGACAGTTTAAGACATTAGTCCCATGGAGAAAAGTCCCCATGGTGCTTATTGTGTTCAATGCCGATTCAATTTTTGTGTTTCATCAACACTCTGAAGGTCCACAGATTACAAAATGCTTAAAGATGTGTTTCGGAAACTACTAGTAGTCTTCCAGTGTACGATCAAAGCGTAGACAGTTTAAGACATTACTCCCATAGAGAAAATTCCGCATGGTGCTTATTGTGTTCAATGCCGATGCAATTTTTGTGTTTCATCAACACTCTGAAGGTCCTCAGATTACAGAATGCATGCAGATGTGCTTCCGAAACTACTACTAGTCTTCCAGTGTACGATCAAAGCGTAAAAAGTTTAAGACATTACTCCCATGGAGTAAAGTCCGCATGGAGCTTATTGTGTTCAATGCCGATTCAATTTCTGTGTTTTATCAACACTCTGAAGGTCCACAGATTACAGAATGCCTCCAGATGTGCTTCGGAAACTACTACTAGTCTTCCAGTGAACGATCAAAATCTAGGCAGTTTAAGACACTACTCCCATGGAGAAAAGTCCGCATGGTGCTTATGGTGTTCAATGCCGATGCAATTTTTGTGTTTCATCACAACTCTGAAGGTCCTCAGATTACAGAATGCATCCTGATGTGGTTCGGAAACTACTACTCGTCTGCCAGTGTCCGATCAAAGCGTACACAGTTTAAGACGTAACTCCCGTTGAGAAAAGTTCGCGTGGTGCTTATTGTGTTCAATGCCGATGCAATTTTTGTGTTTCATCAACACTCTGAAGGTCCACAGATTACAGAATGCTTCCAGATGTGCTTCGGAAACTACTACTAGTCTTCCACTGCGCGATCAAAGTGTAGACAGTTTAAGTTATTACTCCCATAGAGAAAATTCCGCATGATGCTTATTGTGTTCAATGCCGATGCAATTTTTGTGTTTCATCAACACTCTGAAGGTCCCCAGTTTACAGAATGCTTCCAGATGTGCTTCGGAAACTACTACTAGTCTTCCACTGCGCGATCAAAGCGTAGACAGTTTAAGACATTACTCCCATAGAGAAAATTCCGCATGATGCTTATTGTGTTCAATGCGGATGCAATTTTTGTGTTTCATCAACACTCTGAAGGTCCACAGATTACAGAATGCCTCCAGATGTGCTTCGGACACTACTACTAGTCTTCCAGTGTACGATCAAAGCGTAGACAGTTTAAGACATTACTCCCATTGAGAAAAGTCCTCATGGTGCTTATTGTGTTCAATGCCGATGCAATTTTTATGTTTCATCAACATTCTGAATGTCCACAGATTACAGAATGCCTCCAGATGTGCTTCGGTAACTACTACCAGTCTTCCATCGAATGATCAAAGCGTAGACAGTTTAAGACATTACTCCCATGGAGAAAAGTCCGCATGGTGCTTATTGTGTTCAATGCCGATGCATTTTTTGTGTGTCATCAACACTCTGAAGGTCCACAGATTACAGAATGCCACCAGATGTGCTTCGGAAACTACTACTAGTCTTCCAGTGTACGATCAAATCGTAGACAGTTTAATACATTACTCCCATGGAGAAAAGTCCGTATGGTGCTTATTGTGTTCAATGCCGTTGCAATTTTTGTGTTTCATCAACACTCTGAAGGTCCACAGATTACAGAATGCCTCCAGATGTGCTTCGGAAACTACTACTAGTCTTCCAGTGTACTATCAAAGCGTAGACAGTTTAAGACATTAGTCCCATGGAGAAAAGTCCGCATGGTGCTTATTGTGTTCAAAGTCGATGCAATTTTTGTGTTTCACCAACACTCTGAAGGTCCACAGATTACAGAATGCATCCAGATGTGCTTCGGAAACTACTACTAGTCTTCCAGTGAACGATCAAAGCGTAGACAGTTTAAGGCATTACTCTCATGGAGAAAAGTCCCCATGGTGCTTATTGTGTTCAATGCCGATTAAATTTCTGTGTTTCATCAACACTCTGAAGGTCCACAGATTACAGAATGCCTCCAGATGTGCTTCGGAAACTACTACTAGTCTTCCAGTGAACGATCAAAGCCTAGACAGTTTAAGACACTACTCCCATGGAGAAAAGTCCGCATGGTGCTTATTGTGCTCAATGCCGATGCAATTTTTGTGTTTCATCAACACTCTGAAGGTCCTCTGATTACAGAATGCATCCTGATGTGCTTCGGAAATTACCACTCGTCTTCCAGTGTACGATCAAAGCGTAGACAGTTTAAGACATTACTCTCATGGAGAAAAGTCCGTATGGTGCCTATTGTGTTCAATGCCGAATCAATTTCTGTGTTTCATCAACACTCTGAAGGTCCACAGATTACAGAATGCCTCCAGATGTGCTTCGGAAACTACTACTAGTCTTCCAGTGAACGATCAAAGCCTAGACAGTGTAAGACACTACTCCCATGGAGAAAAGTCCGCATGGTGCTTATTGTGCTCAATGCCGATGCAATTTTTGTGTTTCATCAACACTCTGAAGGTCCACAGATTACAGAATGCTTAAAGATGTGTTTCGGAAACTACTAGTAGTCTTCCAGTGTACGATCAAATCGTAGACAGTTTAAGACATTACTCCCATAGAGAAAATTCCGCATGGTGCTTATTGTGTTCAATGCCGATGCAATTTTTGTGTTTCATCAACACTCTGAAGGTCCTCAGATTACAGAATGCATGCAGATGTGCTGCCGAAACTACTACTAGTCTTCCAGTGTACGATCAAAGCGTAGACAGTTTAAGACATTACTCCCATGGAGTAAAGTCCGCATGGAGCTTATTGTGTTCAATGCCGATTCAATTTCTGTGTTTTATCAACACTCTGAAGGTCCACAGATTACAGAATGCCTCCAGATGTGCTTCGGAAACTACTACTAGTCTTCCAGTGAACGATCAAAATCTAGGCAGTTTAAGACACTACTCCCATGGAGAAAAGTCCGCATGGTGTTTATGGTGTTCAATGCCGATGCAATTTTTGTGTTTCATCACAACTCTGAAGGTCCTCAGATTACAGAATGCATCCTGATGTGGTTCGGAAACTACTACTCGTCTGCCAGTGTCCGATCAAAGCGTACACAGTTTAAGACATAACTCCCGTTGAGAAAAGTTCGCGTGGTGCTTATTGTGTTCAATGCCGATGCAATTTTTGTGTTTCATCAACACTCTGAAGGTCCCCAGTTTACAGAATGCTTCCAGATGTGCTTCGGAAACTACTACTAGTCTTCCACTGCGCGATCAAAGCGTAGACAGTTTAAGACATTACTCCCATAGAGAAAATTCCGCATGATGCTTATTGTGTTCAATGCGGATGCAATTTTTGTGTTTCATCAACACTCTGAAGGTCCACAGATTACAGAATGCCTCCAGATGTGCTTCGGACACTACTACTAGTCTTCCAGTGTACGATCAAAGCGTAGACAGTTTAAGACATTACTCCCATTGAGAAAAGTCCTCATGGTGCTTATTGTGTTCAATGCCGATGCAATTTTTGTGTTTCATCAACATTCTGAATGTCCACAGATTACAGAATGCCTCCAGATGTGCTTCGGTAACTACTACCAGTCTTCCATCGAATGATCAAAGCGTAGACAGTTTAAGACATTACTCCCATGGACAAAAGTCCGCATGGTGCTTATTGTGTTCAATGCCGATGCATTTTTTGTGTTTCATCAACACTCTGAAGGTCCACAGATTACAGAATGCCACCAGATGTGCTTCGGAAACTACTACTAGTCTTCCAGTGTACGATCAAATCGTAGACAGTTTAATACATTACTCCCATGGAGAAAAGTCCGTATGGTGCTTATTGTGTTCAATGCCGTTGCAATTTTTGTGTTTCATCAACACTCTGAAGGTCCACAGATTACAGAATGCCTCCAGATGTGCTTCGGAAACTACTACTAGTCTTCCAGTGTACTATCAAAGCGTAGACAGTTTAAGACATTAGTCCCATGGAAAAAAGTCCACATGGTGCTTATTGTGTTCAAAGTCGATGCAATTTTTGTGTTTCACCAACACTCTGAAGGTCCACAGATTAAAGAATGCATCCAGATGTGCTTCGGAAACTACTACTAGTCTTCCAGTGAACGATCAAAGCGTAGACAGTTTAAGGCATTACTCTCATGGACAAAAGTCCCCATGGTGCTTATTGTGTTCAATGCCGATTAAATTTCTGTGTTTCATCAACACTCTGAAGGTCCACAGATTACAGAATGCCTCCAGATGTGCTTCCGAAACTACTACTAGTCTTCCAGTGAACGATCAAAGCCTAGACAGTTTAAGACACTACTCCCATGGAGAAAAGTCCGCATGGTGCTTATTGTGCTCAATGCCGATGCAATTTTTGTGTTTCATCAACACTCTGAAGGTCCTCTGATTACAGAATGCATCCTGATGTGCTTCGGAAATTACCACTCGTCTTCCAGTGTAAGATCAAAGCGTAGACAGTTTAAGACATTACTCTCATGGAGAAAAGTCCGTATGGTGCCTATTGTGTTCAATGCCGAATCAATTTCTGTGTTTCATCAACACTCTGAAGGTCCACAGATTACAGAATGCCTCCAGATGTGCTTCGGAAACTACTACTAGTCTTCCAGTGAACGATCAAAGCCTAGACAGTGTAAGACACTACTCCCATGGAGAAAAGTCCGCATGGTGCTTATTGTGCTCAATGCCGATGCAATTTTTGTGTTTCATCAACACTCTGAAGGTCCACAGATTACAGAATGCTTAAAGATGTGTTTCGGAAACTACTAGGAGTCTTCCAGTGTACGATGAAAGCGTAGACAGTTTAAGACATTACTCCCATAGAGAAAATTCCGCATGGTGCTTATTGTGTTCAATGCCGATGCAATTTTTGTGTTTCATCAACATTCTGAAGGTCCACAGATTACAGGATACCTCCAGATATGCTTCGGAAACTACTACTAGTCTTCCAGTGTACGATCAAAGCGTAGACAGTTTAAGACATTAGTCCCATGGAGAAAAGTCCGCATGGTGCTTATTGTGTTCAAAGTCGATGCAATTTTTGTGTTTTACCAACACTCTGAAGGTCCACAGATTACAGAATGCATCCAGATGTGCTTCGGAAACTACTATTAGTCTTCCAGTGAACGATCAAAGCGTAGACAGTTTAAGGCATTACTCTCATGGAGAAAAGTCCCCATGGTGCTTATTGTGTTCAATGCCGATTCAATTTCTGTGTTTCGTCAACACTCTGAAGGTCTACAGATTACAGAATGCCTCCAGATGTGCTTCGGAAACTACTACTAGTCTTCTAGTGAACGATCAAAGCCTAGACAGTTTAAGACACTACTCCCATAGAGAAAATTCCGCATGGTGCTTATTGTGTTCAATGCCGATGCAATTTTTGTGTTTCATCAACACTCTGAAGGTCCACAGATTACAGAATGCATCCAGATGTGCTTCGGAAACTACTACTAGTCTTCCAGTGTACGATCAAAGCGTAGACAGTTTAAGACATTACTCCCATGGAGAAAAGTCCGTATGGTGCTTATTGTGTTCAATGCCGATGCAATTTTTGTGTTTCATCAACACTCTGAAGGTCCACAGATTACAGAATGCCTCCAGATGTGCTTCGGAAACTACTACTAGTCTTCCAGTGTACGATCAAAGCGTAGACAGTTTAAGACATTAGTCACATGGAGAAAAGTCCGCATGGTGCTTCTTGTGTTCAAAGTCGATGCAATTTTTGTGTTTCACCAACACTCTTAAGGTCCACAGATTACAGAATGCATCCAGATGTGCTTCGGAAACTACTATTAGTCTTCCAGTGAACGATCAAAGCGTAGACAGTTTAAGGCATTACTCTCATGGAGAAAAGTCCCCATGGTGCTTATTGTGTTCAATGCCGATTAAATTTCTGTGTTTCATCATCACTCTGAAGGTCCACAGATTACAGAATGCCTCCAGATGTGCTTCGGAAACTACTACTAGTCTTCCAGTGAACGATGAAAGCCTAGACAGTTTAAGACACTACTCCCATGGAGAAAAGTCCGCATGGTGCTTATTGTGCTCAATGCCGATGCAATTTTTGTGTTTCATCAACACTCTGAAGGTCCACAGATTACAGAATACCTCCAGATGTGCTTCGGAAACTACTACTAGTCTTCCAGTGTACGATCAAAGCGTAGACACTTTAAGACATTAGTCCCATGGAGAAAAGTCCGCATGGTGCATATTGTGTTCAAAGTCGATGCATTTTTTGTGTTTTACCAACACTCTGAAGGTCCACAGATTACAGAATGCATCCAGATGTGCTTCGGAAACTACTATTAGTCTTAAAGTGAACGATCAAAGCGTAGACAGTTTAAGGCATTTCTCTCATGGAGAAAAGTCCCCATGGTGCTTATTGTGTTCAATGCCGATTCAATTTCTGTGTTTCATCAACACTCTGAAGGTCTACAGATTACAGAATGTCTCCAGATGTGCTTCGGAAACTACTACTAGTCTTCCAGTGAACGATCAAAGCCTAGACAGTTTAAGACACTATTCCCATGGAGAAAATTTCGCATGGTGCTTATTGTGTTCAATGCCGATGCAATTTTTGTGTTTCATCAACACTCTGAAGGTCCACAGATTACAGAATGCATCTAGATGTGCTTCTGAAACTACTACTAGTCTTCCAGTGTACGATCAAAGCGTAGACTGTTTAAGACATTACTCCCATGGAGAAAAGTCCGCATGGTGCTTATTGTGTTCAATCCCAATGCAATTCTTGTGTTTCATCAACACTCTAAAGGTCCACAGATTACAGAATGCCTCCAGATGTGCTTCGGAAACTACTACTAGTCTTCCAGTGTACGATCAAATCGTAGACAATTTAACACATTACTCCCATGGAGAAAAGTCTGTATGGTGCTTATTGTGTTCAATGCCGTTGCAATTTTTGGGTTTCATCAACACTCTGAAGGTCCACAGATTACAGAATGCCTCCAGATGTGCTTCGGAAACTACTACTAGCCTTCCAGTGTACAATCAAAGCGTAGACAGTTTTAGACATTAGTCCCATGGAGAAAAGTCCGCATGGTGCTTATTGTGTTCAAAGTCGATGCAATTTTTGTGTTTCACCAACACTCTGAATGTCCATAGATTACAGAATGCATCCATAAGTGCTTCGGAACCTACTATTAGTCTTCCAGTGAACGATCAAAGCGTAGACAGTTTAAGGCATTACTCTCATGGAGAAAAGTCCCCATGGTGCTTATTGTGTTCAATGCCGATTCAATTTCTGTGTTTCATCAACACTCTGAAGGTCCACAGATTACAGAATGCCTCCAGATGTGCTTCGGAAACTACTACTAGCCTTCCAGTGTACAATCAAAGTGTAGACAGTTTAAGACATTAGTCCCATGGAGAAAAGTCCGCATGGTGCTTATTGTGTTCAAAGTCGATGCAATTTTTGTGTTTCACCAACACTCTGAATGTCCACAGATTACAGAATGCATCCATAAGTGCTTCGGAAACTACTATTAGTCTTCCAGTGAACGATCAAAGCGTAGACAGTTTAAGACATTACTCCCATGGAGAAAAGTCCGTATGGTGCTTATTGTGTTCAATGCCGTTGCAATTTTTGGGTTTCATCAACACTCTGAAGGTCCACAGATTACAGAATGCCTCCAGATGTCCTTCGGAAACTACTACTAGCCTTCCAGTGAACGATCAAACCCTAGACAGTTTAAGACACTACTCCCATGGAGAAATGTCCGCATGGTGCTTATTGTGCTCAATGCCGATGCAATTTTTGTGTTTCATCAACACTCTGAAGGTCCTCCGATTACAGAATGCATCCTTATGTGCTTCGGAAATTACCACTCGTCTTCCAGTGTACGATCAAAGCGTAGACAGTTTAAGACATTACTCCCATGGAGAAAAGTTCGCATGTAGCTTATTGTGTTCAGTGCCGATGTTATTTTTGTGTTTCATCAACACTCTGAAGGTCCACTGATTACAAAATGCTTAAAGATGTGTTTCGGAAACTACTAGTAGTCTTCCAGTGTACGATCACAGGGTAGTCAGTTTAAGACATTACTCCCATAGAGAAAATTCCGCATGGTGCTTATTGTGTTCAATGCCGATGCAATTTTTGTGTTTCATCAACACTCTGAAGGTCCTCAGATTACAGAATGCATGCAGATGTGCTTCCGAAACTACTACTAGTCTTCCAGTGTACGATCAAAGCGTAGACAGTTTAAGACATTACTCCCATGGAGTAAAGTCCGCATGGTGCTTATTGTGTTCAATGCCGATTCAATTTCTGTGTTTTATCAACACTCTGAAGGTCCACAGATTACAGAATGCCTCCAGATGTGCTTCGGAAACTACTACTAGTCTTCCAGTGAACGATCAAAATCTAGGCAGTTTAAGACACTACTCCCATGGAGAAAAGTCCGCATGGTGCTTATGGTGCTCAATGCCGATGCAATTTTTGTGTTTCATCACAACTCTGAAGGTCCTAAGATTACAGAATGCATCCTGATGTGGTTCGGAAACTACTACTCGTCTGCCAGTGTCCGATCAAAGCGTACACAGTTTAAGACATTACTCCCGTGGAGAAAAGTTCGCATGGTGATTATTGTGTTCAATGCCGATGCAATCTTTGTGTTTCATCAACACTCTGAAGGTCCACAGATTACAGAATGCTTCCAGATGTGCTTCGGAAACTACTACTAGTCTTCCACTGCGCGATCAAAGCGTAGACAGTTTAAGACATTACTCCCATAGAGAAAATTCCGCATGATGCTTATTGTGTTCAATCCCGATGCAATTGTTGTGTTTCATCAACACTCTGAAGGTCCACAGATTACAGAATGCCTCCAGATGTGCTTCGGACACTACTACTAGTCTTCCAGTGTACGATCAAAGTGTAGACAGTTTAAGACATTACTCCCATTGAGAAAAGTCCTCATGGTGCTTATTGTGTTCAATGCCGATGCAATTTTTGTGTTTTATCAACTTTCTGAATGTCCACAGATTACAGAATGCCTCCAGATGTGCTTCGGTAACTACTACCAGTCTTCCATCGAATGATCAAAGCGTAGCCAGTTTAAGACATTACTCCCATGGAGAAAAGTCCGCATGGTGCTTATTGTGTTCAATGCCGATGCATTTTTTGTGTTTCATCAACACTCTGAAGGTCTACAGATTACAGAATGCCACCAGATGTGCTTCGGAAACTACTACTAGTCTTCCAGTGTACGATCAAATCGTAGACAGTTTAAGACATTACTCCCATGGAGAAAAGTCCGTATGGTGCTTATTGTGTTCAATGCCGATGCAATTTTTGTGTTTCATCAACACTCTGAAGGTCCACAGATTACAGAATGCCTCCAGATGTGCTTAGGAAACTACTACTAGTCTTCCAGTGTACGATCAAAGCGTAGACAGTTTAAGACGTTAGTCCCATGGAGAAAATTCCGCATGGTGCTTATTGTGTTCAAAGTCGATGCAATTTTTGTGTTTCACCAACACTCTGAACGTCCACAGATTACAGAATGCATCCAGATGTGCTTCGGATACTACTATTAGTCTTCCAGTGAACGATCAAAGCGTAGACAGTAAGGCATTACTCTCATGGAGAAAAGTCCCCATGGTGCTTATTGTGTTCAATGCCGATTAAATTTCTGTGTTTCATCAACACTCTGAAGGTCCAAAGATTACAGAATGCCTCCAGATGTGCTTCGGAAACTACTACTAGTCTTCCAGTGAACGATCAAAGCCTAGACAGTTTAAGACACTACTCCCATGGAGAAAAGTCCGCATGGTGCTTATTGTGCTCAATGCCGATGCAATTTTTGTGTTTCATCAACACTCTGAAGGTCCTCTGATTACAGAATGCATCCTGATGTGCTTCGGAAATTACCACTCGTCTTCCAGTGTACGATCAAAGCGTAGACAGTTTAAGACATTACTCTCATGGAGAAAAGTCCGTATGGTGCCTATTGTGTTCAATGCCGAATCAATTTCTGTGTTTCATCAACACTCTGAATGTCCACAGATTACAGAATGCCTCCAGATGTGCATCGGAAACTACTACTAGTCTTCCAGTGAACGATCAAAGCCTAGACAGTGTAAGACACTACTCCCATGGAGAAAAGTCCGCATGGTGCTTATTGTGCTCAATGCCGATGCAATTTTTGCGTTTCATCAACACTCCGAAGGTCCACAGATTACAGAATGCTTAAAGATGTGTTTCGGAAACTACTACTAGTCTTCCAGTGTACGATCAAAGCGTAGACAGTTTAAGACATTACTCCCATAGAGAAAATTCCGCATGGTGCTTATTGTGTTCAATGCCGATGCAATTTTTGTGTTTCATCAACACTCTGAAGGTCCACAGATTACAGAATACCTCCAGATGTGCTTCGGAAATTACTACTAGTCTTCCAGTGTACGATCAAAGCGTAGACAGTTTAAGACATTAGTCCCATGGGGAAAAGTCCGCATGGTGCTTATTGTGTTCAAAGTCGATACAATTTTGGTGTTTTACCAACACTCTGAAGGTCCACAGATTACAGAATGCATCCAGATGTGCTTCGGAAACTACTATTAGTCTTCCAGTGAACGATCAAAGCGTAGACAGTTTAAGGCATTATTCTCATGGAGAAAAGTCCCCATGGTGCTTATTGTGTTCAATGCCGATTCAATTTCTGTGTTTCATCAACACTCTGAAGGTCTACAGATTACAGAATGCCTCCAGATATGCTTCGGAAACTACTACTAGTCTTCCAGTGAACGATCAAAGCCTAGACAGTTTAAGACACTACTCCCATAGAGAAAATTTCGCATGGTGCTTATTGTGTTCAATGCCGATGCAATTTTTGTGTTTCATCAACACTGAAGGTCCACAGATTACAGAAATCATCCAGATGTGCTTCTGAAACTACTACTAGTCTTCCAGTGTACGATCAAAGCGTAGACAGTTTAATACATTACTCCCATGGAGAAAAGTCCGCATGGTGCTTATTGTGTCCAATCCCGATGCAATTTTTGTGTTTCATCAACACTCTGAAGGTCCACAGATTACAGAATGCCTCCAGATGTGCTTCGGAAACTACTACTAGTCTTCCAGTGTACGATCAAATCGTAGACAATTTAAGACATTACTCCCATGGAGAAAAGTCCGTATGGTGCTTATTGTGTTCAATGCCGTTGCAATTTTTGTGTTTCATCAACACTCTGAAGGTCCACAGATTACAGAATGCCTCCAGATGTGCTTCGGAAACTGCTACTAGCCTTACAGTGTACGATCAAACCGTAGACAGTTTAAGACATTACTCCCATGGAGAAAAGTTCGCATGTAGATTATTGTGTTCAGTGCCGATGCTATTTTTGTGTTTCATCAACACTCTGAAGGTCCACAGATTACAGAGTGCTTAAAGATGTGTTTCTGAAACTACTAGTAGTCTTCCAGTGTACGATCAAAGCGTAGACAGTTTAAGACATTACTCCCATAGAGAAAATTCCGCATGGTGCTTATTGTGTTCAATGCCGATGCAATTTTTGTGTTTCATCAACACTCTGAAGGTCCTCAGGTTACAGAATGCATGCAGATGTGCTTTCGAAACTACTACTAGTCTTCCAGTGCACGATCAAAGCGTAGACAGTTTAAGGCATTACTCTCATGGAGAAAAGTCCCCATGGTGCTTATTGTGTTCAATGCCGATTCAATTTCTGTGTTTCATCAACACTCTGAAGGGCTACAGATTACAGAATGCCTCCAGATGTGCTTCGGAAACTACTACTAGTCTTCCAGTGAACGATCAAAGCCTAGACAGTTTAAGACACTATTCCCATAGAGAAAATTTCGCATGGTGCTTATTGTGTTCAATGCCGATGCAATTTTTGTGTTTCATCAACACTCTGAAGGTCCACAGATTACAGAAATCATCCAGATGTGCTTCTGAAACTACTACTAGTCTTCCAGTGTACGATCAAAGCGTAGACAGTTTAATACATTACTCCCATGGAGAAAAGTCCGCATGGTGCTTATTGTGTCCAATCCCGATGCAATTTTTGTGTTTCATCAACACTCTGAAGGTCCACAGATTACAGAATGCCTCCAGATGTGCTTCGGAAACTACTACTAGTCTTCCAGTGTACGATCAAATCGTAGACAATTTAAGACATTACTCCCATGGAGAAAAGTCCGTATGGTGCTTATTGTGTTCAATGCCGTTGCAATTTTTGTGTTTCATCAACACTCTGAAGGTCCACAGATTACAGAATGCCTCCAGATGTGCTTCGGAAACTGCTACTAGCCTTACAGTGTACGATCAAACCGTAGACAGTTTAAGACATTACTCCCATGGAGAAAAGTTCGCATGTAGCTTATTGTGTTCAGTGCCGATGCTATTTTTGTGTTTCATCAACACTCTGAAGGTCCACAGATTACAGAGTGCTTAAAGATGTGTTTCGGAAACTACTAGTAGTCTTCCAGTGTACGATCAAAGCGTAGACAGTTTAAGACATTACTCCCATAGAGAAAATTCCGCATGGTGCTTATTGTGTTCAATGCCGATGCAATTTTTGTGTTTCATCAACACTCTGAAGGTCCTCAGATTACAGAATGCATGCAGATGTGCTTCCGAAACTACTACTAGTCTTCCAGTGCACGATCAAAGCGTAGACAGTTTAAGACATTACTCCCATGGAGTAAAGTCCGCATGGTGCTAATTGTGTTCAATGCGGATGCAATTTTTGTGTTTCATCAACACTCTGAAGGTCCACAGATTACAGAATGCCTCCAGATGTGCTTCGGAAACTACTACTAGTCTTCCAGTGTACGATCAAAGCGTAGACAGTTTAAGACTCACTCCCATGGAGGAGAGTCCGCATGGTGCTTATTGTGTTCAATCCCGATGCAATTTTTGTGTTTCATCAACACTCTGAAGGTCCTCAGATTACAGAATGCATCCTGATGTGCTTCGGAAACTACTACTCTTCTTCCAGTATACGATCAAAGCGTAGACAGTTTAAGACATTACCCCCATGGAAAAAAGTTCGCATGGTGCTTATTGTGTTCAATGCCGATTCAATTTCTGTGTTTCATCAACACTCTGAAGGTCCACAGATTACAGAATGCCTCAAGGTGTGCTTCGGAAACTACTACTAGTCTTCCAGTGTACGATCAAAGCGTAGACAGTTTAAGACATTACTCCCATGAAGTAAAGTCGCATGGTGCTTATTGTGTTCAATGCCGATTCAATTTCTGTGTTTCATCAACACTCTGAAGGTCCACAGATTACAGAATGCCTCAAGATGTGCTTCGGAAACTACTACTAGTCTTCCATCGAACGATCAAACGTAGACAGTTTATGACATTACTCCTATGGAGAAAAGTGCGCATGGTGCTTATTGTGTTCAATGCCGATGCAATTTTGTGTTTCATCAACACCCTCAAGGTCCACAGATTACAGAATGCCTCCAGATGTGTTTGGAAACTACTACTAGTCTTCCAGTGTACGATCAAAGCGTAGACAGTTTAAGACACACTCCCATGGAGAAGAGTCCGCATGGTGCTTATTGTGTTCAATCCCGATGCAATTTTTGTGTTTCATCAACACTCTGAAGGTCCTCAGATTACAGAATGCATCCTGATGTGCTTCGGAAAACTACTACTAGTCTTCCAGTGTACGATCAAAGCGTAGACAGTTTAAGACATTACTCCCATGGAGAAAAGTCCGCATGGTGCTAATTGTGTTCAATGCCGATGCAATTTTTGTGTTTCATCAACATTCTGTATGTGCACAGATTACAGAACGCCTCCAGATGTGCTTTGGGAACTACTACTAGTCTTCCATCGAACGATCAAACGTTGACAGTTTAAGACATTACTCCCATGGAGAAAAGTCCGCATGGTGCTTATTGTGTTCAATGAAGATGCAACTTTGTGTTTCATCAACACTCTGAAGGTCCACAGATTACAGAAAGCCTCCAGATGTGCTTCCGAAACTACTACTAGTCTTCCAGTGTACGATCAAAGCCTAGGCAGTTTAAGACACTACTCCCATGGAGAAAAGTCCGCATGGTGTTTATTGTGTTCAATGCCGATGCAATTTTGTGTTTCATCAACACTCTAAAGGTCCACAGATTACAGAATGCCTCTAGATGTGCTTCGGAAACTACTACTAGTCTTCCAGTGTACGATGAAAGCGTAGACAGTTTAAGACATTACTCCCATGGAGTAAAGTCCGCATGGTGCTTATTGTGTTCAATGCCGATTCAAATTCTGTGTTTCATCAACACTCTGAAGGTCCACAGATTACAGAATGCCTCCAGATGTGTTTCGGAAACTACTACTAGTCATCCAGTGGACGATCAAATCCTAGGCAGTTTAAGACACTACTTCCATGGAGAAAAGTCCGCATGGTGCCTATTGTGCTCAATGCCGATGCAATTTTTGTGTTTCATCAACACTCTGAAGGTCCACAGATTACAGAATGCATCCAGATGTGCTCCCGAAACTACTACTAGTCTTCCAGTGTACGATCAAAGCGTAAACAGTTTAAGACATTACTCCCATGGAGAAAAGTCCGCATGGTGCTTATTGTGTTCAATACCGATGCATTTTTTGTGTTTCATCAACACTATGAAGGTCCACAGATTACAGAATGCCACCAGATGTGCTTCGGAAACTACTACTAGTCTTCCAGTGTACGATCAAATCGTAGACAGTTTAAGACATTACTCCCATGGAGAAAAGTCCGTATGGTGCTTATTGTGTTCAATGCCGATGCAATTTTTGTGTTTCATCAACACTCTGAAGGTCCACAGATTACAGAATGCCTCCAGATGTGCTTCGGAAACTACTACTAGTCTTTCAGTGTACGATCAAAGCGTAGACAGTTTAAGACATTAGTCCCATGGAGAAAAGTCCGTATGGTGCTTATTGTGTTCAATGCCGATGCAATTTTTGTGTTTCATCAACACTCTGAAGGTCCTCAGATTACAGAATGCATCCAGATGTGCTTCCGAAACTACTACTAGTCTTCTAGTGTACGATCAAAGCGTAGACAGTTTAAGACATTATTCCCATGGAGAAAAGTCCGCATGGTGCTTATTGTGTTCAATACCGATGCAGTTTTTGTGTTTCATCATCACTCTGAAGGTCCACAGATTACAGAATGCATCCAAATGTGCTTCGGCAACTGCTACTAGTCTTCCATCGAACGATCAAAGCGTAGACAGTTTAAGAAATTACTCCCATGGAGAAAAGTCCGCATGGTGCTTATTGTGTTCAATGCCGATGCTATTGTTGTGTTTCATCAACATTCTGAATGTCCACAGATTACAGAATACCTCCAGATGTGCTTCGGAAACTACTACTAGTCCTCCATCGAACGATCAAAGCGTAGACAGTTTAAGACATTACTCCCATGGAGAAAAGTCCGCATGGTGCTTATTGTGTTGAATGCCGATGCAATTTTTGTGTTTCATCAACATTCTGAATGTCCACAGATTACCGAATGCCTCCAGATGTGCTTCGGAAACTACTACCAGTCTTCCATCGAATGATCAAAGCGTAGACAGTTTAAGACATTACTCCCATGGAGAAAAGTCCGCATGGTTCTTATTGTGTTCAATGTCGATGCATTTTTTGTGTTTCATCAACACTCTGAAGGTCCACAGATTACAGAATGCCACCAGATGTGCTTCGGAAACTACTACTAGTCTTCCAGTGTACGATCAAATCGTAGACAGTTTAAGACATTACTCCCATGGAGAAAAGTCCGTATGGTGCTTATTGTGTTCAATGCCGATGCAATTTTTGTGTTTCATCAACACTCTGAAGGTCCACAGATTACAGAATGCCTCCAGATGTGCTTCGGAAACTTCTACTAGTCTTCCAGTGTACGATCAATGCGTAGACAGTTTATGACATTAGTCCCATGGAGAGAAGTCCGCATGGCGCTTATTGTGTTCAAAGTCGATGCAATTTTTGTGTTTCATCAACACTCTGAAGGTCCACAGATTACAGAATGCATCCAGATGTGCTTCGGAAACTACTATTAGTCTTCCAGTGAACGTTCATTGCGTATTCAGTTTAAGGCATTACTCTCAATTAGAAATGTCCCCATGGTGCTTATTGTGTTCAATGCCGATTCAATTTCTGTGTTTCATCAACACTCTGAAGGTCCACAAATTACAGAATGCCTCCAGATGTGCTTCGGAAACTACTACTAGTCTTCCAGCGTCTGATCAAAACCTAGACAGTTTAAGACACTACTCCCACGGAGAAAAGTCCGCATGGTGCTTATGGTGCTCAATGCCGATGAAATTTTTGTGTTTCATCAACACTCTGAAGGTCCTCTGATTACAGAATGCATCCTGATGTGCTTCGTAAACTACTACTCGTCTTCCAGTGTACGATCAAAGCGTAGACAGTTTAAGACATTACTCCCATGGAGAAAAGTTCGCATGTAGCTTATTGTGCTCAATGCCGATGCTATTTTTGTGTTTCATCAACACTCTGAAGGTCCACAGATTACAGAATGCTTAAAGATGTGCTTTGGAAACTACTACTAGTCTTCCAGTGTACGATCAAAGCGTAGACAGTTTAAGACATTACTCCCATAGAGAAAATTCTGCATGGTGCTTATTGTGTTCAATGCCGATGCTAATTTTGTGTTTCATCAACACTCTGAAGGTCCACAGATTACGGAATGCTTAAAGATGTGCTTCGGAAACTACTACTAGTCTTCCAGTGTACGATCAAAGCGTACACAGTTTATGACATTACTCCCATGAACAAAAATTCCATATGGTGCTTATTGTGTTCAATGCCGATGCAATTTTTGTGTTTCATCAACACTCTGAAGGTCCTGAGATTACAGAATGCATCCAGATGTGCTTCCGAAACTACTACTAGTCTTCCAGTGTACGATCAAAGCGTAGACAGTTTAAGACATTATTCCCATGGAGAAAAGTCCGCATGGTGCTTATTGTGTTCAATGCCGATGCAATTTTTGTGTTTCATCAACATTCTGAATGTCCACAGATTACCGAATGCCTCCAGATGTGCTTCGGAAACTACTACCAGTCATCCATCGAATTATCAAAGCGTAGACAGTTTAAGACATTACTCCCATGGAGAAAAGTCCGCATGGTGCTTATTGTGTTCAATGCCGATGCATTTTTTGTGTTTCATCAACACTCTGAAGGTCCACAGATTACAGAATGCCTCCAGATGTGCTTCGGAAACTACTACTAGTCTTCCAGTGTACGATCAATGCGTAGACAGTTTAAGACATTAGTCCCATGGAGAAAAGTCCGCATGGTGCTTATTGTGTTCAAAGTCGATGCAATTTTTGTGTTTCATCAACACTCTGAAGGTCCACAGATTACAGAATGCATCCAGATGTGCTTCGGAAACTACTATTAGTCTTCCAGTGAACGTTCATTGCGTATTCAGTTTAAGGCATTACTCTCCATGAGAAAAGTCCCCATGGTGCTTATTGTGTTCAATGCCGATTCAATTTCTGTGTTTCATCAACACTCTGAAGGTCCACAGATTACAGAATGCCTCTAGATGTGCTTCGGAAACTACTACTAGTCTTCCAGTGTACGATCAAAACCTAGACAGTTTAAGACACTACTCCCATGGAGAAAAGTCCGCATGGTGCTTATTGTGCTGAATGCCGATGCAATTTTTGTGTTTCATCAACACTCTGAAGCTCCTCTGATTACAGAATGCATCCTGATGTGCTTCGGAAACTACTACTCGTCTTCCAGTGTACGATCAAAGCGTAGACAGTTGAAGACATTACTCCCATGGAGAAAAGTTCGAATGTAGCTTATTGTGTTCAATGCCGATGCTATTTTTGTGTTTCATCAACACTCTGAAGGTCCACAGAATACAGAATGCTTAAAGATGTGCTTTGGAAACTACTACTAGTCTTCCAGTGTACGATCAAAGCGTAGACAGTTTAAGACATTACTCCCATAGAGAAAATTCCGCATGGTGTTTATTGTGTTCAATGCCGATGCTAATATTGTGTTTCATCAACACTCTGAAGGTGCACAGATTACGGAATGCTTAAAGATGTGCTTCGGAAACTACTACTAGTCTTCCAGTGTACGATCAAAGCGTAGACAGTTTATGACATTACTCCCATGAACAAAAATTCTATATGGTGCTTATTGTGTTCAATGCCGATGCAATTTTTGTGTTTCATCAACACTCTGAAGGTCCTCAGATTACAGAATGCATCCACATGTGCTTCCGAAACTACTACTAGTCTTCCAGAGTACGATCAAAGCGTAGACAGTTTATGACATTACTCCCATGAACAAAAATTCTATATGGTGCTTATTGTGTTCAATGCCGATGCAATTTTTGTGTTTCATCAACATTCTGAATGTCCACAGATTACCGAATGCCTCCAGATGTGCTTCGGAAACTACTACCAGTCTTCCATCGAATTATCAAAGCGTAGACACTTTAAGACATTACTCCCATGGAGAAAAGTCCGCATGGTGCTTATTGTGTTCAATGCCGATGCATTTTTTGTGATTCATCAACACTCTGAAGGTCCTCAGATTACAGAATGCATCCAGATGTGCTTCCGAAACTACTACTAGTCTTCCAGAGTACGATCAAAGCGTAGACAGTTTAAGACATTATTCCCATGGAGAAAAGTCCGCATGGTGCTTATTGTGTTCAATGCCGATGCAATTTTTGTGTTTCATCAACATTCTGAATGTCCACAGATTACTGAATGCCACCAGATGTGCTTTGGAAACTACTACTAGTCTTCCAGTGTATGATCAAATCGTAGACAGTTTAAGACATTACTCCCATGGAGAAAAGTCCGTATGGTGCTTATTGTGTTCAATGCGGATGCAATTTTTGTGTTTCATCAACACTCTGAAGGTCCACAGATTACAGAATGCCTCCAGATGTGCTTCGGAAACTACAATTAGTCTTCCAGTGTACGATGAAAGCGTAGACAGTTTAAGACATCAGTCCCATGGAGAAAAGTCCGCATGGTGCTTATTGTGTTCAAAGTCAATGCAATTTTTGTGTTTCATCAAGACTCTGAAGGTCCACAGATTACAGAATGCATCCAGATAAGCTTCGGAAACTACTATTAGTCTTCCAGTGAACGATCAAAGCGTAGACAGTTTAAGACATTACTCTCATGGAGAAAAGTCCCCATGGTGCTTATTGTGTTCAATGCCGATTCAATTTCTGTGTTTCATCAACACTCTGAAGGTCCACAGATTACAGAATGCCTCCAGATGTGCTTCGGAAACTACTATTTGTCTTCCAGTGTACGATCAAAGCGTAGACAGTTTAAGACACTACTCCCATGGAGAAAAGTCCGCATGGTGCTTATTGTGTTCAATGCCGATGCAATTTTTGTGTTTCATCAACATTCTGAATGTCCACAGATTATCGAATGCCTCCAGATGTGGTTCGGAAACTACTACCAGTCTTCCATCGAAGGATCAAAGCGTAGACAGTTTAAGACATTACTCCCATGGAAGAAAGTCCGCATGGTGATTATTGTGTTCAATGCCGATGCATTTTTTGTGTTTCATCAACACTCTGAAGGTCCACAGATTACAGAATGCCACAAGATGTGCTTCGGAAACTACTACTAGTCTTCCAGTGTACGATCAAATCGTAGACAGTTTAAGACATTACTCCAATGGAGAAAAGTCCGTATGGTGCTTATTGTGTTCAATGCCGATGCAATTTTTGTGTTTCATCAACACTCTGAAGGTCCACAGATTACAGACTGCCTCCAGATGTGCTTCGGAAACTACTACTAGTCTTCCAGTGTACGATGAAAGCGTAGACAGTTTAAGACATTAGTCCCATGGAGAAAAGTCCGCATGGTGCTTATTGTGTTCAAAGTCGATGCAATTTTTGTGTTTCATCAACACTCTGAAGGTCCACAGATTACAGAATGCATCCAGATGTGCTTCGGAAACTACTATTAGTCTTCCAATGAACGATCAAAGCGTAGACAGTTTAAGGCATTACTCTCATGGAGAAAAGTCCCCATGGTGCTTATTCTGTTCAATGCCGATTCAATTTCTGTGTTTCATCAACACTCTGAAGGTCCACAGATTACAGAGTGCCTCCAGATGTGCTTCGGAAACTACTACTAGTGTTCCATTGAACGATCAAATCCTAGACAGTTTAAGACACTAATCCCATGGAGGAAAGTCCGCATGGTGCTTATTGTGCTCAATGCCGATGCAATTTTTGTGTTTCATCAACACTCTTAAGGGCCTCTGATTACAGAATGCATCCTGATTTGCTTCGGAAACTACTACTCGTCTTCCAGTGTACGATCAAATCGTAGACAGTTTAAGACATTACTCCCATGGAGAAAAGTCCGCATGGTGATTATTGTGTTCAATTCCGATGCAATTGTTGTGTTTCATCAACATTCTGAATGTCCACAGATTAAAGAATGCATCCAGATGTGCTTCGGTAACTACTACTAGTCTTCCAGTGTACGATCAAAGCGTAGACAGTTTAAGACGTTATTCCCATGGAGAAAAGTCCGCATGGTGCTTATTGTGTTTAATGAAGATGCAAATTTCGTGTTTCATCAACACTCTGAAGGTCCACAGATTACAGAATGCCTCCAGATGTGCTTCGGAAACTACCAGTAGTCTTCCAGTGTACGATCAGATTGTAGACAGTTTAAGACATTACTCCCATGGAGAAACGTCCGCATGGTGCTTATTGTGTTCAATGCCGATGGAATTCTTGTGCTTAGTCAAAACTCTGAAGGTCCACAGATTACAGAATGCCTCCAGATGTGCATTGGAAACTACTACTAGTCTTCCAGGGAACGATCAAAGCGTAGACAATTTGAGACATTACTCCCATGGAGAAAAGTTCGCATGGTGCTTATTGTGTTCAAAGTCTATGTAACTTTTGTGTTTCATCAACACTCTGAAGGTCCACAGATTACAGAATGGCTCCAGATGTGCTTCGGAAACTACTACTAGTCTTCCAGTGTACGATCAAAGCGTAGACAGATTAAGACATTACTCCCATGGAGAAAAGTCAGCATGGTGCTTATTGTGTTCAAAGTCGATGCAATTTTTGTGTTTCATCAACACTCTGAAGGTCCACAGATTACAGAATGCCTCCATATGTGCTTCGGAAACTACTACTAGTCTTCCATCGAACGATCAAAGCGTAGACAGTTTAAGACATTACTCCCATGGAGAAAAGTCCGCATGGTGCTTATTGGGTTCAATGCCGATGCAATTGTTGTGTTTCATCAACATTCTGAATGTCCACAGATCACAGAATGCCTCCACATGTGCTTCGGAATCTACTACTGTTCTTCCAGTGTACGATCAAAGCGTAGACAGTTTAAGACATTACTCCCATGGAGAAAAGTCCGCATGGTGCTTATTGTGTTGAATGCCGAAGCAATTTTTGTGTTTCATCAACACTATGAAGGTCCACAGATTACAGATTGCCTCCAAATGAACTTCCGAAACTACTACTAGTCTTCCAGTGAACGATCAAAGCCTAGACAGTTTAAGAAACTACTCCCATGGAGAAAAGTCCGCATGGTGTTTATTGTGCTCAATGACGATGCAATTTTTGTGTTTCATCAACACTCTGAAGGCCCTCAGATTACAGAATGCATCCTGATGTGCTTCGGAATCTACTACTCGTCTTCCAGTGTACGGTCAAAGCGTACACAGTTTAAGACATTACTCCCATGGAGAAAAGTCCGCATGGTGCTTATTGTGTTGAATGCCGATGCAATTTTTGTGTTTCATCAACACTCTGAAGGTCCACAGATTACAGAATGCCTCTAGATGTGCATTGGAAACTACTACTAGTCTTGCAGGGAATGATCAAAGCGTATACAATTTGAGACATTACTCCCATGGAGGAAAGTCCGCATGGTGCTTATTGTGTTCAAAGTCGATGCATCTTTTGTGTTTCATCAACACTCTGAAGGTCCACAGATTACAGAATGCATCCTGATGTGCTTCAGAAACTACTACCCGTCTGCCAGTGTCCGATCAAAGCGTAGAAAGTTTAAGACATTACTCCCGTGGAGAAAAGTTCGCATGGTGCTCATTGTGTTCAATGCCGATGCAATTTTTGTTTTTCATCAACACTCTGAAGGTCCACAGATTACAGAATGCTCCTAGATGTGCTTCGGAAACTACTACTAGTCTTCCAGTGAACGATCAAAACCTAGGCAGTTTAAGACACTACACCCATGGAGATAAGTCCGCATGGTGATTTTTGAGCTCAATGCCGATGCAATTTTTGTGTTTCATCAACACTGTGAAGGTCCTCAGATTACAGAATGCATCCTGATGTGCTTCGGAAACTACTACTAGTCTCCCAGTGTACGATGAAAGCGAAGACAGTTTAAGACATTAGTCCCATGGAGAAAAGTCAGCATGGTGCTTATTGTGTTCAAAGTCGATGCAACTTTTGTGTTTCATCAACACTCTGAAGGTCCACAGATTACAGAATGCATCCAGATGTGCTTCGGAAACTACTACTAGTCTTCCAGTGAACGTTCAAAGCGTAGACAGTTTAAGACATTACTCCCATGGAGAAAAGTCCGCATGGTGCTTATTGTGTTCAATGCCGATGCAATTTTTGTGTTTTATCAACATTCTGAATGTCCACAGATTATCGAATGCCTCCAGATGTGCTTCGGAAACTACTACCAGTCTTCCATCGAAGGATCAAAGCGTAGACAGTTTAAGACATTACTCCCATGGAGAAAAGTCCGCATGGTGCTTATTGTGTTCAATGCCGATGCATTTTTTGTGTTTCATCAACACTCTGAAGGTCCACAGATTACAGAATGCCACAAGATGTGCTTCGGAAACTACTACTAGTCTTCCAGTGTACGATCAAATCGTAGACAGTTTAAGACATTACTCCCATGGAGAAAAGTCCGTATGGTGCTTATTGTGTTCAATGCCGATGCAATTTTTGTGTTTCATCAACACTCTGAAGGTCCACAGATTACAGAATGCCTCCAGATGTGCTTCGGAAACTACTACTAGTCTTCCAGTGTACGATGAAAGCGTAGACAGTTTAAGACATTAGTCCCATGGAGAAAAGTCCGCATGGTGCTTATTGTGTTCAAAGTCGATGCAATTTTTGTGTTTCATCAACACTCTGAAGGTCCACAGATTACAGAATGCATCCAGATGTGCTTCGGAAACTACTACTCGTCTTCCAGTGTACGATCAAAGCGTAGACAGTTTAAGGCATTACTCTCATGGAGAAAAGTCCCCATGGTGCTTATTGTGTTCAATGCCGATTCAATTTCTGTGTTTCATCAACACTCTGAAGGTCCACAGATTACAGATTGCCTCCAGATGTGCTTCGGAAACTACTACTAGTGTTCCAGTGAACGATCAAATCCTAGACAGTTTAAGACACTACTCCCATGGAGGAAAGTCCGCATGGTGCTTATTGTGCTCAATGCCGATGCAATTTTAGTGTTTCATCAACACTCTGAAGGTCCTCTGATTACAGAATGCATCCTGATGTGCTTCGGAAACTACTACTCGTCTTCCAGTGTACGATCAAAGCGTAGACAGTTTAAGACATTACTCCCATGGAGAAAAGTCCGCATGGTGATTATTGTGTTCAATGCCGATGCAATTGTTGTGTTTCATCAACATTCTGAATGTCCACAGATTAAAGAATGCATCCAGATGTGCTTCGGAAACTACTACTAGTCTTCCAGTGTACGATAAAAGCGTAGACAGTTTAAGACGTTATTCCCATGGAGAAAAGTCCGCATGGTGCTTATTGTGTTTAATGCCGATGCAAATTTTGTGTTTCATCAACACTCTGAAGGTCCACAGATTACAGAATGCCTCCAGATGTGCTTCGCAAACTACCAGTAGTCTTCCAGTGTACGATCAGATTGTAGACAGTTTAAGACATTACTCCCATGGAGAAACGTCCGCATGGTGCTTATTGTGTTCAATGCCGATGCAATTCTTGTGCTTATTCAAAACTCTGAAGGTCCACAGATTACAGAATGCCTCCAGATGTGCATTGGAAACTACTACTAGTCTTCCAGGGAACGATCAAAGCGTAGACAGTTTGAGACATTACTCCCATGGAGAAAAGTTCGCATGGTGCTTATTGTGTTCAAAGTCAATGCAACTTTTGTGTTTCATCAACACTCTGAAGGTCCAAAGATTACAGAATGCCTCCAGATGTGCTTCGGAAACTACTACTAGTCTTCCAGTGTACGATCAAAGCGTAGACAGATTAAGACATTACTCCCATGGAGAAAAGTCAGCATGGTGCTTATTGTGTTCAAAGTCGATGCAATTTTTGTGTTTCATCAACACTCTGAAGGTCCACAGATTACAGAATGCCTCCATATGTGCTTCGGAAACTACTACTAGTCTTCCATCGAACGATCAAAGCGTAGACAGTTTAAGACATTACTCCCATGGAGAAAAGTCCGCATGGTGCTTATTGTGTTGAATGCCGTTGCAATTTTTGTGTTTCATCAACACTATGAAGGTCCACAGATTACAGATTGCCTCCAGATGAACTTCGGAAACTACTACTAGTCTTCCAGTGAACGATCAAAGCCTAGACAGTTTAAGAAACTACTCCCATGGAGAAAAGTCCGCATGGTGCTTATTGTGCTCAATGACGATGCAATTTTTGTGTTTCATCAACACTCTGAAGGCCCTCAGATTACAGAATGCATCCTGATGTGCTTCGGAAACTACTACTCGTCTTCCAGTGTACGGTCAAAGCGTACGCAGTTTAAGACATTACTCCCATGGAGAAAAGTCCGCATGGTGCTTATTGTGTTGAATGCCGATGCAATTTTTGTGTTTCATCAACACTCTGAAGGTCCACAGATTACAGAATGCATCCTGATGTGCTTCAGAAACTACTACCCGTCTGCCAGTGTCCGATCAAAGCGTAGAAAGTTTAAGACATTACTCCCGTGGAGAAAAGTTCGCATGGTGCTCATTGTGTTCAATGCCGATGCAATTTTTGTTTTTCATCAACACTCTGAAGGTCCACAGATTACAGAATGCTCCCAGATGTGCTTCGGGAACTACTACTAGTCTTCCAGTGAACGATCAAAACCTAGGCAGTTTAAGACACTACACCCATGGAGATAAGTCCGCATGGTGATTTTTGAGCTCAATGCCGATGCAATGTTTGTGTTTCATCAACACTCTGAAGGTCCTCAGATTACAGAATGCATCCTGATGTGCTTCGGAAACTACTACTCGTCTGCCAGTGTCCGATCAAAGCGTAGACAGTTTAAGACATTACTCCCATGAAGAAAAGTTCGCATGGTGCTTATTGTGTTCAATGCCGATGCAATTTCTTGTGTTTCATCATCACTCTGAACTTCCACAGATTACAGAATGCTCCCAGATGTGCTTCGGAAACTACTACTAGTCTTCCAGTTTACGATCAAAGCGTAGATAGTTTAAGACATTACTCCCATAGAGAAAATTGCGCATGGTGCTCATTGTGTTCAATGCCGATGCAATTTTTGTGTTTCATCAACATTATGAATGTCCAAAGATTACAGAATGCCTCCCGATGTACTTCGGAAACTACTACCAGTCTTCCATCGAACGATCAAAGCGTAGACAGTTTAAGACATTACTCCCTTCGAGAAAAGTCCGCATGGTGCTTATTGTGTTCAATGCCGATTCTACTTTTGTGTTTCATCAACATTCTGAAGGTCCACAGATTACAGAATGCCTCCAGATGTGCTTCGGAAACTACTACTAGTCTTCCAGTGTACGAACAAAGCGTAGACAGTTTAAGACATTACTCCAATGGAGAAAAGTCCGCATGGTGCTTATTGTGTTCAATGCCGATGCAATTTTTGTGTTTCATCAACACTCTGAAGGTCCACAGATTACAGAATGCCTCCAGATGTGCTTCGGAAACTACTACTAGTCTTCCAGTGTACGATCAAAGCGTAGAAAGTTTAAGACATTACTCCCATGGGGAAAAGTCCGCATGGAGCTTATTGTGTTGAAAGTCGATGCAATTTTTGTGTTTCATCAACACTCTGAAGGTCCTCAGATTACAGAATGAATCCTGATGTGCTTCGGAAACTACTACTCGTCTTCCAGTGTACGATCAAAGCGTAGACAGTTTAAGACATTACTCCCATGGAGAAAAGTTCGCATGGTGCTTATTGTGTTCAATGCCGATGCTATTTTTGTGTTTCGTCAACACTCTGAAGGTCCACAGATTACAGGATGCTTCCAGATGTGCTTCGGAAACTATTACTAGTCATCCAGTGTATGATCAAAGCGTAGACAGCTTAAGACATTAATCCCATAGAGAAAATTCCGCATGGTGCTTATTGTGTTCAATGCCGATGCAATTTTTGTATTTCATCAACACTCTGAAGGTCCTCAGATTACAGGATGCATCCAGATGTGCTTCCGAAACTACTACTAGTCTTCCAGTGTACGATCAAAGCGTAGATAGTTTAAGACAATATTCCCATGGAGAAAAGACCGCATGGTGCATATTGTGTTCAATACCGATGCAATTTTTGTGTTTCATCAACACTCTGAAGTTTCACAGATTTCAGAATGCCTCCAGATGTGCTTCGGAAACTACTACTAATCTTCCAGTGTACGATCAAAGCGTAGACAGTTTAAGACATTACTCCCATAGAGAAAAGTCCGCATGGTGCTTATTGTGTTCAATGCCAATGCAATTTTTGTGTTTCATCAACATTCTGAATGTCCACAGATTACAGAATGCCTCCAGATGTTCTTCGGAAACTACTACTAGTCTTCCATAGAACGGTCAAATCGTAGACAGTTTAAGACATTACTCCCATGGAGAAAAGTCCGCATGGTGCTTATTGTGTTCAATGCCGATGCTACTTTTGTGTTTCATCAACACTCTGAAGGTCCACAGATTACAGAATGCCTCCAGATGTGCTTCGGAAACTACTACTAGTCTTCCAGTGTACGAACAATGCCTAGACAGTTTAAGACATTACTCCCATGGAGAAAAGTCCGCATGGTGCTTATTGTGTTCAATGCCGATGCAATTTTTGTGTTTCATCAACACTCTGAAGGTCCACAGATTACAGAATGCCTCCAGATGTGCTTCGGAAACTACTACTAGTCTTCCAGTGTACGATCAAAGCGTAGAAAGTTTAAGACATTACTCCCATGGAGAAGAGTCCGCATGGTGCTTATTGTGTTCAAAGTCGATGCAATTTTTGTGTTTCATCAACACTCTGAAGGTCCTCAGATTACAGAATGCATCCTGATGTGCTTCGGAAACTACTACTCGTCTTCCAGTGTACGATCAAAGCGTGGACAGTTTAAGACATTACTCCCATGGACAAAAGTTCGCATGGTGCTCATTGTGTTCAATGCCGATGCTATTTTTGTGTTTCATCAACACTCTGAAGGTCCACAGATTACAGGATGCTTCCAGATGTGCTTCGGAAACTACTACTAGTCTTCCAGTGAACGATCAAATCCTAGGCAGTTTAAGACACTACACCCATGGAGAAAAGTCCGCGTGGTGATTTTTGTGCTCAATGCCGATGCAATTTTTGTGTTTCATCAACACTCTGAAGGTCCTCAGATTTCAGAATGCATCCTGATGTGCTTCGGAAACTACTACTCGTCTGCCAGTGTCCGATCAAAGCGTTGACACTTTAAGACATTACTCCCTTGGAGAAAAGTCCGCATGGTGCTTATTGTGTTCAATGCCGATGCAATTTCTTGTGTTTCATCAACACTCTGAACATCCACAGATTACAGAATGCTCCCAGATGTGCTTCGGAAACTACTACTAGTCTTCCAGTGAACGTTCAAAGCGTAGACAGTTTAAGACATTACTCCCATGGAGAAAAGTCCGCATGGTGCTTATTGTGTTCAATGCCGATGCAATTTTTGTGTTTCATCAACATTCTGAATGTCCACAGATTATCGAATGCCTCCAGATGTGCTTCGGAAACTACTACCAGTCTTCCATCGAAGGATCAAAGCGTAGACAGTTTAAGACATTACTCCCTTGGAGAAAAGTCCGCATGGTGCATATTGTGTTCAATACCGATGCAATTTTTGTGTTTCATCAACACTCTGAAGGTCCACAGATTTCAGAATGCCTCCAGATGTGCTTCGGAAACTACTACTAATCTTCCAGTGTACGATCAAAGCGTAGACAGTTTAAGACATTACTCCCATAGAGAAAAGTCCGCATGGTGCTTATTGTGTTCAATGCCAATGCAATTTTTGTGTTTCATCAACATTCTGAATGTCCACAGATTACAGAATGCCTCCAGATGTTCTTCGGAAACTACTACTAGTCTTCCATAGAACGGTCAAATCGTAGACAGTTTAAGACATTACTCCCATGGAGAAAAGTCCGCATGGTGCTTATTGTGTTCAATGCCGATGCTACTTTTGTGTTTCATCAACACTCTGAAGGTCCACAGATTACAGAATGCCTCCAGATGTGCTTCGGAAACTACTACTAGTCTTCCAGTGTACGAACAATGCGTAGACAGTTTAAGACATTACTCCCATGGAGAAAAGTCCGCATGGTGCTTATTGTGTTCAATGCCGATGCAATTTTTGTGTTTCATCAACACTCTGAAGGTCCACAGATTACAGAATGCCTCCAGATGTGCTTCGGAAACTACTACTAGTCTTCCAGTGTACGATCAAAGCGTAGAAAGTTTAAGACATTACTCCCATGGAGAAGAGTCCGCATGGTGCTTATTGTGTTCAAAGTCGATGCAATTTTTGTGTTTCATCAACACTCTGAAGGTCCTCAGATTACAGAATGCATCCTGATGTGCTTCGGAAACTACTACTCGTCTTCCAGTGTACGATCAAAGCGTAGACAGTTTAAGACATTACTCCCATGGAGAAAAGTTCGCATGGTGCTCATTGTGTTCAATGCCGATGCTATTTTTGTGTTTCATCAACACTCTGAAGGTCCACAGATTACACGATGCTTCCAGATGTGCTTCGGAAACTACTACTAGTCTTCCAGTGAACGATCAAATCCTAGGCAGTTTAAGACACTACACCCATGGAGAAAAGTCTGCGTGGTGATTTTTGTGCTCAATGCCGATGCAATTTTTGTGTTTCATCAACACTCTGAAGGTCCTCAGATTTCAGAATGCATCCTAATGTGCTTCGGAAACTACTACTCGTCTGCCAGTGTCCGATCAAAGCGTTGACACTTTAAGACATTACTCCCTTGGATAAAAGTCCGCATGGTGCTTATTGTGTTCAATGCCGATGCAATTTCTTGTGTTTCATCAACACTCTGAACATCCACAGATTACAGAATGCTCCCAGATGTGCTTCGGAAACTACTACTAGTCTTCCAGTGAACGTTCAAAGCGTAGACAGTTTAAGACATTACTCCCATGGAGAAAAGTCCGCATGGTGCTTATTGTGTTCAATGCCGATGCAATTTTTGTGTTTCATCAACATTCTGAATGTCCACAGATTATCGAATGCCTCCAGATGTGCTTCGGAAACTACTACCAGTCTTCCATCGAAGGATCAAAGCGTAGACAGTTTAAGACATTACTCCCTTGGAGAAAAGTCCGCATGTTGCATATTGTGTTCAATACCGATGCAATTTTTGTGTTTCATCAACACTCTGAAGGTCCTCAGATTTCAGAATGCATCCTGATGTGCTTCGGAAACTACTACTCGTCTGCCAGTGTCCGATCAAAGCGTTGACACTTTAAGACATTACTCCCTAGGAGAAAAGTCCGCATGGTGCTTATTGTGTTCAATGCCGATGCAATTTTTGTGTTTCATCAACACTCTGAAGGTCCACAGATTACAGAATGCCTCCAGATGTGCTTCGGAAACTACTACTAGTCTTCCAGTGTACGATCAAAGCGTAGAAAGTTTAAGACATTACTCCCATGGAGAAGAGTCCGCATGGTGCTTATTGTGTTCAAAGTCGATGCAATTTTTGTGTTTCATCAACACTCTGAAGGTCCTCAGATTACAGAATGCATCCTGATGTGCTTCGGAAACTACTACTCGTCTTCCAGTGTACGATCAAAGCGTAGACAGTTTAAGACATTACTCCCATGGAGAAAAGTTCGCATGGTGCTCATTGTGTTCAATGCCGATGCTATTTTTGTGTTTCATCAACACTCTGAAGGTCCACAGATTACAGAATGCCTCCAGATGTGCTTCGGAAACTACTACTAGTCTTCCAGTGTACGAACAATGCGTAGACAGTTTAAGACATTACTCCCATGGAGAAAAGTCCGCATGGTGCTTATTGTGTTCAATGCCGATGCAATTTTTGTGTTTCATCAACACTCTGAAGGTCCACAGATTACAGAATGCCTCCAGGTGTGCTTCGGAAACTACTACTAGTCTTCCAGTGTACGATCAAAGCGTAGAAAGTTTAAGACATTACTCCCATGGAGAAGAGTCCGCATGGTGCTTATTGTGTTCAAAGTCGATGCAATTTTTGTGTTTCATCAACACTCTGAAGGTCCTCAGATTACAGAATGCATCCTGATGTGCTTCGGAAACTACTACTAGTCTTCCAGTGAACGATCAAATCCTAGGCAGTTTAAGACACTACACCCATGGAGAAAAGTCCGCGTGGTGATTTTTGTGCTCAATGCCGATGCAATTTTTGTGTTTCATCAACACTCTGAAGGTCCTCAGATTACAGAATGCATCCTGATGTGCTTCGGAAACTACTACTCGTCTGCCAGTGTCCGATCAAAGCGTTGACACTTTAAGACATTACTCCCTTGGAGAAAAGTCCGCATGGTGCTTATTGTGTTCAATGCCCATGCAATTTCTTGTGTTTCATCAACACTCTGAACATCCACAGATTACAGAATGCTCCCAGATGTGCTTCGGAAACTACTACTAGTCTTCCAGTGAACGTTCAAAGCGTAGACAGTTTAAGACATTACTCCCATGGAGAAAAGTCCGCATGGTGCTTATTGTGTTCAATGCCGATGCAATTTTTGTGTTTCATCAACATTCTGAATGTCCACTGATTATCGAATGCCTCCAGATGTGCTTCGGAAACTACTACCAGTCTTCCATCGAAGGATCAAAGCGTAGACAGTTTAAGACATTACTCCCTTGGAGAAAAGTCCGCATGGTGTTTATTGTGTTCAATACCGATGCTACTTTTGTGTTTCAGCAACACTCTGAAGGTCCACAGATTACAGAATGCCTCCAGATTTGCTTCGGAAACTACTACTAGTCTTCCAGTGTACGAACAAAGCGTAGACAGTTTAAGACATTACTCCTATGGAGACAAGTCCGCATGGTGCTTATTGTGTTCAATGCCGATGCAATTTTTGTGTTTCATCAACACTCTGAAGGTCCACAGATTACAGAATGCCTCCAGATGTGCTTCGAAAACTACTACTAGTCTTCCAGTTTACGATCAAAGCGTAGAAAGTTTAAGACATTACTCCCATGGAGAAAAGTCCGCATGGAGCTTATTGTGTTCAAATTCGATGCAATTTTTGTGTTTCATCAACACTCTGAAGGTCCTCAGATTACAGAATGCATCCTGATGTGCTTCGGAAACTACTACTCGTCTTCCAGTGTACGATCGAAGCGTAGACAGTTTAAGACATTACTCCCATGGAGAAAAGTTCGCATGGTGCTTATTGTGTTCAATGCTTATGCTATTTTTGTGTTTCATCAACACTCTGAAGGTTCACAGATTACAGGATGCTTCCAGATGTGCTTCGGAAACTACAACTAGTCATCCAGTGTACGATCAAAGCGTAGACAGTTTAAGATATTACTCCCATAGAGAAAATTCCGCATGGTGCTTATTGTGTTCAATGCCGATGCAATTTTTGTGTTTCATCAACACTCTGAAGGTCCTCAGATTACAGAATGCATCGAGATGTGCTTCCGAAACTACTACTAGTCTTCCAGTGTACGATCGAAGCGTAGACAGTTTAAGACAATATTCCCATGGAGAAAAGTCCGCATGGTGCTTATTGTGTTCAATACCGATGCAATTTTTGTGTTTCATCAACACTCTGAAGGTCCACAGATTACAGAATGCCTCCAGATGGGCTTCGGAAACTACTACTAATCTTCCAGTGTACGATCAAAGCGTAGACAGTTTAAGACATTACTCCCATGGAGAGAAGTCCGCATGGTGCTTATTGTGTTCAATGCCAATGCAATTTTTGTGTTTCATCAACATTCTGAATGTCCACAGATTACAGAATGCCTCCAGATGTTCTTCGGAAACTACTACTAGTCTTCCATAGAACGGTCAAAGCGTAGACAGTTTAAGACATTACTCCCATGGAGAAAAGTCCGCATGGTGCTTATTGTGTTCAATGCCGATTCTACTTTTGTGTTTCATCAACACTCTGAAAGTCCACAGATTACAGAATGCCTCCAGATGTGCTTCGGAAACTACTACTAGTCTTCCAGTGTACGAACAAAGCGTAGACAGTTTAGGACATTACTCCCATGAAGAAAAGTCCGCATGGTGCTTATTGTGTTCAATGCCGATTCTACTTTTGTGTTTCATCAACACTCTGAAGGTCCACAGATTACAGAATGCCTCCAGATGTGCTTCGGAAACTACTACTAGTCTTCCAGTGTACGAACAAAGCGTAGACAGTTTCAGACATTACTCCCATGGAGAAAAGTCCGCATGGTGCTTATTGTGTTCAAAGTCGATGCAATTTTTGTGTTTCATCAACACTCTGAGGGTCCTCAGATTACAGAATGCATCCTGATGTGCTTCAAGAGCTACTACTCGTCTTCCAGTGTACGATCAAAGCGTAGACAGTTTAAGACATTACTCCCATGGAGAAAAGTCCGCATGGTGCTTATTGTGTTCAATGCCGATTCTACTTTTGTGTTTCATCAACACTCTGAAGGTCCACAGATTACAGGATGCTTCCAGATGTGCTTCGGAAACTACTACTAGTCATCCAGTGTACGATCAAAGCGTAGACAGCTTAAGACATTACCCCCACAGAGAAAATTCAGCATGGTGCTTATTGTGTTCAATGCCGATGCAATTTTTGTGTTTCGTCAACACTCTGAAGGTCCTCAGATTACAGAATGCATCCTGATGTGCTTCGGAAACTACTACTCGTCTTCCAGTGTACGATCAAAGCGTAGACAGTTTAAGACATTACTCCCATGGAGAAAAGTTCGCATGGTGCTTATTGTGTTCAATGCCGATGCAATTTTTGTGTTTCATCAACACTCTGAAGGTCCTCAGATTACAGAATGAATCCAGATGTGCTTCCGAAACTACTACTAGTCTTCCAGTGTACGATCAATGCGTAGACAGTTTAAGGCAATATTCCCATGGAGAAAAGTCCGCATGGTGCTTATTGTGTTCAACACAGATGCAATTTTTGTGTTTCATCAACACTCTGAAGGTCCACAGATTATTGAATGCCTCCAGATGTGCTTCGGAAACTACTACTAATCTTCCAGTGTAAGATCAAAGCGTAGACAGTTTAAGACATTACTCCCATGGAGAAAAGTCCGCATGGTGCTTATTGTGTTCAATGCCAATGCAATTTTTGTGTTTCATCAACATTCTGAATGTCCATAGATTACAGAATGCCTCCAGATGTGCTTCGGAAACTACTACTAGACTTCAATCGAACGATCAAAGTGTAGACAATTTAAGATATTACTCCCATGGAGAAAAGTCCGCATGAGGGTTATTGTGTTCAATGCCGATGCAATTTTTGTGTTTCATCAACACTCTGAAGGTCCACAGATTACAGAATGCCTCCAGATGTGCTTCGGACACTACTACTAGTCTTCCAGGGAACGATCAAAGTGTAGACAGTTTAAGACATTACTCCCTTGGAGAAAAGTCCGGATGGTGCTTATTGTGTTCAATGCCGATGCAATTTTGTGTTTCATCAACACTCTGAAGGTCCACATATTACTGAATGCATCCAGATGTGCTTCAAGAGCTACTACTCGTCTTCCAGTGTACGATCAAAGCGTAGACAGTTTAAGACATTACTCCCATGGAGAAAAGTCCGCATGGTGCTTATTGTGTTCAATGCCGATTCTACTTTTGTGTTTCATCAACACTCTGAAGGTCCACAGATTACAGAATGCCTCCAGATGTGCTCCGGAAACTGCTACTAGTCTTCCAGTGTACGAACAAAGCGTAGACAGTTTAAGACATTACTCCCATGGAGAAAAGTCCGCATGGTGCTTATTGTGTTCAAAGTCGATGCAATTTTTGTGTTTCATCAACACTCTGAAGGTCCTCAGATTACAGAATGCATCCTGATGTGCTTCAAGAGCTACTACTCGTCTTCCAGTGTACGATCAAAGCGTACACAGTTTAAGACATTACTCCCATGGAGAAAAGTTCGCATGGTGCTTATTGTGTTCAATGCCGATGCAATTTTTGTGTTTCATCAACACTCAGAAGATCCACAGATTACAGGATGCTTCCAGATGTGCTTCGGAAACTACTACTAGTCATCCAGTGTACGATCAAAGCGTAGACAGCTTAAGACATTACCCCCACAGAGAAAATTCCGCATGGTGCTTATTGTGTTCAATGCCGAAGCAATTTTTGTGTTTCATCAACACTCTGAAGGTCCTCAGATTACAGAATGCATCCAGATGTGCTTCCGAAACTACTACTAGTCTTCCAGTGTACGATCAAAGCGTAGACAGTTTAAGACATTATTCTCATGGAGAAAAGTCCGCATGGTGCTTATTGTGTTCAATGCCGATGCAATTTTTGTGCTTAATCAAAACTCTGAAGGTCCACAGATTAAAGAATGCCTCCAGATGTGCATTGGAAACTACTACTAGTCTTTCAGGGAACGATCAAAGCTTAGACAGTTTGAGACATTACTCCCATGGAGGAAAGTCCGCATAGTGCTTATTGTGTTCAAAGTCGATCCAACTTTTGTGTTTCATCAACACTCTGAAGGTTCACAGATTACAGAATGCATCCAGATGTGCTTCGGAAACTACTACTAGTCCTCCAGTGAACAATCAAAGCGTAGACAGTTTAAGACATTATTCTCATGGAGAAAAGTCCGCATGGTGCTTATTGTGTTCAATGCCGATTCAATTTCTGTGTTTCATCAACACTCTGAAGGTCCACAGATTACAGAATGCCTCCAGATGTGCTTCAGAAACTACTACTAGTCTTCCAGTGAACGATCAAAGCGTAGACAGTTTAAGACATTACTCCCATGGAGAAAAGTTCGCATGGTGCTTATTGTGTTCAATGCCGATGCGATTTCTTGTGTTTCATCAACACTCTGAACTTCCACAGATTACAGAATGCTCCCAGATGTGCTTCGGAAACTACTACTAGTCTTCCAGTTTACGATCAAAGCGTAGAAAATTTAAGACATTACTCCCATAGAGAAAATTGCGCATGGTGCTCATTGTGTTCAATGAGGATGCAATTTTTGTGTTCATCAACATTCCGAATGTCCACAGATTACAGAATGCCTCCAGATGTACTTCGGAAACTACTACCAGTCTTCCATCGAACGATCAAAGCGTAGACAGTTTAAGACATTACTCCCTTGGAGAAAAGTCCGCATGGTGCTTATTGTGTTCAATGCCGATGCTACTTTTGTGTTTCATCAACACTCTGAAGGTCCACAGATTACAGAATGCCTCCAGATGTGCTTCGGAAACTACTACTAGTCTTCCTGTGTACGAACAAAGCGTAGACAGTTTAAGACATTACTCCCATGGGGAAAAGTCCGCATGGTGCTTATTGTGTTCAAAGTCGATGCAATTTTTGTGTTTCATCAACACTCTGAAGGTCCTCAGATTACAGAATGCATCCTGATGTGCTTCAAGAGCTACTACTCGTCTTCCAGTGTACGATCAAAGCGTAGACAGTTTAAGACATTACTCCCATGGAGAAAAGTTCGCATGGTGCTTATTGTGTTCAATGCCGATGCAATTTTTGTGTTTCATCAACACTCAGAAGGTCCACAGATTACAGGATGCTTCCAGATGTGCTTCGGAAACTACTACTAGTCATCCAGTGAACAATCAAAGCGTAGACAGTTTAAGACATTACTCTCATGGAGAAAAGTCCGCATGGTGCTTATTGTGTTCAATGCCGATTCAATTTCTGTGTTTCATCAACACTCTGAAGGTCCACAGATTACAGAATGCCTCCAGATGTGCTTCGGAAACTACTACTAGTGTTCCAGTGAACGATCAAAGCGTAGACAGTTTAAGACATTACTCCCATGGAGAAAAGTTCGCATGGTGCTTATTGTGTTCAATGCCGATGCGATTTCTTGTGTTTCATCAACACTCTGAACTTCCACAGATTACAGAATGCTCCCAGATGTGCTTCGGAAACTACTACTAGTCTTCCAGTTTACGATCAAAGCGTAGAAAGTATAAGACATTACTCCCATGGAGAAAATTGCGCATGGTGCTCATTGTGTGCAATGAGGATCCAATTTTTGTGTTTCATCAACATTCTGAATGTCCACAGATTACAGAATGCCTCCAGATGTACTTCGGAAACTACTACCAGTCTTCCATCGAACGATCAAAGCGTAGACAGTTTAAGACATTACTCCCTTGGAGAAAAGTCCGCATGGTGCTTATTGTGTTCAATGCCGATGCTACTTTTGTGTTTCATCAACACTCTGAAGGTCCACAGATTACAGAATGCCTCCAGATGTGCTTCGGAAACTACTACTAGTCTTCCAGTGTACGAACAAAGCGTAGACAGTTTAATACATTACTCCCATGGAGAAAAGTCCGCATGGTGCTTATTGTGTTCAAAGTCGATGCAATTTTTGTGTTTCATCAACACTCTGAAGGTCCTCAGATTACAGAATGCATCCTGATGTGCTTCAAGAGCTACTACTCGTCTTCCAGTGTACGATCAAAGCGTAGACAGTTTAAGACATTACTCCCATGGAGAAAAGTTCGCATGGTGCTTATTGTGTTCAATGCCGATGCAATTTTTGAGTTTCATCAACACTCAGAAGGTCCACAGATTACAGGATGCTTCCAGATGTGCTTCGGAAACTACTACTAGTCATCCAGTGTACGATCAAAGCGTAGACAGCTTAAGACATTACCCCCACAGAGAAAAATCCGCATGGTGCTTATTGTGTTCAATGCCGATGCAATTTTTGTGTTTCATCAACACTCTGAAGGTCCTCAGATTACAGAATGCATCCAGATGTGCTTCCGAAACTACTACTAGTCTTCCAGTGTACGATCAAAGCGTAGACAGTTTAAGACATTATTCTCATGGAGAAAAGTCCGCATGGTGCTTATTGTGTTCAATGCCGATGCAATTTTTGTGCTTAATCAAAACTCTGAAGGTCCACAGATTAAAGAATGCCTCCAGATGTGCATTGGAAACTACTACTAGTCTTTCAGGGAACGATCAAAGCTTAGACAGTTTGAGACATTACTCCCATGGAGAAAAGTCCGCATAGTGCTTATTGTGTTCAAAGTCGATCCAACTTTTGTGTTTCATCAACACTCTGAAGGTTCACAGATTACAGAATGCATCCAGATGTGCTTCGGAAACTACTACTAGTCCTCCAGTGAACAATCAAAGCGTAGACAGTTTAAGACATTACTCTCATGGAGAAAAGTCCACATGGTGCTTATTGTGTTCAATGCGCGATTCAATTTCTGTGTTTCATCAACACTGTGAAGGTCCACAGATTACAGAATGCCTCCAGATGTGCTTCGGAAACTACTACTAGTCTTCCAGTGAACGATCAAAGCGTAGACAGTTTAAGACATTACTCCCATGGAGAAAAGTTCGCATGGTGCTTATTGTGTTCAATGCCGGTGCGATTTCTTGTGTTTCATCAACACTCTGAACTTCCGCAGATTACAGAATGCTCCCAGATGTGCTTCGGAAACTACTACTAGTCTTCCAGTTTACGATCAAAGCGTAGAAAGTTTAAGACATTACTCCCATAGAGAAAATTTCGCATGGTGCTCATTGTGTTCAATGAGGATGCAATTTTTGTGTTCATCAACATTCTGAATGTCCACAGATTACAGAATGCCTCCAGATGTACTTCGGAAACTACTACTAGTGTTCCATCGAACGATCAAAGCGTAGACAGTTTAAGACATTACTCCCTTGGAGAAAAGTCCGCATGGTGCTTATTGTGTTCAATGCCGATGCTACTTTTGTGTTTCATCAACACTCTGAAGGTCCACAGATTACAGAATGACTCCAGATGTGCATCGGAAAATACTACTAGTCTTCCAGTGTACGAACAAAGCGTAGAAAGTTTAAGACATTACTCCTATGGAGAAAAGTCCGCATGGCGCTTATTGTGTTCAATGCCGATGCAATTTTTGTGTTTCATCAACACTCTGAAGGTCCACAGATTACAGAATGCCTCCAGATGTGCTTCGGAAACTACTACTAGTCTTCCAGTGTACGATGAAAGCGTAGAAAGTTTAAGACATTACTCCCATGGAGAAAAGTCCGCATGGAGCTTATTGTGTTCAAAGTCGATGCAACTTTTGTGTTTCATCAACACTCTGAAGGTCCTCAGATTGCAGAATGATTCCTGATGTGCTTCGGAAACTACTACTCGTCTTCCAGTGTACGATCAAAGCGTAGACAGTTTAAGACATTACTCCCATGGAGAAAAGTTCGCATGGTGCTTATTGTGTTCAATGCCGATGCTATTTTTGTGTTTCATCAACACTCTGAAGGTCCACAGATTACAAGATGCTTCCAGATGTGCTTCGGAAACTACTACTAGTCATCCAGTGTACGATCAAAGCGTAGACAGCTTAAGACATTACTCCCATAGAGAAAATTCCGCATGGTGCTTATTGTGTTCAATGCCGATGCAATTTTTGTGTTTCATCAACACTCTGAAGGTCCTCAGATTACAGAATGCATCCAGATGTGCTTCCGAAACTACTACTAGTCTTCCAGTGTACGATCATTGCGTAGACAGTTTAAGACAATATTCCCATGGAGAAAAGTCCGGATGGTGCTTATTGTGTTCAATGCCGATGCAATTTTGTGTTTCATCAACACTCTGAAGGTCCACATATTACTGACTGCATCCAGATGTGCTTCCGAAACTACTACTAGTCTTCCAGTGTACGATCAAAGCGTAAACAGTTTAAGACATTACTCCCATGGTGAAAAGTCCTCATGGTGCTTATTGTGTTCAATGCCGATGCAATTTTTGTGTTTCATCAACACTCTGAACGTCCACAGATTATAGAATGCCTCCAGATGTGCTTCGGAAACTACTACTAATCTTCCAGTGTAACATTAAAGCGTAGACAGTTTAAGACATTACTCCCATGGAGAAAAGTCGGCATGGTGCTTATTGTGTTCAATGCCAAAGCAATTTTTGTGTTTCATCAACATTCTGAATGTCCACAGATTACAGAATGCCTCCAGATGTGCTTCGGAAACTACTACTAGTCTTCCATCGAACGATCAAAGCGTAGACAGTTTAAGACATTACTCCCATGGAGAAAAGTCCGCATGGTGCTTATTGTGTTCAATGGCGATGCAATTTTTTTGTTTCATCAACATTCTGAATGTCCACAGATTACAGAATGCCTCCTGATGTGCTTCGGAAACTACTACTAGTCTTCCATCGAACGATCAAAGCGTAGACAGTTTAAGACATTACTCCCATGGAGAAAAGTTCGCATGGTGCTTATTGTGTTCAATGCCGATGCAAATTTTGTGTTTCATCAACACTCTGAAGGTCCACAGACTACAGCATGCTTCCAGATGTGCTTCGGAAACTACTACTAGACTTCCAGTGTACGATCAAAGCGTATACAGTTTAAGAAATTACTCCCATAGAGAAAATTCCGTATGGTGCTTATTGTGTTCAATGCCGATGCAATTTTTGTGTTTCATCAACACTCTGAAGGTCCACATATTACTGAATGCATCCAGATGTGCTTCCGAAACTACTACTAGTCTTCCAGTGTACGATCAAAGGGTAAACAGTTTAAGACATTACTCCCATGGTGAAAAGTCCTCATGGTGCTTATTGTGTTCAATGCCGATGCAATTTTTGTGTTTCATCAACACTCTGAAGGTCCACAGATTATAGAATGCCTCCAGATGTGCTTCGGAAACTACTATTAATCTTCCAGTGTAAGATTAAAGCTTAGACAGTTCAAGACATTACTCCCATGGAGAAAAGTCCGCATGGTGCTTATTGTGTTCAATGCCAATGCAATTTTTGTGTTTCATCAACATTCTGAATGTCCACAGATTACAGAATGCCTCCAGATGTGCTTCGGAAACTACTACTAGTCTTCCATCGGACGATCAAAGCGTAGACAGTTTAAGACATTACCCCCATGGAGAAAAGTCCGCATGGCGCTTATTGTGTTCAATGCCGATGCAATTTTTGTGTTTCATCAACACTCTGAAGGTCCACAGATTACAGAATACCTCCAGATGTGCTTCGGAAACTACTACTAGTCTTCCAGTGAACGATCAAAGCGTAGACAGTTTAAGACATTACTCCCATGGAGAAAAGTTCGGATGGTGCTTATTGTGTTCAATGCCGATGCGATTTCTTGTGTTTCATCAACACTCTGAACTTCCACAGATTACAGAATGGTCCCAGATGTGCTTCGGAAACTACTACTAGTCTTCCAGTTCACGATCAAAGCGTAGAAAGTTTAAGACATTACTCCCATAGAGAAAATTTCACATGGTGCTCATTGTGTTCAATGAGGATGCAATTTTTGTGTTCATCAACATTCTGAATGTCCACAGATTACAGAATGCCTCCAGATGTACTTCGGAAACTACTACTAGTCTTCCATCGAACGATCAAAGCGTAGACAGTTTAAGACATTACTCCCTTGGAGAAAAGTCCGCATGGTGCTTATTGTGTTCAATGCCGATGCTACTTTTGTGTTTCATCAACACTCTGAAGGTCCTCAGATTACAGAATGATTCCTGATGTGCTTCGGAAACTACTACTCGTCTTCCAGTGTACGATCAAAGCGTAGACAGTTTAAGACATTACTCCCATGGAGAAAAGTTCGCATGGTGCTTATTGTGTTCAATTCCGATGCTATTTTTGTGTTTCATCAACACTCTGAAGGTCCACAGATTACAAGATGCTTCCAGATGTGCTTCGGAAACTACTACTAGTCATCCAGTGTACGATCAAAGCGTAGACAGCTTAAGACATTACTCCCATAGAGAAAATTCCGCATGGTGCTTATTGTGTTCAATGCCGATGCAATTTTTGTGTTTCATCAACACTCTGAAGGTCCTCAGATTACAGAATGCATCCAGATGTGCTTCCGAAACTACTACTAGTCTTCCAGTGAACGATCATTGCGTAGACAGTTTAAGACAATATTCCCATGGAGAAAAGTCCGCATGGTGCTTATTGTGTTCAATACAGATGCAATTTTTGTGTTTCATCAACACTCTGAAGGTCCACAGATTATAGAATGCCTCCAGATGTGCTTCGGAAACTACTACTAATCTTCCAGTGTAAGATCAAAGCGTAGACAGTTTAAGACATTACTCCCATTTAGAAAAGTCCGCATGGTACTTATTGTGTTTAATGCCAATGCAATTTTTGTGTTTCATCAACATTCTGAATGGCCACAGATTACAGAATGCCTCCAGATGTGCTTCGGAAACTACTACTAGTCTTCCATCGAACGATCAAATTGTAGACAGTTTAAGACATTACTCCCATGGAGAAAAGTCCGCATGGGGGTTATTGTGTTCAATGCCGATGCAATTTTTGTGTTTCATCAACACTCTGAAGGTCCACAGATTACAGAATGCCTCCAGATGTGCTTCGGAAACTACTACTAGTCTTCCAGGGAACGATCAAAATGTAGACAGTTTAAGACATTACTCCCTTGGAGAAAAGTCCGGATGGTGCTTATTGTGTTCAATGCCGATGCAATTTTGTGTTTCATCAACACTCTGAAGGTCCACATATTACTGAATGCATCCAGATGTGCTTCCGAAACTACTACTAGTCTTCCAGTGTACGATCAAAGCGTAAACAGTTTAAGACATTACTCCCATGGTGAAAAGTCCTCATGGTGCTTATTGTGTTCAATGCCGATGCAATTTTTGTGTTTCATCAACACTCTGAAGGTCCACAGATTATAGAATGCCTCCAGATGTGCATCGGAAACTACTACTAATCTTCCAGTGTAAGATTAAAGCGTAGACAGTTTAAGACATTACTCCCATGGAGAAAAGTCGGCATGGTGCTTATTGTGTTCAATGCCAATGCAATTTTTGTGTTTCATCAACATTCTGAATGTCCACAGATTACAGAATGCCTCCAGATGTGCTTCGGAAACTACTACTAGTCTTCCATCGAACGATCAAAGCGTAGACAGTTTAAGACATTACTCCCATGGAGAAAAGTCCGCATGGTGCTTATTGTGTTCAATGGCGATGCAATTTTTTTTTTCATCAACATTCTGAATGTCCACAGATTACAGGATGCCTCCTGATGTGCTTCGGAAACTACTACTAGTCTTCCATCGAACGATCAAAGCGTAGACAGTTTAAGACATTACTCCCATGGAGAAAAGTTCGCATGGTGCTTATTGTGTTCAATGCCGATGCAAATTTTGTGTTTCATCAACACTCTGAAGGTCCACAGACTACAGCATGCTTCCAGATGTGCTTCGGAAACTACTACTAGTCTTCCAGTGTACGATCAAAGCGTATACAGTTTAAGAAATTACTCCCATAGAGAAAATTCCGTATGGTGCTTATTGTGTTCAATGCCGATGCAATTTTTGTGTTTCATCAACACTCTGAAGGTCCACATATTACTGAATGCATCCAGATGTGCTTCCGAAACTACTACTAGTCTTCCAGTGTACGATCAAAGGGTAAACAGTTTAAGACATTACTCCCATGGTGAAAAGTCCTCATGGTGCTTATTGTGTTCAATGCCGATGCAATTTTTGTGTTTCATCAACACTCTGAAGGTCCACAGATTATAGAATGCCTCCAGATGTGCTTCGGAAACTACTATTAATCTTCCAGTGTAAGATTAAAGCTTAGACAGTTCAAGACATTACTCCCATGGAGAAAAGTCCGCATGGTGCTTATTGTGTTCAATGCCAATGCAATTTTTGTGTTTCATCAACATTCTGAATGTCCACAGATTACAGAATGCCTCCAGATGTGCTTCGGAAACTACTACTAGTCTTCCATCGGACGATCAAAGCGTAGACAGTTTAAGACATTACCCCCATGGAGAAAAGTCCGCGTGGGGGTTATTGTGTTCAATGCCGATGCAATTTTTGTGTTTCATCAACACTCTGAAGGTCCACAGATTACAGAATGCCTCCAGATGTGCTTCGGAAACTACTACTAGTCTTCCAGGGAACGATCAAAGTGTAGACAGTTTAAGACATTATCCCTTGGAGAAAAGTCCGCATGGTGCTTATTGTGTTCAATGCCGATGCAATTTCTGTGTTTCATCAACACTCTGAAGTTCCACAGATTACAGAATGCCTCCAGATGTGCTTCGAAAACTACTACTAGTCTTCTAGTGTACGATCAAAGCGTAGACAGTTTAAGACATTACTCCCATGGAGAAAAGTCCGTATGGTGCTTATTGTGTTCAATGCAGATGCAATTTTTGTGTTTCATCAACATTCTGAAGTTCCACAGATTACAGAATGCCTCCAGATGTGCTTCGAAAACTACTACTAGTCTTCCAGTGTACGATCAAAGCATAGACAGTTTAAGTCATTACTCCCTTGGAGAAAAGTCCGCATGGTGCTTATTGTGTTCAATGGCGATGCAATTTTTTTGCTTCATTAACATTCTGAATGTCCACAGATTACAGAATGCCTCCTGTAGTGCTTTGGAAACTACTACTAGTCTTCCATCGAACGATCAAAGCGTAGACAGTTTAAGACATTACTCTCATGGAAAAAAGTTCGCATGGTGCTTATTGTGATCAATGCCGATGCAAATTTTGTGTTTCATCAACACTCTGAAGGTCCACAGACTACAGCATGCTTCCAGATGTGCTTCGGAAACTACTACTAGTCTTCCAGTGTACGATCAAAGCGTATACAGTTTAAGACATTAATCCCATAGAGAAAATTCCGTATGGTGCTTATTGTGTTCAATGCCGATGCAATTTTTGTGTTTCATCAACACTCTGAAGGTCCACATATTACTGAATGCATCCAGATGTGCTTCCGAAACTACTAATAGTCTTCCAGTGTACGATCAAAGCGTAAACAGTTTAAGACATTACTCCCATGGTGAAAAGTCCTCATGGTGCTTATTGTGTTCAATGCCGATGCAATTTTTCTGTTTCATCAACACTCTGAAGGTCCACAGATTACAGAATGTCTCCAGATGTGCTTCGGAAACTACTACTAGTCTTCCAGTAATCGATCAAATCCTGGACAGTTTAAGACACTATTACCATAGAGAAAATTCCGCATGGTGCTAATTGTGTTCAATGCCGCTGCAATTTTTGTGTTTCATCAACACTTTGAAGGTCCACAGATTACAGAATGCATCCAGATGTGCTTCCGAAACTACTACTAGTCTTCCATTGTACGATCAAAGCGTAGACAGTTTAAGACATTACTTCAAAGGAGAAAAGTCAGCATGGTGCTTATTGTGTTCAACGCCGACGCAATTTTTGTGTTTCATCAACACTCTGAAGGTCCACAGATTACAGAATGTCTCCAAATGTGCTTCGGAAACTACTACTAGTCTTCCAGTGAACGATCAAAGCCTAGACAGTTTAAGACATACTCCCAAGGAGCAAAGTCCGCATGGTGCTTATTGTGCTCAATGCCGATGCAATTTTTGTGTTTCATCAACACTCAAATGTCCTCAGATTACAGAATGCATCCTGATGTGCTTCGGAAACTACCACTCGTCTTAAAGTGTACTATCAAAGCGTAGACAGTTTAAGACATTACTCCCATGAAGTAGAGTTCGCATTGTGCTTATGTGTTCAATGCCGATGCAATTTTTGTGTTTCATCAACACTCTGAAGGTCCTCAGATTACAGAATGCATCCAGATGTGCTTCCGAAACTACTACTAGTCTTCCAGTGTACGATCAAAGCGTAGTTAGTTAAAGACATTATTCCCATGTTGAAAGGTCCGCATGGTGCTTATTGTGTTCAATGTCCATGCAATTTTCTTGTTTCATCAACACTCTGAAGGTCCACAGATTACAGAATGCCTCCAGATGTGTTTCTTAAACTACTACTAGTCTTCCATCGAACGATCAAAGCGTAGACAGTTTAAGACATTACTCTAATGGAGAAAAGTCCGCATGGTGCTTATTGTGTTCAATGCCGATGCAATTTTTGTGTTTCATCAACACTCTGAAGGTCCACAGATTACAGAATGCCTCCAGATGTGCTTCGGAAACAACTACTAGTCTTCCAGTGTACGATCAACGCATAGACAGTTTAAGACATTACTCCCATGGAGAAAAGTCCGCATGGTGTTTATTGTGTTCAATGCTGATGGAATTTTTGTGTTTCATCAACATTCTGAATGTCCACAGATTACAGAATGCCTCCAGATGTGCTTCGGAAACTACTACTAGTCTTCCATCGAACGATCAAAGCGTAGACAGGTTAAGACATTACTCCCATTGAGAAAAGTCCGCATGGTGCATATTGTGTTCAAAGTCGATGCAATTTTCGTGTTTCATCATCACTCTGAAGGTCCACAGATTACAGAATGCCTCCAGATGTGCTTCGGAAACTACTACTAGTCTTCCAGTGTACGATCAAAGCGTAGACAGTTTAAGACATTACTCACATGGAGAAAAGTCCGCATGGTGCTTATTTTGTTCAATGCCGATGCAATTTTTGTGTTTCATCAACATTCTGAAAGTCCACAGATTACAGAATGCCTCCAGATGTGCTTCGGAAACTACTACTAGTCTTCCAGTGTACGATCAAAGCGTAGACAGTTTAAGACATTACTCCCTGGAGAAAAGTCCGCATGGTGCTTATTGTGTTCAACGCCGATGCAATTTATGTGCTTAATCAAAACTCTGAAGGTCCACAGATTACAGAATGCCTCCAGATGTGCATTGGAAGCTACTACTAGTCTTCCAGGGAACGATCAAAGCGTAAACAGTTTGAGACATTACTCCCATGGAGTAGAGTTCGCATTGTGCTTATTGTGTTCAATGCCGATGCAATTTTTGTGTTTCATCAACACACTGAAGGTCCTCAGATTACAGAATGCATCCAGATGTGCTTCCGAAACTACTACTAGTCATCCAGGGAACGATCAAAGCGTAGACAGTTTGAGACATTACTCCCATGGAGAAAAGTCTGCATGGTGCTTATTGTGTTCAAAGTCGATGCAATTTTCTTGTTTCATCAACACTCTGAAGGTCCACAGATTACAGAATGCCTCCAGATGTGCTTCGGAAACTACTACTAGTCTTCCAGGGAACGATCAAAGCGTAGACAGTTTAAGACATTACTCTAATGGAGAAACGTCCGCATGGTGCTTAGTGTGTTCAATGCCGATGCAATGTTTGTGATTCATCGACACTCTGAAGGTCCACAGATTACAGTATTCATTAAGATTTGCTTCGGAAACTACTACTAGTCTTCCAGTGTACGATCAAAGCATAGACAGTTTAAGACATTACTCCCTTGGAGAAAAGTCAGCATGGTGCTTATTGTGTTCAATGCCGATGCAATTTTTGTGTTTCATCAACACTCTGAAGGTCCACAGATTACAGAATGTCTCCAGATGTGCCTCGGAAACTACTACTAGTCTTCCAGGGAACGATCAAATCGTAGACAGTTTAAGACATTACTCCCATGGAGAAAAGTCCGCATGGTGCTTATTGTGTTCAATGCCGATGCAATTTTTGTGTCTCATCACACTCTGAAGGTCCACAGATCGCAGAATGCATCCAGATGTGCTTCGGAAACTACTACTAGTCTTCCAGTGTACGATCAAAGCGTAGACAGTTTAAGACATTACTCCCTTGGAGAAAAGTCCGCATGGTACTTATTGTGTTCAGTGCCGATTCAATTTCTGTGTTTCATCAACACTCTGAAGGTCTACAGATTACAGAATGCCTCCAGATGTGCTTCGGAAACTACTACTAGTCTTCCAGTGTACGATCAAAGCGTAGACAGTTTAAGACATTACTCCCATGGAGAAAAATTCGCATGGTGCCTATTGTATTCAATGCCGATGCAATTTTTGTGTTCCATCAACACTCTGAAGGTACACAGATTGCAGAATGTCTCCAGATGTGCTTCGGAAACTACTACTAGTCTTCCAGGGAACGATCAAAGCGTAGACAGTTTAAAACATTACTCCCATGGAGAAAAGTCAGCATGGTGCTTATTGTGATCAATGCCGATGCAATTTTTGTGTTTCATCAACACTCTGAAGGTCCACAGATTTCAGAACGCATACAGATGTGCTTCGGAAACTACTACTAGTCTTCCAGGGAACGATTAAAGCGTAGACAGTTTAAGACATTACTCCCTTTAGAAAAGTCCGCATGGTGCTTATTGTGTTCAATGCCGATGCAATTTCTGTGTTTCATCAACACTCTGAAGGTCCACAAATTACAGAATGCATCCAGATGTGCTTCGTAAACTACTACTAGTCTTCCAGTGTACGATCAAAGCGTAGACAGTTTAAGACATTACTCCCATGGAGAAAAATCCGCATGATGCCTATTGTATTCAATGCCGATGCAATTTTTGTGTCTCATCGACACTCTGAAGGTCCACAGATTACAGAATGCATCCAGATGTGCTTCGGAAACTACTACTAGTCTTCCAGTGTACGATCAAAGCGTAGACAGTTTAAGACATTACTCCCTTGGAGAAAAGTCCGCATGGTACTTATTGTGTTCAGTGCCGATTCAATTTCTGTGTTTCATCAACACTCTGAAGGTCTACAGATTACAGAATGCCTCCAGATTTGCTTCGGAAACTACTACTAGTCTTCCAGTGTACGATCAAAAGCGTAGACAGTTTAAGACATTACTCCCATGGAGAAAAGTCCGCATGGTGCTTATTGTGTTCAATGCCGATGCAACTTTTGTGTTTCATCAACACTCTGAAGGTCCACAAATTACAGAATGCCTCCAGATGTGCTTCGGAAACTACTACCAGTCTTCCAGTGTACGATCAAAGCGTAGACAGTTTAAGACGTTACTCCCATGGAGAAAAGTCCGCATGGTGCTTATTGTGTTCAATGCCGATGCAATTTTTGTGTTTCATCAACATTCTGAATGTCCACAGATTACAGAATGCCTCCAGATGTGCTTCGGAAACTACTACTAGTCATCCGTCGAACGATCAAAGCGTAGACAGTTTAAGACATTACTCCCATAGAGAAAATTCCGCACGGTGCTTATTGTGGTTAATCCCGATGCAATTTTTGTGTTTCATCAACACTCAGAAGGTCCACAGATTACAGAATGCATCCAGATGTGCTTCCGATACTACTACTAGTCTTCCAGTGTACGATCAAAGTGTAGACAGTTTAAGACATTACACCCATGGGGAAAAGTCCGCATGGTGCTTATTGTGTTCAATGCCGATGCAACTTTGTGTTTCATCAACACACTGAAGGTCCACAGATTACAGAATGTCTCCAGATGTGCTTCGGAAACTACTACTAGTCTTCCAGGGAACGATCAAATCGTAGACAGTTTAAGACATTACTCCCATGGAGAAAAGTCTGCATGGTGCTTATTGTGTTCAATGCCGATGCAATTTTTGTGTCTCATCGACACTCTGAAGGTCCACAGATTACAGAATGCCTCCAGATGTGCTTCGGAAACTACTACTAGTCTTCCAGTGTACGATCAAAGCGTAGACAGTTTAAGACATTACTCCCTTGGAGAAAAGTCCGCATGGTACTTATTGTGTTCAGTGCCGAATCAATTTCTGTGTTTCATCAACACTCTGAAGGTCTACAGATTACAGAATGCCTCCAGATTTGCTTCGGAAACTACTACTAGTCTTCCAGTGTACGATCAAAAGCGTAGACAGTTTAAGACATTACTCCCATGGAGAAAAATTCGCATGGTGCCTATTGTATTCAATGCCGATGCAATTTTTGTGTTTCATCAACACTCTGAAGGTCCACAGATTTCAGAACGCCTACAGATGTGCTTCGGAAACTACTACTAGTCTTCCAGGGAACGATTAAAGCATAGACAGTTAAAGACATTACTCCCTTTAGAAAAGTCCGCATGGTGTTTATTGTGTTCAATGCCGATGGAATTTTTGTGATTCATCAACACTCTGAAGGTCCACAGATTACAGAATGGTACCAGATGTGCTTTGGAAACTACTACTATTCTTCCAGTGTACGATCAAAGCGTAGACAGTTTAAGACATTACTCCCATGGAGAAAAATCCGCATGGTGCTTATTGTGTTCAATGCCGATGCAATTTTTGTGATTCATCAACACTCTGAAGGTCCACTGATTACAGAATGCATCCATATGTGCTTCGGAAACTACTACTAGTCTTCCAGGGAACGATCAAAGCGTAGACAGTTTAAGACATTACTCCCATGGAGAAAAGTCCGCATGGTGCTTATTGTGTTCAATTCCGATGTAATTTTTGTGTGTCATCAACACTCTGAAGGTCTACAGATTACAGAATGCCTCAAGATGTGCTTCGGAAACTACTACTAGCCTTCCAGTGTACACACAAAGCGTAGACAGTTTAAGACATTACTCCCATGGAGAAAAGTCCGCATGGTGCCCCTTGTATTCAATGCCGATGCAATTTTTGTCATTCATCAACACTCTGAATGCCCACAGATTTCAGAACGCCTAAAGAAGTGCTTCGGAAACTGCTACTAGTCTTCCAAGTAACGATCAAAACGTAAAAGGTTTAAGACACTACTCCCTTTAGAAAAGTCCGCATGGTGCTTAATGTGTTCAATGCCGATGCAATTTTTGTGTTTCATCAACACTCTGAAGGTGAACAGATTGCAGAATGTCTCCAGATGTGCTTCGGAAACTACTACTAGTCTTCCAGGGAACGATTAAAGCGTAGACAGTTTAAGTCATTACTCCCTTTAGAAAAGTCCGCATGGTGCTTATTGTGTTCAATGCCGATGCAATGTCTGTGTTTCATCAACACTCTGAAGGTCCACAGATTACAGAATGCATCCATATGTGATTCGGAAACTACTACTAGTTTTCTAGGGAACGATCAAAGCGTAGACAGTATAAGACATTACTCCCATGGAGAAAATTCCGCATGGTGCTTATTGTGTTCAATGCCGATGCAATTTTTGCGTTTCATCAACACTCTGAAGGTCCACAGATTACAGAATGCATCCAGATGTGCTTCGGAAACTACTACTAGTCTTCCGGTGTACGATCAAAGCGTAGACAGTTTAAGACATTACTCCCATGGAGAAAAGTTCGCTTGGTGTTTATTGTGTTCAATGCCGATGCAATTTTTGTGTTTCATCAACACTCTGAAGGTACACAGATTACAGAATGCATCCACATGTGCTTCGGAAACTACTACTAGTCTTCCAGTGTACGATCAAAGCGTAGACAGTTTAAGATATTACTCCCATTGAGAAAAGTCCGCATGGTGCGTATTGTGTTCAATGCCGATTCAATTTTTGTGTTTCATCAACACTCTGAAGGTCTACAGATTACAAAATGCCTCCAGATGTGCTTCGGAAACTACTACTAGTCTTCCAGTGTATAATCAAAGCGTAGACAGTTTAAGACATTACTCCCATGAAGATAAATCCGCATGGTGCCTATTGTATCCAATGCCGTTGCAATTTTTGGGTTTCATCAACACTCAGAAGGTCCACAGATTACAGAATGCATCCAGATGTGCTTCGGAAACTACTACTATTTTTCCAGTGTACGATCAAAGCGTAGACTTTTAAGACATTACTCCCATGGAAAAAATTCGCATGGTGCTTATTGGGTTCAATGCCGATGCAATTTTTGTGTTTCATCAACACTCTGAAGGTCTACAGTTTACAGAATGCCTCCAGATGTGCTTCGGAAACTACTACTAGTCTTCCAGTGTACGATAAAAGCGTAGACAGTTTAAGACATTACTCCCATGGAGAAAAGTTCGCATGGTGCTTATTGTGTTCAATGCCGATGCAATTTTTGTGTCTCATCAACACTCTGATAGTCAACAGATTACAGAATGCTTCCAGATGTGCTTCGGAAACTACTACTATTCTTCCAGTGTACGATCAAATCGTAGACAGTTTAAGACATTACTCCCATGGAGAAAAATGCACATGGTGCTTTTTGTGTTCAATGCCGATGCAATTTTTGTGTTTCATCAACACTCTGAAGGTCCACAGATTACATATGCATCCATATGTGCTTCCGAAACTACTACTAGTCTTCCATCGAACGATCAAAGCGTGGACAGTTAAGGCATTACTCCCATGGAGAAAAATCCGCATGGTGCCTATTGTATTCAATGCCGATGCAATTTTTGTGTTTCATCAACACTCTGAAGGACCACAGATTACAGAATGTCTCCAGATGTGCTTCGGAAACTACTACTAGTCTTCCAGGGAATGATTAAAGCGTAGACAGTTTAAGACATTACTCCCTTTAGAAAAGTCCGCATGGTGCTTATTGTGTTCAATGCCGATGCAATATTTGTGTTTCATCAACACTCTGAAGGTCCACAGATTACAGATTGCATCCAGATGTGCTTCCGAAACTACTACTAGTCTTCCAGTGTACGATAAAAGCGTAGACAGTTTAAGACATTACTCCCATGCAGAAAAGTTCGCATGGTGCTTATTGTGTTCAATGCCGATGCAATTTTTGTGTCTCATCAACACTCTGATAGTCAACAGATTACAGAATGCCTCCAGATGTGCTTCGGAAACTACTACTAGTCTTCCAGTGTATAATCAAAGCGTAGACAGTTTAAGACATTACTCCCATGAAGATAAATCCGCATGGTGCCTATTGTATCCAATGCCGTTGCAATTTTTGGGTTTCATCAACACTCAGAAGGTCCACGGATTACAGAATGCATCCAGATGTGCTTCGGAAACTACTACTATTTTTCCAGTGTACGATCAAAGCGTAGACTTTTAAGACATTACTCCCATGGAAAAAATTCGCATGGTGCTTATTGGGTTCAATGCCGATGCAATTTTTGTGTTTCATCAACACTCTGAAGGTGAACAGATTGCAGAATGTCTCCAGATGTGCTTCGGAAACTACTACTAGTCTTCCAGGGAACGATAAAGCGTAGACAGTTTAAGTCATTACTCCCTTTAGAAAAGTCCGCATGGTGCTTATTGTGTTCAATGCCGATGCAATTTCTGTGTTTCATCAACACTCTGAAGGTCCACAGATTACAGAATGCATCCATATGTGATTCGGAAACTACTACTAGTTTTCTAGGGAACGATCAAAGCGTAGACAGTTTAAGACATTACTGCCATGGAGAAAATTCCGCATGGTGCTTATTGTGTTCAATGCCGATGCAATTTTTGCGTTTCATCAACACTCTGAAGGTCCACAGATTACAGAATGCATCCAGATGTGCTTCGGAAACTACTACTAGTCTTCCGGTGTACGATCAAAGCGTAGACAGTTTAAGACATTACTCCCATGCAGAAAAGTTCGCATGGTGTTTATTGTGTTCAATGCCGATGCAATTTTTGTGTTTCATCAACACTCTGAAGGTCCACAGATTTCAGAACGCCTACAGATGTGCTTCGGAATTTAATACTAGTCTTCCAGGGAACGATTAAAGCGTAGACAGTTTATGACATTACTCCCTCTAGAAAAGTCCGCATGGTGCTTATTGTGTTCAATGCCGATGCAATATTTGTGTTTCATCAACACTCTGAAGGTCCACAGATTACAGATTGCATCCAGATGTGCTTCCGAAACTACTACTAGCCTTCCAGTGTACGATCAAAGCGTAGACAGTTTAAGACATTACTCCCATGAAGAAAAATCCGCATGGTGCCTATTGTATTCAATGCCGATGCAATTTTTGTGTTTCATCAACACTCTGAATGTCCACAGATTTCAAAACGATTAAAGAAGTGCTTCGGGAACTGCTACTAGTCTTCCAGGGAACGATCAAAACGTAGAAGGTTTAAGACATTACTCCCTTTAGAAAAGTCCGCATGGTGCTTATTGTGTTCAATGCCGATGCAATTTTTGTGTTTCATCAACACTCTGAAGGTCTACAGATTACAGAATGCCTCCAGATATGCTTCGGAAACTACTACTAGTCTTCCAGTGTACGATCAAAGCGTAGACAGTTTAAGACATTACTCCCATGGAGAAAAATCCGCATGGTGCCTATTGTATTCAATGCCGATGCAATTTTTGTGTTTCATCAACACTCTGAAGGTCCACAGATTACAGAATGTCTCCAGATGTGCTTCGGAAACTACTACTAGTCTTCCAGGGAACGATCAAAGCGTAGACAGTTTAAGACATAACTCCCATGGAGAAAATTCCGCATGGTGCTTATTATGTTCAATGCCGATGCAATTTTTGTGTTTCATCAACACTCTGAAGGTCCACATATTACAGATTGCATCCTGATGTGCTTCCGAAACTACTACAAGTCTTCCAGTGTACGATCAAAGCGTAGACAGTTTAAGACATTACTCCCATGGAGAAAAGTACGCATAGTGCTTATTGTGTTTAATGCCGATGCAATTTTTGTGTTTCATCAACACTCTGAAGGTCTACAGATTACAGAATGCCTCCAGATATGCTTCGGAAACTACTACTAGTCTTCCAGTGTACGATCAAAGCGTAGACAGTTTAAGACATTACTCCCATGGAGAAAAATCCGCATGGTGCCTATTGTATTCAATGCCGATGCAATTTTTGTGTTTCATCAACACTCTGAAGGTCCACAGATTACAGAATGTCTCCAGATGTGCTTCGGAAACTAGTACAAGTCTTCCAGGGAACGATCAAAGCGTAGACAGTTTAAGACATTACTCCAATGGAAAAAGTCCGCATGGTGCTTATTGTGTTCAATGCCGATGCAATTTTTGTGTTTCATCAACACTCTGAAGGTCCACAGATTACAGAATGTCTCCAGATGTGCTTCGGAAACTACTACTAGTCTTCCAGAGAACGATTAAAGCGTAGACAGTTTAAGACATTACTCCCTTTAGAAAAGTCCGCATGGTGCTTATTGTGTTCAATGCCGATGCAATTTCTGTGTTTCATCAACACTCTGAAGGTCCACAGATTACAGAATGCATCCAGATGTGCTTCAGAAACTACTAATAGTCTTCCAGGGAACGATCAAAGCGTAGACAGTTTAAGACATTACTCCCATGGAGAAAAGTCCGTATGGTGCTTATTGTGTTCAATGCTGATTCAATTTCTGTGTTTCATCAACACTCTGAAGGTCCACAGATTACAGAATGCATCCAAATGTGCTTCGGAAACTACTACTAGTCTTCCAGGGAACCATCAAATCGTAGACAGTTTAAGACATTACTGCCATGGAGAAAAGTCCGCATGGTGCTTTTTGTGTTCAATGCCGATGCAATTTTTGTGTTTCATCAAGACTCTGAAGGTCCACAGATTACAGAATGCATCCAGATGTGCTTCGGAAACTACTACTAGTCTTCCAGTGTACGATCAAAGCGTAGACAGTTTAAGACATAACTCCCATGGAGAAAATTCCGCATGGTGCTTATTGTGTACAATTCCGATGCAATTTCTGTGTTTCATCAACACTCTGAAGGTCCACAGATTACAGAATGCATCCAGATGTGCTTCAGAAACTACTAATAGTCTTCCAGGGAACGATCAAAGCGTAGACAGTTTAAGACATTACTCCCATGGAGAAAAGTCCGTATGGTGCTTATTGTGTTCAATGCCGATTCAATTTCTGTGTTTCATCAACACTCTGAAGGTCCACAGATTACAGAATGCATCCAAATGTGCTTCGGAAACTACTGCTAGTCTTCCAGGGAACGATCAAATCGTAGACAGTTTAAGACATTACTCCCATGGAGAAAAGTCCGCATGGTGCTTATTGTGTTCAATGGCGATGCAATTTCTGTGTTTCATCAAGACTCTGAAGGTCCACAGATTACAGAATGCATCCAGATGTGTTTCGGAAACTACTACTAGTCTTCCAGTGTACGATCAAAGCGTAGACAGTTTAAGACATTACTCCCATGGAGAAAACTTCGCATGGTGCCTATTGTGTTCAATGCCGATGCAATTTTTGTGTTTCATCAACACTCTGAAGGTCCACAGAATACAGAATGCTTCCAGATGTGCTTCGGAAACCACTACTAGTCTTCCAGTGTACGATCAAAGCGTAGACAGTTTAAGACATTACTCCCATTTAGAAAAGTCCGCACGGTGTTTATTGTGTTCAATGCCGATTCAATTTTTGTGTTTCATCAACACTCTGAATGTCCACAGATTTCAGAACGCCGAAAGAAGTGGTTCGGAAACTTCTACTAGTCTTCCAGGGAACGATCAAAGCGTAGACAGTTTAAGACATTACTCCCTTTAGAAAAGTCCGCATGGTGCTTATTGTGCTCAATGCCGATGCAATTTCTGTGATTCATCAACACTCTGAAGGTCCACAGATTACAAAATGCATCCAAATGTGCTTCGGAAACTACTACTAGTTTTCCAGGGAACGATCAAATCGTAGACAGTTTAAGACATGACTCCCATGGAGAAAAGTCCGCATGGTGCTTATTGTGTTCAATGGCGATGCAATTTCTGTGTTTCATCAACACTCTGAAGGTCCACAGATTACAGAATGCATCCAGATGTGCTTCGGAAACTACTACTAGTCTTCCAGGGAACGATCAAAGCGTAGACAGTTTAAGACATGACTCCCATGGAGAAAAGTCCGCATGGTGCTTATTGTGTTCAATGCCGATTCAATTTTTGTGTGTCATCAACACTCTAAAGGTCTACAGATTACAGAATGCCTCCAGATGTGCTTCTTAAACTACTACTAGTCTTCCAGTGTACACTCAAAGTGTAGACAGTTTAAGACATTACTCCCATGGAGAAAAGTCCGCATGGTGCCTATTGTATTCAATGCCATGGCAATTTTTGTGTTTCATTAACACTCTGAATGTCCACAGATTTCAGAACGCCTAAAGAAGTGCTTCGGAAACTGCTACTAATCTTCCAGGGAACGATCAAAGCGTAGACAGTTTAAGACATTACTCCCTTTGGAAAAGTCCGCATGGTGCTTATTGTGTTCAATGCCGATTCAATTTCTGTGTTTCATCAACACTCTGAAGGTCCACAGATTACAGAATGCATCCAGATGTGCTTCGGAAACTACTACTAGTCTTGCAGGGAACAATCAAATCGTAGACAGTTTATGACATTACTCCCATGGAGAAAAGTCCTCATGGTGCATATTGTGTTCAATGCCGATGCAATTTCTGTGTTTCATCAACACTCTGAAGGTCCACAGATTACAGAATGCATCCAGATGTGCTTCGGAAACTACTACTAGGCTTCCAGTGTACGATCAAAGCGTAGACAGTTTAAGACATTGCTCCCATAGAGAAAATTCAGCATGGTGCTTATTGTGTTCGATGCCGATGCAATTTTTGTGTTTCATCAAGTCTCTGAAGGTCCACAGATTACAGAATGCATCCAGATGAGCTTTCGAAACTACTACTAGTCTTCCAGTGTACGATCAAAGTGTAGACAGTTTAAAACATTACTCCCATGGAGAAAAGTCCGCATGGTGCTTTTTGTGTCCATTGCCGATTCAATTTTTGTGTTTCATCAACACTCTGAAGGTCCACAGATTACAGAATGTGTCCAGATGTGCTTCGGAAACTACTACTAGTCATCCAGGGAACGATCAAAGCGTAGACAGTTTAAGACATTACTCCCATGGAGAAAAATCCACATGGTGCTTTTTGTGTTCAATGCCGATGCAATTTTTGTGTTTCATCAACACTCTGAAGGACCACAGATTACAGAATGTCTCCAGATGTGCTTCGGAAACTACTACTAGTCTTCCAGGGAATGATTAAAGCGTAGACAGTTTAAGACATTACTCCCTTTAGAAAAGTCCGCATGGTGCTTATTGTGTTCAATGCCGATGCAATATTTGTGTTTCATCAACACTCTGAAGGTCCACAGATTACAGATTGCATCCAGATGTGCTTCCGAAACTACTACTAGTGTTCCAGTGTACGATCAAAGCGTAGACAGTTTAAGACATTACTCCCATGCAGAAAAGTTCGCATGGTGTTTATTGTGTTCAATGCCGATGCAATATTTGTGTTTCATCAACACTCTGAATGTCTACAGATTACAGAATGCCTCCAGATGTGCTTCGGAAGCTACTACTAGTCTTCCAGTGTACGATAAAAGCGTAGACAGTTTAAGACATTACTCCCATGGAGAAAAGTTCGCATGGTGCTTATTGTGTTCAATGCCGATGCAATTTATGTGTCTCATCAACACTCTGATAGTCAACAGATTACAGAATGCTTCCAGATGTGCTTCGGAAACTACTACTATTCTTCCAGTGTACGATCAAATCGTAGACAGTTTAAGACATTACTCCCATGGAGAAAAATCCACATGGTGCTTTTTGTGTTCAATGCCGATGCAATTTTTGTGTTTCATCAACACTCTGAAGGTCCACAGATTACAGAATGCATCCAAATGTGCTTCAGAAACTACTACTAGTCTTCCAGGGAACCATCAAATCGTAGACAGTTTAAGACATTACTCCCGTGGAGAAAAGTCCGCATGGTGCTTATTGTGTTCAATGGCGATGAATTTCTGTGTTTCATCAAGACTCTGAAGGTCCACAGATTACAGAATGCATCCAGATGTGCTTCGGAAACTACTACTAGTCTTCCAGTGTACGATCAAAGCGTAGACAGTTTAAGACATAACTCCCATGGAGAAAATTCCGCATGGTGCTTATTGTGTACAATTCCGATGCAATTTCTGTGTTTCATCAACCCTCTGAAGGTCCACAGATTACAGAATGCATCCAGATGTGCTTCATAAACTACTAATAGTCTTCCAGGGAACGATCAAGGCGTAGACAGTTTAAGACATTACTCCCATGGAGAAAAGTCCGTATCGTGCTTATTGTGTTCAATGCCGATTCAATTTCTGTGTTTCATCAACACTCTGAAGGTCCACAGATTACAGAATGCATCCAAATGTGCTTCGGAAACTACTACTAGTCTTCCAGGGAACGATCAAATCGTAGACAGTTTAAGACATTACTCCTATGGAGAAAAGTCCGCATGGTGCTTATTGTGTTCAATGGCGATGCAATTTCTGTGTTTCATCAAGACTCTGAAGGTCCACAGATTACAGAATGCATCCAGATGTGTTTCGGAAACTACTAATAGTCTTCCAGTGTACGATCAAAGCGTAGACAGTTTAAGACATTACTCCCATGGAGAAAACTTCGCATGGTGCCTATTGTGTTCAATGCCGATGCAATTTTTGTGTTTCATCAACACTCTGAAGGTCCACAGATTACAGAATGCTTCCAGATGTGCTTCGGAAACCACTACTAGTCTTCCAGTGTACGATCAAAGCGTAGACAGTTTAAGACATTACTCCCATTTAGAAAAGTCCGCATGGTGTTTATTGTGTTCAATGCCGATTCAATTTTTGTGTTTCATCAACACTCTGAATGTCCACAGATTTCAGAACGCCTAAAGAAGTGGTTCGGAAACTTCTACTAGTCTTCCAGGGAACGATCAAAGCGTAGACAGTTTAAGACATTACTCCCTTTAGAAAAGTCCGCATGGTGCTTATTGTGCTCAATGCCGATGCAATTTCTGTGATTCATCAACACTCTGAAGGTCCACAGATTACAAAATGCATCCAAATGTGCTTCGGAAACTACTACTAGTCTTCCAGGGAACGATCAAATCGTAGACAGTTTAAGACATTACTCCCATGGAGAAAAGTCCGCATGGTGCTTATTGTGTTCAATGGCGATGCAATTTCTGTGTTTCATCAACACTCTGAAGGTCCACAGATTACAGAATGCATCCAGATGTGCTTCGGAAACTACTACTAGTCTTCCAGTGTACGATCAAAGCGTAGACAGTTTAAGACATTTCTCCCATAGAGAAAATTCCGCATGGTGCTTATTGTGTTCAATGCCGATGCAATTTTTGTGTTTCATGAACACTCTGAAGGTCCACAGATTGCAGATTGCATCCAGATGTGCTTCCGAAACTACTACTAGTCTTCCAGTGTACGATCAAAGCGTAGACAGTTTAAGACATTACTCCCATGGAGAAAAGTTCGCATGGTGTTTATTGTGTTCAATGCCGATGGAATTTTTGTGTTTCATCAACACTCTGAAGGTCCACAGTTAACAGAATGCTTCCAGATGTGCTTTGGAAACTACTACTATTCTTCCAGTGTACGATCAAAGCGAAGACAGTTTGAGACATTACTCCCATGGAGAAAAGTTCGCATGGTGCTTATTGTGTTCAATGCCGATGCAATTTTTCTGTTTCATCAACACTCTGAAGGTCCACAGATTACAGAATGCTTCCAGATGTGCTTCGGAAACTACTACTAGTCTTCCAGTGTACGATCAAAGCGTAGACAGTTTAAGACATGACTCCCATGGAGAAAAGTCCGCATGGTGCTTATTGTGTTCAATGCCGATTCAGTTTTTGTGTGTCATCAACACTCTAAAGGTCTACAGATTACAGAATGCCTCCAGATGTGCTTCGGAAACTACTACTAGTCTTCCAGTGTACACTCAAAGTGTAGACAGTTTAAGACATTACTCCCATGGAGAAAAGTCCGCATGGTGCCTATTGTATTCAATGCCATGGCAATTTTTGTGTTTCATTAACACTCTGAATGTCCACAGATTTCAGAACGCCTAAAGAAGTGCTTCGGAAACTGCTACTAATCTTCCAGGGAACGATCAAAGCGTAGACAGTTTAAGACATTACTCCCTTTGGAAAAGTCCGCATGGTGCTTATTGTGTTCAATGCCGATTCAATTTCTGTGTTTCATCAACACTCTGAAGGTCCACAGATTACAGAATGCATCCAGATGTGCTTCGGAAACTACTACTAGTCTTGCAGGGAACAATCAAATCGTAGACAGTTTAAGACATTACTCCCATGGAGAAAAGTCCTCATGGTGCATATTGTGTTCAATGCCGATGCAATTTCTGTGTTTCATCAACACTCTGAAGGTCCACAGATTACAGAATGCATCCAGATGTGCTTCGGAAACTACTACTAGGCTTCCAGTGTACGATCAAAGCGTGACAGTTTAAGACATTGCTCCCATAGAGAAAATTCCGCATGGTGCTTATTGTGTTCGATGCCGATGCAATTTTTGTGTTTCATCAAGTCTCTGAAGGTCCACAGATTACAGAATGCATCCAGATGAGCTTTCGAAACTACTACTAGTCTTCCAGTGTACGATCAAAATGTAGACAGTTTAAAACATTACTCCCATGGAGAAAAGTCCGCATGGTGCTTTTTGTGTCCATTGCCGATTCAATTTTTGTGTTTCATCAACACTCTGAAGGTCCACAGATTACAGAATGTGTCCAGATGTGCTTCGGAAACTACAACTAGTCTTCCAGGGAACGATCAAAGCGTAGACAGTTTAAGACATTACTCCCATGGAGAAAAGTCCGCATGGTGCTTATTGTGTTCAATGCCGATGCAATTTTTGTGTTTCATCGACACTCTGAAGGTCCACAGATTACAGAATGCATCCAGATGTGGTTCGGAAACTACGACTAGTCTTCCAGTGTTCGATCAAAGCGTAGACAGTTTAAGAAGCTACTCCCTTGGAGAAAAGTCCGCATGGTGCTTATTGTGTTCATTGCCGATGCAATTTTTGTGTTTCGTCAACACTCTGAAGGTCTACAGATTACAGAATGCCTCCAGATGTGCTTCGGAAACTACTACTAGTCTTCCAGTGTACGATCAAAGCGTGTACAGTTTAAGACATTACTCCCATGGAGAAAAGTTCGCATGGTGCTTATTGTGTTCAATGCCGATGCAATTTTTCTGTTTCATCAACACTCTGAAGGTCCACAGATTACAGAATGCTTCCAGATTTGCTTCGGAAACTACTACTAGTATTACAGTGTACGATCAAAGCGTAGACAGTATAAGACATTACTCCCATAGAGCAAATTCCGCATGGTGCTTATTGTGTTCAATGCCAATGGAATTTTTGTGTTTCATCAACACTCTGAAGGTCCAGAGATTACAGAATGCTTCCAGATGTGCTTCGGAAACTACTACTATTCTTCCAGGGTACGATCAAAGCGTATACGGTTTAAGACATTACCCCCATGGAGAAAAGTCCGCATGGTGCCTATTGTATTCAATGCCATGGCAATTTTTGTGTTTCATTAACACTCTGAATGTCCACAGATTTCAGAACGCCTAAAGAGGTGCTTCGGAAACTGCTACTAATCTTCCAGGGAACGATCAAAGCGTAGACAGTTTAAGACATTACTCCCTTTGGAAAAGTCCGCATGGTGCTTATTGTGTTCAATGCCGATGCAATTTCTGTGATTCATCAACACTCTGAAGGTCCACAGATTACAGAATGCATCCAGATGTGCTTCAGAAACTACTACTAGTCTTCCAGGGAATGATCAAATCGTATACAGTTTAAGACATTACTCCCATGGAGAAAAGTCCGTATGGTGCTTATTCTGTTCAATGCCGATTCAATTTCTGTGTTTCATCAACACTCTGAAGGTCCAAAGATTACAGAATGCATCCAGATGTGCTTCGGAAACTACTACTAGTCTTGCAGGGAACAATCAAATCGTAGACAGTTTAAGACGTTACTCCCATGGAGAAAAGTCCTCATGGTGCATATTGTGTTCAATGCCCATGCAATTTCTGTGTTTCATCAACACTCTGAAGGTCCACAGATTACAGAATGCATCCAGATGTGCTTCGGAAACTACTACTAGACTTCCAGTTAACGATCAAGGCGTAGACAGTTTAAGACATTGCTCCCATTGAGAAAATTCCGCATGGTGCTTATTATATTCAATGCCGATGCAATTTTTGTGCTTCATCGACACTCTGAAGGTCCACAGATTACAGAATGCATCCAGATGAGCTTTCGAAACTACTACTAGTCTTCCAGTGTACGATCAAAGTGTAGACAGTTTAAAACATTACTCCCATGGAGAAAAGTCCGCATGGTGCTTTTTGTGTTCATTGCCGATTCAATTTTTGTGTTTCATCAACACTCTGAAGGTCCACAGATTACAGAATGTGTCCAGATGTGCTTCGGAATCTACTACTAGTCTTCCAGGGAACGATCAAAGCGTAGACAGTTTAAGACATTACTCCCATGGAGAAAAGTCCGCATGGTGCTTATTGTGTTCAATGCCGATGCAATTTTTGTGTTTTATCGACACTCTGAAGGTCCACAGATTACAGAATGCATCCAGATGTGGTTCGGAAACTACGACTAGTCTTCCAGTGTTCGATCAAAGCGTAGACAGTTTAAGAAGTTACTCCCTTGGAGAAAAGTCCGCATGGTGCTTATTGTGTTCATTGCCGATGCAATTTTTGTGTTTCGTCAACACTCTGAAGGTCTACAGATTACAGAATGCCTCCAGATGTGCTTCGGAAACTACTACTAGTCTTCCAGTGTACGATCAAAGCGTAGACAGTTTAAGACATTACTCCCATGGAGAAAAGCTCGCATGGTGCTTATTGTGTTCAATGCCGATGCAATTTTTCTGTTTCATCAACACTCTGAAGGTCCACAGATTACAAAATGCTTCCAGATGTGCTTCGGAAACTACTACTAGTCTTCCAGTGTACGATCAAAGCGTAGACAGTATAAGACATTACTCCCATAGAGAAAATTCCGCATGGCGCTTATTGTGTTCAATGCCGTTGCAATTTTTGTGTTTAATCAACACTCTGAAGGTCCACAGATTACAGAATGCATCCAGATGTGCTTCGGAAACTACTACTAGTTTTCCAGTGTACGATCAAAGCGTAGACAATTTAAGAAATTACTCCCATGGAGAAAAGTTCGCTTGGTGCTTATTGTGTTCAATGCCAATGGAATTTTTGTGTTTCATCAACACTCTGAAGGTCCAGAGATTACAGAATGCTTCCAGATGTGCTTCGGAAACTACTACTATTCTTCCAGGGTACGATCAAAGCGTAGACGGTTTAAGACATTACTCCCATGGAGAAAAATCCGCATGGTGCTTATTGTGTTCAATGCCGATGCAATTTTTGTGTTTCATCAAAACTCTGAAGGTCCATACATTACAGAATGCATCCATATGTGCTTCGGAAACTACTACTGGTCTTCCAGTGTACGATCAAAGCGTAGACAGTTTAAGACATTACTCCCATGGAGAAAAGTCAACATGGTGCTTATTGTGTTCAATGCCGATGCAATTTTTGTGTTTCATCAACACTCTGAATGTCCACAGATTTCCGAACGCCTAAAGAAGTGCTTCGGAAACTACTACTAGTCTTCCAGGGAACGATCAAATCGTAGACAGTTTAAGACATTACTCCCAGGGAGAAAAGTCTGCATGGTGTTTATTGGGTTAATGCCGATTCAATTTTTGTGTTTCATCTACACTCTGAAGGTCTACAGATTACAGAATGCCTCCAGATGTTCTTCGGAAACTACTACTAGTCTTCCAGTGTACGATCAAATCGTAGACAGGTTAAGACATTACTCCCATGGAGAAAAGTAAGCATGGTGCCTATTGTATTCAATTCCGATGCAATTTCTGTGTTTTATCAACACTCTGAAGGTCCACAGAGTACAGAAGGCCTCCAGATGTGCTTCGGAAACTACTACTAGTCTTCCAGTGTACGATCAAAGCGTAGACAGTTTAAGACATTACTCCCATGGAGAAAAGTCAACATGGTGCTTATTGTGTTCAATGCCGATGCAATTTTTGTGTTTCATCAACCCTCTGAATGTCCACAGATTTCCGAACGCCTAAAGAAGTGCTTCGGAAACTACTACTAGTCTTCCAGGGAACGATCAAAGCGTAGACAGTTTAAGACATTACTCCCTTTAGAAAAGTCCGCATGGTGCTTATTGTGTTTAATGCCGATGCAATTTCTGTGTTTCATCAACACTCTGAAGGTCCACAGATTACAGAATGCATCCAGATGTGCTTCGGAAACTACAACTAGTCTTCCAGTGTACGATCAAAGCGTAGACAGTTTAAGACATTAGTCCCATGGAGAAATGTTCGCATGGTACTTATTGTGTTCAATGCCGAATCAATTTTTGTGTTTCATCAACACTCTGAAGGTCCAGAGATTACAGAATGCTTCCAGGTGTGCTTCGGAAAATTCTACTAGAATTCCAGTGTACGATCAAAGCGTAGACACTTTAAGACATTACTCATATTGAGAACATTCCGCATGGTGCTTATTGTGTTCAATGCCGATGCAATTTTTGTGTTTCATCAACTCTCTGAAGTTCCACAGATTACAGAATGTGTCCAGATGTGCTTCGGAAACTACTACTAGTCTTCCAGGGAACGATCAAAGCGTAGACAGTTTAAGACATTACTCCCTTGGAGAAAAGTCCGCATGGTGCTTATTGTGTTCAATGCCGATGCAATTTTTGTGTTTCATCGACACTCTGAAGGTCCACAGATTACAGAATGCATCCAGATGTGTTTCGGAAACTACGACTAGTCTTCCAGTGTACGATCAAAGCGTAGACAGTTTAAGAAATTACTCCTTTGGAGAAAAGTCCGCATGGTGCTTATTGTGTACAATGCCGATGCAAATTTTATGTTTCATCAACACTCTGAAGGTCTACAGATTACAGAATGAATCCAAATGTGCTTCGGAAACTACTACTAGTCTTCCAGTGTACGATGAAAGCGTATACAGTTTAAGATATTACTCCCATGGAGAAAAGTTCGCATGGTGCTTATTGTGTTCAATGCCGATGCAATTTTTCTCTTTCATCAACACTCTGAAGGTCCACAGATTACAGAATGCTTCCAGAGTGCTTCGGAAACTACTACTAGTCTTCCAGTGTACGATCAAAGCGTAGAAAGTTTAAGACATTACTCCCATGGAGAAAAGTTCGCATGGTGCTTCTTGTGTTCAATGCCGATGCAATTTTTCTGTTTCATCAACACTCTGAAGGTCCACAGATTACAGAATGCTTCCTGATGTGCTTCGGAAACTACTACTAGTCTTCCAGGACACGATCAAAGCGTAGACAGTTTAAGACTTTACCCCCATGGAGAAAAGTCCGCATGGTGCTTATTGTGTTCAATGCCGATGCAATTTTTGTGTTTCATCGACACTCTGAAGGTCCACAGATTACAGAATGCATCCAGATGTGTTTCGGAAACTACGACTAGTCTTCCAGTGTACGATCAAAGCGTAGACAGTTTAAGAAATTACTCCTTTGGAGAAAAGTCCGCATGGTGCTTATTGTGTACAATGCCGATGCAATTTTTGTGTTTCATCAACACTCTGAAGGTCTACAGATTACAGAATGAATCCAGTAGTGCTTCGGAAACTACTACTAGTCTTCCAGTGTACGATCAAAGCGTATACAGTTTAAGATATTACTCCCATGGAGAAAAGTTCGCATGGTGCTTATTGTGTTCAATGCCGATGCAAATTTTCTCTTTCATCAACACTCTGAAGGTCTACAGATTACAGAATGCTTCCAGAGTGCTTCGGAAACTACTACTAGTCTTCCAGTGTACGATCAAAGCGTAGAAAGTTTAAGACATTACTCCCATGGAGAAAAGTTCTCATGGTGCTTCTTGTGTTCAATGCCGATGCAATTTTTGTGTTTCATCAACACTCTGAAGGTCCACAGATTACAGAATGCTTCCAGATGTGCTTCGGAAACTACTACTAGTCTTCCAGTGTACGATCAAAGCGTAGACAGTATAAGACATTACTCCCATAGAGAAAATTCCGCATGGTGCTTATTGTGTTCAATGCCGATGCAATTTTTCTGTTTCATCAACACTCTGAAGGTCCACAGATTACAGAATGCTTCCAGATGTGCTTCGGAAACTACTACTAGTCTTCCAGTGTACGATCAAAGCGTAGACAGTATAAGACATTACTCCCATAGAGAAAATTCCGCATGGTGCTTATTGTGTTCAATGCCGATGCAATTTTTCTGTTTCATCAACACTCTGAAGGTCCACAGATTACAAAATGCATCCAGATGTGCTTCGGAAACTACAACTAGTCTTCCAGTGTACGATCAAAGCATAGACAGTTTAAGACATTAGTCCCATGGAGAAAAGTTCGCATGGTACTTATTGTGTTCAATGCCGAATCAATTTTTGTGTTTCATCAACACTCTGAAGGTCCACAGATTACAGAATGCTTCCAGATGTGCTTCGGAAAGTACTACTAGTCTTCCAGTGTACGATCAAAGCGTAGACACTTTAAGACATTACTCGCATTGAGAAAAATCCGCATGGTGCTTATTGTGTTCAATGCCGATGCAATTTTTGTGTTTCATCAACACTCTGAATGTCCACAGATTACAGAATGTATCCAGATGTGCTTCGGAAACTACTACTAGTCTTCCAGTGAACGATAAAAGCGTAGACAGTTTAAGACATTACTCCCATGGAGAAAAGTCCGCGTGGTGCCTATTGTATTCAATGCCGATGCAAATTCTGTGCTTCATCAACACTCTGAAGGTCCACAGAGTACAGAATGCCTCCAGATGTGCTTCGGAAACTACTACTAGTCCTCCAGAGTACGATCAAAGCGTAGACAGTTTGAGACATTACTCCCATGGAGAAAAGTCCACATGGTGCTTATTGTGTTCAATGCCGATGCAATTTTTGTGTTTCATCAACGCTCTGAATGTCCACAGATTTCCGAACGCCTAAAGAAGTGCCTCGGAAACTACTACTAGTCTTCCAGGGAACGATCAAAGCGTAGACAGTTTAAGACATTACTCCCTTTAGAAAAGTCCGCATGGTGCTTATTGTGTTCAATGCCGATGCTACTTCTGTGTTTCATCAACACTCTGAAGGTACACAGGTTACAGAATGCATCCAGATGTGCTTCAGAAACTACTACTAGTCTTCCAGGGAACGATCAAAGCGTAGACAGTTTAAGACATTACTCCCATGGAGAAACGTCTGAATGGTGCTTATTGTGTTCAATGCCGATTCCATTTCTGTGTTTCATCAACACTCTGAAGGTCCACAGATTACAGAATGCATCCAGATGTGTTTCAGAAACTACTACTAGTCTTCCAGGGAACGATCAAATCGTAGACAGTTTAAGACATTACTTCCATGGAGAAAAGTCCTCATGGTGCTTATTGTGTTCAATGCCGATGCAATTTCTGTGTTTCATCAACACTCAGAAGGTCCACAGATTACAGAATGCATCCAGATGTGCTTCGGAAACTACAACTAGTCTTCCAGTGTACGATCAAAGCGTACACAGTTTAAGACATTAGTCCCATGGAGAAAAGTTCGCATGGTACTTATTGTGTTCAATGCCGAATCAATTTTTGTGTTTCATCAACACTCTGAAGGTCCACAGATTACAGATTTCTTCCAGGTGTGCTTCGGAAAATACTACTAGTCTTCCAGTGTACGATCAAAGCGTAGACACTTTAAGACATTACTCCCATTGAGAAAATTCCGCATGGTGCTTATTGTGTTCAATGCCGATTCAATTTCTTTGTTTCATGAACACACGAAGGTCCACAGATTACAGAATGCATCCAGATGTGCTTCGGAAACTACTACTAGTCTTCCAGTGTACGATCAAAGCGTAGACACTTTAAGACATTACTCCCATTGAAAAAATTCCGCATGGTGCTTATTGTGTTCAATGCCGATGCAATTTTTGTGTTTCATCAACACACTTAAGGTCCACAGATTACAGAATGCATCCAGATGAGCTTCGGAAAATACTACTAGTCTTCCAGTGTACGATCAAAGAGTAGACACTTTAAGACATTACTCCCATTGAGAAAATTCCGCATGGTGCTTATTGTGTTCAATGCCGATGCAATTTTTGTGTTTCATCAACACTCTGAAGGTCCACAGATTACAGAATGCATCCAGATGAGCTTCCGAAACTACTACTAGTCTTCCAGTGTACGATCAAAGTGTAGACAGTTTAAGACATTACTCACATGGAGAAAAGTCCGCATGGTGCTTATTGTGTTCAATGCCGATGCAATTTTTGTGTTTCAACCACACTCTGAAGGTCCACAGATTACAGAATGTGTCCAGATGTGCTTCGGAAACTACTACTAGTCTTCCAGGGAACGATCAAAGCGTAGACAGTTTACGACATTACTCCCATGGAGATAAATCCGCATGGTGCTTATTGTGTTCAATGCCGATGCAATTTGTGTGTTTCATCGACACACTGAAGGTCCACAGATTACAGAATGCATCCAGATGTGCTTCGGAAACTACTACTATTCTTCCAGTGTACGATCAAAGCGTAGACAGTTTAAGACATTACTCCCATGGAGATAAATCCGCATGGTGCTTATTGTGTTCAATGCCGATGCAATTTTTGTGTTTCATCAACACTCTGAAGGTCCACAGATTACAGAATGCGTCCAGATGTGCTTCGGAAACTACTACTATTTTTCCAGTGTACGATCAAATCGTAAACAGTTTAAGACATTACTCCCATGGAGAAAAATCCGCATGGTCCTTATTGTGTTCAATGCCGATGCAATTTTTTGTTTCATCAACACTCTGAAGGTCCACAGATTACAGAATGCATCCATATGTGCTTCGGAAACTACTACTAGTCTTCCAGGGAACGATCAAAGCGTAGACAGTTTAAGACATTAGTCCCATGGAGAAAAGTTCGCATTGTAGTTATTGTGTTCAATGCCGATTCAATTTTTGTGTTTCATCAACACTCTGAAGGTCCACAGATTACAGAATGCTTCAAGGTGTGCTTCGGAAAATACTACTAGTCTTCCAGTGTACGATCAAAGCGTACACACTTTAAGACATTACTCCCATTGAGAAAATTCCGCATGGTGCTTATTGTGTTCAATGCCGATGCAATTTTTGTGTTTCATCAACACTCTGAAGGTCCACAGATTACAGAATGCATCCAGATGAGCTTCCGTAACTACTACTAGTCTTCCAGTGTACGATCAAAGTGTAGACAGTTTAAGACATTACTCCCATGGAGAAAAGTCCGCATGGTGCTTATTGTGTTCAATGCCGATGCAATTTTTGTGTTTCATCAACACTCTGAAGGTCCACAGATTACAGAATGTGTCCAGATGTGCTTCGGAAACTACTACTAGTCTTCCAGGGAACGATCAAAGCGTAGACAGTTTACGACATTACTCCCATGGAGAAAAGTCCGCATGGTGCTTATTGTGTTCAATGCCGATGCAATTTGTGTGTTTCATCGACACTCTGAAGGTCCACAGATTACAGAATGCATCCAGAAGTGCTTCGGAAACTACTACTATTCTTCCAGTGTACGATCAAAGCGTAGACAGTTTAAGACATTACTCCCATGGAGATAAATCAGCATGGTGCCTATTGTGTTCAATGCCGATGCAATTTTTGTGTTTCATCAACACTCTGAAGGTCCACAGATTACAGAATGACTCCAGATGTGCTTCGGAAACTACTACTATTTTACCAGTGTACGATCAAAGCGTAAACAGTTTAAGACATTACTCCCATGGAGAAAAATCCGCATGGTGCTTATTGTGTTCAATGCCGATGCAATTTTTGTGTTTCGTCAACACTCTGAAGGTCCACAGATTACAGAATGCATCCATATGTGCTTCGGAAACTACTACTAGTCTTCCAGGGAACGGTCAAAGCGTAGACAGTTTAAGACATTACTCCCATGGAGAAAAGTCCGCATGGTGCTTATTGTGTTCAATGCCGATGCAATTTCTATGTTTCATCAACACTCTGAAGGTACACAGATTACAGAATGCATCCAAATGTGCTTCAGAAACTACTACTAGTCTTCCAGGGAACGATCAAAGCGTAAACAGTTTAAGACATTACTCCCATGGAGAAAAGTCCGTATGGTGCTTATTGTGTTCATTGCCGATTCAATTTCTGTGTTTCATCAACACTCTGAAGGTCCACAGATTACAGAATGCATCCAGATGTGCTTCGGAAACAACTACTAGTCTTCCAGGGAACGATCAAAGCGTAGACAGTTTAAGACATTAGTCCCATGGAGGAAAGTTCGCATGGTACTTATTGTGTTCAATGCCGAATCAATTTTTGTGTTTCATCAACACTCTGAAGGTCCACAGATTACAGATTTCTTCCAGGTGTGCTTCGGAAAATACTACTAGTCTTCCAGTGTACGATCAAAGCGTAGACACTTTAAGACATTACTCCCATTGAGAAAATTCCGCATGGTGCTTATTGTGTTCAATGCCGATTCAATTTCTTTGTTTCATGAACACACGAAGGTCCACAGATTACAGAATGCATCCAGATGTGCTTCGGAAACTACTACTAGTCTTCCAGTGTACGATCAAAGCGTAGACACTTTAAGACATTACTCCCATTGAAAAAATTCCGCATGGTGCTTATTGTGTTCAATGCCGATGCAATTTTTTTGTTTCATCAACACTCTGAAGGTCCACAGATTACAGAATGCATCCAGATGAGCTTCGGAAAATACTACTAGTCTTCCAGTGTACGATCAAAGCGTAGACACTTTAAGACATTACTCCCATTGAGAAAATTCCGCATGGTGCTTATTGTGTTCAATGCCGAAGCAATTTTTGTGTTTCATCAACACTCTGAAGGTCCACAGATTACAGAATGCATCCAGATGAGCTTCCGAAACTACTACTAGTCTTCCAATGTACGATCAAAGTGTAGACAGTTTAAGACATTACTCACATGGAGATAAATCCGCATGGTGCTTATTGTGTTCAATGCCGATGCAATTTGTGTGTTTCATCGACACTCTGAAGGACCACAGATTACAGAATGCATCCAGATGTGCTTCTGAAACTACTACTATTCTTCCAGTGTACGATCAAAGCGTAGACAGTTTAAGACATTATTCCCATGGAGATAAATCCGCATGGTGCTTATTGTGTTCAATGCCGATGCAATTTTTGTGTTTCATCAACACTCTGAAGGTCCACAGATTACAGAATGCCTCCAGATGTGCTTCGGAAACTACTACTATTTGTCCAGTGTACGATCAAAGCGTAAACAGTTTAAGACATTACTCCCATGGAGAAAAATCCGCATGGTCCTTATTGTGTTCAATGCCGATGCAATTTTTGTGTTTCATCACACTCTGAAGGTCCACAGATTACAGAATGCATCCGTATGTGCTTCGGAAACTACTACTAGTCTTCCAGGGAACGATCAAAGCGTAGACAGTTTAAGACATTAGTCCCATGGAGAAAAGTTCGCATTGTAGTTATTGTGTTCAATGCCGATTTAATTTTTGTGTTTCATCAACACTCTGAAGGTCCACAGATTACAGAATGCTTCAAGGTGTGCTTCGGAAAATACTACAAGTCTTCCAGTGTACGATCAAAGCGTAGACACTTTAAGACATTACTCCCATTGAGAAAATTCCGCATGGTGCTTATTGTGTTCAATGCCGTTGCAATTTTTGTGTTTCATCAACACTCTGAAGGTCCACAGATTACAGAATGCATCCAGATGAGCTTCCGTAACTACTACTAGTCTTCCAGTGTACGATCAAAGTGTAGACAGTTTAAGACATTACTCCCATGGAGATAAATCCGCATGGTGCCTATTGTGTTCAATGCCGATGCAATTTTTGTGTTTCATCAACACTCTGAAGGTCCACAGATTACAGAATGCCTCCAGATGTGCTTCGGAAACTACTACTATTCTTCCAGTGTACGATCAAAGCGTAGACAGTTTAAGACATTACTCCCATGGAGATAAATCCGCATGGTGCCTATTGTGTTCAATGCCGATGCAATTTTTGTGTTTCATCAACACTCTGAAGGTCCACAGATTACAGAATGCCTCCAGATGTGCTTCGGAAACTACTACTATTTTTCCAGTGTACGATCAAAGCGTAAACAGTTTAAGACATTACTCCCATGGAGAAAAATCCGCATGGTGCTTATTGTGTTCAATGCCGATGCAATTTTTTTGTTTCATCAACACTCTGAAGGTCCACAGATTACAGAATGCATCCATATGTGCTTCGGAAACTACCACAGGTCTTCCAGGGAACGATCAAAGCGTAGACAGTTTAAGACATTACTCCCATCTAGAAATGTCCGCATGGTGCTTATTGTGTTCAATGCCGATGCAATTTCTATTTTTCATCAACACTCTGAAGGTACACAGATTACAGAATGCATCCAGATGTGCTTCAGAAACTACTACTAGTCTTCCAGGGAACGATCAAAGCGTAGACAGTTTAAGACATTACTCCCATGGAGAAAAGTCCGTATGGTGCTTATTGTGTTCAATGCCGATTCAATTTCTGTGTTTCATGAACACTCTGAAGGTCCAGAGATTACAGAATGCATCAAGATGTGCTTCAGAAACTACTACTAGGCTTCCAGTGTACGATCAAAGCGAAGACAGTTTGAGACATTACTCCCATGGAGAAAAGTTCGCATGGTGCTTATTGTGTTCAATGCCGATGCAATTTTTCTGTTTCATCAACACTCTGAAGGTCCACAGATTACAGAATGCTTCCAGATGTGCTTCGGAAACTACTACTAGTCTTCCAGTGTACGATCAAAGCGTAGACACTTTAAGACATTACTCCCATTGAGAAAATTCCGCATGGTGCTTATTGTGTTCAATGCCGAAGCAATTTTTGTGTTTCATCAACACTCTGAAGGTCCACAGATTACAGAATGCATCCAGATGAGCTTCCGAAACTACTACTAGTCTTCCAATGTACGATCAAAGTGTAGACAGTTTAAGACATTACTCACATGGAGATAAATCCGCATGGTGCTTATTGTGTTCAATGCCGATGCAATTTGTGTGTTTCATCGACACTCTGAAGGACCACAGATTACAGAATGCATCCAGATGTGCTTCTGAAACTACTACTATTCTTCCAGTGTACGATCAAAGCGTAGACAGTTTAAGACATTATTCCCATGGAGATAAATCCGCATGGTGCTTATTGTGTTCAATGCCGATGCAATTTTTGTGTTTCATCAACACTCTGAAGGTCCACAGATTACAGAATGCCTCCAGATGTGCTTCGGAAACTACTACTATTTGTCCAGTGTACGATCAAAGCGTAAACAGTTTAAGACATTACTCCCATGGAGAAAAATCCGCATGGTCCTTATTGTGTTCAATGCCGATGCAATTTTTGTGTTTCATCACACTCTGAAGGTCCACAGATTACAGAATGCATCCGTATGTGCTTCGGAAACTACTACTAGTCTTCCAGGGAACGATCAAAGCGTAGACAGTTTAAGACATTAGTCCCATGGAGAAAAGTTCGCATTGTAGTTATTGTGTTCAATGCCGATTTAATTTTTGTGTTTCATCAACACTCTGAAGGTCCACAGATTACAGAATGCTTCAAGGTGTGCTTCGGAAAATACTACAAGTCTTCCAGTGTACGATCAAAGCGTAGACACTTTAAGACATTACTCCCATTGAGAAAATTCCGCATGGTGCTTATTGTGTTCAATGCCGTTGCAATTTTTGTGTTTCATCAACACTCTGAAGGTCCACAGATTACAGAATGCATCCAGATGAGCTTCCGTAACTACTACTAGTCTTCCAGTGTACGATCAAAGTGTAGACAGTTTAAGACATTACTCCCATGGAGAAAAGTCCGCATGGTGCTTATTGTGTTCAATGCCGATGCAATTTTTGTGTTTCATCAACACTCTGAAGGTCCACAGATTACAGAATGGGTCCAGATGTGCTTCGGAAACTACTACTAGTCTTCCAGGGAACGATCAAAGCGTAGACAGTTTACGACATTACTCCCATGGAGAAAAGTCCGCATGGTGCTTATTGTGTTCAATGCCGATGCAATTTGTGTGTTTCATCGACACTCTGAAGGTCCACAGATTACAGAATGCATCCAGATGTGCTTCGGAAACTACTACTATTCTTCCAGTGTACGATCAAAGCGTAGACAGTTTAAGACATTACTCCCATGGAGATAAATCCGCATGGTGCCTATTGTGTTCAATGCCGATGCAATTTTTGTGTTTCATCAACACTCTGAAGGTCCACAGATTACAGAATGCCTCCAGATGTGCTTCGGAAACTACTACTATTTTTCCAGTGTACGATCAAAGCGTAAACAGTTTAAGACATTACTCCCATGGAGAAAAATCCGCATGGTGCTTATTGTGTTCAATGCCGATGCAATTTTTTTGTTTCATCAACACTCTGAAGGTCCACAGATTACAGAATGCATCCATATGTGCTTCGGAAACTACCACAGGTCTTCCAGGGAACGATCAAAGCGTAGACAGTTTAAGACATTACTCCCATCTAGAAAAGTCCGCATGGTGCTTATTGTGTTCAATGCCGATGCAATTTCTATTTTTCATCAACACTCTGAAGGTACACAGATTACAGAATGCATCCAGATGTGCTTCAGAAACTACTACTAGTCTTCCAGGGAACGATCAAAGCGTAGACAGTTTAAGACATTACTCCCATGGAGAAAAGTCCGTATGGTGCTTATTGTGTTCAATGCCGATTCAATTTCTGTGTTTCATGAACACTCTGAAGGTCCAGAGATTACAGAATGCATCAAGATGTGCTTCAGAAACTACTACTAGGCTTCCAGTGTACGATCAAAGCGAAGACAGTTTGAGACATTACTCCCATGGAGAAAAGTTCGCATGGTGCTTATTGTGTTCAATGCCGATGCAATTTTTCTGTTTCATCAACACTCTGAAGGTCCACAGATTACAGAATGCTTCCAGATGTGCTTCGGAAACTACTACTAGTCTTCCAGTGTACGATCAAAGCGTAGACAGTTTAAGACATTACTCCCATAGAGAAAATTCCGCATGGTGCTTATTGTGTTCAATTCCGATGCAATTTTTGTGTTTCATCAACACTCTGAAGGTTCACAGATTACAGAATGCATCCAGATGAGCTTCCGAAACTACTACTAGTCTTCCAGTGTACAATCAAAGTGTAGACATTTTAAGACATTACTCCCATGGAGAAAAATCCGCATGATGCTTATTGTGTTAAATGCCGATGCAATTTTTGTGTGTCATCAACACTCTGAAGGTCCACAGATTAAAGAATGTGTCCAGATGTGCTTTGGAAACTACTGCTAGTCTTCCAGGGAACGATCAAAGCGTAGACAGTTTAAGACATTACTCCCATGGAGAAAAGTCCGCATGGTGCTTGTGTTCAATGCCGAAGCAATTTTTGTGTTTCATCGACACTCTGAAGGTCCACAGATTACAGAATGCATCCAGATGTGCTTCGGAAACTACTACTAGTTTTCCAGTGTACGATCAAAGCGTAGACAATTGAAGACATTACTCCCATGAAGAAAAGTACGCATGGTGCTTATTGTGTTAAATGCCGATGCAATTTTTGTGTTTCATCAACACTCTGAAGGTCCACAGATTACAGAATGCATCCATATGTGCTTCGGAAACTACTACTAGTCTTCCAGGGAACGATCAAAGCGTAGACAGTTTGACATTACTCCCATGGAGAAAAGTCCGCATGGTGCTTATTGTGTTCAATGCCGATTCAATTTTTGTGTTTCATCAACACTCTGAAGGTCTACAGATTACAGAGTGCCTCCAGATGTGCTTCGGAAACTACTACTAGTCTTCCAGTGTACGATCAAAGCGTCGACAGTTTAAGACACTACTCCCATGAAGAAAAATCCGCATGGTGCCTATTGTATTCAATGCCGATGCAATTTTTGTTTTTCATCAACACTCTGAAGGTCCACAGATTACATAATGCATCCAGATGTGCTTCGGAAACTACTACTATTTTTCCAGTGTACGATCAAAGCGTAGACAGTTTAAGACATTACTCCAATGGAGAAAAATCCTCATGGTGCTTACTGTGTTCAATGCCGATGCAATTTTTGTGTTTCATCAACACACTGAAGGTTCACAGATTACAGAATGCATCCATATGTGCTTCGGAAACTACCACTAGTCTTCCAGGGAACGATCAAAGCGTAGACAGTTTAAGACATTACTCCCATGGAGAAAAGTCCGCATAGTGCTTATTGTGTTCAATGGCGATTCAATTTCTGTGTTTCATCAACACTCTGAAGGTCTACAGATTACAGAATGCCTCCAGATGTTCTTCGGAAACTACTACTAGTCTTACAGTGTACGATCAAATCGTAGACAGTTTAAGACATTGCTCCCATGGAGAAAAGTCCGCATGGTGCCTATTGTTTTCAATGCCGATGCAATTTTTGTGTTTCATCAACACTCTGAAGGTCCACAGAGTACCGAAGTTCTCCAGATGTGCTTCGGAGACTACTACTAGTCTTCCAGTGTACGATCAAAGCGTAGACAGTTTAAGACATTACTCCCTTTAGAAAAGTCCGCATGGTGCTTATTGTGTTCAATGCCGATGCAATTTCTGTGTTTCATCAACACTCTGAAGGTACACAGATTACAGAACGCATCCAGATGTGCTTCAGAAACTACTACTAGTCTTCCAGGGAACGATCGAAGCGTAGACAGTTTAAGACATTACTCCCATGGAGAAAAGTCCGTATGGTGTTTATTGTGTTCAATGCCGTTTCAATTTCTGTGTTTCATGAACACTCAGAAGGTCGACAGATTACAGAATGCATCCAGATGTGCTTCGGAAACTACTATTAGTCTTCCAGGGAACGATCAAATGGTAGACAGATTAAGACACTACTCACATGGAGAAAAGTCCTCATGGTGCATATTGTGTTCAATGCCGATGCAATTTCTGTGTTTCATCAACACTCTGAAGGTCCACAGATTACAGAATGCATCCAGATGTGCTTCGGAAACTACTTCTATTCTTCCAGTGTACGATCAAAGCGTAGACAGTTTAAGACATTACTCCCATGGAGAAAAATTCGCATGGTGCTTATTGTGTTCAATGCCGATGCAATTTTTCTGTTTCATCAACACTCTAAAGGTCCACAGATTACAGAATGCATCCAGATGAGCTTCCGAAACTACTACTAGTCTTCCAGTGTACGATCAAAGTGTAGACAGTTTAAGACATTACTCCCATGGAGAAAAGTCCACATGGTGCTTATTGTGTTCAATGCCGATGCAATTTCTGTGTTTCATCAACACTCTGAAAGTCCACAGATTACAGAATGCTTCCAGATGTGCTTCGGAAACTACTACTATTCTTCCAGTGTACGATCAAAGCATAGACAGTTTAAGACATTACTCCCATAGAGAAAATTCCGCATGGTGCTTATTGTGTTCAATGCCGATGCAATTTTTGTGTTTCATCAACACTCTGAAGGTCCACAGATTACAGAATGCATCCAGATGAGCTTCCGAAACTACTACTAGTCTTCCAGTGTACGATCAAAGTGTAGACAGTTTAAGACATTACTCACATGGAGAAAAGTCCGCATGGTGCTTATTGTGTTCAATGCCGATGCAATTTTTGTGATTCAACCACACTCTGAAGGTCCACAGATTACAGAATGCGTCCAGATGTGCTTCGGAAACTACTACTAGTTTTCCAGTGTACGATCAAAGCGTAGACAATTTAAGACATTACTCCCATGGAGAAAAATTCGCTTGGTGCTTATTGTGTTCAATGCCGATACAATTTTTTTGTTTCATCAACACTCTGAAGGTCCACAGATTACAGAATGCTTCCAGATGTGCTTCGGAAACTACTTCTATTCTTCCAGTGTACGATCAAAGCGTAGACAGTTTAAGACATTACTCCCATGGAGAAAAATTCGCATGGTGCTTATTGTGTTCAATGCCGATGCAATTTTTCTGTTTCATCAACACTCTGAAGGTCCACAGATTACAGAATGCTTCAAGATATGCTTCGGAAACTACTACTAGTCTTCCAGTGTGCGATCAAAGCGTAGACAGTTTAAGACATTACTCCCATTGAGAAAATTCCGCATGGTGCTTATTGTGTTCAATGCCGATGCAATTTTTGTGTTTCATCAACACTCTGAAGGTTCACAGATTACAGAATGCATCCAGATGAGCTTCCGAAACTACTACTAGTCTTCCAGTGTACAATCAAAGTGTAGACAGTTTAAGACATTACTCTCATGGAGAAAAGTCCGCATGATGCTTATTGTGTTCAATGCCGATGCAATTTTTGTGTTTCATCAACACTCTGAAGGTCCACAGATTAAAGAATGTGTCCAGATGTGCTTCGGAAACTAATACTAGTCTTCCAGGGAACGGTCAAAGCGTAGACAGTTTAAGACATTACTCCCATGGAGAAAAGTCCGCATGGTGCTTATTGTGTTCAATGCCGAAGCAATTTTTGTGTTTCATCGACACTCTGAAGGTCTACAGATTACAGAATGCATCCAGATGTGCTTTGGAAACTACTACTAGTTTTCCAGTGTACGATCAAAGCGTAGACAATTTAAGACATTACTCCCATGGAGAATAGTACGCATGGTGCTTATTGTGTTCAATGCCGATGGGATTTTTGTGTTTCATCAACACTCTGAAGGTCCACAGATTACAGAATGCTTCCAGATGTGCTTCGGAAACTACTACTATTCTTCCAGTGTACGATCAAAGCGTAGACAGTTTAAGACATTACTCCCATGGAGAAAAATCCGCATGGTGCTTATTGTGTTCAATGCCGATGCAATTTTTGTGTTTCATCAACACTCTGAAGGTCCACAGATTACAGAAAGCATCCATATTTGCTTCGGAAACTACTACTAGTCTTCCAGGGAACGATCAAAGCGTAGACAGTTTGACATTACTCCCATGGAGAAAAGTCCGCATGGTGCTTATTGTGTTCAATGCCGATTCAATTTTTGTGTTTCCTCAACACTCTGAAGGTCTACAGATTACAGAATGCCTCCAGATGTGCTTCGGAAACTACTACTAGTCTTCCAGTGTACGATCAAAGCGTCGACAGTTTAAGACATTACTCCCATGAAGAAAAATCCGCATAGTGCTTATTGTGTTCAATGCCGATTCAATTTCTGTGTTTCATCAACACTCTGAAGGTCTACAGATTACAGAATGTCTCCAGATGTTCTTCGGAAACTACCACTAGTCTTCCAGTGTACGATCAAATCGTAGACAGTTTAAGACATTACTCCCATGGAGAAAAGTCCGCATGGTGCCTATTGTTTTCAATGCCGATGCTATTTTTGTGTTTCATCAACACTCTGAAGGTCCTCAGATTACAGGATGCATCCTGATGTGCTTCGGAAACTACTACTCGTCTTCCAGTGTACGATCAAAGCGTAGACAGTAAGACATTACCCCCATGGAGAAAAGTTCTCATGGTGCCTATTGTGTTCAATGCAGATGCTATTTTTGTGTTTCATTAACACTCTGAAGGTCCACAGATTACAGAATGCATCCTGATGTGCTTCGGAAACTACTACTAGTCTTCCAGTGAACGATCAAAGCCTAGACAGTTTAAGACACTACTCCCATGCAGAAAAGTCCTCATGGTGCATATTGTGTTCAATGCCGATGCAATTTCTGCGTTTCATCAACCCTCTGAAGGTCCACAGATTACAGAATGCATCCAGATGTGCTTCGGAAACAACTACTAGTCTTCCAGTGTACGATCAAAGCGTAGACAGTTTAAGACATTACTCCCATTGAGAAAATTGCGCATGGTGCTTATTGTGTTCAATGCCGTTGCAATGTTTGTGTTTCATCAACACTCTAAAGGTCCACAGATTACAGAATGCATCCAGATGAGCTTCCGAAACCACTACTAGTCTTCCAGTGTACGATCAAAGTGTAGACAGTTTAAGACATTACTCCCATGGAGAAAAGTCCACATGGTGCTTATTGTGTTCAATGCCCATGCAATTTTTGTGTTTCATCAACACTCTGAATGTCCACAGACTTCAGAACACCTAAATAAGTGCTTCGGAAACTACAACTAGGCTTCCAGGGAACTATCAAAGCGTAGACAGTTTAAGACATTACTCCCATGGAGAAAAGTCCTCATGGTGCTTATTGTGTTCAATGCCGATGCAGTTTTTCTGTTTCATCAACACTCTGAAAGTCCACAGATTACAGAGTGCTTCCAGATGTGCTTCGGAAACTACTACTAGTCTTCCAGTGTACGATCAAAGCGTAGACAGTTTAAGACATTACTCCCATAGAGAAAATTCCGCATGGTGCTTATTGTGTTCAATGCCGATGCAATTTTTGTGTTACATCAACACTCTGGAGGTCCACAGATTACAGAATGCGTCCAGATGTGCTTCCGAAACTACTACTAGTTTTCCAGTGTACGATCAAAACGTAGACAATTTAAGACATTACTCCCATGGAGAAAAATTCGCTTGGTGCTTATTGTGTTCAATGCCGATACAATTTTTGTGTTTCATCAACACTCTGAAGGTCCACAGATTACAGAATGCTTCCAGATGTGCTTCGGAAACTACTACTATTCTTCCAGTGTACGATCAAAGCGTAGACAGTTTAAGACATTACTCCCATGGAGAAAAGTTCGCATGGTGCTTATTGTGTTCAATGCCGATGCAATATTTCTGTTTCATCAACACTCTGAAGGTCCACAGATTACAGAATGCTTCCAGATATGCTTCGGAAACTACTACTAGTCTTCCAGTGTACGTTCAAAACGTAGACAGTTTAAGACATTACTCCCATAAAGAAAATTCCTCATGGTGCTTATTGTGTTCAATGCCGATGCAATTTTTGTGTTTCATCAACACTCTGAAGGTTCACAGATTACAGAATGCATCCAGATGAGCTTCCGAAACTACTACTAGTCTTCCAGTGTACAATCAAAGTGTAGACAGTTTAAGACATTACTCTCATGGAGAAAAGTCCGCATGATGCTTATTGTGTTCAATGCCGATGCAATTTTTGTGTTTCATCAACACTCTGAAGGTCCACAGATTAAAGAATGTGTCCAGATGTGCTTCGGAAACTAATACTAGTCTTCCAGGGAACGATCAAAGCGTAGACAGTTTAAGACATTACTCCCATTAAGATAAGTCCGCATGGTGCTTATTGTGTTCAATGCCGAAGCAATTTTTGTGTTTCATCGACACTCTGAAGGTCCACAGAATACAGAATGCATCCAGATGTGCTTTGGAAACTACTACTAGTTTTCCAGTGTACGATCAAAGCGTAGACAATTTAAGATATTACTCCCATGGAGAAAAGTACGCATGGTGCTTATTGTGTTCAATGCAGATGGGATTTATGTGTTTCATCAACACTCTGAAGGTCCACAGATTACAGAATGCTTCCAGATGTGCTTCGGAAACTACTACTATTCTTCCAGTGTACGATCAAAGCGTAGACAGTTTAAGACATTACTCCCATGGAGAAAAATGCGCATGGTGCTTATTGTGTTCAATGCCGATGCAATTTTTGTGTTTCATCAACACTCTGAAGGTCCACAGATTACAGAATGCATCCATATGTGCTTCGGAAACTACTACTAGTCTTCCAGGGAACAATCAAAGCGTAGACAGTTTGACATTACTCCCATGGAGAAAAGTCCGCATGGTGCTTATTGTGTTCAATGCCGATTCAATTTTTGTTTTTCATCAACACTCTAAGGGTCCACAGATTACAGAATGCATCCATATGTGCTTCGGAAACTACTACTAGTCTTCCAGGGAACGATCAAAGCGTAGACAGTTTAAGACATTACTCCCATGGAGAAAAGTCCGCATAGTGCTTATTGTGTTCAATGCCGATTCAATTTCTGTGTTTCATCAACACTCTGAAGGTCTACAGATTACAGAATGCCTCCAGATGTTCTTCGGAAACTACTACTAGTCTTCCAGTGTACGATCAAATCGTAGACAGTTTAAGACATTACTCCCATGGAGAAAAGTCCGCATGGTGCCTATTTTTTTCAATGCCGATGCAATTTTTGTGTTTCATCAACACTCTGAAGGTCGACAGATTACAGAATGCATCCAGATGTGCTTCGGAAACTACTATTAGTCTTCCAGGGAACGATCAAATCGTAGACAGTTTAAGACACTACTCCCATGGAGAAAAGTCCTCATGGTGCATATTGTGTTCAATGCCGATGCAATTTCTGTGTTTCATCAACACTCTGAAGGTCCACAGATTACAGAATGCATCCAGATGTGCTTCGGAAACTACTACTAGTCTTCCAGTGTACGATCAAAGCGTAGACAGGTTAAGACATTAGTCCCATGGAGAAAAGTTCGCATGGTGCATATTGTGTTCAATGCCGATTCAATTTTTGTGTTTCATCAACACTCTGAAAGTCCACAGATTACAGAATGCTTCCAGGTGTGCTTCGGAAAATACTACTAGTCTTCCAGTGTACGATCAAAGCGTAGACAGTTTAAGACATTACTCCCATAGAGAAAAGTTCGCATGGTGCTTATTGTGTTCAATGCCGATGCAATTTTTATGTTTCATCAACACTCTGAAAGTCCACAGATTACAGAATGCTTCCAGATGTGCTTCGGAAACTACTACTAGTCTTTCAGTGTACGATCAAAGCGTAGACAGTTTAAGACATTACTCCCATAGAGAAAATTCCGCATGGTGCTTATTGTGTTCAATGCCGATGCAATTTTTGTGTTTCATCTAAACTCTGAAGGTCCACAGATTACAGAATGCATCCAGATGTGATTCGGAAACTACTACTAGTTTTACAGTGTACGATCAAAGCATAGACAATTTAAGACATTACTCCCATTTAGAAAAATTTGCTTGGTGCTTATTGTGTTCAATGGTGATTCAATTTTTGTGTTTCATCAACACTCTGAAGGTCCACAGATTACAGAATGCTTCCAGATGTGCTTCGGAAACTACTACTATTCTTCCAGTGTACGATCAATTTGTAGACAGTTTAAGACATTACTCCCATGGAGAAAAATCCGCATGGTGCCTATTTTTTTCAATGCCGATGCAATTTTTGTGTTTCATCAACACTCTGAAGGTCGACAGATTACAGAATGCATCCAGATGTGCTTCGGAAACTACTATTAGTCTTCCAGGGAACGATCAAATCGTAGACAGTTTAAGACACTACTCCCATGGAGAAAAGTCCTCATGGTGCATATTGTGTTCAATGCCGATGCAATTTCTGTGTTTCATCAACACTCTGAAGGTCCACAGATTACAGAATGCATCCAGATGTGCTTCGGAAACTACTACTAGTCTTCCAGTGTACGATCAAAGCGTAGACAGTTTAAGACATTAGTCCCATGGAGAAAAGTTCGCATGGTGCATATTGTGTTCAATGCCGATTCAATTTTTGTGTTTCATCAACACTCTGAAAGTCCACAGATTACAGAATGCTTCCAGGTGTGCTTCGGAAAATACTACTAGTCTTCCAGTGTACGATCAAAGCGTAGACAGTTTAAGACATTACTCCCATAGAGAAAAGTTCGCATGGTGCTTATTGTGTTCAATGCCGATGCAATTTTTATGTTTCATCAACACTCTGAGAGTCCACAGATTACAGAATGCTTCCAGATGTGCTTCGGAAACTACTACTAGTCTTTCAGTGTACGATCAAAGCGTAGACAGTTTAAGACATTACTCCCATAGAGAAAATTCCGCATGGTGCTTATTGTGTTCAATGCCGATGCAATTTTTGTGTTTCATCTAAACTCTGAAGGTCCACAGATTACAGAATGCATCCAGATGTGATTCGGAAACTACTACTAGTTTTACAGTGTACGATCAAAGCATAGACAATTTAAGACATTACTCCCATTTAGAAAAATTTGCTTGGTGCTTATTGTGTTCAATGGTGATTCAATTTTTGTGTTTCATCAACACTCTGAAGGTCCACAGATTACAGAATGCTTCCAGATGTGCTTCGGAAACTACTACTATTCTTCCAGTGTACGATCAATTTGTAGACAGTTTAAGACATTACTCCCATGGAGAAAAATCCGCATGGTGCTTATTGTGTTCAATGCCGATGCAATGTTTGTGTTTCATCAACACTCTGAAGGTCCACAGATTACAGAATGCATCCATATGTGCTTCGGAAACTACTACTAGTCTTGCAGGGAACGATCAAAGCGTAGACAGTTTAAGACATTACTCCCATGGAGAAAAGTCCGCATAGTGCTTATTGCGTTCAATGCCGATTCAATTTTTGTGTTTCATCAACACTCTGAAGGTCTACAGATTACAGAATGCCTCCAGATGTGCTTCGGAAACTACTACTAGTCTTCCAGTGTACGATCAAAGCGTAGACAGTTTAAGACATTACCCCCATGAAGAAAAATCCGCATGGTGCCTATTGTATTCAATGCCGATGCAATTTTTGTATTTCATCAACACTCTGAAGGTCCACAGATTACAGAATGCATCCATATGTGCTTCGGAAACTGCTACTAGTCTTCCAGGGAACGATCTAAGCGTAGACAGTTTAAGACATTACTCCCATGGAGAAAAGTCCGCATGGTGCTTATTGTGTTCAATGCCGATTCAATTTTTTGTTTCATCAACACTCTGAAGGTCTACAGATTACAGAATGCCTCCAGATGTTCTTCGGAAACTACTACTAGTCTTCCAGTGTACGATCTAATCGTAGACAGTTTAAGACATTACTCCCATAGAGAAAATTCCGCATGGTGCTTGTGTTCAATGCCGAAGCAATTTTTGTGTTTCATCGACACTCTGAAGGTCCACAGATTACAGAATGCATCCAGATGTGCTTCGGAAACTACTACTAGTTTTCCAGTGTACGATCAAAGCATAGACAATTTAAGACATTATTTCCATTTAGAAAAATTCGCTTGGTGCTTATTGCGTTCAATGGTGATACAATTTTTGTGTTTCATCAACACTCTGAAGGTCCACAGATTACAGAATGCCTCCAGATGTTCTTCGGAAACTACTACTAGTCTTCCAGTGTACGATCAAAGCGTAGACAGTTTAAGACATTACTCCCTTTAGAAAAGTCCGCATGGTGCTTATTGTGTTCAATGCCGATGCAATTTCTGTGTTTCATGAACACTCTGAAGGTCCACAGATTACAGAATTCATCCAGATGTGCTTCGGAAACTACTACCAGTCTTCCAGGGAACGATCAAATCGTAGACAGTTTAAGACATTACTCCAATGGAGAAAAGTACTCATGGTGCAAATTGTGTTCAATGCCGATGCAATTTCTGTGTATCATCAACACTCTGAAGGTCCAAAGATTACAAAATGGTTCCATGTGTGCTTCGGAAAATACTACAAGCCTTCCAGTGTACGATCAAAGCGTAGACACTTTAAGACATTACTCCCATTGAGAAAATTCCGCATGGTGCTTATTGTGTTCAATGCCGATGCAATTTTTGTGTTTCATCAACACTCTGAATGTCCACAGATTACAGAATGCATCCAGATGTGCTTCGGAAACTACTACTAGTCTTCCAGTGTACGATCAAAGCGTAGACAGTTTAAGACATTACTCCCATAGAGAAAATTCCGCATGGTGCTTATTGTGTTCAATGCCGATGCAATTTTTGTGTTTCATCTACACTCTGAAGGTCCACAGATTACAGAATGCATCCAGATGTGCTTCGGAAACTACTACTAGTTTTACAGTGTACGATCAAAGCATAGACAATTTAAGACATTACTCCCATTTAGAAAAATTCGCTTGGTGCTTATTGTGTTCAATGGTGATACAATTTTTGTGTTTCATCAACACTCTGAAGGTCCACAGATTACAGAATGCTTCCAGATGTGCTTCGGAAACTACTACTATTCTTCCAGTGTACGATCAATGCGTAGACAGTTTAAGACGTTACTCCCATGGAGAAAAATCCGCATGCTGCTTATTGTGTTCAATGCCGATGCAATGTTTGTGTTTCATCAACACTCTGAAGGTCCACAGATTACAGAATGCATCCATATGTGCTTCGGAAACTACTACTAGTCTTGCAGGGAACGATCAAAGCGTAGACAGTTTAAGACATTACTCCCATGGAGAAAAGTCCGCATTGTGCTTATTGTGTTCAATGCCGATTCAATTTTTTGTTTCATCAACACTCTGAAGGTCCACAGATTACAGAATGCATCCATATGTGCTTCGGAAACTACTACTAGTCTTCCAGGGAACGATCAAAGCGTAGACAGTTTAGGACATTACTCCCATGAAGAAAAGTCCGCATGGTGCCTATTGTTTTCAATGCCGATGCAATTTTTGTGTTTCATCAACACTCTGAATGTCCACAGATTTCAGAACGCCTAAAGAAGAGCTTGGGAAACTACTACTAGTCTTCCAGGGAACGATCAAAGTGTAGACAGTTTAAGATATTACTCCCATGGAGAAAAGGCCGTATGGTGCTTATTGTGTTCAATGCCGATGCAATTTCTGTGTTTCATGAACACTCTGAAGGTCCACAGTTTACAGAATGCATCCAGATGTGCTTCGGAAACTACTACTAGTCTTCCAGGGAACGACAAATCGTAGACAGTTTAAGACATTACTCCCATGGAGAAAAGTCCTCATGGTGCATATTGTGTTCAATGCCGATGCAATTTTTCTGTTTCATCAACACACTGAAAGTCCACAGATTACAGAATGCATCCATATGTGCTTCGGAAACTACTACTAGTCTTCCAGGGAACGACCAAAGCGTAGACAGTTTAAGACATTACTCCCATGGAGAAAAGTCCGCATGGTGCTTATTGTGTTCAATGCCGATTCAATTTTTGTGTTTAATCAACACTCTGAAGGTCTACTGATTACAGAATGCCTCCAGATGTTCTTCGGAGGCTACTACTAGTCTTCCAGTGTACGATCAAATCGTAGACAGTTTACGACATTACTCCCATGGAGAAAAGTCCGCATGGTGCCTATTGTTTTCAATGCCGATGCAATTTTTTTGTTTCATCAACACTCTGAAGGTCGACAGATTTCAGAACGCCTAAAGAAATGCTTCGGAAACTACTACTAGTCTTCCAGGGAACGATCAAAGCGTACACAGTTTAAGACATTACTCCCTGTAGAAAAGTCCGCATGGTGCTTATTGTGTTCAATGCCGATGCAATTTCTGTGTTTCATGAACACTCTGAAGGTCCACAGATTACAGAATTCATCCAGATGTGCTTCGGAAACTACTACCAGTCTTCCAGGGAACGATCAAATCGTAGACAGTTTAAGACATTACTCCAATGGAGAAAAGTACTCATGGTGCAAATTGTGTTCAATGCCGATGCAATTTCTGTGTTTCATCAACACTCTGAAGGTCCAAAGATTACAAAATGGTTCCATGTGTGCTTCGGAAAATACTACAAGCCTTCCAGTGTACGATCAAAGCGTAGACACTTTAAGACATTACTCCCATTGAGAAAATTCCGCATGGTGCTTATTGTGTTCAATGCCGATGCAATTTTTGTGTTTCATCAACACTCTGAATATCCACAGATTACACAACGCATCCAGATGTGCTTCGGAAACTAATACTAGTCTTCCAGTGTACGATTAAAGCGTAGACAGTTTAAGACACTACTCCCATGGAGAAAAGTTCGCATGGTGCTTATTGTGTTAAATGCCGATGCAATTTTTCTGTTTCATCAACACTCTGAAGGTCCACAGATTACAGAATGCTTGAAGATGTGCTTCGGAAACTACTACTAGTCTTCCAGTGTACGATCAAAAGCGTAGACAGTTTTAGACATTACTCCCATTGAGAAAATTCCGCATGGTGCTCATTGTGTTCAATGCAGATGCAATTCTTGTGTTTCATCAACACTCTGAAGGTCCACAGATTACAGAATGCCTCCAGATGTGCTTCGGAAACTACTACTAGTCTTCCAGTGTACGATCAAAGCGTAGACAGTTTAAGACATTACTCCCATTTAAAAAAGTCCGCATGGTGTTATTGTGTTCAATGCCGATGCAATGTCTGTGTTTCATCAACACTCTGAAGGTCCAAAGATTACAGAATGCATCCATATGTTTTTCGGAAACTACTACTAGTCTTCCAGGGAACGATCAAAGCGTAGACAGTTTAAGACATTACTCCCATTTAGAAAAGTCCACATGGTGCGTATTGTGTTCAATGCCGATTCAATTTTTGCGTTTTATCAACACTCTGAAGGTCTACAGATTACAGAATGCCTCCAGATGTTCTTCGGAAGCTACTACTAGTCTTCCAGTGTACGATCAAATCGTAGACAGTTTAAGACATTACTCCCATGGAGAAAAGTCCGCATGGTGCCTATTGTTTTCAATGCCGATTCAATTTTTGTGTTTCATCAACACTCTGAAAGTCCACAGATTTCAGAACGCCTAAAGAAGTTCTTCGGAAACTACTACTAGTCTTCCAGGGAAAGATCAAAGCGTAGACAGTTTAAGACATTACTCCCTAGGAGAAAAGTCCGCATGGTGCTTATTGTGTTCAATGCCGATGCAATTTCTGTGTTTCATCAACACTCTGAAGGTACACAGATTACAGAATGCATCCATATGTGCTTCAGAAACTACTACTAGTCTTCCAGGGAACGATCAAAGCGTAGACAGTTTAAGACATTAATCCATGGAGAATAGTCCGTATGGTGCTTATTGTGTTCAATGCCGATTCAATTTCTGTGTTTCATGAACACTCTGAAGGTCCACAGATTACAGAATGCATCCAGATGTGCTTCGCAAACTACTACTAGTCTTCCAGGGAACGATCAAATCGTAGACAGTTTAAGACATTACTTCCATGGAGAAAAGTCCTCATGGTGCATATTGTGTTCAATGCCGATGCAATTTCTGTGTTTCATCAAAACTCTGAAGGTCCACAGATTACAGAATGCATCCAGATGTGCTTCGGAAGCTACTACTAGTCTTCCAGTGTACGATCAAATCGTAGACAGTTTAAGACATTAGTCCCATGGAGAAAAGTTCGCATGGTGCTTATTGTGTTCAATGCCGATGCAATTTTTTTGTTTCATCAACACTCTGAAGGTCCAAATATTACAGAATGCTTCCAGGTGTGCTTCGCAAAATACTACTAGCCTTCCAGTGTACGATCAAAGCGTAGACACTTTAAGACATTACTCCCATTGAGAAAATTCCGCACGGTGCTTATTGTGTTCAATGCCGATGCAATTTTTGTGTTTCATTAACACTCTGAATGTCCACAGATTACAGAATGCATCCAGATGTGCTTCGGAAACTACTACTAGTCTTCCAGTGTACGATCAAAGCGTAGACAGTTTAAGACATTACTCCCACGGAGAGAAGTTCGCATGGTTCTTATTGTGTTCAATGCCGATGCAATTTTTCTGTTTCATCAACACTCTGAAGGTCCACAGATTACAGAATGCTTCCAGATGTGCTTCGGAAACTACTACTAGTCTTCCAGTGTACGATCAAAATCGTAGACAGTTTAAGACATTACTCCCATTGAGAAAATTCCGCATGGTACTGATTGTGTTCAATGCCGATGCAATTTTTGTGTTTCATCAACACTCTGAAGGTCCACAGATTACAGAATGCTTCCAGATGTGCTTCGGAAACTACTACAAGTCTTCCAGTGTACGGTCAAAGCGTAGACAGTTTAAGACATTACTCCCATGAAGAAAAATCCGCATGGTGCCTATTGTATTCAATGCCGATGCAATTTTTGTGTTTCATCAACACTCTGAATGTCCACAGATTTCAGAACGCCTAAAGAAGAGCTTGGGAAACTACTACTAGTCTTCCAGGGAACGATCAAAGTGTAGACAGTTTAAGACATTACTCCCATGGAGAAAAGTCCGTATGGTGCTTATTGTGTTCAATGCCGATCCAATTTCTATGTTTCATGAACACTCTGAAGGTCCACAGATTACAGAATGCATCCAGATGTGCTTCGGAAACTACTACTAGTCTTCCAGGGAACGACAAATCGTAGACAGTTTAAGACATTACTCCCATGGAGAAAAGTCCTCATGGTGCATATTGTGTTCAATGCCGATGCAATTTTTCTGTTTCATCAACACTCTGAAAGTCCACAGACTACAGAATGCTTCCAGATGTGCTTCGGAAACTACTGCTAGTCTTTCAGTGTACGATCAAAGCGTAGACAGTTTAAGACATTGCTCCCATAGAGAAAATTCCGCATGGTGCTTATTGTGTTCAATGCCGATGCAATTTTTGTGTTTCATCAACACTCTGAAGGTCCACAGATTACAGAATGCATCCAGATGTGCTTCGGAAACTACTACTATTCTTCCAGTGTATGATCAATGCGTAGACAGTTTAAGACATTACTCCCATGGAGAAAAATCCGCATGGTGCTTATTGTGTTCAATGCCGATGCAATTTTTGTGTCTCATCAACACTCTGAAGGTCCACAGATTACAGAATGCATCCATATGTACTTCGGAAACTTCTACTAGTCTTGCAGGAAACGATCAAAGCGTAGACAGTTTAAGACATTACTCCCATGGAGAAAAGTCCTCATAGTGCTTATTGTGTTCAATGCCGATTCAATTTTTGTGTTTCATCAACACTCTGAAGGTCTACAGATTACAGAATGCCTCCAGATGTGCTTCGGAAACTACTACTAGTCTTCCAGTGTACGATCAAAGCGTAGACAGTTTAAGACATTACTCCCATGAAGAAAAATCCGCATGGTGCCTATTGTATTCAATGCCGATGCAATTTTTGTGTTTCATCAACACTCTGAAGGTCCACATATTACAGAATGCTTGAAGATGTGCTTCGGAAACTACTACTAGTCTTCCAGGGAACGATCAAAGCGTAGACAGTTTCAGACATTACTCCCATGGATAAAAGTCCGCATGGTGCTTATTGTGTTCAATGCCGATTCAATTTTTGTGTTTAATCAACACTCTGAAGGTCTACAGATTACAGAATGCCTCCAGATGTTCTTCGGAAGCTACTACTTGTCTTCCAGTGTACGATCAAATCGTAGACAGTTTACGACATTACTCCCATGGAGAAAAGTCCGCATGGTGCCTATTGTTTTGATTGCCGATGCAATTTCTTTGTTTCATCAACACTCTGATGGTCGACAGATTTCAGAACGCCTAAAGAAGTGCTTCGGAAACAACTACTAGTCTTCCAGGGAACGATCAAATCGTAGACAGTTTAAGACATTACTCCTTTTAGAAAAGTCCGCATGGTGCTTATTGTGTTCAATGCCGATGCAATTTCTGTGTTTCATGAATACTCTCAAGGTCCACAGATTACAGAATGCATCCAGATGTGCTTCGGAAACTACTACTAGTCTTCCAGGGAACGACAAATCGTAGACAGTTTATGACACTACTCCCATGGAGAAAAATCCTCATGGCGCATATTGTGTTCAATGCCGATGCCATTTCTGTGTTTCATCAACACTCTGAAGGTCCATAAATTACAGAATGCATCCAGATGTGCTTCGGAAACTTCTATGAGTCTTCCAGTGAACGATCAAAGCGTAGACACTTTAAGACATTACTCCCATTGAGAAAATTCCGCATGGTGCTTATTGTGTTCAATGCCGATGCAATTTTTGTGTTTCATCAACACTCTGAATGTCCACAGATTACAGAATGCATCCAGATGTGCTTCGGAAACTACTACTAGTCTTCCAGTGTACGATCAAAGTGTAGACAGTTTAAGACATTACTCCCGTGGAGAAAAGTCCGCATGGTGCTTATTGTGTTCAATGCCGATGCAATTTTTGTGTTTCATCAACACTCCGAAGGTCCACAGATTACAAAATGTGTCCAGATGTGCTTCACAAACTACTACTTGTCTTCCAGAGAACGATCAAAGCGTAGACAGTTTAAGACATTACTCCCATGGAGAAAATTCCGCATGGTGAATATTGTATTCAATGCCGATGCAATTTTTGTGTTTCATCAACACTCTGAAGGTCCACAGATTACAGAATGCCTCCAGATGTGCTTCGGAAACTACTATTAGTCTTCCAGTGTACGATCAAAGCGTAGACACTTTAAGACATTACTCCCATTGAGAAAATTCCGCATGGTGCTTATTGTGTTCAATGCCGATGCAATTTTTGTGTTTCATCAACACTCTGAATGTCCACAGATTACAGAATGCATCCAGATGTGCTTCGGAAACTACTACTAGTCTTCCAGTGTACGATTAAAGCGTAGACAGTTTAAGACACTACTCCCATAGAGAAAAGTTCGCATGGTGCTTATTGTGTTAAATGCCGATGCAATTTTTCTGTTTCATCAACACTCTGAAGGTCCACAGATTACAGAATGCTTGAAGATGTGCTTCGGAAACTACTACTAGTCTTCCAGTGTACGATCAAAAGCGTAGACAGTTTTAGACATTACTCCCATAGAGAAAATTCCGCATGGTGCTTATTGTGTTCAATGCAGATGAAATTCTTGTGTTTCATCAACACTCTGAAGGTCCACAGATTACAGAATGCATCCAGATGTGCTTCGGAAACTACTACTATTCTTCCAGTGTATGATCAATGCGTAGACAGTTTAAGACATTACTCCCATGGAGAAAAATCCGCATGGTGCTTATTGTGTTCAATGCCGATGCAATTTTTGTGTCTCATCAACACTCTGAAGGTCCACAGATTACAGAATGCATCCATATGTACTTCGGAAACTTCTACTAGTCTTGCAGGGAACGATCAAAGCGTAGACAGTTTAAGACATTACTCCCATGGAGAAAAGTCCTCATAGTGCTTATTGTGTTCAATGCCGATTCAATTTTTGTGTTTCATCAACACTCTGAAGGTCTACAGATTACAGAATGCCTCCAGATGTGCTTCGGAAACTACTACTAGTCTTCCAGTGTACGATCAAAGCGTAGACAGTTTAAGACATTACTCCCATGAAGAAAAATCCGCATGGTGCCTATTGTATTCAATGCCGATGCAATTTTTGTGTTTCATCAACACTCTGAAGGTCCACAGATTACAGAATGCTTGAAGATGTGCTTCGGAAACTACTACTAGTCTTCCAGGGAACGATCAAAGCGTAGACAGTTTCAGACATTACTCCCATGGAGAAAAGTCCGCATGGTGCTTATTGTGTTCAATGCCGATTCAATTTTTGTGTTTAATCAACACTCTGAAGGTCTACAGATTACAGAATGCCTCCAGATGTTCTTCGGAAGCTACTACTTGTCTTCCAGTGTACGATCAAATCGTAGACAGTTTACGACATTACTCCCATGGAGAAAAGTCCGCATGGTGCCTATTGTTTTGATTGCCGATGCAATTTCTTTGTTTCATCAACACTCTGAAGGTCGACAGATTTCAGAACGCCTAAAGAAGTGCTTCGGAAACAACTACTAGTCTTCCAGGGAACGATCAAAGCGTAGACAGTTTAAGACATTACTCCCTTTAGAAAAGTCCGCATGGCGCCTATTGTGTTCAATGCCGATGCAATTTCTGTGTTTCATGAACACTCTCAAGGTCCACAGATTACAGAATGCATCCAGATGTGCTTCGGAAACTACTACTAGTCTTCCAGGGAACGACAAATCGTAGACAGTTTATGACACTACTCCCATGGAGAAAAATCCTCATGGTGCATATTGTGTTCAATGCCGACGCCATTTCTGTGTTTCATCAACACTCTGAAGGTCCAGAAATTACAGAATGCATCCAGATGTGCTTCGGAAACTTCTATGAGTCTTCCAGTGAACGATCAAAGCGTAGACAGTTTAAGACATTAGTCTCATGGAGAAAAGTTCGCATGGTGCTAATTGTGTTCAATGCCGTTGCAATTTTTGTGTTTCATCAACACTCTGAAGGTCCAAAGATTACAGAATGCTTCCAGGTGAGCTTCGGAAAATACTACTAGTCTTCCAGTGTACGATCGAAGCGTAGACACTTTAAGACATTACTCCCATTGAGAAAATTCCGCATGGTGCTTATTGTGTTCAATGCCGATGCAATTTTTGTGTTTCATCAACACTCTGAATGTCCACAGATTACAGAATGCATCCAGATGTGCTTCGGAAACTACTACTAGTCTTCCAGTGTACGATCAAAGTGTAGACAGTTTAAGACATTACTCCCGTGGAGAAAAGTCCGCATGGTGCTTATTGTGTTCAATGCCGATGCAATTTTTGTGTTTCATCAACACTCTGAAGGTCCACAGATTACAGAATGCTTGAAGATGTGCTTCGGAAACTACTACTAGTCTTCCAGTGTACGATCAAAGTGTAGACAGTTTAAGACATTACTCCCGTGGAGAAAAGTCCGCATGGTGCTTATTGTGTTAAATGCCGATGCAATTTTTCTGTTTCATCAACACTCTGAAGGTCCACAGATTACAGAATGCTTGAAGATGTGCTTCGGAAACTACTACTAGTCTTCCAGTGTACGATCAAAAGCGTAGACAGTTTTAGACATTACTCCCATAGAGAAAATTCCGCATGGTGCTTATTGTGTTCAATGCAGATGCAATTCTTGTGTTTCATCAACACTCTGAAGGTCCACAGATTACAGAATGCATCCAGATGAGCTTCCGAAACTACTACTAGTCTTCAAGTGTACGTTCAAAGTGTAGACTGTTTAAGACATTACTCCCATGGAGAAAAGTCCGCATGGTGCTTATTGTGTTCGATGCCAATGCAATTTTTGTGTTTCATCAACAGTCTGATGGTCCACAGATTACAGAATGTGTCCAGATGTGCTTCAGAAACTACTACTAGTCTTCAAGTGTACGTTCAAAAGCGTAGACAGTTTAAGACATTACTCCTATAGAGAAAATTCCGCATGGTGCTTATTGTGTTCAATGCCGATTCAATTTTTGTGTTTCATCAACACTCTGAAGGTCCACAGATTACAGAATGCATCCAGAAGAGCTTCCGAAACTACTACTAGTCTTCAAGTGTACGATCAAAGTGTAGACAGTTTCAGACATTACTCCCATGTAGAAAAGTACGCATGGTGCTTATTGTGTTCGATGCCGATGGAAATTTTTGTGTTTCATCAACACTCTGAAGGTCCACAGATTACAGAATGCCTCCAGATGTGCTTCGGAAACTACTACTAGTCTTCCAGTGTACGATCAAAGCGTAGACAGTTTAAGACATTACTCCCATTTAAAAAAGTCCACATGGTGCTTATTGTGTTCAATGCCGATGCAATGTCTGTGTTTCATCAACACTCTGAAGGTCCACAGATTACAGAATGCATCCATATGTTTTTCGGAAACTACTACTAGTCTTCCAGGGAAAGATCAAAGCGTAGACAGTTTAAGACATTACTCCCATTTAGAAAAGTCCACATGGTGCGTATTGTGTTCAATGCCGATTCAATTTTTGCGTTTCATCAACACTCTGAAGGTCTACAGATTACAGAATGCCTCCATATGTTCTTCGGAAGCTACTACTAGTCTTCCAGTGTACGATCAAATCGTAGACAGTTTAAGACATTACTCCCATGGAGAAAAGTCCGCATGGTGCCTATTGTTTTCAATGCCGATTCAATTTTTGTGTTTCATCAACACTCTGAAGGTACACAGATTACAGAATGCATCCAGATGTGCTTCAGAAACTACTACTAGTCTTCCAGGGAACGATCAAAGCGTAGACAGTTTAAGACATTACTCCCTAGGAGAAAAGTCCGCATGGTGCTTATTGTGTTCAATGCCGATGCAATTTCTGTGTTTCATCAACACTCTGAAGGTACACAGATTACAGAATGCATCCAGATGTGCTTCAGAAACTACTACTAGTCTTCCAGGGAACGATCAAAGCGTAGACAGTTTAAGACATTAATCCATGGAGAATAGTCCGTATGGTGCTTATTGTGTTCAATGCCGATTCAATTTCTGTGTTTCATGAACACTCTGAAGGTCCACAGATTACAGAATGCATCCAGATGTGCTTCGGAAACTACTACTAGTCTTCCAGGGAACGATCAAATCGTAGACAGTTTAAGAATTACTTCCATGGAGAAAAGTCCTCATGGTGCATATTGTGTTCAATGCCGATGCAATTTCTGTGTTTCGTCAAAACTCTGAAGGTCCACAGATTACAGAATGCATCCAGATGTGCTTCGTAAACTACTACTAGTCTTCCAGTGTACGATCAAATCGTAGACAGTTTAAGACATTAGTCCCATGGAGAAAAGTTCGCATGGTGCTTATTGTGTTCAATGCCGATGCAATTTATTTGTTTCATCAACACTCTGAAGGTCCAAATATTACAGAATGCTTCCAGGTGTGCTTCGCTAAATACTACTAGCCTTCCAGTGTACGATCAAAGCGTAGACACTTTAAGACATTACTCCCATTGAGAAAATTCCGCATGGTGCTTATTGTGTTCAATGCCGATGCAATTTTTGTGTTTCATCAACACTCTGAATGTCCACAGATTACAGAATGCATCCAGATGTGCTTCGGAAACTAGTACTAGTCTTCCAGTGTACGATCAAAGCGTAGACAGTTTAAGACATTACTCCCATGGAGAGAAGTTCGCATGGTGCTTATTGTGTTCAATGCCGATGCAATTTTTTTGTTTCATCAACACTCTGAAGGTCCAAATATTACAGAATGCTTCCAGGTGTGCTTCGCTAAATACTACTAGCCTTCCAGTGTACGATCAAAGCGTAGACACTTTAAGACATTACTCCCATTGAGAAAATTCCGCATGGTGCTTATTGTGTTCAATGCCGATGCAATTTTTGTGTTTCATCAACACTCTGAATGTCCACAGATTACAGAATGCATCCAGATGTGCTTCGGAAACTAGTACTAGTCTTCCAGTGTACGATCAAAGCGTAGACAGTTTAAGACATTACTCCCATGGAGAGAAGTTCGCATGGTGCTTATTGTGTTCAATGCCGATGCAATTTTTCTGTTTCATCAACACTCTGAAGGTCCACAGATTACAGAATGCTTCCAGATGTGCTTCGGAAACTACTACTAGTCTTCCAGTGTACGATCAAAATCGTAGACAGTTTAAGACATTACTCCCATTGAGAAAATTCCGCATGGTACTGATTGTGTTCAATGCCGATGCAATTTTTGTGTTTCATCAACACTCTGAAGGTCCACAGATTACAGAATGCTTCCAGATGTGCTTCGGAAACTACTACAATTCTTCCAGTGTACGGTCAAAGCGTAGACAGTTTAAGACATTACTCCCATTGAGAAAATTCCGCATGGTGCTTATTGTGTTCAATGCCGATGCAATTTTTGTGTTTCATCAACACTCTGAATGTCCACAGATTACAGAATGCATCCAGATGTGCTTCGGAAACTACTACTAGTCTTCCAGTGTACGATCAAAGTGTAGACAGTTTAAGACATTACTCCCATGGAGAAAAGTCCGCATGGTGCTTAATGTGTTCAATGCCGATGCAATTTTTGTGTTTCATCAACACTCTGAAGGTCCACAGATTACAAAATGTGTCCAGATGTGCTTCACAAAGTACTACTAGTCTTCCAGGGAACGATCAAAGCGTAGACAGTTTAAGACATTACTCCCATGGAGAAAATTCCGCATGGTGCCTATTGTATTCAATGCCGATGCAATGTTTGTGTTTCATCAACACTCTGAAGGTCCACAGATTACAGAATGCCTCCAGATGTGCTTCGGAAACTACTACTAGTCTTCCAGTGTACGATCAAAGCGTAGACAGTTTAAGAAATTACTCCCATTTAAAAAAGTCCGCATGGTGCTTTTTGTGTTCAATGCCGATGCAATGTCTGTGCTTCATCAACACTCTCAAGGTCCACAGATTACAGAATGCATCCATATGTGCTTCGGAAACCATTACTAGTCTTCCAGGGAACGATCAAAGCGTAGACAGTTTAAGACATTACTCCCATGCAGAAAATTCCCCATGGTGCCTATTGTATTCAATGCCGATGCAATTTTTGTGTTTCATCGACACTCTGAAGGTCCACAGATTACAGAATGCCTCCAGATGTTCTTCGGAAGCTACTACTAGTCTTCCAGTGTACGATCAAATCGTAGACCCTTTAAGACATTACTCCCATGGAGAAAAGTCCGCATGGTGCCTATTGTTTTCAATGCCGATGCAATTTTTTTGTTTCATCAACACTCTGAAGGTCGACAGATTTCAGAACGCCTAAAGAAGTGCTTCGGAAACTACTACTAGTCTTCCAGGGAACGATCAAAGCGTAGACACTTTAAGACATTACTCCCTTTAGAAAAGTCCGCATGGTGCTTATTGTGTTCAATGCCGATGCAATTTCTGTGTTTCATGAACACTCTGAAGGTCCACAGATTACAGAATGCATCCAGATGTGCTTCGGAAACTACTACCAGTCTTCCAGGGAACGATCAAATCGTAGACAGTTTGAGACATTACTCCAATGGAGAAAAGTCCTCATGGTGCAAATTGTGTTCAATGCCGATGCAATTTCTGTGTTTCATCAACACTCTGAAGGTCCACAGATTACAGAATGCCTCCAGATGTGCTTCGGAAACTACTACCAGTCTTCCAGTGTACGATCAAAGCGTAGACAGTTTAAGAAATTACTCCCATTTAAAAAAGTCCGCATGGTACTGATTGTGTTCAATGCCGATGCAATTTTTGTGTTTCATCAACACTCTGAAGGTCCACAGATTACAGAATGCTTCCAGATGTGCTTCGGAAACTACTACAATTCTTCCAGTGTACGGTCAAAGCGTAGACAGTTTAAGACATTACTCCCATTGAGAAAATTCCGCATGGTGCTTATTGTGTTCAATGCCGATGCAAATTTTGTGTTTCATCAACACTCTGAATGTCCACAGATTACAGAATGCATCCAGATGTGCTTCGGAAACTACTACTAGTCTTCCAGTGTACGATCAAAGTGTAGACAGTTTAAGACATTACTCCCATGGAGAAAAGTCCGCATGGTGCTTAATGTGTTCAATGCCGATGCAATTTTTGTGTTTCATCAACACTCTGAAGGTCCACAGATTACAGAATGCATCCAGATGAGCTTCCGAAACTACTACTAGTCTTCAAGTGTACGATCAAAGTGTAGACAGTTTAAGACATTACTCCCATTTAGAAAAGTCCGCATGGTGCTTATTGTGTTCGATGCCAATGCAATTTTTGTGTTTCATCAACACTCTGATGGTCCACAGATTACAGAATGTGTCCAGATGTGCTTCGGAAACTACTACTAGACTTCCAGGGAACGATCAAAGCGTAGACAGTTTAAGACATTAATCCATGGAGAAAAGTCCGTATGGTGCTTATTGTGTTTAATGCCGATTCTATTTCTGTGTTTCATGAACACTCTGAAGGTCCACAGATTACAGAATGCTTCCAGATGTGCTTCGGAAACTACTACAAGTCTTCCACTGTACGTTCAAAAGCGTAGACAATTTAAGACATTACTCCCATAGAGAAAATTCCGCATGGTGCTTATTGTGTTCAATGCCGATTCAATTTTTGTGTTTCATCAACACTCTGAAGGTCCACAGATTACAGAATGCATCCGGAAGAGCTTCCGAAACTACTACTAGTCTTCAAGTGTACGATCAAAGTGTAGACAATTTAAGACATTACTCCCATTGAGAAAAGTCCTCATGGTGCTTATTGTGTTCGATGCCGATGCAATTTTTGTGTTTCATCAACAATCTGAAGGTCCACAGATTGCAGAATGCCTCCAAATGTGCTTCGGAAACTACTACTAGTCTTCCAGTGTACGATCAAAGCGTAGACAGTTTAAGACATTACTCCCATTTAAAAAAGTCCGCATGGTGCTTATTGTGTTCAATGCCGATGCAATGTCTGTGTTTCATCAACACTCTGAAGGTCCACAGATTACAGAATGCATCCATATGTGCTTCGGAAACTACTACTAGTCTTCCAGGTAACGATCAAAGCGTAGACAGTTTAAGACATTACTCCCATGGAGAAAAGTCCGCATGGTACTTGTTGTGTTCAATGCCGATGCAATTTCTGTGTTTCATCAACACTCTGAAGGTACACAGATTACAGAATGCATCCAGATGTGCTTCAGAAACTACTACTAGTCTTCCAGGGTACGATCAAAGCGTAGACAGTTTAAGACATTAATCCATGGAGAATAGTCCGTATGGTGCTTATTGTGTTCAATGCCGATTCAATTTCTGTGTTTCATGAACACTCTGAAGGTCCACAGATTACAGAATGCATCCAGATGTGCTTCGGAAACTACTACTAGTCTTCCAGGGAACGATCAAATCGTAGACAGTTTAAGACATTACTTCCATGGAGAAAAGTCCTCATGGTGCATATTGTGTTCAATGCCGATGCAATTTCTGTGTTTCATCAAAACTCTGAAGGTCCACAGATTACAGAATGCATCCAGATGTGCTTCAGAAACTACCACTAGTCTTCCAGTGTACGATCAAATCGTAGAGAGTTTAAGACATTAGTGCCATGGAGAAAAGTTCGCATGGTGTTTATTGTGTTCAATGCCGATGCAATTCCTGTGTTTCATCAAAACTCTGAAGGTCCACAGATTACAGAATGCACCCAGATGTGCTTCGGAAACTACTACTAGTCTTCCAGTGTACGAGCAAAGCGTAGACACTTTAAGACATTACTCCCATTGAGAAAATTCCGCATGCTGCTTATTGTGTTCAATGTCGATGCAATTTTTGTGTTTCATCAACACTCTGAATGTCCACAGATTACAGAATGCATCCAGATGTGCTTCGGAAACTACTACTAGTCTTCCAGTGTACGATCAAAGCGTAGACAGTTTAAGACATTACTCCCATGGAGAAAAGTTCGCATGGTGCTTATTGTGTTCAATGCCGATGCAATTTTTCTGTTTCATCAACACTCTGAAGGTACACAGATTACAGAATGCTTCCAGATGTGCTTCGGAAACTACTACTAGTTTTCCAGTGTACGACCAAAGCGTAGACAGTTTAAGACATTACTCCCATAGAGAAAATTCCGCATGGTGCTTATTGTGTTCAAAGCCGATGCAATTTTTGTGTTTTTTCAACACTCTGAAGGTCCACAGATTACAGATTGCATGCAGATGTGCTTCTGAAACTACTACTAGTCTTCCAGTGTACGATCAAAACGTAGACAGTTTAAGACATTACTCCCATGGAGAAAAGTTGCATGGTGTTTATGTTGTTCAATGCCGATGGAATTTTGGTGTTTCATCAACCCTCTGAAGGTCCACAGATTACAGAATGCTTCTGATTGTGCATTGGAAACTACTACTATTCTTCCAGTGTACGATCAAAGCGTAGACATTTTAAGACATTACTCCCTTTAGAAAAATCCGCATGAAGCTTATTGTGTTCAATGCCGATGCAAATTTTGTGTTTCATCAACACTCTGAAGGTCCACAGATTACAGAATGCATCCATATGTGCTTCGGAAACTACTACTAGTCTTCCAGGGAACGATCAAAGCGTAGACAGTTTAAGACATAACTCCCATGGAGAAAAGTCCGCATAGTGCTTATTGTGTTCAATGCCGATTCAATTTTTGTGTTTCATCAACACTCTGAAAGTCTACAGATTACAGAATGCCTCATGATGTGCTTCGGAAGCTATTACTAGTCTTCCAGTGTACGATCAAATCGTAGACAGTTTAAGACATTACTCCCATGGAGAAAAGTCCGCATGGTGCCTATAGTATTCAATGCCGATGCAATTTTTGTGATTCATCAACACTCTGAAGGTCCACAGATTACAGAATGCATCCAGATGTGCTTCGGAAACTACTACTAGTCTTCCAGTGTACGATCAAAATCGTAGACAGTTTAAGACATTACTCCCATTGAGAAAATTCCGCATGGTACTGATTGTGTTCAATGCCGATGCAATTTTTGTGTTTCATCAACACTCTGAAGGTCCACAGATTACAGAATGCTTCCAGATGTGCTCCGGAAACTACTACAAGTCTTCCAGTGTACGATCAAAGCGTAGACAGTTTAAGACATTACTCCCATAGAGAAAATTCCGCATGGTGCTTATTGTGTTCAAAGCCGATGCAATTTTTGTGTTTTTTCAACACTCTGAAGGTCCACTGATTACAGATTGCATCCAGATGTGCTTCTGAAACTACTACTAGTCATCCAGTGTACGATCAAAGCGTAGACAGTTTAAGACATTACTCCCATGGAGAAAAGTTCGCATGGTGTTTATTTTGTTCAATGCCGATGGAATTTTTGTGTTTCATCAACCCTCTGAAGGTCCACAGATTACAGAATGCTTCCGATTGTGCATTGGAAACTACTACTATTCTTCCAGTGTACGATCAAAGCGTAGACATTTTAAGACATTACTCCCTTTAGAAAAATCCGCATGGTGCTTATTGTGTTCAATGCCGATGCAATTTTTGTGTTTCATCAACACTCTGAAGGTCCACAGATTACAGAATGCATCCATATGTGCTTCGGAAACTACTACTAGTCTTCCAGGGAACGATCAAAGCGTAGACAGTTTAAGACATTACTCCCATGGAGAAAAGTCCGCACGGTGCTTGTTGTGTTCAATGCCGATTCAATTTTTGTGTTTCATCAACACTCTGAAGGTCTACAGATTACAGAATGAATCATGATGTGCTTCGGAAACTACTACTAGTCTTCCAGTGTACGATCAAAGCGTAGACAGTTTAAGACATTACTCCCATGGAGAAAAGTCCGCATGGTGAATATTGTATTCAATGCCGATGCAATTTTTGTGTTTCATCGACACTCTGAATGTCCACATATATCAGAACGCCTAAAGAAGTGCTTCGAAACTGCTACTAGTCTTCCAGGGAACGATCAAAGCGTAGACAGTTTAAGACATTACTCCCTTTAGAAAAGTCCGCATTTTGCTTATTGTGTTCAATGCCGATGCAATTTCTGTGATTCATCAACACTCTGAAGGTCCACAGATTAAAGAATGCATCCAGATGTGCTTCGGAAACCACTACTAGTCTTCCAGGGAACAATCAAATCGTAGACAGTTTGAGACATTACTCCCATGCAGAAAAGTCCTCATGGTGCATATTGTGTTCAATGCCGATGCAATTTCTGTGTTTCATCAACACTCTAAAGGTCCACAGATTACAGAATGCATCCAGATGTGCTTCGGAAACTACTACTAGTCTTCCAGGTAACGATCAAAGCGTAGACAGTTTAAGACATTACTCCCATGGAGAAAAGTCCGCATGGTACTTGTTGTGTTCAATGCCGATGCAATTTCTGTGTTTCATCAACACTCTGAAGGTACACAGATTACAGAATGCATCCAGATGTGCTTCAGAAACTACTACTAGTCTTCCAGGGTACGATCAAAGCGTAGACAGTTTAAGACATTAATCCATGGAGAATAGTCCGTATGGTGCTTATTGTGTTCAATGCCGATTCAATTTCTGTGTTTCATGAACACTCTGAAGGTCCACAGATTACAGAATGCATCCAGATGTGCTTCGGAAACTACTACTAGTCTTCCAGGGAACGATCAAATCGTAGACAGTTTAAGACATTACTTCCATGGAGAAAAGTCCTCATGGTGCATATTGTGTTCAATGCCGATGCAATTTCTGTGTTTCATCAAAACTCTGAAGGTCCACAGATTACAGAATGCATCCAGATGTGCTTCGGAAACTACCACTAGTCTTCCAGTGTACGATCAAATCGTAGAGAGTTTAAGACATTAGTGCCATGGAGAAAAGTTCGCATGGTGTTTATTGTGTTCAATGCCGATGCAATTCCTGTGTTTCATCAAAACTCTGAAGGTCCACAGATTACAGAATGCACCCAGATGTGCTTCGGAAACTACTACTAGTCTTCCAGTGTACGATCAAAGCGTAGACACTTTAAGACATTACTCCCATTGAGAAAATTCCGCATGGTGCTTATTGTGTTCAATGTCGATGCAATTTTTGTGTTTCATCAACACTCTGAATGTCCACAGATTACAGAATGCATCCAGATGTGCTTCGGAAACTACTACTAGTCTTCCAGTGTACGATCAAAGCGTAGACAGTTTAAGACATTACTCCCATGGAGAAAAGTTCGCATGGTGCTTATTGTGTTCAATGCCGATGCAATTTTTCTGTTTCATCAACACTCTGAAGGTCCACAGATTACAGAATGCTTCCAGATGTGCTTCGGAAACTACTACTAGTTTTCCAGTGTACGACCAAAGCGTAGACAGTTTAAGACATTACTCCCATAGAGAAAATTCCGCATGGTGCTTATTGTGTTCAAAGCCGATGCAATTTTTGTGTTTTTTCAACACTCTGAAGGTCCACAGATTACAGATTGCATGCAGATGTGCTTCTGAAACTACTACTAGTCTTCCAGTGTACGATCAAATCGTAGACAGTTTAAGACGTTACTCCCATATAGAAAAGTCCGCATGGTGCTTATTGTGTTCAATGCCGATTCAATTTCTGTGTTTCATGAACACTCTGAAGGTCCACAGATTACAGAATGCATCCAGATGTGCTTCGGAAACTACTACTAGTCTTCCAGGGAACGATCAAAGCGTAGACACTTTAAGACATTACTCCCATTGAGAAAATTCCGCATGGTGCTTATTGTGTTCAATGTCGATGCAGTTTTTGTGTTTCATCAACACTCTGAACGTCCACAGATTAGAGAATGACTCCAGATGTGCTTCGGAAACTACTACTAGTCTTCCAGGGAACGATCAAAGCGTAGACAGTTTAAGACATTACTCCCATGGAGAAAAGTCCGCATGGTGCTTATTGTGTTCAATGCCGATTCAATTTTTGTGTTTCATCAACACTCTGAAGGTCTACAGATTACAGAATGAATCATGATGTGCTTCGGAAACTACTACTAGTCTTCCAGTGTACGATCAAAGCGTAGACAGTTTAAGACATTACTCCCATGGAGAAAAGTCCGCATGGTGAATATTGTATTCAATGCCGATGCAATTTTTGTGTTTCATCGACACTCTGAATGTCCACATATATCAGAACGCCTAAAGAAGTGCTTCGGAAACTGCTACTAGTCTTCCAGGGAACGATCAAAGCGTAGACAGTTTAAGACATTACTCCCTTTAGAAAAGTCCGCATTTTGCTTATTGTGTTCAATGCCGATGCAATTTCTGTGATTCATCAACACTCTGAAGGTCCACAGATTAAAGAATGCATCCAGATGTGCTTCGGAAACCACTACTAGTCTTCCAGGGAACAATCAAATCGTAGACAGTTTGAGACATTACTCCCATGCAGAAAAGTCCTCATGGTGCATATTGTGTTCAATGCCGATGCAATTTCTGTGTTTCATCAACACTCTAAAGGTCCACAGATTACAGAATGCATCCAGATGTGCTTCGGAAACTACTACTAGTCTTCCAGTGTACGATCAAAGCGTAGACAGTTTAAGACATTACTCCCATGGAGAAAAGTTCGCATGGTGCTTAATGTGTTCAATGCCGATGCAATTTTTGTGTCTCATCAACACTCTGAAAGTCAACAGATTACAGAATGCTTCCAGATGTGCTTCGGAAGCTACTACTATTCTTCCAGTGTACGATCACAGCGTAGACAGTTTAAGACATTACTCCCTTGGAGAAAAATCCACATGGTGCTTATAGTGTTCAATGCCGATTCAATTTTTGTGTTTCATCAACACTCTGAAGGTAAACAGATTACATAATGCATCCATATGTGCTTCGGAAACTACTACTAGTCTTCCAGGGAACGATCAAGGCGTGGACAGTTTAAGACACTACTCCCATGGAGAAAAGTCCGCATGGTGCTTATTGTGTTCAATGCCGATTCAATGTTTGTGTTTCATCAACACTCTGAAGGTCTACAGATTACAGAATGCCTCTAGATGTGCTTCGGAAATTTCTACTAGTCTTCCAGTGTACGATCAAAGCGTAGACAGTTTGAGACATTACTCCCATGGAGAAAAATCCGCATGGTGCTTATAGTGTTCAATGCCGATTCAATTTATGTGTTTCATCAACTCTCTGAAGGTAAACAGATTACATAATGCATCCATATGTGCTTCGGAAACTACTACTAGTCTTCTAGGGAACGATTAAATCGTAGACAGTTTAAGACATTACTCCCATGGAGAAAAGTCCGCATGGTGCTTATTGTGTTCAATGCCGATTCAATTTTAGTGTTTCATCAACTCTCTGAAGGTCTACAGATTACAGACAGATTACAGAATGCCTCCAGATATTCTTCGGAAACTACTACTAGTGTTAAAGTGTACGATCAAAGCGTAGACAGTTTAAGACTTTACTCCCATGGACAAAAGCCCGCAAGGTGCCTATTGTATTCAATGTCGATGCAATTTTTGTGTTTCATCAACACTCTGATGGTCCACAGAGTACAGAATGCCTCCAGATGTGCTTCGGAAACTAATACTAGTCTTCCAGTGTACGATCAAAGTGTATACAGTTTAAGACATTACTTCCATGGAGAAAAGTCCACATGGTGCTTATTGTGTTCAATGCCCATGCAATGTTTGTGTTTCATCAACACTCTGAATGTCCACAGACTTCAGAACGCCTAAAGAAGTGCTTCGGAAACTATTACTAGTCTTCCAGGGAACGATCAAAGCGTAGACAGTTTAAGACATTACTCCCTTTAGAAAAGTCCGCATGGTGCTTATTGTGTTCAATGCCGATGCAATTTCTGTGTTTCATCAACACTCTGAAGGTACACAGATAACAGAATGCATCCAGATGTGCTTCAGAAACAACTACTAGTCTTCCAGGGAGCGATCAAAGCGTAGACAGTTTAAGACATTACTCCCATGGAGAAAAGTCCGTATGGTGCTTATTGTGTTCAATGCCGATGCAATTTCTGTGTTTCATCAACACTTCTGAAGGTCCACAGATTACAGAATGTTTCCAGATGTGCTTCGGAAACTACTACTAGTCTTCCAGGGAACGATCAAAGCGTAGACAGTTTAAGACATTACTCCCATGGAGAAAAGTCCGCATGGTGATTATTGTGTTCAATGCCGATTCAATTTTTGTGTTTCATCAACACTCTGAAGGTCTACAGATTACAGAATGCATCCAGATGTTCTTCGGAAACTACTACTAGTCTTCCAGTTTACGATCAAAGCGTAGACAGTTTAAGACTTTACTCCCATGGAGAAAAGTCCGCATGGTGTCTATTGTATTCAATGCCGATGCAATTTTTGTGTTTCATCAACACTCTGAAGGTCCACAGAGTACAGAATGCCTCCAGATGTGCTTCGGAAACTACTACTAGTCTTCCAGTGTACGATCAAAGCGTAGACAGTTTAAGACATTACTCCCATGGAGAAAAGTCCACATGGTGCTTATTGTGTTCAATGCCGATGCAATTTTTGTTTTTCATCAACACTCTGAATGTCCACAGATTTCAGAACGCCTAAAGAAGTGCTTCGGAAACTACTACTAGTCTTGTAGGGAACGATCAAATCGTAGACAGTTTAAGACATTACTCCCACGGAGAAAAATCCTCATGGTGCATATTGTGTTCAATGCCGATGCAATTTTTGTGTTTCATCAACACTCTGAAGGTCCACAGATTACAGAATGCATCCAGTTGTGCTTCGGAAACTACTACTAGTCTTCCAGTGTACGATCAAAGCGTAGACAGTTTAAGACATCACTCCCATGGAGAAAAGTTCGCATGGTGCTTATTGTGTTCAATGCCGATGCAATTTTTGTGTTTCATCAACACTCTGAAGGTCCACGGATTACAGAATGCATCCAGATGTGCTTCGGAAACTACTACTAGTCTTCCAGGGAACGATCAAATCGTAGACTGTTTAAGACGTTACTCCCATGGAGAAAAGTCCTCATGGTGCATATTGTGTTCAATGCCGATGCAATTTCTGTGTTTCATCAACACTCTGAAGGTCTACAGATTACAGAATGCCTCCAGATGTGCTTCGGAAACTACTACTAGTCTTCCAGTGTACGATCAAAGCGTAGACAGTTTGAGACATTACTCCCTTGGAGAAATATCCGCATGGTGCTTGTAGTGTTCAATGCCAATGCAATTTTTGTGTTTCATCAACACTCCGAAGGCCCACAGAGTACAGAATGCATCCATATGTGCTTCGGAAACTACTACTAGTCTTCTAGGGAACGATCAAAGCGTAGACAGTTTAAGACATTACTCCCATGGAGAAAAGTCCGCATGGTGCTTATTGTGTTCAATGCCGATTCAATTTTTGTGTTTCATCAACTATCTGAAGGTCTACAGCTTACAGACAGATTACAGAACGCCTCCAGATATTCTTCAGAAACTACTACTAGTCTTCCAGTGTACGATCAAAGCGTAGACAGTTTAAGACTTTACTCCCATGGACAAAAGGCCGCAAGGTGCCTATTGTATTCAATGCCGATGCAATTTTTGTGTTTCATCAACACTCTGATGGTCCACAGAGTACAGAATGCTTCCAGATGTGCTTCGGAAACTAATACTAGTCTTCCAGTGTACGATCAAAGTGTATACAGTTTAAGACATTACTCCCATGGAGAAAAGTCCACATGGTGCTTATTGTGTTCAATGCCCATGCAATTTTTCTGTTTCATCAACACTCTGAATGTCCACAGACTTCAGAACGCCTAAAGAAGTGCTTCGGAAACTACTACTAGTCTTCCAGTTAACGATCAAAGCGTAGACAGTTTAACACATTACTCCCTTTAGAAAAGTCCGCATGGTGCTTATTGTGTTCAATGCCGATGCAATTTCTGTGTTTCATCAACACTCTGAAGGTACACAGATTACAGAATGCATCCAGATGTGCTTCAGAAACTACTACTAGTCTTCCAGGGAACGATCAAAGCGTAGACAGTTTAAGACATTACTCCCATGGAGAAAAGTCCGTATGGTGCTTATTGTGTTCAATGCCGATGCAATTTCTGTGTTTCATCAACACTCTGAAGGTCCACAGATTACAGAATGTTTCCAGATGTGCTTCGGAAACTACTACTAATCTTCCAGTGTACGATCAAAGCGTAGACATTTTAAGACATTACTCCCATGGAGAAAAGTTCTCATGGTGTTTATTGTGTTCAATGCCGATGCAATTTTTGTGTTTCATCAACACTCTGAAGGTCCACAGATTACAGAATGCTTCCAGGTGTGCTTCGGAAACTACTACTAGTCTCCCAGTGTACGATCAAAGCGTAGACACTTTAAGACATTACTCCCATAGAGAAAATTCCGCATGGTGCTTATTGTGTTCAATGCCTATGCAATTTTTGTGTTTCATCAACACTCTGAATGCCCACAGATTACAGAATTCATCCAGATGTGCTTCGGAAACTACTACTAGTCTTCCAGTGTACGATCAAAGCGTAGACAGTTTAAGACATTACTCCCATGGAGAAAAATTCGCATGGTGCTTATTGTGTTCAATGCCGATGGAATTTTTGTGTTTCATCAACACTCTGAATGTCCATAGATTACAGAATGCTTCCAGATGCGCTTCGGAAACTACTACCAGTCTTCCAGGGAACGATCAAAGCGTTGACAGTCTAAGACAGTACTCCCATGGAGAAAAGTCCGCATGGTGCTTATTGTGTTCAATGCCGATTCAATTTTTGTGTTTCATCAACACTCTGAAGGTCTACAGATTACAGAATGCCTCCAGATGTTCTTCGGAAACTACTACTAGTCTTCCAGTGTACGATCAAAGCGTAGACAGTTTAAGACATTACTCCCATGGAGAAAAGTCCGCATGGTGCCTATTGTATTCAATGCCGATGCAATCTTTGTGTTTCATCAACACTCTGAAGGTCCACAGAGTTCAGAATGCCTCCAGATGTGCTTCGGAAACTACTAGTAGTCTTCCAGTGTACGATCAAAGCGTAGACATTTTAAGACATTACTCCCATGGAGAAAAGTTCGCATGGTGCTTATTGTGTTCAATGCCGATGCAATGTTTCTGTTTCATCAACACTCTGAATGTCCACAGACTTCAGAACGCCTAAAGAAGTGCTTCGGAAACTGCTACTAGTCTTCCAGGGAACGATCAAATTGTAGACAGTTTAAGACATTACTCCCATGGAGAAAAGTCCTCATGGTACATATTGTGTTCAATTCCGATGCAATTTTTGTGTTTCATCAACACACTGAAGGTCCACAGATTACAGAATGCCTCCAGATGTGCTTCGGAAACTACTACTAGTCTTCCAGTGCACGATCAAAGCGTAGACAGTTCAAGACATTACTCCCATGGAGAAAAATCCACACTGGGCTTATTGTGTTCAATGCCGATGCAATTTTTGTGTTTCATCAACACTCTGAAGGTCCATAGATTACAGAATGCATCCATATGTGCTTCGGAAACTACTACTAGTCTTCCAGGGAACGATCAAAACGTAGACAGTTTAAGACATTACTCCCATGGAGAAAAGTCCGCATGGTGCTTATTGTGTTCAATGCCGATGAAATTTTTGTGTTTCATCAACACTCTGAAGGTCTACAGATTACAGAATGCCTCCAGATGTGCTTCGGAAACTACTACTAGTCTTCCAGTGTACGATCAAAGCGTAGACAGTTTAAGGCACTATTCCCATGAAGAAAAATCCGCATTGTGCCTATTGTATTCAATGCCGATGCAATTTTTGTGTTTCATCAACACTCTGATGGTCCACAGATTACAGAATGCCTCCAGATGTGCTTCGGAAACTACTCCTATTTTTCCAGTGTACGATCAAAGGGTAGACACTCTAAGACATTACTCCCATGGAGAAAAATCCGCATAGTGCTTATTGTGTTCAATGCCGATGCAATTTTTGTGTTTCATCAACACTTTGATGGTCCACAGATTACAGAATGCATCCATATGTGCTTCGGAAACTACTACTAGTCTTCTAGGGAACGATCAAATCGTAGACAGTTTAAGACATTACTCCCATGGAGAAAAGTCCTCATGGTGCATATTGTGTTCAATGCCGATGCAATTTCTGTGTTTCATCAACACTCTGAAGGTCCACAGATTACAGAATGTTTCAAGATGTGGTTCGGAAACTACTACTAGTCTTCCAGTGTACGATCAAAGCGTAGACAATTTAAGACATTACTCCCATGGAGAAAAGTTCGCATGGTGCTTATTGTGTTCAATGCCGATGTAATTTTTGTGTTTCATCAACACTCTGAAGGTCCACAGATTACAGAATGCATCCAGATGTGCTACGGAAACTACTACTTGTCTTCAAGGGAACGATCAAATCGCAGACATTTTAAGACATTACTCCCATGGACAAAAGTCCTCATGGTGCTTATTGTGTTCAATGCCGATGCAATTTTTGTGTCTCATCAACACTCTGAAAGTCAACAGATTACAGAATGCTTCCAGATGTGCTTCGGAAACTACTACTATTCTTCCAGTGTACGATCAAATCGTAGACAGTTTAAGACATTACTCCCATGGAGAAAAATGCACATGGTGCTTATTGTGTTCAATGCCGATGCAATTTTTGTGTTTCATCAACAATCTGAAGGTCCACAGATTACATATGCATCCATATGTGCTTCCGAAACTACTACTAGTCTTCCATCGAACGATCAAAGCGTGGACAGTTTAAGACATTACACCCATGGAGAAAATTCCGCATTTTGCTTATTGTGTACAATTCCCATTCAATGTTTGTGTTTCATCAACACTCTGAAGGTCCAACGATTACAGAATGCATCCAGATGTGCTTTGGAAACTACTACTAGTCTTCCAGTGTACGATCAAAGCGTAGACAATTTAAGACATTACTCCCATGGAGAAAAGTTCGCATGGTGCTTATTGTGTTCAATGACGATGCAATTTTTGTGTTTCATCAACACTCTGAAGGTCCACGGATTACAGAATGCATCCAGATGTGCTTCGGAAACTACTACTAGTCTTCCAGGGAACGATCAAATCGTAGACAGTTTAAGACATTACTCCCATGGAGAAAAGTCCTCATGGTGCATATTGTGTTCAATGCCGATGCAATTTCTGTGTTTAATCAACACTCTGAAGGTCTACAGATTACAGAATGCCTCCAGATGTGCTTCGGAAACTACTACGAGTCTTCCAGTGTACGATCAAAGCGTAGACAGTTTGAGACATTACTCCCATGGAGAAAAATCCGCATGGTGCTTATTGTGTTCAATGCCGATGCAATTTTTGTGTTTCATCAACACTCTGAAGGTCCACAGATTACAGAATGCATCCATATGTGCTTCGGAAACTATTACTAGTCTTCTAGGGAACGATCAAAGCGTAGACAGTTTAAGACATTACTCCCATCGAGAAAAGTCCGCATGTTGCTTATTGTGTTCAATGCCGATTAAATTTCTGTGTTTCATCAACAATCTGAAGGTCTACAGATTACAGACAGATTACAGAATGCCTCCAGATGTTCTTCGGAAACTACTACTAGTGTTAAAGTGTACGATCAAAGCGTAGACAGTTTAAGACATTACTCCCATGGTGAAAAGTCCACATGGTGCTTATTGTGTTCAATGCCCATGCAATTTTTGTGTTTCATCAACACTCTGAATGTCCACAGATTTCAGAACGCCTAAAGAAGTGCTTCGGAAACTACTACTAGTCTTCCAGGGAACGATCAAAGCGTAGACAGTTTAAGACATTACTCCCTTTAGAAAAGTCCGCATGGTGCCTATTGTGTTCAATGCCGATGCAATTCCTGTGTTTCATCAACACTCTGAAGGTACACAGATTACAGAATGCATCCAGATGTGCTTCGGAAACTACTACTAGTCTTCCAGGAAACGATCAAAGCGTAGACAGTTTTAGACATTACTCCCATGGAGAAAAGTCCGTTTGGTGCTTTTTGTGTTCAATGCCGATTCAATTCCTGTGTTTCATCAACACTCAGAAGGTCCACAGATTACAGAATGCATCCAGATGTGCTTCGGAAACTACTACTAGTCTTCCAGTGAACGATCAAAGCGTAGACAGTTTAAGACATTACTCCCATGGAGAAAAGTTCGCATGGTGCTTATTGTGTTCAATGCCGATGCAATTTTTGTGTTTCATCAACACTCTGAAGGTCCACGGATTACAGAATGCATCAAGATGTGCTTCGGAAATTACTACTAGTCTTCCAGGGAACGATCAAATCGTAGACAATTTAAGACATTACTCCCATGGAGAAAAGTCCTCATGGTGCATATTGTGTTCAATGCCGATGCAATTTCTGTGTTTCATCAACACTCTGAAGGTCTACAGATTACAGAATGCCTCCAGATGTGCTTCGGAAACTACTACTAGTCTTCCAGTGTACGATCAAAGCGTAGACAGTTTAAGACATTACTCCCATGGAGAAAAGTCCACATGGTGCTTATTGTGTTCAATGCCCATGCAATTTTTGTGTTTCATCAACACTCTGAATGTCCACAGATTTCAGAACGACTAAAGAAGTGCTTCGGAAACTACTACTAGTCTTCCAGGGAACGATCAAAGCGTGGACAGTTTAAGACATTACTCCCAGGGAGAAAAGTTCGCATGGTGCTCATTGTGTTCAATGCCGATGCAATTTTTGTGTTTCGTCAACACTCTGAAGGTCCACAGATTACAGGATGCTTCCAGATGTGCTTCGGAAACTAGTACCAGTCATCCAGTGTACGATCAAAGCGTAGACAGCTTAAGACATTACTCCCATAGAGAAAATTCCGCATGGTGCTTATTGTGTTGAATGCCGATGCAATTTTTGTGTTTCATCAACACTCTGAAAATCCTCAGATTACAGAATGCATCCAGATGTGCTTCGGAAACTACTACTAGTCTTCCAGGGAACGATCAAAGCGTAGACAGTTTAAGACATTACTCCCTTTAGAAAAGTCCGCATGGTGCTTATTGTGTTCAATGCCGATGCAATTTCTGTGTTTCATCAATACTCTGAAGGTCCACAGATTACAGAATGCATTCAGATGTGCTTCGGAAACTACTACTAGTCTTCCAGTGAACGATCAAAGCGTAGACAGTTTAAGACATTACTCCCATGGAGAAAATTTCGCATGGTGCTTATTGTGTTCAATGACGATGCAATTTTTGTGTTTCATCAACACTCTGAAGGTCCACGGATTACAGAATGCATCCAGATGTGCTTCGGAAACTACTACTAGTCTTCCAGGGAACGATCAAATCGTAGACAGTTTAAGACATTACTCCCATGGAGAAAAGTCCTCATGGTGCATATTGTGTTCAATGCCGATGCAATTCCTGTGTTTCATCAACACTCTGAAGGTCTACAGATTACAGAATGCCTCCAGATGTGCTTCGGAAACTACTACGAGTCTTCCAGTGTACGATCAAATCGTAGACAGTTTGAGACATTACTCCCATGGAGAAAAATCCGCATGGTGCTTATTGTGTTCAATGCCGATGCAATTTTTGTGTTTCATCAACACTCTGAAGGTCCACAGATTACAGAATGCATCCATATGTGCTTCGGAAACTATTACTAGTCTTCTAGGGAACGATCAAAGCGTAGACAGTTTAAGACATTACTCCCATGGAGAAAAGTCCGCATGTTGCTTATTGTGTTCAATGCCGATTAAATTTTTTGTGTTTCATCAACAATCTGAAGGTCTACAGATTACAGACAGATTACAGAATGCCTCCAGATGTTCTTCGGAAACTACTACTAGTGTTAAAGTGTACGATCAAAGCGTAGACAGTTTAAGACATTACTCCCATGGTGAAAAGTCCACATGGTGCTTATTGTGTTCAATGCCCATGCAATTTTTGTGTTTCATCAACACTCTGAATGTCCACAGATTTCAGAACGCCTAAAGAAGTGCTCGGAAACTACTACTAGTCTTCCAGGGAACGATCAAAGCGTAGACAGTTTAAGACATTACTCCCTTTAGAAAAGTCCGCATGGTGCCTATTGTGTTCAATGCCGATGCAATTTCTGTGTTTCATCAACACTCTGAAGGTACACAGATTACAGAATGCATCCAGATGTGCTTCAGAAACTACTACTAGTCTTCCAGGAAACGATCAAAGCGTAGACAGTTTAAGACATTACTCCCATGGAGAAAAGTCCGTTTGGTGCTTTTTGTGTTCAATGCCGATTCAATTCCTGTGTTTCATCAACACTCAGAAGGTCCACAGATTACAGAATGCATCCAGATGTGCTTCGGAAACTACTACTAGTCTTCCAGTGTACGATCAAAGCGTAGACAGTTTAAGACATTACTCCCATGGAGAAAAGTTCGCATGGAGCTTATTGTGTTCAATGCCGATGCAATTTTTGTGTTTCATCAACACTCTGAAGGTCCACGGATTACAGAATGCATCAAGATGTGCTTCGGAAACTACTACTAGTCTTCCAGGGAACGATCAAAGCGTAGACAATTTAAGACATTACTCCCATGGAGAAAAGTCCTCATGGTGCATATTGTGTTCAATGCCGATGCAATTTCTGTGTTTCATCAACACTCTGAAGGTCTACAGATTACAGAATGCCTCCAGATGTGCTTCGGAAACTACTACTAGTCTTCCAGTGTACGATCAAAGCGTAGACAGTTTGAGACATTACTCCCATGGAGAAAAATCCGCATGGTGCTTATTGTGTTCAATGCCGATGCAATTTTTGTGTTTCATCAACACTCTGAAGGTCCACAGATTGCAGAATGCATCCATATGAGCTTCGGAAACTACTACTAGTCTTCTAGGGAACGATCAAAGCGTAGAAAGTTTAAGACATTACTCCCATGGAGAAAAGTCCGCATGGTGCTTATAGTGTTCAAAGTCGATGCAATTTTTGTGTTTCATCAACACTCTGAAGGTCCTCAGATTACAGAATGCATCCTGATGTGCTTCGGAAACTACTACTCGTCTTCCAGTGTACGATAAAAGCGTAGACAGTTTAAGACATTACTCCCATGGAGAAAAGTTCGCATGGTGCTCATTGTGTTCAATGCCGATGCTATTTTTGTGTTTTATCAACACTCTGAAGGTCCACAGATTACAGGATGCTTCCAGATGTGCTTCGGAAACTAGTACTAGTCATCCAGTGCACGATCAAAGCGTAGACAGCTTAAGACATTACTCCCATAGAGAAAATTCCGCATGGTGCTTATTGTGTTCAATGCCGATGCAATTTTTGTGTTTCATCAACACTCTGAAGGTCCACGGATTACAGAATGCATCCAGATGTGCTTCGGAAACTACTAGTAGTCTTCCAGTGTACGATCAAAGCGTAGACATTTTAAGACATTACTCCCATGGAGAAAAGTTCGCATGGTGCTTATTGTGTTCAATGCCGATGCAATGTTTCTGTTTCATCAACACTCTGAATGTCCACAGACTTCAGAACGACTAAAGAAGTGCTTCGGAAACTACTACTAGTATTCCAGGGAACGATCAAAGCGTAGACAGTTTAAGACATTACTCCCTTTAGAAAAGTCCGCATGGTGCTTATTGTGTTCAATGCCGATGCAATTTCTGTGTTTCATCAATACTCTGAAGGTCCACAGATTACAGAATGCATTCAGATGTGCTTCGGAAACTACTACTAGTCTTCCATCGAACGATCAACGCGTGGACAGTTTAAGACATTACTCCCATGGAGAAAAGTCCGCATGGTGCTTATTGTATTCAATGCCGATTCAATTTCTGTGTTTCATCAACAATCTGAAGGTCTACAGATTACAGACAGTTTACAGAATGCCTCCAGATGTTCTTTGGAAACTACTACTAGTGTTAAAGTGTACGATCAAAGCGTAGACAGTTTAAGACATTACTCCCATGGAGAAAAGTCCGTATGGTGCTTTTTGTGTTCAATGCCGATTCAATTCCTGTGTTTCATCAACACTCTGAAGGTCCACAGATTACAGAATGCATCCAGATGTGCTTCGGAAACTACTACTAGTCTTCCAGTGTACGATCAAAGCGTAGACAGTTTAAGACATTACTCCCATGGAGAAAAGTTCGCATGGTGCTTATTGTGTTCAATGCCGATGCAATTTTTGTGTTTCATCAACACTCTGAAGGTCCACGGATTACAGAATGCATCCAGATGTGCTTCGGAAGCTACTACTAGTCTTCCAGGGAACGATCAAATCGTAGACAGTTTAAGACATTACTCCCATGGAGAAAAGTCCTCATGGTGCATATTGTGTTCAATGCCGATGCCATTTCTGTGTTTCATCAACACTCTGAAGGTCTACAGATTACAGAATGCCTCCAGATGTGCTTCCGAAACTACTACTAGTCTTCCAGTGTACGATCAAAGCGTTAACAGTTTGAGACATTACTCCCAAGGAGAAAAATCCACATGGTGCTTATTGTGTTCAATGCCGATGCAATTTTTGTGTTTCATCAACACTCTGAAGGTCCACAGATTACATAATGCATCCACATGTGCTTCGGAAACTACTAGTAGTCTTCTAGGGAACGATCAAAGCGTAGACACTTTAAGACATTACTCCCATGGAGAAAAGTCCGCATGTTGCTGATTGTGTTCAATGCCGATTCAATTTCTGTGTTTCATCAACAATCTGAAGGTCTACAGATTACAGACAGATTACAGAATGCCTCCAGATGTTCTTCGGAAACTACTACTAGTGTTAAAGTGTACGATCAAAGCGTAGACAGTTTAAGACATTACTCCCATGGAGAAAAGTCCGCATGGTGCTTATTGTGTTCAATGCCGATGCAATTTTTATGTATCATCAACACTCTGAAGGTCCACGGATTACAGAATGCATCCAGATGTGCTTCGGAAACTACTACTAGTCTTCTAGGGAACGATCAAATCGTAGACAGTTTAAGACATTACTCCCATGGAGAAAAGTCCTCATGGTGCATATAGTGTTCAATGCCGATGCAATTTCTGTGCTTCATCAACACTCTGAAGGTCTACAGATTACAGAATGCCTCCAGATGTGCTACGGAAACTACTACTAGTCTTCCAGTGTACGATCAAAGCGTAGACAGTTTGAGACATTACTCCCATGGAGAAAAATCCGCATGGTGCTTATTGTGTTCAATGCCGATGCAATTTTTGTGTTTCATCAACACTCTGAAGGTCCACAGATTACAGAATGCATCCATATGTGCTTCGGAAACTACTACTGGTCTTCTAGGGAACGATCAAAGCGTAGACAGTTTAAGACATTACTCCCATGGAGAAAATTCCGCATGGTGCTTATTGTGTTCAATGCCGATTCAATTTTTGTGTTTCATCAACGAACTGAAGGTCTACAGATTACAGACAGATTACAGAATGCCTCCAGATGTTCTTCGGAAACTACTACTAGTCTCCCAGTGTACGATCAAAGCGTAGACAGTTTAAGGCATTACTCCCATGGAGAAAAGTCCACATGGTGCTTATTGTGTTCAATGCCCATGCAATTTTTGTGTTTCATCAACACTCTGAATGTCCACAGATTTCAGAATGCCTAAAGAAGTGCTTCGGAGGCTACTACTAGTCTTCCAGGGAACGATCAAAACGTAGACAGTTTAAGACATTACTCCCTTTAGAAAAGTCCGCATGGTGCTTATTGTGTTCAATGCTGATGCAATTTCTGTGTTTCATCAACACTCTGAAGGTACACAGATTACAGAATGCATCCAGATGTGCTTCAGAAACTACTACTAGTCTTCCAGGAAACGATCAAAGCGTAGACAGTTTAAGACATTACTCCCATGAAGATAAATCAGCATTGTGCCTATTGTATTCATGCCGACGCAATTTTTGTGTTTCATCAACACTCTGATGGTCCTTAGATTACAGAATGCCTCCAGATGTGCTTCGGTAACTACTACTGTTTTTCCAGTGTACGATCAAAGGGTAGACAGTTTAAGACATTACTCCCATGGAGAAAAATCTGCATGGTGCTTATTGTGTTCAATGCCGATGCAATTTTTGTGTTTCATCAACACTTTGAAGGTCCACAGATTACAGAATGCATCCATATGTGCTTCGGAAACTACTACTAGTCTTCCAGGGAACGATCAAATCGTAGACAGTTTAAGACATTACTGCTATGGAGAAAAGTCCTCATGGTGCATATTGTGATCAATGCCGATGCAATTTCTGTGTTTCATCAACACTCTGAAGGTCCACAGATTACAGAATGCTTCCAGATGTGCTTCGGAAACTACTACTATTCTTCCAGTGTACGATCAAAGCGTAGACAGGTTAAGACATTACTCCCATGGAGAAGAATCCGCATGGTGCTTATTATGTTCAATGCCGATGCAATTTTTGTGTTTCATCAACACTCTGAAAGTCCACAGATTACAGAATGCTTCAGGTATGCTTCGGAAACTACTACTAGTCTTCCAGTGTACGATCAAAGCGTAGACACGTTAAGACATTACTCCCATAGAGAAAATTCCGCATGGTGCTTATTGTGTTCAATGCCGATGCAATTTTTGTGTTTCATCAACACTCTGAATGTCCACAGATTACAGAATGCATCCAGATGTGCTTCGGAAACTAATACTAGTCTTCCAGTGTACGATCAAAGCGTAGACAGTTTAAGACATTACTCCTATGGAGAAAAGTTCGCATGGTGCTTATTGTGTTCAATGCCGATGGAATTTTTGTGTTTCATCAACACTCTGAATAACCACAGATTACAGAATGCTTCAGGTATGCTTCGGAAACTACTACTATTCTTCCCGTGTACGATCAATGCGTAGACAGTTTAAGACATTACTCCCATGGGGAAATATCCGCATGGTGCTTATTGTGTTCAATGCCGATGCAATTATTGTGTTTCATCAACACTCTGAAGGTCTACAGATTACAGAATGCCTCCAGATGTGCTTCATAAACTTTTACTATTTTTCCAGTGTACGATCAAAGCGTAGACAGTTTAAGACATTACTCCCATGGAGAAATATCCGCAGTGTGCTTATTGTGTTCAATGCCGATGCAATTTTTGTGTTTCATCAACACTCTGAAGGTCCACAGATTACAGAATGCATCCGTATGTGCTTCGGAAACTACTACCAGAGTCCCAGGGAACGATCAAAGCGTAGACAGTTTAAGACATTACTCCCATGGAGAAAAGTCCGCATGGTGCTTATTGTGTTCAATGCCGATTCAATTTTTGTGTTTCATCAACACTCTGAAGGTCTACAGATTACAGAATGCCTCCATATGTTCTTCGGAACCTACTACTAGTCTTCCAGTGTACGATCAAATCGTCGACAGTTTAAGACATTACTCCCATGGAGAAAAGTTCGCATGGTGCTTATTGTGTTCAATGCCGATGGAATTTTTGTGTTTCATCAACACTCTGAATGTCCATAGATTACAGAATGCTTCCAGATGTGCTTCGGAAACTACTACTATTCTGGCAGTGTACGATCAAAGCGTAGACAGTTTAAGACATTACTCCCATGGGGAAAAATCCGCATTGTGCTTATTGTGTTCAATGCCGATGCAATTTTTGTGTTTCATCAACACTCTGAAGGTCCACAGATTACAGAATGCCTCCAGATGTGCTTCATAAACTACTACTATTTTTCCAGTTTACGATCAAAGCGTAGACAGTTTAAGATATTACTCCCATGGAGAAAAATCCGCAGTGTGCTTATTGTGTTCAATGCCGATGCAATTTTTGTCTTTCATCAACACTTTGAAGGTCCACAGATTACAGAATGCATCGATATGTGCTTCGGAAACTACTACTAGTCTTCCAGGGAACGATCAAATCGTAGACAGTTTAAGACATTACTGCCATGGAGAAAAGTCCTCATGGTGCATATTGTGTTCAATGCCGATGCAAATTCTGTGTTTCATCAACACTCTGAAGGTCCACAGATTACAGAATGCTTCCAGATGTGCTTCGGAAACTACTACTATTCTTCCAGTGTACGATCAAAGCGTAGACAGGTTAAGACATTACTCCCATGTAGAAGAATCCGCATGGTGCTTATTATGTTCAATGCCGATGCAATTTTTGTGTTTCATCAACACTCTGAAGGTCCACAGATTAAAGAATGCTTCAGGTATGCTTCGGAAACTACTACTAGTCTTCCAGTGTACGATCAAAGCGTAGACACGTTAAGACATTACACCCATAGAGAAAATTCCGCATGGTGCTTATTGTGTTCAATGCCGATGCAATTTTTGTGTTTCATCAACACTCTGAATGTCCACAGATTACAGAATGCATCCAGATGTGCTACGGAAACTATTACTAGTCTTCCAGTGTACGATCAAAGCGTAGACTGTTTAAGACATTACTCCCATGGAGAAAAGTTCGCATGGTGCTTATTGTGTTCAATGCCGATGGAATTTTTGTGTGTCATCAACACTCTGAATAACCACAGATTACTGAATGCTTCAGGTATGCTTCGGAAACTACTACTAGTCTTCCAGTGTACGATCAAAGCGTAGACAGTTTAAGACATTACTCCCATGAAGAAAAATCCGCATTGTGCCTATTGTATTCAATGCCGATGCAATTTTTGTGTTTCATCAACACTCTGATGGTCCACAGATTACAGAATGCCACCAGATGTGCTTCGGAAACTACTACTATTTTTCCAGTGTGCTATCAAAGCGTAAACAGTTTAAGACATTACTGCCATGGAGAAAAATCCGCATGGTGCTTATTGTGTTCAATGCCGATGCAATTTTTGTGTTTCATCAACACTTTGAAGGTCCACAGATTACAGAATGCATCCATATGTGCTTCGGAAAGTACTACTAGTCTTCCAGGGAACAATCAAATCGTAGACAGTTTAAGACATTACTCCCATGGAGAAAAGTCCTCATGGTGCATATTGTGTTCAATGCCGATGCAATTTCTGTGTTTCATCAACACTCTGAAGGTCCACAGATTACAGAATGTTTCCAGATGTGCTTCGGAAACTACTACTAGTCTTCTAGTGTACGATCAAAACGTAGACAGTTTAAGACATTACTCCCATGGAGGAAAGTTCGCATGGTGCTTATTGTGTTCAATGCCGATGCAATTTTTGTGTTTCATCCACACTCTGAATGTCCACAAATTACAGAATGCTTCCAGATGTGCTTCGGAAGCTATTACTATTCTGGCAGTGTACGATCAAAGCGTAGACAGTTTAAGACATTACTCCCATGGCAAAAATCCGCATTGTGCTTATTGTGTTCAATGCCGATGCAATTTTTGTGTTTCATCAACACTCTGATGGTCCACAGATTACAGAATGCCTCCAGATGTGCTTCGGAAACTACTACTATTTTTCCAGTGTGCTATCAAAGCGTAAACAGTTTAAGACATTACTGCCATGGAGAAAAATCCGCATGGTGCTTATTGTGTTCAATGCCGATGCAATTTTTGTGTTTCATCAACACTTTGAAGGTCCACAGGTTACAGAATGCATCCATATGTGCTTCGGAAGCTACTACTAGTCTGCCAGGGAACGATCAAAACGTAGACAGTTCAAGACATTACTTCCATGGTGAAAAGTCCGCTTGGTGCTTATTGTGTTCAATGCCGATTCAATTTTTGTGTTTCATCAACACTCTGAAGGTCTACAGATTACAGAATGCCTCCAGATGTGCTTCGGAAACTACTACTAGTCTTCCAGTGTGCGATCAAAGCGTAGACAGTTTAAGACATTACTCCCATGAAGAAAAATCGGCATGGTCCTTATTGTGTTCAATGCCGATGCAATTTTTGTGTTTCATCAACACTTTGAAGGTCCACAGATTACAGAATGCATCCATATGTGCTTCGGAAACTACTACTAGTCTTCCAGGGAACGATCAAATCGTAGACAGTTTAAGTCATTACTCCCATGGAGAAAAGTCCTCATGGTGCATATTGTGTTCAATGCCGATGCAATTTCTGTGTTTCATCAACACTCTGAAGGTCCACAGATTACAGAATTCTTCCACATGTGCTTCGGAAACTACTACTATTCTTCCAGTGTACGATCAAAGCGTAGACAGTTTTAGACATTACTGACATGGAGAAATGTTCTCATGGTGTTTATTGTGTTCAATGCCGATGCAATTTTTGTGTTTCATCAACACTCTGAAGGTCCACAGATTACAGAATGCTTCCAGGTGTGCTTCGGAAACTACTACTAGTCTTCCAGTGTACGATCAAAGCGTGGACACTTTAAGACATTACTCCCATAGAGAAAATTCCGCATGGTGCTTATTGTGTTCAATGCCGATGCAATTTTTGTGTTTCATCAACACTCTGAATGTCCACAGATTACAGAATGCATCCAGATGTGCTTCGGAAACTACTACTAGTCTTCCAGTGTACGATCAAAGCGTAGACAGTTTAAGACATTACTCCCATGGAGAAAAGTTCGCATGGTGCTTATTGTGTTCAATGCCGATGGAATTTTTGTGTTTCATCAACACTCTGAATGTCCACAGATTACAGAATGCATCCAGATGTGCTTCGGAAACTACTACTATTCTTCCCGTGTACGATCAATGCGTAGACAGTTTAAGACATTACTCCCATGGGGAAAAATCCGTATGGTGCTTATTGTGTTCAATGCCGATGCAATTTTTGTGTTTCATCAACACTCTGAAGGTCCACAGATTACAGAATGCTTCCAGGTGTGCTTCGGAAACTACTACTAGTCTTCCAATGTACGATCAAAGCGTAGACACTTTAAGACATTACTCCCATAGAGAAAATTCCGCATGGTGCTTATTGTGTTCAATGCCGATGCAATTTTTGTGTTTCATCAACACTCTGAATGTCCACAGATTACAGAATGCATCCAGATGTGCTTCGGAAACTACTACTAGTCTTTCAGTGTACGATCAAAGCGTAGACTGTTTAAGACATTACTCCCATGGAGAAAAGTTCGCATGGTGCTTATTGTGTTCAATGCCGATGGAATTTTTTTGTTTCATCAACGCTCTGAATGTCCATAGATTACAGAATGCTTCCAGATGTGCTTCGGAAACTACTACTATTCTTCCCGTGTACGATCAATGCGTAGACAGTTTAAGACATTACTCCCATGGGGAAAAATCCGTAATGGTGCTTATTGTGTTCAATGCCGATGCAATTTTTGTGTTTCATCAACACTCTGAAGGTCCACAGATTACAGAATGCCTCCAGATGTGCTTCATAAACTACTACTATTTTTCCAGTGTATGATCAAAGCGTAGACAGTTTAAGACATTACTCCCATGGAGAAAAATCCGCAGTGTGCTTATTGTGTTCAATGCCGATGCAATTTTTGTCTTTCATCAACACTCTGAAGGTCCACAGATTACAGAATGCATCTATATGTGCTTCGGAAACTACTACCAGTATTCCAGTGTACGATCAAATCGTAGACAGTTTAAGACATTACTCCCATGGAGAAAAGTCCGCATGGTGCTTATTGTGTTCAATGCCGATTCAATATTTGTGTTTCATCAACACTCTGAAGGCCTACAGATTACAGAATGCCTCCAGATGTGCTTCGGAAACTACTACTAGTCTTCCAGTGTACGATCAAATCGTAGACAGTTTAAGACATTACTCCCATGAAGAAAAATCCGCATTGTGCCTATTGTATTCAATGCCGACGCAATTTTTGTGTTTCATCAACACTCTGATGGTCCACAGATTACAGAATGCCTCCAGATGTGCTTCGGAAACTACTACTGTTTTTATAGTGTACGATCAAATGGTAGACAGTTTAAGACATTACTCCCATGGAGAAAAATCCGCATGGTGCTTATTGTGTTCAATGCCGATGCAATTATTGTGTTTCATCAACACTTTGAAGGTCCACAGATTACAGAATGCATGCATATGTGCTTCGGAAACTACTACTAGTCTTCCAGGGAACAATCAAATCATAGACAGTTTAAGACATTACTGCCATGGAGAAAAGTCCTCATGGTGCATATTGTGTTCAATGCCGATGTAATTTCTGTGTTTCATCAACACTCTGAAGGTCCACAGATTACAGAATGTTTCCAGATGTGCTTCGGAAACTACTACTAGTCTTCTAGTGTACGATCAAAGCGTAGACAGTTTAAGACATTACTCCCATGCAGGAAAGTTCGCATGGTGCTTATTGTGTTCAATGCCGATGCAATTTTTGTGTTTCATCAACACTCTAAAGGTCCACAGATTACAGAATGCATCCATATGTGCTTCGGAAGCTACTACTAGTCTGCCAGGGAACGATCAAAACGTAGACAGTTTAAGACATTACTTCCATGGAGAAAAGTCCGCTTGGTGCTTATTGTGTTCAATGCCGATTAAATTTTTGTGTTTCATCAACACTCTGAAGGTCTATAGATTACAGAATGCCTCCAGATGTGCTTCGGAAACTACTACTAGTCTTCCAGTGTGCGATCAAAGCGTAGACAGTTTAAGACATTACTCCCATGAAGAAAAATCGGCATGGTCCTTATTGTGTTCAATGCCGATGCAATTTTTGTGTTTCATCAACACTTTGAAGGTCCACAGATTACAGAATGCATCCATATGTGCTTCGTAAACAACTACTAGTCTTCCAGGGAACGATCAAATCGTAGACAGTTTAAGACATTACTCCCATGGAGAAAAGTCCTCATGGTGCATATTGTGTTCAATGCCGATGCAATTTCTGTGTTTCATCAACACTCTGAAGGTCCACTGATTACAGAATGCTTCCAGATGTGCTTCGGAAACTACTACTATTCTTCCACTGTACGACCAAAGCGTAGACAGTTTAAGACATTACTGACATGGAGAAATGTTCTCATGGTGTTTATTGTGTTCAATGTCGATGCAATTTTTGTGTTTCATCAACACTCTGAAGGTCCACAGATTACAGAATGCTTCCAGGTGTGCTTCGGAAACTACTACTAGTCTTCCAGTGTACGATCAAAGCGTAGACACTTTAAGACATTACTCCCATAGAGAAAATTCCGCATGGTGCTTATTGTGTTCAATGCCGATGCAATTTTTGTGTTTCATCAACACTCTGAATGTCGACAGATTACAGAATGCATCCAGATGTGCTTCGGAAACTACTACTAGTCTTCCAGTGTACGATCAAAGCGTAGACAGTTTAAGACATTACTCCCATGGAGAAAAGTTCGCATGGTGCTTATTGTGTTCAATGCCGATGGAATTTTTGTGTTTCATCAACGCTCTGAATGTCCATAGATTACAGAATGCTTCCAGATGTGCTTCGGAAACTACTACTATTCTTCCCGTGTACGATCAATGCGTAGACAGTTTAAGACATTACTCCCATGGGGAAAAATCCGTATGGTGCTTATTGTGTTCAATGCCGATGCAATTTTTGTGTTTCATCAACACTCTGAAGGTCCACAGATTACAGAATGCTTCCAGGTGTGCTTCGGAAAATACTACTAGTCTTCCAGTGTACGATCAAAGCGTAGACACTTTAAGACATTACTCCCATAGAGAAAATTCCGCATGGTGCTTATTGTGTTCAATGCCGATGCAATTTTTGTGTTTCATCAACACTCTGAATGTCCACAGATTACAGAATGCCTCCAGATGTGCTTCGGAAACTACTACTATTCTGCCAGTTTACGATCAAAGCGTAGACAGTTTAAGACATTACTCCCATGGGGAAAAATCCGCATGGTGCTTATTGTGTTCAATGCCGATGCAATTTTTGTGTTTCATCAACACTCCGAAGGTCCACAGATAGCAGAATGCATCCATATGTGCTTCGGAAGCTACTACTAGTCTGCCAGGGAACGATCAAATCGTAGACAGTTTAACCCTTTCGCGGCTACGGGCATACATGTATGCCCGGCAGTTAGAAGACCAGACGGCTACGGGCGTAGATGTATGCCCAGCCGGCGGGAAGTCCAGGCGGCTACGGGCATACATCTACGCCCGGCAGGCGGGAATACCAGACGGCTAATGGCATACATATACGCCCGGGCTCGGGAACAGGTAAACGCTCACAATAGAGCGGCTGCTGGCTGTTGTCCACTTTTCAGACAACACTTTCATTGTCTGGTCTTCTTTGTAAAGTGAGAAAGCACTTTAGTTTTCCCCTCCCCTGCACACTCTCTGCTTACGAGTCTAACAATCGGCCAGTCCGTTTTTCGCTTCTGGTGAGACGACAGCGTTCGCGTGTGTAGACTTTGCCATGTCGGGACACAGTTTATCGGACAAGGAAATCATGGATATCCTCATGAATAGCAGTGACGAAGATTGTAGTGATACTTCGGAGCTTTCTTCCGATGAAGAGTTGGATGATCCTGGACTTATTGCTGAATCCTCGGTATCACGAACAGAAGATTCTTCCTCTGAAGACGGAAAAGAAGATAGAGTAAGTGAAACTTCGTCAGGAAAAAGAAAGTATGACTGGACGGAGAATCATCCTGTGACGAAACGACACCGTTTTGTGAACACATTTAGCGGGTTAAAGGTGGACTTCGAAGAGTCAGCAAGTCATTTAGATTTCTTTTTGTACTTCATGTGCATGGAATTTGTTTCTGCCATTTGTACACAGATCAATAATTATTATAAATTTATTACTGAAAAAATGACGACAGTGCCCAGTAGATTAGCACGCTGGAAGCATATAGAGCCATCAGAATTTTATTGTTTCCTAGCATGTTCTCTGCTTATGCCTAGAAGTAAAAAGTTAGAAGTGAATGAATATTGGTCGACAGATTCTTTGCTTCAGACACCAATATTTTCTAACATAATGGCCAGGGACCGGTACAAATTGATTCTGCGTTTATTGCACTTCTGTGACAATTCCACCGCGTCTCAAGATATTCTTGTAAAGATACGTCTCATTGTAGGTCACACAAGAAATAAAATCCGCGAGGCAGTAGTAACCTTTGAAAACCTAGTGATCGACGAAAGTTTGCTACTTTTCAAGGGAAGGCTCCGATTCAAGCAGTACATACCAAATAAACGTAGTCGTTTTGGCATTAAAATTTTCGTCCTTTGTGACGTAGAAACGAATTATATTCTGGATTATATTATCTACACTGGTGCTGCCACGGAAACAGAATCTGGAAATTCTGATTGGGGATTAGGTTTTAAATTTCTGTAATTATTATCTATTTAAGACCGTAGTAAGAATATTGTTCGAGATTTGGGCGTTTTCGCTACGCACAACTCTATTTAAAACTATATATCTTGAAATACATTCATGTGATGATAGTGGAATTTTAATATGTTTTAGGCACATACATCGACGGTGTAAATCTCTAGTTAGAGGATTTTGGAATTACTATTAAAAAAGTTCCTATCATTTTTCTAAACCAACCATTTTTCAGCCCATAATAAACATATAACTGAAAGTGTTGGCTATTTTCGAAGCTCTCTTTCGTTGTTATCAGAAACTATAACCAAAGTGACCATACAGAGTATAGTGTTTTTTTAAGGCGCTGCTGAACAGTGGTTCTGTGCACGCGGCAACACGCGGGAAGCCTGCGGCGGCCGTAGCCTGCAGCGGCCACAGGGCTGCGACAGCCGCCGCCGGCCAGGCGCGCAGTGCGCTCGTCCCTGTCACCCGGCCAGGCAGGCAGGACGCTCAGCCTTCCAGCCGCGAAAGGGTTAAGACATTACTTCCATGGAGAAAAGTCCGCATGGTGCTTATTTTGTTCAATGCCGATTCAATTTTTGTGTTTCATCAACACTCTGAAGGTCTACAGATTACAGAATGCCTCCAGATGTGCTTCGGAAACTACTACTAGTCTTCCAGTGTGCGATCAAAGCGTAGACAGTTTAAGACATTACTCCCATGAAGAAAAATCGGCATGGTGCTTATTGTGTTCAATGCCGATGCAATTTTTGTGTTTCATTAACACTTTGAAGGTCCACAGATTACAGAATGAATCCATATGTGCTTCGGAAACTACTACTAGTCTTCCAGGGAACGATCAAATCGTAGACAGTTTAAGACATTACTCCCATGGAGAAAAGTCCTCATGGTGCATATTGTGTTCAATGCCGATGCAATTTCTGTGTTTCATCAACACTCTGAAGGTCCACAGATTACAGAATGCTTCCAGATGTGCTTCGGAAACTACTACTATTCTTCCACTGTACGATCAAAGCGTAGACAGTTTAAGACATTACTGACATGGAGAAAAGTTCTCATGGTGTTTATTGTGTTCAATGCCGATGCAATTTTTGTGTTTCATTAACACTCTGAAGGTCCACAGATTACAGAATGCTTCCAGGTGTGCTTCGGAAACTACTACTAGTCTTCCAGTGTACGATCAAAGCGTAGACACTTTAAGACATTACTCCCATAGAGAAAATTCCGCATGGTGCTTATTGTGTTCAATGCCGATGCAATTTTTGTGTTTCATCAACACTCTGAATGTCCACAGATTACAGAATGCATCCAGATGTGCTTCGGAAACTACTACTAGGCTTCCAGTGTACGATCAAAGCGTAGACAGTTTAAGACATTACTCCCATGGAGAAAAGTTCGCATGGTGCTTATTGTGTTCAATGTCGATGGAATTTTTGTGTTTCATCAACACTCTGAATGTCCATAGATTACAGAATGCTTCCAGATGTGCTTCGGAAACTACTACTATTCTTCCCGTGTACGATCAATGCGTAGACAGTTTAAGACATTACTCCCATGGGGAAAAATCCGCATGGTGCTTATTGTGTTCAATGCCGATGCAATTTTTGTGTTTCATCAACACTCTGAAGGTCCACAGATTACAGATTGCTTCCAGATGTGCTTCATAAACTACTACTATTTTTCCAGTGTACGATCAAAGCGTAGACAGTTTAAGACATTACTCCCATGGAGAAAAATCCGCAGTGTGCTTATTGTGTTCAATGCCGATGCAATTTTTGTGTTTCATCAACACTCTGAAGGTCCACAGATTACAGAATGCATCTATATGTGCTTCGGAAACTACTACCAGTATTCCAATGAACGATCAAAGCGTAGACAGTTTAAGACATTTCTCCCATGGAGAAAAGTCCGCATGGTGCTTATTGTGTTCAATGCCGATTCAATTTTTGTGTTTCATCAACACTCTGAAGGTCTACAGATTACAGAATGCCTCCAGATGTTCTTCGGAAACTACTACTAGTCTTCCATTGTACGATCAAAGCGTAGACAGTTTAAGACATTACTCCCATGGAGAAAAGTCCGCATGGTGCCCATTGTATTCAATGCCGATGCAATTTTTGTGTTTCATCAACACTCTGAAGGTCCACAGAGTACAGAATGCCTCCAGATGTGCTTCGGAAACTACTACTAGTCTTCCAGTGTACGATAAAAGCGCAGACAGTTTAAGACATTACTCCCATGGAGAAAAGTCCACATGGTGCTTATTGTGTTCAATGCCGATGCAATTTTTGCGTTTCATCAACACTCTGAATGTCCAAAGATTTCAGAACGCCTAAAGAAGTGCTTCGGAAACTACTACTAGTCTTCCAGGGAACGATCAAATCGTAGACAGTTTAAGACATTACTCCCATGGAGAAAAGTCCGCATGGTGCTTATTGTGTTCAATGCCGATTCAATTTTTGTGTTTCATCAACACTCTGAAGGTCTACAGATTACTGAATGCCTCCAGATGTGCTTCGGAAACTACCACTAGTCTTCCAGTGTACGATCAAAGTGTAGACAGTTTAAGACATTACTCCCATGAAGAAAAATCCGCATTGTGCCTATTGTATTTAATGCCGACGCAATTTTTGTGTTTCATCAACACTCTGATGGTCCACAGATTACAGAATGCCTCCAGATGTGCTTCGGAAACTACTACTGTTTTTCCAGTGTACGATCAAAGGGTAGACAGTTTAAGACATTACTCCCATGGAGAAAAATCAGCATGGTGCTTATTGTGTTCAATGCCGATGCAATTATTGTGTTTCATCAACACTTTGAAGGTCCACAGATTACAGAATGCATCCATATGTGCTTCGGAAACTACTACTAGTCTTCCAGGGAACGATCAAATCGTAGACAGTTTAAGACATTACTGCCATGGAGAAAAGTCCTCATGGTGCATATTGTGTTCAATGCCGATACAATTTCTGTGTTTCATCAACACTCTGAAGGTCCACAGATTACAGAATGCTTCCAGATGTGCTTCGGAAACTACTACTATTCTTCCAGTGTACGATCAAAGCGTAGACAGGTTAAGACATTACTCCCATGGAGAAGAATCCGCATGGTGCTTATTATGTTCAATGCCGATTCAATTTTTGTGTATCATCAACACTCTGAAGGTCCACAGATTACAGAATGCTTCAGGTATGCTTCGGAAACTACTACTAGTCATCCAGTGTACGATCAAAGCGTAGACACGTTAAGACATTACTCCCATAGAGAAAATTCCGCATGGTGCTTATTGTGTTCAATGCCGATGCAATTTTTGTGTTTCAGCAACACTCTGAATGTCCACAGATTACAGAATGCATCCAGATGTGCTTCGGAAACTATTACTAGTCTTCTAGTGTACGATCAAAACGTAGAGAGTTTAAGACATTACTCCCATGGATTAAAGTTCGCATGGTGCTTATTGTGTTTAATGCCGATGGAATTTTTGTGTTTCATCAACACTCTGAATAACCACAGATTACAGAATGCTTCAGGTATGCTTCGGAAACTACTTCTATTCTTCCCGTGTACGATCAATGCGTAGACAGTTTAAGACATTACTCCTATGGGGAAAAATCCGCATGGTGCTTATTGTGTTCAATGCCGATGCAATTTTTGTGTTTCATCAACACTTTGAAGGTCCACAGATTACAGAATGCCTCCAGATGTGCTTCATAAACTACTACTATTTTTCCAGTGTACGATCTAAGCGTAGACAGTTTAAGACATTACTCCCATGGAGAAAAATCCGCAGTGTGCTTATTGTGTTCAATGCCGATGCAATTTTTGTGTTTCATCAACACTCTGAAGGTCCACAGATTACAGAATGCATCCATATGTGCTTCGGAAACTACTACCAGACTTCCAGGGAACGATCAAAGCGTAGACATTTTAAGACATTACTCCCATGGAGAAAAGTCCGCATGGTGCTTATTGTGTTCAATGCCGATTCAATTTTTGTGTTTCAGCAAAAGTCTGAAGGTCTACAGATTACAGAATGCCTCCATATGTTCTTCGGAACCTACTACTAGTCATCCAGTGTACGATCAAATCGTGGACAGTTTAAGACATTACTCCAATGGAGAAAAGTCCGCATGGTGCTTATTGTGTTCAATGCCGATTCAATATTTGTGTTTCATCAACACTCTGAATGTCCATAGATTACAGAATGCTTCCAGATGTGCTTCGGAAACTACTACTATTCTTCCAGTGTACGATCAAAGCGTAGACAGTTTAAGACATTACTCCCATAGGGGAAAAATCCGCATGGTGCTTATTGTGTTCAATGCCGATGCAATTTTTGTGTTTCATCAACACTCTGAAGGTCCACAGATTACAGAATGCCTCCAGATGTGCTTCATAAGCTACTACTATTTTTCCAGTGTACGATCAAAGCGTAGACAGTTTAAGACATTACTCCCATGGAGAAAAATCCGCAGTGTGCTTATTGTGTTCAGTGAAGATGCAATTTTTGTGTTTCATCAACACTCTGAAGGTCCACAGATTTCAGAATGCATCCATATGTGCTTCGGAAAGTACTACTAGTCTTCCAGGGAACGATCAAATCGTAGACAGTTTAAGACATTACTCCCATGGAGAAAAGTCCTCATGGTGCATATTGTGTTCAATGCCGATGCAATTTCTGTGTTTCATCAACACTCTGAAGGTCCACAGATTACAGAATGTTTCCAGATGTGCTTCGGAAACTACTACTAGTCTTCCAGTGTACGATCAAAGCGTAGACAGTTTAGGACATTACTCCCATGGAGAAAAGTTCGCCTGGTGCTTATTGTGTTCAATGCCGATGGAATTTTTGTGTTTCATCAACACTCTGAAGTTCCACAGATTACAGAATGCATCCATATGTGCTTCGGAAGCTACTACTAGTCTGCCAGGGATCGATCAAAACGTAGACAGTTTAAGACATTACTCCCATGGAGAAAAGTTCGCCTGGTGCTTATTGTGTTCAAGGCCGATGCAATTTTTGTGTTTCATCAACACTCTGAAGGTCCACAGATTACAGAATGTTTCCAGATGTGCTTCGGAAACTACTACTAGTCTTCCAGGGAACGATCAAATCGTAGACAGTTTAAGACATTACTCCCATGGAGAAAAGTCCGCATGGTGCTTATTGTGTTCAATGCCGATTCAATTTTTGTGTTTCATCAACACTCTGAAGGTCTACAGATTACTGAATGCCTCCAGATGTGCTTCGGAAACTACCACTAGTCTTCCAGTGTACGATCAAAGTGTAGACAGTTTAAGACATTACTCCCATGAAGAAAAATCCGCATTGTGCCTATTGTATTTAATGCCGACGCAATATTTGTGTTTTATCAACACTCTGATGGTCCACAGATTACAGAATGCCTCCAGATGTGCTTCGGAAACTACTACTGTTTTTCCAGTGTACGATCAAAGGGTAGACAGTTTAAGACATTACTCCCATGGAGAAAAATCCGCATGGTGCTTATTGTGTTCAATGCCGATGCAATTATTGTGTTTCATCAACACTTTGTAGGACCACAGATTACAGAATGCATCCATATGTGCTTCGGAAACTACTACTAGTCTTCCAGGGAACGATCAAATCGTAGACAGTTTAAGACATTACTGCCATGGAGAAAAGTCCTCATGGTGCATATTGTGTTCAATGCCGATACAATTTCTGTGTTTCATCAACACTCTGAAGGTCCACAGATTACAGAATGCTTCCAGATGTGCTTCGGAAACTACTACTATTCTTCCAGTGTACGATCAAAGCGTAGACAAGTTAAGACATTACTCCCATGGAGAAGAATCCGCATGGTGCTTATTATGTTCAATGCCGATTCAATTTTTGTGTTTCATCAACACTCTGAAGGTCCACAGATTACAGAATGCTTCAGGTATGCTTCGGAAACTACTACTAGTCATCCAGTGTACGATCAAAGCGTAGACACGTTAAGACATTACTCCCATAGAGAAAATTCCGCATGGTGCTTATTGTGTTCAATGCCGATGCAATTTTTGTGTTTCAGCAACACTCTGAATGACCACAGATTACAGAATGCATCCAGATGTGCTTCGGAAACTATTACTAGTCTTCTAGTGTACGATCAAAGCGTAGAGAGTTTAAGACATTACTCCCATGGATTAAAGTTCGCATGGTGCTTATTGTGTTCAATGCCGATGGAATTTTTGTGTTTCATCAACACTCTGAATAACCACAGATTACAGAATGCTTCAGGTATGCTTCGGAAACTACTACTATTCTTCCCGTGTACGATCAATGCGTAGACAGTTTAAGACATTACTCCTATGGGGAAAAATCCGCATGGTGCTTATTGTGTTCAATGCCGATGCAATTTTTGTGTTTCATCAACACTCTGAAGGTCCACAGATTACAGAATGCCTCCAGATGTGCTTCATAAACTACTACTATTTTTCCAGTGTACGATCTAAGCGTAGACAGTTTAAGACATTACTCCCATGGAGAAAAATCCGCAGTATGCTTATTGTGTTCAATGCCGATGCAATTTTTGTGTTTCATCAACACTCTGAAGGTCCACAGATTACAGAATGCATCCATATGTGCTTCGGAAACTACTACCAGACTTCCAGGGAACGATCAAAGCGTAGACAGTTTAAGACATTACTCCCATGGAGAAAAGTCCGCATGGTGCTTATTGTGTTCAATGCCGATGCAATTTTTGTGTTTCATCAACACTCTGAAGGTCTACAGATTACAGAATGCCTCCATATGTTCTTCGGAACCTACTACTAGTCTTCCAGTGTACGATCAAATCGTGGACAGTTTAAGAAATTACTCCAATGGAGAAAAGTTCGCATGGTGCTTATTGTGTTCAATGCCGATTCAATATTTGTGTTTCATCAACACTCTGAATGTCCATAGATTACAGAATGCTTCCAGATGTGCTTCGGAAACTACTACTATTCTTCCAGTGTACCATCAAAGCGTAGACAGTTTAAGACATTACTCCCATAGGGGAAAAATCCGCATGGTGCTTATTGTGTTCAATGCCGATGCAATTTTTGTGTTTCATCAACACTCTGAAGGTCCACAGATTACAGAATGCCTCCAGATGTGTTTCATAAGCTACTACTATTTTTCCAGTGTACGATCAAAGCGTAGACAGTTTAAGACATTACTCCCATGGAGAAGAATCCGCATGGTGCTTATTATGTTCAATGCCGATGCAATTTTTGTGTTTCATCAACACTCTGAAGGTCCACAGATTACAGAATGCTTCAGGTATGCTTCGGAAACTACTACTAGTCATCCAGTGTACGATCAAAGCGTAGACAGTTTAAGACATTACTCCCATGGAGAAAAATCCGCATGGTGCCTATTGTATTCAATGCCGATGCAATTTTTGTGTTTCATCAACACTCTGAAGGTCCACAGAGTACAGAATGCCTCCAGATGTGCTTCGGAAACTACTACTAGTCTTCCAGGGAACGATCAAATCGTAGACAGTTTAAGACATTACTCCCATGGAGAAAAGTCCGCATGGTGCTTTTTGTGTTCAATGCCGATTCAATTTTTGTGTTTCATCAACACTCTGAAGGTCTACAGATTACAGAATGCCTCCAGATGTGCTTCGGAAACTACTACTAGTCTTCCAGTGTACGATCAAAGCGTAGACAGTTTAAGACATTACTCCCATGAAGAAAAATTCGCATTGTGCCTATTGTATTCAATGAAGACGCAATTTTTGTGTTTCATCAACACTCTGATGGTCCACAGATTACAGAATGCCTCCAGATGTGCTTCGGAAACTACTAGTGTTTTTCCAGTGTACGATCAAAGGGTAGACAGTTTGAGACATTACTCCCATGGAGAAAAATCCGCATGGTGCTTATTGTGTTCAATGCCGATGCAATTTTTGTGTTTCATCAACACTTTGAAGGTCCACAGATTACAGAATGCATCCATATGTGCTTCGGAAACTACTACTAGTCTTCCAGGGAACGATCAAATCGTAGACAGTTTAAGACATTACTGCCATGGAGAAAAGTCCTCATGGTGCATATTGTGTTCAATGCCGATGCAATTTCTGTGTTTCATCAACACTCTGAAGGTCCACAGATTACAGAATGCTTCCAGATGTGCTTCGGAAACTACTACTATTCTTCCAGTGTACGATCAAAGCGTACACAGGTTAAGACATTACTCCCATGGAGAAGAATCCGCATGGTGCTTATTATGTTCAATGCCGTTGCAATTTTTGTGTTTCATCAACACTCTGAAGGTCCACAGATTACAGAATGCTTCAGGTATGCTTCGCAAACTAATACTAGTCTTCCAGTGTACGATCAAAGCGTAGACACGTTAAGACATTACTCCCATAGAGAAAATTCCGCATGGTGCTTATTGTGTTCAATGCCGATGCAATTTTTGTGTTTCATCAACACTCTGAATGTCCACAGATTACAGAATGCTTCAGGTATGCTTCGTAAACTACTACTAGTCTTCCAGTGTACGATCAAAGCGTAGACAGTTTAAGACATTACTCCCATGAAGAAAAATCCGCATTGTGCTTATTGTATTCAATGCCGATGCAATTTATGTGTTTCATCAACACTCTGATGGTCCACAGATTACAGAATGCCTCCAGATGTGCTTCGGAAACTACTACTATTTTTCCAGTGTACTATCAAAGCGTAAACAGTTTAAGACATTACTCCCATGGAGAAAAATCCGCATGGTGCTTATTGTGTTCAATGCCGATGCAGTTTTTGTGTTTCATCAACACTTTGATGGTCCACAGATTACAGAATGCATCCATATGTGCTTCGGAAAGTACTACTAGTCTTCCAGGGAACGATCAAATCGTAGACAGTTTAAGACATTACTCCCATGGAGAAAAGTCCTCATGGTGCATATTGTGTTCAATGCCGATGCAATTTCTGTGTTTCATCAACACTCTGAAGGTCCACAGATTACAGAATGTTTCCAGATGTGCTTCGGAAACTACTACTAGTCTTCCAGTGTACGATCAAAGCGTAGACAGTTTAGGACATTACTCCCATGGAGAAAAGTTCGCCTGGTGCTTATTGTGTTCAAGGACGATGCAATTTTTGTGTTTCATCAACACTCTGAAGGTCCACAGATTACAGAATGCTTCCAGGTGTGCTTCGGAAACTACTACTAGTCTTCCAGTGTACGATCAAAGCGTAGACACTTTAAGACATTACTCCCATAGAGATAATTCCGCATGGTGCTTATTGTGTTTAATGCCGATGGAATTTTTGTGTTTCATCAACACTCTGAATAACCACAGATTACAGAATGCTTCAGGTATGCTTCGGAAACTACTTCTATTCTTCCCGTGTACGATCAATGCGTAGACAGTTTAAGACATTACTCCTATGGGGAAAAATCCGCATGGTGCTTATTGTGTTCAATGCCGATGCAATTTTTGTGTTTCATCAACACTTTGAAGGTCCACAGATTACAGAATGCCTCCAGATGTGCTTCATAAACTACTACTATTTTTCCAGTGTACGATCTAAGCGTAGACAGTTTAAGACATTACTCCCATGGAGAAAAATCCGCAGTGTGCTTATTGTGTTCAATGCCGATGCAATTTTTGTGTTTCATCAACACTCTGAAGGTCCACAGATTACAGAATGCATCCATATGTGCTTCGGAAACTACTACCAGACTTCCAGGGAACGATCAAAGCGTAGACATTTTAAGACATTACTCCCATGGAGAAAAGTCCGCATGGTGCTTATTGTGTTCAATGCCGATTCAATTTTTGTGTTTCATCAAAACTCTGAAGGTCTACAGATTACAGAATGCCTCCATATGTTCTTCGGAACCTACTACTAGTCTTCCAGTGTACGATCAAATCGTGGACAGTTTAAGACATTACTCCAATGGAGAAAAGTCCGCATGGTGCTTATTGTGTTCAATGCCGATTCAATATTTGTGTTTCATCAACACTCTGAATGTCCATAGATTACAGAATGCTTCCAGATGTGCTTCGGAAACTACTACTATTCTTCCAGTGTACGATCAAAGCGTAGACAGTGTAAGACATTACTCCCATAGGGGAAAAATCCGCATGGTGCTTATTGTGTTCAATGCCGATGCAATTTTTGTGTTTCATCAACACTCTGAAGGTCCACAGATTACAGAATGCCTCCAGATGTGCTTCATAAGCTACTACTATTTTTCCAGTGTACGATCAAAGCGTAGACAGTTTAAGACATTACTCCCATGGAGAAAAATCCGCAGTGTGCTTATTGTGTTCAGTGCCGATGCAATTTTTGTGTTTCATCAACACTCTGAAGGTCCACAGATTTCAGAATGCATCCATATGTGCTTCGGAAAGTACTACTAGTCTTCCAGGGAACGATCAAATCGTAGACAGTTTAAGACATTACTCCCATGGAGAAAAGTCCTCATGGTGCATATTGTGTTCAATGCCGATGCAATTTCTGTGTTTCATCAACACTCTGAAGGTCCACAGATTACAGAATGTTTCCAGATGTGCTTCGGAAACTACTACCAGTCTTCCAGTGTACGATCAAAGCGTAGACACTTTAGGACATTACTCCCATGGAGAAAAGTTCGCCTGGTGCTTATTGTGTTCAATGCCGATGGAATTTTTGTGTTTCATCAACACTCTGAAGGTCCACAGATTACAGAATGCATCCATATGTGCTTCGGAAGCTACTACTAGTCTGCCAGGGATCGATCAAAACGTAGACAGTTTAAGACATTACTCCCATGGAGAAAAGTTCGCCTGGTGCTTATTGTGTTCAAGAACGATGCAATTTTTGTGTTTCATCAACACTCTGAAGGTCCACAGATTACAGAATGCTTCCAGGTGTGCTTCGGAAACTACTACTAGTCTTCCAGCGTACGATAAAAGCGTAGACAGTTTAAGACATTACTCCCATGGAGAAAAGTCCACATGGTGCTTATTGTGTTCAATGCCGATGCAATTTTTGTGTTTCATCAACACTCTGAATGTCCAAAGATTTCAGAACGCCTAAAGAAGTGCTTCGGAAACTACTACTAGTCTTCCAGGGAACGATCAAATCGTAGACAGTTTAAGACATTACTCCCATGGAGAAAAGTCCGCATGGTGCTTATTGTGTTCAATGCCGATTCAATTTTTGTGTTTCATCAACACTCTGAAGGTCTACAGATTACTGAATGCCTCCAGATGTGCTTCGGAAACTACCACTAGTCTTCCAGTGTACGATCAAAGCGTAGACAGTTTAAGACATTACTCCCATGAAGAAAAATCCGCATTGTGCCTATTGTATTTAATGCCGACGCAATATTTGTGTTTTATCAACAGTCTGATGGTCCACAGATTACAGAATGCCTCCAGATGTGCTTCGGAAACTACAACTGTTTTTCCAGTGTACGATCAAAGGGTAGACAGTTTAAGACATTACTCCCATGGAGAAATATCCGCATGGTGCTTATTGTGTTCAATGCCGATGCAATTATTGTGTTTCATCAACACTTTGTAGGTCCACAGATTACAGAATGCATCCAGATGTGCTTCGGAAACTACTACTAGTCTTCCAGGGAACGATCAAATCGTAGACAGTTTAAGACATTACTGCCATGGAGAAAAGTCCTCATGGTGCATATTGTGTTCAATGCCGATACAATTTCTGTGTTTCATCAACACTCTGAAGGTCCACAGATTACAGAATGCTTCCAGATGTGCTTCGGAAACTACTACTATTCTTCCAGTGTACGATCAAAGCGTAGACAAGTTAAGACATTACTCCCATGGAGAAGAATCCGCATGGTGCTTATTATGTTCAATGCCGATTCAATTTTTGTGTTTCATCAACACTCTGAAGGTCCACAGATTACAGAATGCTTCAGGTATGCTTCGGAAACTACTACTAGTCATCCAGTGTACGATCAAAGCGTAGACACGTTAAGACATTACTCCCATAGAGAAAATTCCGCATGGTGCTTATTGTGTTCAATGCCGATGCAATTTTTGTGTTTCAGCAACACTCTGAATGACCACAGATTACAGAATGCATCCAGATGTGCTTCGGAAACTATTACTAGTCTTCTAGTGTACGATCAAAGCGTAGAGAGTTTAAGACATTACTCCCATGGATTAAAGTTCGCATGGTGCTTATTGTGTTCAATGCCGATGGAATTTTTGTGTTTCATTAACACTCTGAATAACCACAGATTACAGAATGCTTCAGGTATGCTTCGGAAACTACTACTATTCTTCCCGTGTACGATCAATGCGTAGACAGTTTAAGACATTACTCCTATGGGGAAAAATCCGCATGGTGCTTATTGTGTTCAATGCCGATGCAATTTTTGTGTTTCATCAACACTCTGAAGGTCCACAGATTACAGAATGCCTCCAGATGTGCTTCATAAACTACTACTATTTTTCCAGTGTACGATCTAAGCGTAGACAGTTTAAGACATTACTCCCATGGAGAAAAATCCGCAGTATGCTTATTGTGTTCAATGCCGATGCAATTTTTGTGTTTCATCAACACTCTGAAGGTCCACAGATTACAGAATGCATCCATATGTGCTTCGGAAACTACTACCAGACTTCCAGGGAACGATCAAAGCGTAGACAGTTTAAGACATTACTCCCATGGAGAAAAGTCCGCATGGTGCTTATTGTGTTCAATGCCGATTCAATTTTTGTGTTTCATCAACACTCTGAAGGTCTACAGATTACAGAATGCCTCCATATGTTCTTCGGAACCTACTACTAGTCTTCCAGTGTACGATCAAATCGTGGACAGTTTAAGAAATTACTCCAATGGAGAAAAGTTCGCATGGTGCTTATTGTGTTCAATGCCGATTCAATATTTGTGTTTCATCAACACTCTGAATGTCCATAGATTACAGAATGCTTCCAGATGTGCTTCGGAAACTACTACTATTCTTCCAGTGTACGATCAAAGCGTAGACAGTTTAAGACATTACTCCCATAGGGGAAAAATCCGCATGGTGCTTATTGTGTTCAATGCCGATGCAATTTTTGTGTTTCATCAACACTCTGAAGGTCCACAGATTACAGAATGCCTCCAGATGTGTTTCATAAGCTACTACTATTTTTCCAGTGTACGATCAAAGCGTAGACAGTTTAAGACATTACTCCCATGGAGAAGAATCCGCATGGTGCTTATTATGTTCAATGCCGATGCAATTTTTGTGTTTCATCAACACTCTGAAGGTCCACAGATTACAGAATGCTTCCGGTATGCTTCGGAAACTACTACTAGTCATCCAGTGTACGATCAAAGCGTAGACAGTTTAAGACATTACTCCCATGGAGAAAAATCCGCATGGTGCCTATTGTATTCAATGCCGATGCAATTTCTGTGTTTCATCAACACTCTGAAGGTCCACAGAGTACAGAATGCCTCCAGATGTGCTTCGGAAACTACTACTAGTCTTCCAGGGAACGATCAAATCGTAGACAGTTTAAGACATTACTCCCATGGAGAAAAGTCCGCATGGTGCTTTTTGTGTTCAATGCCTATTCAATTTTTGTGTTTCATCAACACTCTGAAGGTCTACAGATTACAGAATGCCTCCAGATTTGCTTCGGAAACTACTACTAGTCTTCCAGTGTACGATCAAAGCGTAGACAGTTTAAGACATTACTCCCATGAAGAAAAATTCGCATTGTGCCTATTGTATTCAATGAAGACGCAATTTTTGTGTTTCATCAACACTCTGATGGTCCACAGATTACAGAATGCCTCCAGATGTGCTTCGGAAACTACTAGTGTTTTTCCAGTGTACGATCAAAGGGTAGACAGTTTGAGACATTACTCCCATGGAGAAAAATCCGCATGGTGCTTATTGTGTTCAATGCCGATGCAATTTTTGTGTTTCATCAACACTTTGAAGGTCCACAGATTACAGAATGCATCCATATGTGCTTCGGAAACTACTACTAGTCTTCCAGGGAACGATCAAATCGTAGACAGTTTAAGACATTACTGCCATGGAGAAAAGTCCACATGGTGCATATTGTGTTCAATGCCGATGCAATTTCTGTGTTTCATCAACACTCTGAAGGTCCACAGATTACAGAATGCTTCCAGATGTGCTTCGGAAACTACTACTATTCTTCCAGTGTACGATCAAAGCGTACACAGGTTAAGACATTACTCCCATGGAGAAGAATCCGCATGGTGCTTATTATGTTCAATGCCGTTGCAATTTTTGTGTTTCATCAACACTCTGAAGGTCCACAGATTACAGAATGCTTCAGGTATGCTTCGCAAACTAATACTAGTCTTCCAGTGTACGATCAAAGCGTAGACACGTTAAGACATTACTCCCATAGAGAAAATTCCGCATGGTGCTTATTGTGTTCAATGCCGATGCAATTTTTGTGTTTCTTCAACACTCTGAATGTCCACAGATTACAGAATGCTTCAGGTATGCTTCGTAAACTACTACTAGTCTTCCAGTGTACGATCAAAGCGTAGACAGTTTAAGACATTACTCCCATGAAGAAAAATCCGCATTGTGCTTATTGTATTCAATGCCGATGCAATTTATGTGTTTCATCAACACTCTGATGGTCCACAGATTACAGAATGCCTCCAGATGTGCTTCGGAAACTACTACTATTTTTCCAGTGTACTATCAAAGCGTAAACAGTTTAAGACATTACTCCCATGGAGAAAAATCCGCATGGTGCTTATTGTGTTCAATGCCGATGCAGTTTTTGTGTTTCATCAACACTTTGATGGTCCACAGATTACAGAATGCATCCATATGTGCTTCGGAAAGTACTACTAGTCTTCCAGGGAACGATCAAATCGTAGACAGTTTAAGACATTACTCCCATGGAGAAAAGTCCTCATGGTGCATATTGTGTTCAATGCCGATGCAATTTCTGTGTTTCATCAACACTCTGAAGGTCCACAGATTACAGAATGTTTCCAGATGTGCTTCGGAAACTACTACTAGTCTTCCAGTGTACGATCAAAGCATAGACAGTTTAGGACATTACTCCCATGGAGAAAAGTTCGCCTGGTGCTTATTGTGTTCAAGGCCGATGCAATTTTTGTGTTTCATCAACACTCTGAAGGTCCACAGATTACAGAATGCTTCCAGGTGTGCTTCGGAAACTACTACTAGTCTTCCAGTGTACGATCAAAGCGTAGACACTTTAAGACATTACTCCCATAGAGATAATTCCGCATGGTGCTTATTGTGTTCAATGTCGATGCAATTTTTGTGTTTCATCAACACTCTGAATGTCCACTGATTACAGAATGCTTCCAGATGTGCTTCGGAAGCTATTACTATTCTGCCAGTATACGATCAAAGCGTAGACAGTTTAAGACATTACTCCCTTGGGGAAAAATCCGCATGGTGCTTATTGTGTTCAATGCCGATGGAATTTTTGTGTTTCATCAACACTCTGAAGGTCCACAGATTACAGAATGCATCCATATGTGCTTCGGAAGCTACTACTAGTCTGCCAAGGAACGATCAAAACGTAGACAGTTTAAGACATTACTCCCATGGAGAAAAGTTCGCCTGGTGCTTATTGTGTTCAAGGCCGATGCAATTTTTGTGTTTCATCAACACTCTGAAGGTCCACAGATTACAGAATGCTTCCAGGTGTGCTTCGGAAACTACTACTAGTCTTCCAGTGTGCGATCAAAGCGTAGACACCTTAAGACATTACTCCCATAGAGATAATTCCGCATGGTGCTTATTGTGTTCAATGTCGATGCAATTTTGGTGTTTCATCAACACTCTGAATGTCCACAGATTACAGAATGCTTCCAGATGTGCTTCGGAAGCTATTACAATTCTGCCAGTGTACGATCAAAGCGTAGACAGTTTAAGACATTACTCCCATGGGAAAAAATCCGCATGGTGCTTATTGTGTTCAATGCCGATGGAATTTTTGTGTTTCATCAACACTCTGAAGGTCCACAGATTACAGAATGCTTCAGGTATGCTTCGCAAACTACTACTAGTCTTCCAGTGTACGATCAAAGCGTAGACACGTTAAGACATTACTCCCATAGAGAAAATTCCGCATGGTGCTTATTGTGTTCAATGCCGATGCAATTTTTGTGTTTCATCAACACTCTGAATGTCCACAGATTACAGAATGCTTCAGGTATGCTTCGTAAACTACTACTAGTCTTCCAGTGTACGATCAAAGCGTAGACAGTTTAAGACATTACTCCCATGAAGAAAAATCCGCATTGTGTCTATTGTATTCAATGCCGATGCAATTTATGTGTTTCATCAACACTCTGATGGTCCACAGATTACAGAATGCCTCCAGATGTGTTTCGGAAACTACTACTATTTATCCAGTGTACTATCAAAGCGTAAACAGTTTAAGACATTACTCCCATGGAGAAAAATCCGCATGGTGCTTATTGTGTTCAATGCCGATGCAGTTTTTGTGTTTCATCAACACTTTGATGGTCCACAGATTACAGAATGCATCCATATGTGCTTCGGAAAGTACTACTAGTCTTCCAGGGAACGATCAAATCGTAGACAGTTTAAGACATTACTCCTATGGAGAAAAGTCCTCATGGTGCATATTGTGTTTAATGCCGATGCAATTTCTGTGTTTCATCAACACTCTGAAGGTCCACAGATTACAGAATGTTTCCAGATGTGCTTCGGAAACTACTACTAGTCTTCCAGTGTACGATCAAAGCGTAGACAGTTTAGGACATTACTCCCATGGAGAAAAGTTCGCCTGGTGCTTATTGTGTTCAAGGCCGATGCAATTTTTGTGTTTCATCAACACTCTGAAGGTCCACAGATTACAGAATGCTTCCAGGTGTGCTTCGGAAACTACAACTAGTCTTCCAGTGTACGATCAAAGCGTAGACACTTTAAGACATTACTCCCATAGAGATAATTCCGCATGGTGCTTATTGTGTTCAATGTCGATGCAATTTTTGTGTTTCATCAACACTCTGAATGTCCACAGATTACAGAATGCTTCCAGATGTGCTTCGGAAGCTATTACTATTCTGCCAGTGTACGATCAAAGCGTAGACAGTTTAAGACATTACTCCCATGGGGAAAAATCCGCATGGTGCTTAATGTGTTTAATGCCGATGGAATTTTTGTGTTTCATCAACACTCTGAAGGTCCACAGATTACAGAATGCATCCATATGTGCTTCGGAAGCTACTACTAGTCTGCCAGGGAACGATCAAAACCTAGACAGTTTAAGACATTACTCCCATGGAGAAAAGTTCGCCTGGTGCTTATTGTGTTCAAGGCGGATGCAATTTTTGTGTTTCATCAACACTCTGAAGGCCCACAGATTACAGAATGCTTCCAGGTGTGCTTCGGAAACTACTACTAGTCTTCCAGTGTACGATCAAAGCGTAGACACCTTAAGACATTACCCCCATAGAGATAATTCCGCATGGTGCTTATTGTGTTCAATGTCGATGCGATTTTTGTGTTTCATCAACACTCTGAATGTCCACAGATTACAGAATGCTTCCAGATGTGCTTCGGAAGCTATTACTATTCTGCCAGTGTACGATCAAAGCGTAGACAGTTTAAGACATTACTCCCATGGGGAAAAATCCGCATGGTGCTTATTGTGTTCAATGCCGATGGAATTTTTGTGTTTCATCAACACTCTGAAGGTCTACAGATTACAGAATACCTACAGATGTGCCTCGGAAACTACTACTAGTCTTCCAGTGTGCGATCAAAGCGTAGACAGTTTAAGACATTACTCCCATGAAGAAAAATTGGCATGGTGCTTATTGTGCTCAATGCCAATGCAATTTTTGTGTTTCATCAACACTTTGAACGTCCACAGATTACAGAATGCATCCATATGTGCTTCGGAAGCTACTACTAGTCTGCCAGGGAACGATCAAAACGTAGACAGTTTAAGACATTACTTCCATGGAGAAAAGTCCGCATGGTGCTTATTGTGTTCAATGCCGATTCAATTTTTGTGTTTCATCAACACTCTGAAGGTCCACAGATTACAGAATGCTTCCAGATGTGCTTCGGAAACTACTACTATTCTTCCACTGTACGATTAAAACCTAGACAGTTTAAGACATTACTGACATGGAGAAAAGTTCTCATGGTGTTTATTGTGTTCAATGCCGATGCAATTTTTGTGTTTCATCAACACTCTGAAGGTCCACAGATTACAGAATGCTTACAGGTGTGCTTCGGAAACTACTACTAGTCTTCTAGTGTACGATCAAAGCGTAGACACTTTAAGACATTACTCCCATAGAGAAAATTCCGCATGGTGCTTATTGTGTTCAATGCCGATGCAATTTTTGTGTTTCATCAACACTCTGAATGTCCACAGATTACAGAATGCACCCAGATGTGCTTCGGAAACTGATACTAGTCTTGAAGTGTACGATCAAAGCGTAGACAGTTTAAGACATTACTCCCATGAAGAAACATCCGCATTGTGCCTATAGTATTCAATGCCGATGCTATTATTGTGTTTCATCAACACTCTGATGGTCCACTGATTACAGAATGCCTCCAGATGTGCTTCGGAAACTACTACTATTTTTCCAGTGTACGATCAAAGCGTAGACAGTTTAAGACATTACTCCCATGGAGAAAAATCCGCATGGTGCTTATTGTGTTCAATGCCGATGCAATTTTTGTGTTTCATCAACACTTTGAAGGTACACAGATTACAGAATGCATCCATATGTGCTTCGGAAAGTACTACTAGTCTTCCAGGGAACGATGAAATCGTAGACAGTTTAAGACAATACTCCCATGGAGAAATGTCCTCATGGTGCATATTGTGTTCAATGCCGATGCAATTTCTGTGTTTCATCAACACTCTGAAGGTCCACAGATTACAGAATGCTTCCAGATGTGCTTCGGAAACTACTACTATTCTTCCAGTGTACGATCAAAGCGTAGACAGGTTAAGACATTACTCCCATGGGGAAGAATCCGCATGGTGCTTATTATGTTCAATGCCGATGCAATTTTTGTGTTTCATCAACACTCTGAAGGTCTACAGATTACAGAATACCTACAGATGTGCCTCGGAAACTACTACTAGTCTTCCAGTGTGCGATCAAAGCGTAGACAGTTTAAGACATTACTCCCATGAAGAAAAATTGGCATGGTGCTTATTGTGCTCAATGCCAATGCAATTTTTGTGTTTCATCAACACTTTGAAGGTCCACAGATTACAGAATGCATCCATATGTGCTTCGGAAGCTACTACTAGTCTTCCAGTGTACGATCAAAGCGTAGACAGTTTAGGACATTACTCCCATGGAGAAAAGTTCGCCTGGTGCTTATTGTGTTCAAGGCCGATGCAATTTTTGTATTTCATCAACACTCTGAAGGTCCACAGATTACAGAATGCTTCCAGGTGTGCTTCGGAAACTACTACTAGTCTTCCAGTGTACGATCAAAGCGTAGACACTTTAAGACATTACTCCCATAGAGATAATTCCGCATGGTGCTTATTGTGTTCAATGTCGATGCAATTTTTGTGTTTCATCAACACTCTGAATGTCCACTGATTACAGAATGCTTCCAGATGTGCTTCGGAAGCTATTACTATTCTGCCAGTATACGATCAAAGCGTAGACAGTTTAAGACATTACTCCCTTGGGGAAAAATCCGCATGGTGCTTATTGTGTTCAATGCCGATGGAATTTTTGTGTTTCATCAACACTCTGAAGGTCCACAGATTACAGAATGCATCCATATGTGCTTCGGAAGCTACTACTAGTCTGCCAAGGAACGATCAAAACGTAGACAGTTTAAGCCATTACTCCCATGGAGAAAAGTTCGCCTGGTGCTTATTGTGTTCAAGGCCGATGCAATTTTTGTGTTTCATCAACACTCTGAAGGTCCACAGATTACAGAATGCTTCCAGGTGTGCTTCGGAAACTACTACTAGTCTTCCAGTGTACGATCAAAGCGTAGACACCTTAAGACATTACTCCCATAGAGATAATTCCGCATGGTGCTTATTGTGTTCAATGTCGATGCAATTTTGGTGTTTCATCAACACTCTGAATGTCCACAGATTACAGAATGCTTCCAGATGTGCTTCGGAAGCTATTACAATTCTGCCAGTGTACGATCAAAGCGTAGACAGTTTAAGACATTACTCCCATGGGAAAAAATCCGCATGGTGCTTATTGTGTTCAATGCCGATGGAATTTTTGTGTTTCATCAACACTCTGAAGGTCCACAGATTACAGAATGCTTCAGGTATGCTTCGCAAACTACTACTAGTCTTCCAGTGTACGATCAAAGCGTAGACACGTTAAGACATTACTCCCATAGAGAAAATTCCGCATGGTGCTTATTGTGTTCAATGCCGATGCAATTTTTGTGTTTCATCAACACTCTGAATGTCCACAGATTACAGAATGCTTCAGGTATGCTTCGTAAACTACTACTAGTCTTCCAGTGTACGATCAAAGCGTAGACAGTTTAAGACATTACTCCCATGAAGAAAAATCCGCATTGTGTCTATTGTATTCAATGCCGATGCAATTTATGTGTTTCATCAACACTCTGATGGTCCACAGATTACAGAATGCCTCCAGATGTGTTTCGGAAACTACTACTATTTATCCAGTGTACTATCAAAGCGTTAACAGTTTAAGACATTACTCCCATGGAGAAAAATCCGCATGGTGCTTATTGTGTTCAATGCCGATGCAGTTTTTGTGTTTCATCAACACTTTGATGGTCCACAGATTACAGAATGCATCCATATGTGCTTCGGAAAGTACTACTAGTCTTCCAGGGAACGATCAAATCGTAGACAGTTTAAGACATTACTCCTATGGAGAAAAGTCCTCATGGTGCATATTGTGTTTAATGCCGATGCAATTTCTGTGTTTCATCAACACTCTGAAGGTCCACAGATTACAGAATGTTTCCAGATGTGCTTCGGAAACTACTACTAGTCTTCCAGTGTACGATCAAAGCGTAGACAGTTTAGGACATTACTCCCATGGAGAAAAGTTCGCCTGGTGCTTATTGTGTTCAAGGCCGATGCAATTTTTGTGTTTCATCAACACTCTGAAGGTCCACAGATTACAGAATGCTTCCAGGTGTGCTTCGGAAACTACAACTAGTCTTCCAGTGTACGATCAAAGCGTAGACACTTTAAGACATTACTCCCATAGAGATAATTCCGCATGGTGCTTATTGTGTTCAATGTCGATGCAATTTTTGTGTTTCATCAACACTCTGAATGTCCACAGATTACAGAATGCTTCCAGATGTGCTTCGGAAGCTATTACTATTCTGCCAGTGTACGATCAAAGCGTAGACAGTTTAAGACATTACTCCCATGGGGAAAAATCCGCATGGTGCTTAATGTGTTTAATGCCGATGGAATTTTTGTGTTTCATCAACACTCTGAAGGTCCACAGATTACAGAATGCATCCATATGTGCTTCGGAAGCTACTACTAGTCTGCCAGGGAACGATCAAAACCTAGACAGTTTAAGACATTACTCCCATGGAGAAAAGTTCGCCTGGTGCTTATTGTGTTCAAGGCGGATGCAATTTTTGTGTTTCATCAACACTCTGAAGGCCCACAGATTACAGAATGCTTCCAGGTGTGCTTCGGAAACTACTACTAGTCTTCCAGTGTACGATCAAAGCGTAGACACCTTAAGACATTACCCCCATAGAGATAATTCCGCATGGTGCTTATTGTGTTCAATGTCGATGCGATTTTTGTGTTTCATCAACACTCTGAATGTCCACAGATTACAGAATGCTTCCAGATGTGCTTCGGAAGCTATTACTATTCTGCCAGTGTACGATCAAAGCGTAGACAGTTTAAGACATTACTCCCATGGGGAAAAATCCGCATGGTGCTTATTGTGTTCAATGCCGATGGAATTTTTGTGTTTCATCAACACTCTGAAGGTCTACAGATTACAGAATACCTACAGATGTGCCTCGGAAACTACTACTAGTCTTCCAGTGTGCGATCAAAGCGTAGACAGTTTAAGACATTACTCCCATGAAGAAAAATTGGCATGGTGCTTATTGTGCTCAATGCCAATGCAATTTTTGTGTTTCATCAACACTTTGAAGGTCCACAGATTACAGAATGCATCCATATGTGCTTCGGAAGCTACTACTAGTCTGCCAGGGAACGATCAAAACGTAGACAGTTTAAGACATTACTTCCATGGAGAAAAGTCCGCATGGTGCTTATTGTGTTCAATGCCGATTCAATTTTTGTGTTTCATCAACACTCTGAAGGTCCACAGATTACAGAATGCTTCCAGATGTGCTTCGGAAACTACTACTATTCTTCCACTGTACGATTAAAACCTAGACAGTTTAAGACATTACTGACATGGAGAAAAGTTCTCATGGTGTTTATTGTGTTCAATGCCGATGCAATTTTTGTGTTTCATCAACACTCTGAAGGTCCACAGATTACAGAATGCTTACAGGTGTGCTTCGGAAACTACTACTAGTCTTCTAGTGTACGATCAAAGCGTAGACACTTTAAGACATTACTCCCATAGAGAAAATTCCGCATGGTGCTTATTGTGTTCAATGCCGATGCAATTTTTGTGTTTCATCAACACTCTGAATGTCCACAGATTACAGAATGCACCCAGATGTGCTTCGGAAACTGATACTAGTCTTGAAGTGTACGATCAAAGCGTAGACAGTTTAAGACATTACTCCCATGAAGAAACATCCGCATTGTGCCTATAGTATTCAATGCCGATGCTATTATTGTGTTTCATCAACACTCTGATGGTCCACTGATTACAGAATGCCTCCAGATGTGCTTCGGAAACTACTACTATTTTTCCAGTGTACGATCAAAGCGTAGACAGTTTAAGACATTACTCCCATGGAGAAAAATCCGCATGGTGCTTATTGTGTTCAATGCCGATGCAATTTTTGTGTTTCATCAACACTTTGAAGGTACACAGATTACAGAATGCATCCATATGTGCTTCGGAAAGTACTACTAGTCTTCCAGGGAACGATGAAATCGTAGACAGTTTAAGACAATACTCCCATGGAGAAATGTCCTCATGGTGCATATTGTGTTCAATGCCGATGCAATTTCTGTGTTTCATCAACACTCTGAAGGTCCACAGATTACAGAATGCTTCCAGATGTGCTTCGGAAACTACTACTATTCTTCCAGTGTACGATCAAAGCGTAGACAGGTTAAGACATTACTCCCATGGGGAAGAATCCGCATGGTGCTTATTATGTTCAATGCCGATGCAATTTTTGTGTTTCATCAACACTCTGAGGGTCCACAGATTACAGAATGCTTCAGGTATGCTTCGGAAACTACTACTAGTCATCCAGTGTACGATCAAAGCGTAGACACGTTAAGAAATTACTCCCATAGAGAAAATTCCGCATGGTTCTTATTGTGTTCAATGCCGATGCAATTTTTGTGTTTCAGCATCACTCTGAATGTCCACAGATTACAGAATGCATCCATATGTGCTTCGGAAACTACTACTAGTCTTCCAGGGAACGATCAAATCGTAGACAGTTTAAGACATTACTGCCATGGAGAAAAGTCCTCATGGTGCATATTGTGTTCAATGCCGATGCAATTTCTGTGTTTCATCAACACTCTGAATATCCATAGATTACAGAATGCTTCCAGATGTGCTTCGGAAACTACTACTATTCTTCCAGTGTACGATCAAAGCGTAGACAGTTTAAGACATTACTCCCATAGGGGAAAAATCCGCATGGTGCTTATTGTGTTCAATGCCGATGCAATTTTTGTGTTTCATCAACACTCTGAAGGTCCACAGATTACAGAATGCCTCCAGATGTGCTTCATAAACTACTACTATTTTTCCAGTGTACGATCAAAGCGTAGACAGTTTAAGACATTACTCCCATGGAGAAAAATTAGCAGTGTGCTTATTGTGTTCAGTGCCGATGCAATTTTTGTGTTTCATCAACACTCTGAAAGTCCACAGATTACAGAATGCATCCAGATGTGCTTCTGAAACTACTACCAGTATTCCACTGAACGATCACATCGTAGACAGTTTAAGACATTTCTCCCGTGGAGAAAAGTCCGCATGGTGCTTATTGTGTTGAATTCCGATTCAATTTTTGTGTTTCATCAACACTCTGAAGGTCTACAGATTACAGAATGCCTCCAGATGTTCTTCGGAAACTACTACTAGTCTTCCAGTGTACGATCAAAGCGTAAACAGTTTAAGACATTACTCCCATGAACAAAAATCCGCATTGTGCCTATTGTATTCAATGAAGACGCAATTTTTGTGTTTCATCAACACTCTGATGGTCCACAGATTACAGAATGCCTCCAGATGTGCTTCGGAAACTACTACTGTGTTTCCAGTGTACGATCAAAGGGTAGACAGTTTGAGACATTACTCCCATGGAGAAAAATCCGCATGGTGCTTATTGTGTTCAATGCCGATGCAATTTTTGTGTTTCATCAACACTTTGAAGGTCCACAGATTACAGAATGCATCCATATGTGCTTCGGAAACTACTACTAGTCTTCCAGGGAACGATCAAATCGTAGACAGTTTAAGACATTACTGCCATGGAGAAAAGTCCTCATGGTGCATATTGTGTTCAATGCCGATGCAATTTCTGTGTTTCATCAACACTCTGAAGGTCCACAGATTACAGAATGCTTCCAGATGTGATTCGGAAACTACTACTATCCTTCCAGTGTACGATCATAGCGTACACAGGTTAAGACATTACTCCCATGGAGAAGAATCCGCATGGTGCTTATTATGTTCAATGCCGATGCAATTTTTGTGTTTCATCATCACTCTGAAGGTCCACAGATTACAGAATGCTTCAGGTATGCTTCGCAAACTACTACTAGTCTTCCAGTGTACGATCAAAGCGTAGACACGTTAAGACATTACTCCCATAGAGAAAATTCCGCATGGTGCTTATCGTGTTCAATGCCGATGCAATTTTTGTGTTTCATCAACACTCTGAATGTCCACAGATTACAGAATGCTTCAGGTATGCTTCGTAAACTACTACTAGTCTTCCATTGTACGATCAAAGCGTAGACAGTTTAAGACATTACTCCCATGAAGAAAAATCCGCATTGTGCCTATTGTATTAAATGCCGATGCAATTTATGTGTTTCATCAACACTCTGATAGTCCACAGATTACAGAATGCCTCCAGATGTGCTTCGGAAACTTCTACTATTTTTCCAGTGTACTATCAAAGCGTAAACAGTTTAAGACATTAATCCCATGGAGAAAAACCCGCATGGTGCTTATTGTGTTCAATGCCGATGCAATTTTTGTGATTCATCAACACTTTGAAGGTCCACAGATTACAGAATGCATCCATATGTGCTTCGGAAAGTACTACTAGTCTTCCAGTGTACGATCAAAGCGTAGACACTTTAAGACATTACTCCCATAGAGAAAATTAAGCATGGTGCTTATTGTGTTCAATGCCGATGCAATTTTTGTGTTTCATCAACACTCTGAATGTCCACAGATTACAGAATGCTTCCAGATGTGCTTCGGAAGCTATTACTATTCTGCCAGTGTACGATCAAAGCGTAGACAGTTTAAGACATTACTCCCATGGGGAAAAATCCGAATGGTGCTTATTGTGATCAATGCCGATGGAATTTTTGTGTTTCATCAACACTCGGAAGGTCCACAGATTACAGAATGCATCCATATGTGCTTCGGAAGCTACTACTACTCTGCCAGGGAACGATCGAAACGTAGACAGTTTAAGACATAACTTCCATGGAGAAAAGTGCGCATGGTGCTTATTGTGTTCAATGCCGATTCAATTTTTGTGTTTCATCAACACTCTGAAGGTCTACAGATTACAGAGTGCCTCCAGATGTGCTTCGGAAACTACTACTAGTCTCTCAGTGTGCGATCAAAGCGTAGACAGTTTAAGACATTACTTCCATGAAGAAAAATCGGCATGGTGCTTATTGTGTTCAATGCCGATGCAATTTTTGTATTTCATCAACACTTTGAAGGTCCACAGATTACAGAATGCATCCATATGTGCTTCGGAAACTACTACTAGTCTTCCAGGGAACGATCAAATCGTAGACAGTTTAAGACATTACTCCCATGGAGAAAAGTCCTCATGGTGCATATTGTGTTCAATGCCGATGCAATTTCTGTGTTTCATCAACACTCTGAAGGTCCACAGATTACAGAATGCTTCCAGATGTGCTTCGGAAACTACTACTATTCTTCCACTGTACGATCAGAGCGTAGACAGTTTAAGACATAACTGACATGGGGAAAAGTTCTCATGGTGTTTATTGTGTTCAATGCCGATGCAATATTTGTGTTTCATCAGCACTGTGAAGGTCCACAGATTACAGAATGCTTCCAGGTGTGCTTCGGAAACTACTACTAGTCTTCCAGTGTACGATCAAAGCGTAGACACTTTAAGACATTACTCCCATAGAGAAAATTCCGCATGGTGCTTATTGTGTTCAATGCCGATGCAATTTTTGTGTTTCATCAACACTCTGAATGTCCGCAGATTACAGAATGCACCCAGATGTGCTTCGGAAACTACTACTAGTCTTCCAGTGTACGATCAAAGCGTAGACAGTTTAAGACATTACTCCCATGAAGGAAAATCCGTATATCCCTCTTGTATTCAATGCCGATGCAATTTATGTGTTTCATCAACACTCTGATGGTCCACAGATTACAGAATGCCTCCAGATGTGCTTCGGAAACTACTACTATTTTTCCAGTGTACTATCAAAGCGTAAACAGTTTAAGACATTACTCCCATGGAGAAAAATCCGCATGGTGCTTATTGTGTTCAATGCCGATGCAATTTTTGTGTTTCATCAACACTTTGAAGGTCCACAGATTACAGAATGCATCCATATGTGCTTCGGAAACTACTACTAGTCTTCCAGGGAACGATCAAATCGTAGACAGTTTAAGACATTACTCCCATGGAGAAAAGTCTTCATGGTGCATATTGTGTTCAATGACGATGCAATTTCTGTGTTTCATCAACACTCTGAAGGTCCACAGATTACAGAATGCTTCCAGATGTGCTTCGGAAACTACTACTATTCCTCCACTGTACGATCAAAGCGTAGACAGTTTAAGACATTACTGACATGGAGAAAAGTTCTCATGGTGTTTATTGTGTTCAATGCCGATGCAACTTTTGTGTTTCATCAACACTCCGAAGGTCCACAGATTACAGAATGCTTCCAGCTGTGCTTCGGAAACTACTACTAGTCTTCCAGTGTACGATCAAAGCGTAGACAGTTTAAGACATTACTCCCATGAAGAAAAATCCGCATTGTGCCTATTGTATTCAATGCCGATGCAATTTATGTGTTTCATCAACACTCTGATGGTCCACAGATTACAGAATGCCTCCAGATGTGCTTCGGAAACTACTACTATTTTTCCAGGGTACTATCAAAGCGTAAACAGTTTAAGACATTACTCCCATGGAGAAAAATTCACATGGTGCTTATTGTGTTCAATGCCGATGCAATTTTTGTGTTTCATCAACACTTTGAAGTTCCACAGATTACAGAATGCATCCATATGTGCTTCGGAAAGTACTACTAGTCTTCCAGTGTACGATCAAATCGTAGACAGTTTAAGACATTACTCCCATGGAGAAAAGTCCTCATGGTGCATATTGTGTTCAATGCCGTTGCAATTTCTGTGTTTCGTCAACACTCTGAAGGTCCACAGATTACAGAATGTTTCCAGATGTGCTTCGGAAAGTACTACTAGTCTTCCAGTGTACGATCAAAGCGTAGACAGTTTAGGACATTACTCCCATGGAGAAAAGTTCGCCTGGTGCTTATTGTGTTTAATGCCGATGCAATTTTTGTGTTTCATCAACACTCTGAAGGTCCACAGATTACAGAATGCTTCCAGGTGTGCTTCGGAAACTACTACTAGTCTTCCAGTGTACGATCAAAGCGTAGACACTTTACGACATTACTCCCGTAGAGAAAATTCCGCATGGTGCTTATTGTGTTCAACGCCGATGCAATTTTTGTGTTTCATCAACACTCTGAAGGTACACAGATTACAGAATGCTTCCAGATGTGCTTCGGAGGCTATTACTATTCTGCCAGTGTACGATCAAAGCGTAGACAGTTTAAGACATTACTCCCATGGGGAAAAATCCGCAAGGTGCTTATTGTGTTCAATGCCGATGGAATTCTTGTGTTTCATCAACACTCTGAAGGTCCACAGATTACAGAATGCATCCATATGTGCTTCGGAAGCTACTACTAGTCTGCCAGGGAACGATCAAAACGTAGACAGTTTAAGACATTACTCCCATGGAGAAAAGTTCGCATGGTGCTTATTGTGTTCAATGCCGATGCAATTTTTGTGTTTCATCAACACTCTAAAGGTCCACAGATTACAGAATGCTTCCAGGTGTGCTTCGGAAACTACTACTAGTCTTCCAGTGTACGATCAAAGCGAAGACACTTTAAGACATTACTCCCATAGAGAAAATTCCGCATGGTGCTTATTGTGTTCAATGCCGATGCAATTTTTGTGTTTCATCAACACTCTGAATGTGGACAGATTACAGAATGCTTCCAGATGTGCTTCGGAAGCTATTACTATTCTGCCAGTGTACGATCAAAGCGTACACAGTTCAAGACATTACTCCCATGGAGAAAAATCCACATGGGGCTTATTGTGTTCAATGCCGATGCAATTTTTGTGTTTCATCAACACTCTGAAGTTCTACAGATTACAGAATGCATCCATATGTGCTTCGGAAAGTACTACTAGTCTTCGAGGGAACGATCAAATCGTAGAAAGTGTAAGACATTACTCCCATGGAGAAAAGTCCTCATGGTGCATATTGTGTTCAATGCCGATGCAATCTCTGTGTTTCATCAACACTCTGAAGGTCCACAGGTTACAGAATGTTTCCAGATGTGCTTCGGAAACTACTACTAGTCTTCCAGTGTACGATCAAAGCGTAGACAGTTTAAGACATTACTCCCATGGAGAAAAGTTCGCATGGTTCTTATTGTGTTCAATGCCGATGCAATTTTTGTGTTTCATCAACACCTTGAAGGTCCACAGATTACAGAATGCTTCCAGGTGTGCTTCGGAAACTACTACTAGTCTTTCAGTGTACGATCAAAACGAAGACACTTTAAGACATTACTCCCATACAGAAAATTCCGCATGGTGCTTATTGTGTTCAATGCCGATCCAATTTTTGTGTTTCATCAACACTCTGAATGTGGACAGATTACAGAATGCTTCGAGATGTGCTTCGGAAGCTATTACTATTCTGCCAGTGTACGATCAAAGCGTAGACAGTTTAAGACATTACTCCCATGGGGAAAAATCCGCATGGTGCTTATTGTGTTCAATGCCGATGGAAATTTTTGTGTTTCATCAACACTCTGAAGGTCCACAGATTACAGAATGCATCCATATGTGCTTCGGAAGCTACTACTAGTCTGCCAGGGAACGATCAAAACGTAGACAGTTTAAGACATTACTTCCATGGAGAAAAGTCCGCATGGTGCTTATTGTGTTCAATGCCGATTCAATTTTTGTGTTTCATCAACACTCTGAAGGTCTACAGATTACAGAATGCCTCCAGATGTGCTTCGGAAACTACTACTAGTCTTCCAGTGTACGATCAAAGCGTAGACATTTTAAGACATTACTCCCATGAAGAAAAATCCGCATGGTGCTTATTGTGTTCAATGACGGTGCAATTTTTGTGTTCCATCAACACTTTGAAGGTCCACAGATTACAGAATGCATCCATATGTGCTTCGGAAACTACTACTAGTCTTCCAGGGAACGATCAAATCGTAGACAGTTTAAGACATTACTCCCGTGAAGAAAAATCCGCATGGTGCTTATTGTGTTCAATGCCGATGCAATTTTTGTGTTTCATTAACACTCTGAATGTCCACAGATTACAGAATGCTTCCAGATGTGCTTCGGAAGCTATTACTATTCTGCCAGTGTACGATCAAAGCGTAGACAGTTTAAGACATTACTCCCATGGAGAAAAGTCCTCATGGTGCATATTGTGTTCAATGCCGATGCAAATTCTGTGTTTCATCAACACTCTGAAGGTCCACAGATTACAAAATGCTTCCAGATGTGCTTCGGAAACTACTACTATTCTTCCAGTGTACGATCAAAGCGTAGACAGGTTAAGACATTTCTCCCATGGAGAAGAATCCGCATGGTGCTTATTATGTTCAATGCCGATGCAATTTTTGTGTTTCCTCAACACTCTGATGGTCCACAGATTACAGAATGCTTCCAGGTGTGCTTCGGAAACTACTACTAGTCTTCCAGTGTACGATAAAAGCGTAGACACGTTAGGACATTACTCCCATAGAGAAAATTCCGCATGGTGCTTATTGTGTTCAATGCCGATGCAATTTTTGTGTTTCATCAACACTCTGGATGTCCACAGATTACAGAATGCAACCTGATGTGCTTCTGAATCTACTACTAGTCTTCCAGTGTACGATCAAAGCGTAGACAGTTTAAGACATTAGTCCTATGAAGAAAAATCCGCATTGTGCCTATTGTATTCAATGCCGATGCAATTTTTGTGTTTCATCAACACTCTGATGGTCCACAGATTTCAGAACGCCTAAAGAAGTGCTTCGGAAACTACTACTACTGGTCTTCCAGGGAACGATGAAATCGTAGAAAGTTTAAGACATTACTCCCATGGAGAAAAGTCCTCATGGTGCATTTTGTGTACAATGCCGATGCAATTTCTGTTTTCATTAACACTCTGAAGGTCCACAGATTACAGAATGCATCCAGATGTCCTTCCGAAACTGCTACTAGTCTTCCAGTGTACGATCAAATCGTAGACAGTTTAAGACATTACTCCGATGGAGAAAAGTGCGCATGGTGCTTATTGTGTTCAATGCCGATGCAATTTCTGTGTTTCGTCAACACTCTGAAGGTCCACAGATTACAGAATGCATCCATATGTGCTTCGGAAACTACTACTAGTCTTCCAGGGAACGATCAAATCTTAGACAGTTTAAGACATTACTCCTTTGGAGGAAAGTCCTCATGGTGCATATTGTGTTCAATGCCGATGCAATTTCGGTGTTTCATCAACACTCTGAAGGGCCACAGATTACAGAATGTTTCCAGATGTGCTTTGGAAACTACTACTAGTCTTCCAGTGTACGATCAAAGCGTAGACAGCTTAAGACATTACTCCCATGGAGAAAAGTTCGCATGGTGCTTATTGTGTTCAATGCCGATTCAATTTTTGTGTTTCATCAACACTCTGAATGTCCACAGATTACAGAATGCATCCAGATGTACTTCGGAAACTACTACTAGTCTTCCAGTGTACGATCAAAGCGTAGACAGTTTAAGACATTACTCCCACATAGAAAAGTTTGCATGGTGCTTATTGTGTTCATTGCCGATGCAGTTTTTGTGTTTCATCAACACTCTGAAGGTCCACAGATTACAGAATGCCTCCAGATGTGCTTCGGAATCTAGTACTATTTTTCCAGTGTACGATCAAAGCGTAGACTGTTTAAGACATTACTCCCATATAGAAAAGTTTGCATGGTGCTTATTGTGTTCATTGCCGATCCAGGTTTTGTGTTTCATCAACACTCTGAAGGTCCACAGATTACAGAATGCCTCCAGATGTGCTTCGGAATCTAGTACTATTTTTCCAGTGTACGATCAAAGCGTAGACTGTTTAAGACATTACTCCCATGGAGAAAAACCCGCATGGTGCTTATTGTGTTCAATGCCGATGCAATTTTTTGTTTCATCAACACTCTGAAGGTCCACACATTACAGAATGCATCCATATGTGCTTCGGAAACTACTACTAGTCTTCCAGGGAACGATGAAAGCGTAGACAGTTTAAGACATTACTCCCATGGAGAAAAGTCCGCATGGTGCTTATTGTGTTCAATGCCGATTCAATTTTTGTGTTTCATCAACACTCTGAAGGTCTACAGATTACAGAATGCCTCCAGATGTTCTTCGGAAACTACTACTATTTTTCCAGTGTACGATCAAAGCCTAGACAGTTTAAGACATTACTCCCATGGAGAAAAATCCGCATGGTGCTTATTGTGTTCAATGCCGATGCAATTTTTGTGTTTCGTCAACACTCTGAAGGTCCTCAGATTACAGAATGCATCCATATGTGCTTCGGAAACTACTACTAGTCTTCCAGGGAACGATCAAATCGTAGACAGTTTAAGACATTACTCCCTTGGAGAAAAGTCCTCATGGTGCATATTGTGTTCAATGCCGATGCAAATTCTGTGTTTCATCAACACTCTGAAGGTCCACAGATTACAGAATGTTTCCAGATGTGCTTTGGAAACTACTACTAGTCTTCCAGTGTACGATCAAAGCGTAGACAGTTTAAGACATTACTCCCATGGAGAAAAGTTCGCATGGTGCTTATTGTGTTCAATGCCGATGCAGTTTTTGTGTTTCATCAACACTCTGAAGGTCCACAGCTTACACAATGCTTCCAGGTGTGCTTCGGAAACTGCTACTAGTCTTCCAGTGTACGATTAAAGCGTAGACACTTTAAGACATTACCACCATAGAGAAAATTCCGCATGGTGCTTATTGTGTTCAATGCCGATGCAATTTTTGTGTTTCATCAACACTCTGAATGTCCACAGATTACAGAATGCATCCAGATGTGCTTCGGAAACTACTACTAGTCTTCCAGTGTACGATCAAAGCGTAGACAGTTTAAGACATTACTCGCATGGAGAAAATTTCGCATGGTGCTTTTTGTGTTCAATGCCGATGGAGTTTTTGTGTTTCATCAACACTCTGAATGTCCACAGATTACAGAATGCTTCCAGATGTGCTTAGGAAACTACTACAATTTTTCCAGTGTACGATCAAAGCGTAGACAGTTTAAGACATTACTCCCATAGAGAAAAATCCCAATGGTGCTTATTGTAATTCAATGCCGATGCAATGTTTGTGTTTCATCAACACTCTGAAGGTCCACAGATTGCAGAATGCATCCATATGTGCTTCGGATCTACTACTAGTCTTCCAGGGAACGATCAAAGCGTAGACAGTTTAAGACATTACTCCCATGGAGAAAAGTCCGCATGGTGCTTATTGTGTTCAATGCCGATTCAATTTTTGTGTTTCATCAAAACTCTGAAGGTCTACAGATTACAGAATGCCTCCAGATGTTCTTCGGAAACTACTAATAGTCTTCCAGTGTACGATCAAAGCGTAGACAGTTTAAGACATTAGTCCCATGGAGAAAAGTCAGCATGGAGCCTATTGTATTCAATGCCGATGCAATTTTTGTGTTTCATCAACACTCTGAAGATCCACAGAGTACAGAATGCCTCCAGATGTGCTTCGGAAACTACTACTAGTCTTCCAGTGTACGATCAAAGCGTAGACAGTTTAAGACATTACTCCCATGGAGAAAAGTCCACATGGTGCTTATTGTGTTCAATGCCCATGCAATTTTTTTATTTCATCAACACTCTGAATGTCCACAGATTTCAGAACGCCTAAAGAAGTGCTTCGGAAACTACTACTAGTCTTCCTGGGAACGATCAAATCGTAGACAGTTTAAGACATTACTCCCATGGAGAAAAGTCCTCATGGTGCATATTGTGTTCAATGCCGATGCAATTTCCGTGTTTCATCAACACTCTGAAGGTCCACAGATTACAGAATTCATCCAGATGTGCTTCGGAAACTACTACTAGTCTTCCAGTGTACGATCAAAGCGTAGACAGTTTAAGACATTACTCCCATATAGAAAAGTTTACATTTTGCTTATTGTGTTCAATGCCGATGCCATTTTTGTGTTTCATCAACACTCTGAAGGTCCACAGATTACAGAATGCCTCCAGATGTGCTTCGGAAACTACTAATATTCTTCCAGTGTACGATCAAAGTGTAGACAGTTTAAGACATTACTCCCATGGAGAAAAATCCACACGGTGCTTATTGTTTTCAATGCCGATGCAATTTTTGTGTTTCATCAACACTCTGAAGGTCCACAGATTACAGAATGTATCCCTATGTGCTTCGGAAACTACTACTAGTTTTCCAGGGAACGATCAAAGCGTAGACAGTTTAAGACATTACTCCCATGGAGAAGAGCCGTCGTGGTGCTCATTGTGTTCAATGCCGATTCAATTTTTGTGTTTCATCAACACTCTGAAGGTCTACAGATTACAGAATGTTTCCAGATGTGCTTCGGAAACTACTACTAGTCTTCCAGTGTACGATCAAAGCGTAGACAGTTTAAGACATTACTCCCATGAAGAAAAATCCGCATGGTGCCTATTGTATTCAATGCCGATGCAATTTTTGTGATTCATCAACACTCTGAAGGTCCACAGATTACAGAATGCCTCCAGATGTGCTTCGGAAACTACTACTATTTTTCCAGTGTACGATCAATGCGTAGACTGTTTAAGACATTACTCCCATGGAGAAAAATCCGCATGGTGCTTATTGTGTTCAATGCCGATGCAATTTTTGTGTTTCATCAACACTCTGAAGGTCCACAGATTTCAGAACGCCTAAAGAAGTGCTTCGGAAACTACTACTAGTCTTCCAGGGAACGATCAAAGCGTAGACAGTTTAAGACATTACTCCCTTTAGAAAAGTCCGCATGGTGCTTATTGTGTTCAATGCCGATTCAATTTTTGTGTTTCATCAACACTCTGAAGGTCTACAGATTACAGAATGCCTCCAGATGTGCTTCGGAATCTACTACTATTCTTCCAGTGTACGATCAAAGTGTAGACAGTTTAAGACGTTACTCCCTTTAGAAAAGTCCGCATGGTGCTTATTGTGTTCAATGCCGATGCAATTTCTGTGTTTCATCAACATTCTGAAGGTCCACAGATTACAGAATGTTTCCAGATGTGCTTCAGAAACTACTACTAGTCTTCCAGTGTACGATCAAAGCGTAGATAGTTTATGACATTACTCCCATGGAGAAAAGTTCGCATGGTGCTTATTGTGTTCATTGCCGATGCAATTTTTGTGTTTCATCAACACTCTGAAGGTCCACAGATTACAGAATGCATCCATATGTGCTTCGGAAACTATTACTAGTCTTCCAGTGTACGATCAAAGCGTAGACAGTTTAAGACATTACTCCCATGGAGAAAAGTCCACATGGTGCTTATTGTGTTCAATGCCCATGCAATTTTTGTGTTTCATCAACACTCTGAATGTCCACAGATTTCAGAACGCCTAAAGAAGTGCTTCGGAAACTACTACTAGTCTTCCAGGGAACGATTAAATCGTAGACAGTTTAAGACATTACTCCCATGGAGAAAAGTCCTCATGGTGCATATTGTGTTCAATGCCGATGCAATTTCTGTGTTTCATCAACACTCTGAAGGTCACAGATTACAGAATGCATCCAGATGTGCTTCGGAAACTACTACTAGTCTTTGAGTGTACGATCAAAGCGTAGACGGTTTAAGACATTACTCCCATGGAGAAAAGTTCGCATGGTGCTTATTGTGTTCAATGCCGATGCAGTTTCTGTGTTTCATCAACACTCTGAAGGTACACAGATTACAGAATGCCTCCAGATGTGCTTCGGAAACTACTACTATTCTTCCAGTGTACGATCAAAGCGTAGACAGTTTAAGACATTACTCCCATTGAGAAAAGTCCGCATGGTGCTTATGGTGTTCAATCCCGATTCAATTTTTGTGTTTCATCAACACTCTGAAGGTCTACAGATTACAAAATGCCTCCAGATGTGCTTCGGAAACTACTACTAGTCTTCCAGTGTACGATCAAAGCGTAGACAGTTTAAGACATTACTCCCATGGAGAAAAGTTCGCATGGTGCTTATTGTGTTCAATGCCGATGCAATTTTTGTGTTTCATCAACACTCTGAAGGTCCACAGATTACAGAATGCATCCATATGTGCTTCGGAAACTACTACTAGTCTTCCAGGGAACGATCAAAGCGTAGACAGTTTAAGACATTACTCCCATGGAGAAAAGTCCGCATGGTGCTTATTGTGTTCAATGCCGATTCAATTTTTGTGTTTCATCAAAACTCTGAAGGTCTACAGATTACAGAATGCCTCCAGATGTTCTTCGGAAACTACTACTAGTCTTCCAGTGTACGATCAAAGCGTAGACAGTTTGAGACATTACTCCCATGGAGAAAAGTCCGCATGGTGTCTATTGTATTCAATGCCGATGCAATTTTTGTGTTTCATCAACACTCTGAAGGTCCACAGAGTACTGAATGCCTCCAGATGTGCTTCGGAAACTACTACTAGTCTTCCAGTGTACGATCAAAGCGTAGACAGTTTAAGACAATACTCCCATGGAGAAAAGTCCACATGGTGCTTATTGTGTTCAATGCCGATGCAATATTTGTATTTCATCAACACTCTGAAAGTCCACAGATTTCAGAACGCCTAAAGAAGTGCTTCGGAAACTACTACTAGTCTTCCAGGGAAAGATCAATTCGTAGACAGTTTAAGACATTACTCCCATGGAGAAAAGTCCTCATGGTGCATATTGTGTTCAATGCCGATGCGATTTCTGTGTTTCATCAACACTCTGAAGGTCCACAGATTACAGAATGAATCCAGATGTGCTTCGGAAACTACTACTAGTCTTAGAGTGTACGATCAAAGCGTAGACAGTTTAAGACATTACTCCCATGGAGAAAAGTTTGCATGGTGCTTATTGTGTTCAATGCCGATGCAGTTTCTGTGTTTCATCAACACTCTGAAGGTATACAGATTACAGAATGCATCCAGATGTGCTTCGGAAACTACTACTATTCTTCCAGTGTACGATCAAAGCGTAGACAGTTTAAGACATTACTCCCATGGAGAAAAGTCCGCATGGTGCTTATTGTGTTCAATGCCGATTCAATTTTTGTGTTTCATCAACACTCTGAAGGTCCACAGATTACAGAATGCAGCCATATGTGCTTGGGAAACTACTACTAGTCTTCCAGGGAACGATCAAAGCGTAGACAGTTTAAGACATTACTCCCATGGAGAAAAGTCCGCATGGTGCTTATTGTGTTCAATGCCGATTCAATTTTTGTGTTTCATCAAAACTCTGAAGGTCTACAGATTACAGAATGCATCCAGATGTGCTTCGGAAACTACTACTAGTCTTCCAGTGTACGATCAAAGCGTAGAGAATTTAAGACTATACTCCCATGGAGAAAAGTCCACATGGTGCGTATTGTGTTCAATGCCGATGCAATATTTGTATTTCATCAACACTCTGAAAGTCCACAGATTTCAGAATGCCTAAAGAAGTGCTTCGGAAACTACTACTAGTCTTCCATTGAAAGATCAATTCGTAGACAGTTTAAGACATTACTCCCATGGAGAAAAGTTCGCATGGTGCTTATTGTGTTCAATGCCGATGCAATTTTTGTGTTTCATCAACACTCTGAAGGTCCACAGATTACAGAATGCCTCCAGATGTGCTTCGGAATGTACTACTATTCTTCCAGTGTACGATCAAAGCGTAGACAGTTTAAGACATTACTCCCTTTAGAAAAGTCCGCATGGTGCTTATTGTGTTCAATGCCGATGCAATTTCTGTGTTTCATCAACATTCTGAAGGTCCACAGATTACAGAATGTTTCCAGATGTGCTTCGGAAACTACTGCTATCTTCCAGTGTACGATCGAAGCGTAGACAGTTTAAGACATTACTCCCATGGAGAAAAATCCACATGGAGCTTATTGTGTTCAATGCCGATTCAATTTTTGTGTTTCATCAACACTCTTAAGGTCCACAGATTACAGAATGCATCCATATGTGCTTCGGAAACCACTACTAGTCTTCCAGGGAGGGATCAAAGCGTAGACAGTTTAAGACATTACTCCCATGGAGAAAAGTCCGCTTGATGCTTATTGTGCTCAATGCCGATTCAATTTTTGTGTTTCATCAACACTCTGAAGGTCTACAGATTACAAAATGCCTCCAGATGTGCTTCGGAATCTACTACTATTCTTCCAGTGTACGATCAAAGCGTAGACAGTTTAAGACATTACTCAATTTAGAAAAGTCCGCATGGTGCTTATTGTGTTCAATGCCGATGCAATTTCTGTGTATCATCAACATTCTGAAGGTCCACAGATTACAGAATGTTTCCAGATGTGCTTCGGAAACTACTACTATCTTCCAGTGTACGATCAAAGCGTAGACAGTTTAAGACATTACCCCCATGGAGAAAAGTCCGCATGGTGCTTATTCTGTTCAATGCCGATTCAATTTTTGTGTTTCATCAACACTCTGAAGGTCCACAGAGTACAGAATGCATCCATATGTGCTTCAGAAACTACTACTAGTCTTCCAGGGAACGATCAAAGTTTAGACAGTTTAAGACATTACTCCCATGGAGAAAAGTCCGCATGGTGATTACTGTGTTCAATGCCGATTAAATTTTTGTGTTTCATCAAAACTCTGAAGGTCTACAGATTACAGAATGCCTCCAGATGTTCTTCGGAAACTACTACTAGTCTTCCAGTGTACGATCAAAGCGTAGACAGTTTGAGACATTACTCCCATGGAGAAAAGTCCGAATGGTGTCTATTGTATTCAATGCCGATGCAATTTTTGTGTTTCATCAACACTCTGAAGGTCCACAGAGTACAGAATGCCTCCAGATGTGCATCGGAAACTACTACTAGTCTTCCAGTGTACGATCAAAGCGTAGACAGTTTAAGACAATACTCCCATGGAGAAAAGTCCACATGGTGCTTATTGTGTTCAATGCCGATGCAATATTTGTATTTCATCAAAACTCTGAAAGTCCACAGATTTCAGAACGCCTAAAGAAGTGCTTCGGAAACTACTACTAGTGTTCCAGGGAAAGATCAATTCGTAGACAGTTTAAGACATTACTCCCATGGAGAAAAGTCCTCATGGTGCATATTGTGTTCAATGCCGATGCAATTTCTGTGTTTCATCAACACTATTAAGGTCCACAGATTACAGAATGCATCCAGATGTGCTTCGGAAACTACTACTAGTATTCCAGTGTACGATCAAAGCGTAGACAGTTATGACATTACTCCCATGGAGAAAAGTCCGCATGGTGCTTATTGTGTTCAATGCCAATGCACGTTTTGTGTTTCATCAACACTCTGAAGGTCCAAAGATTACAGAATGCCTCCAGATGTGCTTCGGAAACTACTACTAGTCTTCCAGTGTACGATCAAAGCGTAGACAGTTTAAGACATTACTCCCATGGAGAAAAGTCCACATTGTGCTTATTGTGTTCAATGCCCTTTCCTTTTTTGTGTTTCATCAACACTCTGAATGTCCACAGATTTCAGAACGCCTAAAGAAGTGCTTCGGAAACTAATACTAGTCTTGCAGGGAACGATCAAATCGTAGACTGTTTAAGACATTACTACCATGGAGAAAAGTCCTCATGGTGCATATTGTGTTCAATGCCGATGCAATTTCTGTGTTTCATCAACGCTCTGAAGGTCCACAGATTACAGAATGCATCCAGATGTGCTTCGGAAACTACTACTAGTCTTAGAGTGTACGATCAAAGCGTAGACAGTTTAAGACATTACTCCCATGGAGAAAAGTTCGCATGGTGCTTATTGTGTTCAATGCCGATGCAGTTTCTGTGTTACATCAACACTCTGAAGGTACACAGATTACAGAATGCCTCCAGATGTGCTTCGGAAACTACTACTATTCTTCCAGTGTACGATCAAAGCGTAGACAGTTTAAGACATTACCCCCATGGAGAGAAGTCCGCATGGTGCTTATTGTGTTCAATGCCGATTCAATTTTTGTGTTTCATCAACACTCTGAAGGTCCACAGATTACAGAATGCATCCATATGTGCTTCAGAAACTACTACTAGTCTTCCAGGGAACGATCAAAGTTTAGACAGTTTAAGACATTACTCCCATGGAGAAAAGTCCGCATGGTGCTTACTGTGTTCAATGCCGAATAAATTTTTGTGTTTCATCAAAACTCTGAAGGTCTACAGATTACAGAATGCCTCCAGATGTTCTTCGGAAACTACTACTAGTCTTCCAGTGTACGATCAAAGCGTAGACAGTTTGAGACATTACTCCCATGGAGAAAAGTCCGCATGGTGTCTATTGTATTCAATGCCGATGCAATTTTTGTGTTTCATCAACACTCTGAAGGTCCACAGAGTACAGAATGCATCCATATGTGCTTCGGAAACTACTACTAGTCTTCCAGGGAACGATCAAAGCGTAGACAGTTTAAGACATTACTCCCATAGAGAAAAGTCCGCATGGTGCTTATTGTGTTCAATGCCGATTCAATTGTTGTGTTTCATCAAAACTCTGAAGGTCTACAGATTACAGAATGCCTCCAGATGTTCTTCGGAAACTACTACTAGTCTTCCAGTGTACGATCAAAGCGTAGACAGTTTGAGACATTACTCCCATGGAGAAAAGTCCGCATGGTGTCTATTGTATTCAATGCCGATGCAATTTTTGTGTTTTATCAACACTCTGAAGGTCCACAGAGTACAGAATGCCTCCAGACGTGCTTCGGAAACTACTACTAGTATTCCAGTGTACGATCAAAGCGTAGACAGTTTAAGACAATACTCCCATGGAGAAAAGTCCACATGGTGCTTATTGTGTTCAATGCTGATGCAATATTTGTATTTCATCAACACTCTGAAAGTCCACAGATTTCAGAACGCCTAAAGAAGTGCTTTGGAAACTACTACTAGTCTTCCAGGGAAAGATCAAGTCGTAGACAGTTTAAGACATTACTCCCATGGAGAAAAGTCCGCATGGTGCTTATTGTGTCCAATGCCGATTCAATTTTTGTGTTTCATCAACACTCTGAAGGTCCACAGATTACAGAATGCCTCCAGATGTGCTTCGGAAACTACTACTAGTCTTCCAGGGAACGATCAAAGCGTAGACAGTTTAAGACATTACTCCCATGGAGAAAAGTCCGCATGGTGCTTATTGTGTTCAATGATGATTCAATTTTTGTGTTTCATCAAAACTCTGAAGGTCTACAGATTACAGAATGCCTCCAGATGTTCTTCGGAAACTACTACTAGTCTTCCAGGGAAAGATCAATTCGTAGACAGTTTAAGACATTACTCCCATGGAGAAAAGTCCTCATGGTGCATATTGTGTTCAATGCCGATTAAATTTCTGTGTTTCATCAACACTCTGAAGGTCCACAGATTACAGAATGCCTCCAGATGTGCTTCGGAAACTACTACTAGTCTTCCAGTGTACGATCAAAGCGTAGACAGTTTGAGACATTACTCCCATGGAGAAAAGTCCGCATGGTGTCTATTGTATTCAATGCCGATGCAATTTTTGTGTTTCATCAACACTCTGAAGGTCCACAGAGTACAGAATGCCTCCAGATGTGCATCGGAAACTACTACTAGTCTTCCAGTGTACGATCAAAGCGTAGACAGTTTAAGACAATACTCCCATGGAGAAAAGTCCACATGGTGCTTATTGTGTTCAATGCCAATGCAATTTCTGTGTTTCATCAACACTATGAAGGTCCACAGATTACAGAATGCATCCAGATGTGCTTCGGAAACTACTACTAGTATTCCAGTGTACGATCAAAGCGTAGACAGTTTAAGACATTACTCCCATGGAGAAAAGTCCACATTGTGCTTATTGTGTTCAATGCCCTTTCCTTTTTTGGGTTTCATCAACACTCTGAATGTCCACAGATTTCAGAACGCCTAAAGAAGTGCTTCGGAAACTAATACTAGTCTTGCAGGGAACGATCAAATCGTAGACTGTTTAAGACATTACTACCATGGAGAAAAGTCCTCATGGTGCATATTGTGTTCAATGCCGATGCAATTTCTGTGTTTCATCAACGCTCTGAAGGTCCACAGATTACAGAATGCATCCAGATGTGCTTCGGAAACTACTACTAGTCTTAGAGTGTACGATCAAAGCGTAGACAGTTTAAGACATTACTCCCATGGAGAAAAGTTCGCATGGTGCTTATTGTGTTCAATGCCGATGCAGTTTCTGTGTTTCATGAACACTCTGAAGGTACACAGATTACAGAATGCCTCCAGATGTGCTTCGGAAACTACTACTATTCTTCCAGTGTACGATCAAAGCGTAGACAGTTAAAGACATTACTCCCATGGAGAAAAGTCCGCATGGTGCTTATTGTGTTCAATGCCGATTCAATTTTTGTGTTTCATCAACACTCTGAAGGTCCACAGATTACAGAATGCATCCATATGTGCTTCGGAAACTACTACTAGTCTTCCAGGGAACGATCAAAGCGTAGACAGTTTAAGACATTACTCCCATAGAGAAAAGTCCGCATGGTGCTTATTGTGTTCAATGCCGATTCAATTTTTGTGTTTCATCAAAACTCTGAAGGTCTACAGATTACAGAATGCCTCCAGATGTTCTTCGGAAACTACTACTAGTCTTCCAGTGTACGATCAAAGCGTAGACAGTTTGAGACATTACTCCCATGGAGAAAAGTCCGCATGGTGTCTATTGTATTCAATGCCGATGCAATTTTTGTGTTTTATCAACACTCTGAAGGTCCACAGAGTACAGAATGCCTCCAGAGGTGCTTCGGAAACTACTACTAGTCTTCCAGGGAACGATCAAAGCGTAGACAGTTTAAGACATTACTCCCATGGCGAAAAGTCCGCATGGTGCTTATTGTGTTCAATGCCGATTCAATTTTTGTGTTTCATCAAAACTCTGAAGGTCTACAGATTACAGAATGCCTCCAGATGTTCTTCGGAAACTACTACTAGTCTTCCAGGGAAAGATCAATTCGTAGACAGTTTAAGACATTACTCCCATGGAGAAAAGTCCTCATGGTGCATATTGTGTTCAATGCCGATGCAATTTCTGTGTTTCATCAACACTCTGAAGGTCAACAGATTACAGAATGCATCCAGATGTGCTTCGGAAACTACTACTAGTATTCCAGTGTACGATCAAAGCGTAGACAGTTTAAGACTTTACTATCATGGAGAAAAGTCCGCATGGTGCTTATTGTGTTCAATGCCAATGCAATTTTTGTGTTTCATCCAAACTCTGAAGGTCCACAGATTACAGAATGCCTCCAGATGTGCTTCGGAAACTACTACTATTCTTCCAGTGCACGATCAAAGCGTAGACAGTTTAAGACATTTCTACCATGGAGAAAAATCCTCATGGTGCTTATTGTGTTCAATGCCGATGCAATTTTTGTGTTTCATCAACACTCTGAAGGTCCACAGATTACAGAATGCATCCATATGTGCTTCGGAAACTACTACTAGTCTTCCAGGGAACGATCAAAGCGTAGACAGTTTAAGACATTACTCCCATGGAGAAAAGTCCGCATGGTGCTTATTGTGATCAATGCCGATTCAATTTTTGTGTTTCATAAACACTCTGAAGGGCTCCAGTTTACAGAATGCCTCCAGATGTTCTTCGGAAACTACTACTAGTCTTCCAGTGTACGATCAAAACGTAGACAGTTTAAGACATTACTCCCATGGAGAAAAGTCCGCATGGTGCCTATTGTGTTCAATGCCGATTCAAGTTTTGTGTTTCATCTACACTCTGAAGGTCCTCAGATTACAGAATGCTTCCAGATGTGCTTCGGGAACTACTACTATTCTTCCAGTGTACGATCAAAGCGTAGACAGTTTAAGACATTACTCCCATGTTGAAAAATCCGGATGGTGCTTATTGTGTTCAATGCCGATGCAATTTTTGTGTTTCATCAACACTCTGAAGGTCCACAGATTACAGAATGCCTCCAGATGTGCTTCGGAATCTACTACTATTCTTCCAGTGTACGATCAAAGCGTAGACAGTTTAAGACATTACTCCCTTTAGAAAAGTCCGCATGGTGCTTATTGTGTTCAATGCCGATGCAATTTCTGTGTTTCATCAACACTCTGAAGGTCCACAGATTACAGAATGCCTCCAGATGTGCTTCGGAATCTACTACTATTCTTCCAGTGTACGATCAAAGCGTGGACAGTTTAAGACATTACTCCCATGGAGAAAAATCCACATGGAGCTTATTGTGTTCAATGCCGATTCAATTTTTGTGTTTCATCAACACTCTTAAGGTCCACAGATTACAGAATGCATCCATATGTGCTTCTGAAACCACTACTAGTCTTCCAGGGAGCGATCAAAGCGTAGACAGTTTAAGACATTACTCCCATGGAGAAAAGTCCGCATGGTGCTTATTGTGTTCAATGCCGATTCAATTTTTGTGTTTCATCAAAACTCTGAAGGTCTACAGATTACAAAGTGCCTCCAGATGTGCTTCGGAATCTACTACTATTCTTCCAGTGTACGATCAAAGCGTAGACAGTTTAAGACATTACTCCCTTTAGAAAAGTCCGCATGGTGCTTATTGTGTTCAATGCCGATGCAATTTCTGTGTTTCATCAACATTCTGAAGGTCCACAGATTACAGAATGTTTCCAGATGTGCTTCGGGAACTACTACTATCTTCCAGTGTACGATCAAAGCGTAGACAGTTTAAGACATTACCCCCATGGAGAAAAGTCCGCATGGTGCTTATTGTGTTCAATGCCGATTCAATTTTTGTGTTTCATCGACACTCTGAAGGTCCACAGATTACAGAATGCATCCATATGTGCTTCAGAAACTACTACTAGTCTTCCAGGGAACGATCAAAGCGTAGACAGTTTAAGACATTACTCCCATGGAGAAAAGTCCGCATGGTGCTTACTGTGTTCAATGCCGATTAAATTTTTGTGTTTCATCAAAACTCTGAAGTTCTACAGATTACAGAATGCCTCCAGATGTTCTTCGGAAACTACTACTAGTCTTCCAGTGTACGATCAAAGCGTAGACAGTTTGAGACATTACTCCCATGGAGAAAAGTCCGCATGGTGTCTATTGTATTCAATGCCGATGCAATTTTTGTGTTTCATCAACACTCTGAAGGTCCACAGAGTACAGAATGCCTCCAGATGTGCATCGGAAACTACTACTAGTCTTCCAGTGTACGATCAAAGCGTAGACAGTTTAAGACAATACTCCCATGGAGAAAAGTCCACATGGTGCTTATTGTGTTCAATGCCGATGCAATATTTGTATTTCATCAACACTCTGAAAGTCCACATATTTCAGAACGCCTAAAGAAGTGCTTCGGAAACTACTACTAGTGTTCCAGGGAAAGATCAATTCGTAGACAGTTTAAGACATTACTCCCATGGAGAAAAGTCCTCATGGTGCATATTGTGTTCAATGCCGATGCAATTTCTGTGTTTCATCAACAGTATGAAGGTCCACAGATTACAGAATGCATCCAGATGTTTTTCGGAAACTACTACTAGTATTCCAGTGTACGATCAAAGCGTAGACAGTTATGACATTACTCCCATGGAGAAAAGTCCGCATGGTGCTTATTGTGTTCAATGCCAATGCAATTTTTGTGTTTCATCAACACTCTGAAGGTCCAAAGATTACAGAATGCCTCCAGATGTGCTTCGGAAACTACTACTAGTCTTCCAGTGTACGATCAAAGCGTAGACAGTTTAAGACATTACTACCATGGAGAAAAGTCCACATTGTGCTTATTGTGTTCAATGCCCTTTCCTTTTTTGGGTTTCATCAACACTCTGAATGTCCACAGATTTCGGAACGCCTAAAGAAGTGCTTCCGAAACTAATACTAGTCTTCCAGGGAACGATCAAATCGTAGACAGTTTAAGACATTACTCCCATGGAGAAAAGTCCTCATGGTGCATATTGTGTTCAATGCCGATGCAATTTCTGTGTTTCATCAACGCTCTCAAGGTCCGCAGATTACAGAATGCATCCAGATGTGCTTCGGAAACTACTACTAGTCTTAGAGTGTACGATCAAAGCGTAGACAGTTTAAGACATTACTCCCATGGAGAAAAGTTCGCATGGTGCTTATTGTGTTCAATGCCGATGCAGTTTCTGTGTTTCATCAACACTCTGAAGGTACACAGATTACAGAATGCCTCCAGATGTGCTTCGGAAACTACTACTATTCTTCCAGTGTACGATCAAAGCGTAGACAGTTAAAGACATTACTCCCATGGAGAAAAGTCCGCATGGTGCTTATTGTGTTCAATGCCGATTCAATTTTTGTGTTTCATCAACACTCTGAAGGTCCACAGATTACAGAATGCATCCATATGTGCTTCGGAAACTACTACTAGTCTTCCAGGGAACGATCAAAGCGTAGACAGTTTAAGACATTACTCCCATAGAGAAAAGTCCGCATGGTGCTTATTGTGTTCAATGCCGATTCAATTTTTGTGTTTCATCAAAACTCTGAAGGTCTACAGATTACAGAATGCCTCCAGATGTTCTTCGGAAACTACTACTAGTCTTCCAGTGTACGATCAAAGCGTAGACAGTTTGAGACATTACTCCCATGGAGAAAAGTCCGCATGGTGTCTATTGTATTCAATGCCGATGCAATTTTTGTGTTTTATCAACACTCTGAAGGTCCACAGAGTACAGAATGCCTCCAGACGTGCTTCGGAAACTACTACTAGTATTCCAGTGTACGATCAAAGCGTAGACAGTTTAAGACAATACTCCCATGGAGAAAAGTCCACATGGTGCTTATTGTGTTCAATGCCGATGCAATATTTGTATTTCATCAACACTCTGAAAGTCCACAGATTTCAGAACGCCTAAAGAAGTGCTTCGGAAACAACTACTAGTCTTCCAGGGAAAGATCAATTCGTAGACAGTTTAAGACATTACTCCCATGGAGAAAAGTCCTCATGGTGCATATTGTGTTCAATGCCGATGCAATTTCTGTGTTTCATCAACACTCTGAAGGTCCACTGATTACAGAATGCATCCAGATGTGCTTCGGAAACTACTACTAGTATTCCAGTGTACGATCAAAGCGTAGACAGTTTAAGACATTACTATCATGGAGAAAAGTCCGCATGGTGCTTATTGTGTTCAATGCCAATGCAATTTTTGTGTTTCATCAACACTCTGAAGGTCCACAGATTACAGAATGCCTCCAGATGTGCTTCGGAAACCACTACTAGTCTTCCAGTGTACGATCAAAGCGTAGACAGTTTAAGACATTACTCCCATGGAGAAAAGTTCGCATGGTGCTTATTGTGTTCAATGCCGATGCAATTTTTGTGTTTCATCAACACTCTGAAGGTCCACAGATTACAGAATGCATCCATATGTGCTTCGGAAACTATTACTAGTCTTTCAGTGTACGATCAAAGCGTAGACAGTTTAAGACATTACTCCCATGGAGAAAAGTCCACATGGTGCTTATTGTGTTCAATGCCCATGCAATTTTTGTGTTTCATCAACACTCTGAATGTCCACAGATTTCAGAACGCCTAAAGAAGTGCTTCGGAAACTACTACTAGTCTTCCAGGGAACGATTAAATCGTAGACAGTTTAAGACATTACTCCCATGGAGAAAAGTCCTCATGGTGCATATTGTGTTAAATGCCGATGAAATTTCTGTGTTTCATCAACACTCTGAAGGTCCACAGATTACAGAATGCATCCAGATGTGCTTCGGAAACTACTACTAGTCTTAGAGTGTACGACCAAAGCGTAGACAGTTTAAGACATTACTCCCATGGAGAAAAGTCCGCATGGTGCTTATTGTGTTCAATGCTGATTAAATTTTTGTGTTTCATCAACACTCTGAAGGTCTACAGATTACAGAATGCCTCCTGATGTGCTTCGGAGACTACTACTAGTCTTCCAGTGTACGATCAAAGCGTAGACAGTTTAAGACATTACTCCCATGGAGAAAAATCCACATGGTGCTTATTGTGTTCAATGCCGATGCAATTTTTGTGTTTCATCAACACTCTGAAGGTCCACAGATTACAGAATGCATCCATATGTGCTTCGGAAACTACTACTAGTCTTCCAGGAACGATCAAAGCGTAGACAGTTTAAGACTATACTCAAATGGAGAAAAGTCCACATGGTGCTTATTGTGTTATATGCCGATGCAATATTTGTATTTCATCAACACTCTGAAAGTCCACAGATTTCAGAACGCCTAAAGAAGTGCTTCGGAAACTACTAATAGTCTTCCAGGTAAAGATCAATTCGTAGACAGTTTAAGACATTACTCCCATGGAGAGAAGTCCTCATGGTGCATATTGTGTTCAATGCCGATGCAATTTCTGTGTTTCATCAACACTCTGAAGGTCCACAGATTACAGATTGCATACAGATGTGCTTCGGAAACTACTACTAGTATTCCAGTGTACGATCAAAGCGTAGACAGTTTAAGACATTACTCCCATGGAGAAAAATCCACATGGTGCTTATTGTGTTCAATGCCGATGCAATTTTTGTGTTTCATCAACACTCTGAAGGTCCACAGATTACAGAATGCATCCATATGTGCTTCGGAAACTACTACTAGTCTCCCAGGGAACGATCAATGCGTAGACAGTTTAACACATTACTCCCATGGAGAAAAGTCCGCATGGTGCTTATTGTGTTCAATGCCGATTCAATTTTTGTGTTTCATAAACACTCTGAAGGTCTCCAGATTACAGAATGCCTCCAGGTGTTCTTCGGAAACTACTACTAGTCTTCCAGTGTACGATCGAAGCGTAGACAGTTTAAGAAAATACTCCCATGGAGAAAAGTCCACATGGTGCTTATTGTGTTCAATGCCAATGCAATTTTTGTATTTCATCAACACTCTGAATGTCCACAGATTACAGAACGCCTAAAGAAGTGCTTCGGAAACTACTACTAGTCTTCCAGGGAACGATCAATTCGTAGACAGTTTAAGACATTACTCCCATGGAGAAAAGTCCTCATGGTGCATATTGTGTTCAATGCCGATGCAATTTCTGTGTTTCATCAACACTCTGAAGGTCCACAGATTACAGAATGCATCCATATGTGCTTCGGAAACTACTACTAGTCTTCCAGTGTACTATCCAAGCGTAGACAGTTTAAGACATTACCCCCATGAAGAAAATTCCTCATGGTGCCTATTGTATTCAATGCCGATGCAATTTTTGTGTTTCATCAACACTCTGAAGGTCCACAGATTACAGAATGCCTCCAGATGTGCTTCGGAAACTACTACTATTTTTCCAGTGTACGATCAAAACGTAGACAGTTTAAGACATTACTCCCATGGAGAAAAGTCCTCATGGTGCCTATTGTATTCAATGCCGATGCAATTTTTGTGTTTCATCAACACTCTGAAGGTCCACAGAGTACAGAATGCCTCCAGATGTGCTTCGGAAACTATTACTAGTCTTCCAGTGTACGATCAAAACGTAGATAGTTGAAGACATTACTCCCATGGAGAAAAGTCCACATGGTGCTTATTGTGTTCAATGCCCATGCAACTTTTGTGTTTCATCAACACTCTGCAGGTCCACAGAGTACAGAATGCCTCCAGATGTGCTCCGGAAACTACTACTAGTCTTCCAGTGTACGATCAAAGCGTAGACAATTTAAGACATTACCCCAATGGAGAAAAGTCCGCATGGTGCTTATTGTTTTCAATGCCGATGCAATTTCTGTGTTTCATCAACACTCTGAAGGTCCACAGATTTCAGAATGTTTCCAGATGTGCTTCAGAAACTACTACTAGTCTTCCAGTGTACGATCAAAGCGTAGACGGTTTAAGACATTACTCCCATGGAGAAAAGTTCGCATGGTGCTTATTGTGCTCATGCCGATAGAATTTTTGTGTTTCATCAATACTCTGAATGTCCACAGATTTCAGAATGCTTCCAGATGTGCTTCGGGAACTACTACTATTCTTCCAGTGTACGATCAAAGCGTAGACAGTTTAAGACATTACTCCCATGGGGAAAAATCCGCAAGGTGCTTATTGTGTTCAATGCCGATGCAATTTTTGTGTTTCATCAACACTCTGAAGGTCCACAGATTACAAAATGCATCCATATGTTCTTCGGAAACTACTACTAGTCTTCCAGTGTACGATCAAAGCGTTGACTCTTTAAGACATTACTCCCATGGAGAAAAATCCGCATGGTGCTTATTGTGTTCAATGCCGATGCAATATTTGTGTTTCATCAACACTCTGAAGGTCCACAGATTACAGAATGCATCCATATGTGCTTCGGAAACTACTACTAGTCTTCCAGGGAACGATCAAAGCGTAGACAGTTTAAGACATTACTCCCATGGAGAAAAGTCCGCATGGTGCTTATTGTGTTCAATGCCGATTCAATTTTTGTGTTTCATCAAAACACTGAAGGTCTACAGATTACAGAATGCCTCCAGATGTTCTTCGGAAACCACTACTAGTCTTCCAGTGTACGATCAAAGCGTAGACAGTTTGAGACATTACTCCCATGGAGAAAAGTCCGCATGGTGTCTATTGTATTCAATGCCGATGCAATTTTTGTGTTTCATCAACACTCTGAAGGTCCACAGAGTACAGAATGCCTCCAGATGTGCTTCGGAAACTACTACTAGTCTTCAAGTGTACGATCAAAACGTAGACAATTTAAGATATTAGTCCCATGAAGAAAAGTCCGCATGGTGCCTATTGTATTCAATGCCGATGCAATATTTGTGTTTCATCAACACTCTGAAGGTCCACAGAGTACAGAATGCCTCCAGATGTGCTTCAGAAACTACTACTATTCTTCCAGTGTACGATCAATGCGTAGACAGTTTAAGACTTTACTTCCATGGAGAAAAATCCACATGGTGTTTATTGTGTTCAATGCCGATGCAATTTTTGTGTTTCATCAACACTCTGAAGGTCCACAGATTACAGAATGCATCCATATGTGCTTCGGAAACTACTACTCATCTTCCAGGGAACGGTCAAAGCGTAGACAGTTTAAGACATTACTCCCATGGACAAAATTCCGCATGGTGCTTATTGTGTTCAATGCCGATTCAATTTTTGTGTTTCATCAACACTCTGAAGGTCTACAGATTACAGAATGCCTCCAGATGTGCTTCGGAAACTACTACTAGTCTTCCAGTGTACGATCAAAACGTAGACAGTTTAAGATATTACTCCCATGAAGAAAAATCCGCATGGTCCCTATTGTATTCAATGCCGATGCAATTTTTGTGTTTCATCAACACTCTGAAGGTCCACAGATTACAGAATGCCTCCAGATGTGCTTCGGAAAATACTACTATTTTTCCAGTGTACGATCAAAGCGTAGACTGTTTACGACATTACTCCCATGGAGAAAAATCCGCATGGTGCTTATTGTGTTAAATGCCGATGCAATTTTTGTGTTTCATCAACACTCTGACGGTCCACAGATTACAGAATGCATCCATATGTGCTTCGGAAACTACTACTAGTCTTGCAGGGAACGATCAAAGCGTAGACAGTTTAAGACGTTACTCCCATGGAGAAAAGTCCGCTTGGTGCTTATTGTGTTCAATACCGATTCAATTTTTGTGTTTCATCAACACTCTGAAGGTCTACAGGTTACAGAATGCCTCCAGATGTTCTTCGGAAACTACTACTAGTCTCCAGGGTACGATCAAAACGTAGACTGTTTAAGACATTACTCCCATGGAGAAAAATCCGCATGGTGCTTATTGTGTTCAATGCCGATGCAATTTTTGTGTTTCATCAACACTCTGAAGGTCCACAGATTACAGAATGCATCCATATGTGCTTCGGAAACTATTACTAGTCTTCCAGTGTACGATCAAAGCGTAGACAGTTTAAGACATTACTCCCATGGAGAAAAGTCCACATGGTGCTTATTGTGTTCAATGCCCATGCAATTTTTGTGTTTCATCAACACTCTGAATGTCCACAGATTTTAGAACGCCTAAAGAAGTGCTTCAGAAACTACTACTAGTCTTCCAGTGTACGATCAAAGCGTAGACAGTTTAAGACATTACTCCCATGGAGAAAAGTTCGCATGGTGCTTATTGTGTTCATGCCGGTAGAATTTTTGTGTTTCATCACCACTCTGAATGTCCAAAGATTTCAGAATGCTTCCAGATGTGCTTTGGGAACTACTACTATTCTTCCAGTGTACGATCAAAGCGTAGACAGTTTAAGACATTACTCCCATGGGGAAAAATCCGCAAGGTGCTTATTGTGTTCAATGCCGATGCAATTTTTGTGTTTCATCAACACTCTGAAGGTCCACAGATTACAGAATGCATCCATATGTGCTTCGGAAACTACTACTAGTCTTCAAGTGTACGATCGAAGCGTAGACAGTTTAAAACCATACTACCATGGAGAAAAGTCCACATGGTGCTTATTGTGTTCAATGCCGATGCAATTTTTGTATTTCATCAACACTCTGAATGTCCACAGATTTCAAAACGCCTAAAGAAGTGCTTCGGAAACTACTACTAGTCTTCCAGGGAACGATCAAAGCGTAGAAAGTTTAAGACATTACGCCCATGGAGAAAAGTCCGCATGGTGCTTATTGTGTTCAATGCCGATTCAATTTTTGTGTTTCATCAACACTCTGAAGGTCCACAGAGTACAGAATGCCTCCAGATGTGCTTCGGAAACTACTACTATTATTCCAGTGTACGATCAATGCGTAGACAGTTTAAGACTTTACTTCCATGGAGAAAAATACACATGGTGTTTATTGTGTTCAATGCCGATGCAATTTTTGTGTTTCATCAACACTCTGAAGGTCCACAGATTACAGAATGCATCCATATGTGCTTCGGAAACTACTACTAATCTTCCAGGGAACGATCAAATCGTAGACAGTTTAAGACATTACTCCCATGGACAAAAGTCCGCATGGTGCTTATTGTGTTCAATGCCGATTCAATTTTTGTGTTTCATCAACACTCTGAAGGTCTACAGATTACAGAATGCCTGCAGATGTGCTTCGGAAACTACTACTAGTCTTCCAGTGTACGATCAAAGCGTAGACAGTTTAAGATATTACTCCCATGAAGAAAAATCCGCATGGTCCCTATTGTATTCAATGCCGATGCAATTTTTGTGTTTCATCAACACTCTGAAGGTCCACAGATTACAGAATGCCTCCAGATGTGCTTCGGAAAATACTACTATTTTTCCAGTGTACGATCAAAGCATAGACTGTTTAAGACATTACTCCCATGGAGAAAAATCCGCATGGTGCTTATTGTGTTAAATGCCGATGCAATTTTTGTGTTTCATCAACACTCTGACGGTCCACAGATTACAGAATGCATCCATATGTGCTTCGGAAACTACTACTAGTCTTCCAGGGAACGATCAAAGCGTAGACAGTTTAAGACATTACTCCCATGGAGAAAAGTCCGCATGGTGCTTATTGTGTTCAATGCCGATTCAATTTTTGTGTTTCATCAACACTCTGAAGGTCTACAGGTTACAGAATGCCTCCAGATGTTCTTCGGAAACTACTACTAGTCTTCCAGTGTACGATCAAAACGTAGACTGTTTAAGACATTACTCCCATGGAGAAAAATCCGCATGGTGCTTATTGTGTTCTATGCCGATGCAATTTTTGTGTTTCATCAACACTCTGAAGGTCCACAGATTACAGAATGCATCCATATGTGCTTCGGAAACTATTACTAGTCTTCCAGTGTACGATCAAAGCGTAGACAGTTTAAGACATTACTCCCATGGAGAAAAGTCCACATGGTGCTTATTGTGTTCAATGCCCATGCAATTTTTGTGTTTCATCAACACTCTGAATGTCCACAGATCTCAGAACGCCTAAAGAAGTGCTTCAGAAGCTACTACTAGTCTTCCAGGGAACGATTAAATCGTAGACAGTTTAAGACATTACTCCCATGGAGAAAAGTCCTCATGGTGCATATTGTGTTCAATGCCGATGCAATTTCTGTGTTTCATCAACACTCTGAAGGTCCACAGATTACAGAATGCATCCAGATGTGCTTCGGAAACTACTACTAGTCTTAGAGTGTACGATCAAAGCGTAGACAGTTTAAGACATTACTCCCATGGAGAAAAGTTCGCATGGTGCTTATTGTGTTCAATGCCGATGCAGTTTCTGTGTTTCATCAACACTCTGAAGGTACACAGATTACAGAATGCCTCCAGATGTGCTTCGGAAACTACTACTATTCTTCCAGTGTACGATCAAAGCGTAGACAGTTTAAGACATTACTCCCATGGAGAAAAGTCCGCATGGTGCTTATGGTGTTCAATGCCGATTCAATTTTTGTGTTTCATCAACACTCTGAAGGTCTACAGATTACAGAATGCCTCCAGATGTGCTTCGGAAACTACTACTAGCCTTCCAGTGTACGATCAAAGCGTAGACAGTTTAAAGCAATACTCCCATGGAGAAAAGTTCGCATGGTGCTTATTGTGTTCAATGCCGATGCAATTTTTGTGTTTCATCAACACTCTGAAGGTCCACAGATTACAGAATGCATCCATATGTGCTTCGGAAGCTACTACTAGTCTTCCAGTGTACGATCAAAGCGTAGAGAGTTTGAGACATTACTCCCTTGGAGAAAAGTCAACATTGTGCTTATTGTGTTCAATGCCCATGCAATTCTTGGGTTTCATCAACACTCTGAATGTCCACAGATTTCAGAACGCCTAAAGAAGTGCTTCGGAAACTACTACTAGTCTTCCAGGGAACGATGAAATCGTCGAAAGTTTAAGACATTACTCCCATGGAGAAAAGTCCTCATGGTGCATATTGTGTTCAATGCCGATGCAATTTCTGTGTTTCATCAACACTCTGAAGGTCCACAGATTACAGAATGCATCAAGATGTGCTTCGGAAACTACTACTAGTATTCCAGTGTACGATCAAAGCGTAGACACTTTAAGACATTACTTCCATGGAGAAAAGTCCGCATGGTGCTTATTGTGTTCAATGCCAATGCAATTTTTGTGTTTCATCAACACTCTGAAGGTCCAAAGATTACAGAATGCCTCCAGATGTGCTTCGGAAACTACTACTAGTCTTCCAGTGTACGATCAAAGCGTAGACAGTTTAAGACATTACTCCCATGGAGAAAAGTCCACATTGTGCTTATTGTGTTCAATGCCCATGCAATTTTTGGGTTTCATCAACACTCTGAATGTCCACAGATTTCAGAACGCCTAAAGAAGTGCTTCGGAAACTAATACTAGTCTTCCAGGGAACGATCAAATCGTAGACAGTTTAAGACATTACTCCCATGGAGAAAAGTCCTCATGGTGCATATTGTGTTCAATGCCGATGCAATTTCTGTGTTTCATCAACACTCTGAAGGTCCACAGATTACAGAATGCATCCAGATGTGCTTCGGAAACTACTACTAGTCTTAGAGTGTACGATCAAAGCGTAGACAGTTTAAGACATTGCTCCCATGGAGAAAAGTTCGCATGGTGCTTATTGTGTTCAATGCCGATGCAGTTTCTGTGTTTCATCAACACTCTGAAGGTACACAGATTACAGAATGCCTCCAGATGTATTTCGGAAACTACTACTATTCTTCCAGTGTACGATCAAAGCGTAGACAGTTTAAGACATTACTCCCATGGAGAAAAGTCCGCATGGTGCTTATTGTGTTCTATGCCGATTCAATTTTTGTGTTTCATCAACACTCTGAAGGTCCACAGATTACAGAATGCATCCATATGTGCTTCGGAAACTACTACTAGTCTTCCAGGGAACGATCAAAGCGTAGACAGTTTAAGACATTAATCCCATGGAGAAAAGTCCGCATGGTGCTTATTGTGTTCAATGCCGATTCAATTTTTGTGTTTCATCAAAACTCTGAAGGTCTACAGATTACAGAATGCCTCCAGATGTTCTTCGGAAACTACTACTAGTCTTCCAGTGTACGATCAAAGCGTAGACAGTTTGAGACATTACTCCCATGGAATAAAGTCCGCATGGTGTCTATTGTACTCAATGCCGATGCAATTTCTGTGTTTCATCAACACTCTGAAGGTCCACAGAGTACAGAATGCCTCCAGACGTGCTTCGGAAACTACTACTAGTCTTCCAGTGTACGATCAAAGCGTAGACACTTTAAGACAATACTCCCAGGGAGAAAAGTCCACATGGTGCTTATTGTGTTCAATGCCGATGCAATATTTGTATTTCATCAACACTCTGAAAGTCCACAGATTTCAGAACGCCTGAAGAAGTGCTTCGGAAACTACTACTAGTCTTCCAGGGAAAGATCAATTCGTAGACAGTTTAAGACATTACTCCCATGGAGAAAAGTCCTCATGGTGCATATTGTGTTCAATGCCGATGCAATTTCTGTGTTTCATCAACACTCTGAAGGTCCACAGATTACAGAATGCATCCAGATGTGCTTCGGATACTACTACTATTCTTCCAGTGTACGATCAAAGCGTAGACAGTTTAAGACATTTCTCCCATGGAGAAAAATCCACATGGTGCTTATTGTGTTCAATGCCGATGCAATTTTTGTGTTTCATCAACACTCTGAAGGTCCACAGATTACAGAATGCATCCATATGTGCTTCGGAAACTACTACTAGTCTTCCAGGGAACGATCAAAGCGTAGACAGTTTAAGACATTACTCCCATGGAGAAAAGCCCGCATGGTGCTTATTGTGTTCAATGCCGATTCAATTTTTGTGTTTCATAAACACTCTGAAGGCCTCCAGATTACAGAATGCCTCCAGATGTTCTTCGCAAACTACTACTAGTCTTCCAGTGTACGATCAAAACGTAGACAGTTTAAGACATTACTCCCATGGAGAAAAGTCCGCATGGTGCCTATTGTGTTCAATGCCGATTCAAGTTTTGTGTTTCATCAACACTCTGAAGGTCCACAGATTACAGAATGCTTCCAGATGTGCTTCGGGAACTACTACTATTCTTCCAGTGTACGATCAAAGCGTAGACAGTTTAAGACATTATTCCCATGGGGAAAAATCCGGATGGTGCTTATTGTGTTCAATGCCGATGCAATTTTTGTGTTTCATCAACACTCTGAAGGTCCACAGATTACAGAATGCCTCCAGATGTGCTTCGGAATCTACTACTATTCTTCCAGTGTACGATCAAAGCGTAGACAGTTTAAGACATTACTCCCTTTAGGAAAGTCCGCATGGTGCTTATTGTGTTCAATGCCGATGCAATTTCTGTGTTTCATCAACATTCTGAAGGTCCACAGATTACAGAATGTTTCCAGATGTGCTTCAGAAAGTACTACTAGTCTTCCAGTGTACGATCAAAGCGTAGACAGTTTAAGACATTACTCCCATGGAGAGAAGTTCGCATGGTGCTTATTGTGTTCAATGCCGATGCAATTTTTGTGTTTCATCAACACTCTGAAGGTCCACAGATTACAGAATGCATCCATATGTGCTTCGGAAACTATTACTAGTCTTCCAGTGTACGATCAAAGCGTAGACAGTTTAAGACATTACTCCCATGGAGAAAAGTCCACATGGTGCTTATTGTGTTCAATACCCATGCAATTTTTGTGTTTCATCAACACTCTGAATGTCCACAGATCAGAACGCCTAAAGAAGTGCTTCGGAAACTACTACTAGTCTTCCAGGGAACGATTAAATCGTAGACAGTTTAAGACATTACTCCCATGGAGAAAAGTCCTCATGGTGCATATTGTGTTCAATACCGATGAAATTTCTGTGTTTCATCAACACTCTGAAGGTCCACAGATTACAGAATGCATCCATATGTGCTTCGGAAACTACTACTAGTCTTAGAGTGTACGACCAAAGCGTAGACAGTTTAAGACATTACTCCCATGGAGAAAAGTCCGCATGGTGCTTATTGTGTTCAATGCCGATTCAATTTTTGTGTTTCATCAACACTCTGAAGGTCTACAGATTACAGAATGCCTCCAGATGTGCTTCGGAGACTACTACTAGTCTTCCAGTGTACGATCAAAGCGTAGACAGTTTAAGACATTACTCCCATGGAGAAAAATCCACATGGTGCTTATTGTGTTCAATGCCGATGCAATTTTTGTGTTTCATCAACACTCTGAATGTCCACAGATTACAGAATGCATCCATATGTGCTTCGGAAACTACTACTAGTCTTCCAGGAACGATCAAAGCGTAGACAGTTTAAGACATTACCCCCATGGAGAAAAGTCCGCATGGTGCTTATTGTGTTCAATGCCGATTCAATTTTTGTGTTTCATCAAAACTCTGAAGGTCTACAGATTACAGAATGCCTCCAGATGTTCTTCGGAAACTACTACTAGTCTTCCAGTGTACGATCAAAGCGTAGACAGTTTGAGACATTACTCCCATGGAGAAAAGTCCGCATGGTGTCTATTGTATTCAATGCCGATGGAATTTTTGTGTTTCATCAACACTCTGAAGGTCCACAGAGTACAGAATGCATCCATATGTGCTTCGGAAACAACTACTAATCTTCCAGGGAACGATCAAGGCGTAGACAGTTTAAGACAATACTCCCATGGACAAAAGTCCGCATGGTGCTTATTGTGTTCAATGCCGATAAAATTTTTGTGTTTCATCAACACTCTGAAGGTCTACAGATTACAGAATGCCTCCAGATGTGCTTCGGAAACTACTACTAGTCTTCCAGTGTACGATCAAAGCGTAGACAGTTTAAGACATTACCCCCATGAAGAAAAATCCTCATGGTGCCTTTTGTATTCAATGCCGATGCAATTTTTGTGTTTCATCAACACTCTGATGGTCCACGGATTACAGAATGCCTCCAGATGTGCATCGGAAACTACTACTATTTTTCCAGTGTACGATCAAAGCGTAGATTGTTTAAGACATTACTCCCATGGAGAAAAATCCGCATGGTGCTTATTGTGTTACATGCCGATGCAATTTTTGTGTTTCATCAACACTCTGACGGTCCACAGATTACAGAATGCATCCATATGTGCTTCGGAAACTACTACTAGTCTTCCAGGGAACGATCAAAGCGTAGACAGTTTAAGACATTACTCCCATGGAGAAAAGTCCGCATGGTGCTTATTGTGTTCAATGCCGATTCAATTTTTGTGTTTCATCAACACTCTGAAGGTCTACGGATTACAGAATGCCTCTAGATGTTCTTCGGTAACTACTACTAGTCTTCCAGTGTACGATCAAAACGTAGACAGTTTAAGACATTACTGCCATGGAGAAAAGTCCGCATGGTGCCTATTGTATTCAATGCCGATGCAATTTTTGTGTTTCATCAACACTCTGAAGGTCCACAGAGTACAGAATGCCTCCAGATGTGCTTCGGAAACTATTACTAGTCTTCCAGTGTACGATCAAAACGTAGACAGTTTAAGACATTACTCCCATGGGGAAAAGTCCACATGGTGCTTATTGTGTTCAATGCCCATGCAACTTTTGTGTTTCATCAACACTATGAATGTCCACAGATTTCAGAACGCCTAAAGAAGTGCTTCGGAAGCTACTACTAGTCTTCCAGGGAACGATCAATTCGTAGACAGTTTAAGACATTGCTCCCATGGAGAAAAGTCCTCATGGTGCATATTGTGTTCAATGCCGATGCAATTTCTGTGTTTCATCAACACTCTGAAGGTCCACAGATTACAGATTGCATCCAGATGTGCTTCGGAAATTACTACTAGTCTTCCAGTGTTCGATCAAAGCGTAGACAATTTAAGACATTTCTCCCATGGAGAAAAGTTCGCATGGTGCTTATTGTGTTCAATGCCAATGCAATTGTTGTGTTTCATCAACACTCTGAAGGTCCACAGAGTACAGAATGCCTCCAGATGTGCTTCGGAAACTACTACTATTTTTCCAGTGTACGGTCAATGCGTATACAGTTTAAGACATTACTTCCATGGAGAAAAATCCACATGGTGCTTATTGTGTTCAATGCCGATGCAATTTTTGTGTTTCATCAACACTCTAAAGGTCTACAGATTACAGAATGCCTCCAGATGTGCTTCGGAAACTACTACTAGTCTTCCAGTGTACGATCAAAACGTAGACAGTTTAAGACATTACTCCCATGGAGAAAAGTCCGCATAGTGCCTATTGTATTCAATGCCGATGCAATTTTTGTGTTTCATCAACACTCTGAAGGTCCACAGAGTACAGAATGCCTCCAGATGTGCTTCGGAAACTATTACTAGTCTTAAAGTGTACGATCAAAACGTAGACAGTTTAAGACATTACTCCCATGGAGGAAAGTCCACATGGTGCTTATTGTGTTCAATGCCCATGCAACTTTTGTGTTTCATCAACACTCTGCAGGTCCACAGAGTACAGAATGCCTCCAGATGTGCTTCGGAAACTACTACTAGTCTTCCAGTGTACGATCAAAGCGTAGACAATTTAAGACATTACCCCAATGGAGAAAAGTCCGCATAGTGCTTATTGTTTTCAATGCCGATGCTATTTCTGTGTTTCATCAACACTCTGAAGGTCCACAGATTTCAGAATGTTTCCAGATGTGCTTCAGAAACTACTACTAGTCTTCCAGTGTACGATCAAAGCGTAGACAGTTTAAGACATTACTCCCATGGAGAAAAGTTCGCATGGTGCTTATTGTGTTCATGCCGATAGAATTTTTGTGTTTCATCAACACTCTGAATGTCCACAGATTTCAGAATGCTTCCAGATGTGCTTCGGAAACTACTACTATTCTTCCAGTGTACGATCAAAGCGTAGACAGTTTAAGACATTACACCCATGGGGAAAAATCCGCATGGTGCTTATTGTGTTCAATGCCGATGCAATTTTTGTGTTTCATCAACACTCTGAAGGTCCACAGATTACAGAATGCATCCATATGTTCTTCGGAAACTACTACTAGTCTTCCAGCGTACGATCAAAGCGTAGACTGTTTAAGACATTACTCCCATGGAGAAAAATCCGCATGGTGCTTATTGTGTTCAATGCCGATGCAATTTTTGTGTTTCATCAACACTCTGAAGGTCCACAGATTACAGAATGCATCCATATGTGCTTCGGAAACTACTACTAGTCTTCCAGGGAACGATCAAAGCGTAGACAGTTTAAGACATTACTCCCATGGAGAAAAGTCCGCATGGTGCTTATTGTGTTCAATGCCGATTCAATTTTTGTGTTTCATCAAAACTCTGAAGGTCTACAGATTACAGAATGCCTCCAGATGTTCTTCGGAAACCACTACTAGTCTTCCAGTGTACGATCAAAGCGTAGACAGTTTGAGACATTACTCCCATGGAGAAATGTCCGCATGGTGTCTATTGTATTCCATGCCGATGCAATTTTTCTGTTTCATCAACACTCTGAAGGTCCACAGAGTACAGAATGCCTCCAGATGTGCTTCGGAAACTACTACTAGTCTTCAAGTGTACGATCGAAGCGTAGACAGTTTAAGACAATACTCCCATGGAGAAAAGTCCACATGGTGCTTATTGTGTTCAATGCCGATGCAATTTTTGTATTTCATCAACACTCTGAATGTCCAAAGATTTCAGAACGCCTAAAGAAGTGCTTCGGAAACTACTACTAGTCTTCCAGGGAACGATCAAAGCGTAGACAGTTTAAGACATTACTCCCATGGAGAAAGGTCCGCATGGTGCTTATTGTGTTCAATGCCGACTCAATTTTTGTGTTTCATCAACACTCTGAAGGTCTACAGATTACAGAATGCCTCCAATGTGCTTCGGAAACTACTACTAGTCTTCCAGTGTACGATCAAAGCGTAGACAGTTTAAGACATTACTACCATGAAGAAAAATATTCATGGTGCCTATTGTATTCAATGCCGATGCAATTTTTGTGTTTCATCAACACTCTGAAGGTCCACAGATTACAGAATGCCTCCAGATGTGCTTTGGAAACTACTACTATTTTTCCAGTGTACGATCAAAGCGTAGACTGTTTAAGACATTACTCCCATGGAGAAAAATCCGCATGGTGCTTATTGTGTTCAATGCCGATGCAATTTTTGTGTTTCATCAACACTCTGACGGTCCACAGATTACAGAATGCATCCATATGTGCTTCGGAAACTACTACTAGTCTTCCAGGGAACGATCAAAGCGTAGACAGTTTAAGACATTACTCCCATGGAGAAAAGTCCGCATGGTGCTTATTGTGTTAAATGCCGATGCAATTTTTGTGTTTCATCAACACTCTGAAGGTCTACAGATTACAGAATGCCTCCAGATGTGCTTCGGAAACTACTACTAGTCTTCCAGTGTACGATCAAAGCGTAGACAGTTTAAGATATTACTCCCATGAAGAAAAATCCGCATGGTCACTATTGTATTCAATGCCGATGCAATTTTTGTGTTTCATCAACACTCTGAAGGTCCACAGATTACAGAATGCCTCCAGATGTGCTTCGGAAAATACTACTATTTTTCCAGTGTACGATCAAAGCGTAGACTGTTTAAGACATTACTCCCATGGAGAAAAATTCGCATGGTGCTTATTGTGTTAAATGCCGATGCAATTTTTGTGTTTCATCAACACTCTGACGGTCCACAGATTACAGAATGCATCCATATGCGCTTCGGAAACTACTACTAGTCTTCCAGGGAACGATAAAAGCGTAGACAGTTTAAGACATTACTCCCATGGAGAAAAGTCCGCATGGTGCTTATTGTGTTAAATGCCGATGCAATTTTTGTGTTTCATCAACACTCTGAAGGTCCACAGATTTCAGAATGCCTCCAGATTTGCTTCGGAAACTACTACTAGTCTTCCAGGGAACGTTCAATGCGTAGACAATTTAAGACATTACTCCTATTTAGAAAAGTCGGCATGGTGCTTATTGTGTTCAATGCCGGTGCAATTTTTGTGTTTCATCAACACTCTGATGGTCAACAGATTACAGAATCCATCCAGATGTGCTTCGGAAACTACTACTAGTCTTCCAGTGTACGATCAAAACGTAGACAGTTTAACACATTACTCCCATGGAGAAAAGTCCACATGGTGCTTAATGTCTTCAATGCCCACGCCACTTTTGTGTTTCATCAACACTCTGAATGTCCACAGATTTCAGAACGCCTAAAGAATTGCTTCGGAAACTACTACTAGTCTTCCAGGGAACGATCAAATCGTAGACAGTTTAAGACATTACTCCCTTTAGAAAAGTCCGCATGGTGCTTATTGTGTTCAATGCCGACGCAATTTCTGTGTTTCATCAACACTCTGAAGGTCCACAGATTACAGAATGTTTCCAGATGTGCTTCAGAAACTACTACTAGTCTTCCAGTGTACGATCAAAGCGTAGGCAGTTTAAGACATTACTCCCATGGAGAAAAGTCCGCATGGTGCTTATTGTGTTCATGCCGATTCAATTTTTGTGTTTCATCAACACTCTGAAGGTCTACAGATTACAGAATGCCTCCAGATGTGCTTCAGAAACTACTTCTGGTCTTCTAGTGTACGATCAAAGCGTAGACTCTTTAAGACATTACTCCCATGAAGAAAAATACTCATGGAGCCTATTGTATTCAATGCCGATGCAATTTTTGTGTTTCATCAACACTCTGAAGGTACACAGTTTACAGAATGCCTCCAGATGTGCTTCGGAAACTACTACTAGTCTTCCAGTGTACGTTCAAAGCGTAGACAATTTAAGACATTACCCCAATGGAGAAAAGTCCGCATGGTGCTTATTGTGTTCAACACTCTGAAGGTCTACAGATTACAGAATGCCTCCAGATGTGCTTCGGAAACTACTACTAGTCTTCCAGTGTACGATCAAAGCGTAGACAGTTTAAGACATTACTCCCATGAAGAAAAATCCGCATGGTCCCTATTGTAATCAATGCCGATGTAATTTTTGTGTTTCATCAACACTCTGAAACTCCACAGATTACAGAATGCCTCCAGATGTGTTTCGGAAAATACTACTATTTTTCCAGTGTACGATCAAAGCGTAGACTGTTTAAGACATTACTCCCATGGAGAAAAATCCGCATGGTGCTTATTGTGTTAAATGCCGATGCAATTTTTGTGTTTCATCAACACTCTGACGGTCCACAGATTACAGAATGCATCCATATGTGCTTCGGAAACTACTACTAGTCTTCCAGGGAACGATCAAAGCGTAGACAGTTTAAGAAATTACTCCCATGGAGAAAAGTCCGCATGGTGCTTATTGTGTTCAATGCCGATTCAATTTTTGTGTTTCATCAACACTCTGAAGGTCCACAGAGTACAGAATGCCTCCAGATGTGCTTTGGAAACCATTACTAGTCTTCCAGTGTACGATCAAAGCGTAGACAGTTTAAGACATTACTCCCATGGGGAAAAATCCGCATGGTGCTTATTGTGTTCAATGCCGATGCAATTTTGGTGTTTCAGAAACACTCTGAAGGTCCACAGATTACAGAATGCATCCATATGCGCCTCGGAAACTACTACTATCATCCAGGGAACGATCAAAGCGTAGACAGTTTAAGACAGTACTCCCATGGAGAAAAGTCCGCATGGTGCTTATTGTGTTCATGCCGATTCAATTTTTGTGTTTCATCACACTCTGAAGGTCTACAGATTACAGAATGCCTCCAGATGTGCTTCAGAAACTACTACTGGTCTTCTAGTGTACGATCAAAGCGTAGACAGTTTAAGACATTACTCCCATGGAGAAAAGTTCGCATGGTGCTTATTGTGTTCAATGCCGATGCAATTTTTGTGTTTCTTCAACACTCTGAAGGTCCACAGATTACAGAATTCTTCCAGGTGTGCTACGGAAACTACTACTAGTCTTCCAGTGTACGATCAAAGCGTAGACAAATTAAGACATTACCCCAATGGAGAAAAGTCCGCATGGTGCTTATTGTGTTCAATGCCGATTCAATTTTTGTGTTTCATCAACACTCTGAAGGTCTACAGATTACAGAATGCCTCCAGATGTGCTTCGGAAACTACTACTAGTCTTCCAGTGTACGATCAAAGTGTAGACAGTTTAAGACATTACTCCCATGAAGAAAAATCCGCATGGTCCCTATTGTATTCAATGCCGATGCAATTTTTGTGTTTCATCAACACCCTGAAGGTCCACAGATTACAGAATGCCTCCAGATGTGTTTCGGAAAATACTACTATTTTTCCAGTGTACGATCAAAGCGTAGACTGTTTAAGACATTACTCCCATGAAGAAAAATCCGCATGGTGCTTATTGTGTTAAATGCCGATGCAATTTTTGTGTTTCATCAACACTCTGACGGTCCACAGATTACAGAATGCATCCATATGTGCTTCGGAAACTACTACTAGTCCTCGAGGGAACGATCAAAGCGTAGACAGTTTAAGAAATTACTCCCATGGAGAAAGGTCCGCATGGTGCTTATTGTGTTCAATGCCGATTCAATTTTTGTGTTTCATCAACACTCTGAAGGTCCACAGAGTACAGAATGCCTCCAGATGTGCTTTGGAAACCATTACTAGTCTTCCAGTGTACGATCAAAGCGTAGACAGTTTAAGACATTACTCCCATGGGGAAAAATCCGCATGGTGCTTATTGTGTTGAATGCCGATGCAATTTTGGTGTTTCAGAAACACTCTGAAGGTCCACAGATTACAGAATGCATCCATATGCGCTTCGGAAACTACTACTATCATCCAGGGAACGATCAAAGCGTAGACAGTTTAAGACAGTACTCCCATGGAGAAAAGTCCGCATGGTGCTTATTGTGTTCATGCCGATTCAATTTTTGTGTTTCATCACACTCTGAAGGTCTACAGATTACAGAATGCCTCCAGATGTGCTTCAGAAACTACTACTGGTCTTCTAGTGTACGATCAAAGCGTAGACAGTTTAAGACATTACTCCCATGAAGAAAAATACTCATGGAGCCTATTGTATTCAATGCCGATGCAATTTTTGTGTGTCATCAACACTCTGAAGGTCCGCAGATTACAGAATGCCTCCAGATGTGCTTCGGAAACTACTACTAGTCTTCCAGTGTACGATCAAAGCGTAGACAAATTAAGACATTACCCCAATGGAGAAAAGTCCGCATGGTGCTTATTGTGTTCAATGCCGATGCAATTTCTGTGTTTCGTCAACACTCTGAAGGTCCACAGATTTCAGAATGTTTCCAGATGTGCTTCAGAAACTACTACTCGTCTTCCAGTGTACGATCAAAGCGTAGACAGTTTAAGACATTACTCCCATGGAGAAAAGTTCGCATGGTGCTTATTGTGTTCAATGACGATGCAATTTTTGTGTTTCTTCAACACTCTGAAGGTCCACCGATTACAGAATGCTTCCAGGTGTGCTACGGAAACTACTACTAGACTTCCAATGTACGATCAAAGCGTAGACACTTGAAGATATTACTCCCATAGAGAAAATTCCGCATGGTGCTTATTGTGTTCAATGCCGATGAAATTTTTGTGTTTCATCAACACTCTGATGGTCCACAGATTACAGAATGCATCCAGATGTGCTTCGGAAACTACTACTAGTCTTCCAGTGTACGATCAAAGCGTAGACAGTTTAAGACATTACTCCCATGGAGAAAAATCCGCATGGTGCGTATTGTGTTAAATGCCGATGCAATTTTTGTGATTCATCAACACTCTGACGGTCCACAGATTACAGAATGCATCGATATGTGCTCGGTAACTACTACTAGTCTTCCAGTGTACGATCAAAGCGTAGACAGTTTAAGACATTACTCCCATGGAGAAAAGTCCGCATGGTGCTTATTGTGTTCAATGCCGATTCAATTTTTGTGTTTCATCAAAACTCTGAAGGTCTACAGATTACAGAATGCCTCCAGATGTTCTTCGGAAACCACTACTAGTCTTCCAGTGTACGATCAATGCGTAGACAGTTTGAGACATTACTCCCATGGAGAAAAGTCCGCATGGTGTCTATTGTATTCAATGCCGATGCAATTTTTGTGTTTCATCAACACTCTGAAGGTCCACAAAGTACAGAATGCCTCCAGATGTGCTTGGGAAACTACTACTAGTCTCAAAGTGTACGATCAAAGCGTAGACAGTTTAAGACAATACTCCCATGGAGAAAAGTCCACATGGTGCTTATTGTGTTCAATGCCGATGCAATTTTTGTATTTCATCAACACTCTGAATGTCCACAGATTTCAGAAAACCTAAAGAAGTGCTTCGGAAACTACAACTAGTCTTCCAGGGAACGATCAATTCGTAGACAGTTTAAGACATTACTCCCATGGAGAAAAGTATTCATAAGGCATATTGTGTTCAATGCCGATGCAATTTCTGTGTTTCATCAACACTCTGAAGGTCCACAGATTACAGAATGCATCCAGATGTGCTTCGGAAACTACTACTAGTCTTCCAGTGTACGATCAAAGCGTAGACAGTTTAAGACATTACTCCCATGGAGAAAAGTTAGCATGGTGCTTATTGTGTTCAATGCCAATGCAATTTTTGTGTTTCATCAACACTCTGAAGGTCCAAAGATTACAGGATGCCTCCAGATGTGCTTCGGGAACTACTACTATTCTTCCAGTGTACGATCAAAGCGTAGACAGTTTAAGACATTACTCCAATGGAGAAAAATCCACATGGAGCTTATTGTGTTCAATGCCGATGCAATTTTTGTGTTTCATCAACACTCTGAAGGTCCACAGATTACAGAATGCATCCATATGTGCTTTGGAAACTACTACTAGTCTTCCAGGGAACGATCAAAGCGTAGCCAGTTTAAGATATTACTCCCATGGAGAAAAGTCCGCATGGTGCTTATTGTGTTCAATGCCGATTCAATTTTTGTGTTTCATCAATACTGTGAAGGGCTACAGATTACAGAATGCCTCCAGATGTGCTTCGGAAACTACTACTAGTCTTCCAGTTTACGATCAAAGCGTAGACAATTTAAGACATTACCCCAATGGAGAAAAGTCCGCATGGTGCTTATTGTGTTCAATGCCGATGCAATTTCTGTGTTTCATCAACACTCTGAAGGTCCACAGATTTCAGAATGTTTCCAGATGTGCTTCAGAAACTACTACTAGTCTTCCAGTGTACGATCAAAGCGTAGACAGTTTAAGACATTACTCCCATGGAGAAAAGTTCGCATGGTGCTTATTGTGTTCAATGCCGATGCAATTTTTGTGTTTCTTCAACACTCTGAAGGTCCACAGATTACAGAATGCTTTCAGGTGTGCTACGGAAACTACTACTAGACTTCCAATGTACGATCAAAGCGTAGACACTTTAAGATATTACTCCCATAGAGAAAATTCCGCATGGTGCTTATTGTGTTCAATGCCGATGAAATTTTTGTGTTTCATCAACACTCTGAAGGTCCACAGATTACAGAATGCATCCAGATGTGCTTCGGAAACTACTACTAGTCTTCCAGTGTACGATCAAAGCGTAGACAGTTTAAGACATTACTCCCATGGAGAAAAATCCGCATGGTGCGTATTGTGTTAAATGCCGATGCAATTTTTGTGTTTCATCAACACTCTGACGGTCCACAGATTACAGAATGCATCCATATGTGCTCGGTAACTACTACTAGTCTTCCAGGGAACGATCAAAGCGTAGACAGTTCAAGACATTACTCCCATGGAGAAAAGTCCGCATGGTGCTTATTGCGTTCAATGCCGATTCAATTTTTGTGTTTCATCAAAACTCTGAAGGTCTACAGATTACAGAATGCCTCCAGATGTTCTTCGGAAACCACTACTAGTCTTCCAGTGTACGATCAATGCGTAGACAGTTTGAGACATTACTTCCATGGAGAAAAGTCCGCATGGTGTCTATTGTATTCAATGCCGATTCAATTTTTGTGTTTCATCAACACTCTGAAGGTCCACAGAGTACAGAATGCCTCCAGATGTGCTTGGGAAACTACTACTAGTCTCAAAGTGTACGATCAAAGCGTAGACAGTTTAAGACAATACTCCCATGGAGAAAAGTCCACATGGTGCTTATTGTGTTCAATGCCGATGCAATTTTTGTATTTCATCAACACTCTGAATGTCCACAGATTTCAGAAAACCTAAAGAAGTGCTTCGGAAACTACTACTAGTCTTCCAGGGAACGATCAATTCGTAGACAGTTTAAGACATTACTCCCATGGAGAAAAGTCCTCATGGTGCATATTGTATTCAATGCCGATGCAATTTCTGTGTTTCATCAACACTCTGAAGGTCCACAGATTACAGAATGCATCCAGATGTGCTTCGGAAACTACTACTAGTCTTCCAGTGTACGATCAAAGCGTAGACAGTTTAAGACATTACTCCCATGGAGAAAAGTTCGCATGGTGCTTATTGTGTTCAATGCCAATGCAATTTTTGTGTTTCATCAACACTCTGAAGGTCCAAAGATTACAGGATGCCTCCAGATGTGCTTCGGGAACTACTGCTATTCTTCCAGTGTAAGATCAAAGCGTAGACAGTTTAAGAGATTACTCCAATGGAGAAAAATCCACATAGAGCTTATTGTGTTCAATGCCGATGCAATTTTTGTGTTTCATCAACACTCTGAAGGTCCACAGATAACAGAATGCATCCATATGTGCTTCGGAAACAACTACTAGTCTTCCAGGGAACGATCAAAGCGTAGACAGTTTAAGATATTACTCCCATGGAGAAAAGTCCGCATGGTGCTTATTGTGTTCAATGCCGATTCAATTTTTGTGTTTCATCAACACTGTGAAGGGCTACAGATTACAGAATGCCTCCAGATGTGCTTCGGAAACTACTACTAGTCTTCAAGTGTACGATCAAAGCGTAGACAATTTAAGACATTACTCCCATGGGGAAAAATCCGCATGGTGCATATTGTATTCAATGCCGATGCAATTTTTGTGTTTCATCAACACTTTGAAGGTCCACAGATTACAGAATGCCTCCAGATGTGCTTCGGAAACTACTACTATTTTTCCAGTGTACGATCAAAGCGTAGACTCTTTAAGACATTACTCCCATGGAGAAAAATCCGCATGGTGCTTATTGTGTTCAATGCCGATGCAATTTTTGTGTTTCATCAACACTCTGACGGTCCACAGATTACAGAATGCATCCATATGTGCTTCGGAACTACTACTACTCTTCCAGGGAACGATCAAAGCGTAGACAGTTTAAGACATTACCCCCATGGAGAAAAGTCCGCATGGTGCCTATTGTATTCAATGCCGATGCAATTTTAGTGTTTCATCAACACTCTGAAGGTCCAGAGAGTACAGAATACCTAAAGATGTGCTTCGGAAACTACTACTAGTCTTCCAGTGTACGATCAAAACGTAGACAGTTTAAGACATTACTCCCATGGAGAAAAGTCCACATGGTGCTTATTGTGTTCAATGCCCATGCAACTTTTGTGTTTCATCAACACTCTGAATGTCCACAGATTTCAGAACGCCTAAAGAAGTGCTTCGGAAACTACTACTAGTCTTCCAGGGAACGATCAAAGCGTAGACAGTTTAAGACAATCCTCCCTTTAGAAAAGTCCGCATGGTGCTTATTGTGTTCAATGCCGATGCAATTTCTGTGTTTCATCAACACTCTGAAGGTCCACAGATTACAGAATGTTTCCAGATGTGCTTCAGAAACTACTACTAGTCTTCCAGTGTACGATCAAAGCGTAGACAGTTTAAGACATTACTCCAATGCAGAAAAATCCGCATGGTGCTTATTGTGTTCAATGCCGATGCAATTTTTGTGTTTCATCAACAATCTGACGGTCCACAGATTACAGAATGCGTCCATATGTGCTTCGGAAACTACTACTAATCTTCCAGGGAACGATCAAAGCGTAGACAGTTTAAGACATTACCCCCATGGAGAAAAGTCCGCATGGTGCTTATTGTGTTCAATGCCGATTCAATTTTTGTGTTTCATCAACACTCTGAAGGTCTACAAATTACAGAATACCTCCACATGTTCTTCGGAAACTACTACTAGTCTTCCAGTGTACGATCAAAACGTAGACAGTTTAAGACATTACTCCCATGGAGAAAAGTCCACATGGTGCTTATTGTGTTCAATGCCCATGCAACTTTTGTGTTTCATCAACACTCAGAATGTCCACAGATTTCAGAACGCCTTAAGAAGTGCTTCGGAAACTACTACTAGTCGTCCAGGGAACCATCAAAGCGTAGACAGTTTAAGACAGTACTCCCATGGAGAAAAGTCCGCATGGTGCTTATTGTGTTCATGCCGATTCAATTTTTGTGTTTCATCAACACTCTGAAGGTCTACAGATTACAGAATGCCTCCAGATGTGCTTCGGAAACTACTACTGGTCTTCTAGTGTACGATCAAAGCTTATACAGTTTAAGACATTACTCCCATGAAGAAAAATACTCATGGAGCCTATTGTATTCAATACCGATGTAATTTTTGTGTTTCATCAACACTCTGAAGGTCCACAGATTACAGAATGCCTCCAGATGTGCTTCGGAAACTACTACTAGTCTTCCAGTGTACGATCAAAGCGTACACAATTTAAGACATTACCCCAATGGAGAAAAGTCCACATGGTTCTTATTGTGTTCAATGCCGATGCAATTTCTGTGTTTCATCAACACTCTGAAGGTCCACAGATTTCAGAACGCCTAAAGATGTGCTTCGGAAACTACTACTAGTCTTCCAGGGAACGATCAAAGTGTAGACAGTTTGACATTACTCCACTTAGAAAAGTTCGCATGGTGCTTATTGTGTTCAATGAAGATGCAATTTCTGTGTTTCATCAACACTCTGAGATCCACAGATTACAGAATGCATCCAGATGTGCTTCGGAAACTACTACTAGGCTTCCAGGGAACGATCAAAGCGTAGACAGTTTAAGACATTACTCCCACGGAGAAAAGTCCGTGTGGTGCTTATTGTGTTAAATGCAGAATCAATTTCTGTGTTTCATCAACACACTGAAGGTCCACATACTACAGAATGCATCCAGATGCGCTTCGGAAACTACTAATAGTCTTCCAGGGAACGATCAAATCGTAGACAGTTTAAGTCATTACTCCCACGGTGAAAAGTAGGCATGGTGCTTATTGTGTTCAATGCCGATGCAATTTCTGAGTTTTATCAACACTCAGAAGGTCCACAGATTACAGAATGCATCCAGATTGGCTTTGGAAACTACTACTAGTCTTCCAGGGAACGATCAAAGCGTAGACAGTTTAAGACATTACCCCCATGGAGAAAAGTCCGCATGGTGCCTATTGTATTCAATGCCGATGCAATTTTAGTGTTTCATCAACACTCTGAAGGTCCACAGAGTACAGAATACCTAAAGATGTGCTTCGGAAACTACTACTAGTCTTCCAGTGTACGATCAAAACGTAGACAGTTTAAGACATTACTCCCATGGAGAAAAGTCCACATGGTGCTTATTGTGTTCAATGCCCATGCAACTTTTGTGTTTCATCAACACTCTGAATGTCCACAGATTTCAGAACGCCTAAAGAAGTGCTTCGGAAACTACTACTAGTCTTCCAGGGAACGATCAAAGCGTAGACAGTTTAAGACAATCCTCCCTTTAGAAAAGTCCGCATGGTGCTTATTGTGTTCAATGCCGATGCAATTTCTGTGTTTCATCAACACTCCGAAGGTCCACAGATTACAGAATGTTTCCAGATGTGCTTCAGAAACTACTACTAGTCTTCCAGTGTACGATCAAAGCGTAGACAGTTTAAGACATTACTCCAATGCAGAAAAATCCGCATGGTGCTTATTGTGTTCAATGCCGATGCAATTTTTGTGTTTCATCAACAATCTGACGGTCCACAGATTACAGAATGCGTCCATATGTGCTTCGGAAACTACTACTAATCTTCCAGGGAACGATCAAAGCGTAGACAGTTTAAGACATTACCCCCATGGAGAAAAGTCCGCATGGTGCTTATTGTGTTCAATGCCGATTCAATTTTTGTGTTTCATCAACACTCTGAAGGTCTACAAATTACAGAATACCTCCACATGTTCTTCGGAAACTACTACTAGTCTTCCAGTGTACGATCAAAACGTAGACAGTTTAAGACATTACTCCCATGGAGAAAAGTCCACATGGTGCTTATTGTGTTCAATGCCCATGCAACTTTTGTGTTTCATCAACACTCAGAATGTCCACAGATTTCAGAACGCCTAAAGAAGTGCTTCGGAAACTACTACTAGTCGTCCAGGGAACCATCAAAGCGTAGACAGTTTAAGACAGTACTCCCATGGAGAAAAGTCCGCATGGTGCTTATTGTGTTCATGCCGATTCAATTTTTGTGTTTCATCAACACTCTGAAGGTCTACAGATTACAGAATGCCTCCAGATGTGCTTCGGAAACTACTACTGGTCTTCTAGTGTACGATCAAAGCTTATACAGTTTAAGACATTACTCCCATGAAGAAAAATACTCATGGAGCCTATTGTATTCAATGCCGATGCAATTTTTGTGTTTCATCAACACTCTGAAGGTCCACAGATTACAGAATGCCTCCAGATGTGCTTCGGAAACTACTACTAGTCTTCCAGTGTACGATCAAAGCGTACACAATTTAAGACATTACCCCAATGGAGAAAAGTCCACATGGTTCTTATTGTGTTCAATGCCGATGCAATTTCTGTGTTTCATCAACACTCTGAAGGTCCACAGATTTCAGAACGCCTAAAGATGTGCTTCGGAAACTACTACTAGTCTTCCAGGGAACGATCAAAGTGTAGACAGTTTGACATTACTCCCCTTAGAAAAGTTCGCATGGTGCTTATTGTGTTCAATGAAGATGCAATTTCTGTGTTTCATCAACACTCTGAGATCCACAGATTACAGAATGCATCCAGATGTGCTTCGGAAACTACTACTAGGCTTCCAGGGAACGATCAAAGCGTAGACAGTTTAAGACATTACTCCCACGGAGAAAAGTCCGTGTGGTGCTTATTGTGTTAAATGCAGAATCAATTTCTGTGTGTCATCAACACACTGAAGGTCCACATACTACAGAATGCATCCAGATGCGCTTCGGAAACTACTAATAGTCTTCCAGGGAACGATCAAATCGTAGACAGTTTAAGTCATTACTCCCACGGTGAAAAGTAGGCATGGTGCTTATTGTGTTCAATGCCGATGCAATTTCTGAGTTTTATCAACACTCAGAAGGTCCACAGATTACAGAATGCCTCCAGATGAGCTTCGGAAACTACTACTATTCTTCCAGTGTACGATCAAAGCGTAGACAGTTAAAGACATTACTCCAATGGAGAAAAATGCACATGGAGCTTATTGTGTTCAATGCCGATGCAATTTTTGTGTTTCATCAACACTCTGAAGGTCCACAGATTACAGAATGCATCCATATGTGCTTCGGAAACTACTACTAGTCTTCCAGGGATCGATCAAAGCGTAGACAGTTTAAGACATTACCCCCATGGAGAAAAGTCCGCATGGTGCTTATTGCGTTCAATGCCGATTCAATTTTTGTGTTTCATCAACACTCTGAAGGTCTACAGATTACAGAATGCTCCCAGATGTGCTTCGGAAACTACTACTAGTCTTCCAGTGTACGATCAAAACGTAGACAGTTTAAGACATTACTCCCATGGAGAAAAGTCCACATGGTGCTTATTGTGGTCAATGCCCATGCAACTTTTGTGTTTCATCAACACTCTGAATGTCCACAGATTTCAGAACGCCTAAAGAAGTGCTTCGGAAACTACTACTAGTCTTCCAGGGAAATATCAAAGCGTAGACAGTTTAAAACATTACTCCGTTTAGAAAAGTCCGCATGGTGCTTATTGTGTTCAATGCCGATGCAATTTCTGTGTTTCATCAACACTCTGAAGGTCCACAGATTACAGAATGTTTCCAGATGTGCTTCAGAAACTACTACTAGTCTTCCAGTGTACGATCAAAGCGTAGACAATTTAAGACATTACTCCCATGGAGAAAAGTTCGCATGGTGCTTATTGTGTTCAATGCCGATGCAATTTTTGTGTTTCATCAACACTCTGAAGGTCTACAGATTAGAGAATGCTTCCAGGTGTGCTTCGGAAACTACTACTAGACTTCCAGTGAACGATCAAAGCGTAGACACTTTAAGACATTACTCCCATAGAGAAAATTCCGCATGGTGCCTATTGTGTTCAATGCCGATGAAATTTTTGTGTTTCATCAACACTCTGAATGTCCACAGATTACAGAAAGCATCCAGATGTGCTCCGGAAACTACTACTAGTCTTCCAGTGTACGATCAAAGCGTAGACTGTTTAAGACATTACTCCCATGGAGAAAAGTTCGCATAGTGCTTATTGTGTTCAATGCCGATGGAATTTTTGTGTTTCATCAACACTCTGAATGTCCACAGATTACAGAATGCCTCCAGATGTGCTTCGGAAACTACTACTAGTCTTCCAGTGTACGATCAAAGCGTAGACAATTTAAGACATTACCCCAATGGAGAAAAGGCCGCATGGTGCTTATTGTGTTCAATGCCGATGCAATTTCTGTGTGTTTCATCAACACTCTGAAGGTCCACAGATTTCAGAACGCCTAAAGATGTGCTTCGGAAACTACTACTAGTCTTCCAGGGAATGATCAAAGAGTAGACAGTTTAAGACATTACTCCGCTTAGAAAAGTTCGCATGGTGCTTATTGTGTTCAATGAAGATGCAATTTCTGTGTTTCATCAACACTCTGAGGTCCACAGATTACAGAATGCATCCAGATGTGCTTCGGAAACTACTACTAGGCTTCCAGGGAACGATCAAAGCTTAGACAGTTTAAGACATTACTCCCATGGAGAAAAGTACGTGTGGTGCTTAATGTGTTAAATGCAGAGTCAATTTCTGTGTTTCATCAACACACTGAAGGTCCACATACTACAGAATGCACCAGATGCGCTTCGGAAACTACTACTAGTCTTCCAGGGAACGATCAAATCGTAGACAGTTTAAGTCATTACTCCCATGGAGAAAAGTAGGCATGTTGCTTATTGTGTTCAATGCCGATGCAATTTCTGTGTTTTATCAACACTCTGAAGGTCCACAGATTACAGAATGCTTCCAGGTGTGCTTCGGAAACTACTACTAGACTTCCAGTGTACGATCAAATTGTAGACACTTTAAGACATTACTCCCATAGAGAAAATTCCGCATGGTGCTTGTTGTGTTCAATGCCGATGCAATTTTTGAGTTTCATCAACGCTCTGAATGTCCACAGATTACAGAATGCATCCAGATGTGCTTCGGAAACTCCTACTAGTCTTCCAGGGAACGATCAAAGCGTAGACAGTTTAAGACATTACCCCCATGGAGAAAAGTCCGCATGGTGCTTATTGTGTTCAATGCCGATTCAATTTTTGTGTTTCATCAACACTCTGAAGGTCTACAGATTACAGAATGCTCCCAGATGTGCTTCGGAAACTACTACTAGTCTTCCAGTGTACGATCAAAACGTAGACAGTTTAAGACATTACTCCCATGGAGAAAAGTCCACATGGTGCTTATTGTGTTCAATGCCCATGCAACTTTTGTGTCTCATCAACACTCTGAATGTCCACAGATTTCAGAACGCCTAAAGAAGTGCTTCGGAAACTACTACTAGTCTTCCAGGGAACTATCAAAGCGTAGACAGTTTAAAACATTACTCCCTTTAGAAAAGTCCGCATGGTGCTTATTGTGTTCAATGCCGATGCAATTTCTGTGTTTCATCAACACTCTGAAGGTCCAGAGATTACAGAATGTTTCCAGTTGTGCTTCAGAAACTACTACTAGTCTTCCAGTGTACGATCAAAGCGTAGACAGTTTAAGACATTACTCCCATGGAGAAAAGTTCGCATGGTGCTTATTGTGTTCAATGCCGATGCAATTTTTGTGTTTCATCAACACTCTGAAGGTCCACAGATTACTGAATGCTTCCAGGTGTGCTTCGGAAACTACTACTAGACTTCCAGTGTACGATCAAATTGTAGACACTTTAAGACATTACTCCCATAGAGAAAATTCCGCATGGTGCTTGTTGTGTTCAATGCCGATGCAATTTTTGTGTTTCATCAACGCTCTGAATGTCCACAGATTACAGAATGCATCCAGATGTGCTTCGGAAACTACTACTAGTCTTCCAGTGTACGATCAAAGCGTAGACAGTTTAAGACATTACTCCCATGGAGAAAAGATCGCATGGTGCTTATTGTGTTCAATGCCGATGCAATTTTTGAGTTTCATCAACACTCTGAATGTCCACAGATTACAGAATGCATCCAGATGTGCTTCGGAAACTACTACTAGTCTTCCAGTGTACGATCAAAGCGTAGACAGTTTAAGACATTACTTCCATGGAGAAAAGTTCGCATGGTGCTTATTGTGTTCAATGCCGATGGAATTTTGGTGTTCCATCAACACTCTGAAGGTCCACAGATTACAGAATGCATCCATATGCGCTTCGGAAACTATTACTAGTCATCCAGGGAACGATCAAAGCGTAGACAGTTTAAGACAGTACTCCCATGGAGAAAAGTCCGCATGGTGCTTATTGTGTTCATGCCGATTCAAATTTTGTGTTTCATCAACACTCTGAAGGTCTACAGATTACAGAATGCCTCCAGATGTGCTTCGGAAACTACTACTGGTCTTCTAGTGTACGATCAAAGCGTAGACAGTTTAAGACATTACTCCCATGAAGAAAAATACTCATGGAGCCTATTGTATTCAATGCCGATGCAATTTTTGTGTTTCATCAACACTCTGAAGGTCCACAGATTACAGAATGCCTCCAGATGTGCTTCGGAAACTACTACTAGTCTTCCAGTGTACGATCAAAGCGTAGACAATTTAAGACATTACCCCAATGGAGAAAAGTCCGCATGGTGCTTATTGTGTTCAATGCCGATGCAATTTCTGTGTTTCATCAACACTCTTAAGGTCCACAGATTTCAGAACGCCTAAAGATGTGCTTCGGAAACTACTACTAGTCTTCCAGGGAACGATCAAAGTGTAGACAGTTTAAGACATAACTCCCCTTAGAAAAGTTCGCATGGTGCTTATTGTGTTCAATGAAGATGCAATTTCTGTGTTTCATCAACACTCTGAGGTCCACAGATTACAGAATGCATCCAGATGTGCTTCGGAAACTACTACTAAGCTTCCAGGGAACGATCAACGCGTAGACAGTTTAAGACATTACTCCCATGGAGTAAAGTCCGTGTGTTGCTTATTGTGTTAAATGCAGAATCAATTTCTGTGTTTCATCAACACACTGAAGGTCCACCTACTACAGAATGCATCCAGATGCGCTTCGGAAACTACTGCTAGTCTTCCAGGGAACGATCAAATCGTAGACAGTTTAAGTCAATACTCCCATGGAGAAAAGTAGGCATGGTGCTTATTGTGTTCAATGCCGATGCAATTTCTGTGTTTTATCAACACTCAGAAGGTCCACAGATTACAGAATGCATCCAAATGTGCTTTGGAAACTACTACTAGTCTTCCAGTGTACGATCAAAGCGTAGACAATTTAAGACATTACTCCCAAGGAGAAAAGTTCTCATGGTGCTTATTGTGTTCAATGCCCATGCAATTTTTGTGTTTCATCAACACTCTGAAGGTCCATTGATTACAGAATGCTTGCAGATGTGCTTCGGAAACTACTACTAGTCTTCCAGTGTACGACCAAAGCGTAGACAGTTTAAGACATTACTCCCGTGGAGAAAAGTTCGCATGGTGCTTATTGTGTTCAATGCCAATGCAATTTTTGTGTTTCATCAACACTCTGAAGGTCCAAAGATTACAGAATACCTCCAGATGTGCTTCGGAAACTACTACTATCTTCCAGTGTACGATCAAAGCGTAGACAGTTTAAGACATTACTCCCATGAAGAAAAGTCCGCAAGGTGCCTATTGTATTCAATGCCGATGCAATTTTTGTGTTTCATCAACACTCTGAAGGTCCACAGAGTACAGAATGCCTCCAGATGTGCTTCGGAAACTACTACTAGTCTTCCAGTGTACGATCAAAACGTAGACAGTTTAAGACATTACTCCCATGGAGAAAAGTCCACATGGTGCTTATTGTGTTCAATGCCCATGCAACTTTTGTGTTTCATCAACACTCTGAATGTCCACAGATTTCAGAACGCCTAAAGAAGTGCTTCGGGAACTACTACTAGTCTTCCAGGGAACGATCAAAGCGTTGACACTTTAAGACATTACTCCCTTTAGATAAGTCCGCATGGTGCTTATTGTGTTCAATGCCGATGCAATTTCTGTGTTTCATCAACACTCTGAAGGTCCACAGATTACAGAATGTTTCCAGATGTGCTTCAGAAACTACTACTAGTCTTCCAGTGTACGATCAAAGCGTAGACAGTTTAAGACATTACTCCCTTGGAGAAAAGTTCGCATGGTGCTTATTGTGTTGAATGCCGATGCAATTTTTGTGTTTCATCAACACTCTGAAGGTCTACAGATTACAGAATGCTTCCAGGTGTGCTTCGGAAACTACTACTAGACTTCCAGTGTACGATCAAAGCGTAGACACTTTAAGACATTACTCCCATAGAGAAAATTCCGCATGGTGCTTATTGTGTTCAATGCCGATGGAATTTTTGTGTTTCATCAACACTCTGAATGTCCACAGATTACAGAATGCTTCCAGATGTGCTTCGGGAACTACTACTATTTTTCCAGTGTACGATCAAAGCGTAGACAGTTTAAGACATTACTCCCATGGGGAAAATTCCGTATGGTGCTTATTGTGTTCAATGCCGATGCAATTTCTGTGTTTCATCAACACTCTTAAGGTCCACAGATTTCAGAACGCCTAAAGATGTGCTTCGGAAACTACTACTAGTCTTCCAGGGAACGATCAAAGTGTAGACAGTTTAAGACATTACTCCCCTTAGAAAAGTTCGCATGGTGCTTATTGTGTTCAATGCCGATGCAATTTTTGTGTTTCATCAACACTCTGACGGTCCACAGATTACAGAATGTTTCCAGATGTGCTTCAGAAACTACTACTAGTCTTCCAGTGTACGATCAAAGCGTAGACAGTTTAAGACATTACTCCCATGGAGAAAAGTTCGCATGGTGCTTATTGTGTTCAATGCCGATGCAATTTTTGTGTTTCATCAACACTCTGAAGGTCCACAGATTACAGAATGCTTCCAGGTGTGCTTCGGAAACTACTACTAGACTTCCAGTGTACGATCAAAGCGTAGACACTTTAAGACATTACTCCCATAGAGAAAATTCCGCATGGTGCTTATTGTGTTCAATGCCGATTCAATTATTGTGTCTCTTCAACACTCTGAAGGTCTACAGATTACAGAATGCCTCCAGATGTGCTTCGGAAGCTACTACTAGTCTTCCAGTGTACGATCAAAGCGTAGACAGTTTAAGACATTACTCCCATGAAGAAAAATCCGCATGGTGCCTATTGTATTCAATGCCGATGCAATTTTTGTGTTTCATCAACACTCTGAAGGTCCACAGATTACAGAATGCCTCCAGATGTGCTTCGGAAACTACTACTATTTTTCCAGTGTACGATCAAAGCGTAGACAGTTTAAGACATTACTCCCATGGAGAAAAATCCGCATGGTGCTTATTGTGTTCAATGCCGATGCAATTTTTGTGTTTCATCAACACTCTGACGGTCCACAGATTACAGAATGCATCCATATGTGCTTCGGAAACTATTACTAGTCTTCCAGGGAACGATCAAAGCGTAGACAGTTTAAGACATTACCCCCATGGAGAAAAGTCCGCAAGGTGCTTATTGTGTTCAATGCCGATTAAATTTTTGTGTTTCATCAACACTCTGAAGGTCTACAGATTACAGAATGCCTCCAGATGTTCTTCGGAAACTACTACTAGTCTTCCAGTGTACGATCAAAACGTAGAAAGTTTAAGACATTACTCCCATGGAGAAAAGTCCGCATGGTGCCTATTGTATTCAATGCCGATGCAATTTTTGTGTTTCATCAACACTCTGAAGGTCCACAGAGTACAGAATGCCTCCAGATGTGCTTCGGAAACTACTACTAGTCTTCCAGTGTACGATCAAAACGTAGAGAGTTTAAGGCATTACTCCCATGGAGAAAAGTCCACATGGTGCTTATTGTGTTCAATGCCCATGCAACTTTTGTGTTTCATCAACACTCTGAATGTCCACAGATTTCAGAACGCCTAAAGAAGTGCTTCGGAAACTGCTACTAGTCTTCCACTGAACGATCAAAGCGTAGACAGTTTAAGACATTACTCCCTTTAGAAAAGTTCGCATGGTGCTTATTGTGTTCAATGCCGATGCAATTTCTGTGTTTCATCAACACTCTGAAGGTCCACAGATTACAGAATGTTTCCAGATGTGCTTCAGAAACTACTACTAGTCTTCCAGTGTACGATCAAAGCGTAGACAGTTTAAGACATTACTCCCATGGAGAAAAGTTCGCATGGTGCTTATTGTGTTCAATGCCGATGCAATTTTTGTGTTTCATCAACACTCTGAAGGTCCACAGATTACAGAATGCTTCCAGGTGTGCTTCGGAAACTACTACTAGACTTCCAGTGTACGATCAAAGAGTAGACACTTTAAGACATTACTCCCATAGAGAAAATTCCGCATGGTGCTTACTGTGTTCAATGCCGATGCAATTTTTGTGTTTCATCAACACTCTGAAGGTCCACAGATTACAGAATGCCTCCAGATGTGCTTCGGAAACTAATACTAGTCTTCCAGTGTATGATCAAAGCGTAGACAATTTAAGACATTACCCCCATGGAGAAAAGTCCGCATGGTGCTTATAGTGTTCAATGCCGATGCAATTTCTGTGTTTCATCAACACTCTGAGGTCCACAGTTTACAGAATGCATCCAGATGTGCTTCGGAAACTACTACTAGGCTTCCAGGGAACGATCAAAGCGTAGACAGTTTAAGACATTACTCCCATGGAGAAAAGACCATGTGGTGCTTATTGTGTTAAATGCAGAATCACTTTCTGTGTTTCATCAACACACTGAAGGTCCAAATACTACAGAATGCATCCAGATGCGATTCGGAAACTACTACTAGTCTTCCAGGGAACGATCAAATCGTAGACAGTTTAAGTCATTACTCCCATGGAGAAAAGTTCGCATGGTGCTTATTGTGTTCAATGCCGATGGAATTTTTGTGTTTCGTCAACATTCTGAAGGTCCACAGATTACAGAATGCTTCCAGATGTGCTTCGGAAACTACTACTATTCTTCCTGTGTACGGCTAAAGCGTTGACAGTTTAAGACATTACTCCCATGGAGAAAAATCCGCATGGTGCTTATTGTGTTCAATACCGATGCAATTTTTGTGTTTCATCAAAACTCTGAAGGTCCACAGATTACAGAATGCTTCCAGATGTGCTTCGGAAACTACTACTGGTCTTCCAGGGAAAGATCAAACTGTAGACAGTTTAAGACATTACTCCCATGGAGAAAAGTCCGCATGGTGCTTATTGTGTTCAATGCCGATGCAATTTCTGTGTTTATCAACACTCTGCAGGTCCACACACTACAGAATGCATCCAGATGTGCCTCAGAAGCTACTACTAGTCTTAAAGGGAACGATCAATGCGTAGACAGTTTAAGACATTACTCCCATGGAGAAAAGTCCGCATGGTGTTTATTGTGTTCAATGCCGATGCAATTTTTGTCTTTCTTCAACTCTCTGAATGTCCACAGATTTCGGAACGCCTAAAGATGTGCTTCGGAAACTACTACTAGTCTTCCAGGGAACGATCGAAGTGTAGACAGTTTAAGACATTACTCCCTTTAGAAAAGTCCGCATGGTGCTTATTGTGTTCAATGCCGATGCAATTTCTGTGTTTTATCAACACACTGAAGATCCACAGATTACAGAATGCATCCAGATGTGCTTCGGAAACTACTACTAGTCTTAGAGGGAACGATCATATCGTAGGCAGTTTAAGTCATTACTCCCATGGAGAAAAGTCCACATGGTGCTTATTGTGTTCAATGCCGATGCAATTTCTGTGTTTTATCAACACTCTGAAGGTCCACAGATTACAGAATGCATCCAGATGTGCTTTGGAAACTACTACTAGTCTTCCAGTGTACGATCAAAGCGTAGACAGTTTAAGACATTACTCTCATGGAGAAAAGTTCGCATGGTGCTTATTGTGTTCAATGCCGATGCAATTTTTGTGTTTCATCAACACTCTGAAGGTCCACAGATTACAGAATGCATCCATATGTGCTTCGGAAACTACTACCAGACTTCCAGGGAACGATCAAAGCGTCGACAGTTTAAGACATTACTCCCAAGCAGAAAAGTTCGCATCGTGCTTATTGTGTTCAATGCCGATGGAAGTTTTGTGTTTCGTCAACATTCTGAAGGTCCACAGATTACAGAATGCTTCCAGATGTACTTCGGAAACTACTACTAGTCTTCCAGGAAACGATCAAATCTTAGACAGTTTAAGACATTACTCCCTTTAGAAAAGTCCGCATGGTGCTTATTGTGTTCAATGCCGATGCAATTTCTGTGTTTCATCAACACTCTGCAGGTCCACACATTACAGAATGCATCCAGATGTGCTTCAGAAACTAATACTAGTCTTCCAGAGAACGATCAAAGCGTATACAATTTAAGACATTATTCCCAAGGAGATAAGTCCGTATGGTGTTTTTTGGGTTCAATGCCGAATCAATTTCTGTGTTTCATCAACACACTGAAGATCCACAGATTACAGAATGCATCCAGATGTGGTTCGGAAACTACTACTAGTCTTAAAGGGGACGATCATATCGTAGGCAGTTTAAGACATTACTACCATGGAGAAAAGTCCACATGGTGCTTATTGTGTTCAATGCCGATGCAATATCTGTGTTTTATCAACACTCTGAAGGTCCACAGATTACAGAATGCATCAAGATGTGCTTTGGAAACTACTACTAGTCTTCCAGTGTACGATCAAAGCGTAGACAGTTTAAGACATTACTCTCATGGAGAAAAGTTCGCATGGTGCGTATTGTGTTCAATGCCGATGCAATTTTTGTGTTTCATCAACACTCTGAAGGTCCACAGATTACAGAATGCATCCATATGTGCTTCGGAAACTACTACCAGACTTCCAGGGAACGATCAAAGCGTTGACAGTTTAAGACATTACTCCCAAGGAGAAAAGTTCGCATGGTGCCTATTGTGTTCAATGCCGATGGAATTTTTGTGTTTCGTCAACATTCTGAAGGTCCACAGATTACAGAATGCTTGCAGATGTGCTTCGGAAACTACTACTAGTCTTCCAGTGTACGATCAAAGCGTAGACAGTTTAACACATTATTCCCATAGAGAAAATTCCGCATGGTGCTTATTGTGTTCAATGCCGATGCAATTTTTGTGTTTCATCAATACTCTGAAGGTCCACAGATTACAGAATGCTTCCAGATGTGCTTCGGAAACTGCTACTAGTCTTCCAGTGTACGATCAAAGCCTATACAGTTTAAGACATTACTCCCATGGAGAAAAATCCGCATGGCGCTTATTATGTTCAATGCCGAATCAATTTTTGCGTTTCATCAACACTCTGAAGGTCCACAGATTACAGAATGCATCCAGATGTGCTTCGGAAACTACTACTTGTCTTCTAGTGTACGATCAAAGCGTAGACACTTTAAGACATTACTCCTATAGAGAAAATTTCGCATGGTGCTTATTGTGTTCAATGCCGATGCAATTTTACTGTTTTATCAACACTCTGAAGGTCCACAGATTACAGAATGCCTCCAGATGTGCTTCGGAAACTACTACTAGTCTTCCAGGGAACGATCAAATCGTAGACAGTTTAAGACATTACTCCCATGGAGAAAAGTCCACATGGTGCTTATTGTGTTCAATGCCGATGCAATTTCTGTGTTTTATCAACACTCTGAAGGTCCACAGATTACAGAATGCATCCAGATGTGCTTTGGAAACTACTACTAGTCTTCCAGTGTACGATCAAAGCGTAGACAGTTTAAGACATTACTCCCATGGAGAAAAGTTCGCATGGTGCATATTGTGTTCAATGCCGATGCAATTTTTGTGTTTCATCAACACTCTGAAGGTCCACAGATTACAGAATGCTTCCAGGTATGCTTCGGAAACTACTACTAGACTTCCAGTGTACGATCAAAGAGTAGACACTTTAAGACATTACTCCCATAGAGAAAATTCCGAATGGTGCTTATTGTGTTCAATGCCGATGCAATTTTTGTGTTTCATCAACACTCTGAAGGTCCACAGATTACAGAATGCCTCCAGATGTGCTTCGGAAACTAATACTAGTCTTCCAGTGTACGATCAAAGCGTAGACAATTTAAGACATTACCCCCATGGAGAAAAGTCCATATGGTGCTTATTGTGTTCAATGCCGATGCAATTTCTGTGTTTCATCAACACTCTTAAGGTCCACAAATTTCAGAACGCCTAAAGATGTGCTTCGGAAACTACTACTAGACTTCCAGGGAACGATCAAAGTGTAGACTGTTTAAGACATTACTCCCCTTAGAAATTTCGCATGGTGCTTATTGTGTTCAATGAAGATGCAATTTCTGTGTTTCATCAACACTCTGAGGTCCACAGATTACAGAATGCATTTAGATGTGCTTCGGAAACTACTACTAGGCTTCCAGGGAATGATCAAAGCGTAGACAGTTTAAGACATTACTCCCATGGAGAAAAGTCCATGTGGTGCTTATTGTGTTAAATGCAGAATCAATTTCTGTGTTTCATCAACACACTGAAGGTCCAAATACTACAGAATGCATCCAGATGCGATTCGGAAACTACTACTAGTCTTCCAGGGAACGATCAAATCGTAGACAGTTTAAGTCATTACTCCCATGGAGAAAAGTAGGCATGGTGCTTATTGTGTTCAATGCCGATGCAATTTCTGTGTTTTATCAACACTCAGAAGGTCCACAGATTACAGAATGCATCCAGATGTGCTTTGGAAACTACTACTAGTCTTCCAGTGTACGATCAAAGCGTAGACAGTTTAAGACATTACTCCCATGGAGAAAACTTCGCATGGTGCTTATTGTGTTCAATGCCGATGCAATTTTTGTGTTTCATCAACACTCTGAAGGTCCATTGATTACAGAATGCTTGCAGATGTGCTTCGGAAACTACTACTAGTCTTCCAGTGTACGATCAAAGCGTAGACAGTTTAAGACATTACTCCCATGGAGAAAATTCCGCATGGTGCTTATTGTGTTCAATGCCGATGGAATTTTTGTGTTTCGTCAACATTCTGAAGGTCCACAGATTACAGAATGCTTCCAGATGTGCTTCGGAAACTACTACTATTCTTCCTGTGTGCGGCTAAAGCGTTGACAGTTGAAGACATTACTCCCATGGAGAAAAATCCGCATGGTACTTATTGTGTTCAATGCCGATGCAATTTTTGTGTTTCATCAAAACTCTGAAGGTCCACAGATTACAGAATGCTTCCAGATGTGCTTCGGAAACTACTACTAGTCTTCCAGGGAACGATCAAACTGTAGACAGTTTAAGACATTACTCCCATGGAGAAAAGTCCGCATGGTGCTTATTGTGTTCAATGCCGATGCAATTTCTGTGTTTTATCAACACACTGAAGATCCACAGATTACAGAATGCATCCAGATGTGCTTCGGAAACTACTACTAGTCTTAAAGGGAACGATCATATCGTAGGCAGTTTAAGTCATTACTCCCATGGAGAAAAGTCCACATGGTGCTTATTGTGTTCAATGCCGATGCAATTTCTGTGTTTTATCAACACTCTGAAGGTCCACAGATTACAGAATGCATCCAGATGTGCTTTGGAAACTACTACTAGTCTTCCAGTGTACGATCAAAGCGTAGACAGTTTAAGACATTACTCTCATGGAGAAAAGTTCGCATGGTGCGTATTGTGTTCAATGCCGATGCAATTTTTGTGTTTCATCAACACTCTGAAGGTCCACAGATTACAGAATGCTTGCAGATGTGCTTCGGAAACTACTACTAGTCTTCCAGTGTACGATCAAAGCGTAGACAGTTTAACACATTATTCCCATAGAGAAAATTCCGCATGGTGCTTATTGTGTTCAATGCCGATGCAATTTTTGTGTTTCATTAATACTCTGAAGGTCCACAGATTACAGAATGCTTCCAGATGTGCTTCGGAAACTGCTACTAGTCTTCCAGTGTACGATCAAAGCGTAGACACTTTAAGACATTACTCCCATAGAGAAAATTTCGCATGGTGCTTATTGTGTTCAATGCCGATGCAATTTTACTGTTTCATCAACACTCTGAAGGTCAACAGATTACAGAATGCATCCATATGTGTTTCGGAAAGTACTACTAGTCTTCCAGTGTACGATCAAAGCGTAGACAGTTTAAGACATTATTCCCATGGAGATAAGTCCGTATGGTGCTTATTGGGTTCAATGCCGAATCAATTTCTGTGTTTCATCAACACACTGAAGATCCACAGATTACAGAATGCATCCAGATGTGCTTCGGAAACTACTACTAGTCTTAAAGGGAACGATCAATGCGTAGACAGTTTAAGACATTACTCCCATGGAGAAAAGTCCGCATGGTGTTTATTGTGTTCAATGCCGATGCAATTTTTGTCTTTCTTCAACTCTCTGAATGTCCACAGATTTCGGAACGCCTAAAGATGTGCTTCGGAAACTACTACTAGTCTTCCAGGGAACGATCAAAGTGTAGACAGTTTAAGACATTACTCCCTTTAGAAAAGTCCGCATGGTGCTTATTGTGTTCAATGGCGATGCAATTTCTGTGTTTCATCAACACTCTGCAGGTCCACACATTACAGAATGCATCCAGATGTGCTTCAGAAACTAATACTAGTCTTCCAGGGAACGATCAAAGCGTAGACAGTTTAAGACATTATTCCCATGGAGATAAGTCCGTATGGTGTTTATTGGGTTCAATGCCGAATCAATTTCTGTGTTTCATCAACACACTGAAGATCCACAGATTACAGAATGCATCCAGATGTGCTTCGGAAACTACTACTAGTCTTAAAGGGAACGATCATATCGTAGGCAGTTTAAGACATTACTCCCATGGAGAAAAGTCCACATGGTGCTTATTGTGTTCAATGCCGATGCAATTTCTGTGTTTTATCAACACTCTGAAGGTCCACAGATTACAGAATGCATCCAGATGTTCTTTGGAAACTACTACTAGTCTTCCAGGGAACGATCAAATCGTTGACAGTTTAAGACATTACTCCCAAGGAGAAAAGTTCGCATGGTGCTTATTGTGTTCAATGCCGATGGAATTTTTGTGTTTCTTCAACATTCTGAAGGTCCACAGATTACAGAATGCTTGCAGATGTGCTTCGGAAACTACTACTAGTCTTCCAGTGTACGATCAAAGCGTAGACAGTTTAACACATTATTCCCATAGAGAAAATTCCGCATGGTGCTTATTGTGTTCAATGCCGATGCAATTTTTGTGTTTCATCAATACTCTGAAGGTCCACAGATTACAGAATGCTTCCAGATGTGCTTCGGAAACTGCTACTAGTCTTCCAGTGTACGATCAAAGCGTATACAGTTTAAGACATTACTCCCATGGAGAAAAATCCGCATGGCGCTTATTGTGTTCAATGCCGAATCAATTTTTGCGTTTCATCAACACTCTGAAGGTCCACAGATTACAGAATGCATCCAGATGTGCTTCGGAAACTACTACTTGTCTTCTAGTGTACGATCAAAGCGTAGACACTTTAAGACATTACTCCTATAGAGAAAATTCCGCATGGTGCTTATTGTGTTCAATGCCGATGGAATTTTACTGTTTCATCAACACTCTGAAGGTCCACAGATTACAGAATGCCTCCAGATGTGCTTCGGAAACTACTACTAGTCTTCCAGGGAACGATCAAATCGTAGACAGTTTAAGACATTACTCCCATGGAGAAAAGTACACATGGTGCTTATTGTGTTCAATGCCGATGCAATTTCTGTGTTTTATCAACACTCTGAAGGTCCACAGATTACAGAATGCATCCAGATGTGCTTTGGAAACTACTACTAGTCTTCCAGTGTACGATCAAAGCGTAGACAGTTTAAGACATTACTCCCATGGAGAAAAGTTCGCATGGTGCTTATTGTGTTCAATGCCGATGCAATTTTTGTGTTTCATCAACACTCTGAAGGTCCACAGATTACAGAATGCATCCATATGTGCTTCGGAAACTACTACCAGACTTCCAGGGAACGATCAAAGCGTTGACAGTTTAAGACATTACTCCCAAGGAGAAAAGTTCGCATGGTGCTTATTGTGTTCAATGCCGATGGAATTTTTGTGTTTCGTCAACATTCTGAAGGTCCACAGATTACAGAATGCTTCCAGATGTGCTTCGGAAACTACTACTATTCTTCCAGTGTACGATCAAAGCGTTGCCAGTTTAAGACATTACTCCCATGGAGAAAAATCCGCATGGTACTTATTGTGTTCAATGCCGATGCAATTTTTGTGTTTCATCAACACTCTGAAGGTCCACAGATTACAGAATGCTTGCAGATGTGCTTCGGAAACTACTACTAGTCTTCCAGTGTACGATCAAAGCGTAGACAGTTTAACACATTATTCCCATAGAGAAAATTACGCATGGTGCTTATTGTGTTCAATGCCGATGCAATTTTTGTGTTTCATCAATACTCTGAAGGTCCACAGATTACAGAATGCATCCAGATGTGCTTCGGAAACTGCTACTAGTCTTCCAGTGTACGATCAAAGCGTATACAGTTTAAGACATTACTCCCATGGAGAAAAATCCGCATGGCGCTTATTGTGTTCAATGCCGAATCAATTTTTGCGTTTCATCAACACTCTGAAGGTCCACAGATTACAGAATGCATCCAGATGTGCTTCGGAAACTACTACTTGTCTTCTAGTGTACGATCAAAGCGTAGACACTTTAAGACATTACTCCCATAGAGAAAATTTCGCATGGTGCTTACTGTGTTCAATGCCGATGCAATTTTACTGTTTCATCAACACTCTGAAAGTCCACAGATTACAGAATGCCTCCAGATGTGCTTCGGAAACTACTACTAGTCTTCCAGGGAACGATCAAATCGTAGACTGTTTAAGACATTAAGCCCATGGAGAAAAGTCCTCATGGTGCATATTGTGTTCAATGCCGATGCAATTTTTGTGTTTCATCAACACTCTGAAGGTCCACAGATTACAGAATGCATCCAGATGTGCTTCGGAAATTACTACTAGTCTTCCAGTGTACGATCAAAGCGTAGACAGTTTAAGACATTACTCCCATGGAGAAAAATCGGCATGGTGCTTATTGTGTTCAATGCCGATGCAATTTTTGTGTTTCATCAACACTCTGAAGGTCCACAGATTACAGAATGCTTCCAGATGTGCTTCGGAAACTACTACAAGATTTCCAGTGTACGATCCAAGCGTAGACAGTTTAAGACGTTACTCCCATGGAGAAAAGTCCGCATGGTGCTTATTGTGTTCAATGCCGATGGAATTATTGTGTTTCATCAACACTCTGAAGGTCCACAGATTACAGAATGCTTCCAGATGTGCTTCGGAAACTACTACTATTCTTCCTGTGTACGACTAAAGCGTTGACAGTTTAAGACATTACTCCCATGGAGAAAAATCCGCATGGTGCTTATTGTGTTCAATGCCGATGCAATTTTTGTGTTTCATCAAAACTCTGAAGGTCCACAGATTACAGAATGCTTCCAGATGTGCTTCGGAAACTACTACTAGTCTTCCAGGGAACGATCAAACTGTAGACAGTTTAAGACATTACTCCCATGGAGAAAAGTCCGCATGGTGCTTATTGTGTTCAATGCCGATGCAATTTCTGTGTTTATCAACACTCTGCAGGTCCACACACTACAGAATGCATCCAGATGTGCTTCAGAAACTACTACTAGTCTTAAAGGGAACGATCAATGCGTAGACAGTTTAAGACATTACTCCCATGGAGAAAAGTCCGCATGGTGTTTATTGTGTTCAATGCCGAAGCAATTTTTGTCTTTCTTCAACTCTCTGAATGTCCACAGATTTCGGAACGCCTAAAGATGTGCTTCGGAAACTACTACTAGTCTTCCAGGGAACGATCGAAGTGTAGACAGTTTAAGACATTACTCCCTTTAGAAAAGTCCGCATGGTGCTTATTGTGTTCAATGCCGATGCAATTTCTGTGTTTCATCAACACACTGAAGATCCACAGATTACAGAATGCATCCAGATGTGCTTCGGAAACTACTACTAGTCTTAAAGGGAACGATCATATCGTAGGCAGTTTAAGTCATTACTCCCATGGAGAAAAGTCCACATGGTGCTTATTGTGTTCAATGCCGATGCAATTTCTGTGTTTTATCAACACTCTGAAGGTCCACAGATTACAGAATGCATCCAGATGTGCTTTGGAAACTACTACTAGTCTTCCAGTGTACGATCAAAGCGTAGACAGTTTAAGACATTACTCTCATGGAGAAAAGTTCGCATGGTGCTTATTGTGTTCAATGCCGATGCAATTTTTGTGTTTCATCAACACTCTGAAGGTCCACAGATTACAGAATGCATCCATATGTGCTTCAGAAACTACTACCAGACTTCCAGGGAACGATCAAAGCGTCGACAGTTTAAGACATTACTCCCAAGGAGAAAAGTTCGCATGGTGCTTATTGTGTTCAATGCCGATGGAAGTTTTGTGTTTCGTCAACATTCTGAAGGTCCACAGATTACAGAATGCTTCCAGATGTGCTTCGGAAACTACTACTATTCTTCCAGTGTACGATCAAAGCGTTGACAGTTTAAGACATTACTCCCATGGAGAAAAATCCGCATGGTACTTATTGTGTTCAATGCCGATGCAATTTTTGTGTTTCATCAACACTCTGAAGGTCCACAGATTACAGAATGCTTGCAGATGTGCTTCGGAAACTACTACTAGTCTTCCAGTGTACGATCAAAGCGTAGACAGTTTAACACATTATTCCCATAGAGAAAATTCCGCATGGTGCTTATTGTGTTCAATGCCGATGCAATTTTTGTGTTTCATCAATACTCTGAAGGTCCACAGATTACAGAATGCATCCACATGTGCTTCGGAAACTGCTACTAGTCTTCCAGTGTACGATCAAAGCGTATACAGTTTAAGACATTACTCTCATGGAGAAAAATCCGCATGGCGCTTATTGTGTTCAATGCCGAATCAATTTTTGCGTTTCATCAACACTCTGAAGGTCCACAGATTACAGAATGCATCCAGATGTACTTCGGAAACTACTACTAGTCTTCCAGTGTACGATCAAAGCGTAGACAGTTTAACACATTATTCCCATAGAGAAAATTCCGCATGGTGCTTATTGTGTTCAATGCCGATGCAATTTTTGTGTTTCATCAATACTCTGAAGGTCCACAGATTACAGAATGCATCCACATGTGCTTCGGAAACTGCTACTAGTCTTCCAGTGTACGATCAAAGCGTATACAGTTTAAGACATTACTCTCATGGAGAAAAATCCGCATGGCGCTTATTGTGTTCAATGCCGAATCAATTTTTGCGTTTCATCAACACTCTGAAGGTCCACAGATTACAGAATGCATCCAGATGTACTTCGGAAACTACTACTTGTCTTCTAGTGTACGATCAAAGCGTAGACACTTTAAGACATTACTCCCATAGAGAAAATTTCGCATGGTGCTTATTGTGTTCAATGCCGATGCAATTTTACTGTTTCATCAACACTCTGAAGCTCAACAGATTACAGAATGCATCCATATGTGTTTCGGAAACTACTACTAGTCTTCCAGGGAACGATCAAAGCGTAGACAGTTTAAGACATTATTCCCATGGAGATAAGTCCGTATGGTGCTTTTTGGGCTCAATGCCGAATCAATTTCTGTGTTTCATCAACACACTGAAGATCCACAGATTACAGAATGCATCCAGATGTGCTTCGGAAACTACTACTAGTCTTAAAGGGAACGATCATATCGTAGGCAGTTTAAGACATTACTCCCATGGAGAAAAGTCCACATGGTGCTTATTGTGTTCAATGCCGATGCAATTTCTGTGTTTTATCAACACTCTGAAGGTCCACAGATTACAGAATGCATCCAGATGTGCTTTGGAAACTACTACTAGTCTTCCAGTGTACGATCAAAGCGTTGACAGTTTAAGACATTACTCCCAAGGAGAAAAGTTCGCATGGTGCTTATTGTGTTCAATGCCGATGGAATTTTTGTGTTTCGTCAACATTCTGAAGGTCCACAGATTACAGAATGCTTCCAGATGTGCTTCGGAAACTACTACTATTCTTCCAGTGTACGATCAAAGCGTTGACAGTTTAAGACATTACTCCCATGGAGAAAAATCCGCATGGTACTTATTGTGTTCAATGCCGATGCAATTTTTGTGTTTCATCAACACTCTGAAGGTCCACAGATTACAGAATACTTCCAGATGTGCTTCGGAAACTACTACTAGTCTTCCAGGGAACGATCAAATCGTATACTGTTTAAGACATTACTCCCATGGAGAAGAATCCGCATGGTGCTTATTATGTTCAATGCCGATGCAATTTTACTGTTTCATCAACACTCTGAAGGTCCACAGATTACAGAATGCCTCCAGATGTGCTTCGGAAACTACTACTAGTCTTCCAGGGAACGATCAAATCGTATACTGTTTAAGATATTACTCCCATGGAGAAAAGTCCTCATGGTGCATATTGTGTTCAATGCCGATGCAATTTTTGTGTTTCATCAACACTCTGAAGGTCCACAGATTACAGAATGCATCCAGATGTGCTTCGGAAATTACTACTAGTCTTCCAGTGTACGATCAAAGCGTAGACAGTTTAAGACATTACTCCAATGGAGAAAAGTTCGCATGGTGCTTATTGTGTTCAATGCCGATGGAATTTTTGTGTTTAATCAACACTCTGAAGGTCCACAGATTACAGTATGCTTCCAGATGTGCTTCGGAAACTACTACTATTCTTACAGTGTACGATCAAAGCGTAGGCAGTTTAAGACATTACTCCCATGGAGAAAAAACGGCATGGTGCTTATTGTGTTCAATGCCGATGCAATTTTTGTGTTTCATCAACACTCTGAAGGTCCACAGATTACAGAATGCTTCCAGATGTGCTTCGGAAACTACTACAAGCCTTCCAGTGTACGATCCAAGCGTAGACAGTTTAAGACGTTACTCCCATGGAGAAAAATCCGCATGGTGCTTATTGTGTTCAATGCCGATGGAATGTTTTGTGTTTCATCAACACTCTGAAGATCCACAGATTACAGAATGCTTCCAGATGTGCTTCGGAAACTACTACTATTCTTCCAGTGTACGATCAAAGCGTAGACAGTTTAAGACATTATTCCCATGGAGAAAAACACGCATGGCGCTTATTGTGTTCAATGCCGATTCAATTTTTGTCTTTCATCAACTCTCTGAAGGTCCACAGATTTCAGAACGCCTAAAGATGTGCTTCGGAAACTACTACTAGTCATCCAGGGAACGATCAAATCGTAGACAGTTTAAGACATTATTCCCATGGAGATAAGTCTGTATGGTGTTTATTGGATTCAATGCCGAATCAATTTCTGTGTTTCATCAACACACTGAAGGTCCATAGGTTACAGAATACATCCAGATGTGCTTCGGAAACTACTACTAGTCTTCCAGGGAACGATCAAATCGTAGACAGTTTAAGACATTACTCCCATGGAGATAAGTACACATGGTGCTTCTTGTGTTCAATGCCGATGCAATTTCTGTGTTTTATCAACACTCTGAAGGTCCACAGATTACAGAATGCATCCAGATGTGCTTTGGAAACTACTACTAGTCTTCCAGTGTACGATCAAAGCGTAGACAGTTTAAGACATTACTCCCATGGAGAAAAGTTCGCATGGTGCTTATTGTGATCAATGCCGATGCAATTTTTGTGTTTCATCAACACTCTGAAAGTCCACAGATTATAGAATGCATCCAGATGTGCTTCGGAAACTACTAGTGGTCTTCCAGTGTACGGTCAAAGCGTAGACAGTTTAAGACATTACTCCCATGGAGAAAAGTCGGCATGGTGCATATTGTGTTCAATGCCGATGGAATTTTTGTGTTTCGTCAACATTCTGAAGGTCCACAGATTACAGAATGCTTCAAGATGTGCTTCGGAAACCACTACTATTCTTCCAGTGTACGACTAAAGCGTTGACAGTTTAAGACATTACTCCCACGGAGAAAAATCCGCATGGTGCTTATTGTGTTCAATGCCGATGCAATTTTTGTGTTTCATCTACACTCTGAAGGTCCACAGATTACAGAATGCTTCCAGATGTGCTTCGGAAACTACTACTAGTCTTCCAGTGCACGATCATAGCGTAGACAGTTTAAGACATTATTCCCATAGAGAAAATCTGCATGGTGCTTATTGTGTTCAATGCCGATGCAATATTTGTGTTTCACCAAAACTCTGAAGGTCCACAGATTACAGAATGCATCCAGATGTGCTTCGGAAACTACTACTAGTCTTCTAGTGTACGATCAAAGCGTAGACAGTTTAAGACATTACTCCCATGGAGATAAGTACACATGGTGCTTCTTGTGTTCAATGCCGATGCAATTTCTGTGTTTTATCAACACTCTGAAGGTCCACAGATTACAGAATGCATCCAGATGTGCTTTGGAAACTACTACTAGTCTTCCAGTGTACGATCAAAGCGTAGACAGTTTAAGACATTACTCCCATGGAGAAAAGTTCGCATGGTGCTTATTGTGATCAATGCCGATGCAATTTTTGTGTTTCATCAACACTCTGAAGGTCCACAGATTATAGAATGCATCCAGATGTGCTTCGGAAACTACTAGTGGTCTTCCAGTGTACGATCAAAGCGTAGACAGTTTAAGACATTACTCCCATGGAGAAAAGTCGGCATGGTGCATATTGTGTTCAATGCCGATGGAATTTTTGTGTTTCGTCAACATTCTGAAGGTCCACAGATTACAGAATGCTTCAAGATGTGCTTCGGAAACCACTACTATTCTTCCAGTGTACGACTAAAGCGTTGACAGTTTAAGACATTACTCCCACGGAGAAAAATCCGCATGGTGCTTATTGTGTTCAATGCCGATGCAATTTTTGTGTTTCATCTACACTCTGAAGGTCCACAGATTACAGAATGCTTCCAGATGTGCTTCGGAAACTACTACTAGTCTTCCAGTGCACGATCATAGCGTAGACAGTTTAAGACATTATTCCCATAGAGAAAATCTGCATGGTGCTTATTGTGTTCAATGCCGATGCAATATTTGTGTTTCACCAAAACTCTGAAGGTCCACAGATTACAGAATGCATCCAGATGTGCTTCGGAAACTACTACTAGTCTTCTAGTGTACGATCAAAGCGTAGACAGTTTAAGACATTACTCCCATGGAGAAAAGTCTGCATGGTGCTTATTGTGTTCAATGCAGATGCAATTTTTATGTTTCATCATCACTCTGAAGGTCCACAGATTACCGAATGCCTCCAGATGTGCTTCGGGAACTACTACTAGTCTTCCAGTGTACGATCAAAGCGTAGAAAGTTTAAGAAATTACTCCCATGGAGAAAAGTCCGCATGGTGCTTATTGTGTTCAATGCCGATGCAATTTTTGTGTTTCATCAACATTCTGAATGTCCACAGATTACAGAATGCCTCCAGATGTGCTTCGGAAACTACTACTAGTCTTCCAGTGTACGATCAAAACGTAGACAGTTTAAGACATTACTCCCATGTAGAAAAGTCCGCATGGTGCTTATTGTGTTCAATGCCGAAGCAAGTTTTGTGATTCATCAACACTCTGAAGGTCCACAGATTACAGAATGCCTCCAGATGTGCTTCGGAAACTACTACTAGTCTTCCAGTGTACGATCAAAGCGTAGAAAGTTTAAGAAATTACTCCCCTGGAGAAAAGTCCGCATGGTGCTTATTGTGTTCACTGCCGATTCAATTTCTGTGTTTCATCAACACTCTGAAGGTCCACAGATAACAGAATGCTTCCAGATGTGCTTCGGAAACTACTACTAGTCTTCCAGTGTACGATCAAATCGTAGACAGTTTAAGACATTACTCCCACGGAGAAAAGTTCGCATGGTGCTTATTGTGTTCAATGTCGATGCAATTTTTGTGTTTCATCAACACTCTGAAGGTCCACAGATAACAGAATGCCTCCAGATGTGCTTCGGAAACTACTACTAGTCTTCCAGTGTACGATCAAAGCTTAGACAGTTTAAGACATTACTCCCATAGAGAAAAGTCCGCATGGTGCTTATTGTGTTCAATGCCGATGCAATTTTTGTGTTTCATCAACATTCTGAATGTCCACAGATTACAGAATGCCTCCAGATGTGCTTCGGAAACTACTACTAGTCTTCCAGTGTACGATCAAAACGTAGACAGTTTAAGACATTACTCCCATGTAGAAAAGTTCGCATGGTGCTTATTGTGTTCAATGCCGATGGAATTTTTGTGTTTCATCAACACTCTGAAGGTCCACAGATTACAGAATGCATCCATATTTGCTTCGGAAACTACTACTAGTCTTCCAGGGAACGATCAAAGCGTAGACAGTTTAGGACATTACTTCCATGGAGAAAAGTACGGATGGTGCTTATTGTGTTAAATGCCGATTCAATTTTTGTGATTCATCAACACTCTGAAGGTCTACAGATTACAGAATGCCTCCAGATGTGCTTCGGAAACTACTACTAGTCTTCCAGTGTACGATCAAAGCGTAGACAGTTTAAGACATTACTCCCATAAAGAAAAATCAGCATGGTGCCTATTGTATTCAATGCCGATGCAATTTTTGTGATTCATCAACACTCTGAAGGTCCACAGATTACAGAATGAATCCTGATGTGCTTCGGAAACTACTAGTAGTCTTCCAGTGTACGATCAAAGCGTAGACAGTTTAAATCATTACTCCCATGGAGAAAAGTTCGCATGGTGCTTATTGTGTTCAATGCCGATGGAATTTTTGTGTTTCGTCAACATTCTGAAGGTCCACAGATTACAGAATGCTTCTAGATGTGCTCGGAAACTACTACTATTCTTCCAAAGTACGATCAAAGCGTAGACAGGTTAAGACATTACTCCCATGGAGAAGAATCCGCATGGTGCTTATTATGTTCAATGCCGATGCAATTTTGGTGTTTAATCAACACTCTGAAGGTCCACAGATTACAGAATGCTTCCAGATGTGCTTCGGAAACTACTACTAGTCTTCCAGTGTACGATCAAAGCGTAGACAGTTTAAGACATTACTCCCATAGAGAAAATTCCGCATGGTGCTTATTGTGTTCAATGCCGATGCAATTTTGGTGTTTCATCAACACTCTGAAGGTCCGCAGATTACAGAATGCATCCAGATGTGCTTCGGAAACTACTACTAGTCTTCCAGTGTACGATCAAAGCGTAGACAGTTTAAGACATTACTCCCATGGAAAAAAGTCCGCATGGTACTTATTGTGTTCAATGCCGATGGAATTTTTGTGTTTCATCAACACTCTGAAGGTCCACAGATTACAGAATGCATCCATATGTGCTTCGGAAACTACTACTAGTCTTCCAGGGAACGAACAAAGCGTATACAGTATAGGACATTACTCCCATGGAGAAAAGTCCGCATGGTGCTTATTGTGTTAAATACCGATTCAATTTTTGTGATTCATCAACACTCTGAAAGTCCACAGATTACAGAATGCTTCCAGATGTGCTTCCGAAACTACTACTAGTCTTCCAGTGTACGATCAAAGCGTAGACAGTTTAAGACATTACTCCCATGGAGAAAAGTCCGCATGGTGCTTATTGTGTTCAATGCCGATGCAATTTTGGTGTTTCATCAACACTCTGAAGGTCCACAGATTACAGAATGCATTCAGATGTTCTTCAAGAACTACTACTAGTCTTCTAGTGTACGATCAAAGCGTAGACAGTTAAAGACATTACTCAGATGGAGAAAAGTCCGCATGGTGCTTATTGTGTTCAATGCCGATGCAATTTTTGTGTTTCATCAACACTCTGAAGGTCCACAGATTACCGAATTCCTCCAGATGTGCTTCGGAAACTACTACTAGTCTTCCAGTGCACGATCAAAGCCTAGACAGTTTAAGACACTACTCCCATGGAGAAAAAAAGTCCGCATGGTGCTTATTGTGCTCAAAGCTTATGCAATTTTTGTGTTTCATCAACACTCTGAAGGTCCACAGATTACAGAATGCATCCGGATATGCTTCGGAAACTTATACTCGTCTTCCAGTGTACGATCAAAGCGTAGACAGTTTAAGACATTACTCCCAAGGAGAAAAGTTCGCATGGTGCTTATTGTGTTCAATGTCGATGCAATTTTTGTGTTTCATCAACACTCTGAAGGTCCACAGATAACAGAATGCTTCCAGATGTGCTTCGGAAACTACTACTAGTCTTCCAGTGTACGATCAAAGCTTAGACAGTTTAAGACATTACTCCCATAGAGAAAAGTCCGCATGGTGCTTATTGGGTTCAATGCCGATGCAATTTTTGTGTTTCATCAACATTCTGAATGTCCACAGGTTACAGAATGCATCCATATGTGCTTCGGAAACTACTACCAGTCTTCCAGGTAACGATCAAAGCGTAGACAGTTTAGGACATTACTCAAATGGAAAAAAGTCCGTATGGTGCTTATGGTGTTCAATGCCGAATCAATTTCTGTGTTTCATCAACACACTGAAGGTCCACAGATTACAGAATGCATCCAGATGTGCTTCGGAAACAACTACTAGTTTTGCAGGGAACGATCAAATCGTAGACAGTTTAAGACATTACTCCCATGGAGAAAAGTCCATATGGTGCTTATTGTGTTCAATGCCGATGCAGTTTCTGTGTTTTATCAACACTCTGAAGGTCCACAGATAACAGAATGCATCCAGAAGTTCCTTGGAAACTAATACTAGTCTTCCAGTGTACGATCAAAGCGTAGACAGTTTAAGACATTACTCCCATGGAGAAAATTCCGCATGGTGCTTATTGTGTTCAATGCCGATGCAATTTTTGTGTTTCATCAACACTCTGAAGGTCCACAGATTACAGAATGAATCCAGATGTGCTTCGGAAACTACTAGTAGTCTTCCAGTGTACGATCAAAGCGTAGACAGTTTGAGACATTACTCCCGTGGAGAAAAGTCCGCATGGTGCTTTTCGTGTTCAATGCCGATGAAATTTTTGTGCTTCATCGACACTCTGAAGGTCCACAGATTACAGAATGCATCCAGATGTGCTTCGGAAACTACTACTAGTCTTCCAGGGAACGATCAAAGCGTAGACACTTTAAGACATTACTCCCATAGAGAAAATTCCGCATGGTGCTTATTATGTTCAATGCCGATGCAATTTTTGTGTTTAATCAACACTCTGAAGGTCCACAGATTACAGAATGCTTCCAGATGTGCTTCGGAAACTACTACTAGTCTTCCAGTGTACGATCAAAGCGTAGACAGTTTAAGACATTACTCCCATAGAAAAAATTCCGCATGGTGCTTATTGTGTTCAATGCCGATGCATTTTTGGTGTTTCATCAACACTCTGAAGGTCCGCAGATTACAGAATGCATCCAGATGTGCTTCGGAAACTACTACTAGTCTTCCAGTGTACGATCAAAGCGTAGACAGTTTAAGACATTACTCCCATGGAGAAAAGTCCGCATGGTACTTATTGTGTTCAATGCCGATGGAATTTTTGTGTTTCATCAACACTCTGAAGGTCCACAGATTACAGAATGCATCCATATGTGCTTCGGAAACTACTACTAGTCTTCCAGGGAACGATCAAAGCGTAGACAGTTTAGGACATTACTCCCATGGAGAAAAGTACGGATGGTGCTTATTGTGTTAAATGCCGATTCAATTTTTGTGATTCATCAACACTCTGAAGGTCTACAGATTACAGAATGCCTCCAGATGTGCTTCGGAAACTACTACTAGTCTTCCAGTGTACGATCAAAGCGTAGACAGTTTAAGACATTACTCCCATAAAGAAAAATCAGCATGGTGCCTATTGTATTCAATGCCGATGCAATTTTTGTGATTCATCAACACTCTGAAGGTCCACAGATTACAGAATGAATCCTGATGTGCTTCGGAAACTACTAGTAGTTTACCAGTGTACGATCAAAGCGTAGACAGTTTAAAACATTACTCCCATGGAGAAAAGTTCGCATGGTGCTTATTGTGTTCAATGCCGATGGAATTTTTGTGTTTCGTCAACAGATTACAGAATGCTTCCAGATGTGCTCGGAAACTACTACTATTCTTCCAAAGTACGATCAAAGCGTAGCCAGGTTAAGACATTACTCCCATGGAGAAGAATCCGCATGGTGCTTATTATGTTCAATGCCGATGCAATTTTGGTGTTTAATCAACACTCTGAAGGTCCACAGATTACAGAATGCTTCCAGATGTGCTTCGGAAACTACTACTAGTCTTCCAGTGTACGATCAAAGCGTAGACAGTTTATGACATTACTCCCATAGAGAAAATTCCGCATGGTGCTTATTGTGTTCAATGCCGATGCAATTTTGGTGTATCATCAACACTCTGAAGGTCCGCAGATTACAGAATGCATCCAGATGTGCTTCGGAAACTACTACTAGTCTTCCAGTGTACGATCAAAGCGTAGACAGTTTAAGACATTACTCCCATGGAAAAAAGTCCGCATGGTACTTATTGTGTTCAATGCCGATGGAATTTTTGTGTTTCATCAACACTCTGAAGGTCCACAGATTACAGAATGCATCCATATGTGCTTCGGAAACTACTACTAGTCTTCCAGGGAACGAACAAAGCGTATACAGTTTAGGACATTACTCCCATGGAGAAAAGTCCGCATGGTGCTTATTGTGTTAAATACCGATTCAATTTTTGTGATTCATCAACACTCTGAAAGTCCACAGATTACAGAATGCTTCCAGATGTGCTTCCGAAACTACTACTAGTCTTCCAGTGTACGATCAAAGCGTAGACAGTTTAAGACATTACTCCCATGGAGAAAAGTCCGCATGGTGCTTATTGTGTTCAATGCCGATGCAATTTTGGTGTTTCATCAACACTCTGAAGGTCCACAGATTACAGAATGCATTCAGATGTGCTTCAAGAACTACTACTAGTCTTCTAGTGTACGATCAAAGCGTAGACAGTTAAAGACATTACTCAGATGGAGAAAAGTCCGCATGGTGCTTATTGTGTTCAATGCCGATGCAATTTTTGTGTTTCATCAACACTCTGAAGGTCCACAGATTACCGAATTCCTCCAGATGTGCTTCGGAAACTACTACTAGTCTTCCAGTGCACGATCAAAGCCTAGACAGTTTAAGACACTACTCCCATGGAGAAAAAAAGTCCGCATGGTGCTTATTGTGCTCAAAGCTTATGCAATTTTTGTGTTTCATCAACACTCTGAAGGTCCACAGATTACAGAATGCATCCGGATATGCTTCGGAAACTTATACTCGTCTTCCAGTGTACGATCAAAGCGTAGACAGTTTAAGACATTACTCCCAAGGAGAAAAGTTCGCATGGTGCTTATTGTGTTCAATGTCGATGCAATTTTTGTGTTTCATCAACACTCTGAAGGTCCACAGATAACAGAATGCTTCCAGATGTGCTTCGGAAACTACTACTAGTCTTCCAGTGTACGATCAAAGCTTAGACAGTTTAAGACATTACTCCCATAGAGAAAAGTCCGCATGGTGCTTATTGGGTTCAATGCCGATGCAATTTTTGTGTTTCATCAACATTCTGAATGTCCACAGGTTACAGAATGCATCCATATGTGCTTCGGAAACTACTACCAGTCTTCCAGGGAACGATCAAAGCGTAGACAGTTTAGGACATTACTCAAATGGAAAAAAGTCCGTTTGGTGCTTATGGTGTTCAATGCCGAATCAATTTCTGTGTTTCATCAACACACTGAAGGTCCACAGATTACAGAATGCATCCAGATGTGCTTCGGAAACAACTACTAGTTTTGCAGGGAACGATCAAATCGTAGACAGTTTAAGACATTACTCCCATGGAGAAAAGTCCATATGGTGCTTATTGTGTTCAATGCCGATGCAGTTTCTGTGTTTTATCAACACTCTGAAGGTCCACAGATAACAGAATGCATCCAGAAGTGCCTTGGAAACTAATACTAGTCTTCCAGTGTACGATCAAAGCGTAGACAGTTTAAGACATTACTCCCATGGAGAAAATTCCGCATGGTGCTTATTGTGTTCAATGCCGATGCAATTTTTGTGTTTCATCAACACTCTGAAGGTCCACAGATTACAGAATGAATCCAGATGTGCTTCGGAAACTACTAGTAGTCTTCCAGTGTACGATCAAAGCGTAGACAGTTTGAGACATTACTCCCGTGGAGAAAAGTCCGCATGGTGCTTTTCGTGTTCAATGCCGATGAAATTTTTGTGCTTCATCGACACTCTGAAGGTCCACAGATTACAGAATGCATCCAGATGTGCTTCGGAAACTACTACTAGTCTTCCAGGGAACGATCAAAGCGTAGACACTTTAAGACATTACTCCCATAGAGAAAATTCCGCATGGTGCTTATTATGTTCAATGCCGATGCAATTTTTGTGTTTAATCAACACTCTGAAGGTCCACAGATTACAGAATGCTTCCAGATGTGCTTCGGAAACTACTACTAGTCTTCCAGTGTACGATCAAAGCGTAGACAGTTTAAGACATTACTCCCATAGAAAAAATTCCGCATGGTGCTTATTGTGTTCAATGCCGATGCATTTTTGGTGTTTCATCAACACTCTGAAGGTCCGCAGATTACAGAATGCATCCAGATGTGCTTCGGAAACTACTACTAGTCTTCCAGTGTACGATCAAAGCGTAGACAGTTTAAGACATTACTCCCATGGAGAAAAGTCCGCATGGTACTTATTGTGTTCAATGCCGATGGAATTTTTGTGTTTCATCAACACTCTGAAGGTCCACAGATTACAGAATGCATCCATATGTGCTTCGGAAACTACTACTAGTCTTCCAGGGAACGATCAAAGCGTAGACAGTTTAGGACATTACTCCCATGGAGAAAAGTACGGATGGTGCTTATTGTGTTAAATGCCGATTCAATTTTTGTGAATCATCAACACTCTGAAGGTCTACAGATTACAGAATGCCTCCAGATGTGCTTCGGAAACTACTACTAGTCTTCCAGTGTACGATCAAAGCGTAGACAGTTTAAGACATTACTCCCATAAAGAAAAATCAGCATGGTGCCTATTGTATTCAATGCCGATGCAATTTTTGTGATTCATCAACACTCTGAAGGTCCACAGATTACAGAATGAATCCTGATGTGCTTCGGAAACTACTAGTAGTTTACCAGTGTACGATCAAAGCGTAGACAGTTTAAAACATTACTCCCATGGAGAAAAGTTCGCATGGTGCTTATTGTGTTCAATGCCGATGGAATTTTTGTGTTTCGTCAACAGATTACAGAATGCTTCCAGATGTGCTCGGAAACTACTACTATTCTTCCAAAGTACGATCAAAGCGTAGCCAGGTTAAGACATTACTCCCATGGAGAAGAATCCGCATGGTGCTTATTATGTTCAATGCCAATGCAATTTTTGTGTTTAATCAACACTCTGAAGGTCCACAGATTACAGAATGCTTCCAGATGTGCTTCGGAAACTACTACTAGTCTTCCAGTGTACGATCAAAGCGTAGACAGTTTAAGACATTACCCCCATAGAGAAAATTCCGCATGGTGCTTATTGTGTTCAATGCCGATGCAATTTTGGTGTTTCATCAACACTCTGAAGGTCCGCAGATTACAGAATGCATCCAGATGTGCTTCGGAAACTACTACTAGTCTTCCAGGGAACGATCAAAGCGTAGACAGTTTAGGACATTACTCCCATGGAGAAAAGTCCGCATGGGGCTTATTGTGTTAAATGCCGATTCAATTTTTGTGATTCATCGACACTCTGAAGGTCTACAGATTACAGAATGCATCCAGATGTGCTTCGGAAACTACTACTAGTCTTCTAGTGTACGATCAAAGCGTAGACAGTTAAAGACATTACTCAGATGGAGAAAAGTCCGCATGGTGCTTATTGTGTTCAATGCCGATGCAATTTTTGTGTTTCATCAACACTCTGAAGGTCTACAGATTACCGAATTCCTCCAGATGTGCTTCGGAAACTACTACTAGTCTTCCAGTGCACGATCAAAGCCTAGACAGTTTAAGACACTACTATCATGGAGAAAAAGAGTCCGCATGGTGCTTATTGTGCTCAAAGCTTATGCAATTTTTGTGTTTCATCAACACTCTGAAGGTCCACAGATTACAGAATGCATCCAGATATGCTTCGGTAACTTATACTCGTCTTCCAGTGTACTATCAAAGCGTAGACAGTTTAAGACATTACTCCCAAGGAGAAAAGTTCGCATGGTGCTTATTGTGTTCAATGTCGATGCAATTTTTTTGTTTCATCAACACTCTGAAGGTCCACAGATAACAGAATGCTTCCAGATGTGCTTCGGAAACTACTACTATTCTTCCAAAGTACGATCAAAGCGTAGCCAGGTTAAGACATTACTCCCATGGAGAAGAATCCGCATGGTGCTTATTATGTTCAATGCCGATGCAATTTTTGTGTTTAATCAACACTCTGAAAGTCCACAGATTACAGAATGCTTCCAGATGTGCTTCGGAAACTACTACTAGTCTTCCAGTGTACGATCAAAGCGTAGACAGTTTAAGACATTACTCCCATAGAAAAAATTCCGCATGGTGCTTATTGTGTTCAATGCCGATGCATTTTTGGTGTTTCATCAACACTCTGAAGGTCCGCAGATTACAGAATGCATCCAGATGTGCTTCGGATACTTTTACTAGTCTTCCAGTGTACGATCAAAGCGTAGACAGTTTAAGACATTACTCCCATGGAGAAAAGTCCGCATGGTACTTATTGTGTTCAATGCCGATGGAATTTTTGTGTTTCATCAACACTCTGAATGTCCAAAGATTACAGAATGCATCCATATGTGCTTCGGAAACTACTACTAGTCTTCCAGGGGACGATCAAAGCGTAGACAGTTTACGACATTACTCCCATGGAGAAAAGTCCGGATGGTGCTTATTGTGTTAAATGCCGATTCAATTTTTGTGATTCATCAACACTCTGAAGGTCTACAGATTACAGAATGCCTCCAGATGTGCTTCGGAAACTACTACTAGTCTTCCAGTGTACGATAAAAGCGTAGACAGTTTAAGACATTACTCCCATAAAGAAAAATCAGCATGGTGCCTATTGTATTCAATGCCGATGCAATTTTTGTGATTCATCAACACTCTGAAGGTCCACAGATTACAGAATGAATCCTGATGTGCTTCGGAAACTACTAGTAGTTTACCAGTGTACGATCAAAGCGTAGACAGTTGAAAACATTACTCCCATGGAGAAAAGTTCGCATGGTGCTTATTGTGTTCAATGCCGATGGAATTTTTGTGTTTCGTCAACATTCTGAAGGTCCACAGATTACAGACTGCTTCCAGATGTGCTCGGAAACTACTACTATTCTTCCAAAGTACGATCAAAGCGTAGACAGGTTAAGACATTACTCCCATGGAGAAGATTCCGCATGGTGCCTATTATGTTCAATGCCAATGCAATTTTTGTGTTTAATCAACACTCTGAAGGTCCACAGATTACAGAATGCTTCCAGATGTGCTTCGGAAACTACTACTAGTCTTCCAGTGTACGATCAAAGCGTAGACAGTTTAAGACATTACTCCCATAGAGAAAATTCCGCATGGTGCTTATTGTGTTCAATGCCGATGCAATTTTGGTGTTTCATCAACACTCTGAAGGTCCGCAGATTACAGAATGCATCCAGATGTGCTTCGGAAACTACTACTAGTCTTCCAGGGAACGATCAAAGCGTAGACAGTTTAGGACATTACTCCCATGGAGAAAAGTCCGCATGGGGCTTATTGTGTTAAATGCCGATTCAATTTTTGTGATTCATCAACACTCTGAAGGTCTACAGATTACAGAATGCCTCCAGATGTGCTTCGGAAACTACTACTAGTCTTCCAGTGTACGATCAAAGCGTAGACAGTTTAAGACATTACTCCCATAAAGAAAAATCAGCATGGTGCCTATTGTATTCAATGCCGATGCAATTTTTGTGTTTCATCAACACTCTGAAGGTCAGTAGATTACAGAATGCCTCCAGATGTGCTTCGGAAAGTATCACTAGTCTTCCAGTGTACGATAAAAGCGTAGACAGTTTAAGACATTACTCCCTTGGAGAGAAGTCCGCATGGTGCTTATTGTGTTCAATGCCAATTCAATTTCTGTGTTTCATCAACACTCTGAAGGTCCACAGATTACAGAATGCCTCCAGATGTGCTTCGGAAACTACTACTAGTCTTCCAGTGCACGATCAAAGCCTAGACAGTTTAAGACACTACTCCCATGGAGAAAAGTCCTCATGGTGCTTATTGTGCTCAATGCTGATGCAATTTTTGTGTTTCATCAACACTCTGAAGGTCCACAGATTACAGAATGCATCCATATATGCTTCTGTAACTATTACTCGTCTTCCAGTGTACGATCAAAGCGTAGACTGTTTAAGACATTACTCCCATGGAGAAAAGTCCGCATGGTGCTTATTGTGTTCAATGTCGATGCAATTTTTGTGTTTCATCAACACTCTGAAAGTCCACAGATTACAGAATGCTTCCAGATGTGCTTCGGAAACTACTACTAGTCTTCCAGTGTACGATCAAAGGGTAGACAGTTTAAGACATTACTCCCATAGAGAAAATACCGCATGGTGTTTATTGTGTTCAATGCCGATGCTATTTTTGTGTTTTATCAACGCTCTGAAGGTCCACAGATTACAGAATGCATCCAGATGTGCTTCGGAAACTACTACTAGTCTTCCAGTGCACGATCAAAGCCTAGACAGTTTAAGACACTACTCCCATAGAGAAAAGTCCGCATGGTGCTTATTGTGCTCAAAGCTGATGCAATTTTTGTGTTTCATCAACACTCTGAAGGTCCACAGATTACAGAATGCATCCGGATATGCTTCGGAAATTACTACTCGTCTTCCAGTGTACGATCAAAGCGTAGACAGTTTAAGACATTACTCCCATGGAGAGAAGTTCGCATGGTGCTTATTGTGTTCAATGTCGATACAATTTTTGTGTTTCATCAACACTCTGAAGGTCCACAGATTACAGAATGCTTCCAGATGTGCTTCGGAAACTACTACTAGTCTTCCAGGGAAAGATCAAAGCGTAGACAGATTAAGACATTACTCCCATGGAGAAAAGTTCGCATGGTGCTTATTGTGTTCAATGTCGATGCAATTTTTGTGTTTCATCAACACTCTGAACCTCCACAGATTACCGAATGCCTCCAGTTGTGCTTCGGAAACTACTACTAGTCTTCCAGTGTACGATCAAAGCTTAGACAGTTTAAGACATTACTCCCATGGAGAGAAGTCCGCATGGTGCTTATTGAGTTCAATGCCAATTCAATTTCTGTGTTTCATCAACACTCTGAAGGTCCACAGATTACAGAATGCCTCCAGATGTGCTTCGGAAACTACTACTAGTCTTCCAGTGCACGATCAAAGCCTAGACAGTTTAAGACACTACTCCTATGGAGAAAAGTCCTCATGGTGCTTATTGTGCTCAATGATGATGCAATTTTTGTTTTTCATCAACACTCTGAAGGTCCACTGATTACAGAATGCATCCATATATGCTTCTGAAACTATTACTCGTCTTCCAGTGTACGATCAAAGCGTAGACAGTTTAAGACATTATCCCATGGAGAAAAGTCCGCATGGTGCTTATTGTGTTCAATGTCGATGCAATTTTTGTGTTTCATCAACACTCTGAAAGTCCACAGATTACAGAATGCTTCCAGATGTGCTTCGGAAACTACTACTAGTCTTCCAGTGTACGATCAAATCGTAGACAGTTTAAGACATTACTCCCATAGAGAAAATTCCGCATGGTGTTTATTGTGTTCAATGCCGATGCTATTTTTGTGTTTCATCAACGCTCTGAAGGTCCACAGATTAAAGAATGCATTAAGATGTGCTTCCGAAACTACTACTAGTCTTCCAGTGTACGATCAAAAGCGTAGACAGTTTAAGACATTACTCCCATAGAGAAAATTCTGCATGGTGCTTATTGTGTTCAATGCCGATGCAATTTTGGTGTTTCATCAACACTCTGAAGGTCCACAGATTACAGAATGCATCCATATGTGCTTCGGAAACTACTACTAGTCTTCCAGGGAACGATCAAAGCGTAGACAGTTTAGGACATTACTCCCATGGAGAAAAGTACGGATGGTGCTTATTGTGTTAAATGCCGATTCAATATTTGTGATTCATCAACACTCTGAAGGTCTACAGATTACAGAATGCCTCCAGATGTGCTTCGGAAACTACTACTAGTCTTCCAGTGTACGATCAAAGCGTAGACAGTTTAAGACATTACTCCCATAAAGAAAAATCAGCATGGTGCCTATTGTATTCAATGCCGATGCAATTTTTGTGATTCATCAACACTCTGAAGGTCCACAGATTACAGAATGAATCCTGATGTGCTTCGGAAACTACTAGTAGTTTACCAGTGTACGATCAAAGCGTAGACAGTTTAAAACATTACTCCCATGGAGAAAAGTTCGCATGGTGCTTATTGTGTTCAATGCCGATGGAATTTTTGTGTTTCGTCAACAGATTACAGAATGCTTCCAGATGTGCTCGGAAACTACTACTATTCTTCCAAAGTACGATCAAAGCGTAGTCAGGTTAAGACATTACTCCCATGGAGAAGAATCCGCATGGTGCTTATTATGTTCAATGCCAATGCAATTTTTGTGTTTAATCAACACTCTGAAGGTCCACAGATTACAGAATGCTTCCAGATGTGCTTCGGAAACTACTACTAGTCTTCCAGTGTACGATCAAAGCGTAGACAGTTTAAGACATTACCCCCATAGAGAAAATTCCGCATGGTGCTTATTGTGTTCAATGCCGATGCAATTTTGGTGTTTCATCAACACTCTGAAGGTCCGCAGATTACAGAATGCATCCAGATGTGCTTCGGAAACTACTACTAGTCTTCCAGGGAACGATCAAAACGTAGACAGTTTAGGACATTACTCCCATGGAGAAAAGTCCGCATGGTGATTATTGTGTTCAATGCCGATGCAATTTTTGTGTTTCATCAATACTCTGAAGGTCCACAGATTACAGAATGCTTCCAGATGTGCTTCGGAAACTACTACTGGTCTTCCAGTGTACGATTAAAGCGTAGACAGTTTAAGACATTACTCCCATGGAGAAAAGTCCGCATGGTGCTTATTGTGTTCAATGCCGATGCAATTTCTTTGTTTCATCAACACTCTGAAGGTCCACAGATTACAAAATGCCTCCAGATGAGCTTCGGGAACTACTACTAGTCTTCCAGGGAATGATCAAAGCGTAGACAGTTTGAGACAATACTCCCATGGAGAAATGTCCGCAAGGTGCCTATTGAGTTAAATGCCGATGCAATTTTTGTGTTTCATCAACACTCTGAAGGTCCACAGGTTACAGAATGCATCCAGATGTGCTTTGGAAACTACTACTAGTCTTCCAGTAAACGATCAAAGCATAGACAGTTAAAGGCATTACTCCCATGAAGAAAATCCCACATGGTGCTTGTTGTGTTCAATGCCTATGCAGTTTTTGTGTTTCATCAACACTCTGAAGGTCCACAGATTACAGAACGCCTCCGGATGTGGTTCGGAAACTACTACTAGTCTTCCAGTGTACGATCAAAGCGTAGACAGTTTAAGACATTACTCTCATGGAGAAAAGTCCGCATGGTGCTTATTGTGTTCAATGCCGATTCAATTTCTGTGTTTCATCAACACTCTGAAGGTCCACAGATAACAGAATGCCACCAGATTTGCTTCGGAAACTACTACTAGTCTTGCAGTGTACGATCAAAGCGTAGACAGTTTAAGACATTACTCCCATGGCAAAAAGTCCACATGGTGCTTATTGTGTTCAATGCCGATTCAATTTCTGTGTTTCTTCACACACTGAAGGTCCACAGATTACAGAATGCATCCAGATGTGCTTCGGAAACTACTACTAGTCTTCCAGGGAACGATCAAAGCGTAGACAGTTTAAGACATTACTCTCATGGAGAAAAATCTGCATGGTGCTTATTGTGTTCAATGCCGATGCAATTTCTGTGTTTCATCAACACTCTGAAGGTCCAGAGATTACAGAATGCCTCCAGATGTGCTACGGAAACTACTGCTAGTCTTCCTGAGAACGAGCAAAGCGTATACAGTTTAAGACACTACTCTCATGGAGAAAAGTCCGCATGGGGCTTATTGTGTTCAATGCCGATTCAATTCCTGTGTTTCGTCAACACTCTGAAGGTCCACAGATTACAGAATGCCTTCAGAAGTGCTTCGGAAACTACTACTAGTCTTCCTGTGTACGATCAAAGCGTAGACAGTTTAAGACATTACTATCATGGAGAAAAGTCCGCATGGTGCTTATTGTGTTCAATGCCGATGCAATTTTTGTATTTCATCAACACTCTGAAGGTCCACAAATTACAGAATGCCTCCAAATGTGCCTCGGAAACTACTACTAGTCTTGCAGGGAATGATCAAAGCGTAGACAGTTTGAGACATTACTCCCATGGAGAAAAGTCCGCATGGTGCTTATTGTGTTCATTGCCGATTCAATTTTTGTGTTTCATCAACACTCTGAAGATCCACTGATTACAGAATGCATCCAGATGAGCTTCGGAAACTACTACTAGTCTTCCAGGGAACGATCAAAGCGTAGACAGTTTAAGACATTACTCTCATGGAGAAAAATCTGCATGGTGCTTATTGTGTTCAATGCCGATGCAATTTCTGTGTTTCATCAACACTCTGAAGGTCCAGAGATTACAGAATGCCTCCAGATGTGCTACGGAAACTACTGCTAGTCTTCCTGAGAACGAGCAAAGCGTATACAGTTTAAGACACTACTCTCATGGAGAAAAGTCCGCATGGTGCTTATTGTGTTCAATGCCGATTCAATTCCTGTGTTTCGTCAACACTCTGAAGGTCCACAGATTACAGAATGCCTTCAGAAGTGCTTCGGAAACTACTACTAGTCTTCCAATGAACGATCAAAGCGTAGACACTTTAAGACATTACTCCCATGGAGAAAAGACCGCATGGTTCTTATTGTGTTCAATGCCGATGCAATTTTTGTGATTCATCAACACTCTGAAGGTCCACAGATTACAGAATGCATCCAGATATGCTTCGGAAACTACTACTAGTCTTCCAGGGAACGGTCAAAGCGTAGACAGTTTAAGACATTACTTCCATGGAGAAAAGTCCACATGGTGCTTATTGTGTTCAATGCCGATGCAATTTCTGTGTTTCATCAACACTCTGAATGTCCACAGAATACAGAATGCATCCAGATGTGCTTCGGAGACTACTACTAGTCTTCCAGGGAACGATCAAAGCGTAGACAGTTTAAGACATTACTTCCAAGGAGGAAAGCCCGCATGGTGCTTATTGTGTTCAATGCCGATGCAATTTTTGTGTTTCATCAACACTCTGGAGGTCCACAGATTACAGAATGCCTCCAGATGTGCTTCGAAAACTACTGCTAGTCTTCCAGTGTACGATCACAGCGTAGACAATTTAAGACATTACGATCATGGAGAAAAGTCCGCATGGTGCTTATAGTGTTCAATGCCGAATAAATTTCTGTGTTTCATCAACACTCTGAAGGTCCACAGATTACAGAATGCCTCCACATGTGCTTCGGAAACTACTACTAGTCTTCCAGTGTACGATCAAAGCGTAGACAGTTTAAGACATTACTCCCATGGAGAAAAGTCCGTATGGTGCTTATTGTGTTCAATTCCGTTGCAATATCTTTGTTTCATCAACACTCTGAAGGTCCACAGATTTCAGAATGCCTCCAGATGTGCTTCAGAAACTACTACTAGTCTTCCAGTGTACGATCAAAGCGTAGACAATTTAAGACATTACTCAAAAGGAGAAAAGTCGGCATGGTGCTTATTGTGTTCAATGTCGATGCAATTTTTGTGTTTCATCAACACTCTGAAGGTCCACAGATTAGAGAATACATCCAGATGTGCTTGGGAAACTACTACGTGTCTTCCAGGGAACGATCAAAACTTAGACAGTATAAGACATTTCTCCCATGGAGAAAAGTTCGCATGGTGGTTATTGTGTTCAATGCCCAAGCAATTTCTGTGTTTCATCAACACTCTGATGGTCCAGAGATTACAGAATGCCTCCAGATGTGCTACGGAAACTACTGCTTGTCTTCCTGTGAACGAGCAAAGCGTATACATTTTAAGACATTACTCTCATGGAGAAAAATCCGCATGGTGCTTATTGTGTTCAATGCCGATCCAATTCCTGTGTTTCATCAACATTTTGAAGGTCTACAGATTGCAGAATGCCTCCAGATGTGCTTCGGAAACTACTACTAGTCTTACAGTGTACGATCAAAGCGTAGACAGTTTAGGACATTACTCCCATAGAGAAAGTTCCGCATGGTGCTTATTGTGTTAAATGCCGATGCAATTTTTGTGTTTCATCTACACTCTGAAGGTCCACAGATTACAGAATGCATCCAGATGTGCTTCGGAAACTACTACTAGTCTTCCAGGGAACGATCAAAGCGTTTGCAGTTTAAGACATTACTACCATTGAGAAAAGTCCGCATGGTGCTTATTGTGTTCAATGCCGATACAATTTCTGTGTTTCATCAACACTCTGAAGACCCACAGATTACAGAATGCATCCAGATGTGCTTTGGAAACTACTACTAGTCTTCCAGGGAACGATCAAAGCGTAGACAGTTTAAGACATTACTCCCATGGAGGAAAGTCCGCATGGTGCTTATTGTGTTCAATGCCGATGCAATTTTTGTGTTTCATCAACACTCTGAAGGTCCACAGATTACAGAATGCATCCAGATGTGCTTCGGAAACTACTACTAGTCTTCCAGGGAACGATCAAAGCGTAGACAGTTTAAGACATTACTCCCATGGAGGAAAGCCCGCATGGTGCTTATTGTGTTCAATGCCGATGCAATTTTTGTGTTTTATCAAAACTCTGAAGGTACACAGATTACAGAATGCATCCAGATGAGCTTCGGAAACTACTGCTAGTCTTCCAGTGAACGATCACAGCGTAGACAGTTTAAGACATTACTCTCATAGAGAAAAGTCCGCATGGTGCTTATAGTGTTCAATGCCGAATAAATTTCTGTGTTTTATCAACACTCTGAAGGTCCACAGATTACAGAATGCCTCCAGATGTGCTTCGGAAATTACTACTAGTCTTCCAGTGTACGATCAAAGCGTAGATAGTTTAAGACATTACTCCCATGGAGAAAAGTCCGCATGGTGCTTATTGTGTTCAATGCCGACGCAATTTCTATGTTTCATTAACACTCTGAAGGTCCACAGATTACACAATGCCTACAGATGTGCTTCAGAAACTACCACTAGTCTTCCAGTGTACGATCAAAGCGTAGACAGTTTAAGAAATTACTCCCATGGAGAAAAGTCCGCATGGTGCTTATTGTGTTCAATGCCGATGCAATTTCTGAGTTTCATCAACACTCAGAAGGTCCACAGATTACAGAATGCATCCAGATGTGCTTCGGAAACTACTACTAGTCTTCCAGTAAACGATCAAAGCATAGACAGTTTATGACATTACTCCCATGGAGAAAAGTCCACATGGTGCTTGTTGTGTTCAATGCCGATGCAATTTCTGTGTTTCATCAACACTCTGCAGGTCAACATATTACAGAATGCCTCCAGATGTGCTTCGGAAAATACTACTAGTCTTCCAGGGAACGATCAAAGCGTAGACAGTTTGAGACATTACTCCCATGGAGAAATGTCCGCATGGTGCTTATTGAGTTAAATGCCGATGCAATTTTTGTGTTTCATCAACACTCTGAAGGTCCACAGGTTACAGAATGCATCCAGATGTGCTTCGGAAACTACTACTAGTCTTCCTGTGACCGATCAAAGCGTAGACAGTTTAAGACATTACTCCAATGGAGAAAAGTCCGCATGGTGCTTATTGTCTTCAGTGCCGATTCAATTTCTGTGTTTCATCACACTGTGAAGGTCCACAGATTACAGAATGCATCCAGATGTGCTTCGGAAACTACTACTAGTCTTGGAGGGAACGATCTAAGCGTAGACAGTTTGAGACATTACTACCATGGAGAAAAGTCCGCATGGTGCTTATTGTGTTCAATGCAGATGAAATTTCTATGTTTCATCAACACTCTGAAGGTCCACAGATTACAGAATGCCTCCAGATGTGCTTCGGAAACTACTACTAGTCTTTTAGTAAACGATCAAAGCATAGACAGTTAAAGGCATTACTCCCATGAAGAAAACTCCACATGGTGCTTGTTGTGTTCAATGCCGATGCAGTTTTTGTGTTTCACCAACACTCTGAAGGTCCACAGATTACCGAACGCCTCCAGATGTGGTTCGGAAACTACTACTAGTCTTCCTGTGAACGATCAAAGCGTAGACAGTTTAAGACATTACTCCCATTAAGAAAAGTCCGCATGGTGCTTATTGTGTTCAATGATGATGCAATTTTTGTGTTTCATCAACACTCTGAAGGTCCACAGATTACAGAATGCCTCCAGATGTGCTTCAGAAACTACTACTAGTCTTACAGTGTACGATCAAAACGTAGACAGTTTAGGACATTACTCCCATGGAGAAAAGTCCGCATGGTGATTATTGTGTTCAATGCCGATGCAATTTTTGTGTTTCATCAATACTCTGAAGGTCCACAGATTACAGAATGCTTCCAGATGTGCTTCGGAAACTATTACTGGTCTTCCAGTGTACGATTAAAGCGTAGACAGTTTAAGACATTACTCCCATGGAGAAAAGTCCGCATGGTGCTTATTGTGTTCAATGCCGATGCAATTTCTTTGTTTCATCAACACTCTGAAGGTCCACAGATTACAAAATGCCTCCAGATGTGCTTCGGGAACTACTACTAGTCTTCCAGGGAATGATCAAAGCGTAGACAGTTTGAGACAATATTCCCATGGAGAAATGTCCGCAAGGTGCCTATTGAGTTAAATGCCGATGCAATTTTTGTGCTTCATCAACACTCTGAAGGTCCACAGGTTACAGAATGCATCCAGATGTGCTTTGGAAACTACTACTAGTCTTCCAGTAAACGATCAAAGCATAGACAGTTAAAGGCATTACTCCCATGAAGAAAATCCCACATGGTGCTTGTTGTGTTCAATGCCTATGCAGTTTTTGTGTTTCATCAACACTCTGAAGGTCCACAGATTACAGAACGCCTCCAGATGTGGTTCGGAAACTACTACTAGTCTTCCAGTGTACGATCAAAGCGTAGACAGTTTAAGACATTACTCTCATGGAGAAAAGTCCGCATGGTGCTTATTGTGTTCAATGCCGATTCAATTTCTGTGTTTCATCAACACTCTGAAGGTCCACAGATAACAGAATGCCACCAGATTTGCTTCGGAAACTACTACTAGTCTTGCAGTGTACGATCAAAGCGTAGACAGTTTAAGACATTACTCCCATGTCAAAAAGTCCGCATGGTGCTTATTGTGTTCAATGCCGATTCAATTTCTGTGTTTCTTCACACACTGAAGGTCCACAGATTACAGAATGCATCCAGATGTGCTTCGGAAACTACTACTAGTCTTCCAGGGAACGATCAAAGCGTAGACAGTTTAAGACATTACTCCCCTGGAGAAAAGTCCGCATGGTGCTTATTGTGTTCAATGCCTATGCAATTTCTGTGTTTCATCAACACTCTGAAAGTCCACAGATTACAGAACGCCTCCAGATGTGCTTCGGAAACTACTACTAGTCTTCCTGTGTACGATCAAAGCGTAGACAGTTTAAGACATTACTATCATGGAGAAAAGTCCGCATGGTGCTTATTGTGTTCAATGCCGATGCAAATTTTGTATTTCATCAACACTCTGAAGGTCCACAAATTACAGAATGCCTCCAAATGTGCTTCGGAAACTACTACTAGTCTTGCAGGGAACGATCAAAGCGTAGACAGTTTGAGACATTACTCCCATGGAGAAAAGTCCGCATGGTGCTTATTGTGTTCATTGCCGATGCAATTTTTGTGTTTCATCAACACTCTGAAGATCCACTGATTACAGAATGCATCCAGATGAGCTTCGGAAACTACCACTAGTCTTCCAGGGAACGATCAAAGCGTAGACAGTTTAAGACATTACTCCCATGGAGAAAAATCTGCATGGTGCTTATTGTGTTCAATGCCGATGCAATTTCTGTGTTTCATCAACACTCTGAAGGTCCAGAGATTACAGAATGCCTCCAGATGTGCTACGGAAACTACTGCTAGTCTTCCTGAGAACGAGCAAAGCGTATACAGTTTAAGACACTACTCTCATGGAGAAAAGTCCGCATGGTGCTTATTGTGTTCAATGCCGATTCAATTCCTGTGCTTCGTCAACACTCTGAAGGTCCACAGATTACAGAATGCCTTCAGAAGTGCTTCGGAAACTACTACTAGTCTTCCAATGAACGATCAAAGCGTAGACACTTTAAGACATTACTCCCATGGAGAAAAGACCGCATGGTGCTTATTGTGTTCAATGCCGATGCAATTTTTGTGATTCATCAACACTCTGAAGGTCCACAGATTACAGAATGCATCCAGATATGCTTCGGAAACTACTACTAGTCTTCCAGGGAACGGTCAAAGCGTAGACAGTTTAAGACATTACTTCCATGGAGAAAAGTCCACATGGTGCTTATTGTGTTCAATGCCGATGCAATTTCTGTGTTTCATCAACACTCTGAATGTCCACAGAATACAGAATGCATCCAGATGTGCTTCGGAAACTACTACTAGTCTTCCAGGGAACGATCAAAGCGTAGACAGTTTAAGACATTACTCCCATGGAGGAAAGCCCGCATGGTGCTTATTGTGTTCAATGCCGATGCAATTTTTGTGTTTCATCAACACTCTGAAGGTCCACAGATTACAGAATGCCTCCAGATGTGCTTCGAAAACTTCTGCTAGTCTTCCAGTGTACGATCACAGCGGAGACAATTTAAGACATTACGATCATGGAGAAAAGTCCGCATGGTGCTTATTGTGTTCAATGCCGATGCAATTTCTGAGTTTCATCAACACTCAGAAGGTCCACAGATTACAGAATGCATCCAGATGTGCTTCGGAAACTACTACTAGTCTTCCAGTAAACGATCAAAGCATAGACAGTTTATGACATTACTCCCATGGAGAAAAGTCCACATGGTGCTTGTTGTGTTCAATGCCGATGCAATTTCTGTGTTTCATCAACACTCTGCAGGTCAACATATTACAGAATGCCTCCAGATGTGCTTCGGAAAATACTACTAGTCTTCCAGGGAACGATCAAAGCGTAGACAGTTTGAGACATTACTCCCATGGAGAAATGTCCGCATGGTGCTTATTGAGTTAAATGCCGATGCAATTTTTGTGTTTCATCAACACTCTGAAGGTCCACAGGTTACAGAATGCATCCAGATGTGCTTCGGAAACTACTACTAGTCTTCCTGTGACCGATCAAAGCGTAGACAGTTTAAGACATTACTCCAATGGAGAAAAGTCCGCATGGTGCTTATTGTCTTCAGTGCCGATTCAATTTCTGTGTTTCATCACACTGTGAAGGTCCACAGATTACAGAATGCATCCAGATGTGCTTCGGAAACTACTACTAGTCTTGGAGGGAACGATCTAAGCGTAGACAGTTTGAGACATTACTACCATGGAGAAAAGTCCGCATGGTGCTTATTGTGTTCAATGCAGATGAAATTTCTATGTTTCATCAACACTCTGAAGGTCCACAGATTACAGAATGCCTCCAGATGTGCTTCGGAAACTACTACTAGTCTTTTAGTAAACGATCAAAGCATAGACAGTTAAAGGCATTACTCCCATGAAGAAAACTCCACATGGTGCTTGTTGTGTTCAATGCCGATGCAGTTTTTGTGTTTCACCAACACTCTGAAGGTCCACAGATTACCGAACGCCTCCAGATGTGGTTCGGAAACTACTACTAGTCTTCCTGTGAACGATCAAAGCGTAGACAGTTTAAGACATTACTCCCATTAAGAAAAGTCCGCATGGTGCTTATTGTGTTCAATGATGATGCAATTTTTGTGTTTCATCAACACTCTGAAGGTCCACAGATTACAGAATGCCTCCAGATGTGCTTCAGAAACTACTACTAGTCTTACAGTGTACGATCAAAACGTAGACAGTTTAGGACATTACTCCCATGGAGAAAAGTCCGCATGGTGATTATTGTGTTCAATGCCGATGCAATTTTTGTGTTTCATCAATACTCTGAAGGTCCACAGATTACAGAATGCTTCCAGATGTGCTTCGGAAACTACTACTGGTCTTCCAGTGTACGATTAAAGCGTAGACAGTTTAAGACATTACTCCCATGGAGAAAAGTCCGCATGGTGCTTATTGTGTTCAATGCCGATGCAATTTCTTTGTTTCATCAACACTCTGAAGGTCCACAGATTACAAAATGCCTCCAGATGTGCTTCGGGAACTACTACTAGTCTTCCAGGGAATGATCAAAGCGTAGACAGTTTGAGACAATACTCCCATGGAGAAATGTCCGCAAGGTGCCTATTGAGTTAAATGCCGATGCAATTTTTGTGCTTCATCAACACTCTGAAGGTCCACAGGTTACAGAATGCATCCAGATGTGCTTTGGAAACTACTACTAGTCTTCCAGTAAGCGATCAAAGCATAGACAGTTAAAGGCATTACTCCCATGAAGAAAATCCCACATGGTGCTTGTTGTGTTCAATGCCTATGCAGTTTTTGTGTTTCATCAACACTCTGAAGGTCCACAGATTACAGAACGCCTCCAGATGTGGTTCGGAAACTACTACTAGTCTTCCAGTGTACGATCAAAGCGTAGACAGTTTAAGACATTACTCTCATGGAGAAAAGTCCGCATGGTGCTTATTGTGTTCAATGCCGATTCAATTTCTGTGTTTCATCAACACTCTGAAGGTCCACAGATAACAGAATGCCACCAGATTTGCTTCGGAAACTACTACTAGTCTTGCAGTGTACGATCAAAGCGTAGACAGTTTAAGACATTACTCCCATGTCAAAAAGTCCGCATGGTGCTTATTGTGTTCAATGCCGATTCAATTTCTGTGTTTCTTCACACACTGAAGGTCCACAGATTACAGAATGCATCCAGATGTGCTTCGGAAACTACTACTAGTCTTCCAGGGAACGATCAAAGCGTAGACAGTTTAAGACATTACTCCCCTGGAGAAAAGTCCGCATGGTGCTTATTGTGTTCAATGCCTATGCAATTTCTGTGTTTCATCAACACTCTGAAAGTCCACAGATTACAGAACGCCTCCAGATGTGCTTCGGAAACTACTACTAGTCTTCCTGTGTACGATCAAAGCGTAGACAGTTTAAGACATTACTATCATGGAGAAAAGTCCGCATGGTGCTTATTGTGTTCAATGCCGATGCAAATTTTGTATTTCATCAACACTCTGAAGGTCCACAAATTACAGAATGCCTCCAAATGTGCTTCGGAAACTACTACTAGTCTTGCAGGGAACGATCAAAGCGTAGACAGTTTGAGACATTACTCCCATGGAGAAAAGTCCGCATGGTGCTTATTGTGTTCATTGCCGATGCAATTTTTGTGTTTCATCAACACTCTGAAGATCCACTGATTACAGAATGCATCCAGATGAGCTTCGGAAACTACCACTAGTCTTCCAGGGAACGATCAAAGCGTAGACAGTTTAAGACATTACTCCCATGGAGAAAAATCTGCATGGTGCTTATTGTGTTCAATGCCGATGCAATTTCTGTGTTTCATCAACACTCTGAAGGTCCAGAGATTACAGAATGCCTCCAGATGTGCTACGGAAACTACTGCTAGTCTTCCTGAGAACGAGCAAAGCGTATACAGTTTAAGACACTACTCTCATGGAGAAAAGTCCGCATGGTGCTTATTGTGTTCAATGCCGATTCAATTCCTGTGCTTCGTCAACACTCTGAAGGTCCACAGATTACAGAATGCCTTCAGAAGTGCTTCGGAAACTACTACTAGTCTTCCAATGAACGATCAAAGCGTAGACACTTTAAGACATTACTCCCATGGAGAAAAGACCGCATGGTGCTTATTGTGTTCAATGCCGATGCAATTTTTGTGATTCATCAACACTCTGAAGGTCCACAGATTACAGAATGCATCCAGATATGCTTCGGAAACTACTACTAGTCTTCCAGGGAACGGTCAAAGCGTAGACAGTTTAAGACATTACTTCCATGGAGAAAAGTCCACATGGTGCTTATTGTGTTCAATGCCGATGCAATTTCTGTGTTTCATCAACACTCTGAATGTCCACAGAATACAGAATGCATCCAGATGTGCTTCGGAAACTACTACTAGTCTTCCAGGGAACGATCAAAGCGTAGACAGTTTAAGACATTACTCCCATGGAGGAAAGCCGGCATGGTGCTTATTGTGTTCAATGCCGATGCAATTTTTGTGTTTCATCAACACTCTGAAGGTCCACAGATTACAGAATGCCTCCAGATGTGCTTCGAAAACTTCTGCTAGTCTTCCAGTGTACGATCACAGCGGAGACAATTTAAGACATTACGATCATGGAGAAAAGTCCGCATGGTGCTTATTGTGTTCAATGCCGATGCAATTTCTGAGTTTCATCAACACTCAGAAGGTCCACAGATTACAGAATGCATCCAGATGTGCTTCGGAAACTACTACTAGTCTTCCAGTAAACGATCAAAGCATAGACAGTTTATGACATTACTCCCATGGAGAAAAGTCCACATGGTGCTTGTTGTGTTCAATGCCGATGCAATTTCTGTGTTTCATCAACACTCTGCAGGTCAACATATTACAGAATGCCTCCAGATGTGCTTCGGAAAATACTACTAGTCTTCCAGGGAACGATCAAAGCGTAGACAGTTTGAGACATTACTCCCATGGAGAAATGTCCGCATGGTGCTTATTGAGTTAAATGCCGATGCAATTTTTGTGTTTCATCAACACTCTGAAGGTCCACAGGTTACAGAATGCATCCAGATGTGCTTCGGAAACTACTACTAGTCTTCCTGTGACCGATCAAAGCGTAGACAGTTTAAGACATTACTCCAATGGAGAAAAGTCCGCATGGTGCTTATTGTCTTCAGTGCCGATTCAATTTCTGTGTTTCATCACACTGTGAAGGTCCACAGATTACAGAATGCATCCAGATGTGCTTCGGAAACTACTACTAGTCTTGGAGGGAACGATCTAAGCGTAGACAGTTTGAGACATTACTACCATGGAGAAAAGTCCGCATGGTGCTTATTGTGTTCAATGCAGATGAAATTTCTATGTTTCATCAACACTCTGAAGGTCCACAGATTACAGAATGCCTCCAGATGTGCTTCGGAAACTACTACTAGTCTTTTAGTAAACGATCAAAGCATAGACAGTTAAAGGCATTACTCCCATGATGAAAACTCCACATGGTGCTTGTTGTGTTCAATGCCGATGCAGTTTTTGTGTTTCACCAACACTCTGAAGGTCCACAGATTACCGAACGCCTCCAGATGTGGTTCGGAAACTACTACTAGTCTTCCTGTGAACGATCAAAGCGTAGACAGTTTAAGACATTACTCCCATTAAGAAAAGTCCGCATGGTGCTTATTGTGTTCAATGATGATGCAATTTTTGTGTTTCATCAACACTCTGAAGGTCCACAGATTACAGAATGCCTCCAGATGTGCTTCAGAAACTACTACTAGTCTTACAGTGTACGATCAAAACGTAGACAGTTTAGGACATTACTCCCATGGAGAAAAGTCCGCATGGTGATTATTGTGTTCAATGCCGATGCAATTTTTGTGTTTCATCAATACTCTGAAGGTCCACAGATTACAGAATGCTTCCAGATGTGCTTCGGAAACTACTACTGGTCTTCCAGTGTACGATTAAAGCGTAGACAGTTTAAGACATTACTCCCATGGAGAAAAGTCCGCATGGTGCTTATTGTGTTCAATGCCGATGCAATTTCTTTGTTTCATCAACACTCTGAAGGTCCACAGGTTACAAAATGCCTCCAGATGTGCTTCGGGAACTACTACTAGTCTTCCAGGGAATGATCAAAGCGTAGACAGTTTGAGACAATACTCCCATGGAGAAATGTCCGCAAGGTGCCTATTGAGTTAAATGCCGATGCAATTTTTGTGCTTCATCAACACTCTGAAGGTCCACAGGTTACAGAATGCATCCAGATGTGCTTTGGAAACTACTACTAGTCTTCCAGTAAACGATCAAAGCATAGACAGTTAAAGGCATTACTCCCATGAAGAAAATCCCACATGGTGCTTGTTGTGTTCAATGCCTATGCAGTTTTTGTGTTTCATCAACACTCTGAAGGTCCACAGATTACAGAACGCCTCCAGATGTGGTTCGGAAACTACTACTAGTCTTCCAGTGTACGATCAAAGCGTAGACAGTTTAAGACATTACTCTCATGGAGAAAAGTCCGCATGGTGCTTATTGTGTTCAATGCCGATTCAATTTCTGTGTTTCATCAACACTCTGAAGGTCCACAGATAACAGAATGCCACCAGATTTGCTTCGGAAACTACTACTAGTCTTGCAGTGTACGATCAAAGCGTAGACAGTTTAAGACATTACTCCCATGTCAAAAAGTCCGCATGGTGCTTATTGTGTTCAATGCCGATTCAATTTCTGTGTTTCTTCACACACTGAAGGTCCACAGATTACAGAATGCATCCAGATGTGCTTCGGAAACTACTACTAGTCTTCCAGGGAACGATCAAAGCGTAGACAGTTTAAGACATTACTCCCCTGGAGAAAAGTCCGCATGGTGCTTATTGTGTTCAATGCCTATGCAATTTCTGTGTTTCATCAACACTCTGAAAGTCCACAGATTACAGAACGCCTCCAGATGTGCTTCGGAAACTACTACTAGTCTTCCTGTGTACGATCAAAGCGTAGACAGTTTAAGACATTACTATCATGGAGAAAAGTCCGCATGGTGCTTATTGTGTTCAATGCCGATGCAAATTTTGTATTTCATCAACACTCTGAAGGTCCACAAATTACAGAATGCCTCCAAATGTGCTTCGGAAACTACTACTAGTCTTGCAGGGAACGATCAAAGCGTAGACAGTTTGAGACATTACTCCCATGGAGAAAAGTCCGCATGGTGCTTATTGTGTTCATTGCCGATGCAATTTTTGTGTTTCATCAACACTCTGAAGATCCACTGATTACAGAATGCATCCAGATGAGCTTCGGAAACTACCACTAGTCTTCCAGGGAACGATCAAAGCGTAGACAGTTTAAGACATTACTCCCATGGAGAAAAATCTGCATGGTGCTTATTGTGTTCAATGCCGATGCAATTTCTGTGTTTCATCAACACTCTGAAGGTCCAGAGATTACAGAATGCCTCCAGATGTGCTACGGAAACTACTGCTAGTCTTCCTGAGAACGAGCAAAGCGTATACAGTTTAAGACACTACTCTCATGGAGAAAAGTCCGCATGGTGCTTATTGTGTTCAATGCCGATTCAATTCCTGTGCTTCGTCAACACTCTGAAGGTCCACAGACTACAGAATGCCTTCAGAAGTGCTTCGGAAAGTACTACTAGTCTTCCAATGAACGATCAAAGCGTAGACACTTTAAGACATTACTCCCATGGAGAAAAGACCGCATGGTGCTTATTGTGTTCAATGCCGATGCAATTTTTGTGATTCATCAACACTCTGAAGGTCCACAGATTACAGAATGCATCCAGATATGCTTCGGAAACTACTACTAGTCTTCCAGGGAACGGTCAAAGCGTAGACAGTTTAAGACATTACTTCCATGGAGAAAAGTCCACATGGTGCTTATTGTGTTCAATGCCGATGCAATTTCTGTGTTTCATCAACACTCTGAATGTCCACAGAATACAGAATGCATCCAGATGTGCTTCGGAAACTACTACTAGTCTTCCAGGGAACGATCAAAGCGTAGACAGTTTAAGACATTACTCCCATGGAGGAAAGCCCGCATGGTGCTTATTGTGTTCAATGCCGATGCAATTTTTGTGTTTCATCAACACTCTGAAGGTCCACAGATTACAGAATGCCTCCAGATGTGCTTCGAAAACTTCTGCTAGTCTTCCAGTGTACGATCACAGCGGAGACAATTTAAGACATTACGATCATGGAGAAAAGTCCGCATGGTGCTTATAGTGTTCAATGCCGAATAAAATTCTGTGTTTCATGAACACTCTGAAGGTCCACAGATTACAGAATGCCTCCACATGTGCTTCGGAAACTACTACTAGTCTTCCAGTGTACGATCAAAGCGTAGACAGTTTAAGACATTACTCCCATGGAGAAAAGTCCGTATGGTGCTTATTGTGTTCAATGCCGTTGCAATATCTTTGTTTCATCAACACTCTGAAGGTCCACAGATTTCAGAATGCCTCCAGATGTGCTTCAGAAACTACTACTAGTCTTCCAGTGTACGATCAAAGCGTAGACAATTTAAGACATTACTCCCAAGGAGAAAAGTCGGCATGGTGCTTATTGTGTTCAATGCCGATGCAATTTTTGTGTTTCATCAACACTCTGAAGGTCCACAGAATAGAGAATACATCCAGATGTGCTTGGGAAACTTCTACGTGTCTTCCAGGGAACGATAAAAACTTAGACAGTATAAGACATTACTCCCATGGAGAAAAGTTCGCATGGTGGTTATTGTGTTCAATGCCCAAGCAATTTCTGTGTTTCATCAACACTCTGAAGGTCCAGAGATTACAGAATGCCTCCAGATGTGCTACGGAAACTACTGCTTGTCTTCCTGTGAACGAGCAAAGCGTATACAGTTTAAGACATTACTCTCATGGAGAAAAATCCGCATGGTGCTTATTGTGTTCAATGCCGATCCAATTCCTGTGTTTCATCAACATTTTGAAGGTCTACAGATTGCAGAATGCCTCCAGATGTGCTTCGGAAACTACTACTAGTCTTACAGTGTACGATCAAAGCGTAGACAGTTTAGGACATTACTCCCATGGAGTAAAGTCCGCATGGTGCTTATTGTGTTCAATGCCGATGCAATTTTTGTGTTTATTCAACACTCTGAAGGTCCGCAGGTTACAGAATGCATCCAGATGTGCTTCGGAAACTACTACTAGTCTTCCAGGGAACGATCAAAGCGTTTGCAGTTTAAGACATTACTACCATTGAGAAAAGTCCGCATGGTGCTTATTGTGTTCAATGCCGATACAATTTCTGTGTTTCATCAACACTCTGAGGACCCACAGATTACAGAATGCATCCAGATGTGCTTTGGAAACTACTACTAGTCTTCCAGGGAACGATCAAAGCGTAGACAGTTTAAGACATTACTCCCATGGAGGAAAGTCCGCATGGTGCTTATTGTGTTCAATGCCGATGCAATTTTTGTGTTTCATCAACACTCTGAAGTTCCACAGATTACAGAATGCATCCAGATGTGCTTCGGAAACTACTACTAGTCTTCCAGGGAACGATCAAAGCGTAGACAGTTTAAGACATTACTCCCATGGAGAAAAGTCCGCATGGTGCTTATTGTGTTCAATGCCGATGCAATTTCTGTGTTTCATCAACACTCTGAAGGTACACAGATTACAGAATGCATCCAGATGTGCTTCGGAAACTACTGCTAGTCTTCCAGTGAACGATCACAGCGTAGACAGTTTAAGACATTACTTTCATGGAGAAAAGTCCGCATGGTGCTTATAGTGTTCAATGCCGAATAAATTTCTCTGTTTCATCAACACTCTGAAGGTCCACAGATTACAAAATGCCTCCAGATGTGCTCCGGAAATTACTACTAGTCTTCCAGTGTACGATCAAAGCGTAGATAGTTTAAGACATTACTCCCATGGAGACAAGTCCGCATGGTGCTTATTGTGTTCAATGCCGACGCAATTTCTATGTTTCATTAACACTCAGAAGGTCCACAGATTACAGAATGCATCCAGATGTGCTTCGGAAACTACTACTAGTCTTCCAGTAAACGATCAAAGCATAGACAGTTTAAGACATTACTCCCATGGAGAAAAGTCCACATGGTGCTTGTTGTGTTCAATGCCGATGCAATTTCTGTGTTTCATCAACACTCTGCAGGTCAACATATTACAGAATGCCTCCAGATGTGCTTCGGAAAATATTACTAGTCTTCCAGGGAACGATCAAAGCGTAGACAGTTTGAGACATTACTCCCATGGAGAAAAGTCCGCATGGTGCTTATTGAGTTAAATGCCGATGCAATTTCTGTGTTTCATCAACACTCTGAAGGTCCACAGGTTACAGAATGCATCCAGATGTGCTTCGGAAACTACTACTAGTCTTCCAGGGAACGATCAAAGCGTAGACAGTTTAAGACATTACTCCAATGGAGAAAAGTCCGCATGGTGCTTATTGTCTTCAGTGCCGATTCAATTTCTGTGTTTCAGCACACTGTGAAGGTCCACAGATTACAGAATGCATCCAGATGTGCTTCGGAAACTACTACTAGTCTTGGAGGGAACGATCAAAGCGTAGACAGTTTGAGACATTACTACCATGGAGAAAAGTCCGCATGGTGCTTATTGTGTTCAATGCAGATGAAATTTCTATGTTTCATCAACACTCTGAAGGTCCACAGATTACAGAATGCCTCCAGATGTGCTTCGGAAACTACTACTAGTCTTTTAGTAAACGATCAAAGCATAGACAGTTAAAGGCATTACTCCCATGAAGAAAACTCCACATGGTGCTTGTTGTGTTCAATGCCGATGCAGTTTTTGTGTTTCACCAACACTCTGAAGGTCCACAGATTACAGAACGCCTCCAGATGTGGTTCGGAAACTACTACTAGTCTTCCAGTGTACGATCAAAGCGTAGACAGTTTAAGACATTACTCTCATGGAGAAAAGCCGCATGGTGCTTATTGTGTTCAATGCCGATTCAATTTCTGTGTTTCATCAACACTCTGAAGGTCCACAGATAACAGAATGCCACCAGATTTGCTTCGGAAACTACTACTAGTCTTCCAGTGTACGATCAAAGCGTAGACAGTTTAAGACATTACTCCCATGGAGAAAAGTCCGCATGGTTCTTATTTTGATCAATGCCGATGCAATTTCTGTGTTTCATCAACACTCTGAAGGACCAGAGATTACAGAATGCCTCCAGATGTGCTTGGGAAAAATACTACTAGTCTTCCTGTGAACGATCAAAGCGTAGACAGTTTAAGACATTACTCCCATTAAGAAAAGTCCGCATGGTGCTTATTGTGTTCAATGATGATGCAATTTTTGTGTTTCATCAACACTCTGAAGGTCCACAGATTACAGAATGCCTCCAGATGTGCTTCAGAAGCTACTACTACTCTTACAGTGTACGATCAAAACGTAGACAGTTTAGGACATTACTCCCATGGAGAAAAGTCCGCATGGTGCTTATTGTGTTCAATGCCGATGAAATTTTTGTGTTTCATCAATACTCTGAAGGTCCACAGATTACAGAATGCTTCCAGATGTGCTTCGGAAACTACTACTGGTCTTCCAGTGTACGATTAAAGCGTAGACAGTTTAAGACATTACTCCCATGGAGAAAGGTCCGCATGGTGCTTATTGTGTTCAATGCCGATGCAATTTCTTTGTTTCATCAACACTCTGAAGGTCCACAGATTACAGAATGCCTCCAGATGTGCTTCGGAAACTACTACCAGTCTTCCAGGGAACGATAAAAGCGTAGAAAGTTTTAGACATTTCTCCCATGGAGAAATGTCCGCATAGTGCTTATTGTGTTCAATGCCGAATAAATTTCTGTGTTTCATCAACACTCTGAACGTCCACCGATTACAGAATGCCTCCAGATGTTCTTCGGAAACTACTACTAGTCTTCCAGTGTACGATCAAAGCGTAGATAGTTTAAGACATTACTCCCATTTAGAAAAGTCCGCATGGTACTTATTGTGTTCAATGCCGACGCACTTTCTATGTTTCATCAACACTCTGAAGGTCCACAGATTACACAATGAATACAGATGTGCTTCGGAAACTACTACTAGTCTTCCAGTGTACGATCAAAGCATAGACAGTTTAAAAAATTACTCCCATGGAGAGAAGTCCGCATGGTGCTTATTGTGTTCAATGCCGATGCAATTTCTGTGTTTCATCAAGACTCTGAAGGTCCACAGATTACAGAATGCCTCCAGACGTGCTTCGGAAACTACTACTAGTCTTCCAGTGTACGATCAAAGCGTAGACAGTTTAAGAAATTACTCCCATGGAGAAAAGTCCGCATGGTGCTTATTGTGTTCAATGCCGATGCAATTTCTTTGTTTCATCAACACTCTGAAGGTCCACAGATTACAGAATGCCTCCAGATGTGCTTCGGAAACTACTACTAGTCTTCCAGTGTACAACCAAAGTGTAGACAGTTTAAGACATTACTCCCATGGAGAAATGTCCGCATAGTGCTTATTGTGTTCAATGCCGATGCAGTTTTTGTGTTTCATCAACACTCTGAACGTCCACAGATAACAGAATGCCTCCAGATGTTCTTCGGAAACTACTACTAGTCTTCCAGTGTACGATCAAAGCGTAGACAGTTAAGACATTACTCCCATGGAGAAAAGTCCGCATGGTGCTTATTGTGTTCAATGCCGACGCATTTTCTATGTTTCATCAACACTCTGATGGTCCACAGATTACACAATGAATACAGATGTCCTTCGGATACTACTACTAGACTTCCAGTGTACGATCAAAGCGTAGACAGTTTAAGAAATTACTCCCATGGAGAAAAGTCTGCATGGTGCTTATTGTGTTCAATGCCGATGCAATTTCTGTGTTTCATCAACACTCTGGACGTCCACAGATTACAGAATGCCTCCAGATGTGCTTCGGAAACTACTACTAGTCTTCCAGTAAACGATCAAAGCATAGACAGTTTAAGACATTACTCCCATGGAGAAATGTCCACATGGTGCTTGTTGTGTTCAATGCCGATGCAATTTCTGTGTTTCATCAACACTCTGCAGGTCAACATATTACAGAATGCCTCCAGATGTGCTTCGGAAACTACTACTAGTCTTCCAGTGTACGATCAAAGCGTAGATAGTTTAAGACATTACTACCATGGAGAAAAGTTCGAATGGTGCTTATTGTGTTCAATGCCGATGCAATTTTTGTGTTTTATCAACACTCTGAAGGTCCACAGATTACAGGATGCCTCCAGATGTGCTTCGGGAACTACTACTAGTCTTCCAGTGTACGATCAAAGCGTAGACAGTTTGAGACATTACTCCCATGGAGAAATGTCCGCATGGTGCTTATTGAGTTAAATGGCGATGCAATTTTTGTGTTTCATCAACACTCTGAAGGTCCACAGGTTACAGAATGCATCCAGATGTGCTTCGGAAACTACTACTAGTCTTCGAGGGAACGATCAAAGCGTAGAGATTTTAAGACATTACTCCAATGGAGAAAAGTCCGCATGGTGCTTATTGTGTTCAATGCCGATTGAATTTCTGTGTTTCATCACACTGTGAAGGTCCACAGATTACAGAATGCATCCAGATGTGCTTCGGAAACTACTACTAGTCTTCGAGGGAACGATCAAAGCGTAGACAGTTTGAGACATTGCTACCATGGAGAAATGTCCGCATGGTGCTTATTGTGTTCAATGCCGATGCAATTTCTGTGTTTCATCAACACTCTGAAGGTCCAGAGATTACAGAATGCATCCAGATGTGCTTCGGAAACTACTACTAGTCTTCCAGGGAACGATAAAAGCGTAGACAGTTTAAGGCATTACTCCCATGGAGGAAAGTCCGCATGGTGTTTATAGTGTTCAATGCCGATGCAATTTTTGTGTTTCATCAACACTCTGAAGGTCCTCAGATTACAGAATGCATTCAGATGTGCTTCGGAAACTACCACTAGTCTTCCAGGGAACGCTCAAAGCGTAGACAGTTTGAGACATTACTCCCATGGAGAAAAGTCCGCATGGTGCTTATTGTGTTCAAAGCCGATGCAATTTTTGTGTTTCATCGACACCCTGAAGGTCCACAGATTACAGAATGCATCCAGATGTGCTTCGTGAACTACTACTAGTCCTCCAGGGAACGATCAAAGCGTAGACAGTTTAAGACATTACTCCCATGGAGAAAAGTCCGCGTGGTGCTTATTGTGTTCAATGCCGATGCAATTTCTGTGTTTCATCAACACTCTGAAGGTTCACAGATTACAGAATGCCTCCAGATGTGCTTCGGAAACTACTGCTAGTCTTCCAGTGAACGATCACAGCGTAGACAGTTTAAGACATTACTCTCATGGAGAAAACACCGCATGGTGCTTATAGTGTTCAATGCCGATTAAATTTCTGTGTTTCATCAACACTCTGAAGGTCCACAGATTACAGAATGCCTCCAGATGTGCTTCGGAAACTACTACTAGTCTTCCAGTGTACGATCAAAGCGTAGACAGTTTAAGACATTACTCCCATGGAGAAAAGTCCGCATGGTGCTTATTGTGTTCAATGCCGACGCAATTTCTATGTTTCATCAACACTCTGAAGGTCCACAGATTGCAAAATGCCTACAGATGTGTTTCGGAAACTACTACTAGTCTTCCAGTGTACGATCAAAGCGTAGACAGTTTAAGAAATTACTCCCATGGAGAAAAGTCCGCATGGTGCTTATTGTGTTCAATGCCGATGCAATTTCTGTGTTTCATCAACACTCTGAAGGTCCACAGATTACAGAATGCATCCAGATGTGCTTCGGAAACTACTACTAGTCTTCCAGGGTACGATCAAATCGTAGACAGTTTAAGACATTACTCCAATGGAGAAAAGTCCGCATGGTGCTTATTGTGTTCAATGCCGATGCAATTTTTGTGTTTCATCAACACACTGAAGGTCCACAGATTACAGAATGCCTCCAGATGTGCTTCGGGAACTACTACTAGTCTTCCAGGGAATGATCAAAGCGTAGACAGTTTGAGACATTACTCCCATGGAGAAATGTCCGCAAGGTGCCTATTGAGTTAAATGCCGATGCAATTTTTGTGTTTCATCAACATTCTGAAGGTCCACAGGTTACAGAATGCATCCAGATGTGCTTCGGAAACTACTACTAGTCTTCCAGGGAACGATAAAAGCGTAGACAGTTTAAGACATTACTCCCATGGAGAAAAGTCCGCATGGTACTTATTGTGTTCAATGCCGATGCAATTTTTGTGTTTCATCAACACTCTGAAGTTTCACAGATTACAGAATGCATCCAGATGTGCTTCGGAAGCTACTACTAGTCTTCCAGGGAACGATCAATGCGTAGTCAGTTTGAGACATTACTCCCATGGAGAAAAGTCCGCATGGTGCAAATTGTGTTCAAAGCCGATGTAATTTTTGTGTATCATCAACCCCCTGAAGGTCCTCAGATTACAGAATGCATCCAGATGTGCTTCGTAAACTACTACTAGTCTTCCAGGGAACGATCAAATCGTAGACAGTTTAAGACATTACTCCCATGGAGAAAAGTCCGCATGGTGCTTATTGTGTTCAATGCCGATGCAATTTCTGTGTTTCATCAACACTCTGAAGGTCCACAGATTACAGAATGCCTCCAGATGTGCTTCGGAAACTACTGCTAGTCTTCCAGTTAACGATCACAGCGTAGACACTTTAAGACATTACTCTCATGGAGAAAAGTCCGCATGGTGCTTATAGTGCTCAATGCCGATGCAATTTCTCTGTTTCATCAACACTCTGAAGTTTCACAGATTACAGAATGCAACCAGATGTGCTTCGAAAACTACTACTAGTCTTCCAGTGTACGATCAAAGCGTAGACAGTTTAAGAAATTACTCCCATGGAGAAAAGTCCGCATGGTGCTTATTGTGTTCAATGCCGATGCAATTTCTGTGTTTCATCAACACTCTGAAGGTCCACAGATTACAGAATGCCTCCAGATGTGCTTCAGAAACAACTACTAGTCTTCCAGTAAACGATCAAAGCATAGACAGTTTAAGACATTACTCCCATGTAGAAAAGTCCACATGGTGCTTGTTGTGTTCAATGCCGATGCAATTTCTGTGTTTCATCAACACTCTGCAGATCAACATATTACAGAATGCCTCCAGATGTGCTTCGGAAACAACTACTAGTCTTCCAGTGTACGATCAAAGCGTAGACAGTTTAAGACATTACTACCATGGAGAAAAGTCCGCATGGTGCTTATTGTGTTCAATGCCGATACAATTTCTGTGTTTCATCAACACTCTGAAGGTCCACAGATTACAGAGTGCATCCAGATGTGCTCCGGAAACTACTACTAGTCTTCCAGGGAACGATAAAAGCGTAGACAGTTTGAGACATTTCTCACATGGAGAAAAGTCCGCATGGTGCTTATTGTGTTCAAAGCCGATGCAATTTTTGTGTTTCATCAACACCCTGAAGGTCCACAGATTACAGAATGCATCCAGATGTGCTTCGGAAACTACTACTAGTCTTCCAGGGAACGATCAAAGCGTAGACACTTTAAGACATTACTCCCATGGAGAAAAGTCCGCATGGTGCCTATTGTGTTCAATGCCGATGCAATTTCTGTGTTTCATCAACACTCTGAAGGTCCACAGATTACAGAATGCCTCCAGATGTGCTTCGGAAACTACTGCTAGTCTTGAAGTGAACGATCACAGCGTAGACAGTTTAAGAAATTACTCTCATGGAGAAAAGTCCGCATGGTGCTTATAGTGTTCAATGCCAAATAAATTTCTGTGTTTCATCAACACTCTGAAGGTCCACAGATTACAGAATGCCTCCAGATGTGCTTCGGAAACTACTACTAGTCTTCCAGTGTACGATCAAAGCGTAGACAGTTTAAGACATTACTCCCATGGAGAAAAGTCCGCATGGTACTTATTGTGTTCAATGCCGACGCAATTTCTATGTTTCATCAACACTCTGAAGCTCCAGAGTTTACACAATGCCTACAGATGTGCTTCGGAATCTACTACTAGTCTTCCAGTGTACGATCAAAGCGTAGACAGTTTAAGAAATTACTCCCATGGAGAAAAGTCCGCATGGTGCTTATTGTGTTCAATGCCGATGCAATTTCTGTGTTTCATCAACACTCTGAAGGTCCACAGATTACAGAATGCCTCCAGATGTGCTTCGGAAACTACTACTAGTCTTCCAGTATACGATCAAAGCATAGACAGTCTAAGACATTACTCCCATGGAGAAAAGTCCGCATGGTGCTTATTGTGTTCAATGCTGACGCAATTTCTATGTTTCATCAACACTCTGAAGGTCCACAGATTGCACAATGCCTACAGATGTGTTTCGGAAACTACTGCTAGTCTTCCAGTGTACGATCAAAGCGTAGACAGTTTAAGACATTACTACCATGGAGAAAAGTTCGCATGGTGCTTATTGTGTTCAATGCCGATGCAATTTTTGTGTTTCATCAACACTCTGAAAGTCCACAGATTACAGAATGCCTCCAGATGTGCTTCGGGAACTACTACTAGTCTTCCAGGGAATGATCAAAGCGTAGACAGTTTGAGACATTACTCCCATGGAGAAATGTCCGCAAGGTGCTTATTGTGTTCAAAGCCGATGCTATTTTTGTGTTTCATCAACCCCCTGAAGGTCCACAGATTACAGAATGCATCCAGATGTGCTTCGTAAACTACTACTAGTCTTCCAGGGAACGATCAAAGCGTAGACAGTTTAAGACATTACTCCCATGGAGAAAAGTCCGCATGGTGCTTATTGTGTTCAATGCCGATGCAATATCTGTGTTTCATCAACACTCTGAAGGTCCACAGATTACAGAATGCCTCCAGATGTGCTTCGGAAACTACTGCCAGTCTTCCAGTGAACGATCACAGCGTAGACAGTTTAAGACACTACTCCCATGGAAAAAAGTCCGCATGGTGCTTATTGTGTTCAATGCCGACGCAATTTCTATGTATTTCATCAACACTCTGAAGGTCCACTGATTGCACAATGCCTACAGATGTGCTTCGGAAACTACTACTAGTCTTCCAGTGTACGGTCAAAGCGTAGACAGTTTAAGAAATTACTCCCATGGAGAAAAGTCCGCATGGTGCTTATTGTGTTCAATGCCGATGCAATTTTTGTGTTTCATCAACACTCTGAAGGTCCACAGATTACAGAATGCCTCCAGATGTGCTTCGGAAACTACTACTAGTCTTCCAGGGAACGATAAAAGCATAGACAGTTTAAGACATTACTCCCATGGAGGAAAGTCCGCATGGTGCTTATTGTGTTCAATGCCGATGCAATTTTTGTGTTTCATCAACACTCTGAAGGTCCACAGGTTACAGAATGCTTCCAGATGTGCTTCGGAAACTACTACTAGTCTTCCAGGGAATGATGAAAGCGCTGACCGTTTAAGACATTACTCCCATGGAGAAAGGTCCACATGGTGCTTATTGTGTTCAATGCCGAATAAAATTCTGTGTTTCATCAACACTCTGAAGGTCCACAGATTACAGAATGCCTCCAGATGTGTTTCGGAAACTACTACTAGTCTTCCAGCGTACGATCAAAACGTAGACAGTTTAAGACATTACTCCCATGGAGAAAAGTCCGCATGGTACTTATTGTGTTCAATGCCGACGCAATTTCTATGTTTCATCAACATTCTGAAGGTCAAGAGATTACACAATGCCTACAGATGTGCTTCAGAAACTACTACTAGTCTTCCAGTGTACGATCAAAGCGTAGACGGTTTAAGAAATTACTCCTATGGAGAAAAGTCCGCATGGTGCTTATTGTGTTCAATGCCGATGCAATTTCTGTGTTTCATCAACACTCTGAAGGTCCACAGATTACAGAATGCCTCCAGATGTGCTTCGGAAACTACTACTAGTCTTCCAGTAAACGATCAAAGCATAGACAGTTTAAGACATTACTCCCATGGAGAAAAGTCCACATGGTGCTTGCTGTGTTCAATGCCGATGCAATTTCTGTGTTTCATCAATACTCTGCAGGTCAACATATTACAGAATGCCTCCAGATGTGCTTCGGAAAATACTACTAGTCTTCCAGTGTACGATCAAAGTGTAGACAGTTTAAGACATTACTACCATGGAGAAAAGTTCGCATGGTGCTTATTGTGTTCAATGCCGATGCAATTTTTGTGTTTCATCAACACTCTGAAGGTCCACAGATTACAGAATGTCTCCAAATGTGCTTCGGAAACTACTACTAGTCTTCCAGGGAACGATCAAACCGTAGACTGTTTGAGACATTACTCCCATGGAGAAAAGGCCGCAAGGTGCTTATTGAGTTAAATGCCGATGCAATTTTTGTGTTTCATCAACACTCTGAAGGTCCACAGGTTACAGAATGCATCCAGATGTGCTTCGGAAACTACTACTAGTCTTCCAGGGAACGATCAAAGCGTAGACAGTTTAAGACATTACTCCAATGGAGAAAAGTCCGCATGGTGCTTATTGTGTTCAATGCCGATTCAATTTCTGTGTTTCATCACACTGTGAAGGTCCACAGATTACAGAATGCATCCAGATGTGCTTCGGAAACTACTACTAGTCTTCGAGGGAACGATCAAAGCGTAGACAGTTTCATACATTACTACCATGGAGAAAAGTTCGCATGGTGCTTATTGTGTTCAATGCAGATGAAATTTCTATGTTTCATCAACACTCTGAAGGTCCACAGATTACAGAATGCCTCCAGATGTGCTTCGGAAACTACTACTAGTCTTCCAGTAAACGATCAAAGCATAGACAGTTAAAGGCATTACTCCCATGGAGAAATCTCCACATGGTGCTATTTGTGTTCAATACCGATGCAGTTTTTGTGTTTCATCAACACTCTGAAGATCCACAGATTACAGAACGTCTCCAGATGTGCTTCGGAAACTACTACTAGTCTTTCAGTGTACGATCAAAGCGTAGACAGTTTAAGACATTACTATCATTTAGAAAAGTCCGCATGGTGCTTATTGTGTTCAATGCCGATTCAATTTCTGTGTTTCAACAACACTCTGAAGGACCAAAGATTACCGAATGCCTCCAGATGTGCTTGGGAAAAGTACTACTAGTATCCTGTGAACGATCAAAGCGTAGACAGTTTAAGACATTACTCCCATGGAGAAAAGTCCGCATGGTGCTTATTGTGTTCAATGCCATTTCAAATCCTGTGTTTAATCAACACTCTGAAAGTCCACAGATTACAGAATGCCTCCAGATGTGCTTCGGAAACTACTACTAGTCTTCCAGTGAACGATCAAAGCGTAGACACTTTAAGACATTACTCCCATGGAGAAAAGTCCGCATGGTGCTTATTGAATTCAATGCCGATGAATTTTTGTGTTTCATTAACACTCTGAAGGTCCACAGATTACAGAATGCATACAGATGTGCTTGGGAAACTACTACTAGTCTTCCAGTGAACGATCAAAGTGTAGACAGTTTGAGACATTACTCCCATTGAGAAAAGTCTGCATGGTGCTTATTGTGTTTAATGCCGATGCAATTTCTGTGTTTCATCAACACTCTGAAGGTCCACAGATTACAGAATGCATCCAAATGTGCTACGGAAACTACTACTAGTCTCCCAGGGAACGATCAAAGCGTAGACAGTTTAAGACATTACTCCCATGGAGAAAAGCCCGCATGGTGCTTATTGTGTTCAATGCCGATGCAATTTCTGTGTTTCATCAACACTCTGAAGGTCCAGAGATTACAGAATGTATCCAGATGTGCTTCGGAAACTACTACTAGTCTTCGAGGGAACAATCAAAGCGTAGACAGTTAAAGGCATTACTCCCATGGAGAAAACTCCACATGGTGCTTGTTGTGTTCAATGCCGATGCAGTTTTTGTGTTTCATCAACACTCTGAAGGTCCACAGATTACAGAACGCCTCCAGATGTGCTTCGGAAAGTACTACTAGTCTTCCAGTGTACGATCAAAATGTAGACAGTTTACGACATTACTACCATGGAGAAAAGTCCGCATGGTGCTTATTGTGTTCAATGCCGATTCATTTTCTGTGTTTCATCAACACTCTGAAGGTCCACAGATAACAGAATGCCTCCAGATGTGCTTCGGAAACTACTACTAGTCTTCCAGTGTACGATCAAAGCGTAGACAGTTTATGACATTACTCCCATGGAGAAAAGCCCGCATGGTGCTTTATGTGTTCAATGCCGATGCAAATTTTGTGTTTCATCAACACTCTGAAGGTCCACAGATTACAGAATGCCTCCAGATGTGCTTGGAAAAAATACTACTAGTCTTCCTGTGAACGATCAAAGCGTAGACAGTTTAAGACATTACTCCCATGGAGAAAAGTCCGCATGGTGCTTATTGTGTTCAATGCCGATTCAATTCCTGTGTTTCGTCAACACTCTGAAGGTCCACAGATTACAGAATGCCTCCAGATGTGCTTCGGAACCTACTATTGGTCTTCCAGTGTACGATTAAAGCGTAGACAGTCTAAGACATTTCTCCCAATGAGAAAAGTCCGCATGGTGCTTATTGTGTTCAATCCCGATGCAATTTCTTTGTTTCACAACACTCTGAAGGTCCACAGTTTACAGAATGCCTCCAGATGTGCTTTGGAAACTACTACTAGTCTTCCAGTAAACGGCCAATGCATAGACAGTTTAAGACATTACTCCCATGGAGAAAAGTATACATGGTGCTTCTTGTGTTCAATGCCGATGCAATTTCTGTGTTTCATCAACACTCTGAAGGTCCACAGATTACAGAATGCATCCAGATGTGCTTCGGAAACTACTACTAGTCTTCGAGGGAACGATCAAAGCGTAGACAGTTTAAGATATTACTCCCATAGAGAAAAGTCCGCATGGTGTTTATTGTGTTCAATGCCGATGCAATTTCTGTTTTTTATCAACATTCTGAAGGTCCACAGATTACAGAATGCATCCAGATGTGCTTCGGAAACTACTACTATTCTTCCAGGGAACGATCAAAGCGTAGACAGTTTGAGACATTACTCCCATGGACAAATGTCCGCATAGTGCTTATTGAGTTCAATGCCGATGCAATTTTTGTGTTTCATCAACACTCTGAATGTCCACAGATTACAGAATGCCTCCAGATGTGCTTCGGAAACTACTACTATTCTTATAGGGAACGATCAAAGCGTAGACAGTTTGAGACATTACTCCCATGGACAAAAGTCCGCATAGTGCTTATTGAGTTCAATGCCGATGCAATTTTTGTGTTTCATCAACACTCTGAAGGTCCACAGATTACAGAATGCATCCAGATGTGCTTCGGAAACTACAACTAGTCTTCCAGTGAACGATCAAAGCGTAGATAGTTTAAGACATTACTCCCATGGAGAAAACTCCGCATGGTGCTTATTGTGTTCAATGCCGATGCAATTTTTGTGTTTCATTAATACTCTGAAGGTCCACAGATTACAGAATGCCTCCAGATGTGCTTCGGAAACTACTATTGGTCTTCCAGTGTACGATTAAAGCGTAGACAGCCTAAGACATTTCTCCCAATGTGAAAAGTCCGCATGGTGCTTATTGTGTTCAATGCCGATGCAATTTCTTTGTTTCAAAACACTCTGAAGGTCCACAGATTACAGAATGCCTCCAGATGTGCTTCGGAAACTACTACTAGTCTTCCAGTAACCGGCCAATGCATAGACAGTTTAAGACATTACTCCCATGGAGAAAAGTATACATGGTGCTTGTTGTGTTCAATGCCGATGCAATTTCTGTGTTTCATCAACACTCTGAAGGTCCACAGATTACAGAATGCATCCAGATGTGCTTCGGAAACTACAACTAGTCTTCCAGTGAACGATCAAAGCGTAGACAGTTTAAGACATTACTCCCATGGAGAAAAGTCCGCATGGTGCTTATTGTGTTCAATGCCGATTCAATTTCTGTGTTTCCTCACACTCTGAAAGTCCAGAGATTGCAGAATGCATTAAGATGTGCTTCGGAAACTACTACTATTCTTCCAGGGAACGATCAAAGCGTAGACAGTTTGAGACATTACTCCCATGGACAAAAGTCCGCATAGTGCTTATTGAGTTCAATGCCGATGCAATTTTTGTGTTTCATCAACACTCTGAATGTCCACAGATTACAGAATGCCTCCAGATGTGCTTCGGAAACTACTACTATTCTTATAGGGAACGATCAAAGCGTAGACAGTTTGAGACATTACTCCCATGGACAAAAGTCCGCATAGTGCTTATTGAGTTCAATGCCGATGCAATTTTTGTGTTTCATCAACTCTCTGAAGGTCCACAGATTACAGAATGCATCCAGATGTGCTTCGGAAACTACAACTAGTCTTCCAGTGAACGATCAAAGCGTAGATAGTTTAAGACATTACTCCCATGGAGAAAAGTCCGCATGGTGCTTATTGTGTTCAATGCCGATGCAATTTTTGTATTTCATTAATACTCTGAAGGTCCACAGATTACAGAATGCCTCCAGATGTGCTTCGGAAACTACTATTGGTCTTCCAGTGTACGATTAAAGCGTAGACAGCCTAAGACATTTCTCCCAATGTGAAAAGTCCGCATGGTGCTTATTGTGTTCAATGCCAATGCAATTTCTTTGTTTCAAAACACTCTGAAGGTCCACAGATTACAGAATGCCTCCAGATGTGCTTCGGAAACTACTACTAGTCTTCCAGTAACCGGCCAATGCATAGACAGTTTAAGACATTACTCCCATGGAGAAAAGTATACATGGTGCTTGTTGTGTTCAATGCCGCTGCAATTTCTGTGTTTCATCAACACTCTGAAGGTCCACAGATTACAGAATGCATCCAGATGTGCTTCGGAAACTACAACTAGTCTTCCAGTGAACGATCAAAGCGTAGACAGTTTAAGACATTACTCCCATGGAGAAAAGTCCGCATGGTGCTTATTGTGTTCAATGCCGATTCAATTTCTGTGTTTCCTCACACTCTGAAAGTCCAGAGATTGCAGAATGCATTAAGATGTGCTTCGGAAACTACTACTATTGTTCCAGGGAACGATCAAAGCGTAGACAGTTTGAGACATTACTCCCATGGACAAAAGTCCGCATAGTGCTTATTGAGTTCAATGCCGATGCAATTTTTGTGTTTCATCAACACTCTGAATGTCCACAGATTACAGAATGCCTCCAGATGTGCTTCGGAAACTACTACTATTCTTATAGGGAACGATCAAAGCGTAGACAGTTTGAGACATTACTCCCATGGACAAAAGTCCGCATAGTGCTTATTGAGTTCAATGCCGATGCAATTTTTGTGTTTCATCAACTCTCTGAAGGTCCACAGATTACAGAATGCATACAGATGTGCTTGGGAAACTACTACTAGTCTTCCAGTGAACGATCAAAGTGTAGACAGTTTGAGACATTACTCCCATTGAGAAAAGTCTGCATGGTGCTTATTGTGTTTAATGCCGATGCAATTTCTGTGTTTCATCAACACTCTGAAGGTCCACAGATTACAGAATGCATCCAAATGTGCTTCGGAAACTACTACTAGTCTCCCAGGGAACGATCAAAGCGTAGACAGTTTAAGACATTACTCCCATGGAGAAAAGCCCGCATGGTGCTTATTGTGTTCAATGCCGATGCAATTTCTGTGTTTCATCAACACTCTGAAGGTCCAGAGATTACAGAATGTATCCAGATGTGCTTCGGAAACTACTACTAGTCTTCGAGGGAACAATCAAAGCGTAGACAGTTAAAGGCATTACTCCCATGGAGAAAACTCCACATGGTGCTTGTTGTGTTCAATGCCGATGCAGTTTTTGTGTTTCATCAACACTCTGAAGGTCCACAGATTACAGAACGCCTCCAGATGTGCTTCGGAAAGTACTACTAGTCTTCCAGTGTACGATCAAAATGTAGACAGTTTACGACATTACTACCATGGAGAAAAGTCCGCATGGTGCTTATTGTGTTCAATGCCGATTCAATTTCTGTGTTTCATCAACACTCTGAAGGTCCACAGATAACAGAATGCCTCCAGATGTGCTTCGGAAACTACTACTAGTCTTCCAGTGTACGATCAAAGCGTAGACAGTTTATGACATTACTCCCATGGAGAAAAGCCCGCATGGTGCTTTATGTGTTCAATGCCGATGCAAATTTTGTGTTTCATCAACACTCTGAAGGTCCACAGATTACAGAATGCCTCCAGATGTGCTTGGAAAAAATACTACTAGTCTTCCTGTGTACGATCAAAGCGTAGACAGTTTAAGACATTACTCCCATGGAGAAAAGTCCGCATGGTGCTTATTGTGTTCAATGCCGATTCAATTCCTGTGTTTCGTCAACACTCTGAAGGTCCACAGATTACAGAATGCCTCCAGATGTGCTTCGGAACCTACTATTGGTCTTCCAGTGTACGATTAAAGCGTAGACAGTCTAAGACATTTCTCCCAATGAGAAAAGTCCGCATGGTGCTTATTGTGTTCAATGCCGATGCAATTTCTTTGTTTCACAACACTCTGAAGGTCCACAGTTTACAGAATGCCTCCAGATGTGCTTTGGAAACTACTACTAGTCTTCCAGTAAACGGCCAATGCATAGACAGTTTAAGACATTACTCCCATGGAGAAAAGTATACATGGTGCTTCTTGTGTTCAATGCCGATGCAATTTCTGTGTTTCATCAACACTCTGAAGGTCCACAGGTTACAGAATGCATCCAGATGTGCTTCGGAAACTACTACTAGTCTTCCAGGGAACGATCAAAGCGTAGACAGTTTAAGACATTACTCCAATGGAGAAAAGTCCGCATGGTGCTTATTGTGTTCAATGCCGATTCAATTTCTGTGTTTCATCACACTGTGAAGGTCCACAGATTACAGAATGCATCCAGATGTGCTTCGGAAACTACTACTAGTCTTCGAGGGAACGATCAAAGCGTAGACAGTTTCATACATTACTACCATGGAGAAAAGTTCGCATGGTGCTTATTGTGTTCAATGCAGATGAAATTTCTATGTTTCATCAACACTCTGAAGGTCCACAGATTACAGAATGCCTCCAGATGTGCTTCGGAAACTACTACTAGTCTTCCAGTAAACGATCAAAGCATAGACAGTTAAAGGCATTACTCCCATGGAGAAATCTCCACATGGTGCTATTTGTGTTCAATACCGATGCAGTTTTTGTGTTTCATCAACACTCTGAAGATCCACAGATTACAGAATGTCTCCAGATGTGCTTCGGAAACTACTACTAGTCTTTCAGTGTACGATCAAAGCGTAGACAGTTTAAGACATTACTATCATTTAGAAAAGTCCGCATGGTGCTTATTGTGTTCAATGCCGATTCAATTTCTGTGTTTCAACAACACTCTGAAGGACCAAAGATTACCGAATGCCTCCAGATGTGCTTGGGAAAAGTACTACTAGTATCCTGTGAACGATCAAAGCGTAGACAGTTTAAGACATTACTCCCATGGAGAAAAGTCCGCATGGTGCTTATTGTGTTCAATGCCATTTCAAATCCTGTGTTTAATCAACACTCTGAAAGTCCACAGATTACAGAATGCCTCCAGATGTGCTTCGGAAACTACTACTAGTCTTCCAGTGAACGATCAAAGCGTAGACACTTTAAGACATTACTCCCATGGAGAAAAGTCCGCATGGTGCTTATTGAATTCAATGCCGATGAATTTTTGTGTTTCATTAACACTCTGAAGGTCCACAGATTACAGAATGCATACAGATGTGCTTGGGAAACTACTACTAGTCTTCCAGTGAACGATCAAAGTGTAGACAGTTTGAGACATTACTCCCATTGAGAAAAGTCTGCATGGTGCTTATTGTGTTTAATGCCGATGCAATTTCTGTGTTTCATCAACACTCTGAAGGTCCACAGATTACAGAATGCATCCAAATGTGCTACGGAAACTACTACTAGTCTCCCAGGGAACGATCAAAGCGTAGACAGTTTAAGACATTACTCCCATGGAGAAAAGCCCGCATGGTGCTTATTGTGTTCAATGCAAACGCAATGTCTGTGTTTCATCAACACTCTGAAGGTCCACAGATTACAGAATGCCTCCAGATGTGCTTCGGAAACTACTACTATTCTTCCAGGGAACGATCAAAGCGTAGACAGTTTGAGACATTACTCCCATGGAGAAAAGTCCGCATGGTGCTTATTGAGTTCAATGCCGATGCAATTTTTGTGTTTCATCAACACTCTGAAGGTCCACAGATTACAGAATGCATCCAGATGTGCTTCGGAAACTACTACTAGTCTTCCAGTGTACAATCAAAGTGTAGACAGTTTAAGACATTACTCCCATGGAGAAAAGTCCGCATAGTGCTTATTGTGATCAATGCCAATGCAGTTTTTGTGTTTCATCAACACTCTGAACGTCCACAGATTACAGAATGCCTCCAGATGTGCTTCGGAAACTACTACTAGTCTTCCAGGGAGCGATCAAAGCGTTGACAGTTTGAGACATTACCTCCATGGAGGAAAGTCCGCATGGTCCTTGTTGTGTTCAATGCCGATGCAATTTCTGTGTTACATCACACTTTGAAGGTCCACAGATTACAGAATGCATCCAAATGTGCTTCAAAAACTACTACTAGTCTTCCAGGGAACGATCAAATCGTAGACAGTTTAAGACATTACTCCCATTGGGAAAAGGTCGCATGGTGCTTATTGTGTTCAATGCCGATGCAATTTCTGTGTTTCATCAACACTCTGAAGGTCCACAGACTACAGAATGCATCCAGATGTGCTTCGGAAACTACTACTATTCTTCCAGGGAACGATCAAAGCGTAGACAGTTTAAGACATTACTCCTATGGAGAAAAGTTCGCATTGTGCTTATTGTGTTCAATGCCAAATCAATTTCTGTGTTTCATCACACTGTGAAGGTCCACAGATTACAGAATGCATCCAAATGTGCTTCGGAAACTACTACTAGTCTTCCAGGGAACGATCAAAGCGTAGACAGTTTAGGACATTACTCCCATGGAGAAAAGTCCGCATGGTGCTTATTGTGTTCAATCTCGATGCAATTTTTGTGTTTCATCAATACTCTGAATGTCCACAGATTACAGAATGCTTCCAGATGTGCTTCGGAAACTACTACTAGTCTTCCAGTGTACAATCAAAGTGTAGACAGTTTAAGACATTACTCCCATGGAGAAAAGTCCGCATAGTGCTTATTGTGATCAATGCCGATGCAGTTTTTGTGTTTCATCAACACTCTGAACGTCCACAGATTACAGAATGCCTCCAGATGTGCTTCGGAAACTACTACTAGTGTTCCAGGTAACGATCAAAGCGTTGACAGTTTGAGACATTACTTCCATGGAGGAAAGTCCGCATGGTCCTTGTTGTGTTCAATGCCGATGCAATTTCTGTGTTTCATCAACACTCTGAAGGTCCACAGATTACAGAATGCCTCCAGATGTGCTTCGGAAACTACTACTAGTCTTCCAGTTGCTTCGGAAACTACTACTAGTCTTCGAGGGAACGATCAAAGCGTAGACAGTTTAAGACATTACTCCCATAGAGAAAAGTCCGTGTGGTGCTTATTGTGTTCAATGCCGAGGCAATTTCTGTGTTTCATCAACACTCTGAACGTCCACAGATTACAGAATGCATCCAGATGTGCTTCGGAAACTACTACTATTCGTCTAGGGAACGATCAAAGTGTAGACAGTTTAGGACATTACTCCAATGGAGAAAAGTCCACATGGTGCTTATTGTGTTCAATGCCAATTCAATTTCTGTGTTTCATCACACTGTGAAGGTCCACAGATTACAGAATGCATCCAAATGTGCTTCGGAAACTACTACTAGTCTTCCAGGGAACGATCAAAGCGTAGACAGTTTAAGACATTACTCCCATTGGGAAAAGTTCGCATGGTGCTTATTGTGTTCAATGCCGATGCAATTTCTGTGTTTCATCAACACTCTGAAGGTCCACAGATTACAGAATGCATCCAGATGTGCTTCGGAAACTACTACTAGTCTTCGAGGGAACGATCAAAGCGTAGACAGTTTAAGACATTACTCCCATAGAGAAAAGTGCGCATGGTGCTTATTGCGTTAAATGCCGATGCAATTTCTGTGTTTCAACAACACTCTGAAGGTCCACAGATTACAGAATGCATCCAGATGTGCTTCGGAAACTAGTACTATTCTTCCAGGGACCGATCAAAGCGTAGATAGTTTAAGACATTACTCCAATGGAGAAAAGTCCGCATGGTGCTTATTGTGTTCAATGCCGATTCAATTTCTGTGTTTCATCACACTGTGAAGGTCCACAGATTACAGAATGCATCCAAATGTGCTTCGGAAACTACTACTAGTCTTCCAGGGAACGATCAAAGCGTAGACAGTTTAAGACATTACTCTTATGCAGAAAAGTCCGCATGGTGCTTATTGTGTTCAATGCCGATGCAATTTCTTTGTTTCATCAACACTCTGAAGGTCCACAGATTACAGAATGCCTCCAGATGTGCTTCCGAAACTACTACTAGTCTTCCAGTGTACAATCAAAGTGTAGACAGTTTAAGACATTACTCCCATGGAGAAAAGTCCGCATGGTGCTTATTGTGTTCAATGCCGATGCATTTTTTGTGTTTCATCAACGATCTGAACGTCCACAGATTGCAGAATACCTCCAGATGTGCTTCGGAAACTACTACTAGTCTTCCAGGGAACGATCAAAGTGTTGACAGTTTGAGACATTACCTCCATGGAGGAAAGTCCGCATGGTGCTTATTGTGTTCAATGCCAATGCAATTTTTGTTTTTCATCAACACTCTGAAGGTCCACAGATTACAGAATGCATCCAGATATGCTTCGGAAACTACTACTAGTCTTCCAGGGAACGATCAAAGCGTAGACAGTTTAAGACATTACTTCCGTGGAGAAAAGTCCACATGGTGCTTATTGTGTTCAATGCCGATGCAATTTCGGTGTTTCATCAACATTCTGAAGGTCCACAGAATGCAGAATGCATCCAGATGTGCAAGTCCACTTGGTGTTTGTTGTGTACAATGCCGATGCAATTTCTGTGTTTCATCAACACTCTGAAGGTCCACAGATTACAGAATGCCTCCAGATGTGCTTTGGAAACTACTACTAGTCTTCCAGTGTACGATCAAAGCGTAGACAGTTTAAGACATTACTACCATGGAGAAAAGCCCGCATGGTGCTTATTGTGTTCAATGCCGATGCAAATTTTGTGTTTCATCAACACTCTGAAGGTCCACAGATTACAGAATGCATCCAGATGTGCTTCGGAAACTACCACTATTCTTCCAGGGAACGATCAAAGCGTAGACAGTTTAAGACATTACTCCCATGGAGAAAAGTCCGCATGGTGCTTATTGTGTTCAATGCCGATGCAATTTCTGTGTTTCATGAACACTCTGAAGGTCCACAGATTACAGAATGCATCCGGATGTGCTTCGGAAACTACTACTAGTCTTCGAGGGAACGATCAAAGCGTAGACAGTTTAAGACATTACTCCCATAGAGAAAAGTCCGCGTGGTGCTTATTGTGTTCAATGCCGATGCAATTTCTGTGTTTCATCAACACTCTGAAGGTCCACAGATTACAGAATGCATCCAGATGTGCTTCGGAAACTACTACTATTCTTCTAAGGAACGATCAAAGTGTAGACAGTTTAAGACATTACTCCAATGGAGGAAAACCGCATGGTGCTTATTGTGTTCAATGCCGATTCAATTTCTGTGTTTCATCACACTGTGAAGGTCCACAGATTACAGAATGCATCCACATGTGTTTCGGAAACTACTACTAGTCTTCGAGGGAACGATCAAAGCGTAGACAGTTTAAGACATTACTCCCATAGAGAAAAGTGCGCATGGTGCTTATTGTGTTCAATGCCGATGCAATTTCTGTGTTTCATCAACACTCTGAAGGTCCACAGATTACAGAATACATCCAGATGTGCTTCGGAAACTACTACTAGTCTTCGAGGGAACGATCAAAGCGTAGACAGTTTAAGACATTACTCCCATAGAGAAAAGTGCGCATGGTGCTTATTGCGTTCAATGCTGATGCAATTTCTGTGTTTCATTAACACTCTGAAGGTCCACAGATTACAGAATGCATCCAGATGTGCTTCGGAAACTAGTACTATTCTTCCAGGGAACGATCAAAGCGTAGATAGTTTAAGACATTACTCCAATGGAGAAAAGTCCGCATGGTGCTTATTGTGTTCAATGCCGATTCAATTTCTGTGTTTCATCACACTGTGAAGGTCCACAGATTACAGAATGCATCCAAATGTGCTTCGGAAACTACTACTAGTCTTCCAGGGAACGATCAAAGCGTAGACAGTTTAAGACATTACTCCCATGGAGAAAAGTCCGCATGGTGCTTATTGTGTTCAATGCCGATGCAATTTCTTTGTTTCATCAACACTCTGAAGGTCCACAGATTACAGAATGCCTCCAGATGTGCTTCCGAAACTACTACTAGCCTTCCAGTGTACAATCAAAGTGTAGACAGTTTAAGACATTACTCCCATGGAGAAAAGTCCACATGGTGCTTATGTGTTCAATGCCGATGCAGTTTTTGTGTTTCATCAACACTCTGACGTCCACAGATTACAGAATACCTCCAGATGTTCTTCGGAAACTACTACTAGTCATCCAGGGAACGATCAAAGTGTTGACAGTTTGAAACATTACCTCCATGGAGGAAAGTCCGCATGGTGTTTGTTGTGTTCAATGCCGATGCAATTTCTGTGTTTCATCAACACTCTGAAGGTCCACAGACTACAGAATGCATCCAGATGCGCTTCGGTAACTACTACTAGTCTTCCAGTGAACGATCAAAGCGTAGACAGTTTAAGACATTACTCCCATGGAGAAAAGTCCGCATGGTGCTTATTGTGTTCAATGCCGATTCAATATCTGTGTTTCATCACACACTGAAAGTCCACAGATTACAGAATGCATCCAGATGTGCTTCGAAAACTACTACTAGTCTTCGAGGGAACGATCAAAGCGTAGACAGTTTAAGACATTACTCCCATGGAGAAAAGTCCACATGGTGCTTATTGTGTTCAATGCCGATGCAATTTCTGTGTTTCATCAACACTCTGAAGGTCCACAGATTATAGAATGCATCCAGATGTGCTTCGGAAACTACTACTATTCTTCTAGGGAACGATCAAAGCGTAGACAGTTTAAGATATTACTCCCATAGAGAAAAGTCCGCGTCGTGCTTATTGTGTTCAATGCCGAAGCAATTTCTGTGTTTCATCAACACTCTGAAGGTCCACAGATTACAGAACGCCTCCAGATGTGCTTCGGAAACTACTTCTAGTCTTCCAGTGTACGATCAAAGCGTAGACAGTTTAAGACATTACTCTCATGGAGAAAAGTCCGCATGGTGCTTATTGTGTTCAATGCCGATTCAATTTCTGTGTTTCATCACACTGTGAAGGTCCACAGATTAAAGAATGCATCCACATGTGTTTCGGAAACTACTACTAGTCTTCGAGGGAACGATCAAAGCGTAGACAGTTTAAGACATTACTCCCATAGAGAAAAGTGCGCATGGTGCTTATTGTGTTCAATGCCGATGCAATTTCTGTGTTTCATCAACACTCTGAAGGTCCACAGATTACAGAATGCAACGAGATATGCTTCGGAATCTACTACTAGTCTTCCAGGGAACGATCAAAGCGTAGACAGTTTTACTCCCGTGGAGAAAAGTCCACATGGTGCTTATTGTGTTCAATGCCGATGCAATTTCGGTGTTTCATCAACATTCTGAAGGTCCACAGAATACAGAATGCATCCAGATGTGCTTCAGAAACTACTAATAGTCTTCCAGGAAACGATCAAAGCGTAGACAGTTTAAGACATTACTCCCACGGAGAAATGTCCGCATGGTGCTTATTGTGTTCAATGCCGATGCAATTTTTGTTTTTCATCAACACTCTGAAGGTCCACAGATTACAACTATTCTTCCAGGGAACGATCAAAGCGTAGACAGTTTGAGACATTACTCCCATGGAGAAAAGTCCGCATAGTTCTTATTGTGTTCAATGCCGATGCAGTTTTTGTGTTTCATCAACACTCTGAAGGTTCACAGATTACAGAATACCTCCAGATGTTCTTCGGAAACTACTACTAGTCCTCCAGGGAACGATCAAAGCGTAGACAGTTTGAGACATTACTCCCATGGAGGAAAGTCCACATGGTGCTTATTGTGTTCAATGCCGATGCAATTTTTGTGTTTCATCAACACTCTGAAGGTCCACAGATTACAGAATGCATCCAGATGTGCTTCGGTAACTACTACTAGTCTTCCAGTGAACGATCAAAGCGTAGACAGTTTAAGACATTACTCCCATGGAGAAAAGTCCGCATGGTGCTTATTGTGTTCAATGCCGATTCAATATCTGTGTTTCATCACACACTGAAAGTCCACAGATTACAGAATGCATCCAGATGTGCTTCGGAAACTACTACTAGTCTTCGAGGGAACGATCAAAGCGTAGACAGTTTAAGACATTACTCCCATGGAGAAAAGTCCACATGGTGCTTATTGTGTTCAATGCCGATGCAATTTCTGTGTTTCATCAACACTCTGAAGGTCCACAGATTATAGAATGCATCCAGATGTGCTTCGGAAACTACTACTATTCTTCTAGGGAACGATCAAAGCGTAGACAGTTTAAGACATTACTCCAATGGAGAAAAGCCCGCATGGTGCTTATTTTGTTCAATGCCGATTCAATTTCTGTGTTTCATCAACTCTCTGAAGGTCCACAGATTACAGAATGCATCCAGATGTGCTTCGGAAACTACTACTATTCTTCTAGGGAACGATCAAAGTGTAGACAGTTGAAGACATTACTCCAATGGAGAAAAGTCCGCATGGTGCTTATTGTGTTCAATGCCGATGCATTTTTTGTTTTTCATCAACACTCTGAAGGTCCACAGATTACAACTATTCTTCCAGGGAACGATCAAAGCGTAGACAGTTTGAGACATTAGTCCCATGGAGAAAAGTCAGCATGTTGCTTATTGAGTTCAATGCCGATGCAATTTTTGTGTTTCATCAACAATCTGAAAGTCCACAGATTTTGAATGCATCCAGATGTGCTTCGGAAACTACTAATAGTATTCCAGGAAACGATCAAAGCGTAGACAGTTTAAGACATTACTCCCATGGAGAAATGTCCGCATGGTGCTTATTGTGTACAATGCCGATGCATTTTTTGTTTTTCATCAACACTCTGAAGGTCCACAGATTACAACTATTCTTCCAGGGAACGATCAAAGCGTAGACAGTTTGAGACATTAGTCCCATGGAGAAAAGTCAGCATGTTGCTTATTGAGTTCAATGCCGATGCAATTTTTGTGTTTCATCAACAATCTGAAAGTCCACAGATTTTGAATGCATCCAGATGTGCTTCGGAAACTACTACTAGTCTTCCAGTGAACGATCAAAGCGTAGACAGTTTAAGACATTACTCCCATGGAGAAAAGTCCGCATTTGCTTATTGTGTTCAATGCCGATTCAATATCTGTGTTTCATCACACTCTGAAAGTCCACAGATTACAGAATGCCTCCAGATGTGCTTAGGAAACTACTACTAGTCTTCCAGTGTACGATTAAAGCGTAGACAGTTTAAGACATTACTACCATGGAGAAAAGCCCGCATGGTGTTTATTGTGTTCAATGCCGAGGCAATTGCTGTGTTTCATCACACTGTGAAGGTCCACAGATTACAGAATGCATCCAAATGTGCTTCGGAAACTACTACTAGTCTTCCAGGGAACGATCAAATCGTATACAGTTTAAGACATTACTCCCATGGAGAAAAGTCCGCATGGTGCTTATTGTGTTCAATGCCGATGCAATTTCTGTGTTTCATCAACACTCTGAAGGTCCGCAGATTACAGAATGCATCCAGATGTGCTTCGGAAACTACTACTAGTCTTCGAGGGAACGATCAAAGCGTAGACAGTTTGAGACATTACTCCCATGGAGAAAAGTCCGCATGGGGCTTATTGTGTTCAATGCCGATGCAATTTTTGTGTTTCATCAACACTCTGAAGGTCCACAGATTACAGAATGCATCCAGATGTGCTTCGGAAACTACTACTAGTTTTCCAGTGAACGATCAAAGCGTAGACAGTTTAAGACATTACTACCATGGAGAAAAGTCCGCATGGTGCTTATTGTGTTCATTGCAGATGAAATTTCTATGTTTCATCAACACTCTGAAGGTCCACAGATTACAGAATGCATCCAGATATGCTTCGGAAACTACTACTAGTCTTCCAGGGAACGATCAAAGCGTAGACAGTTTAAGACATTACTTCCGTGGAGAAAAGTCCACATTGTGCTTATTGTGTTCAATGCCGATGCAATTTCGGTGTTTCATCAACATTCTGAAGGTCCACAGAATGCAGAATGCATCCAGATGTGCAAGTCCACTTGGTGTTTGTTGTGTACAATGCCGATGCAATTTCTGTGTTTCATCAACACTCTGAAGGTCCACAGATTACAGAATGCCTCCAGATGTGCTTCGGAAACTACTACTAGTCTTCCAGTGTACGATCAAAGCGTAGACAGTTTAAGACATTACTACCATGGAGAAAAGCCCGCATGGTGCTTATTGTGTTCAATGCCGATGCAAATTTTGTGTTTCATCAACACTCTGAAGGTCCACAGATTACAGAATGCATCCAGATGTGCTTCGGAAACTACTACTATTCTTCCAGGGAACGATCAAAGCGTAGACAGTTTAAGACATTACTCCCATGGAGAAAAGTCCGCATGGTGCTTATTGTGTTCAATGCCGATGCAATTTCTGTGTTTCATGAACACTCTGAAGGTCCACAGATTACAGAATGCATCCGGATGTGCTTCGGAAACTACTACTAGTCTTCGAGGGAACGATCAAAGCGTAGACAGTTTAAGACATTACTCCCATAGAGAAAAGTCCGCGTGGTGCTTATTGTGTTCAATGCCGATGCAATTTCTGTGTTTCATCAACACTCTGAAGGTCCACAGATTACAGAATGCATCCAGATGTGCTTCGGAAACTACTACTATTCTTCTAAGGAACGATCAAAGTGTAGACAGTTTAAGACATTACTCCAATGGAGGAAAACCGCATGGTGCTTATTGTGTTCAATGCCGATTCAATTTCTGTGTTTCATCACACTGTGAAGGTCCACAGATTACAGAATGCATCCACATGTGTTTCGGAAACTACTACTAGTCTTCGAGGGAACGATCAAAGCGTAGACAGTTTAAGACATTACTCCCATAGAGAAAAGAGCGCATGGTGCTTATTGTGTTCAATGCCGATGCAATTTCTGTGTTTCATCAACACTCTGAAGGTCCACAGATTACAGAATACATCCAGATGTGCTTCGGAAACTACTACTAGTCTTCGAGGGAACGATCAAAGCGTAGACAGTTTAAGACATTACTCCCATAGAGAAAAGTGCGCATGGTGCTTATTGCGTTCAATGCTGATGCAATTTCTGTGTTTCATTAACACTCTGAAGGTCCACAGATTACAGAATGCATCCAGATGTGCTTCGGAAACTAGTACTATTCTTCCAGGGAACGATCAAAGCGTAGATAGTTTAAGACATTACTCCAATGGAGAAAAGTCCGCATGGTGCTTATTGTGTTCAATGCCGATTCAATTTCTGTGTTTCATCACACTGTGAAGGTCCACAGATTACAGAATGCATCCAAATGTGCTTCGGAAACTACTACTAGTCTTAATGGGAACGATCAAAGCGTAGACAGTTTAAGACATTACTCCCATGGAGAAAAGTCCGCATGGTGCTTATTGTGTTCAATGCCGATGCAATTTCTTTGTTTCATCAACACTCTGAAGGTCCACAGATTACAGAATGCCTCCAGATGTGCTTCCGAAACTACTACTAGCCTTCCAGTGTACAATCAAAGTGTAGACAGTTTAAGACATTACTCCCATGGAGAAAAGTCCACATGGTGCTTATGTGTTCAATGCCGATGCAGTTTTTGTGTTTCATCAACACTCTGACGTCCACAGATTACAGAATACCTCCAGATGTTCTTCGGAAACTACTACTAGTCATCCAGGGAACGATCAAAGTGTTGACAGTTTGAGACATTACCTCCATGGAGGAAAGTCCGCATGGTGTTTGTTGTTTTCAATGCCGATGCAATTTCTGTGTTTCATCAACACTCTGAAGGTCCACAGATTACAGAATGCATCCAGATGCGCTTCGGTAACTACTACTAGTCTTCCAGTGAACGATCAAAGCGTAGACAGTTTAAGACATTACTCCCATGGAGAAAAGTCCGCATGGTGCTTATTGTGTTCAATGCCGATTCAATATCTGTGTTTCATCACACACTGAAAGTCCACAGATTACAGAATGCATCCAGATGTGCTTCGAAAACTACTACTAGTCTTCGAGGGAACGATCAAAGCGTAGACAGTTTAAGACATTACTCCCATGGAGAAAAGTCCACATGGTGCTTATTGTGTTCAATGCCGATGCAATTTCTGTGTTTCATCAACACTCTGAAGGTCCACAGATTATAGAATGCATCCAGATGTGCTTCGGAAACTACTACTATTCTTCTAGGGAACGATCAAAGCGTAGACAGTTTAAGATATTACTCCCATAGAGAAAAGTCCGCGTCGTGCTTATTGTGTTCAATGCCGAAGCAATTTCTGTGTTTCATCAACACTCTGAAGGTCCACAGATTACAGAATTCATCCAGATGTGCTTCGAAAACTACTACTATTATTCTAGGGAACGATCAAAGTGTAGACAGTTTAAGACATTACTCCAATGGAGAAAAGTCCGCATGGTGCTTATTGTGTTCAATGCCGATTCAATTTCTGTGTTTCATCACACTGTGAAGGTCCACAGATTAAAGAATGCATCCACATGTGTTTCGGAAACTACTACTAGTCTTCGAGGGAACGATCAAAGCGTAGACAGTTTAAGACATTACTCCCATAGAGAAAAGTGCGCATGGTGCTTATTGTGTTCAATGCCGATGCAATTTCTGTGTTTCATCAACACTCTGAAGGTCCACAGATTACAGAATGCAACGAGATATGCTTCGGAATCTACTACTAGTCTTCCAGGGAACGATCAAAGCGTAGACAGTTTTACTCCCGTGGAGAAAAGTCCACATGGTGCTTATTGTGTTCAATGCCGATGCAATTTCGGTGTTTCATCAACATTCTGAAGGTCCACAGAATACAGAATGCATCCAGATGTGCTTCAGAAACTACTAATAGTCTTCCAGGAAACGAACAAAGCGTAGACAGTTTAAGACATTACTCCCACGGAGAAATGTCCGCATGGTGCTTATTGTGTTCAATGCCGATGCAATTTTTGTTTTTCATCAACACTCTGAAGGTCCACAGATTACAACTATTCTTCCAGGGAACGATCAAAGCGTAGACAGTTTGAGACATTACTCCCATGGAGAAAAGTCCGCATAGTGCTTATTGTGTTCAATGCCGATGCAGTTTTTGTGTTTCATCAACACTCTGAAGGTTCACAGATTACAGAATACCTCCAGATGTGCTTCGGAAACTACTACTAGTCCTCCAGGGAACGATCAAAGCGTAGACAGTTTGAGACATTACTCCCATGGAGAAAAGTCCGCATGGTGCTTATTGTGTTCAATGCCGATGAATTGGTGTGTTTCATTAACACTCTGAAGGTCCACAGATTACAGAATGCATCCAGATGTGCTTCGGAAACTACTACTAGTCTTCCAGTGAACGATCAAAGTGTAGACAGTTTAAAACATTACTCTCATGGAGGAGAGTCCCATGGTGCTTGTTGTGTTCAATGCCGATTCAATATCTGTGTTTCATACACACTGAAAGTCCACAGATTACAGAATGCATCCAGATGTGCTTCGGAAACTACTACTAGTCTTCGAGGGAACGATCAAAGCGTAGACAGTTTAAGACATTACTCCCATGGAGGAAAGTCCACATGGTGCTTATTGTGTTCAATGCCGATGCAATTTTTGTGTTTCATCAACACTCTGAAGGTCCACAGATTACAGAATGCATCCAGATGTGCTTCGGTAACTACTACTAGTCTTCCAGTGAACGATCAAAGCGTAGACAGTTTAAGACATTACTCCCATGGAGAAAAGTCCGCATGGTGCTTATTGTGTTCAATGCCGATTCAATATCTGTGTTTCATCACACACTGAAAGTCCACAGATTACAGAATGCATCCAGATGTGCTTCGGAAACTACTACTAGTCTTCGAGGGAACGATCAAAGCGTAGACAGTTTAAGACATTACTCCCATGGAGAAAAGTCCACATGGTGCTTATTGTGTTCAATGCCGATGCAATTTCTGTGTTTCATCAACACTCTGAAGGTCCACAGATTATAGAATGCATCCAGATGTGCTTCGGAAACTACTACTATTCTTCTAGGGAACGATCAAAGCGTAGACAGTTTAAGACATTACTCCAATGGAGAAAAGCCCGCATGGTGCTTATTTTGTTCAATGCCGATTCAATTTCTGTGTTTCATCAACTCTCTGAAGGTCCACAGATTACAGAATGCATCCAGATGTGCTTCGGAAACTACTACTATTCTTCTAGGGAACGATCAAAGTGTAGACAGTTGAAGACATTACTCCAATGGAGAAAAGTCCGCATGGTGCTTATTGTGTTCAATGCCGATTCAATTTCTGTGTTTCATCACACTGTGAAGGTCCACAGATTAAAGAATGCATCCACATGTGTTTCGGAAACTACTACTAGTCTTCGAGGGAACGATCAAAGCGTAGACAGTTTAAGACATTACTCCCATGGAGAAAAGTGCGCATGGTGCTTATTGTGTTCAATGCCGATGCAATTTCTGTGTTTCATCAACACTCTGAAGGTCCACAGATTACAGAATGCAACGAGATATGCTTCGGAATCTACTACTAGTCTTCCAGGGAACGATCAAAGCGTAGACAGTTTTACTCCCGTGGAGAAAAGTCCACATGGTGCTTATTGTGTTCAATGCCGATGCAATTTCGGTGTTTCTTCAACATTCTGAAGGTCCACAGAATACAGAATGCATCCAGATGTGCTTCAGAAACTACTAATAGTATTCCAGGAAACGATCAAAGCGTAGACAGTTTAAGACATTACTCCCATGGAGAAATGTCCGCATGGTGCTTATTGTGTACAATGCCGATGCATTTTTTGTTTTTCATCAACACTCTGAAGGTCCACAGATTACAACTATTCTTCCAGGGAACGATCAAAGCGTAGACAGTTTGAGACATTAGTCCCATGGAGAAAAGTCAGCATGTTGCTTATTGAGTTCAATGCCGATGCAATTTTTGTGTTTCATCAACAATCTGAAAGTCCACAGATTTTGAATGCATCCAGATGTGCTTCGGAAACTACTACTAGTCTTCCAGTGAACGATCAAAGCGTAGACAGTTTAAGACATTACTCCCATGGAGAAAAGTCCGCATTTGCTTATTGTGTTCAATGCCGATTCAATATCTGTGTTTCATCACACTCTGAAAGTCCACAGATTACAGAATGCCTCCAGATGTGCTTAGGACACTACTACTAGTCTTCCAGTGTACGATTAAAGCGTAGACAGTTTAAGACATTACTACCATGGAGAAAAGCCCGCATGGTGTTTATTGTGTTCAATGCCGAGGCAATTGCTGTGTTTCATCACACTGTGAAGGTCCACAGATTACAGAATGCATCCAAATGTGCTTCGGAAACTACTACTAGTCTTCCAGGGAACGATCAAATCGTATACAGTTTAAGACATTACTCCCATGGAGAAAAGTCCGCATGGTGCTTATTGTGTTCAATGCCGATGCAATTTCTGTGTTTCATCAACACTCTGAAGGTCCGCAGATTACAGAATGCATCCAGATGTGCTTCGGAAACTACTACTAGTCTTCGAGGGAACGATCAAAGCGTAGACAGTTTGAGACATTACTCCCATGGAGAAAAGTCCGCATGGGGCTTATTGTGTTCAATGCCGATGCAATTTTTGTGTTTCATCAACACTCTGAAGGTCCACAGATTACAGAATGCATCCAGATGTGCTTCGGAAACTACTACTAGTTTTCCAGTGAACGATCAAAGCGTAGACAGTTTAAGACATTACTACCATGGAGAAAAGTCCGCATGGTGCTTATTGTGTTCACTTCAGATGAAATTTCTATGTTTCATCAACACTCTGAAGGTCCACAGATTACAGAATGCCTTCAGATGTGCTTCGGAAACTACTACTAGTCTTCCAGTAAACGATCAAAGCATAGACAATTAAAGGCATTCCGCCCATGGAGAAAACTCCACATGGTGCTTGTTGTGTTCAATGCCGATGCAATTTCTGTGTTTCATCAACACTCTGAAGGTCCACAGATAACAGAATGCCTCCAGATGTGCATCGGAAACTACTACTAATCTTCCAGTGTACGATCAACGCGTAGACAGTTTAAGACATTACTCCCATGGAGAAAAGTCTTCATGGTGCTTATTGTGTTCAATGCCGATTCAATTTCTGTGTTTCATCACACTCTGAAAGTCCACAGATTACAGAATGCATCCAGATGTGCTTCGGAAACTACTACTATTCTTCCAGGGAACGATCAAAGCGTAGACAGTTTAAGACATTACTCCAATGGAGAAATTCCGCATGGTGCTTATTGTGTTCAATGCCGATTCAATTTCTGTGTTTCATCACACTCTGAAAGTCCACAGATTACAGAATGCATCCAGATGTGCTTTGGAAACTACTACTAGTCTTCCAGTGTACGATCAAAGCGTAGACAGTTTAAGACATTACTACCATGTAGAAAAGCCCGCATGGTGCTTATTGTGTTCAATGCCGATGCATTTTTTGTGTTTCATCAACGCTCTGAACGTCCACAGATTGCAGAATACCTCCAGATGTGCTTCGGAAACTACTACTAGTCTTCCAGGGAACGATCAAAGTGTTGACAGTTTGAGACATTACCTCCATGGAGGAAAGTCCGCATGGTGCTTATTGTGTTCAATGCCAATGCAATTTTTGTTTTTCATCAACACTCTGAAGGTCCACAGATTACAGAATGCATCCAGATATGCTTCGGAAAATACTACTAGTCTTCCAGGGAACGATCAAAGCGTAGACAGTTTAAGACATTACTTCCGTGGAGAAAAGTCCACATGGTGCTTATTGTGTTCAATGCCGATGCAATTTCGGTGTTTCATCAACATTCTGAAGGTCCACAGAATGCAGAATGCATCCAGACGTGCAAGTCCACTTGGTGTTTGTTGTGTACAATGCCGATGCAATTTCTGTGTTTCATCAACACTCTGAAGGTCCACAGATTACAGAATGCCTCCAGATGTGCTTCGGAAACTACTGCTAGTCTTCCAGTGTACGATCAAAGCGTAGACAGTTTAAGACATTACTACCATGGAGAAAAGCCCGCATGGTGCTTATTGTGTTCAATGCCGATGTAAATTTTGTGTTTCATCAACACTCTGAATGTCCACAGATTACAGAATGCATCCAGATGTGCTTCGGAAACTACTACTATTCTTCCAGGGAACGATCAAAGCGTAGACAGTTTAAGACATTACTCCAATGGAGAAAAGTCCGCATGGTGCTTATTGTGTTCAATGCCGATTCAATATCTGTGTTTCATCCCACTGTGAAGGTCCACAGATTACAAAATGCATCCAAATGTGCTTCGGAAAGTACTACTAGTCTTCCAGGGAACGATCAGAGCGTAGACAGTTTAAGACATTACTCCCATGGAGAAAAGTCCGCATGGTGCTTATTGTGTTCAATGCCGATGCAATTTCTTTGTTTCATCAACACTCTGAAGGTCCACAGATTACAGAATGCCTCCAGATGTGCTTCCGAAACTACTACTAGTCTTCCAGTGTACAATCAAAGTGTAGACAGTTTAAGACATTACTCCCATGGAGAAAAGTCCACATGGTGCTTATTGTGTTCAATGCCGATGCAGTTTTTGTGTTTCATCAACACTCTCAACGTCCACAGATTACAGAATACCTCCAGATGTTCTTCGGAAACTACTACTAGTCATCCAGGGAACGATCAAAGTGTTGACAGTTTGAGACATTACCTCCATGGAGAAAAGTCCGCATGGTGCTTATTGTGTTCAATGCCGATGCAACTTCTGTGTTTCATCAACACTCTGAAGGTCCACAGATTACAGAATGCAACGAGATATGCTTCGGAATCTACTACTAGTCTTCCAGGGAACGATCAAAGCGTAGACAGTTTTACTCCCGTGGAGAAAAGTCCACATGGTGCCTATTGTGTTCAATGCCGATGCAATTTCGGTGTTTCATCAACATTCTGAAGGTCCACAGAATACAGAATGCATCCAGATGTGCTTCAAAAACAACTAATAGTCTTCCAGGAAACGATCAAAGCGTAGACAGTTTAAGACATTACTCCCATGGAGAAATGTCCGCATGGTGCTTATTGTGTTCAATGCCGATGTAATTTTTGTTTTTCATCAACACTCTGAAGGTCCACAGATTACAACTATTCTTCCAGGGAACGATCAAAGCGTAGACAGTTTGAGACATTACTCCCATGGAGAAAAGTCCGCATAGTGCTTATTGTGTTCAATGCCGATGCAGTTTTTGTGTTTCATCAACACTCTGAAGGTTCACAGATTACAGAATACCTCCAGATGTGCTTCGGAAACTACTACTAGTCCTCCAGGGAACGATCAAAGCGTTGACAGTTTGAGACGTTACTCCCATGGAGAAAAGTCCGCATGGTGCTTATTGTGTTCAATGCCGATGAATTGGTGTGTTTCATTAACACTCTGAAGGTTCACAGATTACTGAATGCATCCAGATGTGCTTCGGAAACTACTACTAGTCTTCCAGTGAACGATCAAAGTTTAGACAGTTGAAAACATTACTCTCATGGAGGAGAGTCCCATGGTGCTTATTGTGTTCAATGCCGATGCAATTTCTTTGTTTCATCAACACTCTGAACTTCCACAGATTACAGAATGCCTCCAGATGTGCTTCGGAAACTACTACTATTCTTCTAGGGAACGATCAAAGCGTAGACAGTTGAAGACATTACTCCCATGCAGAAAAGTCCGCATGGTGCTTATTTTGTTCATTGCAGATGAAATTTCTATGTTTCATCAACACTCTGAAAGTCCACAGATTACAGAATGCATCCAGATGTGCTTTGGAAACTACTACTAGTCATCCAGTGTACGATCAAAGCGTAGACAGTTTAAGACATTACTACCATGGAGAAAAGCCCGCATGGTGCTTATTGTGTTCAATGCCGATGCATTTTTTGTGTTTCATCAACGCTCTGAACGTCCACAGATTGCAGAATACCTCCAGATGTGCTTCGGAAACTACTACTAGTCTTCCAGGGAACGATCAAAGTGTTGACAGTTTGAGACATTACCTCCATGGAGGAAAGTCCGCATGGTGCTTATTGTGTTCAATGCCAATGCAATTTTTGTTTTTCATCAACACTCTGAAGGTCCACAGATTACAGAATGCATCCAGATATGCTTCGGAAACAACTACTAGTCTTCCAGGGAACGATCAAAGCGTAGACAGTTTCAGACATTACTTCCGTGGAGAAAAGTCCACATGGTGCTTATTGTGTTCAATGCCGATGCAATTTCGGTGTTTCATCAACATTCTGAAGGTCCACAGAATGCAGAATGCATCCAGATGTGCAAGTCCACTTGGTGTTTGTTGTGTACAATGCCGATGCAATTTCTGTGTTTCATCAACACTCTGAAGGTCCACAGATTACAGAATGCCTCCAGATGTGCTTCGGAAACTACTACTAGTCTTCCAGTGTACGATCAAAGCGTAGACAGTTTAAGACATTACTACCATGGAGAAAAGCCCGCATGGTGCTTATTGTGTTCAATGCCGATGCAAATTTTGTGTTTCATCAACACTCTGAAGGTCCACAGATTACAGAATGCATCCAGATGTGCTTCGGAAACTACTACTATTCTTCCAGGGAACGATCAAAGCGTAGACAGTTTAAGACATTACTCCCATAGAGAAAAGTGCGCATGGTGCTTATTGCGTTCAATGCCGATGCAATTTCTGTGTTTCATCAACACTCTGAAGGTCCAGAGATAACAGAATGCATCCAGATGTGCTTCGGAAACTAGTACTATTCTTCCAGGGAACGATCAAAGCGTAGATAGTTTAAGACATTACTCCAATGGAGAAAAGTCCGCATGGTGCTTATTGTGTTCAATGCCGAATCAATTTCTGTGTTTCATCACACTGTGAAGGTCCACAGATTACAGAATGCATCCAAATGTGCTTCAGAAACAACTACTAGTCTTCCAGGAAACGATCAAGCGTAGACAGTTTAAGACATTACTCCCATGGAGAAATGTCCACATGGTGCTTATTGTGTTCAATGCCGATGCAATTTTTGTTTTTCATCAACACTCTGAAGGTCCACAGATTACAACTATTCTTCCAGGGAACGATCAAAGCGTAGACAGTTTGAGACATTACTCCCATGGAGAAAAGTCCGCATAGTGCTTATTGTGTTCAATGCCGATGCAGTTTTTGTGTTTCATCAACACTCTGAAGGTTCACAGATTACAGAATGCATCCAGATGTGCTTCGGAAACTACTACTATTCTTCTAGGGAACGATCAAAGCGTAGACAGTTTAAGACATTACTCCAATGGAGAGAAGCCCACATGGTGCTTATTGTGTTCAATGCCGATTCAATTTCTGTGTTTCATCACACTGTGAAGGTCCACAGATTACAGAATGCATTCCAAATGTGCTTCGGAAACTACTACTAGTCATCCAGGTAACGATCAATGGGTAGACAGTTTAATACATTACTCCCATGGAGAAAAGTCCGCATGGTGCTTATTGTGTTCAATGCCGATGCAATTTCTTTGTTTCATAAACACTCTGAAGGTCCACAGATTACAGGATGCCTCCAGATGTGCTTCGGAAACTACTACTAGTCTTACAGTGTACAATCAAAGGGTAGACAGTTTAAGACATTACTCCCATGGAGAAAAGTCCGCATAGTGCCTATTGTGTTCAATGCCGATGCAGTTTTTGTGTTTCGTCAACACTCTGAACTTCCACAGATTACAGTATACCTCCAGATGTGCTTCGGAAACTACTACTAGTCTTCCAGGGAACGATCAATGCGTTGACAGTTTGAGACATTACTCCCATGGAGAAAAGTCCGCATCGTGCTTATTGTGTTCAATGCCGATGCAATTTCTGTGTTTCATTAACACTCTGAAGGTCCACAGATTACAGAATGCCTCCAGATGTGCTTCGGAAACTACTACTAGTCTTCCAGTGTACGATCAAAGCGAAGACAATTTAAGACATTACTACCATGGAGTAAAGCCCGCATGGTGCTTATTGTGTTCAATGCCGATGCAATTTTTGTGTTTCATCAACACTCTGAAGGTCCACAGAATACAGAATGCCTCCAGATGTGCTTCGGAAACTACTACTATTCTTCCAGGGAACGATCAAAACGTAGACAGTTTGAGACATTACTCCCATGAAGAAAAGTCCGCATGGTGCTTATTGAGTTCAATGCCGATGCAATTTTTGTGTTTCATCAACACTCTGACGGTCCACAGATTACAGAATGCATCCAGATAGGCTTCGGAAACTACTACTAGTCTTCCAGTGAACGATCAAAGCGTAGACAGTTTAAGACATTACTCCCATTGAGAAAAGTCCGCTTGCTGCTTATTGTGTTCAATGCCGATTCAATTTCTGTGTTTCATCACACTCTGAAAGTCCACAGATTACAGAATGCATCCAGATGTGCTTCGGAAACTACTACTATTCTTCCAGGGAACGATCAAAGCGTAGACAGTTTAAGACATTACTCCCATGGAGAAAAGTCCGCATGGTGGTTATTGTGTTCAATGCCGATGCAATTTCTGTGTTTCATCAACACTCTGAAGGTCCACAGATTACAGAATGCATCCAGATGTGCTTCGGAAACTACTACTAGTCTTCGAGGGAACGATAAAAGCGTAGACAGTTTAAGACATTACTCCCATAGAGAAAAGTCCGCATGGTGCTTATTGTGTTCAATGCCGATGCAATTTTTGTGTTTTATCAACACTCTGAAGGTCCACAGCTTACAGAATGCATCCAGATGTGCTTCGGAAACTACTACTATTCTTCCAGGGAACGATCAAAGCGTAGACAGTTTAAGATATTACTCCAATGGAGAAAAGTCCGCATGGTGCTTATTGTGTTCAATGCCGATTCAATTTCTGTGTTTCATCACACTGTGAAGGTCCACAGATTACAGAATGCATCCAATTGTGCTTCGGAAACTACTACTAGTCTTCCAGGGAACGATCAAAGCGTAGACAGTTTAAGACATTACTCCAATGGAGAAAAGTCCGCATGGTGCTTATTATGTTCAATGCCGATTCAATTTCTGTGTTTCATCAACACTCTGAAGGTCCACAGATTACAGAATGCCTCCAGATGTGCTTCGGAAACTACTACTAGTCTTCCAGTGTACCATCAAAGTGTAGACAGTTTAAGACATCACTCCCATGGAGAAATGTCCGCATAGTGCTTATTGTGTTCAGTGCCGATGAATTTTTTGTTTCATTATCACTCTGAAGGTCCACAGATTACAGAATGCATCCAGACGTGCTTCGGAAACTACTACTAGTCTTCCAGTGAACGATCAAAGTGTAGACAGTTTAAAAGATTACTCCCAAAGAGGAAAGTCCCATGGTGCTTATTGTGTTCAATGCCGATGCAATTTCTTTGTTTCATCAACACTTAGAAGGTACACAGATAACAGAATGCCTCCAGATGTGCTTCGGAAACTACTACTAGTCTTCCAGTAAACGATCAAAGCATAGACAGTTTAAGACATTATTGCCATGGAGAAAAGTCCACATGGTGCTTGTTGTGTTCAATGCCGATGCAATTTCTGTGTTTCATGAACACTCTGAAGGTCCACAGATTACAGAATGCCTCCAGATGTGATTCGGAAGCCACTACTACTCTTCCAGTGTACGATCAAAGCGTAGACAGTTTAAGACATTACTACCATGGAGAAAAGCCCGCATGGTGGTTATTGTGTTCAATGCCGATGCATTTTTTGTGTTTCATCAACACTCTGAAGGTCCACAGATTACACAATGCCTCCAGATGTGCTTCGGAAACTACTACAAGTCTTCCAGGGAACGATCAAAGCGTAGACAGTTTAAGACATTACTCCAATGGAGAAAAGTCCGCATGGTGCTTATTGTGTTCAATGCCGATTCAATTTCTGTGTTTCATCAACACTCTGAAGGTCCACAGATTACAGAATGCCTCCAGATGTGCTTCGGAAACTACTACTAGTCTTCCAGTGTACAATCAAATTGTAGACAGTTTAAGACATTACTCCCATGGAGAAAAGTCCGCATAGAGCTTATTGTGTTTAGTGCCGATGAATTTTTGTGTTTCATTATCACTCTGAAGGTCCACAGATTACAGAATGCATCCAGATGTGCTTCGGAAACTACTACTAGTCTTCCAGTGAACGATCAAAGTGTAGACAGTTTAAAACATTACTCCCATGGAGGAAAGTCCCATGGTGCTTATTGTGTTCAATGCCGATGCAATTTCTTTGTTTCATCAACACTCTGAAGGTCCACAGATTACAGAATGCCTCCAGATGTGCTTCGGAAACTAATACTAGTCTTCCAGTAAACGATCAAAGCTTAGACAGTTTAAGACATTACTCCCATGGAGAAAAGTCCACATGGTGCTTGTTGTGTTCAATGCCGATGCAATTTCTGTGTTTCATCAACACCCTGAAGGTCCACAGATTACAGAATGCCTCCAGATGTGCTTCGGAAGCTACTACTACTCTTCCAGTGTACGATCAAAGCGTAGACAGTTTAAGACATTACTACCATGGAGAAAAGTCCGCATGGTGCTTATTGAGTTCAATGCCGATGCAATTTTTGTGTTTCATCAACACTCTGAAGGTCCACAGATTACTGAATGCATCCAGATGTGCTTAGGAAACTACTACTAGTCTTCCAGTGAACGATCAAAGCGTAGACAGTTTAAGACATTACTCTCATGGAGAAAAGTCCGCATGGTGCTTATTGTGTTCAATGCCGATTCAATTTCTTTGTTTCGTCACACTCTGAAAGTCCACAGGTTACAGAATGCATCCAGATGTGCTTCGGAAACTACTACTAGTCTTCCAGTGTACGATCAAAGCGTAGACAGTTTAAGACATTACTCCCACGGAGAAATGTCCGCATGGTGCTTATTGTGCTCAATGCCGATGCAATTTCTGTGTTTCATCAACACTCTGAAGGTCCACAGATTACAGAATGCATCCAGATGTGCTTCGGAAACTACTACTATTCTTCCAGGGAACGATCAAAGCGTAGACAGTTTAAGACATTTCTCCAATGGAGAAAAGTCCGCATGGTGCTTATTGTGTTCAATGCCGATTCAATTTCTGTGTTTCATCAACACTCTGAAGGTCCACAGATTACAGAATGCCTCCAGATGTGCTTCGGAAACTACTACTAGTCTTCCAGTGTACAATCAAATTGTAGACAGTTTAAGACATTACTCCCTTGGAGAAAAGTCCGCATAGAGCTTATTGTGTTTAGTGCCGATGATTTTTTGTGTTTCATTATCACTCTGAAGGTCCACAGATTACAGAATGCATCCAGATGTGCTTCGGAAACTACTACTAGTCTTCCAGTGAACGATCAAAGTGTAGACAGTTTAAAACATTACTCCCATGGAGGAAAGTCCCATGGTGCTTATTGTGTTCAATGCCGATGCAATTTCTTTGTTTCATCAACACTCTGAATGTCCACAGATTACAGAATGCCTCCAGATGTGCTTCGGAAACTAATACTAGTCTTCCAGTAAACGATCAAAGCATAGACAGTTTAAGACATTACTCCCATGGAGAAAAGTCCACATGGTGCTTGTTGTGTTCAATGCCGATGCAATTTCTGTGTTTCATCAACACTCTGAAGGTCCACAGATTACAGAATGCCTCCAGATGTGCTTCGGAAGCTACTACTACTCTTCCAGTGTACGATCAAAGCGTAGACAGTTTAAGACATTACTACCATGGAGAAAAGTCCTCGTGGTGCTTATTGAGTTCAATGCCGATGCAATTTTTGTGTTTCATCAACACTCTGAAGGTCCACAGATTACTGAATGCATCCAGATGTGCTTAGGAAACTACTACTAGTCTTCCAGTGAACGATCAAAGCGTAGACAGTTTAAGACATTACTCTCATGGAGAAAAGTCCGCATGGTGCTTATTGTGTTCAATGCCGATTCAATTTCTGTGTTTCGTCACACTCTGAAAGTCCACAGGTTACAGAATGCATCCAGATGTGCTTCGGAAACTACTACTATTCTTCCAGGGAACGATCAAAGCGTAGACAGTTTAAGACATTACTCCAAATGAGAAAAGTCCGCATGGTGCTTATTGTGTTCCATGCCGATTCAATTTCTGTGTTTCATCACACTGTGAAGGTCTACAGATTACAGAATGCATCCAAATGTGCTTCGGAAACTACTACTAGTCTTCCAGGGAACGATCAAAGCGTAGACAGTTTAAGACATTACACCCATGAAGAAAAGTCCGCATGGTGCTTATTGTGTTCAATGCCGATGCAATTTCTTTGTTTCATCAACACTCTGAAGGTCCACAGATTACAGAATGCCTCCAGATGTACTTCGGAAACTACTACTAGTCTTCCAGTGTACAATCAAAGTGTAGACAGTTTAAGACATTACTCCCATGGAGAAAAGTCCGCATAGTGCTTATTGTGTTCAATGCCGATGCAGTTTTTGTGTTTCATGCACACTCTGAACGTCCACAGATTACAGAATACCTCCAGATGTGCTTCGGAAACTACTACTAGTCTTCCAGGGAACGATCAAAGCGTTGACAGTTTGAGACATTACTTCCATGGAGGAAAGTCCGCATGGTGCTTATTGTGTTCAATGCCGATGCAATTTCTTTGTTTCATCAACACTTAGAAGGTCCACAGATTACAGAATGCCTCCAGATGTGCTTCGGAAACTACTACTAGTCTTCCAGTAAACGATCAAAGCATAGTCAGTTTAAGACATTACTCCCATGGAGAAAAGTCCACATGGTGCTTGTTGTGTTCAATGCCGATGCAATTTCTGTGTTTCATCAACACTCTGAAGGTCCACAGATTACAGAATGCCTCCAGATGTGTTTCGGAAGCTACTACTACTCTTCCAGTGTACAATCAAAGCGTAGACAGTTTAAGACATTACTACCATGGAGAAAAGTCCGCATGGTGCTTATTGAGTTCAATGCCGATGCAATTTTTGTGTTTCATCAACACTCTGAAGGTCCACAGATTACTGAATGCATCCAGATGTGCTTAGGAAACTACTACTAGTCTTCCAGTGAACGATCAAAGCGTAGACAGTTTAAGACATTACTCCCATGGAGAAAAGTCCGCATGGTGCTTATTGTGTTCAATGCCGATTCAATTTCTGTGTTTCATCACACTCTGAAAGTCCACAGATTACAGAATGCATCCAGATGTGCTTCGGAAACTACTACTATTCTTCCAGGGAACGATCAAAGCGTAGACAGTTTAAGACATTACTCCAAATGAGAAAAGTCCGCATGGTGCTTATTGTGTTCCATGCCGATTCAATTTCTGTGTTTCATCACACTGTGAAGGTCCACAGATTACAGAATGCATCCAAATGTGCTTCGGAAACTACTACTAGTCTTCCAGTGTACAATCAAAGTGTAGACAGTTTAAGACATTACTCCCATGGGGAAAAGTCCGCATGGTGCTTATTGTGTTCAATGCCGATGCAATTTCTGTGTTTCATCAACACTCTGAAGGTCCACAGATTACAGAATGCATCCAGATGTGCTTCGGAAACTAGTACTAGTCTTCGAGGGAACGATCAAAGCGTAGACAGTTTAAGACATTACTCGCATAGAGAAATGTCCGCATGGTGCTTATTGTGTTCAATGCCGATGCAATATCTGTGTTTCATCAACACTCTGAAGGTCCACAGATTACAGAATGCATCCAGATGTGCTTCGGAAACTACTCTATTCTTCCAGGGAACGATCAAAGCGTAGACAGTTTAAGACATTACTCCAATGGAGAAAAGTCCGCATGGTGCTTATTTTGTTCAATGGCGATTCAATTTCTGTGTTTCATCACACTGTGAAGGTCCACAGATTACAGAATGCATCCAAATGTGCTTCGGAAGCTACTACTAGTCTTCCAGGGAACGATCAAAGCGTAGACAGTTTAAGACATTACACCCATGGAAAAAAGTCCGCATGGTGCTTATTGTGTTCAATGCCGATGCAGTTTATGTGTTTCATCAACACTCTGAACGTCCACAGATTACAGAATACCTCCAGATGTGCTTCGGAAACTACTACTAGTCTTCCAGGGAACGATCAAAGCGTTGACAGTTTGAGACATTACTCCCATAGAGAAAAGTCCACATGGTGCTTATTGTGTTCAATGCCGATGAATTGTTGTGTTTCATTAACACTCTGTAGGTCCACAGATTGCAGAATGCATCCAGATGTGCTTCTTAAACTACTACTAGTCTTCCAGTGAACGATCAAAGTGTAGACAGTTTAAAACATTACTCTCATGGAGAAAGTCCCATGGTGCTTATTGTGTTCAATGCCGATGCAATTTCTTTGTTTCATCAACACTCTGAACTTCCACTGACTACAGAATGCCTCAAGATGTGCTTCGGAAACTACCACTAGTCTTCCAGTAAACGATCAAAGCATAGACAGTTAAAGACATTACTACCATGGAGAAAAGCCCGCATGGTGCTTATTGTGTTCAATGCCGATGCAATTTTTTTGTTTCATCAATACTCTGAAGGTCCACAGATTACAGAATGCCTCCAGATGTGCTTCGGAAACTATTACTATTCTTCCAGGGAACGATCAAATCGTAGACAGTTTGAGACATTACTCCCATGGAGAAAAGTCCGCATGGTGCTTATTGAGTTCAATGCCGATGAAATTTTTGTGTTTCATCAACACTCTAAAGGTCCACAGATTACAGAATGCATCCAGATGTGCTTCGGAAACTACTACTAGTCTTCCAGTGAACGATCAAAGCGTAGACAGTTTAAGACATTACTCCCATGGAGAAAAGTCCGCATGGTGTATATTGTGTTCTATGCCGATTCAATATCTGTGTTTCATCACACTCTGAAAGTCCACAGATTACAGAATGCATCCAGATGTGCTTCGGAAACTACTACTATTCTTCCAGGGAACGATCAAAGCGTACACAGTTTAAGACATTACTCCCATGGAGAAGAGTCCGCATGGTGCTTATTGTGTTCAATGCCGATGCAGTTTTACTGTTTCATCAACACTCTGAACGTCCACAGATTACAGTATACCTTCAGATGTGCTTCGGAAACTACTACTAGTCTTCCAGGGAACGATCAAAGCGTTGACAGTTTGAGACATTACTCCCATGGAGAAAAGTCCGCATGGTGCTTATTGTGTTCAATGCCGATGCAATTTCTGTGTTTCATTAACACTCTGAAGGTCCACAGATTACAGAATGCCTCCAGATGTGCTTCGGAAACTACTACTAGTCTTCCAGTGAACGATCAAATCGTAGACAGTTTAAGACACTACTACCATGGAGAAAAGTCAGCATGGTGCTTATTGTGTTCAATGCCGATGCAATTTTTGTGTTTCATCAACACTCTAAAGGTCCACAGATTACAGAATGCCTCCAGATGTGCTTCGGAAACTACTACTATTCTTCCAGGGAACGATCAAAGCGTAGACAGTTAGAGACATTACTCCCATGGAGAAAAGTCCGCATGGTGCTTATTGAGTTCAATGCCGATGCTTTTTTTCTGTTTAATCAAAACTCTGAATGTCCACAGATTACAGAATGCATCCAGATGTGCTTCGGAAACTACTACTAGTCTTCCAGTGAACGATCAAAGCGTAGACAGTTTAAGACATTACTCCCATTGAGAAAAGTCCGCATGGTGCTTATTGTGTTCAATGCCGATTCAAATTCTGTGTTTCATCACACTCTGAAAGTCCACAGATTACAGAATGCATCCAGATGTGCTTCGGAACCTACTACTATTCTTCCAGGGAACGATCAAAGCGTAGACAGTTTAAGACATTACTCCCATGGAGAAAAGTCCGCATGGTGCTTATTGTGTTCAATGCCGATGCAATTTCTGTGTTTCATCAACACTCTGAAGGTCCACAGATTACAGAATGCATCCAGATGTGCTTCGGAAACTACTACTAGGCTTCCAGGGAACGATCAATGCGTAGACAGTTTAAGACATTATTACCATGGAGAAAAGTCCGCATGGTGCTTATTGTGTTCAATGCCGATGCAATTGCAATGTTTCATCAACACTCTGAAGGTCCACAGATTACAGAATGCCTCCAGATGTGCTTCGGAAACTACTACTAGTCTTCCAGTAAACGATCAAAGCATAGACAGTTTAAGACATTACTCCCATGGAGAAAAGTCCACATGGTGCTTGTTGTGTTCAATGCCCATGCAATTTCTGTGTTTCATCAACACTGAAGGTCCACAGATTACAGAATGCCTCCAGATGTGCTTCGGAAACTACTACTAGTCTTCCAGTGTACGATCAAAGCGTAGACAGTTTAAGACATTACTACCATGGAGAAAAGCCCGCATGGTGGTTATTGTGTTCAATGCCGATGCAATTTTTGTGTTTCATCAACAGTCTGAAGGTCCACAGATTACAGAATGCCTCCAGATGTGCTTCGGAAACTACTACAATTCTTCCAGGGAACGATCAAAGCGTAGACAGTTTGAGACATTACTACCATGGAGAAAAGCCCGCATGGTGGTTATTGTGTTCAATGCCGATGCATTTTTTGTGTTTCATCAACACTCTGAAGGTCCACAGATTACACAATGCCTCCAGATGTGCTTCGGAAACTACTACTAGTCTTCCAGTGTACAATCAAAGTGTAGACAGTTTAAGACATTACTCCCATGGAGAAAAGTCTGCATAGTGCTTATTGTGTTCAATGCCGATGCAGTTTTTGTGTTTTATCAACACTCTGAACGTCCACAGATTACAGAATACCTCCAGATGTGCTTCGGAAACTACTACTAGTCTTCCAGGGAACGATCAAAGCGTTGACAGTTTGAGACATTACTTCCATGGAGGAAAGTCCGCATGGTGCTTATTGTGTTCAATGCCGATGCAATTTTTGTGTTTCATCAACACTCTGAAGGTCCACAGATTACAGAATGCATCCAGATATGCTTCGGAAACTACTACTAGTCTTCCAGTGAACGATCAAAGCGTAGACAGTTTAAGACATTACTACCATGGTGAAAAGTCCGCATGGTGCTTATTGTGTTCAATGCAGATGAAATTTCTATGTTTCATCAACACTCTGAAGGTCCACAGATTACAGAATGCCTTCAGATGTGATTCGGAAACTACTACTAGTCTTCCAGTAAACGATCAAAGCATAGACAGTTAAAGGCATTACTCCCATGGAGAAAACTCCACATGGTGCTTGTTGTGTTCAATGCCGATGCAATTTCTGTGTTTCAACAACACTCTGAAGGTCCACAGATAACAGAATGCCTCCAGATGTGCTTCGGAAACTACTACTAGTCTTCCAGTGTACAATCAAAGTGTAGACAGTTTAAGACATTACTCCCATGGGGAAAAGTCCGCATGGTGCTTATTGTGTTCAATGCCGATGCAATTTCTGTGTTTCATCAACACTCTGAAGGTCCACAGATTACAGAATGCATCCAGATGTGCTTCGGAAACTAGTACTAGTCTTCGAGGGAACGATCAAAGCGTAGACAGTTTAAGACATTACTCGCATAGAGAAATGTCCGCATGGTGCTTATTGTGTTCAATGCCGATGCAATATCTGTGTTTCATCAACACTCTGAAGGTCCACAGATTACAGAATGCATCCAGATGTGGTTCGGAAACTACTCTATTCTTCCAGGGAACGATCAAAGCGTAGACAGTTTAAGACATTACTCCAATGGAGAAAAGTCCGCATGGTGCTTATTTTGTTCAATGGCGATTCAATTTCTGTGTTTCATCACACTGTGAAGGTCCACAGATTACAGAATGCATCCAAATGTGCTTCGGAAGCTACTACTAGTCTTCCAGGGAACGATCAAAGCGTAGACAGTTTAAGACATTACACCCATGGAAAAAAGTCCGCATGGTGCTTATTGTGTTCAATGCCGATGCAGTTTATGTGTTTCATCAACACTCTGAACGTCCACAGATTACAGAATACCTCCAGATGTGCTTCGGAAACTACTACTAGTCTTCCAGGGAACGATCAAAGCGTTGACAGTTTGAGACATTACTCCCATAGAGAAAAGTCCACATGGTGCTTATTGTGTTCAATGCCGATGAATTGTTGTGTTTCATTAACACTCTGTAGGTCCACAGATTGCAGAATGCATCCAGATGTGCTTCTTAAACTACTACTAGTCTTCCAGTGAACGATCAAAGTGTAGACAGTTTAAAACATTACTCTCATGGAGAAAGTCCCATGGTGCTTATTGTGTTCAATGCCGATGCAATTTCTTTGTTTCATCAACACTCTGAACTTCCACAGACTACAGAATGCCTCAAGATGTGCTTCGGTAACTACCATTAGTCTTCCAGTAGACGATCAAAGCATAGACAGTTTAAGACATTACTACCATGGAGAAAAGCCCGCATGGTGCTTATTGTGTTCAATGCCGATGCAATTTTTTTGTTTCATCAATACTCTGAAGTTCCACAGATTACAGAATGCCTCCAGATGTGCTTCGGAAACTATTACTATTCTTCCAGGGAACGATCAAAGCGTAGACAGTTTGAGACATTACTCCCATGGAGAAAAGTCCGCATGGTGCTTATTGAGGTCAATGCCGATGAAATTTTTGTGTTTCATCAACACTCTAAAGGTCCACAGATTACAGAATGCCTCCAGATGTGCTTCGGAAACTACTACTATTCTTCCAGGGAACGATCAAAGCGTAGACAGTTAGAGACATTACTCCCATGGAGAAAAGTCCGCATGGTGCTTATTGAGTTCAATGCCGATGCTTTTTTTCTGTTTAATCAACACTCTGAATGTCCACAGATTACAGAATGCATCCAGATGTGCTTCGGAAACTACTACTAGTCTTCCAGTGAACGATCAAAGCGTAGACAGTTTAAGACATTACTCCCATTGAGAAAAGTCCGCATGGTGCTTATTGTGTTCAATGAGGATTCAAATTCTGTGTTTCATCACACTCTGAAAGTCCACAGATTACAGAATGCATCCAGATGTGCTTCGGAAACTACTACTATTCTTCCAGGGAACGATCAAAGCGTAGACAGTTTAAGACATTACTCCCATGGAGAAAAGTCCGCATGGTGCTTATTGTGTTCAATGCCGATGCAATTTCTGTGTTTCATCAACACTCTGAAGGTCCACAGATTACAGAATGCATCCAGATGTGCTTCGGAAACTACTACTAGGCTTCCAGGGAACGATCAATGCGTAGACAGTTTAAGACATTATTACCATGGAGAAAAGTCCGCATGGTGCTTATTGTGTTCAATGCCGATGCAATTGCAATGTTTCATCAACACTCTGAAGGTCCACAGATTACAGAATGCCTCCAGATGTGCTTCGGAAACTACTACTAGTCTTCCAGTAAACGATCAAAGCATAGACAGTTTAAGACATTACTCCCATGGAGAAAAGTCCACATGGTGCTTGTTGTGTTCAATGCCCATGCAATTTCTGTGTTTCATCAACACTGAAGGTCCACAGATTACAGAATGCCTCCAGATGTGCTTCGGAAACTACTACTAGTCTTCCAGTGTACGATCAAAGCGTAGACAGTTTAAGACATTACTACCATGGAGAAAAGCCCGCATGGTGGTTATTGTGTTCAATGCCGATGCAATTTTTGTGTTTCATCAACACTCTGAAGGTCCACAGATTACAGAATGCCTCCAGATGTGCTTCGGAAACTACTACAATTCTTCCAGGGAACGATCAAAGCGTAGACAGTTTGAGACATTACTACCATGGAGAAAAGCCCGCATGGTGGTTATTGTGTTCAATGCCGATGCATTTTTTGTGTTTCATCAACACTCTGAAGGTCCACAGATTACACAATGCCTCCAGATGTGCTTCGGAAACTACTACTAGTCTTCCAGTGTACAATCAAAGTGTAGACAGTTTAAGACATTACTCCCATGGAGAAAAGTCTGCATAGTGCTTATTGTGTTCAATGCCGATGCAGTTTTTGTGTTTTATCAACACTCTGAACGTCCACAGATTACAGAATACCTCCAGATGTGCTTCGGAAACTACTACTAGTCTTCCAGGGAACGATCAAAGCGTTGACAGTTTGAGACATTACTTCCATGGAGGAAAGTCCGCATGGTGCTTATTGTGTTCAATGCCGATGCAATTTTTGTGTTTCATCAACACTCTGAAGGTCCACAGATTACAGAATGCATCCAGATATGCTTCGGAAACTACTACTAGTCTTCCAGTGAACGATCAAAGCGTAGACAGTTTAAGACATTACTACCATGGTGAAAAGTCCGCATGGTGCTTATTGTGTTCAATGCAGATGAAATTTCTATGTTTCATCAACACTCTGAAGGTCCACAGATTACAGAATGCCTTCAGATGTGATTCGGAAACTACTACTAGTCTTCCAGTAAACGATCAAAGCATAGACAGTTAAAGGCATTACTCCCATGGAGAAAACTCCACATGGTGCTTGTTGTGTTCAATGCCGATGCAATTTCTGTGTTTCAACAACACTCTGAAGGTCCACAGATAACAGAATGCCTCCAGATGTGCTTCGGAAACTACTACTAGTCTTCCAGTGTACAATCAAAGTGTAGACAGTTTAAGACATTACTCCCATGGGGAAAAGTCCGCATGGTGCTTATTGTGTTCAATGCCGATGCAATTTCTGTGTTTCATCAACACTCTGAAGGTCCACAGATTACAGAATGCATCCAGATGTGCTTCGGAAACTAGTACTAGTCTTCGAGGGAACGATCAAAGCGTAGACAGTTTAAGACATTACTCGCATAGAGAAATGTCCGCATGGTGCTTATTGTGTTCAATGCCGATGCAATATCTGTGTTTCATCAACACTCTGAAGGTCCACAGATTACAGAATGCATCCAGATGTGCTTCGGAAACTACTCTATTCTTCCAGGGAACGATCAAAGCGTAGACAGTTTAAGACATTACTCCAATGGAGAAAAGTCCGCATGGTGCTTATTTTGTTCAATGGCGATTCAATTTCTGTGTTTCATCACACTGTGAAGGTCCACAGATTACAGAATGCATCCAAATGTGCTTCGGAAGCTACTACTAGTCTTCCAGGGAACGATCAAAGCGTAGACAGTTTAAGACATTACACCCATGGAAAAAAGTCCGCATGGTGCTTATTGTGTTCAATGCCGATGCAGTTTATGTGTTTCATCAACACTCTGAATGTCCACAGATTACAGAATACCTCCAGATGTGCTTCGGAAACTACTACTAGTCTTCCAGGGAACGATCAAAGCGTTGACAGTTTGAGACATTACTCCCATAGAGAAAAGTCCACATGGTGCTTATTGTGTTCAATGCCGATGAATTGTTGTGTTTCATTAACACTCTGTAGGTCCACAGATTGCAGAATGCATCCAGATGTGCTTCTTAAACTACTACTAGTCTTCCAGTGAACGATCAAAGCATAGACAGTTAAAGGCATTACTCCCATGGAGAAAACTCCACATGGTGCTTGTTGTGTTCAATGCCGATGCAATTTCTTTGTTTCATCAACACTCTGAACTTCCACAGACTACAGAATGCCTCAAGATGTGCTTCGGTAACTACCATTAGTCTTCCAGTAAACGATCAAAGCATAGACAGTTTAAGACATTACTACCATGGAGAAAAGCCCGCATGGTGCTTATTGTGTTCAATGCCGATGCAATTTTTTTGTTTCATCAATACTCTGAAGGTCCACAGATTACAGAATGCCTCCAGATGTGCTTCGGAAACTATTACTATTCTTCCAGGGAACGATCAAAGCGTAGACAGTTTGAGACATTACTCCCATGGAGAAAAGTCCGCATGGTGCTTATTGAGTTCAATGCCGATGAAATTTTTGTGTTTCATCAACACTCTAAAGGTCCACAGATTACAGAATGCATCCAGATGTGCTTCGGAAACTACTACTAGTCTTCCAGTGAACGATCAAAGCGTAGACAGTTTAAGACATTACTCCCATGGAGAAAAGTCCGCATGGTGTATATTGTGTTCTATGCCGATTCAATATCTGTGTTTCATCACACTCTGAAAGTCCACAGATTACAGAATGCCTCCAGATGTGCTTCGGAAACTACTACAATTCTTCCAGGGAACGATCAAAGCGTAGACAGTTTGAGACATTACTACCATGGAGAAAAGCCCGCATGGTGGTTATTGTGTTCAATGCCGATGCATTTTTTGTGTTTCATCAACACTCTGAAGGTCCACAGATTACACAATGCCTCCAGATGTGCTTCGGAAACTACTACAATTCTTCCAGGGAACGATCAAAGCGTAGACAGTTTAAGACATTACTCCAATGGAGAAAAGTCCGCATGGTGCTTATTGTGTTCAATGCCGATTCAATTTCTGTGTTTCATCAACACTCTGAAGGTCCACAGATTACAGAATGCCTCCAGATGTGCTTCGGAAACTACTACTAGTCTTCCAGTGTACAATCAAATTGTAGACATTTTAAGACATTACTCCCATGGAGAAAAGTCCGCATAGAGCTTATTGTGTTTAGTGCCGATGAATTTTTGTGTTTCATTATCACTCTGAAGGTCCACAGATTACAGAATGCATCCAGATGTGCTTCGGAAACTACTACTAGTCTTCCAGTGAACGATCAAAGTGTAGACAGTTTAAAACATTACTCCCATGGAGGAAAGTCCCATGGTGCTTATTGTGTTCAATGCCGAAGCAATTTCTTTGTTTCATCAACACTCTGAAGGTCCACAGATTACAGAATGCCTCCAGATGTGCTTCGGAAACTAATACTAGTCTTCCAGTAAACGATCAAAGCATAGACAGTTTAAGACATTACTCCCATGGAGAAAAGTCCACATGGTGCTTGTTGTGTTCAATGCCGATGCAATTTCTGTGTTTCATCAACACTCTGAAGGTCCACAGATTACAGAATGCATCCAGATGTGCTTCGGAAACTACTACTAGGCTTCCAGGGAACGATCAATGCGTAGACAGTTTAAGACATTATTACCATGGAGAAAAGTCCGCATGGTGCTTATTGTGTTCAATGCCGATGCAATTGCAATGTTTCATCAACACTCTGAAGGTCCACAGATTACAGAATGCCTCCAGATGTGCTTCGGAAACTACTACTAGTCTTCCAGTAAACGATCAAAGCATAGACAGTTTAAGACATTACTCCCATGGAGAAAAGTCCACATGGTGCTTGTTGTGTTCAATGCCCATGCAATTTCTGTGTTTCATCAACACTGAAGGTCCACAGATTACAGAATGCCTCCAGATGTGCTTCGGAAACTACTACTAGTCTTCCAGTGTACGATCAAAGCGTAGACAGTTTAAGACATTACTACCATGGAGAAAAGCCCGCATGGTGGTTATTGTGTTCAATGCCGATGCAATTTTTGTGTTTCATCAACACTCTGAAGGTCCACAGATTACAGAATGCCTCCAGATGTGCTTCGGAAACTACTACAATTCTTCCAGGGAACGATCAAAGCGTAGACAGTTTGAGACATTACTACCATGGAGAAAAGCCCGCATGGTGGTTATTGTGTTCAATGCCGATGCTTTTTTTGTGTTTCATCAACACTCTGAAGGTCCACAGATTACACAATGCCTCCAGATGTGCTTCGGAAACTACTACAATTCTTCCAGGGAACGATCAAAGCGTAGACAGTTTAAGACATTACTCCAATGGAGAAAAGTCCGCATGGTGCTTATTGTGTTCAATGCCGATTCAATTTCTGTGTTTCATCAACACTCTGAAGGTCCACAGATTACAGAATGCCTCCAGATGTGCTTCGGAAACTACTACTAGTCTTCCAGTGTACAATCAAATTGTAGACAGTTTAAGACATTACTCCCATGGAGAAAAGTCCGCATAGAGCTTATTGTGTTTAGTGCCGATGAATTTTTGTGTTTCATTATCACTCTGAAGGTCCACAGATTACAGAATGCATCCAGATGTGCTTCGGAAACTACTACTAGTCTTCCAGTGAACGATCAAAGTGTAGACAGTTTAAAACATTACTCCCATGGAGGAAAGTCCCATGGTGCTTATTGTGTTCAATGCCGATGCAATTTCTTTGTTTCATCAACACTCTGAAGGTCCACAGATTACAGAATGCCTCCAGATGTGCTTCGGAAACTAATACTAGTCTTCCAGTAAACGATCAAAGCATAGACAGTTTAAGACATTACTCCCATGGAGAAAAGTCCACATGGTGCTTGTTGTGTTCAATGCCGATGCAATTTCTGTGTTTCATCAACACTCTGAAGGTCCACAGATTACAGAATGCCTCCAGATGTGCTTCGGAAGCTACTACTACTCTTCCAGTGTACGATCAAAGCGTAGACAGTTTAAGACATTACTACCATGGAGAAAATTCCGCATGGTGCTTATTGAGTTCAATGCCGATGCAATTTTTGTGTTTCATCAACACTCTGAAGGTCCACAGATTACAGAATGCCTCCAGATGTACTTCGGAAACTACTACTAGTCTTCCAGTGTACAATCAAAGTGTAGACAGTTTAAGACATTACTCCCATGGAGAAAAGTCCGCATAGTGCTTATTGTGTTCAATGCCGATGCAGTTTTTGTGTTTCATGCACACTCTGAACGTCCACAGATTACAGAATACCTCCAGATGTGCTTCGGAAACTACTACTAGTCTTCCAGGGAACGATCAAAGCGTTGACAGTTTGAGACATTACTTCCATGGAGGAAAGTCCGCATGGTGCTTATTGTGTTCAATGCCGATGCAATTTCTTTGTTTCATCAACACTTACAAGGTCCACAGATTACAGAATGCCTCCAGATGTGCTTCGGAAACTACTACTAGTCTTCCAGTAAACGATCAAAGCATAGACAGTTTAAGACATTACTCCCATGGAGAAAAGTCCACATGGTGCTTGTTGTGTTCAATGCCGATGCAATTACTGTGTTTCATCAACACTCTGAAGGTCCACAGATTACAGAATGCCTCCAGATGTGTTTCGGAAGCTACTACTACTCTTCCAGTGTACAATCAAAGCGTAGACAGTTTAAGACATTACTACCATGGAGAAAAGTCCGCATGGTGCTTATTGAGTTCAATGCCGATGCAATTTTTGTGTTTCATCAACACTCTGAAGGTCCACAGATTACTGAATGCATCCAGATGTGCTTAGGAAACTACTACTAGTCTTCCAGTGAACGATCAAAGCGTAGACAGTTTAAGACATTACTCTCATGGAGAAAAGTCCGCATGGTGCTTATTGTGTTCAATGCCGATTCAATTTCTGTGTTTCATCACACTCTGAAAGTCCACAGATTTCAGAATGCATCCAGATGTGCTTCGGAAACTACTACTATTCTTCCAGGGATCGATCAAAGCGTAGACAGTTTAAGACATTACTCCACATGAGAAAAGTCCGCATGGTGCTTATTGTGTTCCATGCCGATTCAATTTCTGTGTTTCATCACACTGTGAAGGTCCACAGATTACAGAATGCATCCAAATGTGCTTCGGAAACTACTACTAGTCTTCCAGGGAACGATCAAAGCGTAGACAGATTAAGACATTACACTCATGAAGAAAAGTCCGCATGGTGCTTATTGTGTTCAATGCCGATGCAATTTCTTTGTTTCATTAACACTCTGAAGGTCCACAGATTGCAGAATGCCTCCAGATGTGCTTCGGAAACTACTACTATTCTTCCAGGGAACGATCAAAGCGTAGACAGTTAGAGACATTACTCCCATGGAGAAAAGTCCGCATGGTGCTTATTGAGTTCAATGCCGATGCTTTTTTTCTGTTTAATCAACACTCTGAATGTCCACAGATTACAGAATGCATCCAGATGTGCTTCGGAAACTACTACTAGTCTTCCAGTGAACGATCAAAGCGTAGACAGTTTAAGACATTACTCCCATTGAGAAAAGTCCGCATGGTGCTTATTGTGTTCAATGCCGATTCAAATTCTGTGTTTCATCACACTCTGAAAGTCCACAGATTACAGAATGCATCCAGATGTGCTTCGGAAACTACTACTATTCTTCCAGGGAACGATCAAAGCGTAGACAGTTTAAGACATTACTCCCATGGAGAAAAGTCCGCATGGTGCTTATTGTGTTCAATGCCGATGCAATTTCTGTGTTTCATCAACACTCTGAAGGTCCACAGATTACAGAATGCATCCAGATGTGCTTCGGAAACTACTACTAGGCTTCCAGGGAGCGATCAATGCGTAGACAGTTTAAGACATTATTACCATGGAGAAAAGTCCGCATGGTGCTTATTGTGTTCAATGCCGATGCAATTGCAATGTTTCATCAACACTCTGAAGGTCCACAGATTACAGAATGCCTCCAGATGTGTTTCGGAAACTACTACCAGTCTTCCAGTAAACGATCAAAGCATAGACAGTTTAAGACATTACTCCCATGGAGAAAAGTCCACATGGTGCTTGTTGTGTTCAATGCCCATGCAATTTGTGTGTTTCATCAACACTGAAGGTCCACAGATTACAGAATGCCTCCAGATGTGCTTCGGAAACTACTACTAGTCTTCCAGTGTACGATCAAAGCGTAGACAGTTTAAGACATTACTACCATGGAGAAATGCCCGCATGGTGGTTATTGTGTTCAATGCCGATGCAATTTTTGTGTTTCATCAACACTCTGAAGGTCCACAGATTACAGAATGCCTCCAGATGTGCTTCGGAAACTACTACAATTCTTCCAGGGAACGATCAAAGCGTAGACAGTTTGAGACATTACTACCATGGAGAAAAGCCCGCATGGTGGTTATTGTGTTCAATGCCGATGCATTTTTTGTGTTTCATCAACACTCTGAAGGTCCACAGATTACACAATGCCTCCAGATGTGCTTCGGAAACTACTACAATTCTTCCAGGGAACGATCAAAGCGTAGACAGTTTAAGACATTACTCCAATGGAGAAAAGTCCGCATGGTGCTTATTGTGTTCAATGCCGATTCAATTTCTGTGTTTCATCAACACTCTGAAGGTCCACAGATTACAGAATGCCTCCAGATGTGCTTCGGAAACTACTACTAGTCTTCCAGTGTACAATCAAATTGTAGACAGTTTAAGACATTACTCCCATGGAGAAAAGTCCGCATAGAGCTTATTGTGTTTAGTGCCGATGAATTTTTGTGTTTCATTATCACTCTGAAGGTCCACAGATTACAGAATGCATCCAGATGTGCTTCGGAAACTACTACTAGTCTTCCAGTGAACGATCAATGTGTAGACAGTTTAAAACATTACTCCCATGGAGGAAAGTCCCATGGTGCTTATTGTGTTCAATGCCGATGCAATTTCTTTGTTTCATCAACACTCTGAAGGTCCACAGATTACAGAATGCCTCCAGATGTGCTTTGGAAACTAATACTAGTCTTCCAGTAAACGATCAAAGCATAGACAGTTTAAGACATTACTCCCATGGAGAAAAGTCCACATGGTGCTTGTTGTGTTCAATGCCGATGCAATTTCTGTGTTTCATCAACACTCTGAAGGTCCACAGATTACAGAATGCCTCCAGATGTGCTTCGGAAGCTACTACTACTCTTCCAGTGTACGATCAAAGCGTAGACAGTTTAAGACATTACTACCATGGAGAAAATTCCGCATGGCGCTTATTGAGTTCAATGCCGATGCAATTTTTGTGTTTCATCAACACTCTGAAGGTCCACAGATTACAGAATGCCTCCAGATGTACTTCGGAAACTACTACTAGTCTTCCAGTGTACAATCAAAGTGTAGACAGTTTAAGACATTACTCCCATGGAGAAAAGTCCGCATAGTGCTTATTGTGTTCAATGCCGATGCAGTTTTTGTGTTTCATGCACACTCTGAACGTCCACAGATTACAGAATACCTCCAGATGTGCTTCGGAAACTACTACTAGTCTTCCAGGGAACGATCAAAGCGTTGACAGTTTGAGACATTACTTCCATGGAGGAAAGTCCGCATGGTGCTTATTGTGTTCAATGCCGATTCAAATTCTGTGTTTCATCACACTCTGAAAGTCCACAGATTACAGAATGCATCCAGATGTGCTTCGGAAACTACTACTATTCTTCCAGGGAACGATCAAAGCGTAGACAGTTTAAGACATTACTCCCATGGAGAAAAGTCCGCATGGTGCTTATTGTGTTCAATGCCGATGCAATTTCTGTGTTTCATCAACACTCTGAAGGTCCACAGATTATAGAATGCATCCAGATGTGCTTCGGAAACTACTACTAGGCTTCCAGGGAACGATCAATGCGTAGACAGTTTAAGACATTATTACCATGGAGAAAAGTCCGCATGGTGCTTATTGTGTTCAATGCCGATGCAATTGCAATGTTTCATCAACACTCTGAAGGTCCACAGATTACAGAATGCCTCCAGATGTGTTTCGGAAACTACTACCAGTCTTCCAGTAAACGATCAAAGCATAGACAGTTTAAGACATTACTCCCATGGAGAAAAGTCCACATGGTGCTTGTTGTGTTCAATGCCCATGCAATTTGTGTGTTTCATCAACACTGAAGGTCCACAGATTACAGAATGCCTCCAGATGTGCTTCGGAAACTACTACTAGTCTTCCAGTGTACGATCAAAGCGTAGACAGTTTAAGACATTACTACCATGGAGAAATGCCCGCATGGTGGTTATTGTGTTCAATGCCGATGCAATTTTTGTGTTTCATCAACACTCTGAAGGTCCACAGATTACAGAATGCCTCCAGATGTGCTTCGGAAACTACTACAATTCTTCCAGGGAACGATCAAAGCGTAGACAGTTTGAGACATTACTACCATGGAGAAAAGCCCGCATGGTGGTTATTGTGTTCAATGCCGATGCATTTTTTGTGTTTCATCAACACTCTGAAGGTCCACAGATTACACAATGCCTCCAGATGTGCTTCGGAAACTACTACAATTCTTCCAGGGAACGATCAAAGCGTAGACAGTTTAAGACATTACTCCAATGGAGAAAAGTCCGCATGGTGCTTATTGTGTTCAATGCCGATTCAATTTCTGTGTTTCATCAACACTCTGAAGGTCCACAGATTACAGAATGCCTCCAGATGTGCTTCGGAGACTACTACTAGTCTTCCAGTGTACAATCAAATTGTAGACAGTTTAAGACATTACTCCCATGGAGAAAAGTCCGCATAGAGCTTATTGTGTTTAGTGCCGATGAATTTTTGTGTTTCATTATCACTCTGAAGGTCCACAGATTACAGAATGCATCCAGATGTGCTTCGGAAACTACTACTAGTCTTCCAGTGAACGATCAATGTGTAGACAGTTTAAAACATTACTCCCATGGAGGAAAGTCCCATGGTGCTTATTGTGTTCAATGCCGATGCAATTTCTTTGTTTCATCAACACTCTGAAGGTCCACAGATTACAGAATGCCTCCAGATGTGCTTCGGAAACTAATACTAGTCTTCCAGTAAACGATCAAAGCATAGACAGTTTAAGACATTACTCCCATGGAGAAAAGTCCACATGGTGCTTGTTGTGTTCAATGCCGATGCAATTTCTGTGTTTCATCAACACTCTGAAGGTCCACAGATTACAGAATGCCTCCAGATGTGCTTCGGAAGCTACTACTACTCTTCCAGTGTACGATCAAAGCGTAGACAGTTTAAGACATTACTACCATGGAGAAAATTCCGCATGGTGCTTATTGAGTTCAATGCCGATGCAATTTTTGTGTTTCATCAACACTCTGAAGGTCCACAGATTACAGAATGCCTCCAGATGTACTTCGGAAACTACTACTAGTCTTCCAGTGTACAATCAAAGTGTAGACAGTTTAAGACATTACTCCCATGGAGAAAAGTCCGCATAGTGCTTATTGTGTTCAATGCCGATGCAGTTTTTGTGTTTCATGCACACTCTGAACGTCCACAGATTACAGAATACCTCCAGATGTGCTTCGGAAACTACTACTAGTCTTCCAGGGAACGATCAAAGCGTTGACAGTTTGAGACATTACTTCCATGGAGGAAAGTCCGCATGGTGCTTATTGTGTTCAATGCCGATGCAATTTCTTTGTTTCATCAAAACTTACAAGGTCCACAGATTACAGAATGCCTCCAGATGTGCTTCGGAAACTACTACTAGTCTTCCAGTAAACGATCAAAGCATAGACAGTTTAAGACATTAATCCCATGGAGAAAAGTCCACATGGTGCTTGTTGTGTTCAATGCCGATGCAATTACTGTGTTTCATCAACACTCTGAAGGTCCACAGATTACAGAATGCCTCCAGATGTGTTTCGGAAGCTACTACTACTCTTCCAGTGTACAATCAAAGCGTAGACAGTTTAAGACATTACTACCATGGAGAAAAGTCCGCATGGTGCTTATTGAGTTCAATGCCGATGCAATTTTTGTGTTTCATCAACACTCTGAAGGTCCACAGATTACTGAATGCATCCAGATGTGCTTAGGAAACTACTACTAGTCTTCCAGTGAACGATCAAAGCGTAGACAGTTTAAGACATTACTCTCATGGAGAAAAGTCCGCATGGTGCTTATTGTGTTCAATGCCGATTCAATTTCTGTGTTTCATCACACTCTGAAAGTCCACAGATTTCAGAATGCATCCAGATGTGCTTCGGAAACTACTACTATTCTTCCAGGGAACGATCAAAGCGTAGACAGTTTAAGACATTACTCCAAATGAGAAAAGTCCGCATGGTGCTTATTGTGTTCCATGCCGATTCAATTTCTGTGTTTCATCACACTGTGAAGGTCCACAGATTACAGAATGCATCCAAATGTGCTTCGGAAACTACTACTAGTCTTCCAGGGAACGATCAAAGCGTAGACAGATTAAGACATTACACTCATGAAGAAAAGTCCGCATGGTGCTTATTGTGTTCAATGCCGATGCAATTTCTTTGTTTCATTAACACTCTGAAGGTCCACAGATTGCAGAATGCCTCCAGATGTGCTTCGGAAACTACTACTAGTCTTCCAGTGTACAATCAAAGTGTAGACAGTTTAAGACATTACTCCCATGGAGAAAAGTCTGCATAGTGCTTATTGTGTTCAATGCCGATGCAGTTTTTGTGTTTCATCAACACTCTGAACGTCCACAGATTACAGAATACCTCCAGATGTGCTTCGGAAACTACTACTAGTCTTCCAGGGAACGATCAAAGCGTTGACAGTTTGAGACATTACTTCCATGGAGGAAAGTCCGCATGGTGCTTATTGTGTTCAATGCCGATGCAATTTTTGTGTTTCATCAACACTCTGAAGGTCCACAGATTACAGAATGCATCCAGATATGCTTCGGAAACTACTACTAGTCTTCCAGTGAACGATCAAAGCGTAGACAGTTTAAGACATTACTACCATGGTGAAAAGTCAGCATGGTGCTTATTGTGTTCAATGCAGATGAAATTTCTATGTGTCATCAACACTCTGAAGGTCCACAGATTACAGAATGCCTTCAGATGTGCTTCGGAAACTACTACTAGTCTTCCAGTAAACGATCAAAGTATAGACAGTTAAAGGCATTACTCCCATGGAGAAAACTCCACATGGTGCTTGTTGTGTTCAATGCCGATGCAATTTCTGTGTTTCATCAACACTCTGAAGGTCCACAGATAACAGAATGCCTCCAGATGTGCATCGGAAACTACTACTAGTCTTCCAGTGTACGATCAAAGCGTACACAGTTTAAGACATTACTCCCACGGAGAAATGTCCGCATGGTGCTTATTGTGTTCAATGCCGATGCAATTTCTGTGTTTCATCAACACTCTGAAGGTCCACAGATTACAGAATGCATCCAGATGTGCTTCGGAAACTACTACTATTCTTCCAGGGAACGATCAAAGCGTAGACAGTTTAAGACATTACTCCAATGGAGAAAAGTCCGCATGGTGCTTATTATGTTCAATGCCGATTCAATTTCTGTGTTTCATCACACTGTGAAGGTCCACAGATTACAGAATCCATCCAAATGTGCTTCGGAAGCTACTACTAGTCTTCCAGGGAACGATCAAAGCGTAGACAGTTTAAGACATTACACCCATGGAGAAAAGTCCGCATGGTGCTTATTGTGTTCAATGCCGATGCAATTTCTTTGTTTCATCAACACTCTGAAGGACCACAGATTACAGAATGCCTCCAGATGTGCTTCGGAAACTACTACTAGTCTTCCAGTGTACAATCAAAGTGTAGACAGTTTAAGACATTACTCCCATGGGGAAAAGTCCGCATGGTGCTTATTGTGTTCAATGCCGATGCAATTTCTGTGTTTCATCAACACTCTGAAGGTCCACAGATTACAGAATGCATCCAGATGTGCTTCGGAAACTAGTACTAGTCTTCGAGGGAACGATCAAAGCGTAGACAGTTTAAGACATTACTCGCATAGAGAAATGTCCGCATGGTGCTTATTGTGTTCAATGCCGATGCAATATCTGTGTTTCATCAACACTCTGAAGGTCCACAGATTACAGAATGCATCCAGATGTGCTTCAGAAACTACTAATAGTCTTCCAGGGAACGATCATAGCGTAGACAGTTTAAGACATTACTCCAATGGAGAAAAGTCCGCATGGTGCTTAGTTTGTTCAATGGCGATTCAATTTCTGTGTTTCATCACACTCTGAAGGTCCACAGATTACAGAATGCATCCCAATGTGCTTCGGAAGCTACTACTAGTCTTCCAGGGAACGATCAAAGCGTAGACAGTTTAAGACATTACACCCATGGAAAAAAGTCCGCATGGTGCTTATTGTGCTCAATGCCGATGCAGTTTTTGTGTTTCATCAACACTCTGAACGTCCACAGATTACAGAATACCTCCAGATGTGCTTCGGAAACTACTACTAGTCTTCCAGGGAACGATCAAAGCGTTGACAGTTTGAGACATTACTCCCATAGAGAAAAGTCCACATGGTGCTTATTGTGTTCAATGCCGATGAATTGTTGTGTTTCATTAACACTCTGTAGGTCCACAGATTGCAGAATGCATCCAGATGTGCTTCTTAAACTACTACTAGTCTTCCAGTGAACGATCAAGGTGTAGACAGTTTAAAACATTACTCTCATGGAGAAAGTCCCATGGTGCTTATTGTGTTCAATGCCGATGCAATTTCTTTGTTTCATCAACACTCTGAACTTCCACAGACTACAGAATGCCTCCAGATGTGCTTCGGAAACTACCATTAGTCTTCCAGTAAACGAACAAAGCATAGACAGTTTAAGACATTACTACCATGGAGAAAAGCTCGCATGGTGCTTATTGTGTTCAATGCCGATGCAATTTTTTTGTTTCATCAATACTCTGAAGGTCCACAGATTACAGAATGCCTCCAGATGTGCTTCGGAAACAATTACTATTCTTCCAGGGAACGATCAAAGCGTAGACAGTTTGAGACATTACTCCCATGGAGAAAAGTCCGCATGGTGCTTATTGAGTTCAATGCCGATGCAATTTTTGTGTTTCATCAACACTCTAAAGGTCCACAGATTACAGGATGCATCCAGATGTGCTTCGGAAACTACTACTAGTCTTCCAGTGAACGATCAAAGCGTAGACAGTTTAAGACATTACTCCCATGGAGAAAAGTCCGCATGGTGTATATTGTGTTCTATGCCGATTCAATATCTGTGTTTCATCACACTCTGAAAGTCCACAGATTACAGAATGCATCCAGATGTGCTTCGGAAACTACTACTATTCTTCCAGGGAACGATCAAAGCGTAGACAGTTTAAGACATTACTCCCATGGAGAAGAGTCCGCATGGTGCTTATTGTGTTCAATGCCGATGCAGTTTTACTGTTTCATCAACACTCTGAACGTCCACAGATTACAGTATACCTTCAGATGTGCTTCGGAAACTACTACTAGTCTTCCAGGGAACGATCAAAGCGTTGACAGTTTGAGACATTACTCCCATGGAGAAAAGTCCGCATGGTGCTTATTGTGTTCAATGCCGATGCAATTTCTGTGTTTCATTAACACTCTGAAGGTCCACAGATTACAGAATGCCTCCAGATGTGCTTCGGAAACTACTACTAGTCTTCCAGTGAACGATCAAATCGTAGACAGTTTAAGACACTACTACCATGGAGAAAAGTCAGCATGGTGCTTATTGTGTTCAATGCCGATGCAATTTTTGTGTTTCATCAACACTCTAAAGGTCCACAGATTACAGAATGCCTCCAGATGTGCTTCGGAAACTACTACTATTCTTCCAGGGAACGATCAAAGCGTAGACAGTTAGAGACATTACTCCCATGGAGAAAAGTCCGCATGGTGCTTATTGAGTTCAATGCCGATGCTTTTTTTCTGTTTAATCAACACTCTGAATGTCCACAGATTACAGAATGCATCCAGATGTGCTTCGGAAACTACTACTAGGCTTCCACTGAACGATCAATGCGTAGACAGTTTAAGACATTATTACCATGGAGAAAAGTCCGCATGGTGCTTATTGTGTTCAATGCCGATGCAATTGCAATGTTTCATCAACACTCTGAAGGTCCACAGATTACAGAATGCCTCCAGATGTGCTTCGGAAACTACTACTAGTCTTCCAGTAAACGATCAAAGCATAGACAGTTTAAGACATTACTCCCATGGAGAAAAGTCCACATGGTGCTTGTTGTGTTCAATGCCCATGCAATTTCTGTGTTTCATCAACACTGAAGGTCCACAGATTACAGAATGCCTCCAGATGTGCTTCGGAAACTACTACTAGTCTTCCAGTGTACGATCAAAGCGTAAACAGTTTAAGACATTACTACCATGGAGAAAAGCCCGCATTGTGGTTATTGTGTTCAATGCCGATGCAATTTTTGTGTTTCATCAACACTCTGAAGGTCCACAGATTACAGAATGCCTCCAGACGTGCTTCGGAAACTACTACAATTCTTCCAGGAACGATCAAAGCGTAGACAGTTTGAGACATTACTCCCATAGAGAAAAGTCCGCATGGTGCTTATTGAGTTCAATGCCGATGCTATTTTTGTGTTTCATCAACACTCTGAAGGTCCACAGATTACAGAATGCATCCAGATGTGCTTCGGAAACTACTACTAGTCTTCCAGTGAACGATCAAAGCGTAGACAGTTTAAGACATTACTCCCATGGAGAAAAGTCCGCATGGTGCTTATTGTGTTCAATGCCGATTCAATTTCTGTGTTTCATCACACTCTGAAAGCCCACAGATTACCGAATGCATCCAGATGTGCTTCGGAAACTACTACTATTCTTCCAGGGAACGATCAAAGCGTAGACAGTTTAAGACATTACTCCCATGGAGAAAAGTCCGCATGGTGCTTATTGTGTTCAATGCCGATGCAATTTTTGTGTTTTATCAACACTCTGAAGGTCCACAGATTACAGAATGCATCCAGATGTGCTTCGGAAACTACCACTAGTCTTCGAGGGATCGATCAAAGCGTAGACAGTTTAAGACATTACTCCCATAGAGAAATGTCCGCATGGTGCTTATTGTGTTCAATGCCGATGCAATTTCTGTGTTTTATCAACACTCTGAAGGTCCACAGATTACAGAATGCATCCGGATGTGCTTCGGAAACTTCTACTATTCTTCCAGGGAACGAACAAAGCGTAGACAGTTTAAGACATTACTCCAATGGAGAAAAGTCCGCATGGTGCTTATTGTGTTCAATGCCGATGCAATTTCTGTGTTTCATCAACACTCTGAAGGTCCACAGATTACAGAATGCATCCAGATGTGCTTCGGAAACTACTACTAGTCTTCGAGGGATCGATCAAAGCGTAGACAGTTTAAGACATTACTCCCATAGAGAAATGTCCGCATGGTGCTTATTGTGTTCAATGCCGATGCAATTTCTGTGTTTCATCAACACTCTGAAGGTCCACAGATTACAGAATGCATCCAGATGTGTTTCGGAAACTTCTACTATTCTTCCAGGGAACGATCAAAGCGTAGACAGTTTAAGACATTACTCCAATGGAGAAAAGTCCGCATGGTGCTTATTTTGTTCAATGCCGATTCAATTTCTGTGTTTCATCACACTGTGAAGTTCCACAGATTACAGAATGCATCCAAATGTGCTTCGGAAGCTACTACTAGTCTTCCAGGGGACGATCAAAGCGTAGACAGTTTAAGACATTACACCCATGGAGAAAAGCCCGCATGGTGCTTATTGTGTTCAATGCCGATGCAGTTTTTGTGTTTCATCAACACTCTGAAGGTCCACAGATTACAGAATGCATCCAGATGTGCTTCGGAAACTACCACTAGTCTTCGAGGGATCGATCAAAGCGTAGACAGTTTAAGACATTACTCCCATAGAGAAATGTCCGCATGGTGCTTATTGTGTTCAATGCCGATGCAATTTCTGTGTTTCATCAACACTCTGAAGGTCCACAGATTACAGAATGCATCCAGATGTGCTTCGGAAACTACTACTAGTCTTCCAGTAAACGATCAAAGCATAGACAGTTTAAGACATTACTCCCATGGAGAAAAGTCCACATGGTGCTTGTTGTGTTCAATGCCCATGCAATTTCTGTGTTTCATCAACACTGAAGGTCCACAGATTACAGAATGCCTCCAGATGTGCTTCGGAAACTACTACTAGTCTTCCAGTGTACGATCAAAGCGTAGACAGTTTAAGACATTACTACCATGGAGAAAAGCCCGCATTGTGGTTATTGTGTTCAATGCCGATGCAATTTTTGTGTTTCATCAACACTCTGAAGGTCCACAGATTACAGAATGCCTCCAGACGTGCTTCGGAAACTACTACAATTCTTCCAGGAACGATCAAAGCGTAGACAGTTTGAGACATTACTCCCATAGAGAAAAGTCCGCATGGTGCTTATTGAGTTCAATGCCGATGCTATTTTTGTGTTTCATCAACACTCTGAAGGTCCACAGATTACAGAATGCATCCAGATGTGCTTCGGAAACTACTACTAGTCTTCCAGTGAACGATCAAAGCGTAGACAGTTTAAGACATTACTCCCATGGAGAAAAGTCCGCATGGTGCTTATTGTGTTCAATGCCGATTCAATTTCTGTGTTTCATCACACTCTGAAAGCCCACAGATTACCGAATGCATCCAGATGTGCTTCGGAAACTACTACTATTCTTCCAGGGAACGATCAAAGCGTAGACAGTTTAAGACATTACTCCCATGGAGAAAAGTCCGCATGGTGCTTATTGTGTTCAATGCCGATGCAATTTTTGTGTTTTATCAACACTCTGAAGGTCCACAGATTACAGAATGCATCCAGATGTGCTTCGGAAACTACCACTAGTCTTCGAGGGATCGATCAAAGCGTAGACAGTTTAAGACATTACTCCCATAGAGAAATGTCCGCATGGTGCTTATTGTGTTCAATGCCGATGCAATTTCTGTGTTTTATCAACACTCTGAAGGTCCACAGATTACAGAATGCATCCGGATGTGCTTCGGAAACTTCTACTATTCTTCCAGGGAACGAACAAAGCGTAGACAGTTTAAGACATTACTCCAATGGAGAAAAGTCCGCATGGTGCTTATTGTGTTCAATGCCGATGCAATTTCTGTGTTTCATCAACACTCTGAAGGTCCACAGATTACAGAATGCATCCAGATGTGCTTCGGAAACTACTACTAGTCTTCGAGGGATCGATCAAAGCGTAGACAGTTTAAGACATTACTCCCATAGAGAAATGTCCGCATGGTGCTTATTGTGTTCAATGCCGATGCAATTTCTGTGTTTCATCAACACTCTGAAGGTCCACAGATTACAGAATGCATCCAGATGTGTTTCGGAAACTACTACTATTCTTCCAGGGAACGATCAAAGCGTAGACAGTTTAAGACATTACTCCAATGGAGAAAAGTCCGCATGGTGCTTATTTTGTTCAATGCCGATTCAATTTCTGTGTTTCATCACACTGTGAAGTTCCACAGATTACAGAATGCATCCAAATGTGCTTCGGAAGCTACTACTAGTCTTCCAGGGGACGATCAAAGCGTAGACAGTTTAAGACATTACACCCATGGAGAAAAGCCCGCATGGTGCTTATTGTGTTCAATGCCGATGCAGTTTTTGTGTTTCATCAACACTCTGAACGTCCACAGATTACAGAATACCTCCAGATGTGCTTCGGAAACTACTACTAGTATTCCAGGGAACGATCAAAGCGTTGACAGTTTGAGACATTACTCCCAAAGAGAAAAGTCCGCATGGTGCTTATTGTGTTCAATGCCGATGAATTGTTGTGTTTCATTAACACTCTGTAGGTCCACAGATTACAGAATGCATCCAGATGTGCTTCTTAAACTACTACTAGTCTTCCAGTGAACGATCAAAGTGTAGACAGTTTAAAACATTACTCTCATGGAGAAAGTCCCATGGTGCTTATTGTGTTCAATGCCGATGCAATTTCTTTGTTTCATCAACACTCTGAACTTCCACAGAATACAGAATGCCTCCAGATGTGCTTCGGAAACTACCATTAGTCTTCCAGTAAACGATCAAAGCATAGACAGTTTAAGACATTACTACCATGGAGAAAAGCCCGCATGGTGCTTATAGTGTTCAATGCCGATGCAATTTTTGTGTTTCATCAACACTCTGAAGGTCCACAGATTACAGAATGCCTCCAGATGTGCTTCGGAAACTACTACTATTCTTCCAGGGAACGATCAAAGCGTAGACAGTTAGAGACATTACTCCCATGGAGAAAAGTCCGCATGGTGCTTATTGAGTTCAATGCCGATGCTTTTTTTCTGTTTAATCAACATTCTGAATGTCCACAGATTACAGAATGCATCCAGATGTGCTTCGGAAACTACTACTAGTCTTCCAGTGAACGATCAAAGCGTAGACAGTTTAAGACATTACTCCCATTGAGAAAAGTCAACATGGTGCTTATTGTGTTCAATGCCGATTCAAATTCTGTGTTTCATCACACTCTGAAAGTCCACAGATTACAGAATGCATCCAGATGTGCTTCGGAAACTACTACTATTCTTCCAGGGAACGATCAAAGCGTAGACAGTTTAAGACATTACTCCCATGGAGAAAAGTCCGCATGGTGCTTATTGTGTTCAATGCCGATGCAATTTCTGTGTTTCATCAACACTCTGAAGGTCCACAGATTACAGAATGCATCCAGATGTGCTTCGGAAACTACTACTAGGCTTCCAGGGAACGATCAAAGCGTAGACAGTTTAAGACATTATTACCATGGAGAAAAGTCCGCATGGTGCTTATTGTGTTCAATGCCGATGCAATTTCTGTGTTTCATCAACACTCTGAAGGTCCACAGATTACAGAATGCATCCAGATGTGCTTCGGAAACTTCTACTATTCTTCCAGGGAACGAACAAAGCGTAGACAGTTTAAGACATTACTCCAATGGAGAAAAGTCCGCATGGTGCTTATTGTGTTCAATGCCGATGCAATTTCTGTGTTTCATCAACACTCTGAAGGTCCACAGATTACAGAATGCATCCAGATGTGCTTCGGAAACTACCACTAGTCTTCGAGGGATCGATCAAAGCGTAGACAGTTTAAGACATTACTCCCATAGAGAAATGTCCGCATGGTGCTTATTGTGTTCAATGCCGATGCAATTTCTGTGTTTCATCAACACTCTGAAGGTCCACAGATTACAGAATGCATCCAGATGTGCTTCGGAAACTACTACTATTCTTCCAGGGAACGATCAAAGCGTAGACAGTTTAAGACATTACTCCAATGGAGAAAAGTCCGCATGGTGCTTATTTTGTTCAATGCCGATTCAATTTCTGTGTTTCATCACACTGTGAAGTTCCACAGATTACAGAATGCATCCAAATGTGCTTCGGAAGCTACTACTAGTCTTCCAGGGGACGATCAAAGCGTAGACAGTTTAAGACATTACACCCATGGAGAAAAGCAAGCATGGTGCTTATTGAGTTCAATGCCGATGCAGTTTTTGTGTTTCATCAACACTCTGAACGTCCACAGATTACAGAATACCTCCAGATGTGCTTCGGAAACTACTACTAGTATTCCAGGGAACGATCAAAGCGTTGACAGTTTGAGACATTACTCCCATAGAGAAAAGTCCGCATGGTGCTTATTGTGTTCAATGCCGATGAATTGTTGTGTTTCATTAACACTCTGTAGGTCCACAGATTACAGAATGCATCCAGGTGTGCTTCTTAAACTACTACTAGTCTTCCAGTGAACGATCAAAGTGTAGACAGTTTAAAACATTACTCTCATGGAGAAAGTCCCATGGTGCTTATTGTGTTCAATGCCGATGCAATTTCTTTGTTTCATCAACACTCTGAACTTCCACAGACTACAGAATGCCTCCAGATGTGCTTCGGAAACTACCATTAGTCTTCCAGTAAACGATCAAAGCATAGACAGTTTAAGACATTACTACCATGGAGAAAAGCCCGCATGGTGCTTATTGTGTTCAATGCCGATGCAATTTTTGTGTTTCATCAACACTCTGAAGGTCCACAGATTACAGAATGCCTCCAGATGTGCTTCGGAAACTACTACTAGTCTTAAAGTGAACGATCAAAGCGTAGACAGTTAGAGACATTACTCCCATGGAGAAAAGTCCGCATGGTGCTTATTGAGTTCAATGCCGATGCTTTTTTTCTGTTTAATCAACATTCTGAATGTCCACAGATTACAGAATGCATCCAGATGTGCTTCGGAAACTACTACTAGTCTTCCAGTGAACGATCAAAGCGTAGACAGTTTAAGACATTACTCCCATTGAGAAAAGTCAACATGGTGCTTATTGTGTTCAATGCCGATTCAAATTCTGTGTTTCATCACACTCTGAAAGTCCACAGATTACAGAATGCATCCAGATGTGCTTCGGAAACTACTACTATTCTTCCAGGGAACGATCAAAGCGTAGACAGTTTAAGACATTACTCCCATGGAGAAAAGTCCGCATGGTGCTTATTGTGTTCAATGCCGATGCAATTTCTGTGTTTCATCAACACTCTGAAGGTCCACAGATTACAGAATGCATCCAGATGTGCTTCGGAAACTACTACTAGGCTTCCAGGGAACGATCAAAGCGTAGACAGTTTAAGACATTATTACCATGGAGAAAAGTCCGCATGGTGCTTATTGTGTTCAATGCCGATGCAATTGCAATGTTTCATCAACACTCTGAAGGTCCACAGATTACAGAATGCCTCCAGATGTGCTTCGGAAACTACTACTAGTCTTCCAGTAAACGATCAAAGCATAGACAGTTTAAGACATTACTCCCATGCAGAAAAGTCCACATGGTGCTTGTTGTGTTCAATGCCGATGCAATTTCTGTGTTTCATCAACACTGAAGGTCCACAGATTACAGAATGCCTCCAGATGTGCTTCGGAAACTACTACTAGTCTTCCAGTGTACGATCAAAGCGTAGACAGTTTAAGACATTACTACCATGGAGAAAAGCCCGCATGGTGGTTATTGTGTTCAATGCCGATGCAATTTTTGTGTTTCATCAACACTCTGAAGGTCCACAGATTACAGAATGCCTCCAGATGTGCTTCGGAAGCTACTACTATTCTTCCAGGAAACGATCAAAGCGTAGACAGTTTGAGACATTACTCCCATAGAGAAAAGTCCGCATGGTGCTTATTGAGTTCAATGCCGATGCTATTTTTGTGTTTCATCAACACTCTGAAGGTCCACAGATTACAGAATGCATCCAGATGTGCTTCGGAAACTACTACTAGTCTTCCAGTGAACGATCAAAGCGTAGACAGTTTAAGACATTACTCCCATGGAGAAAAGTCCGCATGGTGCTTATTGTGTTCAATGCCGATGCAATTTCTTTGTTTCATCAACACTCTGAACTTCCACAGAGTACAGAATGCCTCCAGATGTGCTTCGGAAACTACCATTAGTCTTCCAGTAAACGATCAAAGCATAGACAGTTTAAGACATTACTACCATGGAGAAAAGCCCGCATGGTGCTTATTCTGTTCAATGCCGATGCAATTTTTGTGTTTCATCAACACTCTGAAGGTCCACAGATTACAGAATGCCTCCAGATGTGCTTCGGAAACTACTACTATTCTTCCAGGGAACGATTAAAGCGTAGACAGTTTGAGACATTACTCCCATGGAGAAAAGTCGGCATGGTGCTTATTGAGTTCAATGCCGATGCAATTTTTGTGTTTCATCAACACTGTAAAGGTCCACAGATTACAGAATGCATCCAGATGTGCTTCGGAAACTACTACTAGTCTTCCAGTGAACGATCAAAGTGTAGACAGTTTAAGACATTACTCCCATGGAGAAAAGTCCGCATGGTGTTTATTGTGTTCAATGCCGATTCAATATCTGTGTTTCATCACACTCTGAAAGTCCACAGATTACAGAATGCATCCAGATGTGCTTCGGAAACTACAACTATTCTTCCAGGGAACGATCAAAGCGTAGACAGTTTAAGACATTACTCCCATTGAGAAAAGTCCGCATGGTGCTTATTGTGTTCAATGCCGATGCAATTTCTGTGTTTCATCAACACTCTGAAGGTCCACAGATAACAGAATGCCTATAGATGTGCTTCGTAAACTACTACTAGTCTTCCAGGGAACGATCAAAGCGTAGACAGTTTGAGACATTACTCCCGTGGAGAAAAGTCCGCATGGTGCTTATTGTGTTCAATGCCGATGCAATTTTTGTGTTTCATCAACACTCTGAAGGTCCACAGATTACAGAATGCCTCCAGATGTGCTTCGGAAACTACTACTAGTCTTCCAGTGTACGATCAAATCGTAGACAGTTTAAGACACTACTACCATGGAGAAAAGTCAGCATGGTGCTTATTGTGTTCAATGCTGATGCAATTTTTGTGTTTCATCAACACTCTGAAGGTCCACAGATTACAGAATGCCTCCAGATGTGCTTCGGAAGCTACTACTATTCTTCCAGGGAACGATCAATCCGTAGACAGTTAGAGACATTACTCCCATGGAGAAAAGTCCGCATGGTGTTTATTGAGTTCAATGCCGATGCTTTTTTTGTGTTTAATCAACACTCTGAATGTCCACAGATTACAGAATGCATCCAGATGTGCTTCGGAAACTACTACTAGTCTTAAAGTGAACGATCAAAGCGTAGACAGTTTAAGACATTACTCCCATTGAGAAAAGTCCGCATGGTGCTTATTGTGTTCAATGCCGATTCAAATTCTGTGTTTCATCACACTCTGAATGTCCACAGATTACAGAATGCATCCAGATGTGCTTCGGAAACTACTACTATTCTTCCAGGGAACGATCAAAGCGTAGACAGTTTAAGACATTACTCCCATGGAGAAAAGTCCGCATGGTGCTTATTGTGTTCAATGCCGATGCAATTTCTGTGTTTCATCAACACTCTGAAGGTCCACAGATTACAGAATGCATCCAGATGTGCTTCGGAAACTACTACTAGGCTTCGAGGGAACGATCAAAGCGTAGACAGTTTAAGACATTACTCCCATAGAGAAAAGTCCGCATGGTAATTATTGTTTTCATTGCCGATGCAATTTTTCTGTTTCGTCAACACCCTGAATGTCCACAGATTACAGAATGCATCCAGATGTGCTTCGGAAACTACTACTAGTCTTCCAGTAAACGATCAAAGCATAGACAGTTTAAGACATTACTCCCATGGAGAAAAGTCCACATGGTGCTTGTTGTGTTCAATGCCGATGCAATTTCTTTGTTTCATCAACACTCTGAACTTCCACAGACTACAGAATGCCTCCAGATGTGCTTCGGAAACTACCATTAGTCTTCCAGTAAACGATCAAAGCATAGACAGTTTAAGACATTACTACCATGGAGAAAAGCCCGCATGGTGCTTATTGTGTTCAATGCCGATGCAATTTTTGTGTTTCATCAACACTCTGAAGGTCCACAGATTACAGAATGCCTCCAGATGTGCTTCGGAAACTACTACTATTCTTCCAGGGAACGATCAAAGCGTAGACAGTTTGAGACATTACTCCCATGGAGAAAAGTCCGCATGGTGCTTATTGAGTTCAATGCCGATGCAATTTTTGTGTTTCATCAACACTCTAAAGGTCCACAGATTACAGAATACATCCAGATGTGCTTCGGAAACTACTACTAGTCTTCCAGTGAACGATCAAAGCGTAGACAGTTTAAGACATTACTCCCATGGAGAAAAGTCCGCATGGTGTTTATTGTGTTCAATGCCGATTCAATATCTGTGTTTCATCACACTCTGAAAGTCCACAGATTACAGAATGCATCAAGATGTGCTTCGGAAACTACTACTATTCTTCCAGGGAACGATCAAAGCGTAGACAGTTTAAGACATTACTCCCATTGAGAAAAGTCCGCATGGTGCTTATTGTGTTCAATGCCGATGCAATTTCTGTGTTTCATCAACACTCTGAAGGTCCACAGATAACAGAATGCCTATAGATGTGCTTCGTAAACTACTACTAGTCTTCCAGGGAACGATCAAAGCGTAGACAGTTTGAGACATTACTCCCATGGAGAAAAGTCCGCATGGTGCTTATTGTGTTCAATGCCGATGCAATTTTTGTGTTTCATCAACACTCTGAAGGTCCACAGATTACAGAATGCCTCCAGATGTGCTTCGGAAACTACTACTAGTCTTCCAGTGTACGATCAAATCGTAGACAGTTTAAGACACTACTACCATGGAGAAAAGTCAGCATGGTGCTTATTGTGTTCAATGCCGATGCAATTTTTGTGTTTCATCAACACTCTGAAGGTCCACAGATTACAGAATGCCTCCAGATGTGCTTCGGAAACTACTACTATTCTTCCAGGGAACGATCAATGCGTAGACAGTTAGAGACATTACTCCCATGGAGAAAAGTCCGCATGGTGTTTATTGAGTTCAATGCCGATGCTTTTTTTGTGTTTAATCAACACTCTGAATGTCCACAGATTACAGAGTGCATCCAGATGTGCTTCGGAAACTACTACTAGTCTTAAAGTGAACGATCAAAGCGTAGACAGTTTAAGACATTACTCCCATTGAGAAAAGTCCGCATGGTGCTTATTGTGTTCAATGCCGATTCAAATTCTGTGTTTCATCACACTCTGAATGTCCACAGATTACAGAATGCATCCAGATGTGCTTCGGAAACTACTACTATTCTTCCAGGGAACGATCAAAGCGTAGACAGTTTAAGACATTACTCCCATGGAGAAAAGTCCGCATGGTGCTTATTGTGTTCAATGCCGATGCAATTTCTGTGTTTCATCAACACTCTGAAGGTCCACAGATTACAGAATGCATCCAGATGTGCTTCGGAAACTACTACTAGGCTTCGAGGGAACGATCAAAGCGTAGACAGTTTAAGACATTACTCCCATAGAGAAAAGTCCGCATGGTAATTATTGTTTTTATTGCCGATGCAATTTTTCTGTTTCGTCAACACCCTGAATGTCCACAGATTACAGAATGCATCCAGATGTGCTTCGGAAACTACTACTAGTCTTCCAGTAAACGATCAAAGCATAGACAGTTTAAGACATTACTCCCATGGAGAAAAGTCCACATGGTGCTTGTTGTGTTCAATGCCGATGCAATTTCTTTTTTTCATCAACACTCTGAACTTCCACAGACTACAGAATGCCTCCAGATGTGCTTCGGAAACTACCATTAGTCTTCCAGTTAACGATCAAAGCATAGACAGTTTAAGACATTACTACCATGGAGAAAAGCCCGCATGGTGCTTATTGTGTTCAATGCCGATGCAATTTTTGTGTTCCATCAACACTCTGAAGGTCCACAGATTACAGAATGCCTCCAGATGTGCTTCGGAAACTACTACTATTCTTCCAGGGAACGATCAAAGCGTAGACAGTTTGAGACATTACTCCCATGGAGAAAAGTCCGCATGGTGCTTATTGAGTTCAATGCCGATGCAATTTTTGTGTTTCATCAACACTCTAAAGGTCCACAGATTACAGAATGCATCCAGATGTGCTTCGGAAACTACTACTAGTCTTCCAGTGAACGATCAAAGCGTAGACAGTTTAAGACATTACTCCCATGGAGAAAAGTCCGCATGGTGTTTATTGTGTTCAATGCCGATTCAATATCTGTGTTTCATCACACTCTGAAAGTCCACAGATTACAGAATGCATCAAGATGTGCTTCGGAAACTACTACTATTCTTCCAGGGAACGATCAAAGCGTATACAGTTTAAGACATTACTCCCATTGAGAAAAGTCCGCATGGTGCTTATTGTGTTCAATGCCGATGCAATTTCTGTGTTTCATCAACACTCTGAAGGTCCACAGATAACAGAATGCCTATAGATGTGCTTCGGAAACTACTACTAGTCTTCCAGGGAACGATCAAAGCGTAGACAGTTTGAGACATTATTCCCATGGAGAAAAGTCCGCATGGTGCTTATTGTGTTCAATGCCGATGCAATTTTTCTGTTTAATCAACATTCTGAATGTCCACAGATTACAGAATGCATCCAGATGTGCTTCGGAAACTACTACTAGTCTTCCAGTGAACGATCAAAGCGTAGACAGTTTAAGACATTACTCCCATTGAGAAAAGTCCGCATGGTGCTTATTGTGTTCAATGCCGATTCAAATTCTGTGTTTCATCACACTCTGAAAGTCCACAGATTACAGAATGCATCCAGATGTGATTCGGAAACTACTACTAGGCTTCGAGGGAACGATCAAAGCGTAGACAGTTTAAGACATTACTCCCATAGAGAAAAGTCTGCATGGTGGTTATTGTTTTCATTGCCGATGCAATTTTTCTGTTTCGTCAACACTCTGAAGGTCCACAGATTACAGAATGCATCCAGATGTGCTTCGGAAACTACTACTAGTCTTTCAGTGAACGATCAAAGCGTAGACAGTTTAAGACATTACTCCCATGGAGAAAAGTCCGCATGGTGCCTATTTTGTTCAATGCCGATTCAATTTCTGTGTTTCATCACACTCTGAAAGATCACAGATTACAGAATGCATCCAGATGTGCTTCGGAAACTACTACTATTCTTCCAGGGAACGATCAAAGCGTAGACAGTTTAAGACATTACTCCAATGGAGAAAAGTCCGCATGGTGCTTATTTTGTTCAATGCCGATTCAATTTCTGTGTTTCATCACACTGTGAAGGTCCACAGATTACAGAATGCATCCAAATGTGCTTCGGAATTTACTACTAGTCTTCCAGGGAACGATCAAAGCGTAGACAGTTTAAGACATTACACGCATGGAGAAAAGTCCGCATGGTGCCTATTGTGTTCAATGCCGATGCAATTTCTTTGTTTCATCAACACTCTGAAGGTCCACAGATTACAGAATGCCTCCAGATGTGCTTCGGAAACTACTACTAGTCTTCCAGTGAACGATCAAAGCGTAGACAGTTTAAGACATTACTCCCATGGAGAAAAGTCCGCATGGTGCTTATTGTGTTCAATGCCGATTCAATTTCTGTGTTTCATCACACTCTGAAAGCACACAGATTACAGAATGCATCCAGATGTCCTTCGGAAACTACTACAATTCTTCCAGGGAACGATCAAAGCGTAGACAGTTTAAGACATTACTCCCATTGAGAAATGTCCGCATGGTGCTTATTGTGTTCAATGCCGATGCAATTTCTGTGTTTCATCAACACTCTGAAGGTCCACAGATTACAGAATGCATCCAGATGTGCTTCGGAAACTACTACTATTCTTCCAGGGAACGATCAAAGCGTAGACAGTTTAAGACATTACTCCAATGGAGAAAAGTCCGCATGGTGCTTATTTTGTTCAATGCCGATTTAATTTCTGTGTTTCATCACACTGTGAAGGTCCACAGATTACAGAATGCATCCAAATGTGCTTCGGAATTTACTACTAGTCTTCCAGGGAACGATCAAAGCGTAGACAGTTTAAGACATTACACGCATGGAGAAAAGTAAGCATGGTGCCTATTGTGTTCAATGCCGATGCAATTTCTTTGTTTCATCAACACTCTGAAGGTCCACAGATTACAGAATGCCTCCAGATGTGCTTCGGAAACTACTACTAGTCTTCCAGTGTACAATCAAAGTGTAGACAGTTTAAGACATTACTCCCATGGGGAAAAGTCCGCATGGTGCTTATTGTGTTCAATGCCGATGCAATTTTTGTGTTTCATCAACACTCTGGAGGTCCACAGATTACAGAATGCCTCCAGATGTGCTTCGGAAACTACTACTATTCTTCCAGGGAAAGATCAAAGCGTAGACAGTTTGAGACATTACTCCCATGGAGAAAAGTACGCATGGTGCTTATTGAGTTCAATGCCGATGCAATTTTTTTGTTTCATCAACACTCTGAAGGTCCACAGATTACAGAATGCATCCAGATGTGCTTCGGAAACTACTACTAGTCTTCCAGTGAACGATCAAATGGTAGACAGTTTAAGACATTTCTCCCATGGAGAAAAGTCCGCATGGTGCTTATTGTGTTCAATGCCGATTCAATATCTGTGTTTCATCACACTCTGAAAGTCCACAGATTACAGAATGCATCCAGATGTGCTTCGGAAACTACTACTAGTCTTCCAGTGTACAATCAAAGTGTAGACAGTTTAAGACATTACTCCCATGGAGAAAAGTCCGCATAGTGCTTATTGTGTTCAATGCCGATGAATTGTTGTGTTTCATTAACACTCTGAAGGTCCACAGATTACTGAATGCATCCAGATGTGCTTCGGAAACTACTACTAGTCTTCCAGTGAACGATCAAAGCGTAGACAGTTTAAGACATTACTCCCATGGAGAAAAGTCCGCATGGTGCTTATTGTGTTCAATGCCGATTCAATATCTGTGTTTCATCACACTCTGAGAGTCCACAGATTACAGAATGCCTCCAGATGTGCTTCGGAAACTACTACTATTCTTCCAGGGAACGATCAAAGCGTAGACAGTTTAAGACATTACTCCCATGGGAAAAAGTCCGCATGGTGCTTATTGTGTTCAATGCTGATGCAATTTCTGTGTTTCATCAACACTCTGAATGTCCACAGATTACAGAATGCCTCCAGATGTGCTTCGGAAACTACTACTAGTCTTCCAGTGTACAATCAAAGCGTAGACAGTTTAAGACATTACTCCCATGGAGAAAAGTCCGCATGGTGCTTATTGTGTTCAATGACGATGCAGTTTTTGTGTTTCATCAACACTCTGAAGGTCGACAGATTACAATATGCCTATAGATGTGATTCGGATACTACTACTAGTCTTCCAGGGAACGATCAAAGCGTAGACAGTTTGAGACATTACTCCCATGGAGAAAAGTCCGCATGGTGCCTATTGTGTTCAATGCCGATGCAATTTTTGTGTTTCATCAACACTCTGAAGGTCCACAGATTACAGAATGTATCCAGATATGCTTCGGAAACTACAACTAGTCTTCCAGGGAACGATCAAAGCGTAGACGGTTTAAGACATTACTCCCATGGAGAAAAGTCCGCATAGTGCTTATTGTGTTCAATGCCGATGCAGTGTTTGTGTTTCATCAACACTCTGAACGTCCACAGATTACAGTATACCTCCAGATGTGCTTCGGGAACTACTACTAGTCTTCCAGTGTACGATCAATGCGTTGACAGTTTGAGACATTACTCCCATGGAGAAAAGTCCGCATGGTGCTTATTGTGTTCAATGCCGATGCAATTTCTGTGTTTCTTTAACACTCTTAAGGTCCACAGATTACAGAATGCCTCCAGATGTGCATCGGAAACTACTAGTAGTCTTCCAGTGTACGATCAAATCGTAGACAGTTTAAGACATTACTACCATGGTGAAAAGTCCGCATGGTGCTTATTGTGTTCAATGCCGATGCAATTTTTGTGTTTCATCAACACTCTGAAGGTCCACAGATTACAGAACGCATCCAGATGTGCTTCGGAAGCTACTACTATTCTTCCAGCGAACGATCAAAGCGTAGACAGTTTGAGATATTACTCCCATGGAGAAAAGTCCGCATGGTGCTTATTGAGTTTAATGCCGATGCTTTTTTTGTGTTTCATCATCACTGTGAAGGTCCACAGATTACAGAATGCATCCAGATGTGCTTCGGAAACCACTACTAGTCTTCCAGTGAACGATCAAAGCGTAGACAGTTTAAGACATTACTCCCATTGAGAAAAGTCCGCATGGTGCTTATTGTGTTCAATGCCGATTCAAATTCTGTGTTTCATCACACTCTGAAAGTCCACAGATTACAGAATGCTTCAAGATGTGCTTCGGAAACTACTACTATTCTTCCAGGGAACGATCAAAGCGTAGACAGTTTAAGACATTACTCCCATGGAGAAAAGTCCGCATGGTGCTTATTGTGTTCAATGCCGATTCAATTTCTGTGTTTCATCACACTCTGAAAGCACACAGATTACAGAATGCATCCAGATGTCCTTCGGAAACTACTACTATTCTTCCAGGGAACGATCAAAGCGTAGACAGTTTAAGACATTACTCCCATTGAGAAATGTCCGCATGGTGCTTATTGTGTTCAATGCCGATGCAATTTCTGTGTTTCATCAACACTCTGAAGGTCCACAGATTACAGAATGCATCCAGATGTGCTTCGGAAACTACTACTATTCTTCCAGGGAACGATCAAAGCGTAGACAGTTTAAGACATTACTCCAATGGAGAAAAGTCCGCATGGTGCTTATTTTGTTCAATGCCGATTTAATTTCTGTGTTTCATCACACTGTGAAGGTCCACAGATTACAGAATGCATCCAAATGTGCTTCGGAATTTACTACTAGTCTTCCAGGGAACGATCAAAGCGTAGACAGTTTAAGACATTACACGCATGGAGAAAAGTAAGCATGGTGCCTATTGTGTTCAATGCCGATGCAATTTCTTTGTTTCATCAACACTCTGAAGGTCCACAGATTACAGAATGCCTCCAGATGTGCTTCGGAAACTACTACTAGTCTTCCAGTGTACAATCAAAGTGTAGACAGTTTAAGACATTACTCCCATGGGGAAAAGTCCGCATGGTGCTTATTGTGTTCAATGCCGATGCAATTTTTGTGTTTCATCAACACTCTGGAGGTCCACAGATTACAGAATGCCTCCAGATGTGCTTCGGAAACTACTACTATTCTTCCAGGGAAAGATAAAGGCGTAGACAGTTTGAGACATTACTCCCATGGAGAAAAGTACGCATGGTGCTTATTGAGTTCAATGCCGATGCAATTTTTTTGTTTCATCAACACTCTGAAGGTCCACAGATTACAGAATGCATCCAGATGTGCTTCGGAAACTACTACTAGTCTTCCAGTGAACGATCAAATGGTAGACAGTTTAAGACATTTCTCCCATGGAGAAAAGTCCGCATGGTGCTTATTGTGTTCAATGCCGATTCAATATCTGTGTTTCATCACACTCTGAAAGTCCACAGATTACAGAATGCATCCAGATGTGCTTCGGAAACTACTACTAGTCTTCCAGTGTACAATCAAAGTGTAGACAGTTTAAGACATTACTCCCATGGAGAAAAGTCCGCATAGTGCTTATTGTGTTCAATGCCGATGAATTGTTGTGTTTCATTAACACTCTGAAGGTCCACAGATTACTGAATGCATCCAGATGTGCTTCGGAAACTACTACTAGTCTTCCAGTGAACGATCAAAGCGTAGACAGTTTAAGACATTACTCCCATGGAGAAAAGTCCGCATGGTGCTTATTGTGTTCAATGCCGATTCAATATCTGTGTTTCATCACACTCTGAGAGTCCACAGATTACAGAATGCCTCCAGATGTGCTTCGGAAACTACTACTATTCTTCCAGGGAACGATCAAAGCGTAGACAGTTTAAGACATTACTCCCATGGGAAAAAGTCCGCATGGTGCTTATTGTGTTCAATGCCGATGCAATTTCTGTGTTTCATCAACACTCTGAATGTCCACAGATTACAGAATGCCTCCAGATGTGCTTCGGAAACTACTACTAGTCTTCCAGTGTACAATCAAAGCGTAGACAGTTTAAGACATTACTCCCATGGAGAAAAGTCCGCATGGTGCTTATTGTGTTCAATGACGATGCAGTTTTTGTGTTTCATCAACACTCTGAAGGTCGACAGATTACAGAATGCCTATAGATGTGATTCGGATACTACTACTAGTCTTCCAGGGAACGATCAAAGCGTAGACAGTTTGAGACATTACTCCCATGGAGAAAAGTCCGCATGGTGCCTATTGTGTTCAATGCCGATGCAATTTTTGTGTTTCATCAACACTCTGAAGGTCCACAGATTACAGAATGTATCCAGATATGCTTCGGAAACTACAACTAGTCTTCCAGGGAACGATCAAAGCGTAGACGGTTTAAGACATTACTCCCATGGAGAAAAGTCCGCATAGTGCTTATTGTGTTCAATGCCGATGCAGTGTTTGTGTTTCATCAACACTCTGAACGTCCACAGATTACAGTATACCTCCAGATGTGCTTCGGGAACTACTACTAGTCTTCCAGTGTACGATCAATGCGTTGACAGTTTGAGACATTACTCCCATGGAGAAAAGTCCGCATGGTGCTTATTGTGTTCAATGCCGATGCAATTTCTGTGTTTCTTTAACACTCTTAAGGTCCACAGATTACAGAATGCCTCCAGATGTGCATCGGAAACTACTAGTAGTCTTCCAGTGTACGATCAAATCGTAGACAGTTTAAGACATTACTACCATGGAGAAAAGTCCGCATGGTGCTTATTGTGTTCAATGCCGATGCAATTTTTGTGTTTCATCAACACTCTGAAGGTCCACAGATTACAGAACGCATCCAGATGTTCTTCGGAAGCTACTACTATTCTTCCAGCGAACGATCAAAGCGTAGACAGTTTGAGATATTACTCCCATGGAGAAAAGTCCGCATGGTGCTTATTGAGTTTAATGCCGATGCTTTTTTTGTGTTTCATCATCACTGTGAAGGTCCACAGATTACAGAATGCATCCAGATGTGCTTCGGAAACCACTACTAGTCTTCCAGTGAACGATCAAAGCGTAGACAGTTTAAGACATTACTCCCATTGAGAAAAGTCCGCATGGTGCTTATTGTGTTCAATGCCGATTCAAATTCTGTGTTTCATCACACTCTGAAAGTCCACAGATTACAGAATGCTTCAAGATGTGCTTCGGAAACTACTACTATTCTTCCAGGGAACGATCAAAGCGTAGACAGTTTAAGACATTACTCCCATGGAGAAAAGTCCGCATGGTGCTTATTGTGTTCAATGCCGATTCAATTTCTGTGTTTCATCAACACTCTGAAGGTCCACAGATTACAGAATGCATCCAGATGTGCTTCGGAAACTACTACTAGTCTTCGAGGGAACGATCAAAGCGTAGACAGTTTAAGACATTACTCCCATAGAGAAAAGTCCGCATGGTGCTTATTGAGTTCAATGCCGATGCAATTTTTGTGTTTCATCAACACTCTAAAGGTGCACAGATTACAGAATGCATCCAGATGTGCTTCGGAAACTACTACTAGTCTTCCAGTGAACGATCAAAGCGTAGACAGTTTAAGACATTACTCCCATGGAGAAAAGTCCGCATGGTGTTTATTGTGTTCAATGCCGATTCAATATCTGTGTTTCATCACACTCTGAAAGTCCACAGATTACAGAATGCATCCAGATGTGCTTCGGAAACTACTACTATTCTTCCAGGGAACGATCAAAGCGTATACAGTTTAAGACATTACTCCCATTGAGAAAAGTCCGCATGGTGCTTATTGTGTTCAATGCCGATGCAATTTCTGTTTTTCATCAACACTCTGAAGGTCCACAGATAACAGAATGCCTATAGATGTGCTTCGGAAACTACTACTAGTCTTCCAGGGAACGATCAAAGCGTAGACAGTTTGAGACATTATTCCCATGGAGAAAAGTCCGCATGGTGCTTATTGTGTTCAATGCCGATGCAATTTTTGTGTTTCATCAACACTCTGAAGGTCCACAGATTACAGAATGTATCCAGATATGCTTCGGAAACTACTACTAGTCTTCCAGGGAACGATCAAAGCGTAGACAGTTTAAGACATTACTCCCATGGAGAAAAAACCGCATAGTGCTTATTGTGTTCAATGCCGATGCTTTTTTTGTGTTTAACCAACACTATGAATGACCACAGATTACAGAATGCATCCAGATGTGCTTCGGAAACTACTACTAGTCTTCCAGTGAATGATCAAAGCGTAGACAGATAAAGACATTACTCCCATTGAGAAAAGTCCGCATGGTGCTTATTGTGTTCAATGCCGATTCAAATTCTGTGTTTCATCACACTCTGAAAGTCCACAGATTACAGAATGCATCCAGATGTGATTCGGAAACTACTACTAGGCTTCGAGGGAACGATCAAAGCGTAGACAGTTTAAGACATTACTCCCATAGAGAAAAAACTGCAAGGTTGTTATTGTTTTCATTGCCGATACAATTTTTCTGTTTCGTCAACACTCTGAAGGTCCACAGATTACAGAATGCATCCAGATGTGCTTCGGAAACTACTACTAGTCTTTCAGTGAACGATCAAAGCGTAGACAGTTTAAGACATTACTCCCATGGAGAAAAGTCCGCATGGTGCTTATTGTGTTCAATGCCGATTCAATTTCTGTGTTTCATCACACTCTGAAAGCCCACAGATTACAGAATGCATCCAGATGTGCTTCGGAAACTACTACTATTCTTCCAGGGAACGATCAAAGCGTAGACAGTTTAAGACATTACTCCAATGGAGAAAAGTCCGCATAGTGCTTATTTTGTTCAATGCCGATTCAATTTCTGTGTTTCATCACACTGTGAAGGTCCACAGATTACAGAATGCATCCAAATATGCTTCGGAATTTACTACTAATCTTCCAGGGAACGATCAAAGCGTAGACAGTTTAAGACATTACACGCATGGAGAAAAGTCCGCATGGTGCCTGTTGTGTTCAATGCCGATGCAATTTCTTTGTTTCATCAACACTCTGAAGGTCCACAGATTACAGAATGCCTCCAGATGTGCTTCAGAAACTACTACTAGTCTTCCAGGGAACGATCAAAGCGTAGACAGTTTGAGACATTATTCCCATGGAGAAAAGTCCGCATGGTGCTTATTGTGTTCAATGACGATGCAATTTTTCTGTTTCGTCAACACTCTGAAGGTCCACAGATTACAGAATGCCTCCAGATGTGCTTCGGAAACTACTACTAGTCTTCCAGTAAACGATCAAAGCATAGACAGTTTAAGACATTACTCCCATGGAGAAAAGTCCACATGGTGCTTGTTGTGTTCAATGCCGATGCAATTTCTGTGTTTCATCAACACTGAAGGTCCACAGATTACAGAATGCCTCCAGATGTGCTTCGGAAACTACTACTAGTCTTCCAGTGTACGATCAAAGCGTAGACAGTTTAAGACATTACTACCATGGAGAAAAGCCCGCATGGTGGTTATTGTGTTCAATGCCGATGCAATTTTTGTGTTTCATCAACACTCTGAAGGTCCACAGATTACAGAATGCCTCCAGATGTGCTTCGGAAACTACTACTAGTCTTCCAGGGAACGATCAAAGCGTAGACAGTTTGAGACATTACTCCCATAGAGAAAAGTCCGCATGGTGCTTATTGAGTTCAATGCCGATGCAATTTTTGTGTTTCATCAACACTCTGAAGGTCCACAGATTACAGAATGCAACCAGATGTGCTTCGGAAACTACTACTAGTCTTCCAGTGAACGATCAAAGCGTAGACAGTTTAAGACATTACTCCCATGGAGAAAAGTCCGCATGGTGCTTATTGTGTTCAATGCCGATTCAATTTCTGTGTTTCATCACACTCTGAAAGCCCACTGATTACAGAATGCATCCAGATGTGCTTCGGAAACTACTACTATTCTTCCAGGGAACGATCAAAGCGTAGACAGTTTAAGACATTACTCCAATGGAGAAAAGTCCGCATAGTGCTTATTTTGTTCAATGCCGATTCAATTTCTGTGTTTCATCACACTGTGAAGGTCCACAGATTACAGAATGCATCCAAATATGCTTCGGAATTTACTACTAATCTTCCAGGGAACGATCAAAGCGTAGACAGTTTAAGACATTACACGCATGGAGAAAAGTCCGCATGGTGCCTGTTGTGTTCAATGCCGATGCAATTTCTTTGTTTCATCAACACTCTGAAGGTCCACAGATTACAGAATGCAACCAGATGTGCTTCGGAAACTACTACTAGTCTTCCAGTGAACGATCAAAGCGTAGACAGTTTAAGACATTACTCCCATGGAGAAAAGTCCGCATGGTGCTTATTGTGTTCAATGCCGATGCAATTTCTGTGTTTCATCAACACTCTGAAGGTCCACAGATTACAGAATGCATCCAGATGTGCTTCGGAAACTACTACTAGTCTTCGAGGGAACGATCAAAGCGTAGACAGTTTAAGACGTTACTCCCATAGAGAAAAGTCCGCATGGTGGTTATTGTTTTCAATGCCGTTGCAATTTTTGTGTTTCGTCAACACTCTGAAGGTCCACAGACTACAGAATGCATCCAGATGTGCTTCGGAAACTACTACTAGTCTTTCAGTGAACGATCAAAGCGTAGACAGTTTAAGACGTTATTACCATGGAGAAAAGTCCGCATGGTGCTTATTGTGTTAAATGCCGATGCAATTTCAATGTTTCATCAACACTCTGAAGGTCCACAGATTACAGAATGCCTCCAGATGTGCTTCGGAAACTACTACTAGTCTTCCAGTAAACGATCAAATCATAGACAGTTTAAGACATTACTCCCATGGAGAAAAGTCCACATGGTGCTTGTTGTGTTCAATGCCGATGCAATTTCTGTGTTTTATCAACACTGAAGGTCCACAGATTACAGAATGCCTCCAGATGTGCTTCGGAAGCTACTACCAGTCTTCCAGTGTACGATCAAAGCGTAGACAGTTTGAGACATTACTCCCATGGAGAAAAGTCCGCATGGTGCTTATTGAGTTCAATGCCGATGCAATTTTTGTGTTTCATCAACACTCTGAAGGTCCACAGATTACAGAATGCATCCAGATGTGCTTCGGAAACTACTACTAGTCTTCCAGTGAACGATCAAAGCGTAGACAGTTTAAGACGTTACTCCCATGGAGAAAAGTCCGCATGGTGCTTATTGTGTTCAATGCCGATTCAATTTCTGTGTTTCATCACACTCTGAAAGTCCACAGATTACAGAATGCATCCAGATGTGCTTCGGAAACTACTACTATTCTTCCAGGGAACGATCAATTCGTAGACAGTTTAAGACATTACTCCCATGGAGAGAAGTCCGCATGGTGCTTATTGTGTTCAATGCCGATGCAATTTTTGTGTTTTATCAACACTCTGAAGGTCCACAGATTACAGAATGCATCCAGATGTGCTTCGGAAACTACTACTATTCTTCCAGGGAACGATCAAAGCGTAGACAGTTTAAGACATTACTCCAATGGAGAAAAGTCCGCATGGTGCTTATTGTGTTCAATGCCGATTCAATTTCTGTGTTTCATCACACAGTGAAGGTCCACAGATTACAGAATGCATCCAAATGTGCTTCGGAAACTACTACTAGTCTTCCAGGGAACGATAAAAGCGTAGACAGTTTACGACATCACACCCATGGAGAAAAGTCCGCATGGGGCTTATTGTGTTCAATGCCGATGCAATTTCTTTGTTTCATCAACACTCTGAAGGTCCACAGATTACAGAGTGCCTCCAGATGTGCTTCGGAAACTACTACTAGTCTTCCAGTGTACAATCAAAGTGTAGACAGTTTAAGACATAACTCCCATGGAGAAAAGTACGCATAGTGCTTCTTGTGTTCAATGCCGATGCAGTTTTTGTGTTTCATCAACACTCTGAACGTCCACAGATTACAGAATACCTCCAGATGTGCTTCGGAAACTACTACTAGTCTTCCAGGGAACGATCAAAGCGTTGACAGTTTGAGACATTACTTCCATGGAGGAAAGTCCGCATGGTGCTTATTGTGTTCAATGCCGATGCAATTTTTGTGTTTCATCAACACTCTGAAGGTCCACAGATTACAGAATGTATCCAGATATGCTTCGGAAACTACTACTAGTCTTCCAGTGAACGATCAAAGCGTAGACAGTTTAAGACATTACTACCATGGAGAAAAGTCCGCATGGTGCTTATTGTGTTCAATGCAGATGAAATTTCTATGTTTCATCAACACTCTGAAGGTCCACAGATTACAGAATGCATTCAGATGTGCTTCGGAAACTACTACTAGTCTTCCAGTAAACGATCAAAGCATAGACAGTTAAAGGCATTACTCCCATGGAGAAAACTCCACATGATGCTTGTTGTGTTCAATGCCGATGCAATTTCTGTGTTTCATCAACACTCTGAAGGTCCACAGATTACAGAATGCATCCAGATGTGCTTCGGAAACTACTACTAGTCTTCCAGTGTACGATCAAAGCGTAGACAGTTTAAGACATTACTCCCATGGAGAAAAGTCCGCATGGTTCTTATTTTGTTCAATGCCGATGCAATTTCTGTGTTTCATCAACACTCTGAAGGTCCAGAGATTACAGAATGCCTCCAGATGTGCTTCGGAAACTACTACTAGTCTTCCAGTGAACGATCAAAGCGTAGACAGTTTAAGACATTACTCCCATTGAGAAAAGTCCGCATGATGCTTTTTGTGTTCAATGCCGATTCAAATTCTGTGTTTCATCACACTCTGAAAGTCCACAGATTACAGAATGCTTCCAGATGTGCTTCGGAAACTACTACTATTCTTCCAGGGAACGATCAAAGCGTAGACAGTTTAAGACATTACTCCCATGGAGAAAAGTCCGCATGGTGCTTATTGTGTTCAATGCCGATGCAATTTCTGTGTTTCATCAACACTCTGAAGGTCCACAGATTACAGAATGCATCCAGATGTGCTTCGGAAACTACTACTAGTCTTCGAGGGAACGATCAAAGCGTAGACAGTTTAAGACATTACTCCCATAGAGAAAAGTCCGCATGGTGGTTATTGTTTTCAATGCCGTTGCAATTTTTGTGTTTCGTCAACACTCTGAAGGTCCACAGACTACAGAATGCATCCAGATGTGCTTCGGAAACTACTACTAGTCTTTCAGTGAACGATCAAAGCGTAGACAGTTTAAGACGTTATTACCATGGAGAAAAGTCCGCATGGTGCTTATTGTGTTAAATGCCGATGCAATTTCAATGTTTCATCAACACTCTGAAGGTCCACAGATTACAGAATGCCTCCAGATGTGCTTCGGAAACTACTACTAGTCTTCCAGTAAACGATCAAATCATAGACAGTTTAAGACATTACTCCCATGGAGAAAAGTCCACATGGTGCTTGTTGTGTTCAATGCCGATGCAATTTCTGTGTTTTATCAACACTGAAGGTCCACAGATTACAGAATGCCTCCAGATGTGCTTCGGAAGCTACTACCAGTCTTCCAGTGTACGATCAAAGCGTAGACAGTTTGAGACATTACTCCCATGGAGAAAAGTCCGCATGGTGCTTATTGAGTTCAATGCCGATGCAATTTTTGTGTTTCATCAACACTCTGAAGGTCCACAGATTACAGAATGCATCCAGATGTGCTTCGGAAACTACTACTATTCTTCCAGGGAACGATCAAAGCGTAGACAGTTTAAGACATTACTCCAATGGAGAAAAGTCCGCATGGTGCTTATTGTGTTCAATGCCGATTCAATTTCTGTGTTTCATCACACAGTGAAGGTCCACAGATTACAGAATGCATCCAAATGTGCTTCGGAAACTACTACTAGTCTTCCAGGGAACGATAAAAGCGTAGACAGTTTACGACATCACACCCATGGAGAAAAGTCCGCATGGGGCTTATTGTGTTCAATGCCGATGCAATTTCTTTGTTTCATCAACACTCTGAAGGTCCACAGATTACAGAGTGCCTCCAGATGTGCTTCGGAAACTACTACTAGTCTTCCAGTGTACAATCAAAGTGTAGACAGTTTAAGACATAACTCCCATGGAGAAAAGTACGCATAGTGCTTCTTGTGTTCAATGCCGATGCAGTTTTTGTGTTTCATCAACACTCTGAACGTCCACAGATTACAGAATACCTCCAGATGTGCTTCGGAAACTACTACTAGTCTTCCAGGGAACGATCAAAGCGTTGACAGTTTGAGACATTACTTCCATGGAGGAAAGTCCGCATGGTGCTTATTGTGTTCAATGCCGATGCAATTTTTGTGTTTCATCAACACTCTGAAGGTCCACAGATTACAGAATGTATCCAGATATGCTTCGGAAACTACTACTAGTCTTCCAGTGAACGATCAAAGCGTAGACAGTTTAAGACATTACTACCATGGAGAAAAGTCCGCATGGTGCTTATTGTGTTCAATGCAGATGAAATTTCTATGTTTCATCAACACTCTGAAGGTCCACAGATTACAGAATGCATTCAGATGTGCTTCGGAAACTACTACTAGTCTTCCAGTAAACGATCAAAGCATAGACAGTTAAAGGCATTACTCCCATGGAGAAAACTCCACATGGTGCTTGTTGTGTTCAATGCCGATGCAATTTCTGTGTTTCATCAACACTCTGAAGGTCCACAGATTACAGAATGCATCCAGATGTACTTCGGAAACTACTACTAGTCTTCCAGTGTACGATCAAAGCGTAGACAGTTTAAGACATTACTCCCATGGAGAAAAGTCCGCATGGTTCTTATTTTGTTCAATGCCGATGCAATTTCTGTGTTTCATCAACACTCTGAAGGTCCAGAGATTACAGAATGCCTCCAGATGTGCTTGGGAAAAATACTACTAGACTTCCTGTGAACGATCAAAGCATAGACAGTTTAAGACATTACTCCCATGGGGAAAAGTCCGCATGGTGCTTATTGTGTTCAACCCTGATGCAATTTCTGTGTTTCATCAACACTCTGAAGGTCCACAGATTACAGAATGCATCCAGATGTGCTTCGGAAACTACTACTAGTCTTCGAGGGAACGATCAAAGCGTAGACAGTTTAAGACATTACACCCATGGAGAAAAGTCGGCTTGGTGCTTATTGTGTTCAATGCCGATGCAATTTCTGTGTTTCATCAACACTCTGAAGGTCCACAGATTACAGAATGCCTGCAGATGTGCTTCGGAAACTACTACTAGTTTTCCAGTGTACGATCAAATCGTGGACAGTTTAAGACATTACTACCATGGAGAAAAGCCCGCATGGTGCTTATTGTGTTCAATGCCGATGCAATTTTTGTGTTTCATCAACACTCGGAAGCCCCACAGATTACAGAATGCCTCCAGATGTGCTTCGGAAACTACTACAATTCTTCCAGGGAACGATCAAAGCGTAGACAGTTTGAGACATTACTCCCATGGAGAAAAGTCCGCATGGTGCTTATTGAGTACAATGCCGATGCAATTTTTGTGTTTCATCAACACTCTGAAGGTCCACAGATTACAGAATGCATCCAGATGTGCTTCGGAAACTACTACTAGTCTTCCAGTGAACGATCAAAGCGTAGACAGTTTAAGACATTACTCCCATCGAGAAAAGTCCGCATGGTGCTTATTGTGTTCAATGCCGATTCAATATCTGTGTTTCATCACACTCTGAAACTCCACAGATTACAGAATGCATCCAGATGTGGTTCGGAAACTACTACTAGTCTTCCAGTGTACAATCAAAGTGTAGACAGTTTAAGACATTACTCCCATGGAGAAAAGTCCGCATAGTGCTTATTGTGTTCAATGCCGATGCAGTTTTTGTGTTTCATCAACACTCTGAAGGTCCACAGATTACACAATGCCTCCAGATGTGCTTCGGAAACTACTACTATTCTTCCAGGGAACGATCAAAGCGTAGACAGTTTGAGACATTACTCCCATGGAGAAAAGTCCGCATGGTGCTTATTGAGTTCAATGAAGATGCAATTTTTGTGTTTCATCAACACACTGAAGGTCCACAGATTACAGAATGCATAAAGATGTGCTTCGGAAACTACTACTATTCTTCCAGGGAACGATCAAAGCGTAGACAGTTTAAGACGTTACTCCCATTGAGAAAAGTCCGCATGGTGCTTATTGTGTTCAATGCCGATTCAAATTGTGTGTTTCATCACACTCTGAAAGTCCACAGATTACAGAATGCTTCCAGATGTGCTTCGGAAACTACTACTATTCTTCCAGGGAACGATGAAAGCGTAGACAGTTTAAGACATTACTCCCATGGAGAAAAGTCCGCATGGTGCTTATTGTGTTCAATGCCGATGCAATTTCTGTGTTTCATCAACACTCTGAAGGTCCACAGATTACAGAACGCATCCAGATGTGCTTCGGAAGCTACTACTAGTCTTCGAGGGAACGATCAAAACGTAGACAGTTTAAGACATTACTCCCATAGAGAAAAGTCCGCATGGTGGTTATTGTTTTTAATGCCGATGCAATTTTTGTGTTTCGTCAACACTCTGAAGGTCCACAGATTACAGAATGCAACCAGATGTGCTTTGGAAACTACTACTATTCTTCCAGGGAACGATCAAAGCGTAGACAGTTTAAGACATTACTCCCATGGAGAAAAGTCCACATGGTGCTTGTTGTGTTCAATGCCGATGCAATTTCTGTGCTTCATCAACACTGAAGGTCCACAGATTACAGAATGCCTCCAGATGTGCTTCGGAAGTTACTACTAGACTTCCAGTGTACGATCAATGCGTAGACAGTTTAAGACATTACTACCATGGAGAAAAGCCCGCATGGTGCTTATGATGTTCTATACCGATGCAATTTCTGTGTTTCATCAACACTCTGAAGGTCCACAGATTACAGAATGCATCCAGACGTGCTGCGGAAACTACTACTAGTCTTCCAGTAAACGATCAAAGCGTAGACAGTTTAAGACATTACTCCCATGGAGAAAAGTCCGCATGGTGCTTATTGTGTTCAATGCCGATTCAATTTCTGTGTTTCATCACACTCTGAAAGTCCACAGATTACAGAATGCATCCAGATGTGCTTCGGAAACTACTACTATTCTTCCAGGGAACGATGAAAGCGTAGACAGTTTAAGACATTACTCCCATGGAGAAAAGTCCGCATGGTGCTTATTGTGTTCAATGCCGATGCAATTTCTGTGTTTCATCAACACTCTGAAGGTCCACAGATTACAGAACGCATCCAGATGTGCTTCGGAAGCTACTACTAGTCTTCGAGGGAACGATCAAAACGTAGACAGTTTAAGACATTACTCCCATAGAGAAAAGTCCGCATGGTGGTTATTGTTTTTAATGCCGATGCAATTTTTGTGTTTCGTCAACACTCTGAAGGTCCACAGATTACAGAATGCAACCAGATGTGCTTTGGAAACTACTACTATTCTTCCAGGGAACGATCAAAGCGTAGACAGTTTAAGACATTACTCCCATGGAGAAAAGTCCACATGGTGCTTGTTGTGTTCAATGCCGATGCAATTTCTGTGCTTCATCAACACTGAAGGTCCACAGATTACAGAATGCCTCCAGATGTGCTTCGGAAGTTACTACTAGACTTCCAGTGTACGATCAATGCGTAGACAGTTTAAGACATTACTACCATGGAGAAAAGCCCGCATGGTGCTTATGATGTTCTATACCGATGCAATTTCTGTGTTTCATCAACACTCTGAAGGTCCACAGATTACAGAATGCATCCAGACGTGCTGCGGAAACTACTACTAGTCTTCCAGTAAACGATCAAAGCGTAGACAGTTTAAGACATTACTCCCATGGAGAAAAGTCCGCATGGTGCTTATTGTGTTCAATGCCGATTCAATTTCTGTGTTTCATCACACTCTGAAAGTCCACAGATTACAGAATGCATCCAGATGTGCTTCGGAAACTACTACTATTCTTCCAGGGAACGATCAAAGCGTAGACAGTTTAAGACATTACTCCCATGGAGAAAAGTCCGCATGGTGCTTATTGTGTTTAATGCCGATGCAATTTTTGTGTTTTATCAACACCCTGAAGGTCCACAGATTACAGAATGCATCCAGATGTGCTTCGGAAACTACTACTATTCTTCCAGGGAACGATCAAAGCGTAGATAGTTTAAGACATTACTCCAATGGAGAAAAGTCCGCATGGTGCTTATTGTGTTCAATGCCGATTCAATTTCTGTGTTTCATCACACAGTGAAGGTCCACAGATTACAGAATGCATCCAAATGTGCTTCGGAAACTACTACTAGTCTTCCAGGGAACGATCAAAGTGTAGACAGTTTAAGACATTACACCCATGGAGAAAAGTCCGCATGGTGCTTATTGTGTTCAATGCCGATGCAATTTCTTTGTTTCATCAACACTCTGAAGGTCCACAGATTACAGAATGCCTCCAGATGTGCTTCGGAAACTACTACTAGTCTTCCAGTGTACAATCAAAGTGTAGACAGTTTAAGACATTACTCCCATGGAGAAAAGTCCGCATAGTGCTTATTGTGTTCAATGCCGATGCAGTTTTTGTGTTTCATCAACACTCTGAACGTCCACAGATTACAGAATACCTGCAGATGTACTTCGGAAACTACTACTAGTCTTCCAGGGAACGATCAAAGCGTTGACAGTTTGAGACATTGCTTCCATGGAGGAAAGTCCGCATGGTGCTTATTGTGTTCAATGCCGATGCAATTTTTGTGTTTCATCAACACTCTCAAGGTCCACAGATTACAGAATGTATCCAGATATGCTTCCAAAACTACTACTAGTCTTCCAGTGAACGATCAAAGCGTAGACAGTTTAAGACATTACTACCATGGAGAAAAGTCCGCATGGTGCTTATTGTGTTCAATGCAGATGAAAATTCTATGTTTCATCAACACTCTGAAGGTCCACAGATTACAGAAAGCCTTCAGATGTGCTTCGTAAACTACTACTAGTCTTCCAGTAAACGATCAAAGCATAGACAGTTAAAGGCATTACTCCCATGGAGAAAACTTTACATGGTGCTTGTTGTGTTCAATGCCGATGCAATTTCTATGTTTCATCAACACTCTGAAGGTCCACAGATTACAGAATGCAGCCAGATGTGCTTCGGAAACTACTACTATTCTTCCAGGGAACGATAAAAGCGTAGACAGTTTAAAACATTACTCCAATCGAGAAAAGTCCGCATGTTGCTTATTTTGTTCAATGCCGATTCAATTTCTGTGTTTCATCACACTGTGAAGGTCCACAGATTACAGAATGCATCCAAATGTGCTTCGGAAACTACTACTAGTCTTCCAGGGAACGATCAAAGCGTAGACAGTTTAAGACATTACACCCATGGAGAAAAGTCGGCATGGTGCTTATTGTATTCAATGCCGATGCAATTTCTTTGTTTCATCAACACTCTGAAGGTCCACAGATTACAGAATGCCTCCAGATGTGCTTCGGAAACTACTACTAGTCTTCCAGTGTACAATCAAAGTATAGACAGTTTAAGACATTACTCCCATGGAGAAAAGTCCGCATAGTGCTTATTGTGTTCAATGCCGATGCAGTTTTTGTGTTTCATCAACACTTTGAACGTCCAAAGATTACAGAATACCTAAAGATGAGCTTCGGAAGCTACTACTAGTCTTCCAGGGAACGATCAAAGCGTTGACAGTTTGAGACATTACTCCCATGGAGAAAAGTCCGCATGGTGCTTATTTTGTTCAATGCCGATGAATTTTTGTGTTTCATTAACACTCTGAAGGTCCACAGATTACAGAATGCCTCCATATGTGCTTCGGAAACTACTACTATTCTTCCAGGGAACGATCAAAGCGTAGACAGTTTGAGGCATTACTCCCATGGAGAAAAGTCTGCATGGTGCTTATTGAGTTCAATGCCGATGCAATTTTTGTGTTTCATCAACACTCTGAAGGTCCACAGATTACAGAATGCATCCAGATGTGCTTCGGAAACTACTACTAGTCTTCCAGTGAACGATCAAAGCGTAGACAGTTTAAGACATTACTCCCATGGAGGAAAGTCCGCATGGTGCTTATTGTGTTCAATGCCGATTCAATATCTGTGTTTCATCACACTCTGAAAGTCCACAGATTACAGAATGCATCCAGATGTCCTTCGGAAACTACTACTAGTCTTCCAGTGTACAATCAAAGCGTGGACAGTTTAAGACATTACTACCATGGAGAAAAGCCCGCATGGTGCTTATTGTGTTCAATGCCGATGCAATTTTTGTGTTTCATCAACACTCTGAAGGTCCACACATTACAGAATGCCTCCAGATGTGCTTCGGAAACTACTACTATTCTTCCAGGGAACGATGAAAGCGTAGACAGTTTGAGACATTACTCCCATGGAGAAAAGCCCGCATGGTGCTTATTGAGTCAATGAAGATGCAATTTTTGTGTTTCATCATCACACTGAAGGTCCACAGATTACAGAATGCATCCTGATGTGCTTCGGAAACTACTACTAGTCTTCCAGTGAACGATCAAAGCGTAGACAGTTTAAGACATTACTCCCATTGAGAAAAGTCCGCATGGTGCTTATTGTGTTCAATGCCGATTCAATTTCTGTGTTTCATCATACTCTGAAAGTCCACAGATTACAGAATGCATCCAGATGTGCTTCGGAAACTATTACTAGTCTTCGAGGGAACGATCAAAGCGTAGACAGTTTAAGACATTACTCCCATAGAGAAAAGTCCGCATGGTGCTTATTGTTTTCAATGCCGATGCAATTTCAATGTTTCATCAACACTCAGAAGGTCCACAGATTACAGAGTGCATCCAGATGTGCTTCGGAAACTACTACGAGTCTTTCAGTGACCGATCAAAGCGTAGACAGTTTAAGACATTATTACCATGGAGAAAAGTCCGCATGGTGCTTATTGTGTTCAATGCCGATGCAATTTCTGTGTTTCATTAACGCTCTGAAGGTCCACAGAATACAGAATGCAGCCAGATGTGCTTCGGAAACTACTACTAGTCTTCCAGTGTACGATCAAAGCGTAGACAGTTTAAGACATTACTACCATGGAGAAAAGCCCGCATGGTGCTTATTGTGTTCAATGCCGATGCAATTTTTGTGTTTCATCAACACTCTGAAGCTCCTCAGATTACAGAATGCCTCCAGATGTGCTTCGGAAACTACTACTATTCTTCCAGGGAACGATCAAAGCGTAGACAGTTTGAGACATTACTCCCATGGAGAAAAGTCCGCATGGTGCTTATTGTGTTCAATGCCGATTAAATTTCTGTGTTTCATCACACTCTCAACGTCCACTGATTACAGAATGCATGCAGATGTGCTTCGGAAACTACTACTATTCTTCCAGGGAACGATCAAAGCGTAGACAGTTTAAGACATTACTCGCATGGAGAAAAGTCGGCATGGTGCTTATTGTGTTGAATGCCGATGCAATTTCTTTGTTTCATCAACACTCTGAAGGTCCACAGATTACAGAATGCCTCCAGATGTGCTTCGGAAACTACTACTAGTCTTCCAGTGTACAATCAAAGTATAGACAGTTTAAGACATTACTCCCATGGAGAAAAGTCCGCATAGTGCTTATTGTGTTCAATGCCGATGCAGTTTTGGTGTTTCATCAACACTCTGAACGTCCACAGTTTACAGAATACCTAAAGATGTGCTTCGGAAACTACTACTAGTCTTCCAGGGAACGATCAAAGCGTTGACAGTTTGAGACATTACTCCCATGGAGAAAAGTCCGCATGGTGCTTATTGTGTTCAATGCCGATGAATTTTTGTGTTTCATTAACACTCTGAAGGTCCACAGATTACAGAATGCCTCCAGATGTGCTTCGGAAACTACTACTATTCTTCCAGGGAACGATCAAAGCGTAGACAGTTTGAGACATTACTCCCATGGAGAAAAGTCCGCATGGTGCTTATTGAGTTCTATGCCGATGCAATTTTTGTGTTTCATCATCACTCTAAAGGTCCACAGATTACAGAATGCATCCAGATGTGCTTCGGAAACTACTACTAGTCTTCCAGTGAACGATCAAATCGTAGACAATTTAAGACATTACTCCCATGGGGGAAAGTCCGCATGGTGCTTATTGTGTTCAATGCCGATTCAATATCGGTGTTTCATCACACTCTGAAAGTCCACAGATTACAGAATGCATCCAGATGTGCTTCGGAAACTACTACTAGTCTTCCAGTGTACAATCAAAGCGTAGACAGTTTAAGACATTACTACCATGGAGAAAAGCCCGCATGGTGCTTATTGTGTTCAATGCCGATGCAATTTTTGTGTTTCATCAACACTCTGAAGGTCCACAGATTACAGAATGCCTCCAGATGTGCTTCGGAAACTACTACTATTCTTCCAGGGAACGATCAAAGCGTAGACAGTTTGAGACATTACTCCCATGGAGAAAAGTCCGCATGGTGCTTATTGAGTTCACTGAAGATGCAATTTTTGTGTTTCATCAACACTCTGAAGGTCCACAGATTACAGAATGCATCCAGATGTGCTTCGGAAACTACTACTAGTCTTCCAGTGAACGATCAAAGCGTAGACAGTTTAAGACATTACTCCCATTGAGAAAAGTCCGCATGGTGCTTATTGTGTTCAATGCCGATTCAATTTCTGTGTTTCATCATACTCTGAAAGTCCACAGATTACAGAATGCATCCAGATGTGCTTCGGAAGCTATTACTAGTCTTCGAGGGAACGATCAAAGCGTAGACAGTTTAAGACATTACTCCCATAGAGAAAAGTCCGCATGGTGCTTATTGTTTTCAATGCCGATGCAATTTCAATGTTTCATCAATACTCTGAAGGTCCACAGATTACAGAATGCATCCAGATGTGCTTCGGAAACTACTACTAGTCTTTCAGTGAACGATCAAAGCGTAGACAGTTTAAGACATAATTACCATGGAGAAAAGTCCGCATGGTGCTTATTGTGTTCAATGCCGATGCAATTTCTGTGTTTCATTAACGCTCTGAAGGTCCACAGAATACAGAATGCAGCCAGATGTGCTTCGGAAACTACTACTAGTCTTCCAGTGTACGATCAAAGCGTAGACAGTTTAAGACATTACTACCATGGAGAAAAGCCCGCATGGTGCTTAATGTGTTCAATGCCGATGCAATTTCTGTGTTTCATCAACACTCTCAAGGTCCACAGATTACAGAATGCATCCAGATGTGCTTCGGGACTACTTCTAGTCTTCGAGGGAACGATCAAAGCGTATACAGTTTAAGACATTACTCCCATGGAGAAAAGTCCGCATGGTGCTTATTGTGTTCAATGCCGATTCAATTTCTGTGTTTCATCACACTCTGAAAGTCCACAGATTACAGAATGCATCCAGATGTGCTTCGGAAACTACTACTATTCTTCCAGGGAACGATCAAATCGTAGACAGTTTAAGACATTACTCCCATGGAGAAATGTCCGCATGGTGCTTATTGTGTTCAATTCCGATGCAATTTCTGTGTTTCATCAACACTCTGAAGGTCCACAGTTTACAGAACGCATCCAGATGTGTTTCGGAAACTACTACTAGTCTTCGAGGGAACGATCAAAGCGTAGACAGTTTAAGACATTACTCCCATAGAGAAAAGTCCACATGGTTCTTAATGTGTTCAATGCCGATGCAAATTTGTGTTTCATCAACACTCTGAAGGTCCACAGTTTACAGAATGCCTCCAGATGTGCTTCGGAAACTACTACTAGTCTTTCAGTGAAAAATCAAAGCGTAGACTGTTTAAGACATTATTACCATGGAGAAAAGTCCGCATGGTGCTTATTGTGTTCAATGCCGATGCAATTTCAATGTTTCAAACGATCAAAGCATAGACAGTTTAAGACATTACTCCCATGGAGAAAAGTCCACATGGTGCTTGTTGTGATCAATGCCGATGCAATTTCTGTGTTTCATCAACACTCTGAAGGTCCACAGATTACAGAATACCTCCAGATGTGCTTCGGAAACTACTACTAGTCTTCCAGTGTACGATCAAAGCGTAGACAGTTTAAGACATTACTTCCATGGAGAAGAGTCCGCATGGTGCTTATTGTGTTCAATGCCGATGCAATATCTGTGTTTCATCAACACTCTGAAGGTCCAAAGATTACAGAATGCCTCCAGATGTGCTTCAGAAACTACTACTAGTCTTCCAGGAAACGATCAAAGCGTAGACAGTTTGAGACATTACTCCCATGGAGAAAAGTCCGCATGCTGCTTATTGTGTTCAATGCCGATGCAATTTTTGTGTTTCATCAACACTCTGAAGGTCCACAGATTACAGAATGCATCCAGATATGCTTCGGAAACCACTACTAGTCTTCCAGGGAACGTTCAAAGCGTAGACAGTTTAGGACATTACACCCATGGAGAAAAGTCCACATGGTGCTTATTGTGTTCAATGCCGATGCAATTTCTGTGTTTCATCATCCTTCTGAAGGTCCACAGAATACAGAATGCATCCAGATGTGCCTCAGAAACTACTAATAGTCTTCCAGGAAACGATCAAAGCGTAGACAGTTTAAGACATTACTCCCATGGAGAAAAGTCCGCATGGTGCTTATTGTGTTCAATGCCGATGAATTTTTGTGTTTCATTATCACTCTGAGGGTCCACAGATTACAGAATGCATCCCGATGTGCTTCGGAAACTACTACTAGTCTTCCAGTGAACGATCAAAGTGTAGACAGTTTAAAACATTACTCCCATGGAGGAAAGTCCCATGGTGCTTATTGTGTTCAATGCCGATGCAATTTCTTTGTTTCATCAACACTCTGAAGGTCCACAGATTACAGAATGCCACCAGATGTGCTTCGGAAACTACTACTAGTCTTCCAGTAAACGATCAAAGCATAGACAGTTTAAGACATTACTCCCATGGAGAAAAGTCCGCATGGTGCTTATTGTGTTCAATGCCAATGCAATTTCTGTGTTTCATCAACACTCTGAAGGTCCACAGATTACAGAATGCATCCAGATGTGTTTAGGAAACTACTACTAGCGTTTCAGTGAACGATCGAACGTAGACAGTTTAAGACATTAATACCATGGAGAAAAGTCCGCATGGTGCTTATTGTGTTCAATGCCGATGCAATTTTTGTGTTTCATCAACACTCTGAAGGTCCACAGATTACAGAATGCCTCCAGATGTGCTTCGGAAACTACTACTATTCTTCCAGGGAACGATCAAAGCGTAGACAGTTTGAGACATTACTCCCATGGAGAAAAGTCCGCATGGTGCTTATTGAGTTCAATGCCGATGCAATTTTTGTGTTTCATCAACACTCTGAAGGACCACAGATTACAGAATGCATCCAGATATGCTTCGGAAACTACTACTAGTTTTCCAGTGAACGATCAAAGCGTAGACAGTTTAAGACATTACTCCCATGGAGAAAAGTCCGCATGGTGCTTATTGAGTTCAATGCCGATGCAATTTTTGTGTTTCATCAACACTCTGAAGGTCCACAGATTACGGAATGCATTAAGATGTGCTTCGGAAACTACTACTAGTCTTCCAGTGAACGATCAAAGCGTAGACAGTTTAATACATTACTCCCATGGAGAAAAGTCCGCATGGTGCTTATTGTGTTCAATGCCGATTCAATTTTTGTGTTTCATCAACACTCTGAAGGTCCACAGATTACAGAATGCATCCAGATGTGATTCGGAAACTACTACTAGTCTTTCAGTGAACGATCAAAGCGTAAACAGTTTAAGACCTTACTAGCATGGAGAAAAGTCCGCATGGTGCGTATTGTGTTCAATGTCGATGCAATTTCAATGTTTCATCAACACTCTGAAGGTCCACAGATTACAGAATGCCTCCAGATGTGCTTCGGAAACTACTACTAGTCTTCCAGTATACGATCATAACATAGACAGTTTAAGACATTACTCCCATGGAGAAAACTCCACATGGTGCTTGTTGTGTTCAATGCCGATGCAATTAATGTGTTTCATCAACACTCTGAAGGTCCACAGATTACAGAAGGCCTCCAGATGTGCTTCGGAAACTGCTACTAGTCTTCCAGTGTACGATCAAAGCGTAGACAGTTTAAGACATTACTCTCACGGAGAGAAGTCCGCATGGTGCTTATTGTGTTCAATGACCATTAAATTTCTGTGTTTCATCAACACTATGAAGGTCCACAGATTACACAATGCCTCCAGATGTGCTTCGGAAACTACTACTAGTCTTCCAGTGTACGATCAAAGCGTAGACAGTTTAAGACATTACTCTCATGGAGAGAAGTCCGCATGGTGCTTATTGTGTTCAATGACCATTAAATTTCTGTGTTTCATAAACACTATGAAGGTCCACAGATTACAGAATGCCTCCAGATGTGCTTCGGAAACTACTACTAATCTTCCAGTGTACGATCAAAGCGTAGACAGTTTAAGACATTTCTCCCATGGAGAAAAGTCCGCATGGTGCTTATTGTGTTCAATGCCGACGCAATTTCTGTGTTTCATCAACACTCTGAAGGTCCACAGATTACACAATGCCTACAGATGTGCTTCGGAAACTACTACTAGTCTTCCAGTGTACGATCAAAGAATAGACAGTTTAAGACATTACTCCCATGGAGAACAGTCGGCATGGTGCTTATTATGTTCAATGCCAATGCAATTTCTGTGTTTCATCAACACTCTGAAGGTCCACAGATTACAGATTGCCTCCAGATGTGCTTCGGAAACTACTACTATTCTTCCAGGGAACGATCAAAGCGTAGACAGTTTGAGACATTACTCCCATGGAGAAAAGTCCGCATGGTGCTTATTGAGTTCAATGCCGATGGAATTTTTGTGTTTTATCAACACTCTGAAGGTCCACAGATTACAGAATGCCTCCAGATGTGCTTCAGAAACTACTACTAGTCTTCCAGAGAACGATCAAAGCGTAGACAGTTTAAGACATTACTCCCATGGAGAAAAGTCCGCATGGTGCTTATTGTGTTCAATGCCGATTCAATTTTTGTGTTTCATCAACACTCTGAAGGTCCACAGCTTACAGAATGCATCCAGATGTGCTTCGTAATCTACTACTAGTCTTTCAGTGAACGATCAAAGCGTAAACAGTTTAAGACATTACTACCATGGAGAAAAGTCCGCATGGTGCTTATTGTGTTCAATGCCGATGCAATTAATGTGTTTCATCAACACTCTGAAGGTCCACAGATTACAGAATGCCTCCAGATGAGCTTCGGAAACTACTACTAGTCTTCCAGTAAACGATCATAACATAGACAGTTTAAGACATTACTCCCATGTAGAAAACTCCACATGGTGCTTGTTGTGGTCAATGACGATGCAATTAATGTGTTTCATCAACACTCTGAAGGTCCACAGATTACAGAAGGCCTCCAGATGTGCTTCGGAAACTGCTACTAGTCTTCCAGTGTACGATCAAAGCGTAGACAGTTTAAGACATTACTCTCATGGAGAGAAGTCCACATGGTGCTTACTGTGTTCAATGACCATTAAATTTCTGTGTTTCATCAACACTATGAAGGTCCACAGATTACAGAATGCCTCCAGATGTGCTTCGGAAACTACTACTAGTCTTCCAGGGAACGATCAAAGCGTAGACAGTTTAAGACATTACTCCCATGGAGAAAAGTCCACATGGTGCCTATTGTGTTCAATGCCGATGCAATTTCGGTGTCTCATCAACATTCTAAAGGTCCACAGAATACAGAATGCATCCAGATGTGCTTCAGAAACTACTAATAGTCTTCCAGGAAACGATCAAAGCGTAGACAGTTTAAGACATTACTCCCATGGAGAAAAGTCCGCATGGTGCTTATTGTGTTCAATGCCGATGAATTATTGTGTTTCATTATCACTCTGAAGGTCCACAGATTACAGAATGCATCCAGATGTGCTTGGGAAACTACTACTAGTCTTCCAGTGAACGATCAAAGTGTAGACAGTTTAAAACATTACTCCCAAGGAGGAAAGTCCCATGGTGCTTATTGTGTTCAATGCCGATGCAATTTCTTTGTTTCATCAACACTCTGAAGGTCCACAGATTACAGAATGCCTCCAGATGTGCTTCGGAAACTATCACTAGTCTTCCAGTAAACGATCAAAGCGTAGACAGTTTAAGACATTACTCCCATGGAGAAAAGTCCGCATGGTGCTTATTGTGTTCAATGCCGATTCCATTTCTGTGTTTCATCAACACTCGGAAGGTCCACAGATTTCAGAATGCATCATGATGTGCTTCGGAAACTACTACTAGTCTTTCAGTGAACGATCAAAGCGTAAACAGTTTAAGACATTACTACCATGGAGAAAAGTCCGCATGGTGCTTATTGTGTTCAATGTGGATGTAATTTCAATGTTTCATCAACACTCTGAAGGTCCACAGATTACAGAATGCCTCCAGATGTGCTTCGGAAACTACTACTAGTCTTTCAGTGAAAAATCAAAGCGTAGACAGTTTAAGACATTATTACCATGGAGAAAAGTCCGCATGGTGCTTATTGTGTTCAATGCCGATGCAATTTCAATGTTTCACCAATACTCTGAAGGTCCACAGATTACAGAATGCCTCCAGATGTGCTTCGGAAACTACTACTAGTCTTCCAGTAAACGATCAAAGCATAGACAGTTTAAGACATTACTCCCATGGAGAAAAGTCCACATGGTGCTTGTTGTGTTCAATGCCGATGCAATTTCTGTGTTTCATCAACACTCTGAAGGTCCACAGATTACAGAATGCCTCCAGATGTGCTTCGGAAACTACTACTAGTCTTCTAGTGTACGATCAAAGCGTAGACAGTTTAAGACATTACTACCATGGAGAAAAGCCCGCATGGTGCTTATTGTGTTCAATGCCGGTGCAAATATTGTGTTTCATCAACACTCTCAAGGTCCACAGATTACAGAATGCCTCCAGATGTGCTTCGGAAACTACTACTAGTCTTCCAGTGTACGATCAAAGCGTAGACAGTTTAAGACATTACTCACATGGAGAAAAGTCCGCATGGTGCTTATAGAGTTCAATGCCGATGCAATTTTTGTGTTTCATCAACACTCTGAAGGTCCGAAGATTACAGAATGCATCCAGATGTGCTTCGGAAACTACTACTAGTCTTCCAGTGAACGATCAAAGCGTAGACAGTTTAAGACATTACTCCCATGGAGAAAAGTCCGCATGGTGCTTATAGTGTTCAATGCCGATGCAATTAATGTGTTTCATCAACACTCTGAAGGTCCACAGATTACAGAAGGCCTCCAGATGTGCTTCGGAAACTGCTACTAGTCTTCCAGTGTACGATCAAAGCGTAGACAGTTTATGACATTACTCTCATGGAGAGAAGTCCGCATGGTGCTTATTGTGTTCAATGCCGACGCAATTTCTGTGTTTCATCGACACTCTGAAGGTCCACAGATTACACAATGCTTACAGATGTGCTTCGGAAACTACTACTAGTCTTCCAGTGTACGATCAAAGAATAGACAGTTTAAGACATTACTCCCATGGAGAAAATTCCGCATGGTGCTTATTGTGTTCAATGCCGATGCAATTTCTGTGTTTCATCAACACTCTGAAGGTACACAGATTACAGAATGCCTCCAGATGTGCTTCGGAAACTACTACTAGTCTTCCAGCGTACGATCAAAGCGTAGACAGTATAAGACATTACTCCCATGGAGAAAAATCCGCATGGTGCTTATTGCGTTCAACGCCGATGCCATTTCTATGTTTCATCAACACTCTGAAGGTCCACAGAATACAGAATGCATCCAGATGTGCTTCAGAAACTACTACTAGTCTTCCAGGAAACGATCAAAGCGTAGACAGTTTGAGATATTACTCCCATGGAGAAAAGTCCGCATGCTGCTTATTGTGTTCAATGCCGATGCAATTTTTGTGTTTCATCAACACTCTGAAGGTCCACAGATTACAGAATGCATCCAGATATGCTTCGGAAACTACTACTTGTCTTCCAGGGAACGATCAAAGCGTAGACAGTTTAGGACATTACTCCCATGGAGAAAAGTCCACATGGTGCTTATTGTGTTCAATGCCGATGCAATTTCTGTGTTTCATCATCATTCTGAAGGTCCACAGAATACAGAATGCATCCAGATGTGCTTCAGAAACTACTAATAGTCTTCCAGGAAACGATCAAAGCGTCGACAGTTTAAGACATTACTCCCATGGAGAAAAGTCCGCATGGTGCTTATTGTGTTCAATGCCGATGAATTTTTGTGTTTCATTATCACTCTGAAGGTCCACAGATTACAGAATGCATCCCGATGAGCTTCGGAAACTACTACTAGTCTTCCAGTGAACGATCAAAGTGTAGACAGTTTAAAACATTACTCCCATGGAGGAAAGTCCGCATGGTGCTTATTGTGTTCAATGCCGATGCAATTTCTGTGTTTCATTAACGCTCTGAAGGTCCACAGAATACAGAATGCAGCCAGATGTGCTTCGGAAACTACTACTAGTCTTCCAGTGTACGATCAAAGCGAAGACAGTTTAAGACATTACTACCATGGAGAAAAGTCCGCATGGTGCTTATTGAGTTCAATGCCGATGCAATTTTTGTGTTTCATTAACGCTCTCAAGGTCCACAGAATACAGAATGCAGCCAGATGTGCTTCGGAAACTACTACTAGTCTTCCAGTGTACGATCAAAGCGTAGACAGTTTAAGACATTACTACCATGGAGAAAAGCCCGCATGGTGCTTATTGTGTTCAATGCCGATGCAATTTTTGTGTTTCATCAACACTCTGAAGGTCCTCATATTACAGAATGCCTCCAGATGTGCTTCGGAAACTACTACTATTCTTCCAGGGAACGATCAAAGCGTAGACAGTTTGAGACATTACTCCCATGGAGAAAAGTCCGCATGGTGCTTATTGAGTTCAATGCCGATGCAATTTTTGTGTTTCATCAACACTCTGAAGGTCCACAGATTACAGAATGCATCCAGATGTACTTCGGAAAATACTACTATTCTTCCAGGGAACGATCAAAGCGTAGACAGTTTAAGACATTACTCGCATGGAGAAAAGTCCGCATGGTGCTTATTGTGTTCAATGCCGATGCAATTTCTGTGTTTCATCAACACTCTCAAGGTCCACAGATTACAGAATGCATCCAGATGTGCTTCGGAAACTACTACTAGTCTTCGAGGGAACGATCAAAGCGTAGACAGTTTAAGACATTACTCCCATTGAGAAAAGTCCGCATGGTGCTTATTGTGTTCAATGCCGATTCAATTTCTGTGTTTCATCACACTCTGAAAGTCCACAGATTACAGAATGCATCCAGATGTGCTTCGGAAACTACTACTATTCTTCCAGGGAACGATCAAATCGTGGACAGTTTAAGACATTACTCTTATGGAGAAATGTCCGCATGGTGCTTATTGTTTTCAATTCCGATGCAATTCCTGTGTTTCATCAACACTCTGAAGGTCCACAGATTACAGAACGCATCCAGATGTGTTTCGGAAACTACTACTAGTCTTCGAGGGAACGATCAAAGCGTAGACAGTTTAAGACATTATTACCATGGAGAAAAGTCCGCATGGTGCTTATTTTGTTCAATGCCGATGCAATTTCAATGTTTCACCAATACTCTGAAGGTCCACAAATTACAGAATGCCTCCAGATGTGCTTCGGAAACTACTACTAGTCTTCCAGTAAACGATCAAAGCATAGACAGTTTAAGACATTACTCCCATGGAGAAAAGTCCACATGGTGCTTGTTGTGTTCAATACCGATGCAATTTCTGTGTTTCATCAACACTCTGAAGGTCCACAGATTACAGAATGCCTCCAGATGTGCTTCGGAAACTACTACTAGTCTTCCAGTGTACGATCAAAGCGTAGACAGTTTAAGACATTACTACCATGGAGAAAAGCCCGCATGGTGCTTATTGTGTTCAATGCCGGTGCAAATTTTGTGTTTCATCAACACTCTGAAGGTCCACAGATTACAGAATGCCTCCAGATGTGCTTCGGAAACTACTACTAGTCTTCCAGTGTACGATCAAAGCGTAGACAGTATAAGACATTACTCACATGGAGAAAAGTCCGCATGGTGCTTATTGAGTTCAATGCCGATGCATTTTTTGTGTTTTATCAACACTCTGAAGGTCCACAGATTACAGAATGCATCCAGATGTGCTTCGGAAACTACTACTAGTCTTCCAGTGAACGATCAAAGCGTATGCAGTTTAAGACATTACTCTCATGGAGAGAAGTCCGCATGGTGCTTATTGTGTTCAATGCCGACGCAATTTCTGTGTTTCATCGACACTCTGAAGGTCCACAGATTACACAATGCTTACAGATGTGCTTCGGAAACTACTACTAGTCTTCCAGTGTACGACCAAAGAATAGACAGTTTAAGACATTACTCCCATGGAGAAAAGTCCGCATGGTGCTTATTGTTTTCAATGCCGATGCAATTTCTGTGTTTCATCAACACTCTGAAGGTCCAAAGATTACAGAATGCCTCCAGATGTGCTTCGGAAACTACTACTAGTCTTCCAGCGTACGATCAAAACGTAGACAGTATAAGACATTACTCCCATGGAGAAAAATCCGCATGGTGCTTATTGCGTTCAACGCCGATGCCATTTCTGTTTTTCATCAACACTCTGAAGGTCCACAGAATACAGAAAGCATCCAGATGTGCTTCAGAAACTACTACTAGTCTTCCAGGAAACGATCAAAGCGTAGACAGTTTGAGACATTACTCCCATGGAGAAAAGTCCGCATGCTGCTTATTGTGTTCAATGCCGATGCAATTTTTGTGTTTCATCAACACTCTGAAGGTCCACAGATTACAGAATGCATCCAGATATGCTTCGGAAACTACTACTTGCCTTCCAGGGAACGATCAAAGCGTAGACAGTTTAGGACATTACTCCCATGGAGAAAAGTCCACATGGTGCTTATTGTGTTCAATGCCGATGCAATTTCTGTGTTTCATCATCATTCTGAAAGTCCACAGAATACAGAATGCATCCAGATGTGCTTCAGAAACTACTAGTAGTCTTCCAGGAAACGATCAAAGCGTAGATAGTTTAAGACATGACTCCCATGGAGAAAAGTCCGCATGGTGCTTATTGTGTTCAATGCCGATGAATTTTTGTGTTTCATTATCACTCTGAAGGTCCACAGATTACAGAATGCATCAAGATGTGCTTCGGAAACTGCTACTAGTCTTCCAGTGAACGATCAAAGTGTAGACAGTTTAGGACATTACTCCCATGGAGGAAAGTCCCATGGTGCTTATTGTGTTCAATGCCGATGCAATTTCTTTGTTTCATCAACACTCTGAAGGTCCACAGATTACAGAATACCTCCAGATGTGCTTCGGAAACTACTACTAGTCTTCCAGTAAACGATCAAAGCATAGACAGTTTAAGACATTACTCCCATGGAGAAAAGTCCGCATGGTGCTTATTGTGTTCAATGCCAATGCAATTCCTGTGTTTCATCAACACTCTGAAGGTCCACAGATTACAGAACGCATCCAGATGTGTTTCGGAAACTACTACTAGTCTTCGAGGGAACGATCAAAGCGTAGACAGTTTAAGACATTATTACCATGGAGAAAAGTCCGCATGGTGCTTATTGTGTTCAATGCCGATGCAATTTCAATGTTTCACCAATACTCTGAAGGTCCACAAATTACAGAATGCCTCCAGATGTGCTTCGGAAACTACTACTAGTCTTCCAGTAAACGATCAAAGCATAGACAGTTTAAGACATTACTCCCATGGAGAAAAGTCCACATGGTGCTTGTTGTGTTCAATACCGATGCAATTTCTGTGTTTCATCAACACTCTGAAGGTCCACAGATTACAGAATGCCTCCAGATGTGCTTCGGAAACTACTACTAGTCTTCCAGTGTACGATCAAAGCGTAGACAGTTTAAGACATTACTACCATGGAGAAAAGCCCGCATGGTGCTTATTGTGTTCAATGCCGGTGCAAATTTTGTGTTTCATCAACACTCTGAAGGTCCACAGATTACAGAATGCCTCCAGATGTGCTTCGGAAACTACTACTAGTCTTCCAGTGTACGATCAAAGCGTAGACAGTATAAGACATTACTCACATGGAGAAAAGTCCGCATGGTGCTTATTGAGTTCAATGCCGATGCATTTTTTGTGTTTTATCAACACTCTGAAGGTCCACAGATTACAGAATGCATCCAGATGTGCTTCGGAAACTACTACTAGTCTTCCAGTGAACGATCAAAGCGTATGCAGTTTAAGACATTACTCTCATGGAGAGAAGTCCGCATGGTGCTTATTGTGTTCAATGCCGACGCAATTTCTGTGTTTCATCGACACTCTGAAGGTCCACAGATTACACAATGCTTACAGATGTGCTTCGGAAACTACTACTAGTCTTCCAGTGTACGACCAAAGAATAGACAGTTTAAGACATTACTCCCATGGAGAAAAGTCCGCATGGTGCTTATTGTTTTCAATGCCGATGCAATTTCTGTGTTTCATCAACACTCTGAAGGTCCAAAGATTACAGAATGCCTCCAGATGTGCTTCGGAAACTACTACTAGTCTTCCAGCGTACGATCAAAACGTAGACAGTATAAGACATTACTCCCATGGAGAAAAATCCGCATGGTGCTTATTGCGTTCAACGCCGATGCCATTTCTGTTTTTCATCAACACTCTGAAGGTCCACAGAATACAGAATGCATCCAGATGTGCTTCAGAAACTACTACTAGTCTTCCAGGAAACGATCAAAGCGTAGACAGTTTGAGACATTACTCCCATGGAGAAAAGTCCGCATGCTGCTTATTGTGTTCAATGCCGATGCAATTTTTGTGTTTCATCAACACTCTGAAGGTCCACAGATTACAGAATGCATCCAGATATGCTTCGGAAACTACTACTTGCCTTCCAGGGAACGATCAAAGCGTAGACAGTTTAGGACATTACTCCCATGGAGAAAAGTCCACATGGTGCTTATTGTGTTCAATGCCGATGCAATTTCTGTGTTTCATCATCATTCTGAAAGTCCACAGAATACAGAATGCATCCAGATGTGCTTCAGAAACTACTAGTAGTCTTCCAGGAAACGATCAAAGCGTAGACAGTTTAAGACATGACTCCCATGGAGAAAAGTCCGCATGGTGCTTATTGTGTTCAATGCCGATGAATTTTTGTGTTTCATTATCACTCTGAAGGTCCACAGATTACAGAATGCATCAAGATGTGCTTCGGAAACTGCTACTAGTCTTCCAGTGAACGATCAAAGTGTAGACAGTTTAGGACATTACTCCCATGGAGGAAAGTCCCATGGTGCTTATTGTGTTCAATGCCGATGCAATTTCTTTGTTTCATCAACACTCTGAAGGTCCACAGATTACAGAATACCTCCAGATGTGCTTCGGAAACTACTACTAGTCTTCCAGTAAACGATCAAAGCATAGACAGTTTAAGACATTACTCCCATGGAGAAAAGTCCGCATGGTGCTTATTGTGTTCAATGCCAATGCAATTCCTGTGTTTCATCAACACTCTGAAGGTCCACAGATTACAGAACGCATCCAGATGTGTTTCGGAAACTACTACTAGTCTTCGAGGGAACGATCAAAGCGTAGACAGTTTAAGACATTATTACCATGGAGAAAAGTCCGCATGGTGCTTATTGTGTTCAATGCCGATGCAATTTCAATGTTTCACCAATACTCTGAAGGTCCACAAATTACAGAATGCCTCCAGATGTGCTTCGGAAACTACTACTAGTCTTCCAGTAAACGATCAAAGCATAGACAGTTTAAGACATTACTCCCATGGAGAAAAGTCCACATGGTGCTTGTTGTGTTCAATACCGATGCAATTTCTGTGTTTCATCAACACTCTGAAGGTCCACAGATTACAGAATGCCTCCAAATGTGCTTCGGAAACTACTACTAGTCTTCCAGTGTACGATCAAAGCGTAGACAGTTTAAGACATTACTACCATGGAGAAAAGCCCGCATGTTGCTTATTGTGTTCAATGCCGGTGCAAATTTTGTGTTTCATCAACACTCTGAAGGTCCACAGATTACAGAATTCCTCCAGATGTGCTTCGGAAACTACTACTAGTCTTCCAGTGTACGATCAAAGCGTAGACAGTTTAAGACATTACTCACATGGAGAAAAGTCCGCATGATGCTTATTGAGTTCAATGCCGATGCATTTTTTGTGTTTTATCAACACTCTGAAGGTCCACAGATTACAGAATGCATCCAGATGTGCTTCGGAAACTACTACTAGTCTTCCAGTGAACGATCAAAGCGTAAACAGTTTAAGACATTACTCTCATGGAGAGAAGTCCGCATGGTGCTTATTGTGTTCAATGCCGACGCAATTTCTGTGTTTCATCGACACTCTGAAGGTCCACAGATTACACAATGCTTACAGATGTGCTTCGGAAACTACTACTAGTCTTCCAGTGTACGATCAAAGAATAGACAGTTTAAGACATTACTCCCATGGAGAAAAGTCCGCATGGTGCTTATTGTTTTCAATGCCGATGCAATTTCTGTGTTTCATCAACACTCTGAAGGTCCAAAGATTACAGAATGCCTCCAGATGTGCTTCGGAAACTACTACTAGTCTTCCAGCGTACGATCAAAACGTAGACAGTATAAGACATTACTCCCATGGAGAAAAATCCGCATGGTGCTTATTGCGTTCAACGCCGATGCCATTTCTGTTTTTCATCAACACTCTGAAGGTCCACAGAATACAGAATGCATCCAGATGTGCTTCAGAAACTACTACTAGTCTTCCAGGAAACGATCAAAGCGTAGACAGATTGAGACATTACTCCCATGGAGAAAAGTCCGCATGCTGCTTATTGTGTTCAATGCCGATGCAATTTTTGTGTTTCATCAACACTCTGAAGGTCCACAGATTACAGAATGCATCCAGATATGCTTCGGAAACTACTACTTGTCTTCCAGGGAACGATCAAAGCGTAGACAGTTTAGGACATTACTCCCATGGAGAAAAGTCCACATGGTGCTTATTGTGTTCAATGCCGATGCAATTTCTGTGTTTCATCATCATTCTGAAAGTCCACAGAATACAGAATGCATCCAGATGTGCTTCAGAAACTACTAGTAGTCTTCCAGGAAACGATCAAAGCGTAGACAGTTTAAGACATGACTCCCATGGAGAAAAGTCCGCATGGTGCTTATTGTGTTCAATGCCGATGAATTTTTGTGTTTCATTATCACTCTGAATGTCCACAGATTACAGAATGCATCAAGATGTGCTTCGGAAACTGCTACTAGTCTTCCAGTGAACGATCAAAGTGTAGACAGTTTAAAACATTACTCCCATGGAGGAAAGTCCCATGGTGCTTATTGTGCTCAATGCCGATGCAATTTCTTTGTTTCATCAACACTCTGAAGGTCCACAGATTACAGAATACCTCCAGATGTGCTTCGGAAACTACTACTAGTCTTCCAGTAAACGATCAAAGCATAGACAGTTTAAGACATTACTCCCATGGAGAAAAGTCCGCATGGTGCTTATTGTGTTCAATGCCAATGCAATTTCTGTGTTTCATCAACACTCTGAAGGTCCACAGATTACAGAATGCATCCAGATGTGTTTAGGAAACTACTACTAGTGTTTCAGTGAACGATCGAACGTAGACAGTTTAGTACATTATTACCATGGAGAAAAGTCCGCATGGTGCTTATTGTGTTCAATGCCGATGCAATTTTTGTGTTTCATCAACACTCTGAAGGTCCACAGATTACAGAATGCCTCCAGATGTGCTTCGGAAACTACTACTATTCTTCCAGGGAACGATCAAAGCGTAGACAGTTTGAGACATTACTCCCATGGAGAAAAGTCCGCATGGTGCTTATTGAGTTCAATGCCGATGCAATTTTTGTGTTTCATCAACACTCTGAAGGTCCACAGATTACAGAATGCATCCAGATGTGCTTCGGAAACTACTACTAGTTTTCCAGTGAACGATCAAAGCGTAGACAGTTTAAGACATTACTCCTATGGAGAAAAGTCCGCATGGTGCTTATTGAGTTCAATGCCGATGCAATTTTTGTGTTTCATCAACACTCTGAAGGTCCACAGATTACGGAATGCATCCAGATGTGCTTCGGAAACTACTACTAGTCTTCCAGTGAACGATCAAAGCGTAGACAGTTTAATACATTACTCCCATGGAGAAAAGTCCGCATGGTGCTTATTGTGTTCAATGACCATTAAATTTCTGTGTTTCATCAACACTATGAAGGTCCACAGATTACAGAATGCCTCCAGATGTGCTTCGGAAACTACTACTAGTCTTCCAGTGTACGATCAAAGCGTAGACAGTTTAAGACATTACTCCCATGGAGAAAAGTCCGCATGGTGCTTATTGTGTTCAATGCAAACGCAATGTCTGTGTTTCATCAACACTCTGAAGGTCCACAGATTACAGAATGCCTCCAGATGTGCTTCGGAAACTACTACTAGTCTTCCAGTGAACGATCAAAGCGTAGGCAGTTTAAGACATTACTCTCATGGAGAGAAGTCCGCATGGTGCTTATTGTGTTCAATGACCATTAAATTTCTGTGTTTCATCAACACTATGAAGGTCCACAGATTACAGAATGCCTCCAGATGTGCTTCGGAAACTACTACTAGTCTTGCAGTGTACGATCAAAGCGTAGACAGTTTAAGACATTACTCCCATGGAGAAAAGTCCGCATGGTGCTTATTGTGTTCAATGCCGACGCAATTTCTGTGTTTCATCAACACTCTGAGGGTCCACAGATTACAGAATGCCTCCAGATGTGCTTCGGAAACTGCTACTATTCTTCCAGGGAATGATCAAAGCGTAGACAGTTTGAGACATTACTCCCATGGAGAAAAGTCCGCATGGTGCTTATTGAGTTCAATGCCGATGCAATTTTAGTGTTTCATCAACACTCTGAAGGTCCACAGATTACAGAATGCCTCCAGATGTGCTTCGGAAACTACTACTAGTCTTCCAGAGAACGATCAAAGCGTAGACAGTTTAAGACATTACTCCCATGGAGAAAAGTGCGCATGGTGCATATTGTGTTCAATGCCGATTCAATTTTTGTGTTTCATCAACACTCTGAAGGTCCACAGCTTACAGAATGCATCCAGATGTGCTTCGTAATCTACTACTAGTCTTTCAGTGAACGATCAAAGCGTAAACAGTTTAAGACATTACTACCATGGAGAAAAGTCCGCATGGTGCTTATTGTGTTCAATGTGGATGCAATTTCAATGTTTCATCAACACTCTGAAGGTCCAAAGTTTACAGAATGCCTCCAGATGTGCTTCGGAAACTACTACTAGTCTTCCAGTAAACGATCATAACATAGACAGTTTAAGACATTACTCCCATGTAGAAAACTCCACATGGTGCTTGTTGTGGTCAATGCCGATGCAGTTAATGTGTTTCATCAACACACTGAAGGTCCACAGATTGCAGAAGGCCTCCAGATGTGCTTCGGAAACTGCTACTAGTCTTCCAGTGTACGATCAAAGCGTAGACAGTTTAAGACGTTACTCTCATGGAGAGAAGTCCACATGGTGCTTACTCTGTTCAATGACCATTAAATTTCTGTGTTTCATCAACACTATGAAGGTCCACAGATTACAGAATGCCTCCAGATGTGCTTCGGAAACTACTACTAGTCTTCCAGGGAACGATCAAAGCGTAGACAGTTTAAGACATTACTCCCATGGAGAAAAGTCCACTTGGTGCCTTTTGTGTTCAATGCCGATGCAATTTCGGTGTTTCATCAACATTCTGAAGGTCCACAGAACACAAAATGCATCCAGATGTGCTTCAGAAACTACTAATAGTCTTCCAGGAAACGATCAAAGCGTAGACAGTTTAAGACATTACTCCCATGGAGAAAAGTCCGCATGGTGCTTATTGTGTTCAATGCCGATGAATTATTGTGTTTCATTATCACTCTGAAGGTCCACAGATTACAGAATGCATCCAGATGTGCTTGGGAAACTACTACTAGTCTTCCAGTGAACGATCAAAGTGTAGACAGTTTAAAACATTACTCCCATGGAGGAAAGTCCCATGGTGCTTATTGTGTTCAATGCCGATGCCATTTCTTTGTTTCATCAACACTCTGAAGGTCCACAGATTACAGAATGCCTCCAGATGTGCTTCGGAAACTATTACTAGTCTTCCAGTAAACGATCAAAGCGTAGACAGTTTAAGACATACGTCCCATGGAGAAAAGTCCGCATGGTGCTTATTGTGTTCAATGCCGATTCAATTTCTGTGTTTCATCAACACTCTGAAGGTCCACAGATTTCAGAATGCATCCAGATGTGCTTCGGAAACTACTACTAGTCTTTCAGTGAACGATCAAAGCGTAAACAGTTTAAGACATTACTACCATTGAGAAAAGTCCGCATGGTGCTTATTGTGTTCAATGTGGATGTAATTTCAATGTTTCATCAACACTCTGAAGGTCCACAGATTACAGAATGCCTCCAGATGTGCTTCGGAAACTACTACTAGTCTTTCAGTGAAAAATCAAAGCGTAGACAGTTTAAGTTATTATTACCATGGAGAAAAGTCCGCATGGTGCTTATTGTGTTCAATGCCGATGCAATTTCAATGTTTCACCAATACTCTGAAGGTCCACAGATTACAGAATGCCTCCAGATGTGCTTCGGAAACTACTACTAGTCTTCCAGTAAACGATCAAGGCATAGACAGTTTAAGACATTACTCCCATGGAGAAAAGTCCACATGGTGGTTGTTGTGTTCAATGCCGATGCAATTTCTGTGTTTCATCAACACTCTGAAGGTCCACAGATTACAGAATGCCTCCAGATGTGCTTCGGAAACTACTACTATTCTTCCAGGGAACGATCAAAGCGTAGACAGTTTGAGACATTACTCCCATGGAGAAAAGTCCGCATGGTGCTTATTGAGTTCAATGCCGATGCAATTTTTGTGTTTCATCAACACTCTGAAGGTCCACAGATTACAGAATGCATCCAGATGTACTTCGGAAAATACTACTAGTCTTCCAGTGAACGATCAAAGCGTAGACAGTTTAAGACATTACTCCCATGGAGAAAAGTCCGCATGGTGCTTATTGTGTTCAATGCCGATTCAATTTCTGTGTTTCATCACACTCTGAACGTCCACTGATTACAGAATGCATGCAGATGTGCTTCGGAAACTACAACTATTCTTCCAGGGAACGATCAAAGCGTAGACAGTTTAAGACATTACTCGCATGGAGAAAAGTCCGCATGGTGCTTATTGTGTTCAATGCCGATGCAATTTCTGTGTTTCATCAACACTCTCAAGGTCCACAGATTACAGAATGCATCCAGATGTGCTTCGGAAACTACTACTAGTCTTCGAGGGAACGATCAAAGCGTAGACAGTTTAAGACATTACTCCCATTGAGAAAAGTCCGCATGGTGCTTATTGTGTTCAATGCCGATTCAATTTCTGTGTTTCATCACACTCTGAAAGTCCACAGATTACAGAATGCATCCAGATGTGCTTCGGAAACTACTACTATTCTTCCAGGGAACGATCAAATCGTGGACAGTTTAAGACATTACTCCCATGGAGAAATGTCCGCATGGTGCTTATTGTGTTCAATTCCGATGCAATTCCTGTGTTTCATCAACACTCTGAAGGTCCACAGATTACAGAACGCATCCAGATGTGCTTCGGAAACTACTACTAGCCTTCCAGTGTACGATCAAAGCGTAGACAGTTTAAGACATTACTACCATGGAGAAAAGCCCGCATGGTGCTTATTGTGTTCAATGCCGGTGCAAATTTTGTGTTTCATCAACACTCTGAAGGTCCACAGATTACAGAATGCCTCCAGATGTGCTTCGGAAACTACTACTATTCTTCCAGGGAACGATCAAAGCGTAGACAGTTTGAGACATTACTCCCATGGAGAAAAGTCCGCATGGTGCTTATTGAGTTCAATGCCGATGCAATTTTTGTGTTTCATCAACACTCTGAAGGTCCACAGATTACAGAATGCATCCAGATGTGCTTCGGAAACTACTACTAGTCTTCCAGTGAACGATCAAAGCGTAGACAGTTTAAGACATTACTCTCATGGAGAGAAGTCCGCATGGTGCTTATTGTGTTCAATGACCATTAAATTTCTGTGTTTCATCAACACTATGAAGGTCCACAGATTACAGAATGCCTCCAGATGTGCTTCGGAAACTACTACTAGTCTTGCAGTGTACGATCAAAGCGTAGACAGTTTAAGACATTACTCCCATGGAGAAAAGTCCGCATGGTGCTTATTGTGTTCAATGCCGACGCAATTTCTGTGTTTCATCAACACTCTGAGGGTCCACAGATTACACAATGCCTACAGATGTGCTTCGGAAACTACTACTAGTCTTCCAGTGTACGATCAAAGAATAGACAGTTTAAGACACTACTCCCATGGAGAACAGTCGGCATGGTGCTTATTATGTTCAATGCCAATGCAATTTCTGTGTTTCGTCAACACTCTGAAGGTCCACAGATTACAGAATGCCTCCAGATGTGCTTCGGAAACTGCTACTATTCTTCCAGGGAATGATCAAAGCGTAGACAGTTTGAGACATTACTCCCATGGAGAAAAGTCCGCATGGTGCTTATTGAGTTCAATGCCGATGCAATTTTAGTGTTTCATCAACACTCTGAAGGTCCACAGATTACAGAATGCCTCCAGATGTGCTTCGGAAACTACTACTAGTCTTCCAGAGAACGATCAAAGCGTAGACAGTTTAAGACATTACTCCCATGGAGAAAAGTGCGCATGGTGCTTATTGTGTTCAATGCCGATTCAATTTTTGTGTTTCATCAACACTCTGAAGGTCCACAGCTTACAGAATGCATCCAGATGTGCTTCGTAATCTACTACTAGTCTTTCAGTGAACGATCAAAGCGTAAACAGTTTAAGACATTACTACCATGGAGAAAAGTCCGCATGGTGCTTATTGTGTTCAATGTGGATGCAATTTCAATGTTTCATCAACACTCTGAAGGTCCAAAGTTTACAGAATGCCTCCAGATGTGCTTCGGAAACTACTACTAGTCTTCCAGTAAACGATCATAACATAGACAGTTTAAGACATTACTCCCATGTAGAAAACTCCACATGGTGCTTGTTGTGGTCAATGCCGATGCAGTTAATGTGTTTCATCAACACACTGAAGGTCCACAGATTACAGAAGGCCTCCAGATGTGCTTCGGAAACTGCTACTAGTCTTCCAGTGTACGATCAAAGCGTAGACAGTTTAAGACGTTACTCTCATGGAGAGAAGTCCACATGGTGCTTACTCTGTTCAATGACCATTAAATTTCTGTGTTTCATCAACACTATGAAGGTCCACAGATTACAGAATGCCTCCAGATGTGCTTCGGAAACTACTACTAGTCTTCCAGGGAACGATCAAAGCGTAGACAGTTTAAGACATTACTCCCATGGAGAAAAGTCCACATGGTGCCTTATGTGTTCAATGCCGATGCAATTTCGGTGTTTCATCAACATTCTGAAGGTCCACAGAACACAAAATGCATCCAGATGTGCTTCAGAAACTACTAATAGTCTTCCAGGAAACGATCAAAGCGTAGACAGTTTAAGACATACGTCCCATGGAGAAAAGTCCGCATGGTGCTTATTGTGTTCAATGCCGATTCAATTTCTGTGTTTCATCAACACTCTGAAGGTCCACAGATTTCAGAATGCATCCAGATGTGCTTCGGAAACTACTACTAGTCTTTCAGTGAACGATCAAAGCGTAAACAGTTTAAGACATTACTACCACGGAGAAAAGTCCGCATGGTGCTTATTGTGTTCAATGTGGATGTAATTTCAATGTTTCATCAACACTCTGAAGGTCCACAGATTACAGAATGCCTCCAGATGTGCTTCGGAAACTACTACTAGTCTTTCAGTGAAAAATCAAAGCGTAGACAGTTTAAGTTATTATTACCATGGAGAAAAGTCCACATGGTTCTTATTGTGTTCAATGCCGATGCAATTTCAATGTTTCACCAATACTCTGAAGGTCCACAGATTACAGAATGCCTCCAGATGTGCTTCGGAAACTACTACTAGTCTTCCAGTAAACGATCAAGGCATAGACAGTTTAAGACATTACTCCCATGGAGAAAAGTCCACATGGTGGTTGTTGTGTTCAATGCCGATGCAATTTCTGTGTTTCATCAACACTCTGAAGGTCCACAGATTACAGAATGCCTCCAGATGTGCTTCGGAAACTACTACTATTCTTCCAGGGAACGATCAAAGCGTAGACAGTTTGAGACATTACTCCCATGGAGAAAAGTCCGCATGGTGCTTATTGAGTTCAATGCCGATGCAATTTTTGTGTTTCATCAACACTCTGAAGGTCCACAGATTACAGAATGCATCCAGATGTACTTCGGAAAATACTACTAGTCTTCCAGTGAACGATCAAAGCGTAGACAGTTTAAGACATTACTCCCATGGAGAAAAGTCCGCATGGTCTTATTGTGTTCAATGCCGATTCAATTTCTGTGTTTCATCACACTCTGAACGTCCACTGATTACAGAATGCATGCAGATGTGCTTCGGAAACTACAACTATTCTTCCAGGGAACGATCAAAGCGTAGACAGTTTAAGACATTACTCGCATGGAGAAAAGTCCGCATGGTGCTTATTGTGTTCAATGCCGATGCAATTTCTGTGTTTCATCAACACTCTCAAGGTCCACAGATTACAGAATGCATCCAGATGTGCTTCGGAAACTACTACTAGTCTTCGAGGGAACGATCAAAGCGTAGACAGTTTAAGACATTACTCCCATTGAGAAAAGTCCGCATGGTGCTTATTGTGTTCAATGCCGATTCAATTTCTGTGTTTCATCACACACTGAAAGTCCACAGATTACAGAATGCATCCAGATGTGCTTCGGAAACTACTACTATTCTTCCAGGGAACGATCAAATCGTGGACAGTTTAAGACATTACTCCCATGGAGAAATGTCCGCATGGTGCTTATTGTGTTCAATTCCGATGCAATTCCTGTGTTTCATCAACACTCTGAAGGTCCACAGATTACAGAACGCATCCAGATGTGTTTCGGAAACTACTACTAGTCTTCGAGGGAACGATCAAAGCGTAGACAGTTTAAGACATTATTACCATGGAGAAAAGTCCGCATGGTGCTTATTGTGTTCAATGCCGATGATAATTTTGTGTTTCATCAACACTCTGAAGGTCCACAGATTACAGAATGCCTCCAGATGTGCTTCGGAAACTACTACTAGTCTTCCAGTGTACGATCAAAGCGTAGACAGTTTAAGACATTACTACCATGGAGAAAAGCCCGCATGGTGCTTATTGTGTTCAATGCCGGTGCAAATTTTGTGTTTCATCAACACTCTGAAGGTCCACAGATTACAGAATGCCTCCAGATGTGCTTCGGAAACTACTACTAGTCTTCCAGTGTACGATCAAAGCGTAGACAGTTTAAGACATTACTCACATGGAGAAAAGTCCGCATGGTGCTTATTGAGTTCAATGCCGATGCATTTTTTGTGTTTTATCAATACTCTGAAGGTCCACAGATTACAGAATGCATCCAGATGTGCTTCGGAAACTACTACTAGTCTTCCAGTGAACGATCAAAGCGTAAACAGTTTAAGACATTACTCTCATGGAGAGAAGTCCGCATGGTGCTTATTGTGTTCAATGCCGACGCAATTTCTGTGTTTCATCGACACTCTGAAGGTCCACAGATTACACAATGCTTACAGATGTTTTTCGGAAACTACTACTAGTCTTCCAGTGTACGATCAAAGAATACACAGTTTAAGACATTACTCCCATGGAGAAAAGTCCGCATGGTGCTTATTGTATTCAATGCCGATGCAATTTCTGTGTTTCATCATCATTCTGAAGGTCCACAGAATACAGAATGCATCCAGATGTGCTTCAGAAACTACTAGTAGTCTTCCAGTGTACGATCAAAGCGTAGACAGTTTAAGACATTACTCCCATGGAGAAAAGTCCGCATGGTGCTTATTGTGTTCAATGCCGATGAATTTTTGTGTTTCATTATCACTCTGAAGGTCCACAGATTACAGAATGCATCAAGATGTGCTTCGGAAACTACTACTAGTCTTCCAGTGAACGATCAAAGTGTAGACAGTTTAAAACATTACTCCCATGGAGGAAAGTCCCATGGTGCTTATTGTGTTCAATGCCGATGCAATTTATTTGTTTCATCAACACTCTGAAGGTCCACAGATTACAGAATGCCTCCAGATGTGCTTCGGAAACTACTACTAGTCTTCCAGTAAACGATCAAAGCATAGACAGTTTAAGACATTACTCCCATGGAGAAAAGTCCGCATGGTGCTTATTGTGTTCAATGCCAATGCAATTTCTGTGTTTCATCAACACTCTGAAGGTCCACAGATTACAGAATGCATCCAGATGTGTTTAGGAAACTACTACTAGTGTTTCAGTGAACGATCGAACGTAGACAGTTTAAGACATTATTACCATGGAGAAAAGTCCGCATGGTGCTTATTGTGTTCAATGCCGATGCAATTTTTGTGTTTCATCAACACTCTGAAGGTCCACAGATTACACAATGCCTCCAGATGTGCTTCGGAAACTACTACTATTCTTCCAGGGACGATCAAAGCGTAGACAGTTTGAGACATTACTCCCATGGAGAAAAGTCCGCATAGTGCTTATTGAGTTCAATGCCGATGCAATTTTTGTGTTTCATCAACACTCTGAAGGTCCACAGATTACAGAATGCATCCAGATGTGCTTCGGAAACTACTACTAGTTTTCCAGTGAACGATCAAAGCGTAGACAGTTTAAGACATTACTCCTATGGAGAAAAGTCCGCATGGTGCTTATTGAGTTCAATGCCGATGCAATTTTTGTGTTTCATCAACACTCTGAAGGTCCACAGATTACGGAATGCATCCAGATGTGCTTCGGAAACTACTACTAGTTTTCCAGTGAACGATCAAAGCGTAGACAGTTTAATACATTACTCCCATGGAGAAAAGTCCGCATGGTGCTTATTGTGTTCAATGACCATTAAATTTCTGTGTTTCATCAACACTATGAAGGTCCACAGATTACAGAATGCCTCCAGATGTGCTTCGGAAACTACTACTAGTCTTCCAGTGTACGATCAAAGCGTAGACAGTTTAAGACATTACTCCCATGGAGAAAAGTCCGCATGGTGCTTATTGTGTTCAATGCAAACGCAATGTCTGTGTTTCATCAACACTCTGAAGGTCCAGAGATTACAGAATGCCTCCAGATGTGCTTCGGAAACTACTACTATTCTTCCAGGGAACGATCAAAGCGTAGACAGTTTAGGACATTACTCCCATGGAGAAAAGTCCGCATGGTGCTTATTGAGTTCAATGCCGATGCAATTTTTGTGTTTCATCAACACTCTGAAGGTCCACAGATTACAGAATGCATCCAGATGTGCTTCGGAAACTACTACTAGTCTTCCAGTGAACGATCAAAGCGTAGACAGTTTAAGACATTACTCTCATGGAGAGAAGTCCGCATGGTGCTTATTGTGTTCAATGACCATTAAATTTCTGTGTTTCATCAACACTATGAAGGTCCACAGATTACAGAATGCCTCCAGATGTGCTTCGGAAACTACTACTAGTCTTCCAGTGTACGATCAAAGCGTAGACAGTTTAAGACATTACTCCCATGGAGAAAAGTCCGCATGGTGCTTATTGTGTTCAATGCCGACGCAATTTCTGTGTTTCATCAACACTCTGAGGGTCCACAGATTACACAATGCCTACAGATGTGCTTCGGAAACTACTACTAGTCTTCCAGTGTACGATCAAAGAATAGACAGTTTAAGACACTACTCCCATGGAGAACAGTCGGCATGGTGCTTATTATGTTCAATGCCAATGCAATTTCTGTGTTTCATCAACACTCTGAAGGTACACAGATTACAGAATGCCTCCAGATGTGCTTCGGAAACAACACTATTCTTCCAGGGAATGATCAAAGCGTAGACAGTTTAAGACATTACTCCCATGGAGAAAAGTCCGCATGGTGCTTATTGAGTTCAATGCCGATGCAATTTTTGTGTTTCATCAACACTCTGAAGGTCCACAGATTACAGAATGCCTCCAGTTGTGCTTCGGAAACTACTACTAGTCTTCCAGAGAACGATCAAAGCGTAGACAGTTTAAGACATTACTCCCATGGAGAAAAGTCCGCATGGTGCTTATTGTGTTCAATGCCGATTCAATTTTTGTGTTTCATCAACACTCTGAAGGTCCACAGCTTACAGAATGCATCCAGATGTGCTTCGTAATCTACTACTAGTCTTTCAGTGAACGATCAAAGCGTAAACAGTTTAAGACATTACTACCATGGAGAAAAGTCCGCATGGTGCTTATTGTGTTCAATGTGGATGCAATTTCAATGTTTCATCAACACTCTGAAGGTCCAAAGTTTACAGAATGCCTCCAGATGTGCTTCGGAAACTACTACTAGTCTTCCAGTAAACGATCATAACATAGACAGTTTAAGACATTACTCCCATGTAGATAACTCCACATGGTGCTTGTTGTGGTCAATGCCGATGCAATGAATGTGTTTCATCAACACTCTGAAGGTCCACAGATTACAGAAGGCCTCCAGATGTGCTTCGGAAACTGCTACTAGTCTTCCAGTGTACGATCAAAGCGTAGACAGTTTAAGACATTACTCTCATGTAGAGAAGTCCACATGGTGCTTACTGTGTTCAATGACCATTAAATTTCTGTGTTTCATCAACACTATGGAGGTCCACAGATTACAGAATGCCTCCAGATGTGCTTCGGAAACTACTACTAGTCTTCCAGGGAACGATCAAAGCGTAGACAGTTTAAGACATTACTCCCATGGAGAAAAGTCCACATGGTGCCTTATGTGTTCAATGCCGATGCAATTTCGGTGTTTCATCAACATTCTGAAGGTCCACAGAACACAGAATGCATCCAGATGTGCTTCAGAAACTACTAATAGTCTTCCAGGAAACGATCAAAGCGTAGACAGTTTAAGACATTACTCCCATGGAGAAAAGTCCGCATGGTGCTTATTGTGTTCAATGCCGATGAATTATTGTGTTTCATTATCACTCTGAAGGTCCACAGATTACAGAATGCATCCAGATGCGCTTGGGAAACTACTACTAGTCTTCCAGTGAACGATCAAATTGTAGACAGTTTAAAACATTACTCCCATGGAGGAAAGTCCCATGGTGCTTATTGTGTTCAATGCCGATGCAATTTCTTTGTTTCATCAACACTCTGAAGGTCCACAGATTACAGAATGCCTCCAGATGTGCTTCGGAAACTATTACTAGTCTTCCAGTAAACGATCAAAGCGTAGACAGTTTAAGACATACGTCTCATGGAGAAAAGTCCGCATGGTGCTTATTGTGTTCAATGCCGATTCAATTTCTGTGTTTCATCAACACTCTGAAGGTCCACAGATTTCAGAATGCATCCAGATGTGCTTCGGAAACTACTACTAGTCTTCCAGTGAACGATCCAAGCGTAAACAGTTTAAGACATTACTACCATGGAGAAAAGTCCGCATGGTGCTTATTGTGTTCAATGTGGATGTAATTTCAATGTTTCATCAACACTCTGAAGGTCCACAGATTACAGAATGCCTCCAGATGTGCTTCGGAAACTACTACTAGTCTTTCAGTGAAAAATCAAAGCGTAGACAGTTTAAGTTATTATTACCATGGAGAAAAGTCCGCATGGTGCTTATTGTGTTCAATGCCGATGCAATTTCAATGTTTCACCAATACTCTGAAGGTCCACAGATTACAGAATGCCTCAAGATGTGCTTCGGAAACTACTACTAGTCTTCCAGTAAACGATCAAGGCATAGACAGTTTAAGACATTACTCCCATGGAGAAAAGTCCACATGGTGGTTGTTGTGTTCAATGCCGATGCAATTTCTGTGTTTCATCAACACTCTGAAGGTCCACAGATTACAGAATGCCTCCAGATGTGCTTCGGAAACTACTACTAGTCTTCCAATGTACGATCAAAGCGTAGACAGTTTAAGACATTACTACCATGGAGAAAAGCCCGCATGGTGCTTATTGTGTTCAATGCCGGTGCAAATTTTGTGTTTCATCAACACTCGGAAGGTCCACAGATTACAGAATGCCTCCAGATGTGCTTCGGAAAGTACTACTAGTCTTCGAATGTACGATCAAAGCGTAGACAGTTTAAGACATTACTCACATGGAGAAAAGTCCGCATGGTGCTTATAGAGTTCAATGCCGATGCAATTTTTGTGTTTCATCAACACTCTGAAGGTCCACAGATTACAGAATGCATCCAGATGTGCTTCGGAAACTACTACTAGTCTTCCAGTGAACGATCAAAGCGTAGACAGTTTAAGACATTATTCCCATGGAGAAAAGTCCGCATGGTGCTTATTGTGTTCAATGCCGATGCAATTAATGTGTTTCATCAACACTCTGAAGGTCCACAGATTACAGAAGGCCTCCAGATGTGCTTCGGAAACCGCTACTAGTCTTCCAGTGTACGATCAAAGCGTAGACAGTTTAAGACATTACTCTCATGGAGAGAAGTCCGCATGGTGCTTATTGTGTTCAATGCCGACGCAATTTCTGTGTTTCATCGACACTCTGAAGGTCCACAGATTACACAATGCTTACAGATGTGCTTCGGAAACTACTACTAGTCTTCCAGTGTACGATCAAAGAATAGACAGTTTAAGACATTACTCCCATGGAGAAAAGTCCGCATGGTGCTTATTGTGTTCAATGCCGATGCAATTTCTGTGTTTCATCAACACTCTGAAGGTCCACAGAATACAGAATGCATCCAGATGTGCTTCAGAAACTACTACTAGTCTTCCAGGAAACGATCAAAGCGTAGACAGTTTGAGACATTACTCCCATGGAGAAAAGTCCGCATGCTGCTTATTGTGTTCAATGCCGATGCAATTTTTGTGTTTCATCAACACTCTGAAGGTCCACAGATTACAGAATGCATCCAGACATGCTTCGGAAACTACTACTAGTGTTCCAGGGAACGATCAAAGCGTAGACAGTTTAGGACATTACTCCCATGGAGAAAAGTCCACATGGTGCTTATTGTGTTCAATGCCGATGCAATTTCTGTGTTTCATCATCATTCTGAAGGTCCACAGAATACAGAATGCATCCAGATGTGCTTCAGAAACTACTAATAGTCTTCCAGGAAACGATCAAAGCGTAGACAGTTTAAGACATTACTCCCATGGAGTAAAGTCCGCATGGTGCTTATTGTGTTCAATGCCGATGAATTTTTGTGTTTCATTATCACTCTGAAGGTCCACAGATTACAGAATGCATCCCGATGTGCTTCGGAAACTACTACTAGTCTTCCAGTGAACGATCAAAGTGTAGACAGTTTAAAACATTACTCCCATGGAGGAAAGTCCCATGGTGCTTATTGTGTTCAATGCCGATGCAATTTCTTTGTTTCATCAACACTCTGAAGGTCCACAGATTACAGAATGCCTCCAGATGTGCTTCGGAAACTACTACTAGTCTTCCAGTAAACGATCAAAGCATACACAGTTTATGACATTACTCCCATGGAGAAAAGTCCACATGGTGCTTGTTGTGTTCAATGCCGATGCAATTTCTGTGTTTCATCAACATTCTGAAGGTCCACAGATTACAGAATGCCTCCAGATGTGCTTCGGAACCTACTACTATTCTTCCAGGGAACGATCAAAGCGTAGACAGTTTGAGACATTACTCCCATGGAGAAAAGTCCGCATGGTGCTTATTGTGTTCAATGCCAATGCAATTTCTGTCTTTCATCAACACTCTGAAGGTCCACAGATTACAGAATGCATCCAGATGTGTTTAGGAAACTACTACTAGTGTTTCAGTGAACGATCAAACGTAGACAGTTTAAGACATTATTACCATGGAGAAAAGTCCGCATGGTGCTTATTGTGTTCAATGTCGATGCAATTTCAATGTTTCATCAACACTCTGAAGGTCCACAGATTACAGAATGCTTCCACATGTGCTTCGGAAACTACTACTAGTCTTCCAGTAAACGATCATAACATAGACAGTTTAAGACATTACTCCCATGGAGGAAACTCCACATGGTGCTTGTTGTGTTCAATGCCGATGCAATTAATAACTTTCATCAACACTCTGAAGGTCCACAGATTACAGAAGGCCTCCAGATGTGCTTCGGAAACTGCTACTAGTCTTCCAGTGTACGATCAAAGCGTAGACAGTTTAAGACATTACTCTCATGGAGAGAAGTCCGCATGGTGCTTATTGTGTTCAATGACCATTAAATTTCTGTGTTTCATCAACACTATGAAGGTCCACAGATTACAGAATGCCTCCAGATGTGCTTCGGAAACTACTACTAGTCTTCCAGTGAACGATCAAATCGTAGACAGTTTAAGACATTACTCCCATGGAGAAAAGTCCGCATGGTGCTTATTGAGTTCAATGCCGATGCAATTTTTGTGTTTTATCAACACTCTGAAGGTCCACAAATTACAGAATGCATCCAGATGTGCTTCGGAAACTACTACTAGTCTTCCAGTGAACGATCAAAGCGTAGACAGTTTAATACATTACTCCCTTGGAGAAAAGTCCGCATGGTGCTTATTGTGTTTAATGCCGATTCAATTTTTGTGTTTCATCAACACTCTGAAGGTCCACAGATTACAGAATTCATCCAGATGTGCTTCGGAAACTACTACTAGTCTTTCAGTGAACGATCAAAGCGTAAACAGTTTAAGACATTACTAGCATTGAGAAAAGTCCGCATGGTGCTTATTGTGTTCTATGTCGATGCAATTTCAATGTTTCATCAACACTCTGAAGGTCCACAGATTACAGAATGCCTCCAGATGTGCTTCGGAAACTACTACTAGTCTTCCAGTATACGATCATAACATAGACAGTTTAAGACATTACTCCCATGGAGAAAACTCCACATGGTGCTTGTTGTGTTCAATGCCGATGCAATTAAAGTGTTTCATCAACACTCTGAAGGTCCACAGATTACAGAAGGCCTCCAGATGTGCTTCGGAAACTGCTACTAGTCTTCCAGTGTACGATCAAAGCGTAGACAGTTTAAGACATTACTCTCATGGAGAGAAGTCCGCATGGTGCTTATTGTGTTCAATGACCATTAAATTTCTGTGTTTCATCAACACTATGAAGGTCCACAGATTACAGAATGCCTCCAGATGTGCTTCGGAAACTACTACTAGTCTCCCAGTGTACGACCAAAGCGTAGACAGTTTAAGACATTACTCCCATGGAGAAAAGTCCGCATGGTGCTTATTGTGTTCAATCCCGACGCAATTTCTGTGTTTAATCAACACTCTGAAGGTCCACAGATTACACAATGCCTACAGATGTGCTTCGGAAACTACTACTAGTCTTCCAGTGTACGATCAAAGAATAGACAGTTTAAGACATTACTCCCATGGAGAACAGTCGGCATGGTGCTTATTATGTTCAATGCCAATGCAATTTCTGTGTTTCATCAACACTCTGAAGGTCCACAGATTACAGAATGCCTCCAGATGTGCTTCGGAAACTACTACTATTCTTCCAGGGAACGATCAAAGCGTAGACAGTTTGAGACATTTCTCCCATGGAGAAAAGTCCGCATGGTGCTTATTGAGTTCAATGCCGATGCAATTTTTTTGATTCATCAACACTCTGAAGGTCCACAGATTACAGAATGCCTCCAGATGTGCTTCGGGAACTACTACTAGTCTTCCAGAGAACGATCAAAGCGTAGACAGTTTAAGACCTTACTCCCATGTAGACAAGTCCGCATGGTGCTTATTGTGTTCAATGCCGATTCAATTTTTGTGTTTCATCAACACTCTGAAGGTCCACAGCTTACAGAATGCAACCAGATGTGCTTCGGAATCTACTACTAGTCTTTCAGTGAACGATCAAAGCGTAAACAGTTTAAGACATTGCTACCATGGAGAAAAGTCCGCATGGTGCTTATTGTGTTCAATGTGGATGCAATTTCAATGTTTCATCAACACTCTGAAGGTCCACAGATTACAGAATGCCTCCAGATGTGCTTCGGAAACTACTACTAGTCTTCCAGTAAACGATCATAACATAGACAGTTTAAGACATTACTCCCATGGAGAAAACTCCACATGGTGCTTGTTGTGTTCAATGCCGATGCAATTAATGTGTTTCATCAACACTCTGAAGGTCCACAGATTACAGAAGGCCTCCAGATGTGCTTCGGAAACTGCTACTAGTCTTCCAGTGTACGATCAAAGCGTAGACAGTTTAAGACATTACTCTCATGGAGAAAAGTCCACATGGTGCTTATTGTGTTCAATGACCATTAAATTTCTGTGTTTCATCAACACTATGAAGGTCCACAGATTACAGAATGCCTCCAGATGTGCTTCGGAAACTACTACTAGTCTTCCAGTGTACGATCAAAGCGTAGACAGTTTATGACATTACTCCCATGGAGAAAAGTCCGCATGGTGCTTATTGTGTTCAATGCCGATGCAATTTTTGTGTTTCATCAAAACTCTGAAGGTCCACATTTTACAGAATGCATCCAGATATGCTTTGCAAACTACTACTAGTCTTCCAGGGAACGATCAAAGCGTAGACAGTTTAAGACATTACTCCCATGGAGAAAAGTCCACATGGTGCCTATTGTGTTCAATGCCGATGCAATTTCGGTGTTTCATCAACATTCTGAAGGTCCACAGAATACAGAATGCATCCAGATGTGCTTCAGAAACAACTAATAGTCTTCCAGGAAACGATCAAAGCGTAGACAGTTTAAGACATTACTCCCATGGAGAAAAGTCCGCATGGTGCTTATTGTGTTCAATGCCGATGAATTATTGTGTTTCATTATTACTCTGAATGTCCACAGATTACAGAATGCATCCAGATGTGCTTGGGAAACTACTACTAGTCTTCCAGTGAACGATCAAAGTGTAGACAGTTTAAAACATTACTCCCATGGAGGAAAGTCCCATGGTGCTTATTGTGTTCAATGCCGATGCAATTTCTTTGTTTCATCAACACTCTGAAGGTCCACAGATTACAGAATGCCTCCAGATGTGCTTCGGAAACTATTACTAGTCTTCCAGTAAACGATCAAAGCGTAGACAGTTTAAGACATTACTCCCATGGAGAAAAGTCCGCATGGTGCTTATTGTGTTCAATGCCGATTCAATTTCTGTGTTTCATCAACACTCTGAAGGTCCACAGATTTCAGAATGCATCCAGATGTGCTTCGGAAACTACTACTAGTCTTTCAGTGAACGATCAAAGCGTAAACAGTTTAAGACATTATTACCATGGAGAAAAGTCCGCATGGTGCTTATTGTGTTCAATGTCGATGCAATTTCAATGTTTCATCAACACTCTGAAGGTCCACAGATTACAGAATGCTTCCACATGTGCTTCGGAAACTACTACTAGTCTTCCAGTAAACGATCATAACATAGACAGTTTAAGACATTACTCCCATGGAGGAAACTCCACATGGTGCTTGTTGTGTTCAATGCCGATGCAATTAATGTCTTTCATCAACACTCTGAAGGTCCACAGATTACAGAAGGCCTCCAGATGTGCTTCGGAAACTGCTACTAGTCTTCCAGTGTACGATCAAAGCGTAGACAGTTTAAGACATTACTCTCATGGAGAGAAGTCCGCATGGTGCTTATTGTGTTCAATGACCATTACATTTCTGTGTTTCATCAACACTATGAAGGTCCACAGATTACAGAATGCATCCAGATGTGCTTCGGAAACTACTACTAGTCTTCCAGTGAACGATCAAATCGTAGACAGTTTAAGACATTACTCCCATGGAGAAAAGTCCGCATGGTGCTTATTGAGTTCAATGCCGATGCAATTTTTGTGTTTTATCAACACTCTGAAGGTCCACAGATTACAGAATGCATCCAGATGTGCTTCGGAAACTACTACTAGTCTTCCAGTGAACGATCAAAGCGTAGACAGTTTAATACATTACTCCCTTGGAGAAAAGTCCGCATGGTGCTTATTGTGTTTAATGCCGATTCAATTTTTGTGTTTCATCAACACTCTGAAGGTCCACAGATTACAGAATTCATCCAGATGTGCTTCGGAAACTACTACTAGTCTTTCAGTGAACGATCAAAGCGTAAACAGTTTAAGACATTACTAGCATTGAGAAAAGTCCGCATGGTGCTTATTGTGTTCAATGTCGATGCAATTTCAATGTTTCATCAACACTCTGAAGGTCCACAGATTACAGAATGCCTCCAGATGTGCTTCGGAAACTACTACTAGTCTTCCAGTATACGATCATAACATAGACAGTTTAAGACATTACTCCCATGGAGAAAACTCCACATGGTTCTTGTTGTGTTCAATGCCGATGCAATTAAAGTGTTTCATCAACACTCTGAAGGTCCACAGATTACAGAAGGCCTCCAGATGTGCTTCGGAAACTGCTACTAGTCTTCCAGTGTACGATCAAAGCGTAGACAGTTTAAGACATTACTCTCATGGAGAGAAGTCCGCATGGTGCTTATTGTGTTCAATGACCATTAAATTTCTGTGTTTCATCAACACTATGAAGGTCCACAGATTACAGAATGCCTCCAGATGTGCTTCGGAAACTACTACTAGTCTCCCAGTGTACGACCAAAGCGTAGACAGTTTAAGACATTACTCCCATGGAGAAAAGTCCGCATGGTGCTTATTGTGTTCAATCCCGACGCAATTTCTGTGTTTAATCAACACTCTGATGGTCCACAGATTACACAATGCCTACAGATGTGCTTCGGAAACTACTACTAGTCTTCCAGTGTACGATCAAAGAATAGACAGTTTAAGACATTACTCCCATGGAGAACAGTCGGCATGGTGCTTATTATGTTCAATGCCAATGCAATTTCTGTGTTTCATCAACACTCTGAAGGTCCACAGATTACAGAATGCCTCCAGATGTGCTTCGGAAACTACTACTATTCTTCCAGGGAACGATCAAAGCGTAGACAGTTTGAGACATTTCTCCCATGGAGAAAAGTCCGCATGGTGCTTATTGTGTTCAATGTCGATGCAATTTCAATGTTTCATCAACACTCTGAAGGTCCACAGATTACAGAATGCTTCCACATGTGCTTCGGAAACTACTACTAGTCTTCCAGTAAACGATCATAACATAGACAGTTTAAGACATTACTCCCATGGTGGAAACTCCACATGGTGCTTGTTGTGTTCAATGCCGATGCAATTAATGTCTTTCATCAACACTCTGAAGGTCCACAGATTACAGAAGGCCTCCAGATGTGCTTCGGAAACTGCTACTAGTCTTCCAGTGTACGATCAAAGCGTAGACAGTTTAAGACATTACTCTCATGGAGAGAAGTCCGCATGGTGCTTATTGTGTTCAATGACCATTACATTTCTGTGTTTCATCAACACTATGAAGGTCCACAGATTACAGAATGCATCCAGATGTGCTTCGGAAACTACTACTAGTCTTCCAGTGAACGATCAAATCGTAGACAGTTTAAGACATTACTCCCATGGAGAAAAGTCCGCATGGTGCTTATTGAGTTCAATGCCGATGCAATTTTTGTGTTTTATCAACACTCTGAAGGTCCACAGATTACAGAATGCATCCAGATGTGCTTCGGAAACTACTACTAGTCTTCCAGTGAACGATCAAAGCGTAGACAGTTTAATACATTACTCCCTTGGAGAAAAGTCCGCATGGTGCTTATTGTGTTCAATGCCGATTCAATTTTTGTGTTTCATCAACACTCTGAAGGTCCACAGCTTACAGAATGCAACCAGATGTGCTTCGGAATCTACTACTAGTCTTTCAGTAAACGATCAAAGCGTAAACAGTTTAAGACATTGCTACCATGGAGAAAAGTCCGCATGGTGCTTATTGTGTTCAATGTGGATGCAATTTCAATGTTTCATCAACACTCTGAAGGTCCACAGATTACAGAATGCCTCCAGATGTGGTTCGGAAACTACCACTAGTCTTCCAGTAAACGATCATAACATAGACAGTTTAAGACATTACTCCCATGGAGAAAACTCCACATGGTGCTTGTTGTGTTCAATGCCGATGCAATTAATGTGTTTCATCAACACTCTGAAGGTCCACAGATTACAGAAGGCCTCCAGATGTGCTTCGGAAACTGCTACTAGTCTTCCAGTGTACGATCAAAGCGTAGACAGTTTAAGACATTACTCTCATGGAGAAAAGTCCACATGGTGCTTATTGTGTTCAATGACCATTAAATTTCTGTGTTTCATCAACACTATGAAGGTCCACAGATTACAGAATGCCTCCAGATGTGCTTCGGAAACTACTACTAGTCTTCCAGTGTACGATCAAAGCGTAGACAGTTTATGACATTACTCCCATGGAGAAAAGTCCGCATGGTGCTTATTGTGTTCAATGCCGATGCAATTTTTGTGTTTCATCAAAACTCTGAAGGTCCACATTTTACAGAATGCATCCAGATATGCTTTGCAAACTACTACTAGTCTTCCAGGGAACGATCAAAGCGTAGACAGTTTAAGACATTACTCCCATGGAGCCTATTGTGTTCAATGCCGATGCAATTTCGGTGTTTCATCAACATTCTGAAGGTCCACAGAATACAGAATGCATCCAGATGTGCTTCAGAAACAACTAATAGTCTTCCAGGAAACGATCAAAGCGTAGACAGTTTAAGACATTACTCCCATGGAGAAAAGTCCGCATGGTGCTTATTGTGTTCAATGCCGATGAATTATTGTGTTTCATTATTACTCTGAATGTCCACAGATTACAGAATGCATCCAGATGTGCTTGGGAAACTACTACTAGTCTTCCAGTGAACGATCAAAGTTTAGACAGTTTAAAACATTACTCCCATGGAGGAAAGTCCCATGGTGCTTATTGTGTTCAATGCCGATGCAATTTCTTTGTTTCATCAACACTCTGAAGGTCCACAGATTACAGAATGCCTCCAGATGTGCTTCGGAAACTATTACTAGTCTTCCAGTAAACGATCAAAGCGTAGACAGTTTAAGACATTACTCCCATGGAGAAAAGTCCGCATGGTGCTTATTGTGTTCAATGCCGATTCAATTTCTGTGTTTCATCAACACTCTGAAGGTCCACAGATTTCAGAATGCATCCAGATGTGCTTCGGAAATTACTACTAGTCTTTCAGTGAACGATCAAAGCGTAAACAGTTTAAGACATTACTACCATGGAGAAAAGTCCGCATGGTGCTTATTGTGTTCAATGTGGATGTAATTTCAATGTTTCATCAACACTCTGAAGGTCCACAGATTACAGAATGCCTCCAGATATGCTTCGGAAACTACTACTAGTCTTCCAGTAAACGATCATAACATAGACAGTTTAAGACATTACTCCCATGGAGGAAACTCCACATGGTGCTTGTTGTGTTCAATGCCGATGCAATTAATGTCTTTCATCAACACTCTGAAGGTCCACAGATTACAGAAGGCCTCCAGATGTGCTTCGGAAACTGCTACTAGTCTTCCAGTGTACGATCAAAGCGTAGACAGTTTAAGACATTACTCTCATGGAGAGAAGTCCGCATGGTGCTTATTGTGTTCAATGACCATTAAATTTTTGTGTATCATCAACACTATGAAGGTCCACAGATTACAGAATGCATCCAGATGTGCTTCGGAAACTACTACTAGTCTTCCAGTGAACGATCAAATCGTAGACAGTTTAAGACATTACTCCCATGGAGAAAAGTCCGCATGGTGCTTATTGAGTTCAATGCCGATGCAATTTTTGTGTTTCATCAACACTCTGAAGGACCACAGATTACAGAATGCATCCAGATGTGCTTCGGAAACTACTGCTAGTCTTCCAGTGAACGATCAAAGCGTAGACAGTTTAATGCATTACTCCCATGGAGAAAAGTCCGCATGGTGCTTATTGTGTTTAATGCCGATTCAATTTTTGTGTTTCATCAACACTCCGAAGGTCCACAGATTACAGAATTCATCCAGATGTGCTTCGGAAACTACTACTAGTCTTTCAGTGAACGATCAAAGCGTAAACAGTTTAAGACATTACTAGCATTGAGAAAAGTCCGCATGGTGCTTATTGTGTTCAATGTCGATGCAATTTCAATGTTTCATCAACACTCTGAAGGTCCACAGATTACAGAATGCCTCCAGATGTGCTTCGGAAACTACTACTAGTCTTCCAGTATACGATCATAACATAGACAGTTTAAGACATTACTCCCATGGAGAAAACTCCACATGGTGCTTGTTGTGTTCAATGCCGATGCAATTAATGTGTTTCATCAACACTCTGAAGGTCCACAGATTACAGAAAGCCTCCAGATGTGCTTCGGAAACTGCTACTAGTCTTCCAGTGTACGATCAAAGCGTAGACAGTTTAAGACATTACTCTCATGGAGAAAAGTCCACATGGTGCTTATTGTGTTCAATGACCATTAAATTTCTGTGTTTCATCAACACTATGAAGGTCCACAGATTACAGAATGCCTCCAGATGTGCTTCGGAAACTACTACTAGTCTTCCAGTGTACGATCAAAGCGTAGACAGTTTATGACATTACTCCCATGGAGAAAAGTCCGCATGGTGCTTATTGTGTTCAATGCCGATGCAATTTTTGTGTTTCATAAACACTCTGAAGGTCCACATTTTACAGAATGCATCCAGATATGCTTTGCAAACTACTACTAGTCTTCCAGGGAACGATCAAAGCGTAGACAGTTTAAGACATTACTCCCATGGAGAAAAGTCCACATGGTGCCTATTGTGTTCAATGCCGATGCAATTTCGGTGTTTCATCAACATTCTGAAGGTCCACAGAATACAGAATGCATCCAGATGTGCTTCAGAAACAACTAATAGTCTTCCAGGAAACGATCAAAGCGTAGACAGTTTAAGACATCACTCCCATGGAGAAAAGTCCGCATGGTGCTTATTGTGTTCAATGCCGATGAATTATTGTGTTTCATTATCACTCTGAAGGTCCACAGATTACAGAATGCATCCAGATGTGCTTGGGAAACTACTACTAGTCTTCCAGTGATCGATCAAAGTGTAGACAGTTTAAAACATTACTCCCATCCAGGAAAGTCCCATGGTGCTTATTGTGTTCAATGCCGATGCAATTTCTTTGTTTCATCAACACTCTGAAGGTCCACAGATTACAGAATGCCTCCAGATGTGCTTCGGAAACTATTACTAGTCTTCCAGTAAACGATCAAATCGTAGACAGTTTAAGACATTACTCCCATGGAGAAAAGTCCGCATGGTGCTTATTGTGTTCAATGCCGATTCAATTTCTGTGTTTCATCAACACTCTGAAGGTCCACAGATTTCAGAATGCATCCAGATGTGCTTCGGAAACTACTACTAGTCTTTCAGTGAACGATCAAAGCGTAAACAGTTTAAGACATTACTACCATGGAGAAAAGTCCGCATGGTGCTTATTGTGTTCAATGTGGATGTAATTTCAATGATTCATCAACACTCTGAAGGTCCACAGATTACAGAATGCCTCCAGATATGCTTCGGAAACTACTACTAGTCTTCCAGTAAACGATCATAACATAGACAGTTTAAGACATTACTCCCATGGAGAAAACTCCACATGGTGCTTGTTGTGTTCAATGCCGATGCAATTAATGTGTTTCATCAACACTCTGAAGGTCCACAGATTACACAATACATACAGATGTGCTTCAGAAACTACTACTAGTCTTCCAGTGTACGATCATAACATAGACAGTTTAAGACATTACTCCCATGTAGAAAACTCCACATGGTGCTTGTTGTGGTCAATGCCGATGCAATTAATATGTTTCATCAACACTCTGAAGGTCCACAGATTACAGAAGGCCTCCAGATGTGCTTCGGAAACTGCTACTAGTCTTCCAGTGTACGATCAAAGCGTAGACAGTTTAAGACATTACTCTCATGGAGAAAAGTCCACATGGTGCTTATTGTGTTCAATGACCATTAAATTTCTGTGTTTCATCAACACTATGAAGGTCCACAGATTACAGAATGCCTCCAGATGTTTTTCGGAAACTACTACTAGTCTCCCAGTGTACGATCAAAGCGTAGACAGTTTATGACATTACTCCCATGGAGAAAAGTTCGCATGGTGCTTATTGTGTTAAATGCCGATGCAATTTTTGTGTTTCATCAACACTCTGAAGGTCCACATTTTACAGAATGCATCCAGATATGCTTTGCAAACTACTACTAGTCTCCCAGGGAACGATCAAAGCGTAGACAGTTTAAGACATTACTCCCATGGAGAAAAGTCCACATGGTGCCTATTGTGTTCAATGCCGATGCAATTTCGGTGTTTCATCAACATTCTGAAGGTCCACAGAATACAGAATGCATCCAGATGTGCTTCAGAAACAACTAATAGTCTTCCAGGAAACGATCAAAGCGTAGACAGTTTAAGACATTACTCCCATGGAGAAAAGTCCGCATGGTGCTTATTGTGTTCAATGCCGATGAATTATTGTGTTTCAATATCACTCTGAAGGTCCACAGATTACAGAATGCATCCAGATGTGCTTGGGAAACTACTACTAGTCTTCCAGTGAACGATCAAAGTGTAGACAGTTTAAAACATTACTCCCATGGAGGAAAGTCCCATGGTGCTTATTGTGTTCAATGCCGATGCAATTTCTTTGTTTCATCAACACTCTGAAGGTCCACAGATTACAGAATGCCTCCAGATGTGCTTCGGGAACTATTACTAGTCTTCCAGTAAACGATCAAAGCGTAGACAGTTTAAGACATTACTCCCATGGAGAAAAGTCCGCATGGTGCTTATTGTGTTCAATGCCGATTCAATTTCTGTGTTTCATCAACACTCTGAAGGTCCACAGATTTCAGAATGCATCCAGATGTGCTTCGGAAACTACTACTAGTCTTTCAGTGAACGATCAAAGCGTAAACAGTTAAAGACATTACTACCATGGAGAAAAGTCCGCATGGTGCTTATTGTGTTCAATGTGGATGTAATTTCAATGTTTCATCAACACTCTGAAGGTCCACAGATTACAGAATGCCTCCAGATATGTTTCGGAAACTACTACTAGTCTTCCAGTAAACGATCATAACATAGACAGTTTAAGACATTACTCCCATGGAGAAAACTCCACATGGTGCTTGTTGTGTTCAATGCCGATGCAATTAATGTGTTTCATAAACACTCTGAAGGTCCACAGATTACACAATACATATAGATGTGCTTCGGAAACTACTACTAGTCTTCCAGTGTACGATCATAGAATAGACAGTTTAAGGGATTACTCCCATGGAGAAAAGTCCGCATGCTGCTTATTGTGTTCAATGCCGATGCAATTTTTGTGTTTCATCAACACTCTGAAGGTCCACAGATTACAGAATGCATCCAGATATGCTTTGGAAACTACTACTAGTCTTCCAGGGAACGATCAAAGCGTAGACAGTTTAAGACTTTACTCCCATGGAGAAAAGTCCACATGGTGCTTATTGTGTTCAATGCCGATGAATTTTTGTGTTTCATTATCACTCTGAAGGTCCACAGATTACAGAATGCATCCAGATGTGCTTCGGAAACTACTACTAGTCTTCCCGTGAACGATCAAAGTGTAGACAGTTTAAAACATTACTCCCTTGGAGGAAAGTCCCATGGTGCTTATTGTGTTCAATGCCGATGCAATTTCTGTGTTTCATCAACACTCTGAAGGTCCACGGATTACAGAATGCCTCCAGATGTGCTTCGGAAACTACTATTAGTCTTCCAGTGTACGATCAAAGCGTAGACCGTTTGAGACATTACTCCCATGGAGAAACGTCCGCATGGTGCTTATTGAGTTCAATTCCGATGCAATTTCTGTGTTTCATCAACACTCTGAAGGTCCACAGATTACACAATGCATACAGATGTGCTTCGGAAACTACTACTAGTCTTCCAGTGTACGATCATAGAATAGACAGTTTAAGAGATTACTCCCATGGAGAAAAGTCCGCATGCTGCTTATTGTGTTCAATGCCGATGCAATTTTTGTGTTTCATCAACACTCTGAAGGTCCACAGATTACAGAATGCATCCAGATATGCTACGGAAACTACTACTAGTCTTCCAGGGAACGATCAAAGCGTAGACAGTGTAAGACTTTACTCCCATGGAGAAAAGTCCACATGGTGCTTATTGTGTTCAATGCCGATGAATTTTTGTGTTTCATTATCACTCTGAAGGTCCACAGATTACAGAATGCAATTAGATGTGCTTCGGAAACTACTACTAGTCTTCCAGTGAACGATCAAAGTGTAGACAGTTTAAAACATTACTCCCATGGAGGAAAGTCCCATGGTGCTTATTGTGTTCAATGCCGATGCAATTTCTTTGTTTCATCAACACTCTGAAGGTCCACAGATTACAGAATGCCTCCAGATGAGCTTCGGGAACTACTACTAGTCTTCCAGTAAACGATCAAGGCATAGACAGTTTAAGACATTACTCCCATGGAGAAAAGTCCACATGGTGCTTGTTGTGGTCAATGCCGATGCAATTTCTGTGTTTCATCAACACTCTGAAGGTCCACAGATCACAGAATGCCTCCAGATGTGCTTCGGAAACTACTATTATTCTTCCAGGGAACGATCAAAGCGTAGACAGTTTGAGACATTAATCCCATGGAGAAAAGTCCGCATGGTGCTTATTGTGTTTAATGCCGATGCAATTTCTGTGTTTCATCAACACTCTGAAGGTCCACAGATTACAGAATGCATCCCGATGTGCTTCGGAAACTACTACTAGTCTTCGAGGGAACGATTAAAGCGTAGACCGTTCAAGACATTACTCCCATAGAGAAAAGTCCGCATGGTGCTTATTGTGTTCAATGCCGATGCAATTTTTGTGTTTCATCAACACTCTGAAGAAACAGATTACAGAATGCATCGAGATGTGCTTCGGAAACTACTACTAGTCTTTCAGTGAACGATCAAAGCGTAGACAGTTTAAATCATTACTACCATGGAGAAAAGTCCGCATGGTGCTTATTGTGTTCAATGCCGATGCAATTTCAATGTTTCATCAACACTCTGAAGGTCCACAGACTACACAATGCATACAGATGTGCTTCGGAAACTACTACTAGTCTTCCAGTGTACGATCATAGGATAGACAGTTTAAGAGGTTACTCCCATGGAGAAAAGTCCGCATGCTGCTTATTGTGTTCAATGCCGATGCAATTTTTGTGTTTCATCAACACTCTGAAGGTCCACAGATTACAGAATGCATCCAGATATGCTTCGGAAACTACTACTAGTCTTCCAGGGAACGATCAAAGCGTAGACAGTTTAAGACTTTACTCCCATGGAGAAAAGTTACATGGTGCTTATTGTGTTCAATGCCGATGAATTTTTGTGTTTCATTATCACTCTGAAGGTCCACAGATTACAGAATGCATCCAGATGTGCTTCGGAAACTACTACTAGTCTTCCAGTGAACGATCAAAGTGTAGACAGTTTAAAACATTACTCCCATGGAGGAAAGTCCCATGGTGCTTATTGTGTTCAATGCCGATGCAATTTCTTTGTTTCATCAACACTCTGAAGGTCCACAGATTACAGAATGCCTCCAGATGAGCTTCGGGAACTACTACTAGTCTTCCAGTAAACGATCTAGGCATAGACAGTTTAAGACATTACTCCCATGGAGAAAAGTCCACATGGTGCTTGTTGTGTTCAATGCCGATGCAATTTCTGTGTTTCATCAACACTCTGAAGGTCCACAGATTACAGAATGCCTCCAGATGTGCTTCGGAAACTACTACTATTCTTCCAGGGAACGATCAAAGCGTAGACAGTTTGAGACATTACTCCCATAGAGAAAAGTCCGCATGGTGCTTGTTGTGTTCAATGCCGATGCAATTTCTGTGTTTCATCAACACTCTGAAGGTCCACAGATTACAGAATGCCTCCAGATGTGCTTCGGAAACAACTACTATTCTTCCAGGGAACGATCAAAGCGTAGACAGTTTGAGACATTACTCCCATGGAGAAAAGTCCGCATGGTGCTTATTGTGTTTAATGCCGATGCAATTTCTGTGTTTCATCAACACTCTGAAGGTCCACAGATTACAGAATGCATCCCGATGTGCTTCGGAATCTACTACTAGTCTTCGAGGGAACGATTAAAGCGTAGACACTTCAAGACATTACTCCCATAGAGAAAAGTCCGCATGGTGCTTATTGTGTTCAATGCCGATGCAATTTTTGTGTTTCATCAACACTCTGAAGGTCCACAGATTACAGAATGCATCGAGATGTGCTTCGGAAACTACTACTAGTCTTTCAGTGAACGATCAAAGCGTAGACAGTTTAAGACATTACTACCATGGAGAAAAGTCCGCATGGTGCTTATTGTGTTCAATGCCGATGCAATTTCAATGTTTCATCAACACTCTGAAGGTACACAGATTAGAGAACTTCTCCAGATGTGCTTCGGAAACTACTACTAGGCTTCCAGTAAACGATCAAAGCATAGACAGTTTAAGACATTACTCCCATGGAGAAAAGTCCACATGGTGCTTGTTGTGTTCAATGCCGATGCAATTTCTGTGTTTCATCAACACTCTGAAGGTCCACGGATTAGAGAATGCATACAGATGTGCTTCGGAAACTACTAATAGTCTTCCAGTGTACGATCAAAGCGTAGACAGTTTGAGACATTACTCCCATGGAGAAAAGTCCGCATGGTGCTTATTGAGTTCAATTCCGATGCAATTTTTGTGTTTCATCAACACTCTGAAGGTCCACAGATTACAGAATGCATCCAGATGTGCTTCGGAAACTACTACTAGTCTTCCAGTGAACGATCAAAGCGTAGACAGTTTAAGACATTACTCCCATGGAGAAAAGTCCGCATGGTGCTTATTGTGTTCAATGCCGATTCAACTTCTGTGTTTCATCACACTCTGAAAGTCCACAGATTACAGAATGCATCCAGATGTGCTTCGGAAACTACTACTATTCTTCCAGGGAACGATCAAAGCGTAGACAGTTTAAGACATTACTCCCATGGAGAAAAGTCCGCATGGTGCTTATTGTGTTCAATGCCGACGCAATTTCTGTGTTACATGAACACTCTGAAGGTCCACAGATTACACAATGCCTACAGATGTGCTTCGGAAACTACTACTAGTCTTCCAGTGTACGATCAAAGAATAGACAGTTTAAGACATTACTCCAATGGAGAGAAGCCGCATGGTGCTATTGTGTTCAATGCCGATGCAATTTCTGTGTTTCATCAACACTCTGAAGGTCCACAGATTACAGAATGCTTCCAGATGTGCTTCGGAAACTACTACTATTCTTCCAGTGAACGATCAAAGCGTAGACAGTTTAAGACATTACGCCCATGGAGAAAAGTCCGCACGGTGCTTATTGTGTTCAATGCCGATTCAATTTCTGTGTTTCGTCACACTCTGAAAGTCCACAGATTACAGAATGCATCCAGATGTGCTTCGGAAACTACTACTATTCTTCCAGGGAACGATCAAGCGTAGACAGTTTAAGACATTACACCCATGAAGGAAAGTCCCATGGTGCTTATTGTGTTCAATGCCGATGCAATTTCTTTGCTTCATCATCACTCTGAAGGTCCACAGATTACAGAATGCCTCCAGATGTGCTTCGGAAACTACTAGTAGTCTTCCAGGGAACGATCAAAGCGTAGACAGTTCAAGACAATACTCCCATGGAGAAAAGTCCGCATGGTGCTTATTGTGTTCAATGCCGACGCAATTTCTGTGTTTCATCAACACTCTGAAGGTCCACAGATTACACAATGCATACAGATGTGCTACGGAAACTACTACTAGTCTTCCAGTGTACGATCAAAGAATAGACAGTTTAAGGGATTACTCCCATGGAGGAAAGTCCCATGGTGCTTATTGTGTTCAATGCCGATGCAGTTTCTTTGTTTCATCAACACTCTGAAGGTCCACAGATTACAGAATGCATCCAGATGTGCTTCGGAAACTACTACTAGTCTTACAGTAAACGATCAAGGCATAGACAGTTTAAGACATTACTCCCATGGAGAAAAGTCCACATGGTCCTTGTTGTGTTCAATGCCGATGCAATTTCAGTGTTTCATCAGCACTCTGAAGGTCCACAGATTACAGAATGCCTCCAGATGTGCTTCGGAAACTACTACTATTCTTGCAGGGAACGATCAAAGCGTAGACAGTTTGAGACATTACTCCCATGGAGAAAAGTCCACATGGTGCTTATTGTGTTCAATGCCGATGCAATTTCAATGTTTCATCAACACTCTGAATCTACACAGATTAGAGAACTTCTCCAGATGTGCTTCGGAAACTACTACTAGGCTTCCAGTAAGCTATCAAAGCATAGACAGTTTAAGACATTACTCCCATGGAGAAAAGTCCACATGGTGCTTGTTGTGTTCAATGCCGATGCAATTTCTGTGTTTCATCAACACTCTGAAGGTTCATGGATTACAGAATGCCTCCAGATGTGCTTCGGAAACTACTACTAGTCTTCCAGTGTACGATCAAAGCGTAGACAGTTTGAGACATTACTCCCATGGGGAAAAGTCCGCATGGTGCTTATTGAGTTCAATTCCGATGCAATTTCTGTGTTTCATCAACACTCTGAAGGTCCACAGACTACACAATGCATACAGATGTGCTTCGGAAACTACTACTAGTCTTCCAGTGTACGATCATAGGATAGACAGTTTAAGAGGTTACTCCCATGGAGAAAAGTCCGCATGCTGCTTATTGTGTTCAATGCCGATGCAATTTTTGTGTTTCATCAACACTCTGAAGGTCCACAGATTACAGAATGCATCCAGATATGCTTCGGAAACTACTACTAGTCTTCCAGGGAACGATCAAAGCGTAGACAATTTAAGACTTTACTCCCATGGAGAAAAGTTACATGGTGCTTATTGTGTTCAATGCCGATGAATTTTTGTGTTTCATTATCACTCTGAAGGTCCACAGATTACAGAATGCATCCAGATGTGCTTCGGAAACTACTACTAGTCTTCCAGTGAACGATCAAAGTGTAGACAGTTTAAAACATTACTCCCATGGAGGAAAGTCCCATGGTGCTTATTGTGTTCAATGCCGATGCAATTTCTTTGTTTCATCAACACTCTGAAGGTCCACAGATTACAGAATGCCTCCAGATGAGCTTCGGGAACTACTACTAGTCTTCCAGTAAACGATCTAGGCATAGACAGTTTAAGACATTACTCCCATGGAGAAAACTCCACATGGTGCTTGTTGTGTTCAATGCCGATGCAATTTCTGTGTTTCATCAACACTCTGAAGGTCCACAGATTACAGAATGCCTCCAGATGTGCTTCGGAAACTACTACTATTCTTCCAGGGAACGATCAAAGCGTAGACAGTTTGAGACATTACTCCCATAGAGAAAAGTCCGCATGGTGCTTGTTGTGTTCAATGCCGATGCAATTTCTGTGTTTCATCAACACTCTGAAGGTCCACAGATTACAGAATGCCTCCAGATGTGCTTCGGAAACTACTACTATTCTTCCAGGGAACGATCAAAGCGTAGACAGTTTGAGACATTACTCCCATGGAGAAAAGTCCGCATGGTGCTTATTGTGTTTAATGCCGATGCAATTTCTGTGTTTCATCAACACTCTGAAGGTCCACAGATTACAGAATGCATCCCGATGTGCTTCGGAATCTACTACTAGTCTTCGAGGGAACGATTAAAGCGTAGACACTTCAAGACATTACTCCCATAGAGAAAAGTCCGCATGGTGCTTATTGTGTTCAATGCCGATGCAATTTTTGTGTTTCATCAACACTCTGAAGGTCCACAGATTACAGAATGCATCGAGATGTGCTTCGGAAACTACTACTAGTCTTTCAGTGAACGATCAAAGCGTAGACAGTTTAAGACATTACTACCATGGAGAAAAGTCCGCATGGTGCTTATTGTGTTCAATGCCGATGCAATTTCAATGTTTCATCAACACTCTGAAGGTACACAGATTAGAGAACTTCTCCAGATGTGCTTCGGAAACTACTACTAGGCTTCCAGTAAACGATCAAAGCATAGACAGTTTAAGACATTACTCCCATGGAGAAAAGTCCACATGGTGCTTGTTGTGTTCAATGCCGATGCAATTTCTGTGTTTCATCAACACTCTGAAGGTCCACGGATTAGAGAATGCATACAGATGTGCTTCGGAAACTACTACTAGTCTTCGAGGGAACGATTAAAGCGTAGACAGTTCAAGACATTACTCCCATAGAGAAAAGTCCGCATGGTGCTTATTGTGTTCAATGCCGATGCAATTTTTGTGTTTCATCAACACTCTGAAGAAACAGATTACAGAATGCATCGAGATGTGCTTCGGAAACTACTACTAGTCTTTCAGTGAACGATCAAAGCGTAGACAGTTTAAATCATTACTACCATGGAGAAAAGTCCGCATGGTGCTTATTGTGTTCAATGCCGATGCAATTTCAATGTTTCATCAACACTCTGAATCTACACAGATTAGAGAACTTCTCCAGATGTGCTTCGGAAACTACTACTAGGCTTCCAGTAAGCTATCAAAGCATAGACAGTTTAAGACATTACTCCCATGGAGAAAAGTCCACATGGTGCTTGTTGTGTTCAATGCCGATGCAATTTCTGTGTTTCATCAACACTCTGAAGGTTCACGGATTACAGAATGCCTCCAGATGTGCTTCGGAAACTACTACTAGTCTTCCAGTGTACGATCAAAGCGTAGACAGTTTGAGACATTACTCCCATGGGGAAAAGTCCGCATGGTGCTTATTGAGTTCAATTCCGATGCAATTTCTGTGTTTCATCAACACTCTGAAGGTCCACAGACTACACAATGCATACAGATGTGCTTCGGAAACTACTACTAGTCTTCCAGTGTACGATCATAGGATAGACAGTTTAAGAGGTTACTCCCATGGAGAAAAGTCCGCATGCTGCTTATTGTGTTCAATGCCGATGCAATTTTTGTGTTTCATCAACACTCTGAAGGTCCACAGATTACAGAATGCATCCAGATATGCTTTGGAAACTACTACTAGTCTTCCAGGGAACGATCAAAGCGTAGACAGTTTAAGACTTTACTCCCATGGAGAAAAGTTACATGGTGCTTATTGTGTTCAATGCCGATGAATGTTTGTGTTTCATTATCACTCTGAAGGTCCACAGATTACAGAATGCATCCAGATGTGCTTCGGAAACTACTACTAGTCTTCCAGTGAACGATCAAAGTGTAGACAGTTTAAAACATTACTCCCATGGAGGAAAGTCCCATGGTGCTTATTGTGTTCAATGCCGATGCAATTTCTTTGTTTCATCAACACTCTGAAGGTCCACAGATTACAGAATGCCTCCAGATGAGCTTCGGGAACTACTACTAGTCTTCCAGTAAACGATCTAGGCATAGACAGTTTAAGACATTACTCCCATGGAGAAAAGTCCACATGGTGCTTGTTGTGTTCAATGCCGATGCAATTTCTGTGTTTCATCAACACTCTGAAGGTCCACAGATTACAGAATGCCTCCAGATGTGCTTCGGAAACTACTACTATTCTTCCAGGGAACGATCAAAGCGTAGACAGTTTGAGACATTACTCCCATAGAGAAAAGTCCGCATGGTGCTTGTTGTGTTCAATGCCGATGCAATTTCTGTGTTTCATCAACACTCTGAAGGTCCACAGATTACAGAATGCCTCCAGATGTGCTTCGGAAACTACTACTATTCTTCCAGGGAACGATCAAAGCGTAGACAGTTTGAGACATTACTCCCATGGAGAAAAGTCCGCATGGTGCTTATTGTGTTTAATGCCGATGCAATTTCTGTGTTTCATCAACACTCTGAAGGTCCACAGATTACAGAATGCATCCCGATGTGCTTCGGAATCTACTACTAGTCTTCGAGGGAACGATTAAAGCGTAGACACTTCAAGACATTACTCCCATAGAGAAAAGTCCGCATGGTGCTTATTGTGTTCAATGCCGATGCAATTTTTGTGTTTCATCAACACTCTGAAGGTCCACAGATTACAGAATGCATCGAGATGTGCTTCGGAAACTACTACTAGTCTTTCAGTGAACGATCAAAGCGTAGACAGTTTAAGACATTACTACCATGGAGAAAAGTCCGCATGGTGCTTATTGTGTTCAATGCCGATGCAATTTCAATGTTTCATCAACACTCTGAAGGTACACAGATTAGAGAACTTCTCCAGATGTGCTTCGGAAACTACTACTAGGCTTCCAGTAAACGATCAAAGCATAGACAGTTTAAGACATTACTCCCATGGAGAAAAGTCCACATGGTGCTTGTTGTGTTCAATGCCGCTGAAATTTCTGTGTTTCATCAACACTCTGAAGGTCCACGGATTAGAGAATGCATACAGATGTGCTTCGGAAACTACTACTAGTCTTCCAGTGTACGATAAAAGCGTAGACACTTTGAGACATTACTCCCATGGAGAAAAGTCCGCATGGTGCTTATTGAGTTCAATTCCGATGCAATTTTTGTGTTTCATCAACACTCTGAAGGTCCACAGATTACAGAATGCATCCAGATGTGCTTCGGAAACTACTACTAGTCTTCCAGTGAACGATCAAAGCGTAGACAGTTTAGGACATTACTCCCATGGAGAAAAGTCCGCATGGTGCTTATTGTGTTCAATGCCGATTCAACTTCTGTGTTTCATCACACTCTGAAAGTCCACAGATTACAGAATGCATCCAGATGTGCTTCGGAAACTACTACTATTCTTCCAGGGAACGATCAAAGCGTAGACAGTTTAAGACATTACTCCCATGGAGAAAAGTCCGCATGGTGCTTATTGTGTTCAATGCCGACGCAATTTCTGTGTTTCATGAACACTCTGAAGGTCCACAGATTACACAATGCCTACAGATGTGCTTCGGAAACTACTACTAGTCTTCCAGTGTACGATCAAAGAATAGACAGTTTAAGACATTACTCCCATGGAGAGAAGCCGCATGGTGCTATTGTGTTCAATGCCGATGCAATTTCTGTGTTTCATCAACACTCTGAAGGTCCACAGATTACAGAATGCTTCCAGATGTGCTTCGGAAACTACTACTATTCTTCCAGTGAACGATCAAAGCGTAGACAGTTTAAGACATTACGCCCATGGAGAAAAGTCCGCACGGTGCTTATTGTGTTCAATGCCGATTCAATTTCTGTGTTTCGTCACACTCTGAAAGTCCACAGATTACAGAATGCATCCAGATGTGCTTCGGAAACTACTACTATTCTTCCAGGGAACGATCAAGCGTAGACAGTTTAAGACATTACACCCATGGAGGAAAGTCCCATGGTGCTTATTGTGTTCAATGCCGATACAATTTCTTTGCTTCATCATCACTCTGAAGGTCCACAGATTACAGAATGCCTCCAGATGTGCTTCGGAAACGACTAGTAGTCTTCCAGGGAACGATCAAAGCGTAGACAGTTCAAGACAATACTCCCATGGAGAAAAGTCCGCATGGTGCTTATTGTGTTCAATGCCGACGCAATTTCTGTGTTTCATCAACACTCTGAAGGTCCACAGATTACACAATGCATACAGATGTGCTACGGAAACTACTACTAGTCTTCCAGTGTACGATCAAAGAATAGACAGTTTAAGGGATTACTCCCATGGAGGAAAGTCCCATGGTGCTTATTGTGTTCAATGCCGATGCAGTTTCTTTGTTTCATCAACACTCTGAAGGTCCACAGATTACAGAATGCCTCCAGATGTGCTTCGGAAACTACTACTAGTCTTACAGTAAACGATCAAGGCATAGACAGTTTAAGACATTACTCCCATGGAGAAAAGTCCACATGGTGCTTGTTGTGTTCAATGCCGATGCAATTTCAGTGTTTCATCAGCACTCTGAAGGTCCACAGATTACAGAATGCCTCCAGATGTGCTTCGGAAACTACTACTATTCTTGCAGGGAACGATGAAAGCGTAGACAGTTTGAGACATTACTCCCATGGAGAAAAGTCCGCATGGTGCTTATTGTGTTTAATGCCGATGCAATTTCTGTGTTTCATCAACACTCTGAAAGACCACAGTTTACAGAATGCATCCCGATGTGCTTCGGAAACTACTACTAGTCTTCGAGGGAACGATTAAAGCGTAGACAGTTCAAGACATTACTCCCATAGAGAAAAGTCCGCATGGTGCTTATTGTGTTCAATGCCGATGCAATTTTTGTGTTTCATCAACACTCTGAAGGTCCACAGATTACAGAATGCATCGAGATGTGCTTCGGAAACTACTACTAGTCTTTCAGTAAACGATCAAAGCGTAGACAGTTTAAGACATTACTACCATGGAGAAAAGTCCGCATGGTGCTTATTGTGTTCAATGCCGATGCAGTTTCAATGTTTCATCAACACTCTGAAGGTCCACAGATTACAGAATGCCTCCAGATGTGCTTCGGAAACTACTACTAGTCTTACAGTAAACGATCAAGGCATAGACAGTTTAAGACATTACTCCCATGGAGAAAAGTCCACATGGTGCTTGTTGTGTTCAATGCCGATGCAATTTCTGTGTTTCATCAACACTCTGAAGGTCCACAGATTACAGAATGCCTCCAGATGTGCTTCGGAAACTACTACTATTCTTGCAGGGAACGATCAAAGCGTAGACAGTTTGAGACATTACTCCCATGGAGAAAAGTCCGCATGGTGCTTATTGTGTTTAATGCCGATGCAATTTCTGTGTTTCATCAACACTCTGAAGGTCCACAGTTTACAGAATGCATCCCGATGTGCTTCGGAAACTACTGCTAGTCTTCGAGGGAACAATTAAAGCGTAGACAGTTCAAGACATTACTCCCATAGAGAAAAGTCCGCATGGTGCTTATTGTGTTCAATGCCGATGCAATTTTTGTGTTTCATCAACACTCTGAAGGTCCACAGATTACAGAATGCATCGAGATGTGCTTCGGAAACTACTACTAGTCTTTCAGTAAACGATCAAAGCATAGACAGTTTAAGACATTACTCCCATGGAGAAAAGTCCACATGGTGCTTGTTGTGTTCAATGCCGATGCAATTTCTGTGTTTCATCAACACTCTGAAGGTCCACGGATTACAGAATGCCTCCAGATGTCCTTCGGAAACTACTACTAGTCTTCCAGTGTGCGATCAAAGCGTAGACAGTTTGAGACATTACTCCCATGGAGAAAAGTCCGCATGGTGCTTATTGAGTTCAATTCCGATGCAATTTTTGTGTTTCATCAACACTCTGAAGGTCCACAGATTACAGAATGCCTCCAGATGTGCTTCGGAAACTACTACTAGTCTTCCAGTGAACGATGAATGCGTAGACAGTTTAAGACATTACTCCCATGGAGAAAAGTCCGCATGGTGCTTATTGTGTTCAATGCCGACGCAATTTCTGTGTTTCATGAACACTCTGAATGTCCACAGATTACACAATGCCTACAGATGTGCTTCGGAAACTACTACTAGTCTTCCAGTGTACGATCAAAGAATAGACAGTTTCAGACATTACTCCCATGGAGGAAAGTCCCATGGTGCTTATTGTGTTCAATGCCGATGCAATTTCTTTGTTTCATCAACACTCTGAAGGTCCACAGATTACAGAATGCCTCCAGATGTGCTTCGGAAACTACTAGTAGTCTTCCAGGGAACGATCAAAGCGTAGACAGTTTAAGACATTACTCCCATGGAGAAAAGTCCGCATGGTGCTTATTGTGTTCAATGCCGACGCAATTTCTGTGTTTCATGAACACTCTGAAGGTCCACAGATTACACAATGCCTACAGATGTGCTTCGGAAACTACTACTAGTCTTCCAGTGTACGATCAAAGAATAGACAGATTAAGACATTACTCCCATGGAGAAAAGCCGCATGGTGCTTATTGTGTTCAATGCCGATGCAATTTCTGTGTTTCATCAATACTCTGAAGGTCCACAGATTACAGAATGCCTCCAGATGTGCTTCGGAAACTACTACTATTCTTCCAGTGAACGATCAAAGCGTAGACAGTTTAAGACATTACTCCCATGGAGAAAAGTCCGCATGGTGCTTATTGTGTTCAATGCCGATTCAATCTCTGTGTTTCATCACACCCTGAAAGTCCACAGATTACAGAATGCATCCAGATGTGCTTCGGAAACTACTACTATTCTTCCAGGGAACGTTCAAGCGTAGACAGTTTAAGACATTACACCCATGGAGGAAAGTCCCATGGTGCTTATTGTGTTCAATGCCGATGCAATTTCTTTGTTTCATCAACACTCTGAAGGTCCACAGATTACACAATGCATACAGATGTGCTTCGGAAACTACTAGTAGTCTTCCAGGGAACGATCAAAGCGTAGACAGTTTAAGACATTACTCCCATGGAGAAAAGTCCGCATGGTGCTTATTGTGTTCAATGCCGACGCAATTTCTGTGTTTCATCAACACTCTGAAGGTCCACAGATTACACAATGCCTACAGATGTGCTTCGGAAACTACTACTAGACTTCCAGTGTACGATCAAAGAATAGACAGTTTAAGACATTACTCCCATGGAGAAAAGTCCGCATGGACCTTATGGTGTTCAATGCCGATGCAATTTCTGTGTTTCATCAACACTCTGAAGGTCCACAGATTACAGAATGCAAACAGATGTGCTTCGGAAACTACTACTAGTCTTCCAGGGAACGATCAAAGCGTAGACAGTTTAAGACATTTCTCCCATGGAGAAAAGTCCGCATGGTGCTTATTGTGTTCAATGCCGATTCAATTTTTGTGTTTCATTAACACTCTGAAGGTCCACAGATTACAGAATGCATCCAGATGTGCTTGGGAAACTACTACTAGTCTTTCAGTGAACGATCAAAGCGTAAACAGTTTAAGACATTACTACCATGGAGAAAAGTCCGCATGGTGCCTATTGTGTTCAATGTGGATGCAATTTCAATGTTTCATCAACACTCTGAAGGTCCACAGATCACAGAATGCCTCCAGATGTGCTTCGGAAACTACTACTAGTCTTCCAGTAAACGATCATAACATAGACAGTTTAAGACATTACTCCCATGGAGTAAACTCCACATGGTGCTTGTTGTGTTCAATGAAGATGAAATTAATGTGTTTCATCAACACTCTGAAGGTCCACAGATTACAGAAGGCCTCCAGATGTGCTTCGGAAACTGCTACTAGTCTTCCAGTGTACGATCAAAGCGTAGACAGTTTAAGACATTACTCCCATGGAGAAAAGTCCACATGGTGCTTGTTGTGTTCAATGCCGATGCAATTTCTGTGTTTCATCAACACTCTGAAGGTCCACAGATTACAGAAGGCCTCCAGATGTGCTTCGGAAACTGCTACTAATCTTCCAGTGTACGATCAAAGCGTAGACAGTTTAAGACATTACTCTCATGGAGAGAAGTCCACATGGTGCTTATTGTGTTCAATGACCATTAAATTTCTGTGTTTCATCAACACTATGAAGGTCCACAGATTACAGAATGCCTCCAGATGTGCTTCGGAAACTACTACTATTCTTGCAGGGAACGATGAAAGCGTAGACAGTTTGAGACATTACTCCCATGGAGAAAAGTCCGCATGGTGCTTATTGTGTTTAATGCCGATGCAATTTCTGTGTTTCATCAACACTCTGAAGGTCCACAGTTTACAGAATGCATCCCGATGTGCTTCGGAAACTACTACTAGTCTTCGAGGGAACGATTAAAGCGTAGACAGTTCAAGACATTACTCCCATAGAGAAAAGTCCGCATGGTGCTTATTGTGTTCAATGCCGATGCAATTTTTATGTTTCATCAACACTCTGAAGGTCCACAGATTACAGAATGCATCGAGATGTGCTTCGGAAACTACTACTAGTCTTTCAGTAAACGATCAAAGCGTAGACAGTTTAAGACATTACTACCATGGAGAAAAGTCCGCATGGTGCTTATTGTGTTCAATGCCGATGCAGTTTCAATGTTTCATCAACACTCTGAAGGTCCACAGATTACAGAATGCCTAGAGATGTGCTTCGGAAACTACTACTAGTCTTACAGTAAACGATCAAGGCATAGACAGTTTAAGACATTACTCCCATGGAGAAAAGTCCACATGGTGCTTGTTGTGTTCAATGCCGATGCAATTTCTGTGTTTCATCAACACTCTGAAGGTCCACAGATTACAGAATGCCTCCAGATGTGCTTCGGAAACTACTACTATTCTTGCAGGGAACGATCAAAGCGTAGACAGTTTGAGACATTACTCCCATGGAGAAAAGTCCGCATGGTGCTTATTGTGTTTAATGCCGATGCAATTTCTGTGTTTCATCAACACTCTGAAGGTCCACAGTTTACAGAATGCATCCCGATGTGCTTCGGAAACTACTGCTAGTCTTCGAGGGAACAATTAAAGCGTAGACTGTTCAAGACATTACTCCCATAGAGAAAAGTCCGCATGGTGCTTATTGTGTTCAATGCCGATGCAATTTTTGTGTTTCATCAACACTCTGAAGGTCCACAGATTACAGAATGCATCGAGATGTGCTTCGGAAACTACTACTAGTCTTTCAGTAAAGGATCAAAGCATAGACAGTTTAAGACATTACTCCCATGGAGAAAAGTCCACATGGTGCTTGTTGTGTTCAATGCCGATGCAATTTCTGTGTTTCATCAACACTCTGAAGGTCCACGGATTACAGAATGCCTCCAGATGTCCTTCGGAAACTACTACTAGTCTTCCAGTGTGCGATCAAAGCGTAGACAGTTTGAGACATTACTCCCATGGAGAAAAGTCCGCATGGTGCTTATTGAGTTCAATTCCGATGCAATTTTTGTGTTTCATCAACACTCTGAAGGTCCACAGATTACAGAATGCCTCCAGATGTGCTTCGGAAACTACTACTAGTCTTCCAGTGAACGATGAATGCGTAGACAGTTTAAGACATTACTCCCATGGAGAAAAGTCCGCATGGTGCTTATTGTGTTCAATGCCGATGCAATTTCTGTGTTTCATCAACACTCTGAAGGTCCACAGATTACAGAATGCAAACAGATGTGCTTCGGAAACTACTACTAGTCTTCCAGTGTACGATCAAAGAATAGACAGTTTAAGACATTACTCCCATGGAGGAAAGTCCCATGGTGCTTATTGTGTTCAATGCCGATGCAATTTCTTTGTTTCATCAACACTCTGAAGGTCCACAGATTACAGAATGCCTCCAGATGTGCTTCGGAAACTACTAGTAGTCTTCCAGGGAACGATCAAAGCGTAGACAGTTTAAGACATTACTCCCATGGAGAAAAGTCCGCATGGTGCTTATTGTGTTCAATGCCGACGCAATTTCTGTGTTTCATGAACACTCTGAAGGTCCACAGATTACACAATGCCTACAGATGTGCTTCGGAAACTACTACTAGTCTTCCAGTGTACGATCAAAGAATAGACAGATTAAGACATTACTCCCATGGAGAAAAGCCGCATGGTGCTTATTGTGTTCAATGCCGATGCAATTACTGTGTTTCATCAATACTCTGAAGGTCCACAGATTACAGAATGCCTCCAGATGTGCTTCGGAAACTACTACTATTCTTCCAGTGAACGATCAAAGCGTAGACAGTTTAAGACATTACTCCCATGGAGAAAAGTCCGCATGGTGCTTATTGTGTTCAATGCCGATTCAATCTCTGTGTTTCATCACACCCTGAAAGTCCACAGATTACAGAATGCATCCAGATGTGCTTCGGAAACTACTACTATTCTTCCAGGGAACGTTCAAGCGTAGACAGTTTAAGACATTACACCCATGGAGGAAAGTCCCATGGTGCTTATTGTGTTCAATGCCGATGCAATTTCTTTGTTTCATCAACACTCTGAAGGTCCACAGATTACACAATGCATACAGATGTGCTTCGGAAACTACTAGTAGTCTTCCAGGGAACGATCAAAGCGTAGATAGTTTAAGACATTACTCCCATGGAGAAAAGTCCGCATGGTGCTTATTGTGTTCAATGCCGACGCAATTTCTGTGTTTCATCAACACTCTGAAGGTCCACAGATTACACAATGCCTACAGATGTGCTTCGGAAACTACTACTAGACTTCCAGTGTACGATCAAAGAATAGACAGTTTAAGACATTACTCCCATGGAGAAAAGTCCGCATGGAGCTTATTGTGTTCAATGCCGATGCAATATCTGTGTTTCATCAACACTCTGAAGGTCCACAGATTACAGAATGCAAACAGATGTGCTTCGGAAACTACTACTAGTCTTCCAGGGAACGATCAAAGCGTAGACAGTTTAAGACATTACTCCCATGGAGAAAAGTCCGCATGGTGCTTATTGTGTTCAATGCCGATTCAATTTTTGTGTTTCATCAACACTCTGAAGGTCCACAGATTACAGAATGCATCCAGATATGCTTGGGAAACTACTACTAGTCTTTCAGTGAACGATCAAAGCGTAAACAGTTTAAGACATTACTACCATGGAGAAAAGTCCGCATGGTGCCTATTGTGTTCAATGTGGATGCAATTTCAATGTTTCATCAACACTCTGAAGGTCCACAGATCACAGAATGCCTCCAGATGTGCTTCGGAAACTACTACTAGTCTTCCAGTAAACGATCATAACATAGACAGTTTAAGACATTACTCCCATGGAGTAAACTCCACATGGTGCTTGTTGTGTTCAATGAAGATGAAATTAATGTGTTTCATCAACACTCTGAAGGTCCACAGATTACAGAAGGCCTCCAGATGTGCTTCGGAGACTGCTACTAGTCTTCCAGTGTACGATCAAAGCGTAGACAGTTTAAGACATTACTCCCATGGAGAAAAGTCCACATGGTGCTTGTTGTGTTCAATGCCGATGCAATTTCTGTGTTTCATCAACACTCTGAAGGTCCACAGATTACAGAAGGCCTCCAGATGTGCTTCGGAAACTGCTACTAATCTTCCAGTGTACGATCAAAGCGTAGACAGTTTAAGACATTACTCTCATGGAGAGAAGTCCACATGGTGCTTATTGTGTTCAATGACCATTAAATTTCTGTGTTTCATCAACACTATGAAGGTCCACAGATTACAGAATGCCTCCAGATGTGCTTCGGAAACTACTACTAGTCTTCCAGTGTACGATCAAAGCGTAGACAGTTCAAGACAATACTCCCATGGAGAAAAGTCCGCATGGTGCTTATTGTGTTCAATGCCGACGCAATTTCTGTGTTTCATCAACACTCTGAAGGTCCACAGATTACACAATGCATACAGATGTGCTTCGGAAACTACTACTAGTCTTCCAGTGTACGATCAAAGAATAGACAGTTTAAGGGATTACTCCCATGGAGGAAAGTCCCATGGTCCTTATTGTGTTCAATGCCGATGCAGTTTCTTTGTTTCATCAACACTCTGAAGGTCCACAGATTACAGAATGCCTCCAGATGTGCTTCGGAAACTACTACTAGTCTTACAGTAAACGATCAAGGCATAGACAGTTTAAGACATTACTCCCATGGAGAAAAGTCCACATGGTGCTTGTTGTGTTCAATGCCGATGCAATTTCTGTGTTTCATCAACACTCTGAGGGTCCACAGATTACAGAATGCCTCCAGATGTGCTTCGGAAACTACTACTATTCTTGCAGGGAACGATCAAAGCGTAGACAGTTTGAGACATTACTCCCATGGAGAAAAGTCCGCATGGTGCTTATTGTGTTTAATGCCGATGCAATTTCTGTGTTTCATCAACACTCTGAAGGTCCACAGTTTACAGAATGCATCCCGATGTGCTTCGGAAACTACTACTAGTCTTCGAGGGAACGATTAAAGCGTAGACAGTTCAAGACATTACTCCCATAGGGAAAAGTCCGCATGGTGCTTATTGTGTTCAATGCCGATGCAATTTTTGTGTTTCATCAACACTCTGAAGGTCCACAGATTACAGAATGCATCGAGATGTGCTTCGGAAACTACTACTAGTCTTTCAGTAAACGATCAAAGCGTAGACAGTTTAAGACATTACTACCATGGAGAAAAGTCCGCATGGTGCTTATTGTGTTCAATGCCGATGCAATTTCAATGTTTCATCGACACTCTGAAGGTACACAGATTAGAGAACTTCTCCAAATGTGCTTCGGAAACTACTACTAGGCTTCCAGTAAACGATCAAAGCATAGACAGTTTAAGACATTACTCCCATGGAGAAAAGTCCACATGGTGCTTGTTGTGTTCAATGCCGATGCAATTTCTGTGTTTCATCAACACTCTGAGGGTCCACAGATTACAGAATGCATCCAGATGTGCTTCGGAAACTACTACTAGTCTTCCCGTGAACGATCAAAGTGTAGACAGTTTAAAACATTACTCCCATGGAGGAAAGTCCCATGGTGCTTATTGTGTTCAATGCCGATGCGATTTCTGTGTTTCATCAACACTCTGAAGGTCCACGGATTACAGAATGCCTCCAGATGTGCTTCGGAAACTACTACTAGTCTTCCAGTGTACGATCAAAGCGTAGACAGTTTGAGACATTACTCCCATGGAGAAACGTCCGCATGGTGCTTATTGAGTTCAATTCCGATGCAATTTCTGTGTTTCATCAACACTCTGAAGGTCCACAGATTACACAATGCATACAGATGTGCTTCGGAAACTACTACTAGTCTTCCAGTGTACGATCATAGAATAGACAGTTTAAGATATTACTCCCATGGAGAAAAGTCCGCATGCTGCTTATTGTGTTCAATGCCGATGCAATTTTTGTGTTTCATCAACACTCTGAAGGTCCACAGATTACAGAATGCATCCAGATATGCTTCGGAAACTACTACTAGTCTTCCAGGGAACGATCAAAGCGTAGACAGTGTAAGACTTTACTCCCATGGAGAAAAGTCCACATGGTGCTTATTGTGTTCAATGCCGATGAATTTTTGTGTTTCATTATCACTCTGAAGGTCCACTGATTACAGAATGCATCCCGATGTGCTTCGGAAACTACTACTAGTCTTCGAGGGAACGATTAAAGCGTAGACAGTTCAAGACATTACTCCCATAGAGAAAAGTCCGCATGGTGCTTATTGTGTTCAATGCCGATGCAATATTTGTGTTTCATCAACACTCTGAAGAAACAGATTACAGAATGCATCGAGATGTGCTTCGGAAACTACTACTAGTCTTTCAGTGAACGATCAAAGCGTAGACAGTTTAAAACATTACTACCATGGAGAAAAGTCCGCATGGTGCTTATTGTGTTCAATGCCGATGCAATTTCAATGTTTCATCAACTCTCTGAATCTACACAGATTAGAGAACTTCTCCAGATGTGCTTCGGAAACTACTACTAGGCTTCCAGTAAGCTATCAAAGCATAGACAGTTTAAGACATTACTCCCATGGAGAAAAGTTCACATGGTGCTTGTTGTGTTCAATGCCGATGCAATTTCTGTGTTTCATCAACACTCTGAAGGTTCACGGATTACAGAATGCCTCCAGATGTGCTTCGGAAACTACTACTAGTCTCCCAGTGTACGATCAAAGCGTAGACAGTTTGAGACATTACTCCCATGGGGAAAAGTCCGCATGGTGCTTATTGAGTTCAATTCCGATGCAATTTCTGTGTTTCATCAACACTCTGAAGGTCCACAGACTACACAATGCATACAGATGTGCTTCGGAAACTACTACTAGTCTTCCAGTGTACGATCATAGAATAGACAGTTTAAGAGGTTACTCCCATGGAGAAAAGTCCGCATGCTGCTTATTGTGTTCAATGCCGATGCAATTTTTGTGTTTCATCAACACTCTGAAGGTCCACAGATTACAGAATGCATCCAGATATGCTTCGGAAACTACTACTAGTCTTCCAGGGAACGATCATAGCGTAGACAGTTTAAGACTTTACTCCCATGGAGAAAAGTTACATGGTGCTTATTGTGTTCAATGCCGATGAATTTTTGTGTTTCATTATCACTCTGAAGGTCCACAGATTACAGAATGCATCCAGATGTGCTTCGGAAACTACTACTAGTCTTCCAGTGAACGATCAAAGTGTAGACAGTTTAAAACATTACTCCCATGGAGGAAAGTCCCATGGTGCTTATTGTGTTCAATGCCGATGCAATTTCTTTGTTTCATCAACACTCTGAAGGTCCACAGATTACAGAATGCCTCCAGATGAGCTTCGGGAACTACTACTAGTCTTCCAGTAAACGATCTAGGCATAGACAGTTTAAGACATTACTCCCATGGAGAAAAGTCCACATGGTGCTTGTTGTGTTCAATGCCGATGCAATTTCTGTGTTTCATCAACACTCTGAAGGTCCACAGATTACAGAATGCCTCCAGATGTGCTTCGGAAACTACTACTATTCTTCCAGGGAACGATCAAAGCGTAGACAGTTTGAGACATTACTCCCATAGAGAAAAGTCCGCATGGTGCTTGTTGTGTTCAATGCCGATGCAATTTCTGTGTTTCATCAACACTCTGAAGGTCCACAGATTACAGAATGCCTCCAGATGTGCTTCGGAAACTACTACTATTCTTCCAGGGAACGATCAAAGCGTAGACAGTTTGAGACATTACTCCCATGGAGAAAAGTCCGCATGGTGCTTATTGTGTTTAATGCCGATGCAATTTCTGTGTTTCATCAACACTCTGAAGGTCCACAGATTACAGAATGCATCCCGATGTGCTTCGGAATCTACTACTAGTCTTCGAGGGAACGATTAAAGCGTAGACACTTCAAAACATTACTCCCATAGAGAAAAGTCCGCATGGTGCTTATTGTGTTCAATGCCGATGCAATTTTTGTGTTTCATCAACACTCTGAAGGTCCACAGATTACAGAATGCATCGAGATGTGCTTCGGAAACTACTACTAGTCTTTCAGTGAACGATCAAAGCGTAGACAGTTTAAGACATTACTACCATGGAGAAAAGTCCGCATGGTGCTTATTGTGTTCAATGCCGATGCAATTTCAATGTTTCATCAACACTCTGAAGGTACACAGATTAGAGAACTTCTCCAGATGTGCTTCGGAAACTACTACTAGGCTTCCAGTAAACGATCAAAGCATAGACAGTTTAAGACATTACTCCCATGGAGAAAAGTCCACATGGTGCTTGTTGTGTTCAATGCCGATGCAATTTCTGTGTTTCATCAACACTCTGAAGGTCCACAGATTACAGAATGCCTCCAGATGTGCTTCGGAAACTACTACTATTCTTCCAGTGAACGATCAAAGCGTAGACAGTTTAAGACATTACTCCCATGGAGAAAAGTCCGCATGGTGCTTATTGTGTTCAATGCCGATTCAATCTCTGTGTTTCATCACACTCTGAAAGTCCACAGATTACAGAATGCATCCAGATGTGCTTCGGAAGCTACTACTATTCTTCCGGGGAACGTTCAAGCGTAGACAGTTTAAGACATTACACCCATGGAGGAAAGTCCCATGGTGCTTATTGTGTTCAATGCCGATGCAATTTCTTTGTTTCATCAACACTCTGAAGGTCCACAGATTACACAATGCATACAGATGTGCTTCGGAAACTACTAGTAGTCTTCCAGGGAACGATCAAAGCGTAGACAGTTTAAGACATTACTACCATGGAGAAAAGTCCGCATGGTGCTTATTGTGTTCAATGCCGACGCAATTTCTGTGTTTCATCAACACTCTGAAGGTCCACAGATTACACAATGCCTACAGATGTGCTTCGGAAACTACTACTAGACTTCCAGTGTACGATCAAAGAATAGACAGTTTAAGACATTACTCCCATGGAGAAAAGTCCGCATGGAGCTTATTGTGTTCAATGCCGATGCAATTTCTGTGTTTCATCAACACTCTGAAGGTTCACAGATTACAGAATGCCTACAGATGTGCTTCGGAAACTACTACTAGGCTTCCAGTAAACGATCAAAGCATAGACAGTTTAAGACATTACTCCCATGGAGAAAAGTCCGCATGGTGCATATTGAGTTCAATGCCGATGCAATTTTTGTGTTTCATCAACACTCTGAAGGTCCACAGATTACAGAATATAAACAGATGTGCTTCGGAAACTACTACTAGTCTTCCAGGGAACGATCAAAGCGTAGACAGTTTAAGACATTACTCCCATGGAGAAAAGTCCGCATGGTGCTTATTGTGTTCAATGCCGATTCAATTTTTGTGTTTCATCAACACTCTGAAGGTCCACAGATTACAGAATGCATCCAGATGTGCTTGGGAAACTACTACTAGTCTTTCAGTGAACGATCAAAGCGTAAACAGTTTAAGACATTACTACCATGGAGTAAAGTCCGCATGGTGCCTATTGTGTTCAATGTGGATGCAATTTCAATGTTTCATCAACACTCTGAAGGTCCACAGATCACAGAATGCCTCCAGATGTGCTTCGGAAACTACTACTAGTCTTCCAGTAAACGATCATAACATAGACAGTTTAAGACATTACTCCCATGGAGTAAACACCACATGGTGCTTGTTGTGTTCAATGAAGATGAAATTAATGTGTTTCATCAACACTCTGAAGGTCCACAGATTACAGAAGGCCTCCAGATGTGCTTCGGAAACTGCTACTAGTCTTCCAGTGTACGATCAAAGCGTAGACAGTTTAAGACATTACTCCCATGGAGAAAAGTCCACATGGTGCTTGTTGTGTTCAATGCCGATGCAATTTCTGTGTTTCATCAACACTCTGAAGGTCCACAGATTACAGAAGGCCTCCAGATGTGCTTCGGAAACTGCTACTAATCTTCCAGTGTACGATCAAAGCGTAGACAGTTTAAGACATTACTCTCATGGAGAGAAGTCCACATGGTGCTTATTGTGTTCAATGACCATTAAATTTCTGTGTTTCATCAACACTATGAAGGTCCACAGATTACAGAATGCCTCCAGATGTGCTTCGGAAACTACTACTAGTCTTCCAGTGTACGATCAAAGCGTAGACAGTTCAAGACAATACTCCCATGGAGAAAAGTCCGCATGGTGCTTATTGTGTTCAATGCCGACGCAATTTCTGTGTTTCATCAACACTCTGAAGGTCCACAGATTACACAATGCATACAGATGTGCTTCGGAAACTACTACTAGTCTTCCAGTGTACGATCAAAGAATAGACAGTTTAAGGGATTACTCCCATGGAGGAAAGTCCCATGGTGCTTATTGTGTTCAATGCCGATGCAGTTTCTTTGTTTCATCAACACTCTGAAGGTCCACAGATTACAGAATGCCTCCAGATGTGCTTCGGAAACTACTACTAGTCTTACAGTAAACGATCAAGGCATAGACAGTTTAAGACATTACTCCCGTGGAGAAAAGTCCACATGGTGCTTGTTGTGTTCAATGCCGATGCAATTTCTGTGTTTCATCAACACTCTGAGGGTCCACAGATTACAGAATGCCTCCAGATGTGCTTCGGAAACTACTACTATTCTTGCAGGGAACGATCAAAGCGTAGACAGTTTGAGACATTACTCCCATGGAGAAAAGTCCGCATGGTGCTTATTGTGTTTAATGCCGATGCAATTTCTGTGTTTCATCAACACTCTGAAGGTCCACAGTTTACAGAATGCATCCCGATGTGCTTCGGAAACTACTACTAGTCTTCGAGGGAACGATTAAAGCGTAGACAGTTCAAGACATTACTCCCATAGAGAAAAGTCCGCATGGTGCTTATTGTGTTCAATGCCGATGCAATTTTTGTGTTTCATCAACACTCTGAAGGTCCACAGATTACAGAATGCATCGAGATGTGCTTCGGAAACTACTACTAGTCTTTCAGTAAACGATCAAAGCGTAGACAGTTTAAGACATTACTACCATGGAGAAAAGTCCGCATGGTGCTTATTGTGTTCAATGCCGATGCAATTTCAATATTTCATCAACACTCTGAAGGTACACAGATTAGAGAACTTCTCCAAATGTGCTTCGGAAACTACTACTAGGCTTCCAGTAAACGATCAAAGCATAGACAGTTTAAGACATTACTCCCATGGAGAAAAGTCCACATGGTGCTTGTTGTGTTCAATGCCGATGCAATTTCTGTGTTTCATCAACACTCTGAGGGTCCACAGATTACAGAATGCATCCAGATGTGATTCGGAAACTACTACTAGTCTACCAGTGAACGATCAAAGTGTAGACAGTTTAAGACATTACTCCCATGGAGAAAAGTCCGCATGGTGCTTATTGTGTTCAATGCCGATTCAATCTCTGTGTTTCATCACACTCTGAAAGTCCACAGATTACAGAATGCATCCAGATGTGCTTCGGAAGCTACTACTATTCTTCCGGGGAACGTTCAAGCGTAGACAGTTTAAGACATTACACCCATGGAGGAAAGTCCCATGGTGCTTATTGTGTTCAATGCCGATGCAATTTCTTTGTTTCATCAACACTCTGAAGGTCCACAGATTACACAATGCATACAGATGTGCTTCGGAAACTACTAGTAGTCTTCCAGGGAACGATCAAAGCGTAGACAGTTTAAGACATTACTACCATGGAGAAAAGTCCGCATGGTGCTTATTGTGTTCAATGCCGACGCAATTTCTGTGTTTCATCAACACTCTGAAGGTCCACAGATTACACAATGCCTACAGATGTGCTTCGGAAACTACTACTAGACTTCCAGTGTACGATCAAAGAATAGACAGTTTAAGACATTACTCCCATGGAGAAAAGTCCGCATGGAGCTTATTGTGTTCAATGCCGATGCAATTTCTGTGTTTCATCAACACTCTGAAGGTTCACAGATTACAGAATGCCTCCAGATGTGCTTCGGAAACTACTACTAGGCTTCCAGTAAACGATCAAAGCATAGACAGTTTAAGACATTACTCCCATGGAGAAAAGTCCGCATGGTGCATATTGAGTTCAATGCCGATGCAATTTTTGTGTTTCATCAACACTCTGAAGGTCCACAGATTACAGAATATAAACAGATGTGCTTCGGAAACTACTACTAGTCTTCCAGGGAACGATCAAAGCGTAGACAGTTTAAGACATTACTCCCATGGAGAAAAGTCCGCATGGTGCTTATTGTGTTCAATGCCGATTCAATTTTTGTGTTTCATCAACACTCTGAAGGTCCACAGATTACAGAATGCATCCAGATGTGCTTGGGAAACTACTACTAGTCTTTCAGTGAACGATCAAAGCGTAAACAGTTTAAGACATTACTACCATGGAGTAAAGTCCGCATGGTGCCTATTGTGTTCAATGTGGATGCAATTTCAATGTTTCATCAACACTCTGAAGGTCCACAGATCACAGAATGCCTCCAGATGTGCTTCGGAAACTACTACTAGTCTTCCAGTAAACGATCATAACATAGATAGTTTAAGACATTACTCCCATGGAGTAAACACCACATGGTGCTTGTTGTGTTCAATGAAGATGAAATTAATGTGTTTCATCAACACTCTGAAGGTCCACAGATTACAGAATGCCTCCAGATGAGCTTCGGGAACTACTACTAGTCTTCCAGTAAACGATCTAGGCATAGACAGTTTAAGACATTACTCCCATGGAGAAAAGTCCACATGGTGCTTGTTGTGTTCAATGCCGATGCAATTTCTGTGTTTCATCAACACTCTGAAGGTCCACAGATTACAGAATGCCTCCAGATGTGCTTCGGAAACTACTACTATTCTTCCAGGGAACGATCAAAGCGTAGACAGTTTGAGACATTACTCCCATAGAGAAAAGTCCGCATGGTGCTTGTTGTGTTCAATGCCGATGCAATTTCTGTGTTTCATCAACACTCTGAAGGTCCACAGATTACAGAATGCCTCCAGATGTGCTTCGGAAACTACTACTATTCTTCCAGGGAACGATCAAAGCGTAGACAGTTTGAGACATTACTCCCATGGAGAAAAGTCCGCATGGTGCTTATTGTGTTTAATGCCGATGCAATTTCTGTGTTTCATCAACACTCTGAAGGTCCACAGATTACAGAATGCATCCCGATGTGCTTCGGAATCTACTACTAGTCTTCGAGGGAACGATTAAAGCGTAGACACTTCAAGACATTACTCCCATAGAGAAAAGTCCGCATGGTGCTTATTGTGTTCAATGCCGATGCAATTTTTGTGTTTCATCAACACTCTGAAGGTCCACAGATTACAGAATGCATCGAGATGTGCTTCGGAAACTACTACTAGTCTTTCAGTGAACGATCAAAGCGTAGACAGTTTAAGACATTACTACCATGGAGAAAAGTCCGCATGGTGCTTATTGTGTTCAATGCCGATGCAATTTCAATGTTTCATCAACACTCTGAAGGTACACAGATTAGAGAACTTCTCCAGATGTGCTTCGGAAACTACTACTAGGCTTCCAGTAAACGATCAAAGCATAGACAGTTTAAGACATTACTCCCATGGAGAAAAGTCCACATGGTGCTTGTTGTGTTCAATGCCGATGCAATTTCTGTGTTTCATCAACACTCTGAAGGTCCACAGATTACAGAATGCCTCCAGATGTGCTTCGGAAACTACTACTATTCTTCCAGTGAACGATCAAAGCGTAGACAGTTTAAGACATTACTCCCATGGAGAAAAGTCCGCATGGTGCTTATTGTGTTCAATGCCGATTCAATCTCTGTGTTTCATCACACTCTGAAAGTCCACAGATTACAGAATGCATCCAGATGTGCTTCGGAAGCTACTACTATTCTTCCGGGGAACGTTCAAGCGTAGACAGTTTAAGACATTACACCCATGGAGGAAAGTCCCATGGTGCTTATTGTGTTCAATGCCGATGCAATTTCTTTGTTTCATCAACACTCTGAAGGTCCACAGATTACACAATGCATACAGATGTGCTTCGGAAACTACTAGTAGTCTTCCAGGGAACGATCAAAGCGTAGACAGTTTAAGACATTACTACCATGGAGAAAAGTCCGCATGGTGCTTATTGTGTTCAATGCCGACGCAATTTCTGTGTTTCATCAACACTCTGAAGGTCCACAGATTACACAATGCCTACAGATGTGCTTCGGAAACTACTACTAGACTTCCAGTGTACGATCAAAGAATAGACAGTTTAAGACATTACTCCCATGGAGAAAAGTCCGCATGGAGCTTATTGTGTTCAATGCCGATGCAATTTCTGTGTTTCATCAACACTCTGAAGGTTCACAGATTACAGAATGCCTCCAGATGTGCTTCGGAAACTACTACTAGGCTTCCAGTAAACGATCAAAGCATAGACAGTTTAAGACATTACTCCCATGGAGAAAAGTCCGCATGGTGCATATTGAGTTCAATGCCGATGCAATTTTTGTGTTTCATCAACACTCTGAAGGTCCACAGATTACAGAATATAAACAGATGTGCTTCGGAAACTACTACTAGTCTTCCAGGGAACGATCAAAGCGTAGACAGTTTAAGACATTACTCCCATGGAGAAAAGTCCGCATGGTGCTTATTGTGTTCAATGCCGATTCAATTTTTGTGTTTCATCAACACTCTGAAGGTCCACAGATTACAGAATGCATCCAGATGTGCTTGGGAAACTACTACTAGTCTTTCAGTGAACGATCAAAGCGTAAACAGTTTAAGACATTACTACCATGGAGTAAAATCCGCATGGTGCCTATTGTGTTCAATGTGGATGCAATTTCAATGTTTCATCAACACTCTGAAGGTCCACAGATCACAGAATGCCTCCAGATGTGCTTCGGAAACTACTACTAGTCTTCCAGTAAACGATCATAACATAGACAGTTTAAGACATTACTCCCATGGAGTAAACACCACATGGTGCTTGTTGTGTTCAATGAAGATGAAATTAATGTGTTTCATCAACACTCTGAAGGTCCACAGATTACAGAAGGCCTCCAGATGTGCTTCGGAAACTGCTACTAGTCTTCCAGTGTACGATCAAAGCGTAGACAGTTTAAGACATTACTCCCATGGAGAAAAGTCCACATGGTGCTTGTTGTGTTCAATGCCGATGCAATTTCTGTGTTTCATCAACACTCTGAAGGTCCACAGATTACAGAAGGCCTCCAGATGTGCTTCGGAAACTGCTACTAATCTTCCAGTGTACGATCAAAGCGTAGACAGTTTAAGACATTACTCTCATGGAGAGAAGTCCACATGGTGCTTATTGTGTTCAATGACCATTAAATTTCTGTGTTTCATCAACACTATGAAGGTCCACAGATTACAGAATGCCTCCAGATGTGCTTCGGAAACTACTACTAGTCTTCCAGTGTACGATCAAAGCGTAGACAGTTCAAGACAATACTCCCATGGAGAAAAGTCCGCATGGTGCTTATTGTGTTCAATGCCGACGCAATTTCTGTGTTTCATCAACACTCTGAAGGTCCACAGATTACACAATGCATACAGATGTGCTTCGGAAACTACTACTAGTCTTCCAGTGTACGATCAAAGAATAGACAGTTTAAGGGATTACTCCCATGGAGGAAAGTCCCATGGTGCTTATTGTGTTCAATGCCGATGCAGTTTCTTTGTTTCATCAACACTCTGAAGGTCCACAGATTACAGAATGCCTCCAGATGTGCTTCGGAAACTACTACTAGTCTTACAGTAAACGATCAAGGCATAGACAGTTTAAGACATTACTCCCGTGGAGAAAAGTCCACATGGTGCTTGTTGTGTTCAATGCCGATGCAATTTCTGTGTTTCATCAACACTCTGAGGGTCCACAGATTACAGAATGCCTCCAGATGTGCTTCGGAAACTACTACTATTCTTGCAGGGAACGATCAAAGCGTAGACAGTTTGAGACATTACTCCCATGGAGAAAAGTCCGCATGGTGCTTATTGTGTTTAATGCCGATGCAATTTCTGTGTTTCATCAACACTCTGAAGGTCCACAGTTTACAGAATGCATCCCGATGTGCTTCGGAAACTACTACTAGTCTTCGAGGGAACGATTAAAGCGTAGACAGTTCAAGACATTACTCCCATAGAGAAAAGTCCGCATGGTGCTTATTGTGTTCAATGCCGATGCAATTTTTGTGTTTCATCAACACTCTGAAGGTCCACAGATTACAGAATGCATCGAGATGTGCTTCGGAAACTACTACTAGTCTTTCAGTAAACGATCAAAGCGTAGACAGTTTAAGACATTACTACCATGGAGAAAAGTCCGCATGGTGCTTATTGTGTTCAATGCCGATGCAATTTCAATATTTCATCAACACTCTGAAGGTACACAGATTAGAGAACTTCTCCAAATGTGCTTCGGAAACTACTACTAGGCTTCCAGTAAACGATCAAAGCATAGACAGTTTAAGACATTACTCCCATGGAGAAAAGTCCACATGGTGCTTGTTGTGTTCAATGCCGATGCAATTTCTGTGTTTCATCAACACTCTGAGGGTCCACAGATTACAGAATGCATCCAGATGTGATTCGGAAACTACTACTAGTCTTCCCGTGAACGATCAAAGTGTAGACAGTTTAAAACATTACTCCCATGGAGGAAAGTCCCATGGTGCTTATTGTGTTCAATGCCGATGCAATTTCTGTGTTTCATCAACACTCTGAAGGTCCACGGATTACAGAATGCCTCCAGATGTGCTTCGGAAACTACTACTAGTCTTCCAGTGTACGATCAAAGCGTAGACAGTTTGAGACATTACTCCCATGGAGAAACGTCTGCATGGTGCTTATTGAGTTCAATTCCGATGCAATTTCTGTGTTTCATCAACACTCTGAAGGTCCACAGATTACACAATGCATACAGATGTGCTTCGGAAACTACTACTAGTCTTCCAGTGTACGATCATAGAATAGACAGTTTAAGAGATTACTCCCATGGAGAAAAGTCCGCATGCTGCTTATTGTGTTCAATGCCGATGCAATTTTTGTGTTTCATCAACACTCTGAAGGTCCACAGATTACAGAATGCATCCAGATATGCTTCGGAAACTACTACTAGTCTTCCAGGGAACGATCAAAGCGTAGACAGTGTAAGACTTTACTCCCATGGAGAAAAGTCCACATGGTGCTTATTGTGTTCAATGCCGATGAATTTTTGTGTTTCATTATCACTCTGAAGGTCCACAGATTACAGAATGCATCCCGATGTGCTTCGGAAACTACTACTAGTCTTCGAGGGAACGATTAAAGCGTAGACAGTTCAAGACATTACTCCCATAGAGAAAAGTCCGCATGGTGCTTATTGTGTTCAATGCCGATGCAATTTTTGTGTTTCATCAACACTCTGAGGAAACAGATTACAGAATGCATCGAGATGTGCTTCGGAAACTACTACTAGTCTTTCAGTGAACGATCAAAGCGTAGACAGTTTAAAACATTACTACCATGGAGAAAAGTCCGCATGGTGCTTATTGTGTTCAATGCCGATGCAATTTCAATGTTTCATCAACTCTCTGAATCTACACAGATTAGAGAACTTCTCCAGATGTGCTTCGGAAACTACTACTAGGCTTCCAGTAAGCTATCAAAACATAGACAGTTTAAGACATTACTCCCTTGGAGAAAAGTCCACATGGTGCTTGTTGTGTTCAATGCCGATGCAATTTCAATGTTTCATCAACTCTCTGAATCTACACAGATTAGAGAACTTCTCCAGATGTGCTTCGGAAACTACTACTAGGCTTCCAGTAAGCTATCAAAACATAGACAGTTTAAGACATTACTCCCTTGGAGAAAAGTCCACATGGTGCTTGTTGTGTTCAATGCCGATGCAATTTCTGTGTTTCATCAACACTCTGAAGGTTCACGGATTACAGAATGCCTCCAGATGTGCTTCGGAAACTACTACTAGTCTTCCAGTGTACGATCAAAGCGTAGACAGTTTGAGACATTACTCCCATGGGGAAAAGTCCGCATGGTGCTTATTGAGTTCAATTCCGATGCAATTTCTGTGTTTCATCAACACTCTGAAGGTCCACAGACTACACAATGCATACAGATGTGCTTCGGAAACTACTACTAGTCTTCCAGTGTACGATCATAGAATAGACAGTTTAAGAGGTTACTCCCATGGAGAAAAGTCCGCATGCTGCTTATTGTGTTCAATGCCGATGCAATTTTTGTGTTTCATCAACACTCTGAAGGTCCACAGATTACAGAATGCATCCAGATATGCTTCGGAAACTACTACTAGTCTTCCAGGGAACGATCATAGCGTAGACAGTTTAAGACTTTACTCCCATGGAGAAAAGTTACATGGTGCTTATTGTGTTCAATGCCGATGAATTTTTGTGTTTCATTATCACTCTGAAGGTCCACAGATTACAGAATGCATCCAGATGTGCTTCGGAAACTACTACTAGTCTTCCAGTGAACGATCAAAGTGTAGACAGTTTAAAACATTACTCCCATGGAGGAAAGTCCCATGGTGCTTATTGTGTTCAATGCCGATGCAATTTCTTTGTTTCATCAACACTCTGAAGGTCCACAGATTACAGAATGCCTCCAGATGAGCTTCGGGAACTACTACTAGTCTTCCAGTAAACGATCTAGGCATAGACAGTTTAAGACATTACTCCCATGGAGAAAAGTCCACATGGTTCTTGTTGTGTTCAATGCCGATGCAATTTCTGTGTTTCATCAACACTCTGAAGGTCCACAGATTACAGAATGCCTCCAGATGTGCTTCGGAAACTACTACTATTCTTCCAGGGAACGATCAAAGCGTAGACAGTTTGAGACATTACTCCCATAGAGAAAAGTCCGCATGGTGCTTGTTGTGTTCAATGCCGATGCAATTTCTGTGTTTCATCAACACTCTGAAGGTCCACAGATTACAGAATGCCTACAGATGTGCTTCGGAAACTACTACTATTCTTCCAGGGAACGATCAAAGCGTAGACAGTTTGAGACATTACTCCCATGGAGAAAAGTCCGCATGGTGCTTATTGTGTTTAATGCCGATGCAATTTCTGTGTTTCATCAACACTCTGAAGGTCCACAGATTACAGAATGCATCCCGATGTGCTTCGGAATCTACTACTAGTCTTCGAGGGAACGATTAAAGCGTAGACACTTCAAGACATTACTCCCATAGAGAAAAGTCCGCATGGTGCTTATTGTGTTCAATGCCGATGCAATTTTTGTGTTTCATCAACACTCTGAAGGTCCACAGATTACAGAATGCATCGAGATGTGCTTCGGAAACTACTACTAGTCTTTCAGTGAACGATCAAAGCGTAGACAGTTTAAGACATTACTACCATGGAGAAAAGTCCGCATGGTGCTTATTGTGTTCAATGCCGATGCAATTTCAATGTTTCATCAACACTCTGAAGGTACACAGATTAGAGAACTTCTCCAGATGTGCTTCGGAAACTACTACTAGGCTTCCAGTAAACGATCAAAGCATAGACAGTTTAAGACATTACTCCCATGGAGAAAAGTCCACATGGTGCTTGTTGTGTTCAATGCCGATGCAATTTCTGTGTTTCATCAACACTCTGAAGGTCCACGGATTACAGAATGCATACAGATGTGCTTCGGAAACTACTACTAGTCTTCCAGTGAACGATCAAAGCGTAGACAGTTTAAGACATTACTCCCATGGAGAAAAGTCCGCATGGTGCTTATTGTGTTCAATGCCGATTCAACTTCTGTGTTTCATCACACTCTGAAAGTCCACAGATTACAGAATGCATCCAGATGTGATTCGGAAACTACTACTATTCTTCCAGGGAACGATCAAGCGTAGACAGTTTAAGATATTACACCCATGGAGGAAAGTCCCATGGTGCTTATTGTGTTCAATGCCGATGCAATTTCTTTGTTTCATCAACACTCTGAAGGTCCACAGATTACAGAATGCCTCCAGATGTGCTTCGGAAACTACTAGTAGTCTTCCAGGGAACGATCAAAGCGTAGACAGTTTAAGACATTACTCCCATGGAGAAAAGTCCGCATGGTGCTTATTGTGTTCAATGCCGACGCAATTTCTGTGTTTCATGAACACTCTGAAGGTCCACAGATTACACAATGCCTACAGATGTGCTTCGGAAACTACTACTAGTCTTCCAGTGTACGATTAAAGAATAGAGATTTTAAGACATTACTCCCATGGAGAGAAGCCGCATGGTGCTATTGTGTTCAATGCCGATGCAATTTCTGTGTTTCATCAACACTCTGAAGGTCCACAGGTTACAGAATGCCTCCAGATGTGCTTCGGAAACTACTACTATTCTTCCAGTGAACGATCAAAGCGTAGACAGTTTAAGACATTACGCCCATGGAGAAAAGTCCGCATGGTGCTTATTGTGTTCAATGCCGATTCAATTTCTGTGTTTCGTCACACTCTGAAAGTCCACAGATTACAGAATGCATCCAGATGTGCTTCGGAAACTACTACTATTCTTCCAGGGAACGATCAAGCGTAGACAGTTTAAGACATTACACCCATGGAGGAAAGTCCCATGGTGCTTATTGTGTTCAATGCCGATGCAATTTCTTTGCTTCATCATCACTCTGAAGGTCCACAGATTACAGAATGCCTCCAGATGTGCTTCCGAAACTACTAGTAGTCTTCCAGGGAACGATCAAAGCGTAGACAGTTTAAGACATTACTCCCATGGAGAAAAGTCCGCATGGTGCTTATTGTGTTCAATGCCGACGCAATTTCTGTGTTTCATCAACACTCTGAAGGTCCACAGATTACACAATGCCTACAGATGTGCTTCGGAAACTACTACTAGTCTTCCAGTGTACGATCAAAGAATAGACAGTTTAAGACATTACTCCCATGGAGAAAAGTCCGCATCGAGCTTATTGTGTTCAATGCCGATGCAATTTCTGTGTTTCATCAACACTCTGAAGGTCCACAGATTACAGAATGCCTCCAGATGTGCTTCGGAAACTACTACTATTCTTCCAGGGAACGATCAAAGCGTAGACACTTTAAGACATTACTCCCATGGAGGAAAGTCCGCATGGTGCATATTGAGTTCAATGCCGATGCAATTTTTGTGTTTCATCAACACTGAAGGTCCACAGATTACAGAATGCAAACAGATGTGCTTCGGAAACTACTACTAGTCTTCCAGTGAACGATCAAAGCGTAGACAGTTTAAGACATTACTCCCATGGAGAAAAGTCCGCATGGTGCTTATTGTGTTCAATGCCGATTCAATTTTTGTGTTTCATAAACACACTGAAGGTCCACAGATTACAGAATGCATCCAGATGTGCTTGGGAAACTACTACTAGCCTTTCAGTGAACGATCAAAGCGTAAACAGTTTAAGACATTACTACCATGGAGAAAAGTCCGCATGGTGCCTATTGTGTTCAATGTGGATGCAATTTCAATGTTTCATCAACACTCTGAAGGTCCACAGATTACAGAATGCCTCCAGATGTTGTTCGGAAACTACTACTAGTCTTCCAGTAAACGATCATATCATAGACAGTTTAAGACATTACTCCCATGGAGAAAACTCCACATGGTGCTTGTTGTGTTCAATGCCGATGCAATTAATGTGTTTCATCAACACTCTGAAGGTCCACAGATTACAGAAGGCCTCCAGATGTGCTTCGGAAACTGCTACTAGTCTTCCAGTGTACGATCAAAGCGTAGACAGTTTAAGACATTACTCTCATGGAGAGAAGTCCACATGGTGCTTATTGTGTTCAATGACCATTAAATTTCTGTGTTTCATCAACACTATGAAGGTCCACAGATTACAGAATGGCTCCAGATGTGCTTCGGAAACTACTACTAGTCTTCCAGTGTACGATCAAAGCGTAGACAGTTCAAGACAATACTCCCATGGAGAAAAGTCCGCATGGTGCTTATTGTGTTCAATGCCGACGCAATTTCTGTGTTTCATCAACACTCTGAAGGTCCACAGATTACACAATGCATACAGATGTGCTACGGAAACTACTACTAGTCTTCCAGTGTACGATCAAAGAATAGACAGTTTAAGGGATTACTCCCATGGAGGAAAGTCCCATGGTGCTTATTGTGTTCAATGCCGATGCAGTTTCTTTGTTTCATCAACACTCTGAAGGTCCACAGATTACAGAATGCCTCCAGATGTGCTTCGGAAACTACTACTAGTCTTACAGTAAACGATCAAGGCATAGACAGTTTAAGACATTACTCCCATGGAGAAAAGTCCACATGGTGCTTGTTGTGTTCAATGCCGATGCAATTTCTGTGTTTCATCAACACTCTGAAGGTCCACAGATTACAGAATGCCTCCATATGTGCTTCGGAAACTACTACTATTCTTGCAGGGAACGATCAAAGCGTAGACAGTTTGAGACATTACTCCCATGGAGAAAAGTCCGCATGGTGCTTATTGTGTTTAATGCCGATGCAATTTCTGTGTTTCATCAACACTCTGAAGGTCCACAGTTTACAGAATGCATCCCGATGTGCTTCGGAAACTACTACTAGTCTTCGAGGGAACGATTAAAGCGTAGACAGTTCAAGACATTACTCCCATAGAGAAAAGTCCGCATGGTGCTTATTGTGTTCAATGCCGATGCAATTTTTGTGTTTCATCAACACTCTGAAGGTCCACAGATTACAGAATGCATCGAGATGTGCTTCGGAAACTACTACTAGTCTTTCAGTAAACGATCAAAGCGTAGACAGTTTAAGACATTACTACCATGGAGAAAAGTCCGCATGGTGCTTATTGTGTTCAATGCCGATGCAATTTCAATGTTTCATCAACACTCTGAAGGTCCACAGATTACAGAATGCCTCCAGATGTGCTTCGGAAACTACTACTAGTCTTACAGTAAACGATCAAGTCATAGACAGTTTAAGACATTACTCCCATGGAGAAAAGTCCACATGGTGCTTATTGAGTTCAATTCCGATGCAATTTTTGTGTTTCTTCAACACTCTGAAGGTCCACAGATTACAGAATGCATCGAGATGTGCTTCGGAAACTACTACTAGTCTTTCAGTAAACGATCAAAGCGTAGACAGTTTAAGACATTACTCCCATGGAGAAAAGTCCACATGGTGCTTGTTGTGTTCAATGCCGATGCAATTTCTGTGTTTCATCAACACTCTGAAGGTCCACGGATTACAGAATGGCTCCAGATGTCCTTCGGAAACTACTACTAGTCTTCCAGTGAGCGATCAAAGCGTAGACAGTTTGAGACATTACTCCCATGGAGAAAAGTCCGCATGGTGCTTATTGAGTTCAATTCCGATGCAATTTTTGTGTTTCATCAACACTCTGAAGGTCCACAGATTACAGAATGCCTCCAGATGTGCTTCGGAAACTACTACTAGTCTTCCAGTGAACGATCAAAGCGTAGACAGTTTAAGACATTACTCCCATGGAGAAAAGTCCGCATGGTGCTTATTGTGTTCAATGCCGACGCAATTTCTGTGTTTCATGAACACTCTGAAGGTCCACAGATTACACAATGCCTACAGATGTGCTTCGGAAACTACTACTAGTCTTCCAGTGTACGATCAAAGAATAGACAGTTTAAGACATTACTCCCATGGAGGAAAGTCCCATGGTGCTTATTGTGTTCAATGCCGATGCAATTTCTTTGTTTCATCAACACTCTGAAGGTCCACAGATTACAGAATGCCTCCAGATGTGCTTCGGAAACTACTAGTAGTCTTCCAGGGAACGATCAAAGCGTAGACAGTTTAAGACATTACTCCCATGGAGAAAAGTCCGCATGGTGCTTATTGTGTTCAATGCCGACGCAATTTCTGTGTTTCATGAACACTCTGAAGGTCCACAGATTACACAATGCCTACAGATGTGCTTCGGAAACTACTACTAGTCTTCCAGTGTACGATCAAAGAGTAGACAGATTAAGACATTACTCCCATGGAGAAAAGCCGCATGGTGCTTATTGAGTTCAATGCCGATGCAATTTCTGTGTTTCATCAATACTCTGAAGGTCCACAGATTACAGAATGCCTCCAGATGTGCTTCGGAAACAACTACTATTCTTCCAGTGAACGATCAAAGCGTAGACAGTTTAAGACATTACTCCCATGGAGAAAAGTCCGCATGGTGCTTATTGTGTTCAATGCCGATTCAATCTCTGTGTTTCATCACACTCTGAAAGTCCACAGATTACAGAATGCATCCAGATGTGCTTCGGAAACTACTACTATTCTTACAGGGAACGATCAAGCGTAGACAGTTTTAGACATTACACCCATGGAGGAAAGTCCCATGGTGCTTATTGTGTTCAATGCCGATGCAATTTCTTTGTTTCATCAACACTCTGAAGGTCCACAGATTACAGAATGCCTCCAGATGTGCTTCGGAAACTACTAGTAGTCTTCCAGGGAACGATCAAAGCGTAGACAGTTTAAGACATTACTCCCATGGAGAAAAGTCCGCATGGTACTTATTGTGTTCAATGCCGACGCAATTTCTGTGTTTCATCAACACTCTGAAGGTCCACAGATTACACAATGCCTACAGATGTGCTTCGGAAACTACTACTAGTCTTCCAGTGTACGATCAAAGAATAGACAGTTTAAGACATTACTCCCATGGAGAAAAGTCCGCATGGAGCTTATTGTGTTCAATGCCGATGCAATTTCTGTGTTTCATCAACACTCTGAAGGTTCACAGATTACAGAATGCCTCCAGATGTGCTTCGGAAACTACTAACATTCTTCCAGGGAACGATCAAAGCGTAGACACTTTAAGACATTACTCCCATGGAGAAAAGTCCAAATGGTGCATATTGAGTTCAATGCCGATGCAATTTTTGTGTTTCATCAACACTCTGAAGGTCCACAGATTACAGAATGCAAACAGATGTGCTTCGGAAACTACTACTAGTCTTCCAGGGAACGATCAAAGCGTAGACAGTTTAAGACATTACTCCCATGGAGAAAAGTCCGCATGGTGCTTATTGTGTTCAATGCCGATGCAGTTTCTTTGTTTCATCAACACTCTGAAGGTCCACAGATTACAGAAAGCCTCCAGATGTGCTTCGGAAACTACTACTAGTCTTACAGTAAACGATCAAGGCATAGACAGTTTAAGACATTAGTCCCATGGAGAAAAGTCCACATGGTGCTTGTTGTGTTCAATGCCGATGCAATTTCTGTGTTTCATCAACACTCTGAGGGTCCACAGATTACAGAATGCCTCCAGATGTGCTTCGGAAACTACTACTATTCTTGCAGGGAACGATCAAAGCGTAGACAGTTTGAGACATTACTCCCATGGAGAAAGGTCCGCATGGTGCTTATTGTGTTTAATGCCGATGCAATTTCTGTGTTTCATCAACACTCTGAAGGTCCACAATTTACAGAATGCATCCCGATGTGCTTCGGAAACTACTACTAGTCTTCGAGAGAACGATTAAAGCGTAGACAGTTCAAGACATTACTCCCATAGAGAAAAGTCCGCATGGTGCTGATTGTGTTCAATGCCGATGCAATTTTTGTGTTTCATCAACACTCTGAAGGTCCACAGATTACAGAATGCATCGAGATGTGCTTCGGAAACTACTACTAGTCTTTCAGTAAACGATCAAAGCGTAGACAGTTTAAGACATTACTACCATGGAGAAAAGTCCGCATGGTGCTTATTGTGTTCAATGCCGATGCAATTTCAATGTTTCATCAACACTCTGAAGGTACACAGATTAGAGAACTTTTCCAAATGTGCTTCGGAAACTACTACTAGGCTTCCAGTAAACGATCAAAGCATAGACAGTTTAAGACATTACTCCCATGGAGAAAAGTCCACATGGTGCTTGTTGTGTTCAATGCCGATGCAATTTCTGTGTTTCATCAACACTCTGAAGGTCCACGGATTACAGAATGCCTCCAGATGTCCTTCGGAAACTACTACTAGTCTTCCAGTGTGCGATCAAAGCGTAGACAGTTTGAGACATTACTCCCATGGAGAAAAGTCCGCATGGTCCTTATTGAGTTCAATTCCGATGCAATTTTTGTGTTTCATCAACACTCTGAAGGTCCACAGATTACAGAATGCATCCAGATGTGCTTCGGAAACTACTACTAGTCTTCCAGTGAACGATCAAAGCGTAGACAGTTTAAGACATTACTCCCATGGAGAAAAGTCCGCATGGTGCTTATTGTGTTCAATGCCGATTCAATTTCTGTGTTTCATCACACTCTGAAAGTCCACAGATTACAGAATGCATCCAGATGTGCTTCGGAAACTACTACTATTCTTCCAGGTAACGATCAAGCGTAGACAGTTCAAGACATTACACCCATGGAGGAAAGTCCCATGGTGCTTTTTGTGTTCAATGCCGATGCAATTTCTTTGTTTCATCAACACTCTGAAGGTCCACAGATTACAGAATGCCTCCAGATGTGCTTCGGAAATTACTAGTAGTCTTCCAGGGAACGATCAAAGCGTAGACAGTTTAAGACATTACTCCCATGGAGAAAAGTCCGCATGGTGCATATTGTGTTCAATGCCGACGCAATTTCTGTGTTTCATGAACACTCTGAAGGTCCACAGATTACACAATGCCTACAGATGTGCTTCGGAAACTACTACTAGTCTTCCAGTGTACGATCAAAGAATAGACAGATTAAGACATTACTCCCATGGAGAAAAGCCGCATGGTGCTTATTGTGTTCAATGCCGATGCAATTTCTGTGTTTCATCAACACTCTGAAGGTCCACAGATTACAGAATGCCTCCAGATGTGCTTCGGAAACTACTACTATTCTTCCAGTGAACGATCAAACCGTAGACAGTTTGACATTACTCCCATGGAGAAAAGTCCGCATGGTGCTTATTGTGTTCAATGCCGATTCAATTTCTGTGTTTCATCACACTCTGAAAGTCCACAGATTACAGAATGCATCCAGATGTGCTTCGGAAACTACTACTATTCTTCCAGGGAACGATCAATCGTAGACAGTTTAAGACATTACACCCATGGAGGAAAGTCCCATGGTGCTTATTGTGTTCAATGCCGATGCAATTTCTTTGTTTCATCAACACTCTGAAGGTCCACAGATTACAGAATGCCTCCAGATGTGCTTCGGAAACTACTAGTAGTCTTCCAGGGAACGATCAAAGCGTAGACAGTTTAAGACATTACTCCCATGGAGAAAAGTCCGCATGGTGCTTATTGTGTCCAATGCCGACGCAATTTCTGTGTTTCATCAACACTCTGAAGGTCCACAGATTACACAATGCCTACAGATGTGCTTCGGAAACTACTACTAGTCTTCCAGTGTACGATCAAAGAATAGACAGTTTAAGACATTACTCCCATGGAGAAAAGTCCGCATGGTGCTTATTGTGTTCAATGCCGATGCAATTTCTGTGTTTCATCAACACTCTGAAGGTCCACAGATTACAGAATGCCTCCAGATGTGCTTCGGAAACTACTACTATTCTTCCAGGGAACGATCAAAGCGTAGACACTTTAAGACATTACTCCCATGGAGAAAAGTCCGCATGGTGCACATTGAGTTCAATGCCGATGCAATTTTTGTGCTTCATCAACACTCTGAAGGTCCACAGATTACAGAATGCAAACATATGTGCTTCGGAAACTACTACTAGTCTTCCAGGGAACGATCAAAGCGTAGACAGTTTAAGACATTACTCCCATGGAGAAAAGTCCGCATGGTGCTTATTGTGTTCAATGTCGATTCAATTTTTGTGTTTCATCAACACTCTGAAGGTCCACAGATTACAGAATGCATCCAGATGTGCTTGGGGAACTACTACTAGTCTTTCAGTGTACGATCAAAGCGTAGACAGTTTAAGACATTACTACCATGGAGAAAAGTCCGCATGGTGCTTATTGTGTTCAATGCCGATTCAATTTCTGTGTTTCATCACACTCTGAAAGTCCACAGATTACAGAATGCATCCAGATGTGCTTCGGAAACTACTACTATTCTTCCAGGGAACGATCAGGCGTAGACAGTTTAAGACATTACACCTATGGAGGAAAGTCCCATGGTGCTTATTGTGTTCAATGCCGATGCAATTTCTTTGCTTCATCAACACTCTGAAGGTCCACAGATTACAGAATGCCTCCAGATGTGCTTCGGAAACTACTAGTAGTCTTCCAGGGAACGATCAAAGCGTAGACAGTTTAAGACATTACTCCCATGGAGAAAAGTCCGCATGGTGCTTATTGTGTTCAATGCCGACGCAATTTCTTTGTTTCATGAACACTCTGAAGGTCCACAGATTACACAATGCCTACAGATGTGCTTCGGAAACTACTACTAGTCTTCCAGTGTACGATCAAAGAATAGACAGTTTAAGACATTACTCCCATGGATAAAAGCCGCATGGTGCTATTGTGTTCAATGCCGATGCAATTTCTGTGTTTCATCAACACTCTGAAGGTCCACAGATTACAGAATGCCTCCTGATGTGCTTCGGAAACTACTACTATTCTTCCAGTGAACGATCAAAGCGTAGACAGTTTAAGACATTACTCCCATGGAGAAAAGTCCGCATGGTGCTTATTGTGTTAAATGCCGATTCAATTTCTGTGTTTCGTCACACTCTGAAAGTCCACAGATTACAGAATGCATCCAGATGTGCTTCGGAAACTACTACTATTCTTCCAGGGAACGATCAAGCGTAGACAGTTTAAGACATTACACCCATGGAGGAAAGTCCCATGGTGCTTATTGTGTTCAATGCCGATGCAATTTCTTTGTTTCATCAACACTCTGAAGGTCCACAGATTACAGAATGCCTCCAGATGTGCTTCGGAAACTACTAGTAGTCTTCCAGGGAACGATCAAAGCGTAGACAGTTTAAGACATTACTCCCATGGAGAAAAGTCCGCATGGTGCTTATTGTGTTCAATGCCGACGCAATTTCTGTGTTTCATCAACACTCTGAAGGTCCACAGATTACACAATGCCTACAGATGTGCTTCGGAAACTACTACTAGTCTTCCAGTGTACGATCAAAGAATAGACAGTTTAAGACATTACTCCCATGGAGAAAAGTCCGCATGGAGCTTATTGTGTTCAATGCCGATGCAATTTCTGTGTTTCATCAACACTCTGAAGGTCCACAGATTACAGAATGCCTCCAGATGTGCTTCGGAAACTACTACTATTCTTCCAGGGAACGATCAAAGCGTAGACACTTTAAGACATTACTCCCATGGAGGAAAGTCCGCATGGTGCATATTGAGTTCAATGCCGATGCAATTTTTGTGTTTCATCAACACTGAAGGTCCACAGATTACAGAATGCAATCAGATGAGCTTCGGAAACTACTACTAGTCTTCCAGTGAACGATCAAAGCGTAGACAGTTTAAGACATTACTCCCATGGAGAAAAGTCCGCATGGTGCTTATTGTGTTCAATGCCGATTCAATTTTTGTGTTTCATCAACACTCTGAAGGTCCACAGATTACAGAATGCATCCAGATGTGCTTGGGAAACTACTACTAGTCTTTCAGTGAACGATCAAAGCGTAAACAGTTTAAGACATTACTACCATGGAGAAAAGTCCGCATGGTGCCTATTGTGTTCAATGTGGATGCAATTTCAATGTTTCATCAACACTCTGAAGGTCCACAGATTACAGAATGCTTCCAGATGTTGTTCGGAAACTACTACTAGTCTTCCAGTAAACGATCATAACATAGACAGTTTAAGACATTACTCCCATGGTGAAAACTCCACATGGTGCTTGTTGTGTTCAATGCCGATGCAATTAATGTGTTTCATCAACACTCTGAAGGTCCACAGATTACAGAAGGCCCCCAGATGTGCTTCGGAAACTGCTACTAGTCTTCCAGTGTACGATCAAAGCGTAGACAGTTTAAGACATTACTCTCATGGAGAGAAGTCCACATGGTGCTTCTTGTGTTCAATGACGATTAAATTTCTGTGTTTCATCAACACTATGAAGGTCCACAGATTACAGAATGCCTCCAGATGTGCTTCGGAAACTACTACTAGTCTACCAGTGTACGATCAAAGCGTAGACAGTTTAAGACAATACTCCCATGGAGAAAAGTCCGCATGGTGCTTATTGTGTTCAATGCCGACGCAATTTCTGTGTTTCATCAACACTCTGAAGGTCCACAGATTACACAATGCATACAGATGTGCTTCGGAAACTACTACTAGTCTTCCAGTGTACGATCAAAGAATAGACAGTTTAAGAGATTACTCCCATGGAGGAAAGTCCCATGGTGCTTATTGTGTTCAATGCCGATGCAGTTTCTTTGTTTCATCAACACTCTGAAGGTCCACAGATTACAGAATGCCTCCAGATGTGCTTCGGAAACAACTACTAGTCTTACAGTAAACGATCAAGGCATAGACAGTTTAAGACATTACTCCCATGGAGAAAAGTCCACATGGTGCTTGTTGTGTTCAATGCCGATGCAATTTCTGTGTTTCATCAACACTCTGAAGGTCCACAGATTACAGAATGCCTCCAGATGTGCTTCGGAAACTACTACTATTCTTCCAGGGAACGATCAAAGCGTAGACAGTTTGAGACATTACTCCCATGGAGAAAAGTCCGCATGGTGCTTATTGTGTTTAATGCCGATGCAATTTCTGTGTTTCATCAACACTCTGAAGGTCCACAGATTACAGAATGCATCCCGATGTGCTTCGGAAACTACTACTAGTCTTCGGGGGAACGATTAAAGCGTAGACAGTTCAAGACATTACTCCCATAGAGAATAGTCCGCATGGTACTTATTGTGTTCAATGCCGATGCAATTTTTGTGTTTCATCAATACTCTGAAGGTCCACAGATTACAGAATGCATCCAGATGTGCTTGGGAAACTACTACTAGTCTTTCAGTGTACGATCAAAGCGTAGACAGTTTAAGACATTACTACCATGGAGAAAAGTCCGCATGGTGCTTATTGTGTTCAATGCCGACGCAATTTCAATGTTTCATCAACACTCTGAAGGTACACAGATTACAGAACTTCTCCAGATGTGCTTCGGAAACTACTACTAGGCTTCCAGTAAACGATCAAAGCTTAGACAGTTTAAGACATTACTCCCATGGAGAAAAGTCCACATGGTGCTTGTTGTGTTCAATGCCGATGCAATTTCTGTGTTTCATCAACACTCTGAAGGTCCACGGATTACAGAATGCCTCCAGATGTGCTTCGGAAACTACTACTAGTCTTCCAGTGTACGATCAAAGCGTAGACAGTTTGAGACATTACTCCCATGGAGAAAAGTCCGCATGGTGCTTATTGAGTTCTATTCCGATGCAATTTTTGTGTTTCATCAACACTCTGAAGGTCCACAGATTACAGAATGCATCCAGATGTGCTTCGGAAACTACTACTAGTCTTCCAGTGAACGATCAAAGCGTAGACAGTTTAAGACATTACTCCCATGGAGAAAAGTCCGCATGGTGCTTATTGTGTTCAATGCCGATTCAATTTCTGTGTTTCATCACACTCTGAAAGTCCACAGATTACAGAATGCATCCAGATGTGCTTCGGAAACTACTACTATTCTTCCAGGGAACGATCAGGCGTAGACAGTTTAAGACATTACACCTATGGAGGAAAGTCCCATGGTGCTTATTGTGTTCAATGCCGATGCAATTTCTTTGCTTCATCAACACTCTGAAGGTCCACAGATTACAGAATGCCTCCAGATGTGCTTCGGAAACTACTAGTAGTCTTCCAGGGAACGATCAAAGCGTAGACAGTTTAAGACATTACTCCCATGGAGAAAAGTCCGCATGGTGCTTATTGTGTTTAATGCCGACGCAATTTCTGTGTTTCATGAACACTCTGAAGGTCCACAGATTACACAATGCCTACAGATGTGCTTCGGAAACTACTACTAGTCTTCCAGTGTACGATCAAAGAATAGACAGTTTAAGACATTACTCCCATGGATAAAAGCCGCATGGTGCTATTGTGTTCAATGCCGATGCAATTTCTGTGTTTCATCAACACTCTGAAGGTCCACAGATTACAGAATGCCTCCTGATGTGCTTCGGAAACTACTACTATTCTTCCAGTGAACGATCAAAGCGTAGACAGTTTAAGACATTACTCCCATGGAGAAAAGTCCGCATGGTGCTTATTGTGTTCAATGCCGATTCAATTTCTGTGTTTCGTCACACTCTGAAAGTCCACAGATTACAGAATGCATCCAGATGTGCTTCGGAAACTATTACTATTCTTCCAGGGAACGATCAAGCGTAGACAGTTTAAGACATTACACCCATGGAGGAAAGTCCCATGGTGCTTATTGTGTTCAATGCCGATGCAATTTCATTGTTTCATCAACACTCTGAAGGTCCACAGATTACAGAATGCCTCCAGATGTGCTTCGGAAACTACTAGTAGTCTTCCAGGGAACGATCAAAGCGTAGACAGTTTAAGACATTACTCCCATGGAGAAAAGTCCGCATGGTGCTTATTGTGTTCAATGCCGACGCAATTTCTGTGTTTCATCAACACTCTGAAGGTCCACAGATTACACAATGCCTACAGATGTGCTTCGGAAACTACTACTAGTCTTTCAGTGTACGATCAAAGAATAGACAGTTTAAGACATTACTCCCATGGAGAAAAGCCCGCATGGAGCTTATTGTGTTCAATGCCGATGCAATTTCTGTGTTTCATCAACACTCTGAAGGTCCACAGATTACAGAATGCCTCCAGATGTGCTTCGGAAACTACTACTATTCTTCCAGGGAACGATCAAAGCGCAGACACTTTAAGACATTACTCCCATGGAGGAAAGTCCGCATGGTGCATATTGAGTTCAATGCCGATGCAATTTTTGTGTTTCATCAACACTGAAGGTCCACAGATTACAGAATGCAAACAGATGAGCTTCGGAAACTACTACTAGTCTTCCAGTGAACGATCAAAGCGTAGACAGTTTAAGACATTACTCCCATGGAGAAAAGTCCGCATGGTGCTTATTGTGTTCAATTCCGATTCAATTTTTGTGTTTCATCAACACTCTGAAGGTCCACAGATTACAGAATGCATCCAGATGTGCTTGGGAAACTACTACTAGTCTTTCAGTGAACGATCAAAGCGTAAACAGTTTAAGACATTACTACCATGGAGAAAAGTCCGCATGGTGCCTATTGTGTTCAATGTGGATGCAATTTCAATGTTTCATCAACACTCTGAAGGTCCACAGATTACAGAATGCTTCCAGATGCTGTTCGGAAACTACTACTAGTCTTCCAGTAAACGATCATAACATAGACAGTTTAAGACATTACTCCCATGGTGAAAACTCCACATGGTGCTTGTTGTGTTCAATGCCGATGCAATTAATGTGTTTCATCAACACTCTGAAGGTCCACAGATTACAGAAGGCCCCCAGATGTGCTTCGGAAACTGCTACTAGTATTCCAGTGTACGATCAAAGCGTAGACAGTTTAAGACATTACTCTCATGGAGAGAAGTCCACATGGTGCTTCTTGTGTTCAATGACGATTAAATTTCTGTGTTTCATCAACACTATGAAGGTCCACAGATTACAGAATGCCTCCAGATGTGCTTCGGAAACTACTACTAGTCTTCCAGTGTACGATCAAAGAATAGACAGTTTAAGAGATTACTCCCATGGAGGAAAGTCCCATGGTGCTTATTGTGTTCAATGCCGATGCAGTTTCTTTGTTTCATCAACACTCTGAAGGTCCACAGATTACAGAATGCCTCCAGATGTGCTTCGGAAACAACTACTAGTCTTACAGTAAACGATCAAGGCATAGACAGTTTAAGACATTACTCCCATGGAGAAAAGTCCACATGGTGCTTGTTGTGTTCAATGCCGATGCAATTTCTGTGTTTTATCAACACTCTGAAGGTCCACAGATTACAGAATGCCTCCAGATGTGCTTCGGAAACTACTACTATTCTTCCAGGGAACGATCAAAGCGTAGACAGTTTGAGACATTACTCCCATGGAGAAAAGTCCGCATGGTGCTTATTGTGTTTAATGCCGATGCAATTTCTGTGTTTCATCAACACTCTGAAGGTCCACAGATTACAGAATGCATCCCGATGTGCTTCGGAAACTACTACTAGTCTTCGGGGGAACGATTAAAGCGTAGACAGTTCAAGACATTACTCCCATAGAGAATAGTCCGCATGGTACTTATTGTGTTCAATGCCGATGCAATTTTTGTGTTTCATCAACACTCTGAAGGTCCACAGATTACAGAATGCATCGAGATGTGCTTCGGAAACTACTACTAGTCTTTCAGTGACCGATCAAAGCGTAGACAATTTAAGACATTACTACCATGGAGAAAAGTCCGCATGGAGCTTATTGTGTTCAATGCCGATGCCATTTCAATGTTTCATCAACACTCTGAAGGTACACAGATTAGAGAACTTCTCCAGATGTGCTTCGGAAACTAGTACTAGGCTTCCAGTAAACGATCAAAGCATAGACAGTTTAAGACATTACTCCCATGGAGAAAAGTCCACATGGTGCTTGTTGTGTTCAATGCCGATGCAGTTTCTGTGTTTCATCAACACTCTGAAGGTCCACGGATTACAGAATGCCTCCAGATGTGCTTCGGAATCTACTACTAGTCTTCCAGTGTACGATCAAAGCGTAGACAGTTTGAGACATTACTCCCATGGAGAAAAGTCCGCATGGTGCTTATTGAGTTCAATTCCGATGCAATTTTTGTGTTTCATCAACACTCTGAAGGTCCACAGATTACAGAATGCATCCAGATGTGCTTCGGAAACTACCACTAGTCTTCCAGTGAACGATCAAAGCGTAGACAGTTTAAGACATTACTCCCATGGAGAAAAGTCCGCATGGTGCTTATTGTGTTCAATGCCCATTCAATTTCTGTGTTTCATCACACTCTGAAAGTCCACAGATTACAGAATGCATCCAGATGTGCTTCGGAAACCACTACTATTCTTCCAGGGAACGATCAAGCGTAGACAGTTTAAGACATTACACCCATGGAGGAAAGTCCCATGGTGCTTATTGTGTTCAATGCCGATGCAATTTCTTTGTTTCATCAACACTCTGAAGGTCCACAGATTACAGAATGCCTCCAGATGTGCTTCGGAAACTACTAGTAGTCTTCCAGGGAACGATCAAAGCGTAGACAGTTTCAGACATTACTCCCATGGAAAAAGTCCGCATGGTGCTTATTGTGTTCAATGCCGACGCAATTTCTGTGTTTCATGAACACTCTGAAGGTCCACAGATTACACAATGCCTACAGATGTGCTTCGGAAACTACTACTAGTCTTCCAGTGTACGATCAAAGAATAGACAGTTTAAGACATTACTCCCATGGAGAAAAGCCGCATGGTGCATATTGTGTTCAATGCCGATGCAATTTCTGTGTTTCATCAACACTCTGAAGGTCCACAGATTACAGAATGCCTCCAGATGTGCTTCGGAAACTACTACTATTCTTCCAGGGAACGATCAAAGCGTAGACACTTTAAGACATTACTCCCATGGAGAAAAGTCCGCATGGTGCATATTGAGTTCAATGCCGATGCAATTTTTGTGTTTCATCAACACTCTGAAGGTCCACAGATTACAGAATGCAAACAGATGTGCTTCGGAAACTACTACTAGTCTTGCAGTGAACGATCAAAGAGTAGACAGTTTAAGACATTACTCCCATGGAGGAAAGTCCCATGGTGCTTATTGTGTTCAATGCCGATGCAATTTCATTGTTTCATCAACACTCTGAAGGTCCACAGATTACAGAATGCCTCCAGATGTGCTTCGGAAACTACTAGTAGTCTTCCAGGGAACGATCAAAGCGTAGACAGTTTAAGACATTACTCCCATGGAGAAAAGTCCGCATGGTGCTTATTGTGTTCAATGCCGACGCAATTTCTGTGTTTCATCAACACTCTGAAGGTCCACAGATTACACAATGCCTACAGATGTGCTTCGGAAACTACTACTAGTCTTTCAGTGTACGATCAAAGAATAGACAGTTTAAGACATTACTCCCATGGAGAAAAGCCCGCATGGAGCTTATTGTGTTCAATGCCGATGCAATTTCTGTGTTTCATCAACACTCTGAAGGTCCACAGATTACAGAATGCCTCCAGATGTGCTTCGGAAACTACTACTATTCTTCCAGGGAACGATCAAAGCGCAGACACTTTAAGACATTACTCCCATGGAGGAAAGTCCGCATGGTGCATATTGAGTTCAATGCCGATGCAATTTTTGTGTTTCATCAACACTGAAGGTCCACAGATTACAGAATGCAAACAGATGAGCTTCGGAAACTACTACTAGTCTTCCAGTGAACGATCAAAGCGTAGACAGTTTAAGACATTACTCCCATGGAGAAAAGTCCGCATGGTGCTTATTGTGTTCAATTCCGATTCAATTTTTGTGTTTCATCAACACTCTGAAGGTCCACAGATTACAGAATGCATCCAGATGTGCTTGGGAAACTACTACTAGTCTTTCAGTGAACGATCAAAGCGTAAACAGTTTAAGACATTACTACCATGGAGAAAAGTCCGCATGGTGCCTATTGTGTTCAATGTGGATGCAATTTCAATGTTTCATCAACACTCTGAAGGTCCACAGATTACAGAATGCTTCCAGATGCTGTTCGGAAACTACTACTAGTCTTCCAGTAAACGATCATAACATAGACAGTTTAAGACATTACTCCCATGGTGAAAACTCCACATGGTGCTTGTTGTGTTCAATGCCGATGCAATTAATGTGTTTCATCAACACTCTGAAGGTCCACAGATTACAGAAGGCCCCCAGATGTGCTTCGGAAACTGCTACTAGTATTCCAGTGTACGATCAAAGCGTAGACAGTTTAAGACATTACTCTCATGGAGAGAAGTCCACATGGTGCTTCTTGTGTTCAATGACGATTAAATTTCTGTGTTTCATCAACACTATGAAGGTCCACAGATTACAGAATGCCTCCAGATGTGCTTCGGAAACTACTACTAGTCTTCCAGTGTACGATCAAAGAATAGACAGTTTAAGAGATTACTCCCATGGAGGAAAGTCCCATGGTGCTTATTGTGTTCAATGCCGATGCAGTTTCTTTGTTTCATCAACACTCTGAAGGTCCACAGATTACAGAATGCCTCCAGATGTGCTTCGGAAACAACTACTAGTCTTACAGTAAACGATCAAGGCATAGACAGTTTAAGACATTACTCCCATGGAGAAAAGTCCACATGGTGCTTGTTGTGTTCAATGCCGATGCAATTTCTGTGTTTTATCAACACTCTGAAGGTCCACAGATTACAGAATGCCTCCAGATGTGCTTCGGAAACTACTACTATTCTTCCAGGGAACGATCAAAGCGTAGACAGTTTGAGACATTACTCCCATGGAGAAAAGTCCGCATGGTGCTTATTGTGTTTAATGCCGATGCAATTTCTGTGTTTCATCAACACTCTGAAGGTCCACAGATTACAGAATGCATCCCGATGTGCTTCGGAAACTACTACTAGTCTTCGGGGGAACGATTAAAGCGTAGACAGTTCAAGACATTACTCCCATAGAGAATAGTCCGCATGGTACTTATTGTGTTCAATGCCGATGCAATTTTTGTGTTTCATCAACACTCTGAAGGTCCACAGATTACAGAATGCATCGAGATGTGCTTCGGAAACTACTACTAGTCTTTCAGTGACCGATCAAAGCGTAGACAATTTAAGACATTACTACCATGGAGAAAAGTCCGCATGGAGCTTATTGTGTTCAATGCCGATGCCATTTCAATGTTTCATCAACACTCTGAAGGTACACAGATTAGAGAACTTCTCCAGATGTGCTTCGGAAACTAGTACTAGGCTTCCAGTAAACGATCAAAGCATAGACAGTTTAAGACATTACTCCCATGGAGAAAAGTCCACATGGTGCTTGTTGTGTTCAATGCCGATGCAGTTTCTGTGTTTCATCAACACTCTGAAGGTCCACGGATTACAGAATGCCTCCAGATGTGCTTCGGAATCTACTACTAGTCTTCCAGTGTACGATCAAAGCGTAGACAGTTTGAGACATTACTCCCATGGAGAAAAGTCCGCATGGTGCTTATTGAGTTCAATTCCGATGCAATTTTTGTGTTTCATCAACACTCTGAAGGTCCACAGATTACAGAATGCATCCAGATGTGCTTCGGAAACTACCACTAGTCTTCCAGTGAACGATGAAAGCGTAGACAGTTTAAGACATTACTCCCATGGAGAAAAGTCCGCATGGTGCTTATTGTGTTCAATGCCCATTCAATTTCTGTGTTTCATCACACTCTGAAAGTCCACAGATTACAGAATGCATCCAGATGTGCTTCGGAAACCACTACTATTCTTCCAGGGAACGATCAAGCGTAGACAGTTTAAGACATTACACCCATGGAGGAAAGTCCCATGGTGCTTATTGTGTTCAATGCCGATGCAATTTCTTTGTTTCATCAACACTCTGAAGGTCCACAGATTACAGAATGCCTCCAGATGTGCTTCGGAAACTACTAGTAGTCTTCCAGGGAACGATCAAAGCGTAGACAGTTTCAGACATTACTCCCATGGAAAAAGTCCGCATGGTGCTTATTGTGTTCAATGCCGACGCAATTTCTGTGTTTCATGAACACTCTGAAGGTCCACAGATTACACAATGCCTACAGATGTGCTTCGGAAACTACTACTAGTCTTCCAGTGTACGATCAAAGAATAGACAGTTTAAGACATTACTCCCATGGAGAAAAGCCGCATGGTGCATATTGTGTTCAATGCCGATGCAATTTCTGTGTTTCATCAACACTCTGAAGGTCCACAGATTACAGAATGCCTCCAGATGTGCTTCGGAAACTACTACTATTCTTCCAGGGAACGATCAAAGCGTAGACACTTTAAGACATTACTCCCATGGAGAAAAGTCCGCATGGTGCATATTGAGTTCAATGCCGATGCAATTTTTGTGTTTCATCAACACTCTGAAGGTCCACAGATTACAGAATGCAAACAGATGTGCTTCGGAAACTACTACTAGTCTTGCAGTGAACGATCAAAGCGTAGACAGTTTAAGACATTACTCCCATGGAGAAAAGTCCGCATGGTGCTTATTGTGTTCAATGCCGATTCAATTTTTGTGTTTCATCAACACTCTGAAGGTCCACAGATTACAGAATGCATCCAGATGTGCTTGGGAAACTACTACTAGTCTTTCAGTGAACGATCAAAGCGTAAACAGTTTAAGACATTACTACCATGGAGAAAAGTCCGCATGGTGCCTATTGTGTTCAATGTGGATGCAATTTCAATGTTTCATCAACACTCTGAAGGTCCACAGATTACAGAATGCCTCCAGATGTGCTTCGGAAACTACTACTAGTCTTCCAATAAACGATCATATCATAGACAGTTTAGGACATTACTCCCATGGAGTAAACTCCACATGGTGCTTGTTGTGTTCAATGAAGATGAAATTAATGTGTTTCATCAACACTCTGAAGGTCCACAGATTACAGAAGGCCTCCAGATGTGCTTCGGAAACTGCTACTAGTCTTCCAGTGTACGATCAAAGCGTAGAGAGTTTAAGACATTACTCTCATGGAGAGAAGTCCACATGGTGCTTATTGTGTTCAATGACCATTAAATTTCTGTGTTTCATCAACACTATGAAGGTCCACAGATTACAGAATGATTCCAGATGTGCTTCGGAAACTACTACTAGTCTTCCAGTGTACGATCAAAGCGTAGACAGTTTAAGACAATACTCCCATGGAGAAAAGTCCGCATGGTGCTTATTGTGTTCAATGCCGACGCAATTTCTGTGTTTCATCAACACTCTGAAGTTCCACAGATTACACAATGCATACAGATGTGCATCGGAAACTACTACTAGTCTTCCAGTGTACGATCAAAGAATAGACAGTTTAAGAGATTACTCCCATGGAGAAAAGTCCGCATGCTGCTTATTGTGTTCAATGCCGATGCAATTTCAATGTTTCATCAACACTCTGAAGGTCCACAGATTACGGAATGCCTCCAGATGTGCTTCGGAAACTACTACTAGTCTTCCAGTAAACGATCATAACATAGACAGTTTAAGACATTACTCCCATGGAGAATACTCCACATGGTGCTTGTTGTGTTCAATGCCGATGCAATTAATGTGTTTCATCAACACTCTGAAGGTCCACAGATTACAGAAGGCCTCCAGATGTGCTTCGGAAACTGCTACTAGTCTTCCAGTGTACGATCAAAGCGTAGACAGTTTAAGACATTACTCTCATGGAGAAAAGTCCGCATGGTGCTTATTGTGTTCAATGCCGATTCAATTTCTGTGTTTCATCACACTCTGAAAGTCCACAGATTACAGAATGCATCCAGATGTGCTTCGGAAACTACTAATATTCTTCCAGGGAACGATCAGGCGTAGACAGTTTAAGACATTACACCTATGGAGGAAAGTCCCATGGTGCTTATTGTGTTCAATGCCGATGCAATTTCTTTGCTTCATCAACACTCTGAAGGTCCACAGATTACAGAATGCATCCAGATGTGCTTCGGAAACTACTAGTAGTCTTCCAGGGAACGATCAAAGCGTAGACAGTTTAAGACATTACTCCCATGGAGAAAAGTCCGCATGGTGCTTATTGTGTTCAATGCCGACGCAATTTCTGTGTTTCATGAACACTCTGAAGGTCCACAGATTACACAATGCCTACAGATGTGCTTCGGAAACTACTACTAGTCTTCCAGTGTACGATCAAAGAATAGACAGTTTAAGACATTACTCCCATGGATAAAAGCCGCATGGTGCTATTGTGTTCAATGCCGATGCAATTTCTGTGTTTCATCAACACTCTGAAGGTCCACAGATTACAGAATGCCTCCTGATGTGCTTCGGAAACTACTACTATTCTTCCAGTGAACGATCAAAGCGTAGACAGTTTAAGACATTACTCCCATGGAGAAAAGTCCGCATGGTGCTTATTGTGTTAAATGCCGATTCAATTTCTGTGTTTCGTCACACTCTGAAAGTCCACAGATTACAGAATGCATCCAGATGTGCTTCGGAAACTACTACTATTCTTCCAGGGAACGATCAAGCGTAGACAGTTTAAGACATTACACCCATGGAGGAAAGTCCCATGGTGCTTATTGTGTTCAATGCCGATGCAATTTTTGTGTTTCATCAACACTGAAGGTCCACAGATTACAGAATGCAATCAGATGAGCTTCGGAAACTACTACTAGTCTTCCAGTGAACGATCAAAGCGTAGACAGTTTAAGACATTACTCCCATGGAGAAAAGTCCGCATGGTGCTTATTGTGTTCAATGCCGATTCAATTTTTGTGTTTCATCAATTCTCTGAAGGTCCACAGATTACAGAATGCATCCAGATGTGCTTGGGAAACTACTACTAGTCTTTCAGTGAACGATCAAAGCGTAAACAGTTTAAGACATTACTAGCATGGAGAAAAGTCCGCATGGTGCCTATTGTGTTCAATGTGGATGCAATTTCAATGTTTCATCAACACTCTGAAGGTCCACTGATTACAGAATGCTTCCAGATGTTGTTCGGAAACTACTACTAGTCTTCCAGTAAACGATCATAACATAGACAGTTTAAGACATTACTCCCATGGTGAAAACTCCACATGGTGCTCGTTGTGTTCAATGCCGATGCAATTAATGTGTTTCATCAACACTCTGAAGGTCCACAGATTACAGAAGGCCCCCAGATGTGCTTCGGAAACTGCTACTAGTCTTCCAGTGTACGATCAAAGCGTAGACAGTTTAAGACATTACTCTCATGGAGAGAAGTCCACATGGTGCTTCTTGTGTTCAATGACGATTAAATTTCTGTGTTTCATCAACACTATGAAGGTCCACAGATTACAGAATGCCTCCAGATGTGCTTCGGAAACTACTACTAGTCTACCAGTGTACGATCAAAGCGTAGACAGTTTAAGACAATACTCCCATGGAGAAAAGTCCGCATGGTGCTTATTGTGTTCAATGCCGACGCAATTTCTGTGTTTCATCAACACTCTGAAGGTCCACAGATTACACAATGCATACAGATGTGCTTCGGAAACTACTACTAGTCTTCCAGTGTACGATCAAAGAATAGACAGTTTAAGAGATTACTCCCATGGAGGAAAGTCCCATGGTGCTTATTGTGTCCAATGCCGATGCAGTTTCTTTGTTTCATCAACACTCTGAAGGTCCACAGATTACAGAATGCCTCCAGATGTGCTTCGGAAACAACTACTAGTCTTACAGTAAACGATCAAGGCATAGACAGTTTAAGACATTACTCCCATGGAGAAAAGTCCACATGGTGCTTGTTGTGTTCAATGCCGATGCAATTTCTGTGTTTCATCAACACTCTGAAGGTCCACAGATTACAGAATGCCTCCAGATGTGCTTCGGAAACTACTACTATTCTTCCAGGGAACGATCAAAGCGTAGACAGTTTGAGACATTACTCCCATGGAGAAAAGTCCGCATGGTGCTTATTGTGTTTAATGCCGATGCAATTTCTGTGTTTCATCAACACTCTGAAGGTCCACAGATTACAGAATGCATCCCGATGTGCTTCGGAAACTACTACTAGTCTTCGGGGGAACGATTAAAGCGTAGACAGTTCAAGACATTACTCCCATAGAGAATAGTCCGCATGGTACTTATTGTGTTCAATGCCGATGCAATTTTTGTGTTTCATCAATACTCTGAAGGTCCACAGATTACAGAATGCATCCAGATGTGCTTGGGAAACTACTACTAGTCTTTCAGTGTACGATCAAAGCGTAGACAGTTTAAGACATTACTACCATGGAGAAAAGTCCGCATGGTGCTTATTGTGTTCAATGCCGACGCAATTTCAATGTTTCATCAACACTCTGAAGGTACACAGATTAGAGAACTTCTCCAGATGTGCTTCGGAAACTACTACTAGGCTTCCAGTAAACGATCAAAGCTTAGACAGTTTAAGACATTACTCCCATGGAGAAAAGTCCACATGGTGCTTGTTGTGTTCAATGCCGATGCAATTTCTGTGTTTCATCAACACTCTGAAGGTCCACGGATTACAGAATGCCTCCAGATGTGCTTCGGAAACTACTACTAGTCTTCCAGTGTACGATCAAAGCGTAGACAGTTTGAGACATTACTCCCATGGAGAAAAGTCCGCATGGTGCTTATTGAGTTCTATTCCGATGCAATTTTTGTGTTTCATCAACACTCTGAAGGTCCACAGATTACAGAATGCATCCAGATGTGCTTCGGAAACTACTACTAGTCTTCCAGTGAACGATCAAAGCGTAGACAGTTTAAGACATTACTTCCATGGAGAAAAGTCCGCATGGTGCTTATTGTGTTCAATGCCGATTCAATTTCTGTGTTTCATCACACTCTGAAAGTCCACAGATTACAGAATGCATCCAGATGTGCTTCGGAAACTACTACTATTCTTCCAGGGAACGATCAGGCGTAGACAGTTTAAGACATTACACCTATGGAGGAAAGTCCCATGGTGCTTATTGTGTTCAATGCCGATGCAATTTCTTTGCTTCATCGACACTCTGAAGGTCCACAGATTACAGAATGCCTCCAGATGTGCTTCGGAAACTACTAGTAGTCTTCCAGGGAACGATCAAAGCGTAGACAGTTTAAGACATTACTCCCATGGAGAAAAGTCCGCATGGTGCTTATTGTGTTTAATGCCGACGCAATTTCTGTGTTTCATGAACACTCTGAAGGTCCACAGATTACACAATGCCTACAGATGTGCTTCGGAAACTACTACTAGTCTTCCAGTGTACGATCAAAGAATAGACAGTTTAAGACATTACTCCCATGGATAAAAGCCGCATGGTGCTATTGTACTCAATGCCGATGCAATTTCTGTGTTTCATCAACACTCTGAAGGTCCACAGATTACAGAATGCCTCCTGATGTGCTTCGGAAACTACTACTATTCTTCCAGTGAACGATCAAAGCGTAGACAGTTTAAGGCATTACTCCCATGGAGAAAAGTCCGCATGGTGCTTATTGTGTTCAATGCCGATTCAATTTCTGTGTTTCGTCACACTCTGAAAGTCCACAGATTACAGAATGCATCCAGATGTGCTTCGGAAACTACTACTATTCTTCCAGGGAACGATCAAGCGTAGACAGTTTAAGACATTACACCCATGGAGGAAAGTCCCATGGTGCTTATTGTGTTCAATGCCGATGCAATTTCTTTGTTTCATCAACACTCTGAAGGTCCACAGATTACAGAATGCCTCCAGATGTGCTTCGGAAACTACTAGTAGTCTTCCAGGGAACGATCAAAGCGTAGACAGTTTAAGACATTACTCCCATGGAGAAAAGTCCGCATGGTGCTTATTGTGTTCAATGCCGACGCAATTTCTGTGTTTCATCAACACTCTGAAGGTCCACAGATTACACAATGCCTACAGATGTGCTTCGGAAACTACTACTAGTCTTCCAGTGTACGATCAAAGAATAGACAGTTTAAGACATTACTCCCATGGAGAAAAGTCCGCATGGAGCTTATTGTGTTCAATGCCGATGCAATTTCTGTGTTTCATCAACACTCTGAAGGTCCACAGATTACAGAATGCCTCCAGATGTTGTTCGGAAACTACTACTAGTCTTCCAGTAAACGATCATAACATAGACAGTTTAAGACATTACTCCCATGGTGAAAACTCCACATGGTGCTTGTTGTGTTCAATGCCGATGCAATTAATGTGTTTCATCAACACTCTGAAGGTCCACAGATTACAGAAGGCCCCCAGATGTGCTTCGGAAACTGCTACTAGTATTCCAGTGTACGATCAAAGCGTAGACAGTTTAAGACATTACTCTCATGGAGAGAAGTCCACATGGTGCTTCTTGTGTTCAATGACGATTAAATTTCTGTGTTTCATCAACACTATGAAGGTCCACAGATTACAGAATGCCTCCAGATGTGCTTCGGAAACTACTACTAGTCTTCCAGTGTACGATCAAAGATTAGACAGTTTAAGAGATTACTCCCATGGAGGAAAGTCCCATGGTGCTTATTGTGTTCAATGCCGATGCAGTTTCTTTGTTTCATCAACACTCTGAAGGTCCACAGATTACAGAATGCCTCCAGATGTGCTTCGGAAACAACTACTAGTCTTACAGTAAACGATCAAGGCATAGACAGTTTAAGACATTACTCCCATGGAGAAAAGTCCACATGGTGCTTGTTGTGTTCAATGCCGATGCAATTTCTGTGTTTTATCAACACTCTGAAGGTCCACAGATTACAGAATGCCTCCAGATGTGCTTCGGAAACTACTACTATTCTTCCAGGGAACGATCAAAGCGTAGACAGTTTGAGACATTACTCCCATGGAGAAAAGTCCGCATGGTGCTTATTGTGTTTAATGCCGATGCAATTTCTGTGTTTCATCAACACTCTGAAGGTCCACAGATTACAGAATGCATCCCGATGTGCTTCGGAAACTACTACTAGTCTTCGGGGGAACGATTAAAGCGTAGACAGTTCAAGACATTACTCCCATAGAGAATAGTCCGCATGGTACTTATTGTGTTCAATGCCGATGCAATTTTTGTGTTTCATCAACACTCTGAAGGTCCACAGATTACAGAATGCATCGAGATGTGCTTCGGAAACTACTACTAGTCTTTCAGTGACCGATCAAAGCGTAGACAATTTAAGACATTACTACCATGGAGAAAAGTCCGCATGGAGCTTATTGTGTTCAATGCCGATGCCATTTCAATGTTTCATCAACACTCTGAAGGTACACAGATTAGAGAACTTCTCCAGATGTGCTTCGGAAACTACTACTAGGCTTCCAGTAAACGATCAAAGCGTAGACAGTTTGAGACATTACTCCCATGGAGAAAAGTCCGCATGGTGCTTATTGAGTTCTATTCCGATGCAATTTTTGTGTTTCATCAACACTCTGAAGGTCCACAGATTACAGAATGCATCCAGATGTGCTTCGGAAACTACTACTATTCTTCCAGGGAACGATCAGGCGTAGACAGTTTAAGACATTACACCTATGGAGGAAAGTCCCATGGTGCTTATTGTGTTCAATGCCGATGCAATTTCTTTGCTTCATCAACACTCTGAAGGTCCACAGATTACAGAATGCCTCCAGATGTGCTTCGGAAACTACTAGTAGTCTTCCAGGGAACGATCAAAGCGTAGACAGTTTAAGACATTACTCCCATGGAGAAAAGTCCGCATGGTGCTTATTGTGTTTAATGCCGTCGCAATTTCTGTGTTTCATGAACACTCTGAAGGTCCACAGATTACACAATGCCTACAGATGTGCTTCGGAAACTACTACTAGTCTTCCAGTGTACGATCAAAGAATAGACAGTTTAAGACATTACTCCCATGGATAAATGCCGCATGGTGCTATTGTGTTCAATGCCGATGCAATTTCTGTGTTTCATCAACACTCTGAAGGTCCACAGATTACAGAATGCCTCCTGATGTGCTTCGGAAACTACTACTATTCTTCCAGTGAACGATCAAAGAATAGACAGTTTAAGACATTACTCCCATGGAGAAAAGTCCGCATGGTGCTTATTGTGTTCAATGCCGATTCAATTTCTGTGTTTCGTCACACTCTGAAAGTCCACAGATTACAGAATGCATCCAGATGTGCTTCGGAAACTACTACTATTCTTCCAGGGAACGATCAAGCGTAGACAGTTTAAGACATTACACCCATGGAGGAAAGTCCCATGGTGCTTATTGTGTTCAATGCCGATGCAATTTCTTTGTTTCATCAACACTCTGAAGGTCCACAGATTACAGAATGCCTCCAGATGTGCTTCGGAAACTACTAGTAGTCTTCCAGGGAACGATCAAAGCGTAGACAGTTTAAGACATTACTCCCATGGAGAAAAGTCCGCATGGTGCTTATTGTGTTCAATGCCGACGCAATTTCTGTGTTTCATCAACACTCTGAAGGTCCACAGATTACACAATGCCTACAGATGTGCTTCGGAAACTACTACTAGTCTTCCAGTGTACGATCAAAGAATAGACAGTTTAAGACATTACTCCCATGGAGAAAAGTCCGCATGGAGCTTATTGTGTTCAATGCCGATGCAATTTCTGTGTTTCATCAACACTCTGAAGGTCCACAGATTACAGAATGCCTCCAGATGTGCTTCGGAAACTACTACTATTCTTCCAGGGAACGATCAAAGCGTAGACACTTTAAGACATTACTCCCATGGAGGAAAGTCCGCATGGTGCATATTGAGTTCAATGCCGATGCAATATTTGTGTTTCATCAACACTGAAGGTCCACAGATTACAGAATGCAAACAGATGAGCTTCGGAAACTACTACTAGTCTTCCAGTGAACGATCAAAGCGTAGACAGTTTAAGACATTACTCCCATGGAGAAAAGTCCGCATGGTGCTTATTGTGTTCAATTCCGATTCAATTTTTGTGTTTCATCAACACTCTGAAGGTCCACAGATTACAGAATGCATCCAGATGTGCTTGGGAAACTACTACTAGTCTTTCAGTGAACGATCAAAGCGTAAACAGTTTAAGACATTACTACCATGGAGAAAAGTCCGCATGGTGCCTATTGTGTTCAATGTGGATGCAATTTCAATGTTTCATCAACACTCTGAAGGTCCACAGATTACAGAATGCTTCCAGATGTTGTTCGGAAACTACTACTAGTCTTCCAGTAAACGATCATAACATAGACAGTTTAAGACATTACTCCCATGGTGAAAACTCCACATGGTGCTTGTTGTGTTCAATGCCGATGCAATTAATGTGTTTCATCAACACTCTGAAGGTCCACAGATTACAGAAGGCCCCCAGATGTGCTTCGGAAACTGCTACTAGTATTCCAGTGTACGATCAAAGCGTAGACAGTTTAAGACATTACTCTCATGGAGAGAAGTCCACATGGTGCTTCTTGTGTTCAATGACGATTAAATTTCTGTGTTTCATCAACACTATGAAGGTCCACAGATTACAGAATGCCTCCAGATGTGCTTCGGAAACTACTACTAGTCTTCCAGTGTACGATCAAAGAATAGACAGTTTAAGAGATTACTCCCATGGAGGAAAGTCCCATGGTGCTTATTGTGTTCAATGCCGATGCAGTTTCTTTGTTTCATCAACACTCTGAAGGTCCACAGATTACAGAATGCCTCCAGATGTGCTTCGGAAACAACTACTAGTCTTACAGTAAACGATCAAGGCATAGACAGTTTAAGACATTACTCCCATGGAGAAAAGTCCACATGGTGCTTGTTGTGTTCAATGCCGATGCAATTTCTGTGTTTTATCAACACTCTGAAGGTCCACAGATTACAGAATGCCTCCAGATGTGCTTCGGAAACTACTACTATTCTTCCAGGGAACGATCAAAGCGTAGACAGTTTGAGACATTACTCCCATGGAGAAAAGTCCGCATGGTGCTTATTGTGTTTAATGCCGATGCAATTTCTGTGTTTCATCAACACTCTGAAGGTCCACAGATTACAGAATGCATCCCGATGTGCTTCGGAAACTACTACTAGTCTTCGGGGGAACGATTAAAGCGTAGACAGTTCAAGACATTACTCCCATAGAGAATAGTCCGCATGGTACTTATTGTGTTCAATGCCGATGCAATTTTTGTGTTTCATCAACACTCTGAAGGTCCACAGATTACAGAATGCATCGAGATGTGCTTCGGAAACTACTACTAGTCTTTCAGTGACCGATCAAAGCGTAGACAATTTAAGACATTACTACCATGGAGAAAAGTCCGCATGGAGCTTATTGTGTTCAATGCCGATGCCATTTCAATGTTTCATCAACACTCTGAAGGTACACAGATTAGAGAACTTCTCCAGATGTGCTTCGGAAACTAGTACTAGGCTTCCAGTAAACGATCAAAGCATAGACAGTTTAAGACATTACTCCCATGGAGAAAAGTCCACATGGTGCTTGTTGTGTTCAATGCCGATGCAATTTCTGTGTTTCATCAACACTCTGAAGGTCCACGGATTACAGAATGCCTCCAGATGTGCTTCGGAATCTACTACTAGTCTTCCAGTGTACGATCAAAGCGTAGACAGTTTGAGACATTACACCCATGGAGGAAAGTCCGCATGGTGCTTATTGTGTTCAATGCCGATGCAATTTCTTTGTTTCATCAACACTCTGAAGGTCCACAGATTACAGAATGCCTCCAGATGTGCTTCGGAAACTACTAGTAGTCTTCCAGGGAACGATCATAGCGTAGACAGTTTCAGACATTACTCCCATGGAAAAAGTCCGCATGGTGCTTATTGTGTTCAATGCCGACGCAATTTCTGTGTTTCATGAACACTCTGAAGGTCCACAGATTACACAATGCCTACAGATGTGCTTCGGAAACTACTACTAGTCTTCCAGTGTACGATCAAAGAATAGACAGTTTAAGACATTACTCCCATGGAGAAAAGCCGCATGGTGCATATTGTGTTCAATGCCGATGCAATTTCTGTGTTTCATCAACACTCTGAAGGTCCACAGATTACAGAATGCCTCCAGATGTGCTTCGGAAACTACTACTATTCTTCCAGGGAACGATCAAAGCGTAGACACTTTAAGACATTACTCCCATGGAGAAAAGTCCGCATGGTGCATATTGAGTTCAATGCCGATGCAATTTTTGTGTTTCATCAACACTCTGAAGGTCCACAGATTACAGAATGCAAACAGATGTGCTTCGGAAACTACTACTAGTCTTGCAGTGAACGATCAAAGCGTAGACAGTTTAAGACATTACTCCCATGGAGAAAAGTCCGCATGGTGCTTATTGTGTTCAATGCCGATTCAATTTTTGTGTTTCATCAACACTCTGAAGGTCCACAGATTACAGAATGCATCCAGATGTGCTTGGGAAACTACTACTAGTCTTTCAGTGAACGATCAAAGCGTAAACAGTTTAAGACATTACTACCATGGAGAAAAGTCTGCATGGTGCCTATTGTGTTCAATGTGGATGCAATTTCAATGTTTCATCAACACTCTGAAGGTCCACAGATTACAGAATGCCTCCAGATGTGCTTCGGAAACTACTACTAGTCTTCCAGTAAACGATCATATCATAGACAGTTTAAGACATTACTCCCATGGAGTAAACTCCACATGGTGCTTGTTGTGTTCAATGAAGATGAAATTAATGTGTTTCATCAACACTCTGAAGGTCCACAGATTACAGAAGGCCTCCAGATGTGCTTCGGAAACTGCTACTAGTCTTCCAGTGTACGATCAAAGCGTAGAGAGTTTAAGACATTACTCTCATGGAGAGAAGTCCACATGGTGCTTATTGTGTTCAATGACCATTAAATTTCTGTGTTTCATCAACACTATGAAGGTCCACAGATTACAGAATGATTCCAGATGTGCTTCGGAAACTACTACTAGTCTTCCAGTGTACGATCAAAGCGTAGACAGTTTAAGACAATACTCCCATGGAGAAAAGTCCGCATGGTGCTTATTGTGTTCAATGCCGACGCAATTTCTGTGTTTCATCAACACTCTGAAGTTCCACAGATTACACAATGCATACAGATGTGCATCGGAAACTACTACTAGTCTTCCAGTGTACGATCTAAGAATAGACAGTTTAAGAGATTACTCCCATGGAGAAAAGTCCGCATGCTGCTTATTGTGTTCAATGCCGATGCAATTTCAATGTTTCATCAACACTCTGAAGGTCCACAGATTACGGAATGCCTCCAGATGTGCTTCGGAAACTACTACTAGTCTTCCAGTAAACGATCATAACATAGACAGTTTAAGACATTACTCCCATGGAGAATACTCCACATGGTACTTGTTGTGTTCAATGCCGATGCAATTAATGTGTTTCATCAACACTCTGAAGGTCCACAGATTACAGAAGGCCTCCAGATGTGCTTCGGAAACTGCTACTAGTCTTCCAGTGTACGATCAAAGCGTAGACAGTTTAAGACATTACTCTCATGGAGAAAAGTCCGCATGGTGCTTATAGTGTTCAATGCCGAATAAATATCTGTGTTTCCTCAACACTCTGAAGGTCCACAGATTACACAATACCTACAGAAGTGCATCGAAAACTACTACTAGTCTTCCAGTGTACGATCAAATCGTAGAAAGTTTAAGACATTACTCCCATGGAGAAAAGTCCGCATGGTGCTTATTGTGTTCAATGCCGATGCAATTTCTGTGTTTCATCAACACTCTGAAGGTCCACAGATTACAGAATGCCTCCAGATGTGCTTCGGAAACTACTTTTAGTCTTCCAGTAAACGATCAAAGCATAGACAGTTTAAGACATTACTCCCATGGAGAAAGGTCCGCATGGGGCTTATTGTGTTCAATGCCGATGCAATTTCTGTGTTTCATCAACACTCTGAAGGTCCACAGATTACAGCATGCATCCAGATGGGCTTCGGAAACTACTACTAGTCTTATAGGGAACGATCAAATTGTATACAGTTTAAGACATTACTCCCATGGAGAAAAGTCCGCATGGTGCTTATTGCGTTCAATGCCGATTCAATTTCTGTGTTTCATCACACTCTGAAGGTCCACAGATTACAGAATGCATCCAGATGTGCTTCGGAAACTACTACTAGTCTTCGAGGGAACGATCAAAGCGTAGACAGTTTAAGACATTACTCCCATGGATAAAAGTCCGCATTGTGCTTATTGTGTTCAATGCCGATGCAATTTTTGTGTTTCATCAACACTCTGAAGGTCCACAGATTACAGAATGCATCCAGATGTGCTTCTGAAACTACTACTAGTCTTCCAGTGAACGGTCAAAGCGTAGACAGTTTAAGACATTACTACCATGGAGAGAAGTCCGCATGGTGCTTATTGTGTTCAATGCCGATGCAATTTCTATGTTTCATCAACACTCTGAAGGTCCACAGATTGCAGAATGCCTCCAGATGTGCTTCGGAAACTACTACTAGTCTTCCAGTAAACGAGCAAAGCATAGACAGTTTAAGACATTACTCTCATGGAGAAAATTCCACATGGTGCTTCTTGTGTTCAATGGCGATGCAATTTCTGTGTTTGATCAACACTCTGAAGGTCCACAGATAACAGAATGCCTCCAGATGTGCTTCGGAAACTACTACTAGTCTTCCAGTGAACGATCAAAGCGTAGACAGTTTAAGACATTACTCCCATGGAGAAAAGTCTGCATGGTTCTTATTGTGTTCAATGCCGATGCAATTTTTGTGTTTCATCAACACTCTGAAGGTCCGGAGATCACAGAATGCCTCCAGATGTGCTTCGGAAACTACTACTAGTCTTCCTGTGAACGATCAAAGCGTAGACAGTTTAAGACATTACTCCCATGGAGAAAAGTCCGCATGGTGCTTATTGTGTTCAATGCCGATTCAATTCCTGTGTTTCATCAACACTCTGAAGGTCCACAGATTACAGAATGCCTGCAGAAGTGCTTCGGAAACTAGTACAAGTCTTCCAGTGAACGATCAAAGCATGGACACTTTAAGACATTACTCCCATGGGGAAAACTCCCCATGGTGCTAATTGTGTTCAATGCCGATGCAATTATTGTGTTTCATCAACACTCTGAAGGTCCACAGATTACAGAATGCCTCCAGATGTGCTTTGGAAACTACTACTAGTCTTACAGTGTACGATCAAATCGTAGACAGTTTAGGACGTTACTGTCATGGAGAAAAGTCCGCATGGTGCTTATTGTGTTAAATGCCGATGCAATTTTTGTGTTTCATCAATACTCTGAATGTCCACAGATTACAGAATGATTCCAGATGTGCTTCGGAAACTACTACTGGTCCTCCAGTGTACGATTAAAGCGTAGACAGTTTAAGATATTACTCCCTTGGAGAAAAGTCCGCATGGTGCTTATAGTGTTCAATGCCGATTAAATTTCTGTGTTTCATCAACACTCTGAAGGTCCACAGATTACAGAATGCCTCAGATGTGCTTCGGAAACTACTACTAGTCTCCCTGTGTACGATCAAAACGTAGACATTTTAAGACATTACTCCCATGGAGAAAAGTCCGCATAGCGCTTATTGTGTTCAATGCCGACGCAATTTCTGTGTTTCATCAACACTCTGAAGGTCCACAGATTACACAATGCCTACAGAAGTGCTTCTGAAGCTACTACTAGTCTTCCAGTGTACGATCAAATCGTAGACAGTTTAAGACATTACTGCCATGGAGAAAAGCCTGCATGGTGCTTATTGTGTTCAATGCCGATGCAATTTTTGTGTTTCATCAACACTCTGAAGGTCCACAGATTACAGAATGCCTCCAGATGTGCTTCGGAAACTACTACTAGTCTTCCAGGGAACGTTCAAAGCGTAGACGGTTTGAGACATTACTTCCTTTTAAGAAAAGTCCGCATGGTGATTATTGAGTTCAATGCCGATGCAATTTTTGTGTTTCATCAACACTCAGATGGTCCACAGATTACAGAATGCCTCCAGATGTGCTTCGGAAACTACTACTAGTCTCCCTGTGTACGATCAAAACGTTGACATTTTAAGACATTACTCCCATGGAGAAAAGTCCGCATGGTGCTTATTGTGTTCAATGCCGACGCAATTTCTGTGTTTCATGAACACTCTGAAGGTCCACAGATTACACAATGCCTACAGATGTGCTTCGGAAACTACTACTAGTCTTCCAGTGTACGATCAAAGAATAGACAGATTAAGACATTACTCCCATGGAGAAAAGCCGCATGGTGCTTATTGTGTTCAATGCCGATGCAATTTCTGTGTTTCATCAACACTCTGAAGGTCCACAGATTACAGAATGCCTCCAGATGTGCTTCGGAAACTACTACTATTCTTCTAGTGAACGATCAAAGCGTAGACAGTTTAAGACATTACTCTCATGGAGAAAAGTCCGAATGGTGCTTATAGTGTTCAATGCCGAATAAATATCTGTGTTTCCTCAACACTCTGAAGGTCCACAGATTACACAATACCTACAGAAATGCATCGAAAACTACTACTAGTCTTCCAGTGTACGATCAAATCGTAGAAAGTTTAAGACATTACTCCCATGGAGAAAAGTCCGCATGGTGCTTATTGTGTTCAATGCCGATGCAATTTCTGTGTTTCATCAACACTCTGAAGGTCCACAGATTACAGAATGCATCCAGATGTGCTTCGGAAACTACTACTAGTCTTCCAGTAAACGATCAAAGCATAGACAGTTTAAGACATTACTCCCATGGAGAAAAGAACACATGGTGCTTGTTGAGTTCAATGCCGATGCAATTTCTGTGTTTCATCAACACTCTGATGGTCCACAGATTACAGAATGCACCCAGATGTGCTTCGGAAACTATTACTAGTCTTCCAGTGTACGAGCAAAGCGTAGACAGTTTAAGACATTACTACCATGGAGAAAAGCCCGCATGGTGCTTATTGTGTTCAATGCCGATTCAATTTCTGTGTTTCATCACACTCTGAAGGTCCACAGATTACAGAATGCATCCAGATGTGCTTCGGAAATTACCACTAGTCTTCCAGGGAACGATCAAAGCGTAGACAGTTTAAGACATTACTCCCATGGAGAAAAGTCCGCAAGGTGCTTATTGTGTTCAATGCCGATGCAATTTCTGTGTTTTATAAACACTCTGAAGGTCCACAGATTACAGAATGCATCCAGATGTGCTTCGGAAACTACTACTAGTCTTCGAGGGAACGATCAAAGCGTAGACAGTTTAAGACATTACTCCCATGGATAAAAGTCCGCATGGTGCTTATTGTGTTCAATGCCGATGCAATTTTTGTGTTTCATCAACACTCTGAAGGTCCACAGATTACAGAATGCATCCAGATGTGCTTCTGAAACTACTACTAGTCTTCCAGTGTACGATCAAAGCGTAGACAGTTTAAGACATTACTCCCATGGAGAAAAGTCTGCATGGTTCTTATTGTGTTCAATGCCGATGCAATTTTTGTGTTTCATCAACACTCTGAAGGTCCGGAGATCACAGAATGCCTCCAGATGTGCTTCGGAAACTACTACTAGTCTTCCTGTGAACGATCAAAGCGTAGACAGTTTAAGACATTACTGCCATGGAGAAAAGTCCGCATGGTGCTTATTGTGTTCAATGCCGATTCAATTCCTGTGTTTCATCAACACTCTGAAGGTCCACAGATTACAGAATGCCTCCAGAAGTGCTTCGGAAACTAGTACAAGTCTTCCAGTGAACGATCAAAGCATGGACACTTTAAGACATTACTCCCATGGGGAAAAGTCCCCATGGTGCTAATTGTGTTCAATGCCGATGCAATTATTGTGTTTCATCAACACTCTGAAGGTCCACAGATTACAGAATGCCTCCAGATGTGCTTTGGAAACTACTACTAGTCTTACAGTGTACGATCAAATCGTAGACAGTTTAGGACGTTACTGTCATGGAGAAAAGTCCGCATGGTGCTTATTGTGTTAAATGCCGATGCAATTTTTGTGTTTCATCAATACTCTGAATATCCACAGATTACAGAATGATTCCAGATGTGCTTCGGAAACTACTACTGGTCCTCCAGTGTACGATTAAAGCGTAGACTGTTTAAGATATTACTCCCATGGAGAAATGGCCACATGGTGGATATTGTGTTCAATGCCGATGCAATTTCGGTGTTTCATCAACACTCTGAAGGTCCACAGAATACAGAATGCATCCAGATGTGCTTCGGAAACTACTACTAGTCTTATAGGGAACGATCAAACCGTAGACAGTTTGAGACATTACTTCCATGGAGAAAAGTCCGCATGGTGCTTATTGTGTGCAATGCCGGTGCAATTTTTGTGTTTCATCAACACTCTGAAGGTTCACAGATTACAGAATGCATCCAGATATGCTTCGGAAACTACTACTAGTCTTCCAGGGAACGATCAAAGCGTAGACACTTTAAGACATTACTCCCATGGAGAAAAGTCCGCATGGTGCTTATAGTGTTCAATGCCGATTCAATTCCTGTGTTTCATCAACACTCTGAAGGTCCACAGATTACAGAATGCCTCCAGAAGTGCTTCGGAAACTAGTACAAGTCTTCCAGTGAACGATCAAAGCATGGACACTTTAAGACATTACTCCCATGGGGAAAACTCCCCATGGTGCTAATTGTGTTCAATGCCGATGCAATTATTGTGTTTCATCAACACTCTGAAGGTCCACAGATTACAGAATGCCTCCAGATGTGCTTTGGAAACTACTACTAGTCTTACAGTGTACGATCAAATCGTAGACAGTTTAGGACGTTACTGTCATGGAGAAAAGTCCGCATGGTGCTTTATGTGTTCAATGCCGATGCAATTTTTGTGTTTCATCAACACTCTGAAGGTCCACAGATTACAGAATGCCTCCAGATGTGCTTCGGAAACTACTACTAGTCTTCCAGGGAACGTTCAAAGCGTAGACGGTTTGAGACATTACTTCCATTTAAGAAAAGTCCGCATGGTGATTATTGAGTTCAATGCCGATGCAATTTTTGTGTTTCATCAACACTCAGATGGTCCACAGATTACAGAATGCCTCCAGATGTACTTCGGAAACTACTACAAGTCTCCCTGTGTACGATCAAAACGTAGACATTTTAAGACATTACTCCCATGGAGGAAAGTCCGCATGGTGCTTATTGTGTTCAATGCCGACGCAATTTCTGTGTTTCATGAACACTCTGAAGGTCCACAGATTACACAATGCCTACAGATGTGCTTCGGAAACTACTACTAGTCTTCCAGTGTACGATCAAAGAATAGACAGATTAAGACATTACTCCCATGGAGAAAAGCCGCATGGTGGTTATTGTGTTCAATGCCGATGCAATTTCTGTGTTTCATCAACACTCTGAAGGTCCACAGATTACAGAATGCCTCCAGATGTGCTTCGGAAACTACTACTATTCTTCCAGTGAACGATCAAAGCGTAGACAGTTTAAGACATTACTCTCATGGAGAAAAGTCCGCATGGTGCTTATAGTGTTCAATGCCGAATAAATATTTGTGTTTCCTCAACACTCTGAAGGTCCACAGATTTCACAATACCTACACAAGTGCATCGAAAACTACTACTAGTCTTCCAGTGTACGATCAAATCGTAGAAAGTTTAAGACATTACTCCCATGGAGAAAAGTCCGCATGGTGCTTATTGTGTTCAATGCCGATGCAATTTCTGTGTTTCATCAACACTCTGAAGGTCCACAGAATTACAGAATGCATCCAGATGTGCTTCGGAAACTACTACTAGTCTTCCAGGGAACGATCAAAGCGTAGACAGTTTAAAACATTACTCCCATGGAGAAAAGTCCGCATGGTGATTATTGCGTTCAATGCCGATTCAATTTCTGTGTTTCATCACACTCTGAAGGTCCACAGATTACAGAATGCATCCAGATGTGCTTCGGAAATTACCACTAGTCTTCCAGGGAACGATCAAAGCGTAGACAGTTTAAGACATTACTCCCATGGAGAAAAGTCCGCAAGGTGCTTATTGTGTTCAATGCCGATGCAATTTCTGTGCTTTATAAACACTCTGAAGGTCCACAGATTACAGAATGCATCCAGATGTGCTTCGGAAACTACTACTAGTCTTCGAGGGAACGATCAAAGCGTAGACAGTTTAAGACATTACTCCCATGGATAAAAGTCCGCATGGTGCTTATTGTGTTCAATGCCGATGCAATTTTTGTGTTTCATCAACACTCTGAAGGTCCACAGATTACAGAATGCATCCAGATGTGCTTCTGAAACTACTACTAGTCTTCCAGTGAACGGTCAAAGCGTAGAAAGTTTAAGACATTACTACCATGGAGAGAAGTCCGCATGGTGCTTATTGTGTTCAATGCCGATGCAATTTCTATGTTTCATCAACACTCTGAAGGTCCACAGATTACAGAATGCCTCCAGATGTGCTTCGGAAACTACTACTAGTCTTCCAGTAAACGAGCAAATCATAGACAGTTTAAGACATTACTCCCATGGAGAAAATTCCACATGGTGCTTGTTGTGTTCAATGCCGATGCAATTTCTGTGTTTCATCAACACTCTGAAGGTCCACAGATAACAGAATGCCTCCAGATGTGCTTCGGAAACTACTACTAGTCTTCCAGTGTACGATCAAAGCGTAGACAGTTTAAGACATTACTCCCATGGAGAAAAGTCTGCATGGTTCTTATTGTGTTCAATGCCGATGCAATTTTTGTGTTTCATCAACATTCTGAAGGTCCGGAGATCACAGAATGCCTCCAGATGTGCTTCGGAAACTACTACTAGTCTTCCTGTGAACGATCAAAGCGTAGACAGTTTAAGACATTACTCCCATGGAGAAAAGTCCGCATGGTGCTTATTGTGCTCAATGCCGATTCAATTCCTGTGTTTCATCAACACTCTGAAGGTCCACAGATTACAGAATGCCTCCAGAAGTGCTTCGGAAACTAGTACAAGTCTTCCAGTGAACGATCAAAGCATGGACACTTTAAGACATTACTCCCATGGGGAAAACTCCCCATGGTGCTAATTGTGTTCAATGCCGATGCAATTATTGTGTTTCATCAAGACTCTGAAGGTCTACAGATTACAGAATGCCTCCAGATGTGCTTTGGAAACTACTACTAGTCTTACAGTGTACGATCAAATCGTAGACAGTTTAGGACGTTACTGTCATGGAGAAAAGTCCGCATGGTGCTTATTGTGTTAAATGCCGATGCAATTTTTGTGTTTCATCAATACTCTGAATGTCCACAGATTACAGAATGATTCCAGATGTGCTTCGGAAACTACTACTGGTCCTCCAGTGTACGATTAAAGCGTAGACAGTTATGATATTACTCCCATGGAGAAATGGCCACATGGTGGATATTGTGTTCAATGCCGATGCAATTTCGGTGTTTCATCAACACTCTGAAGGTCCCCAGAATACAGAATGCATCCAGATGTGCTTCGGAAACTACTACTAGTCTTCCAGGGAACGATCAAACCGTAGACAGTTTGAGACATTACTTCCATGGAGAAAAGTCCGCATGGTGCTTATTGTGTGCAATGCCGGTGCAATTTTTGTGTTTCATCAACACTCTGAAGGTTCACAGATTACAGAATGCATCCAGATATGCTTCGGAAACTACTACTAGTCTTCCAGGGAACGATCAAAGCGTAGACACTTTAAGACATTACTCCCATGGAGAAAAGTCCGCATGGTGCTTATAGTGTTCAATGCCGATTAAATTTCTGTGTTTCATCAACACTCTGAAGGTCCACAGATTACAGAATGCCTCAGATGTGCTTCGGAAACTACTACTAGTCTCCTTGTGTACGATCAAAACGTAGACATTTTAAGACATTACTCCCATGGAGAAAAGTCCGCATAGTGCTTATTGTGTTCAATGCCGACGCAATTTCTGTGTTTCATCAACACTCTGAAGGTCCACAGATTACTCAATGCCTACAGAAGTGCTTCTGAAGCTACTACTAGTCTTCCAGTGTACGATCAAATCGTAGACAGTTTAAGACATTACTGCCATGGAGAAAAGCCTGCATGGTGCTTATTGTGTTCAATGCCGATGCAATTTTTGTGTTTCATCAACACTCTGAAGGTCCACAGATTACAGAATGCCTCCAGATGTGCTTCGGAAACTACTAGTAGTGTTCCAGGGAACGTTCAAAGCGTAGACGGTTTGAGACATTACTTCCATTTAAGAAAAGTCCGCATGGTGATTATTGAGTTCAATGCCGATGCAATTTTTGTGTTTCATCAACACTCAGATGGTCCACAGATTACAGAATGCCTCCAGATGTGCTTCGGAAACTACTACTAGTCTCCCTGTGTACGATCAAAACGTAGACATTTTAAGACATTACTCCCATGGAGAAAAGTCCGCATGGTGCTTATTGTGTTCAATGCCGATTCAATTTCTGTGTTTCATCACACTCTGAAAGTCCACAGATTACAGAATGCATCCAGATGTGCTTCGGAAACTACTACTATTCTTCCAGGGAACGATCAAGCGTAGACAGTTTAAGACATTACTGCCATGGAGAAAAGCCTGCATGGTGCTTATTGTGTTCAATGCCGATGCAATTTTTGTGTTTCATCAACAATCTGAAGGTCCACAGATTACAGAATGCCTCCAGATGTGCTTCGGAAACTACTAGTAGTCTTCCAGGGAACGATCAAAGCGTAGACAGTTTAAGACATTACTCCCATGGAGAAAAGTCCGCATGGTGCTTATTGTGTTCAATGACGACGCAATTTCTGTGTTTCATCAACACTCTGAAGATCCACAGATTACACAATGCCTACAGATGTGCTTCGGAAACTACTACTAGTCTTCCAGTGTACGATCAAAGAATAGACAGTTTAAGACATTACTCTCATGGAGAGAAGTCCACATGGTGCTTATTGTGTTCAATGACCATTAAATTTCTGTGTTTCATCAACACTATGAAGGTCCACAGATTACAGAATGATTCCAGATGTGCTTCGGAAACTACTACTAGTCTTCCAGTGTACGATCAAAGCGTAGACAGTTTAAGACATTACTACCATGGAGAAAAGTCCGCATGGTGCTTATTGTGTTCAACGCCGACGCAATTTCAATGTTTCATCAACACTCTGAAGGTACACAGATTAGAGAACTTCTCCAGATGTGCTTCGGAAACTACTACTAGTCTTCCAGTGTACGATCAAAGAATAGACAGTTTAAGACATTACCCCCATGGAGAAAAGCCGCATGGTGCTATTGTGTTCAATGCCGATGCAATTTCTGTGTTTCATCAACACTATGAAGGTCCACAGATTACAGAATGCCTCCAGATGTGCTTCGGAAACTACTACTATTCTTCCAGTGAACGATCAAAGCGTAGACAGTTTAAGACATTACTCCCATGGAGAAAAGTCCGCATGGTGCTTATTGTGTTCAATGCCGATTCAATTTCTGTGTTTCGTCACACTCTGAAAGTCCACAGATTACAGAATGCATCCAGATGTGCTTCGGAAACTACTACTATTCTTCCAGGGAACGATCAAGCGTAGACAGTTTAAGACATTACACCCATGGAGGAAAGTCCCATGGTGCTTATTGTGTTCAATGCCGATGCAATTTCTTTGTTTCATCAACACTCTGAAGGTCCACAGATTACAGAATGCCTCCAGATGTGCTTCGGAAACTACTAGTAGTCTTCCAGGGAACGATCAAAGCGTAGACAGTTTAAGACATTACTCTCATGGAGAGAAGTCCACATGGTGCTTATTGTGTTCAATGACCATTAAATTTCTGTGTTTCATCAACACTATGAAGGTCCACAGATTACAGAATGATTCCAGATGTGCTTCGGAAACTACTACTAGTCTTCCAGTGTACGATCAAAGCGTAGACAGTTTAAGACATTACTACCATGGAGAAAAGTCCGCATGGTGCTTATTGTGTTCAATGCCGACGCAATTTCAATGTTTCATCAACACTCTGCAGGTACACAGATTAGAGAACTTCTCCAGATGTGCTTCGGAAACTACTACTAGGCTTCCAGTAAACGATCAAAGCATAGACAGTTTAAGACATTACTCCCATGGAGAAAAGTCCACATGGTGCTTGTTGTGTTCAATGCCGATGCAATTTCTGTGTTTCATCAACACTCTGAAGGTCCACGGATTACAGAATGCCTCCAGATGTGCTTCGGAAACTACTACTAGTCTTCCAGTAAACGATCATAACATAGACAGTTTAAGACATTACTCCCATGGAGTAAACTCCACATGGTGCTTGTTGTGTTCAATGAAGATGAAATTAATGTGTTTCATCAACACTCTGAAGGTCCACAGATTACAGAAGGCCTCCAGATGTGCTTCGGAAACTGCTACTAGTCTTCCAGTGTACGATCAAAGCGTAGACAGTTTAAGACATTACTCTCATGGAGAGAAGTCCACATGGTGCTTATTGTGTTCAATGACCATTAAATTTCTGTGTTTCATCAACACTATGAAGGTCCACAGATTACAGAATGATTCCAGATGTGCTTCGGAAACTACTACTAGTCTTCCAGTGTACGATCAAATCGTAGACAGTTTAAGACATTACTACCATGGAGAAAAGTCCGCATGGTGCTTATTGTGTTCAATGCCGACGCAATTTCAATGTTTCATCAACACTCTGAAGGTACACAGATTAGAGAACTTCTCCAGATGTGCTTCGGAAACTACTACTAGGCTTCCAGTAAACGATCAAAGCATAGACAGTTTAAGACATTACTCCCATGGAGAAAAGTCCACATGGTGCTTGTTGTGTTCAATGCCGATGCAATTTCTGTGTTTCATCAACACTCTGAAGGTCCACAGATTACAGAATGCCTCCAGATGTGCTTCGGAAACTACTACTATTCTTCCAGGGAACGATCAAAGCGTAGACACTTTAAGACATTACTCCCATGGAGGAGAGTCCGCATGGTGCATATTGAGTTCAATGCCGATGCAATTTTTGTGTTTCATCAACACTGAAGGTCCACAGATTACAGAATGCAAACAGATGAGCTTCGGAAACTACTAGTAGTCTTCCAGTGAACGATCAAAGCGTAGACAGTTTAAGACATTACTCCCATGGAGAAAAGTCCGCATGGTGCTTATTGTGCTCAATGCCGATTCAATTTTTGTGTTTCATCAACACTCTGAAGGTCCACAGATTACAGAATGCATCCAGATGTGCTTGGGAAACTGCTACTAGTCTTTCAGTGAACGATCAAAGCGTAAACAGTTTAAGACATTACTACCATGGAGAAAAGTCCGCATGGTGCCTATTGTGTTCAATGTGGATGCAATTTCAAAGTTTCATCAACACTCTGAAGGTCCACAGATTACAGAATGCTTCCAGATGTTGTTCGGAAACTACTACTAGTCTTCCAGTAAACGATCATAACATAGACAGTTTAAGACATTACTCCCATGGTGAAAACTCCACATGGTGCTTGTTGTGTTCAATGCCGATGCAATTAATGTGTTTCATCAACACTCTGAAGGTCCACAGATTACAGAAGGCCTCCAGATGTGCTTCGGAAACTGCTACTAGTCTTCCAGTGTACGATCAAAGCGTAGACAGTTTAAGACATTACTCTCATGGAGAGAAGTCCACATGGTGCTTCTTGTGTTCAATGACCATTAAATTTCTGTGTTTCATCAACACTATGAAGGTCCACAGATTACAGAATGCCTCCAGATGTGCTTCGGAAACTACTACTAGTCTACCAGTGTACGATCAAAGCGTAGACTGTTTAAGACAATACTCCCATGGAGAAAAGTCCGCATGGTGCTTATTGTGTTCAATGCTGACGCAATTTCTGTGTTTCATCAACACTCTGAAGGTCCACAAATTACACAATGCATACAGATGTGCTTCGAAAACTCCTACTAGTCTTCCAGTGTACGATCAAAGAATAGACAGTTTAAGAGATTACTCCCATGGAGGAAAGTCCCATGGTGCTTATTGTGTTCAATGCCGATGCAGTTTCTTTGTTTCATCAACACTCTGAAGGTCCACAGATTACAGAATGCCTCCAGATGTGCTTCGGAAACTACTACTAGTCTTACAGTAAACGATCAAGGCATAGACAGTTTTAGACATTACTCCCATGGAGAAAAGTCCACATGGTGCTTGTTGTGTTCAATGCCGATGCAATTTCTGTGTTTCATCAACACTCTGAAGGTCCACAGATTACAGAATGCCTCCAGATGTGCTTCGGAAACTACTACTAGTCTTCCAGTGTACGATCAAAGCGTAGACAGTTTGAGACATTACTCCCATGGAAAAAAGTCCGCATGGTGCATATTGAGTTCTATTCCGATGCAATTTTTGTGTTTCATCAACACTCTGAAGGTCCACAGATTACACAATGCCTACAGATGTGCTTCGGAAACTACTACTAGTCTTCCAGTGTACGATCAAAGAATAGACAGTTTAAGACATTACTCCCATAGAGAATAGTCCGCATTGTACTTATTGTGTTCAAAGCCGATGCAATTTTTGTGTTTCATCAACACTCTTAAGGTCCACAGATTACACAATGCATACAGATGTGCTTCGAAAACTACTACTAGTCTTCCAGTGTACGATCAAAGAATAGACAGTTTAAGAGATTACTCCCATGGAGGAAAGTCCCATGGTGCTTATTGTGTTCAATGCCGATGCAGTTTCTTTGTTTCATCAACACTCAGAAGGTCCACAGATTACAGAATGCCTCCAGATGTGCTTCGGAAACTACTACTAGTCTTACAGTAAACGATCAAGGCATAGACAGTTTTAGACATTACTCCCATGGAGAAAAGTCCGCATGGTGCTTATTGTGTTCAATGCCGACGCAATTTCTGTGTTTCATGAACACTCTGAAGGTCCACAGATTACACAATGCCTACAGATGTGCTTCGGAAACTACTACAAGTCTTCCAGTGTACGATCAAAGAATAGACAGTTTAAGACATTACTCCCATGGAGAAAAGCCGCATGGTGCTTATTGTGTTCAATGCCGATGCAATTTCTGTGTTTCATCAACACTCTGAAGGTCCACAGATTACACAATGCCTCCAGATGTGCTTCGGAAACTACTACTATTCTTCCAGTGAACGATCAAAGCGTAGACAGTTTAAGACATTACTCCCATGGAGAAAAGTCCGCATGGTGCTTATTGTGTTCAATGCCGATTCAATTTCTGTGTTTCATCACACTCTGAAAGTCCACAGATTACAGAATGCATCCAGATGTGCTTCGGAAACTACTACTATTCTTCCAGGGAACGATGAAGCGTAGACAGTTTAAGACATTACACCCATGGAGGAAAGTCCCATGGTGCTTATTGTGTTCAATGCCGATGCAATTTCTTTGTTTCATCAACACTCTGAAGGTCCACAGATTACAGAATGCCTCCAGATGTGCTTCGGAAACTACTAGTAGTCTTCCAGGGAACGATCAAAGCGTAGACAGTTTAAGACATTACTCCCATGGAGAAAAGTCCGCATGGTGCTTATTGTGTTCAATGCCGACGCAATTTCTGTGTTTCTCAACACTCTGAAGGTCCACAGATTTCACAATGCCTACAGATGTGCTTCGGAAACTACTACTAGTCTTCCAGTGTACGATCAAAGAATAGACAGTTTAAGACATTACTCCCATGGAGAAAAGTCCTCATGGAGCTTATTGTGTTAAATGCCGATGCAATTTTTGTGTTTCATCAACACTATGAAGGTCCACAGATTACAGAATGCCTCCAGATGTGCTTCGGAAACTACTACTATTCTTCCAGGGAACGATCAAAGCGTAGACACTTTAAGACATTACTCCCATGGAGAAAAGTCCGCATGGTGCATATTGAGTTCAATGCCGATGCAATTTTTGTGTTTCATCAACACTCTGAAGGTCCACAGATTACAGAATGCAAACAGATGTGCTTCGGAAACTACTACTAGTCTTCCAGTGAACGATCAAAGCGTAGAGAGTTTAAGACATTACTCTCGTGGAGAGAAGTCCACATGGTGCTTATTGTGTTCAATGACCATTAAATTTCTGTGTTTCATCAACACTATGAAGGTCCACAGATTACAGAATGATTCCAGATGTGCTTCGGAAACTACTACTAGTCTTCCAGTGTACGATCAAAGCGTAGACAGTTTAAGACAATACTCCCATGGAGAAAAGTCCGCATGGTGCTTATTGTGTTCAATGCCGACGCAATTTCTGTGTTTCATCAACACTCTGAAGTTCCACAGATTACACAATGCATACAGATGTGCTTCGGAAACTACTACTAGTCTTCCAGTGTACGATCAAAGAATAGACAGTTTAAGAGATTACTCCCATGGAGAAAAGTCCGCATGCTGCTTATTGTGTTCAATGCCGATGCAATTTTTGTGTTTCATCAACACTCTGAAGGTCCACAGATTACAGAATGCATCCAGATATGCTTCGTAAACTACTACTAGACTTCCAGGGAACGATCAAAGCGTAGACAGTTTAAGACATTACTCCCATGGAGAAAAGTCCACATGGTGCTTATTGTGTTCAGTGCCGTTGCAATTTCGGTGTTTCATCAACATTCCGAAGGTCCACAGAATACAGAATGCATCCAGATGTGCTTCGGAAACTACTAATAGTCTTCCAGGAAACGATCAAAGCGTAGACAGTTTAAGACATTACTCCCATGGAGAAAAGTCCGCATGGTGCTTATTGTGTTCAATGCCGATGAATTTTTGTGTTTCATTATCACTCTGAAGGTCCACAGATTACAGAATGCATCCAGATGTGCTTCGGAAACTACTACTAGTCTTCCAGTGTACAATCAAAGTGTAGACAGTTTAAAACATTACTCCCATGGAGGAAAGTCCCATGGTGCTTATTGTGTTCAATGCCGATGCAATTTCTTTGTTTCATCAACACTGAAGGTCCACAGATTACAGAATGCAAACAGATGTGCTTCGGAAACTACTGCTAGTCTTCCAGTGAACGATCAAAGCGTAGACAGTTTAAGACATTACTCCCATGGAGAAAAGTCCGCATGGTGCTTATTGTGTTCAATGCCGATTCAATTTTAGTGTTTCATCAACACTCTGAAGGTCCACAGATTACAGAATGCATCCAGATGTGCTTGGGAAACTACTACTAGTCTTTCAGTGAACGATCAAAGCGTAAACAGTTTAAGACATTACTACCATGGAGAAAAGTCCGCATGGTGCTTATTGTGTTCAATGTGGATGCAATTTCAATGTTTCATCAACACTCTGAAGGTCCACAGATTACGGAATGCCTCCAGATGTGCTTCGGAAACTACTACTAGTCTTCCAGTAAACGATCATAACATAGACAGTTTAAGACATTACTCCCATGGAGAATACTCCACATGGTGCTTGTTGTGTTCAATGCCGATGCAATTAATGTGTTTCATCAACACTCTGAAGGTCCACAGATTACAGAAGGCCTCCAGATGTGCTTCGGAAACTGCTACTAGTCTTCCAGTGTACGATCAAAGCGTAGACAGTTTAAGACATTACTCTCATGGAGAAAAGTCCGCATGGTGCTTATAGTGTTCAATGCCGATTAAATATCTGTGTTTCCTCAACACTCTGAAGGTCCACAGATTACACAATACCTACAGATGTGCTTCGAAAACTACTACTAGTCTTCCAGTGTACGATCAAATCGTAGAAAGTTTAAGACATTACTCCCATGGATAAAAGTCCGCATGGTGCTTATTGTGTTCAATGCCGATGCAATTTTTGTGTTTCATTAACACTCTGAAGGTCCACAGTTTACAGAATGCCTCCAGATGTGCTTCGGAAACTACTAGTAGTCTTCCAGTAAACGAGCAAAGCGTAGACAGTTTAAGACATTACTCCCATGGAGAAAATTCCACATGGTGCTTGTTGTGTTCAATGCCGATGCAATTTCTGTGTTTCATCAACACTCTGAAGGTCCACAGATAACAGAATGCCTCCAGATGTGCTTCGGAAACTACTACTAGTCTTCCAGTGTACGATCAAAGCGTAGATAGTTTAAGACATTACTCCCATGGAGAAAAGTCTGCATGGTTCTTATTTGGTTCAATGCCGATGCAATTTTTGTGTTTCATCAACACTCTGAAGGTCCGGAGATTTCAGAATGCCTCCAGATGTGCTTCGGAAACTACTACTAGTCTTCCTGTGAACGATCAAAGCGTAGACAGTTTAAGACATTACTCCCATGGAGAAAAGTCCGCATGGTGCTTATTGTGTTCAATGCCGATTCAATTCCTGTGTTTCATCAACACTCTGAAGGTACACAGATTACAGCATGCATCCAGATGTGCTTCGGAAACTACTACTAGTCTTATAGGGAATGATCAAATTGTAGACAGTTTAAGACATTACTCCCATGGAGAAAACTCCGCATGGTGCTTATTGCGTTCAATGCCAATTCAATTTCTGTGTTTCATCACACTCTGAAGGTCCACAGATTACAGAATGCATCCAGATGTGCTTCGGAAATTACTACTAGTCTTCCAGGGAACGATCAAAGCGTAGACAGTTTCAGACATTACTCCCATGGAGAAAAGTCCGCAAGGTGCTTATTGTGTTCAATGCCGATGCAATTTCTGTGTTTTATAAACACCCTGAAGGTCCACAGATTACAGAATGCATCCAGATGTGCTTCGGAAACTACTACTAGTCTTCGAGGGAACGATCAAAGCGTAGACAGTTTAAGACATTACTCCCATGGATAAAAGTCCGCATGGTGCTTATTGTGTTCAATGCCGATGCAATTTTTGTGTTTCATCAACACTCTGAAGGTCCACAGATTACAGAATGCATCCAGATGTGCTTCTGAAACTACTACTAGTCTTCCAGTGAACGGTGAAAGCGTAGACAGTTTAAGACATTACTACCATGGAGAAAAGTCCGCATGGTGCTTATTGTGTTCAATGCCGATGCAATTTCTATGTTTCATCAACACTCTGAAGGTCCACAGTTTACAGAATGCCTCCAGATGTGCTTCGGAAACTACTAGTAGTCTTCCAGTAAACGAGCAAAGCATAGACAGTTTAAGACATTACTCCCATGGAGAAAATTCCACATGGTGCTTGTTGTGTTCAATGCCGATGCAATTTCTGTGTTTCATCAACACTCTGAAGGTCCACAGATAACAGAATGCCTCCAGATGTGCTTCGGAAACTACTACTAGTCTTCCAGTGTACGATCAAAGCGTAGATAGTTTAAGACATTACTCCCATGGAGAAAAGTCTGCATGGTTCTTATTTGGTTCAATGCCGATGCAATTATTGTGTTTCATCAACACTCTGAAGGTCCACAGATTACAGAATGCCTCCAGATGTGCTTTGGAAACTACTACTAGTCTTACAGTGTACGATCAAATCGTAGACAGTTTAGGACGTTACTGTCATGGAGAAAAGTCCGCATGGTGCTTATTGTGTTAAATGCCGATGCAATTTTTGTGTTTCATCAATACTCTGAAGGTCCACAGATTACAGAATGATTCCAGATGTGCTTCGGAAACTACTACTGGTCCTCCAGTGTACGATTAAAGCGTAGACAGTTTAAGATATTACTCCCATGGAGAAATGGCCACATGGTGCATATTGTGTTCAATGCCGATGCAATTTCGGTGTTTCATCAACACTCTGAAGGTCCACAGAATACAGAATGCATCCACATGTGCTTCGGAAACTACTACTAGTCTTCCAGGGAACGATCAAACCGTAGACAGTTTGAGACATTTCTTCCATGGAGAAAAGTCCGCATGGTGCTTATTGTGTGCAATGCCGGTGCAATTTTTGTGTTTCATCAACACTCTGAAGGTTCACAGATTACAGAATGCATCCAGATATGCTTCGGAAACTACTACTAGTCTTCCAGGGAACGATCAAAGCGTAGACACTTTAAGACATTACTCCCATGGAGAAAAGTCCGCATGGTGCTTATAGTGTTCAATGCCGATTAAATTTCTGTGTTTCATCAACACTCTGAAGGTCCACAGATTACAGAATGCCTCAGATGTGCTTCGGAAACTACTGCTAGTCTCCCTGTGTACGATCAAAACGTAGACATTTTAAGACATTACTCCCATGGAGAAAAGTCCGCATAGTGCTTATTGTGTTCAATGCCGACGCAATTTCTGTGTTTCATCAACACTCTGAAGGTCCACAGATTACACAATGCCTACAGAAGTGCTTCTGAAGCTACTACTAGTCTTCCAGTGTACGATCAAAGCGTAGATAGTTTAAGACATTACTCCCATGGAGAAAAGTCTGCATGGTTCTTATTTGGTTCAATGCCGATGCAATTTTTGTGTTTCATCAACACTCTGAAGGTCCGGAGATTTCAGAATGCCTCCAGATGTGCTTCGGAAACTACTACTAGTCTTCCTGTGAACGATCAAAGCGTAGACAGTTTAAGACATTACTCCCATGGAGAAAAGTCCGCATGGTGCTTATTGTGTTCAATGCCGATTCAATTCCTGTGTTTCATCAACACTCTGAAGGTACACAGATTACAGAATGCCTCCAGATGTGCTTCGGAAACTACTATTAGTCTTCCAGTGTACGATCAAAGCGTAGACAGTTTAAGACATTACTCCCATGGAGAAAAGTCCGCATGGTGCTTATTGTGTTCAATGCCGACGCAATTTCTGTGTTTCATCAACACTCTGAAGGTCCACAGGTTGCACAATGCGTACAGAAGTGCTTCGGAAACTACTACTAGTCTTCCAGTGTACGATCAAATCGTAGAAAGTTTAAGACATTACTCCCATGGAGAAAAGTCCGCATGGTGCTTATTGTGTTCAATGCCGATGCAATTTCTGTGTTTCATCAACACTCTGAAGGTCCACAGATTACAGAATGCCTCCATATGTGCTTCGAAACTACTACTAGTCTTCCAGTAAACGATCAAAGCATAGACAGATTAAGACATTACTCCCATGGAGAATAGTCCGCATGGTGCTTATTGTGTTCAATGCCGATTCAATTTCTGTGTTTCATCACACTCTGATGGTCCACAGATTACAGAATGCATCCGGATGTGCTTCGGAAACTACTTCTAGTCTTAAAGGGAACGATCAATGCGTAGACAGTTTAAGACATTACTCCCATAGAGAAAAGACCGCATGGTGCATATTGTGTTCAATGCCGACGCAATTTCTGTGTTTCATCAACACTCTGAAGGTCGACAGATTACAGAATGCATCCAGATGTGCTTCAGAAACTACTACTAGTCTTCCAGGGAACGATCAAAGCGTAGACAGTTTAAGACATTACTCCCATGGAGAAAAGTCCGCATGGTGCTTATTGTGTTCAATGCCGATTCAATTTCTCTCTTTCATCACACTCTGAAGGTCCACAGATTACAGAATGCATCCAGATGTGCTTCTGAAACTACTACTAGTCTTCCAGTGAACGATCAAAGCGTAGATAGTTTAAGACATTACTACCATGGAGAAAAGTCCGCATGGTGCTTATTGTGTTCAATGCCGATGCAATTTCTATGTTTCATCAACACTCTGAAGGTCCACAGATTACAGAATGCCTCCAGATGTGCTTCGGAAACAACTACTAGTCTTCCAGCGTACGATCAATGCGTAGACAGTATAAGACATACTCCCATGGAGAAAAATCCGCATGGTGCTTGTTGTGTTCAACGCCGATGCAATTTCTGTGTTTCATCAACACTCTGAAGGTCCACAGAATACAGAATGCATCCAGATGTGCTTCAGGAACTACTACTAGTCTTCCAGGAAACGATCAAAGCGTAGACAGTTTGAGACATTACTCCCATGGAGAAAAGTCCGATTGCTGCTTATTGAGTTCAATGCCGATGCAATTTCTATGTTTCATCAACACTCTGAAGGTCCACAGATTACAGAATGCCTCAGATGTGCTTCGGAAACTACTACTAGTCTCCCTGTGTACGATCAAAACGTTGACATTTTAAGACATTACTCCCATGGAGAAAAGTCCGCATGGTGCTTATTGTGTTCAATGCCGACGCAATTTCTGTGTTTCATCAACACTCTGAAGGTCCACAGATTACACAATGCCTACAGAAGTGCTTCTGAAGCTACTACTAGTCTTCCAGTGTACGATCAAATCGTAGACAGTTTAAGACATTACTGCCATGGAGAAAAGCCTGCATGGTGCTTATTGTGTTCAATGCCGATGCAATTTTTGTGTTTCATCAACACTCTGAAGGTCCACAGATTACAGAATGCCTCCAGATGTGCTTCGGAAACTACTACTAGTCTTCCAGGGAACGTTCAAAGCGTAGACAGTTTGAGACATTACTTCCATGGAGAAAAGTCCGCATGGTGATTATTGAGTTCAATGCCGATGCAATTTTTGTGTTTCATCAACACTCAGATGGTCCACAGATTACAGAATGCATCCAGATGTGCTTCGGAAACTACTACTAGTCTTCCAGGGAACGATCATAGCGTAGACAGTTTAAGACATTACTCCCATGGAGAAAAGTCCGCATGGTGCATATTGTGTTCAATGCCGAGGCAATTTCTGTGTTTCATCAACACTCTGAAGGTCCACAGATTACAGAATGCATCCAGATGTGCTTCAGAAACTACTACTAGTCTTCCAGGGAACGATCAAAGCGTAGACAGTTTAATACATTACTCCCATGGAGAAAAGTCCGCATGGTGCTTATTGTGTTCAATGCCGATTCAATTTCTCTGTTTCATCACACTCTGAAGGTCCACAGATTACAGAATGCATCCAGATGTGCTTCTGAAACTACTACTAGTCTTCCAGTGAACGATCAAAGCGTAGATAGTTTAAGACATTACTACCATGGAGAAAAGTCCGCATGGTGCTTGTTGTGTTCAATGCCGATGCAATTTCTATGTTTCATCAACACTCTGAAGGTCCACAGATTACAGAATGCCTCCAGATGTGCTTCGGAAACAACTACTAGTCTTCCAGCGTACGATCAAAGCGTAGACAGTATAAGACATACTCCCATGGAGAAAAATCCGCATGGCGCTTGTTGTGTTCAACGCCGATGGAATTTCTGTGTTTCATCAACACTCTGAAGGTCCACAGAATACAGAATGCATCCAGATGTGCTTCAGAAACTACTACTAGTCTTCCAGGAAACGATCAAAGCGTAGACAGTTTGAGACATTACTCCCATGGAGATAAGTCCGATTGCTGCTTATTGTGTTCAATGCCGATGCAATTTTTGTGTTTCATCAACACTCTGAAGGTCCACAGTTTACAGAATGCATCCAGATGTGCTTCGGAAACTACTACTAGTCTTCGAGGGAACGATCAAAGCGTAGAGAGTTTAAGACATTACTCCCATGGAGAAAAGTCCCATGGTGCTTATTGTGTTCAATGCCGATGCAATTTCTTTGTTTCATCAACACTCTGAAGGTCCACAGATTACAGAATGCATCCAGATGTGATTTGGAAACTACTACTAATCTTCCAGGGAACGATCAAAGCGTAGACAGTTTAAGACATTACTCCCATGGAGAAAAGTCCGCGTGGTGCTTATTGTTTTCAATGCCGATGCAATATCTGTGTTTCATCAACACTCTGAAGGTCCACAGATTACAGAATGCCTCCAGATGTGCTTCGGAAACTACTGCTAGTCTTCCAGTGAACGATCACAGCGTAGACAGTTTAAGACATTACTCTCATGGAGAAAAGTCCGCATGGTGCTTATAGTGTTCAATGCCGATTAAATTTCTGTGTTTCCTCAACACTCTGAAGGTCCACAGATTACAGAATGCCTCCAGATGTGCTTCGGAAACTACTATTAGTCTTCCAGTGTACGATCAAAGCGTAGACAGTTTAAGACATTACTCCCATGGAGAAAAGTCCGCATGGTGCTTATTGTGTTCAATGCCGACGCAATTTCTGTGTTTCATCAACACTCTGAAGGTCCACAGGTTGCACAATGCGTACAGAAGTGCTTCGGAAACTACTACTAGTCTTCCAGTGTACGATCAAATCGTAGAAAGTTTAAGACATTACTCCCATGGAGAAAAGTCCGCATGGTGCTTATTGTGTTCAATGCCGATGCAATTTCTGTGTTTCATCAACACTCTGAAGGTCCACAGATTACAGAATGCCTCCATATGTGCTTCGAAACTACTACTACTCTTCCAGTAAACGATCAAAGCATAGACAGATTAAGACATTACTCCCATGGAGAAAAGACCACATGGTGCTTGTTGAGTTCAATGCCGATGCAATTTCTGTGTTTCATCAACACTCTGAAGGTCCACAGATTACGGAATGCACCCAGATGTGCTTCGGAAACTATTACTAGTCTTCCAGTGTACGATCAAAGCGTAGACAGTTTAAGACATTACTACCATGGAGGAAAGCCCGCATGGTGCTTATTGTGTTCAATGCCGAATCGATTTCTGTGTTTCATCACACTCTGAAGGTCCACAGATTTCAGAATGCATCCAGATGTGCTTCGGAAACTACTACTAGTCTTCCAGGGAACGATCAAACCGTAGACAGTTTAAGACATTACTCCCATGGAGAAAAGTCCGCATGGTGCTTATTGTGTTCAATTTCGATGCAATTTCTGTGTTTCATCAACACTCTGAAGGTCCACAGATTACAGCATGCATCCAGATGTGCTTCGGAAACAACTACTAGTCTTATAGGGAACGATCAAAGCGTAGACAGTTTAAGACATTACTCCCATGGAGAAAAGTCCGCATGGTGCTTATTGCGTTCAATGCCGATTCAATTTCTGTGTTTCATCACACTCTGAAGGTCCACAGATTACAGAATGCATCCAGATGTGCTTCGGAAATTACTACTAGTCTTCCAGGGAACGATCAAAGCGTAGACAGTTTAAGACATTACTCTCATGGTGAAAAGTCCGCAAGGTGCTTCTTGTGTTCAATGCCGATGCAATTTTTGTGTTTTATAAACACTCTGAAGTTCCACAGATTACAGAATGCATCCAGATGTGCTTCGGAAACTACTACTAGTCTTCGAGGGAACGATCAAAGCGTAGACAGTTTAAGACATTACTCCCATGGAGAAAAGTCCGCATGGTGCTTATTGTGTTCAATGCCGATGCAATTTTTGTGTTTCATTAACAGTCTGAAGGTCCACAGATTACAGAATGCATGCAGATGTGCTTCTGAAACTACTACTAGTCTTCCAGTGAACGATCAAAGCGTAGACAGTTAAAGACATTATTACCGTGGAGAAAAGTCCGCATGGTGCTTATTGTGTTCAATGCCGATGCAATTTCTATGTTTCATCAACACTTTGAAAGTCCACAGATTACAGAATGCCTCCAGATGTGCTTCGGAAACTACTACTAGTCTTCCAGTAAACGAGCAAAGCATAGACAGTTTAAGACATTACTCCCATGGAGAAAACTCCACATGGTGCTTGTTGTGTTCAATGCCGATGAAATTTCTGTGTTTCATCAACACTCTGAAGGTCCACAGATAACAGAATCCCTCCAGATGTGCTTCGGAAACTACTACTAGTCTTCCAGTGTACGATCAAAGCGTTGACAGTTTAAGACATTACTCCCTTGGAGAAAAGTCTGCATGGTTCTTATTGTGTTCAATGCCGATGCAATTTTTGTGTTTCATCAACACTCTGAAGGTCCACAGATTACAGAATGCATCCAGATATGCTTCGGAAACTACTACTAGTCTTCCAGGGAACGATCAAAGCGTAGACACTTTAAGACATTACTCCAATGGAGAAAAGTCCGCATGGTGCTTATAGTGTTCAATGCCGATTAAATTTCTGTGTTTCGTCAACACTCTGAAGGTCCACAGATTACAGAATGCCTCAGATGTGCTTCGGAAACTACTACTAGTCTCCCAGTGTACGATCAAAACGTAGACATTTTAAGGCATTGCTCTCATGGAGAAAAGTCCGCATGGTGCTTATTGTGTTCAATGCCGACGCTATTTCTGTGTTTCATCAACACTCTGAAGGTCCACAGATTACACAATGCCTACAGAAGTGCTTCTGAAACTACTACTAGTCTTCCAGTGTACGATCAAATCGTAGACAGTATAAGACATTACTCCCATGGAGAAAAGTCCGCATGGTGCTTATTGTTATCAATGCCGATGCAATTTCTGTGTTTCATCAACACTCAGAAAGTCCAAAGATTACAGAATGCCTCCAGATGTGCTTCGGAAACTACTACTAGTCTTCCAGTAAACGACCAAAGCATAGACCGTTTAAGACATTACTCCCATGGAGAAAAGCCCGCATGGTGCTTATTGTGTTCAATGCCGATGCAATTTTTGTGTTTCATCAACACTCTGAAGGTCCACAGATTACAGAATGCCTCCAGATGTGCTTCGGAAACTACTACTAGTCTTCCAGGGATCGATCAAAGCGTAGACATTTTGAGACATTACTTCCATGGAGAAAAGTCCGCATGGTGATTATTGAGTTCAATGCCGATGCAATTTTTGTGTTTCATCAACACTCAGATGGTCCACAGATTACAGAATGCATCCAGATGTGCTTCGGAAACTACTACTAGTCTTCCAGGGAACGATCATAGCGTAGACAATTTAAGACATTACTCCCATGGAGAAAAGTCCGCATGGTGCTTATTGTGTTCAATGCCGACTCAATTTCTGTGTTTCATCACACTCTGATGGTCCACAGATTACAGAATGCATCCAGATGTGCTTCAGAAACTACTTCTAGTCTTCCAGGGAACGATCAAAGCGTAGACAGTTTAAGACATTACTCCCATGGAGAAAAGTCCGCATGGTGCTTATTGTGTTCAATGCCGATGCAATTTCTATGTTTCATCAACACTCTGAAGGTCCACAGATTACAGAATGCATCCAGATGTGCTTCAGATACTACTACAAGTCTTACAGGGAACGATCAAAGCGTAGACAGTTTAAGACATTACTCTCATGGAGGAAAGTCCGCATGGTGCTTATTGTGTTCAATGCCCAATCAATTTCTATGTTTCATCACACTCTGAAGGTCCACAGATTACAGATGCATCCAGATGTGCTTCTGAAACTACTACTAGTCTTCCAGTGAACGATCAAAGCGTAGACAGTTTAAGACATTACTCTCATGGAGAGAAGTCCGCATGGTGCTTATTGTGTTCAATGACCATTAAATTTCTGTGTTTCATCAACACTCTGAAGGTCCACAGATAACAGAATGCCTCCAGATGTGCTTCGGAAACTACTACTAGTCTTCCAGTGTACGATCAAAGCGTAGACAGTTTAAGACATTACTCCCATGGAGAAAAGTCTGCATGGTTCTTATTGTGTTCAATGCCGATGCAATTTTTGTGTTTCATCAACACTCTGAAGGTCCGGAGATCACAGAATGCCTCCAGATGTGCTTCGGAAACTACTACTAGTCTTCCTGTGAACGATCAAAGCGTAGACAGTTTAAGACATTACTCCCATGGAGAAAAGTCCGCATGGTGCTTATTGTGTTCAATGCCGATTCAATTCCTGTGTTTCATCAACACTCTGAAGGTCCACAGATTACAGAATGCCTCCAGAAGTGCTTCGGAAACTAGTACTAGTCTTCCAGTGAACGATCAAAGCATGGACACTTTAAGACATTACTCCCATGGGGAAAACTCCCCATGGTGCTTATTGTGTTCAATGCCTATGCAATTATTGTGTTTCATCAACACTCTGAAGGTCCAAAGATTACAGAATGCCTCCAGATGTGCTTTGGAAGCTACTACTAGTCTTACAGTGTACGATCAAATCGTAGACAGTTTAGGACGTTAATGTCATGGAGAAAAGTCCGCATGGTGCTTATTGTGTTAAATGCCGATGCAATTTTTGTGTTTCATCAATACTCTGAATGTCCACAGATTACAGAATGATTCCAGATGTGCTTCGGAAACTACTACTAATCCTCCAGTGTACGATTAAAGCGTAGACAGTTTAAGATATTACTCCCATGGAGAAAAGGCCACATGGTGCATATTGTGTTCAATGCCGATGCAATTTCGGTGTTTCATCAACACTCTGAAGGTCCACAGAATACAGAATGCATCCAGATGTGCTTCGGAAACTACTAATAGTCTTCCAGGGAACGATCAAACCGTAGACTGTTTGAGACATTACTTCCATGGAGTAAAGTCCGCATGGTGATTATTGAGTTCAATGCCGATGCAATTTTTGTGTTTCATCAACACTCAGATGGTCCACAGATTACAGAATGCATCCAGATGTGCTTCGGAAACTACTACTAGTCTTCCAGGGAACGATCATAGCGTAGACAGTTTAAGACATTACTCCCATGGAGAATAGTCCGCATGGTGTTATTGTGTTCAATTCCGATTCAATTTCTGTGTTTCATCACACTCTGATGGTCCACAGATTACAGAATGCATCCAGATGTGCTTCGGAAACTACTTCTAGTCTTAAAGGGAACGATCAAAGCGTAGACAGTTTAAGACATTACTCCCATGGAGAAAAGTCCGCATGGTGCATATTGTGTTCAATGCCGAGGCAATTTCTGTGTGTCATCAACACTCTGAAGGTCCACAGATTACAGAATGCATCCAGATGTGCTTCAGAAACTACTACTAGTCTTCCAGGGAACGATCAAAGCGTAGACAGTATAAGACATACTCCCATGGAGAAAAATCCGCATGGTGCTTGTTGTGTTCAACGCCGATGCAATTTCTGTGTTTCATCAACACTCTGAAGGTCCACAGAATACAGAATGCATCCAGATGTGCTTCAGAAACTACTGCTAGTCTTCCAGGAAACGATCAAAGCGTAGACAGTTTGAGACATTACTCCCATGGAGAAAAGTCCGATTGCTGCTTATTGTGTTCATTGCCGATGCAATTTTTGTGTTTCATCAACACTCTGAAGGTCCACAGTTTACAGAATGCATCCAGGTGTGCTTCGGAAACTACTAGTAGTCTTCCAGGGAACGATCAAAGCGTAGAGAGTTTAAGACATTACTCCCATGGAGAAAAGTCCGCATGGTGCTAATTGTGTTCAATGACGATTCAATTTCTGTGTTTCATCAACACTCTGAAGGTCCACAGGTAACAGATTGCCTCCAGATGTGCTTCGGAAACTACTACTAGTCTTCCAGTGTACGATCAAAGTGTAGGCAATTTAAGACATTACTCCCATGGAGGAAAGTCCCATGGTGCTTATTGTGTTCAATGCCGATGCAATTTCTTTGTTTCATCAACACTCTGAAGGTCCACAGATTACAGAATGCATCCAGATGTGATTTGGAAACTACTACTAATCTTCCAGGGAACGATCAAAGCGTAGACAGTTTAAGACATTACTCCCATGGAGAAAAGTCCGCATGGTGCTTATTGTTTTCAATGCCGATGCAATATCTGTGTTTCATCAACACTCTGAAGGTCCACAGGTTACAGAATGCCTCCAGATGTGCTTCGGATACTACTGCTAGTCTTCCAGTGAACGATCACAGCGTAGACAGTTTAAGACATTACTCTCATGGAGAAAAGTCCGCATGGTGCTTATAGTGTTCAATGCCGATAAAATATCTGTGTTTCCTCAACACTCTGAAGGTCCACAGATTACAGAATGCCTCCAGATGTGCTTCGGAAACTACTATTAGTCTTCCAGTGTACGATCAAAGCGTAGACAGTTTAAGACATTACTCCCATGGAGAAAAGTCCGCATGGTGCTTATTGTGTTCAATGCCGACGCAATTTCTGTGTTTCATCAACACTCTGAAGGTCCACAGGTTGCACAATGCGTACAGAAGTGCTTCGGAAACTACTACTAGTCTTCCAGTGTACGATCAAATCGTAGAAAGTTTAAGACATTACTCCCATGGAGAAAAGTCCGCATGGTGCTAATTGTGTTCAATGCCGATGCAATTTCTGTGTTTCATCAACACTCTGAAGGTCCACAGATTACAGAATGCCTCCATATGTGCTTCAAAACTACTATTAGTCTTCCAGTAAACGATCAAAGCATAGACAGATTAAGACATTACTCCCATGGAGAAAAGACCACATGGTGCTTGTTGAGTTCAATGCCGATGCAATTTCTGTGTTTCATCAACACTCTGAAGGTCCACAGATTACAGAATGCACCCAGATGTGCTTCGGAAACTATTACTAGTCTTCCAGTGTACGATCAAAGCGTAGACAGTTTAAGACATTACTACCATGGAGGAAATCCCGCATGGTGCTTATTGTGTTCAATGCCGATGCAATTTTTGTGTTTCATCAACACTCTGAAGGTCCACAGATTACAGAATGCCTCCAGATGTGCTTCGGAAACTACTACTAGTCTTCCAGGGAACGTTCAAAGCGTAGACAGTTTGAGACATTACTTCCATGGAGAAAAGTCCGCATGGTGATTATTGAGTTCAATGCCGATGCAATTTTTGTGTTTCATCAACACTCAGATGGTCCACAGATTACAGAATGCATCCAGATGTGCTTCGGAAACTACTACTAGTCTTCCAGGGAACGATCATAGCGTAGACGGTTTAAGACATTACTCCCATGGAGAATAGTCCGCATGGTGCTTATTGTGTTCAATGCCGATTCAATTTCTGTGTTTCATCACACTCTGATGGTCCACAGATTACAGAATGCATCCAGATGTGCTTCGGAAACTACTTCTAGTCTTAAAGGGAACGATCAAAGCGTAGACAGTTGAAGACATTACTCCCATGGAGAAAAGTCCGCATGGTGCATTTTGTGTTCAATGCCGAGGCAATTTCTGTGTTTCATCAACACTCTGAAGGTCCACAGATTACAGAATGCATCCAGATGTGCTTCAGAAACTACTACTAGTCTTCCACGGAACGATCAAAGCGTAGACAGTTTAAGACATTACTCCCATGGAGAAAAGTCCGCATGGTGCTTATTGTGTTCAATGCCGATTCAATTTCTCTGTTTCATCACACTCTGAAGGTCCACACATTACAGAATGCATCCAGATGTGCTTCTGAAACTACTACTAGTCTTCCAGTGAACGATCAAAGCGTAGATAGTTTAAGACATTACTACCATGGAGAAAAGTCCGCATGGTGCTTATTGTGTTCAATGCCGATGCAATTTCTATGTTTCATCAACACTCTGAAGGTCCACAGATTACAGAATGCCTCCAGATGTGCTTCGGAAACAACTACTAGTCTTCCAGCGTACGATCAAAGCGTAGACAGTATAAGACATACTCCCATGGAGAAAAATCCGCATGGTGCTTGTTGTGTTCAACGCCGATGCAATTTCTGTGTTTCATCAACACTCTGAAGGTCCACAGAATACAGAATGCATCCAGATGTACTTCAGAAACTACTACTAGTCTTCCAGGAAACGATCAAAGCGTAGACAGTTTGAGACATTACTCCCATGGAGAAAAGTCCGATTGCTGCTTATTGTGTTCAATGCCGATGCAATTTTTGTGTTTCATCAACACTCTGAAGGTCCACAGTTTACAGAATGCATCCAGATGTGCTTCGGAAACTACTACTAGTCTTGGAGGGAACGATCAAAGCGTAGAGAGTTTAAGACATTACTCCCATGGAGAAAAGTCCGCATGGTGCTAATTGTGTTCAATGACGATTCAATTTCTGTGTTTCATCAACACTCTGAAGGTCCACAGGTAACAGAATGCCTCCAGATGTGCTTCGGAAACTACTACTAGTCTTCCAGTGTACGATCAAAGTGTAGGCAATTCAAGACATTACTCCCATGGAGGAAAGTCCCATGGAGCTTATTGTGTTCAATGCCGATGCAATTTCTTTGTTTAATCAACACTCTGAAGGTCCACAGATTACAGAATGCATCCAGATGTGATTTGGAAACTACTACTAATCTTCCAGGGAACGATCAAAGCGTAGACAGTTTAAGACATTACTCCCATGGAGAAAAGTCCGCATGGTGCTTATTGTTTTCAATGCCGATGCAATATCTGTGTTTCATCAACACTCTGAAGGTCCACAGATTACAGAATGCCTCCAGATGTGCTTCGGATACTACTGCTAGTCTTCCAGTGAACGATCACAGCGTAGACAGTTTAAGACATTACTCTCATGGAGAAAAGTCCGCATGGTGCTTATAGTGTTCAATGCCGATTAAATTTCAGTGTTTCCTCAACACTCTGAAGGTCCACAGATTACAGAATGCCTCCAGATGTGCTTCGGAAACTACTATTAGTCTTCCAGTGTACGATCAAAGCGTAGACAGTTTAAGACATTACTCCCATGGAGAAAAGTCCGCATGGTGCTTATTGTGTTCAATGCCGACGCAATTTCTGTGTTTCATCAACACTCTGAAGGTCCACAGGTTGCACAATGCGTACAGAAGTGCTTCGGAAACTACTACTAGTCTTCCAGTGTACGATCAATTCGTAGAAAGTTTAAGACATTACTCCCATGGAGAAAAGTCCGCATGGTGCTTATTGTGTTCAATGCCGATGCAATTTCTGTGTTTCATCAACACTCTGAAGGTCCACAGATTACAGAATGCCTCCATATGTGTTTCGAAACTACTACTAGTCTTCCAGTAAACGATCAAAGCATAGACAGATTAAGACATTACTCCCATGGAGAAAAGACCACATGGTGCTTGTTGAGTTCAATGCCGATGCAATTTCTGTGTTTCATCAACACTCTGAAGGTCCACAGATTACAGAATGCACCCAGATGTGCTTCGGAAACTATTACTAGTCTTCCAGTGTACGATCAAAGCGTAGACAGTTTAAGACATTACAACCATGGAGGAAAGCCCGCATGGTGCTTATTGTGTTCAATGCCGATGTAATTTTTGTGTTTCATCAACACTCTGAAGGTCCACAGATTACAGAATGCCTCCAGATGTGCTTCGGAAACTACTACTAGTCTTCCAGGGAACGTTCAAAGCGTAGACAGTTTGAGACATTACTTCCATGGAGATAAGTCCGCATGGTGATTATTGAGTTCAATGCCGATGCAATATTTGTGTTTCATCAACACTCAGATGGTCCACAGATTACAGAATGCATCCAGATGTGCTTCGGAAACTACTACTAGTCTTCCAGGGAACGATCATAGCGTAGACAGTTTAAGACATTACTCCCATGGAGAATAGTCCGCATGGAGCTTATTGTGTTCAATGCCGATTCAATTTCTGTGTTTCATCACACTCTGATGGTCCACAGATTACAGAATGCATCCAGATGTGCTTCGGAAACTACTTCTAGTCTTAAAGGGAACGATCAAAGCGTAGAGAGTTTAAGACATTACTCCCATGGAGAAAAGTCCGCATGGTGCATATTGTGTTCAATGCCGAGGCAATTTCTGTGTTTCATCAACACACTGAAGGTCCACAGATTACAGAATGCATCCAGATGTGCTCCAGAAACTATTACTAGTCTTCCAGGGAACGATCAAAGCGTAGACAGTTTAAGACATTACTCCCATGGAGAAAAGTCCGCATGGTGCTTATTGTGTTCAATGCCGATTCAATATCTCTGTCTCATCACACTCTGAAGGTCCACACATTACAGAATGCATCCAGATGTGCTTCTGAAACTACTACTAGTTTTCCAGTGAACGATCAAAGCGTAGATAGTTTAAGACATTACTACCATGGAGAAAAGTCCGCATGGTGCTTATTGTGTTCAATGCCGATGCAATTTCTATGTTTCATCAACACTCTGAAGGTCCACAGAATACAGAATGCCTCCAGATGTGCTTCGGAAACAACTACTAGTCTTCCAGCGTACGATCAAAGCGTAGACAGTATAAGACATACTCCCATGGAGAAAAATCCGCATGGTGCTTGTTGTGTTCAACGCCGATGCAATTTCTGTGTTTCATCAACACTCTGAAGGTCCACAGAATACAGAATGCATCCAGATGTGCTTCAGAAACTACTACTAGTCTTCCAGGAAACGATCAAAGCGTAGACAGTTTGAGACATTACTCCCATGGAGAAAAGTCCGATTGCTGCTTATTGTGTTCAATGCCGATGCAATTTTTGTGTTTCATCAACACTCTGAAGGTCCACAGTTTACAGAATGCATCCAGATGTGCTTCGGAAACTACTACTAGTCTTCGAGGGAACGATCAAAGCGTAGAGAGTTTAAGACATTACTCCCATGGAGAAAAGTCCGCATGGTGCTAATTGTGTTCAATGACGATTCAATTTCTGTGTTTCATCAACACTCTGAAGGTCCACAGGTAACAGAATGCCTCCAGATGTGCTTCGGAAACTACTACTAGTCTTCCAGTGTACGATCAAAGTGTAGGCAATTTAAGACATTACTCCCATGGAGGAAAGTCCCATGGTGCTTATTGTGTTCAATGCCAAAGCAATTTCTTTGTTTCATCAACACTCTGAAGGTCCACAGATTACAGAATGCATCCAGATGTGATTTGGAAACTACTACTAATCTTCCAGGGAACGATCAAAGCGTAGACAGTTTAAGACATTACTCCCATGGAGAAAAGTCCGCATGGTGCTTATTGTTTTCAATGCCGATGCAATATCTGTGTTTAATCAAAACTCTGAAGGTCCACAGATTACAGAATGCCTCCAGATGTGCTTCGGATACTACTGCTAGTCTTCCAGTGAACGATCACAGCGTAGACAGTTTAAGACATTACTCTCATGGAGAAAAGTCCGCATGGTGCTTATAGTGTTCAATGCCGATTAAATTTCTGTGTTTCCTCAACACTCTGAAGGTCCACAGATTACAGAATGCCTCCAGATGTGCTTCGGAAACTACTATTAGTCTTCCAGTGTACGATCAAAGCGTAGACAGTTTAAGACATTACTCCCATGGAGATAAGTCCGCATGGTGCTTATTGTGTTCAATGCCGACGCAATTTCTGTGTTTCATCAACACTCTGAAGGTCCACAGGTTGCACAATGCGTACAGAAGTGCTTCGGAAACTACTACTAGTCTTCCAGTGTACGATCAAATCGTAGAAAGTTTAAGACATTACTCCCATGGAGAAAAGTCCGCATGGTGCTTATTGTGTTCAATGCCGATGCAATTTCTGTGTTTCTTCAACACTCTGAAGGTCCACAGATTACAGAATGCCTCCATATGTGCTTCGAAACTACTACTAGTCTTCCAGTAAACGATCAAAGCATAGACAGATTAAGACATTACTCCCATGGAGAAAAGACCACATGGTGCTTGTTGAGTTCAATGCCGATGCAATTTCTCTGTTTCATCAACACTCTGAAGGTCCACAGATTACAGCATGCATCCACATGTGCTTCGGAAACAACTACTAGTCTTATAGGGAACGATCAAAGCGTAGACAGTTTAATACATTACTCCCATGGAGAAATGTCCGCATGGTGCTTATTGCGTTCAACGCCGATTCAATTTCTGTGTTTCATCACACTCTGAAGGTCCACAGATTACAGAATGCATCCAGATGTGCTTCGGAAATTACTACTAGTCTTCCAGGGAACGATCAAAGCGTAGACACTTTAAGACATTACTCTCATGGAGAAAAGTCCGCAAGGTGCTTCTTGTGTTCAATGCCGATGCAATTTTTGTGTTTTATAAACACTCTGAAGTTCCACAGATTACAGAATGCATCCAGATGTGCTTCGGAAACTACTACTAGTCTTCGAGGGAACGATCAAAGCGTAGACAGTTTAAGACATTACTCCCATGGAGAAAAGTCCGCATGGTGCTTATTGTGTTCAATGCCGATGCAATTTTTGTGTTTCATCAACAGTCTGAAGGTCCACAGATTACAGATTGCATCCAGATGTGCTTCTGAAACTACTACTAGTCTTCCAGTGAACGATCAAAGCGTAGACAGTTAAAGACATTACTCCCTTGGAGAAAAGTCTGCATGGTTCTTATTGTGTTCAATGCAGATGCAATTTTTGTGTTTCATCAACACTCTGAAGGTCCACAGATTACAGAATGCATCCAGATATGCTTCGGAAACTACTACTAGTCTTCCAGGGAACGATCAAATCGTAGACACTTTAAGACATTACTCCCATGGAGAAAAGTCCGCATGGTGCTTATAGTGTTCAATGCCGATTAAATTTCTGTCTTTCATCAACACTCTGAAGGTCCACAGATTACAGAATGCCTCAGATGTGCTTCGGAAACTACTACTAGTCTCTCAGTGTACGATCAAAACGTAGACATTTTAAGACATTACTCTCATGGAGAAAAGTCCGCATGGTGCTTATTGTGTTCAATGCCGACGCAATTTCTGTGTTTCATCAACACTCTGAAGGTCCACAGATTACAGAATGCCTCCAGATGGGCTTCGGAAACTACTACTAGTCTTCCAGTAAACGACCAAAGCATAGACCGTTTAAGACATTACTCCCATGGAGAAAAGACCACACGGTGCTTGTTGTGTTCAATGCCGATGCAATTTCTGTGATTCATCAACACTCTGAAGGACCACAGATTACAAAATGCACCCAGATGTGCTTCGGAAACTACTACTACTCTTCCAGTGTACGACCAAAGCGTAGACAGTTTAAGACATTACTGCCATGGAGAAAAGCCCGCATGTAGCTTATTGTGTTCAATGCCGATGCAATTTTTGTGTTTCATCAACACTCTGAAGGTCCACAGATTACAGAATGCCTCCAGATGTGCTTCGGAAACTACTACTAGTCTTCCAGGGAACGATCAAAGCGTAGACAGTTTGAGACATTACTTCCATGGAGAAAAGTCCGCATGGTGATTATTGAGTTCAATGCCGATGCAATTTTTGTGTTTCATCAACACTCAGATGGTCCACAGATTACAGAATGCATCCAGATGTACTTCGGAAACTACTACTAGTCTTCCAGGGAACGATCATAGCGTAGACAGTTTAAGACATTACTCCCATGGAGAAAAGTCCGCATGGTGCTTATAGTGTTCAATGCCGATTCAATTTTTGTGTTTCATCACACTCTGATGGTCCACAGATTACAGAATGCATCCAGATGTGCTTCGGAAACTACTTCTAGACTTCCAGGGAACGATCAAAGCGTAGACAGTTTAAGACATTACTCCCATGGAGAAAAGTCCGCATGGTGCTTATTGTGTTCAATGCCGATGCAATTTCTATGTTTCATCAACACTCTGAAGGTCCACAGATTACAGAATGCATCCAGATGTGCTTCAGAAACTACTACTAGTCTTACAGGGAACGATCAAAGCGTAGACAGTTTAAGACATTACTCTCATGGAGAAAAGTCCGCATGGTGCTTATTGTGTTCAATGCCGAATCAATTTCTCTGTTTCATCACACTCTGAAGGTCCACAGATTACAGAATGCATCCAGATGTGCTTCTGAAACTACTAATAGTCTTCCAGTGAACGATCAAAGCGTAGACAGTTTAAGACATTGCTACCATGGAGAAAAGTCCGCATGGTGCTTATTGTGTTCAATGCCGATGCAATTTCTATGTTTCATCAACACTCTGAAGGTCCACAGATAACAGAATGCCTCCAGATGTGCTTCGGAAACTACTACTAGTCTTCCAGTGTACGATCAAAGCGTAGACAGTTTAAGACATTACACCCATGGAGAAAAGTCTGCATGGTTCTTATTGTGTTCAATGCCGATGCAATTTTTGTGTTTCATCAACACTCTGAAGGTCCAGAGATGTCAGAATGCTTCCAGATGTGCTTCGGAAAATACTACTAGTCTTCCTGTGAACGATCAAAGCGTAGACAGTTTAAGACATTACTCCCATGGAGAAAAGTCCGCATGGTGCTTATTGTGTTCAATGCCGATTCAATTCCTGTGTTTCATCAACACTCTGAAGGTCCACAGATTACAGAATGCCTCCAGAAGTGCTTCGGAAACTAGTACTAGTCTTCCAGTGAACGATCAATGCGTGGACACTTTAAGACATTACTCCCATGGGGAAAAGTCCCCATGGTGCTTATTGTGTTCAATGCCGATGCAATTATTGTGTTTCATCAACACTCTGGAGGTCCACAGATTACAGAATGAGTCCAGATGTGCTTTGGAAACTACTACTAGTCTTACAGCGTACGATCAAATCGTAGACAGTTTAGGACATTACTGTCATGGAGAAAAGTCCGCATGGTGCTTATTGTGTTCAATGCCGATGCAATTTTTGTGTTTCATCAATACTCTGAATGTCCACAGATTACAGAATGCTTCCAGATGTGCTTTGGAAACTACTACTGGTCCTCCAGTGTACGATTAAAGCGTAGACAGTTTAAGATATTACTCCCATGGAGAAAAGGCCACATGGTGCATATTGTGTTCAATGCCGATTCAATTATTGTGTTTCATTAACACTCTGAAGGTCCACAGATTACAGAATGAGTCCAGATGTGCTTTGGAAACTACTACTAGTCTTACAGTGTACGATCAAATCGTAGACAGTTTAAGACATTACTCCCATGGAGAAAAGTCCGCATGGTTCTTATTGTGTTCAATGCGGATGCAATTTCGGTGTTTCATCAACACTCTGAAGGTCCACAGAATACAGAATGTATCCAGATGTGCTTCGGAAACTACTACTAGTCTTCCAGGGAACGATCAAAGCGTAGACAGTTTGAGACTTTAGTTGCATGGAGAAAAGTCCGCATGGTGCTTATTGTGTTCAATGCAGATGCAATTTTTGTGTTTCATCAACACTCTGAAGGTCCACAGATTACAGAATGCATCCAGATATGCTTCGGAAACTACTACTAGTCTTCCAGGGAACGATCAAAGCGTAGACACTTTAAGACATTACTCCCATGGAGAAAAGTCCGCATGGTGCTTATAGTGTTCAATGCCGATTAAATTTCTGTGTTCCATCAACACTCTGAAGGTCCACAGATTACAGAATGCCTCAGATGTGCTTCGGAAACTACTACTAGTCTCCCAGTGTACGATCAAAACGTAGACATTTTAAGACATTACTCCCATGGAGAAAAGTCCGCATGGTGCATATTGTGTTCAATGCCGACGCAATTTCTGTGTTTCATCAACACTCTGAAGGTCCACAGATTACACAATGCCTACAGAAGTGCTTCTGAAACTACTACTAGTCTTCCAGTGTACGATCAAATCGTAGACAGTTTAAGACATTACTCCCATGGAGAAAAGTCCGCATTTTGCTTACTGTTTTCAATGCCGATGTAATTTCTGTTTTTCATCAACACTCTGAAGGTCCACAGATTACAGAATGCCTCCAGATGTGCTTCGGAAACTACTACTAGTCTTCCAGTAAACGATCAAAGCATAGACCGATTAAGACATTACTCCCATGGAGAAAAGACCACATGGTGCTTGTTGTGTTCAATGCCGATGCAATTTCTGTGTTTCATCAACACTCTGAGGGACCACAGATTACAAAATGCACCCAGATGTGCTTCGGAAACTACTACTACTCTTCCAGTGTACGATCAAATCGTAGACAGTTTAAGACATTACTGCCATGGAGAAAAACCCGCATGGTGTTTATTGTGTTCAATGCCGATGCAATTTTTGTGTTTCATCAACACTCTGAAGGTCCACAGATTACAGAATGCCTCCAGATGTGCTTCGGAAACTACTACTAGTCTTCCAGGGAACGTTCAAAGCGAAGACCTTTTGAGACATTACTTCCATGGAGAAAAGTCCGCATGGTGATTATTGAGTTCAATGCCGATGCAATTTTTGTGTTTCATCAACACTCAGATGGTCCACAGATTACAGAATGCATCCAGATGTGCTTCGAAAACTACTACTAGTCTTCCAGGGAACGATCATAGCGTAGGCAGTTTAAGACATTACTCTCATGGAGAAAGGTCCGCATGGTGCTTATTGTGTTCAATGCCGATTCAATTTCTGTGTTTCATCACACTCTGATGGTCCTCAGATTACAGAATGCATCCAGATGTGCTTCGGAAACTACTTCTAGTCTTCCAGGGAACGATCAAAGCGTAGACAGTTTAAGACATTACTCCCATGGAGAAAAGTCCGCATGGTGCTTATTGTGTTTAATGCCGATGCAATTTCTGTGTTTCGTCAACACTCTGAAGGTCCACACATTACAGAATGCATCCAGATGTGCTTCAGAAAGTACTACTAGTCTTCCATTGAACGATCAAAGCGTAGACAGTTTAAGACATTACTCCCATGGAGAAAAGTCCGCATGGTGCTTATTGTGTTCAATGCCGATTCAATTTCTCTGTTTCATCACACTCTGAAGGTCCACAGATTACAGAATGCATCCAGATGTGCTTCGGAAATTACTACTAGTCTTCCAGTAAACGATCAAAGCGTAGACAGTTTAAGACATTACTCCCATGGAGAAAAGTCCGCATGGTGCTTATTGTGTTCAATGCCGATGCAATTTCTGTGTTTCATCAACACTCTGATGGTCCACAGATTACAGAATGCATCCAGATGTGCTTCGGAAACTACTACTAGTCTTCGAGGGAACGATCAAAGCGTAGACAGTTTAAGACATTACTCCCATGGAGAAAAGTTCGCATGGTGCTTATTGTGTTCAATGCCGCTGCAATTTTTGTGTTTCATCAACACTCTGAAGGTCCACAGATTACAGAATGCATCTAGATGTGCTTCTGAAACTACTACTAGTCTTCCAGTGAACGATCAAAGCGTAGACAGTTAAAGACATTACTACCATGGAGAAAAGTCCGTATGGTGCTTATTGTGTTCAATGCCGATGCAATTTCTATGTTTCATCAACACCCTGAAGGTCCACAGATTACAGAATGTCTCCAGATGTGCTTCGGAAACTACTACTAGTCTTCCAGTAAACGATCAAAACATAGACAGTTTAAGACGTTACTCCCATGGAGAAAACTCCACATGGTGCTTGTTGTGTTCAATGCCGATGCAATTTCTGTGTTTCATCAACACTCTGAAGGTCCACAGGTAACAGAATGCCTCCAGAAGTGCTTCGGAATCTACTAGTTGTCTTCCAGTGTACGATCAAAGCGTAGACAGTTTAAGACATTACTCCCATGGAGAAAAGTCCGCATGGTTTTTATTGTGTTCAATGCCGATGCAATTTTTGTGTTTCATCAACACTCTGAAGGTCCAGAGATCACAGAAGGCCTCCAGATGTTCTTCGGAAACTACTACTAGTCTTCCTGTGAACGATCAAAGCGTAGACAGTTTATGACATTACTCCCATGGAGAAAAGTCCGCATGGTGCTTATTGTGTTGAATGCCGATTCAATTCCTGTGTTTCATCAACACTCTGAAGGTCCACAGATTACAGAATGCCTCCAGAAGTGCTTCGGAAACTACTACTAGTCTTCCAGTGAACGATCAAAGCGTAGACACTTTAAGACATTACTCCCATGGGGAAAAGTCCGCATGGTGCTTATTGTGTTCAATGCCGATGCAATTTTTGTGATTCATCAACACTCTGAAGGTCCACAGGTAACAGAATGCCTCCAGAAGTGCTTCGGAATCTACTACTAGTCTTCCAGTGTACGATTAAAGCGTAGACAGTTTAAGATATTACTCCTATGGAGAAAAGGTCACATGGTGCATATTGTGTACAATGCCGATGCAATTTCGGTGTTTCATCAACACTCTGAAGGTCCACAGAATACAGAATGCATCCAGATGTGCTTCGGAAACTACTTCTAGTCTTCCAGGGAACGATCAAAGCGTAGACAGTTTGAGACATTACTTCCATGGAGAAAAGTCCGCATGGTGCTTATTGTGTTCAATGCCGATGCAATTTTTGTGTTTCATCAACACTCTGAAGGTCCACAGATTACAGAATGCATCCAGATATGCTTCGGAAACTACGACTAGTCTTCCAGTGTACGATCAAAGCGTAGACAGTTTAAGACATTACTCCCATGGATAAAAGTCCGCATGGTGCTTATTGTGTTCAATGCCAACGCAATTTCTGTGTTTCATCAACACTCTGAAGTTCCACAGATTACACAATGCCTACAGATGTGCTTCGGAAACTACTACTAGTCTTCCAGTGTACGATCAAAGCTTAGACAGTTTAAGACATTACTCCCATGGAGAAAAGTCCGCATGGTGCTTATTGTGTTCAATGCCGATGCAATTTCTGTGTTTCATCAACACTCTGAAGGTCCACAGATTACAGAATGTCTCCAGATGTGCTTCGGAAACTACTACTAGTCTTCCAGGGAACGATCAAAGCGTAGACGGTTTGAGACATTACTCCCATGGAGAAAAGTCCGGATGGTGCTTATTGAGTTCAATGAAGATGCAATTTTTGTGTTTCATCAACTCTCTGAACGTCCACAGATTACAGAATGCATCCAGATGTGCTTCGGAAACTACTACTAGTCTTCCAGGGAACGATCAAAGCGTAGACAGTTAAAGATATTACTATCATGGAGAAAAGTCCGCATGGTGCCTATTGTGTTCAATGCCGATTCTATTTCTGTGTTTCATCATCACTCTGAAGGTCCACAGATTACAGAATGCATCCAGATGTGCTTCGGAAACTACTACTAGTCTTCCAGTGTACGATCAAAGCGTAGACAGTTTAAGACATTACTCCCATGGAGAAAAGTCCGCATGGTTTTTATTGTGTTCAATGCCGATGCAATTTCTGTGTTTCATTAACACTCTGAAGGTCCAGAGCTTACAGAATGCCTCCAGATGTGCTTCTGAAACTACTACTAGTTTTACAAATGTACGATCAAAGCGTAGACAGTTTAAGACATTACTCCCATGGAGAAAAGTCCTCATGGTGCTTATTGTGTTCAATGCCGTTGCAATTTCGGTATTTCATCAACACTCTGAAGGTCCACAGAATACAGAATACATCCAGATGTGCTTCGGAAACTACTACTAGTCTTCCAGGGAACGATCAAAGCGTAGACAATTTGAGACATTACTTCCATGGAGAAAAGTCCGCATGGTGCTTATTGTGTTAAATGCCGATGCAATTTTTCTGTTTCATCAACACTCTGATGGTCCACAGATTACAGAATGCATCCAGATATGCTTCGGAAACTACTACTAGTCTTCCATTGAACGATCAAAGCGTAGACAGTTTAAGACATTACTCTCATTAAGAAAAGTCCGGATTGTGCTTATAGTGTTCAATGCCGATTAAATTTCTGTGTCTTATCAACACTCTAAAGGTCCACAGATTACAGAATGCATCCAGATGTGCTTCGGAAACTACTACTAGTCTTCCAGTAAACGATCAAAGCATAGACAGTTTAAGACATTACTCCCATGGAGAAAAGACAACATGGTGCTTGTTGTGTTCAATGCCGATGCAATTTCTGTGTTTCATCAACACTCTGAAGGTCCACAGATTACAGAATGCACCCACATGTGCTTCGGAAACTACTACTAGTCTTCCAGTGTACGATCAAAGCGTAGACAGTTTAAGACATTACTACCATGGAGAAAAGCCCGCATGGTGCTTATTGTGTTCAACGCCGATGCAATTTTTGTGTCTCATCAACACTCTGAAGGTCCACAGATTCCAGAATGCCTCCAGATGTGCTTCGGAAAGTACTACTAGTCTTCCAGGGAACGATCAAAGCGTAGACAGTTTGAGACATTACTTCCATGGAGAAAAGTCCGCATGGTGCTTATTGAGTTCAATGCCGATGCAATTTTTGTGTTTTATCAACACTCTGATGGTCCACAGATTACAGAATGCATCCAGATGTGCTTCGGAAACTACTATTAGTCTTCCAGGGAACGATCATAGCGTAGACAGTTTAAGACATTACTCCCATGGAGAAAAGTCCGCATGGTGCTTATTGTGTTCAATGCCGATTCAATTTTTGTTTTTCATCACACTCTGAAGGTCCACAGATTACAGAATGCATCCAGATGTGCTTCGGAAACTACTACTAGTCTTCCAGGGAACGATCAAAGCGTAGACAGTTTAAGACATTACTCCCATGGAGAAAAGTCCGCATGGTGCTTATTGTGTTCAATGCCAATGCAATTTCTGTGTTTCATCAACACTCTGAAGGTCCACAGATTACAGAATGCATCCAGATGTGCTTCTGAAACTACTACTAGTCTTCCAGTGAACGATCAAAGCGTAGACAGTTTAAGACATTACTACCATGGAGAAAAGTCCGCATGGTGCTTATTGTGTTCAATGCCAATGCAATTTCTAAGTTTGATCAACACTCTGAAGGTCCACAGATTACAGAATGCCTCCAGATGTGCTTCGGAAACTACTACTAGTCTTCCAGTAAACGATCAAAGCATACACAGTTTAAGACATTACTACCATGGAGAAAACTCCGCATGGTGCTTATTGTGTTCAATGCCGATGCAATTTTTGTGTTTCATCAATACTCTGAATGTCCACAGATTACAGAATGCTTCCAGATGTTCTTCGGAAACTACTACTGGTCCTCCAGTGTACGATTAAATCGTAGACAGTTTAAGACATTACTCCCATGGAGCAAAGGCCACATGGTGCTTATTGTGTTCAATGCCGATGCAGTTTTTGTGTTTCATCAACACTGTGAAGGTCCACAGATTACAGAATGTCTCCTGATGTGCTTCGGAAACTACTACTAGTCTTCCAGGGAACGATCAAAGCGTAGACAGTTTGAGACATTACTCCCATTTAGAAAAACCGCATGGTGATTATTGAGTTCAATGCCGATTTAATTCTTGTGTTTCATCAACACTCTGAAGGCCCACAGATTACAGAATGCATCCAGATGTGCTTCGGAAACTACTACTAGTCTTCCAGGGAACGATCAAAGCGTAGACAGTTTAAGACATTCTACCATGGAGAAAAATCCGCATGTTGCTTATTGTGTTCAATGCCGATTCAATTTCTGTGTTTCATCACACTCTGAAGGTCCACAGATTACAGAATGCATCCAGATGTGCTTCGGAAACTACTACTAGTCTTCCAGTGTACGATCAAAGCGTAGACAGTTTAAGACATTACTCCCATGGAGAAAAGTCCGCATGGTTCTTATTGTGTTCAATGCCGATGCCATTTCTGGGTTTCATCAACACTCTGAAGGTCCAGAGATTACAGAATGCCTCCAGATGTGCTTCGGAAACTACTACTAGTCTTACAGTGTACGATCAAATCGTAGACAGTTTAAGACATTACTCACGTGGAGAAAAGTCCACATGGTGCTTATTGTGTTCAATGCCGTTGCAATTTCGGTGTTTCATCAACACTCTGAAGGTCCACAGAATACAGAATGCATCCAGATGTGCTTCGGAAACTACTACTAGTCTTCCAGGGAACGATCAAAGCGTAGACAGTTTGAGACATTACTTCCATGGAGAAAAGTCCGAATGGTGCTTATTGTGTTCCATGCCGATGCAATTTTTCTGTTTCATCAACACTCTGAAGGTCCACAGATTACAGAATGCATCCAGATATGCGTCGGAAACTACTACTAGTCTTCCAGGGAACGATCAAAGCGTAGACAGTTTAAGACATTACTCTCATGGAGAAAAGTCCGGATGGTGCTTATACTGTTCAATGCCGCCTAAATTTCTGTGTTTCATCAACACCACGAAGGACCACAGATTATAGACTGCCTCCAGATGTGCATCGGAAACTACTAGTAGTCTTCCAGTGTACGATCAAAGCGTAGACAGTTTAAGGCATTACTGCAATGGAGAAAAGTCCGCATGGTGCTTATTGTGTTCAATGCCGATTCAATTTCTCTGTTTCATCACACTCTGAAGGTACACAGATTACAGAATGCATCCAGATATGCTACGGAAATTACTACTAGTCTTCCAGTAAACGATCAAAGCGTAGACAGTTTAAGACATTACTCCCATGGAGAAAAGTCCGCATGGTGCTTATTGTGTTCAATGCCGATGCAATTTCTGTGTTTCATCAACACTCTGATGGTCCACAGATTACAGAAGGCATCCAGATGTGCTTCGGAAACTACTACTAGTCTTCGAGGGAAGGATCAAAGCGTAGACAGTTTAAGACATTACTCCCATGGAGAAAAGTCCGCATGGTGCTTATTGTGTTCAATGCCGATGCAATTTTTGTGTTTCATCAACACTCTGAAGGTCAACAGATTACAGAATGCATCCAGATGTGCTTCTGAAACTACTACTAGTCTTCCAGTGAACGATCAAAGCGTAGACAGTTAAAGACATTACTACCATGGAGAAAAGTCCATATGGTGCTTATCGTGTTCAATGCTGATGCAATTTCTATGTTTCATCAACACCCTGAAGGTCCACAGATTACAGAATGTCTCCAGATGTGCTTCGGAAACTACTACTAGTCTTCCAGTAAACGATCAAAGCATAGACAGTTTAAGACATTACTCCCATGGAGAAAACTCTACATGGTGCTTGTTGTGTTCAATGCCGATGCAATTTCTGTGTTTCATCAACACTCTGAAGGTCCACAGGTAACAGAATGCCTATAGATGTGCTTCGGAAACTACTACTAGTCTTCCAGTGTACGATCAAAGCGTAGACAGTTTAAGACATTACTCCCATGGAGAAAAATCCGCATGGTTCTTATTGTGTTCAATGCCGATGCAATTTTTGTGTTTCATCAACACTCTGAAGGTCCAGAGATCACAGAAGGCCACAAGATGTGCTTCGGAAACAACTACTAGTCTTCCTGTGAACGATCAAAGCGTAGACAGTTTATGACATTACTCCCATTTAGAAAAGTCCGCATGGTGCTTATTGTGTTGAATGCCAATTAAATTCCTGTGTTTCATCAACACTCCGAAGGTCCACAGATTACAGAATGCCTCCAGAAGTGCTTCGGAAGCTACTACTAGTCTTCCAGTGAACGATCAAAGCGTAGACACTTTAAGACATTACTCCCATGGGGAAAAGTCCGCATGGTGCTTATTGTGTTCAATGCCGATGCAATTTTTGTGTTTCATCAACACTCTGAAGGTCCACAGATTACAGAATGCCTCCAGATGTGCTTCGGAAACTACTACTAGTCTTTCAGTGTACGATCAAATCGTAGACAGTTTAGGACATTACTGTCATGGAGAAAAGTCCGCATGGTGCTTATTGTGTTCAATGCCGATGCAATTTTTGTGATTCATCAATACTCTGAATGTCCACAGATTACAGAATGCTTCCAGATGTGTTTCGGAAACTACTACTGGTCCTCCAGTGTACGATTAAAGCGTAGACAGTTTAAGATATTACTCCTATATGGAAAAGGCCACATGGTGCATATTGTGTACAATGCCGATGCAATTTTTGTGTTTCATCAACACTCTGAAGGTCCACAGATTACAGAATGCATCCAGATATGCTTCGGAAACTACTACTAGTCTTCCAGTGTACGATCAAAACGTAGACAGTTTTAGACATTACTACCATGGAGAAAAGTCCATATGGTGCTTATTGTGTTCAATGCTGATGCAATTTCTATGTTTCATCAACACCCTGAAGGTCCACAGATTACAGAATGTCTCCAGATGTGCTTCGGAAACTACTACTAGTCTTCCAGTAAACGATCAAAGCATTGACAGTTTAAGACATTACTCCCATGGAGAAAACTCTACATGGTGCTTGTTGTGTTCAATGCCGATGCAATTTCTGTGTTTCATCAACACTCTGAAGGTCCACAGATAACAGAATGCCTATAGATGTGCTTCGGAAACTACTACTAGTCTTCCAGTGTACGATCAAAGCGTAGACAGTTTAAGACATTACTCCCATGGAGAAAAATCCGCATGGTTCTTATTGTGTTCAATGCCGATGCAATTTTTGTGTTTCATCAACACTCTGAAGGTCCCGAGATCACAGAAGGCCACAAGATGTGCTTCGGAAACAACTACTAGTCTTCCTGTGAACGATCAAAGCGTAGACAGTTTATGACATTACTCCCATTTAGAAAAGTCCGCATGGTGCTTATTGTGTTGAATGCCAATTAAATTCCTGTGTTTCATCAACACTCCGAAGGTCCACAGATTACAGAATGCCTCCAGAAGTGCTTCGGAAACTACTACTAGTCTTCCAGTGAACGATCAAAGCGTAGACACTTTAAGACATTACTCCCATGGGGAAAAGTCCGCATGGTGCTTATTGTGTTCAATGCCGATGCAATTTTTGTGTTTCATCAACACTCTGAAGGTCCACAGATTACAGAATGCCTCCAGATGTGCTTCGGAAACTACTACTAGTCTTTCAGTGTACGATCAAATCGTAGACAGTTTAGGACATTACTGTCATGGAGAAAAGTCCGCATGGTGCTTATTGTGTTCAATGCCGATGCAATTTTTGTGATTCATCAATACTCTGAATGTCCACAGATTACAGAATGCTTCCAGATGTGTTTCGGAAACTACTACTGGTCCTCCAGTGTACGATTAAAGTGTAGACAGTTTAAGATATTACTCCCATATGGAAAAGGCCACATGGTGCATATTGTGTACAATGCCGATGCAATTTTTGTGTTTCATCAACACTCTGAAGGTCCACAGATTACAGAATGCATCCAGATATGCTTCGGAAACTACTACTAGTCTTCCAGTGTACGATCAAAACGTAGACAGTTTTAGACATTACTCCCATGGAGAAAAGTCCGCATGGTGCTTATTGTGTTCAATGCCGACGCAATTTCTGTGTTTCATCAACACTCTGAAGGTCCACAGATTACACAATGCCTACAGATGTGCTTCGGAAACTACTACTAGTCTTCCAGTGTACGATCAAAGCGTAGACAGTTTAAGACATTACTCCCATGGAGAAAAGTCCGCATGGTGCTTATTGTGTTCAATGCCGATGCAATTTATGTGTTTCATCAACACTCTGAAGGTCCACAGATTACAGTATGTCTCCAGATGTGCTTCGGAAACTACTACTAGTCTTCCAGGGAACGATCAAATCGTAGACGGTTTGAGACATTACTCCCATGGAGAAAAGTCCGCATGGTGCTTATTGAGTTCAACGAAGATGCAATTTTTGTGTTTCATCAACACTCTGAAGGTCCACAGATTACAGAATGCATCCAGATGTGCTTCGGAAACTACTACTAGTCTTCCAGGGAACGATCAAAGCGTAGACAGTTTAAGATATTACTCCCATGGAGAAAAGTCCGCATGGTGCTTATTGTGTTCAATGCCGATTCAATTTCTGTGTTTCATCATCACTCTGAAGGTCCACAGATTACAGAATGCATTCAGATGTGCTTCGAAAACTACTACTAGTCTTCCAGTGTACGATCAAAGCGTAGACAGTTTAAGACATTACTCCCATGGAGAAAAGTCCGCAATTTTTTTATTGTGTTCAATGCCGATGCAATTTCTGTGTTTCATTAACAGTCTGAAGGTCCAGAGCTTACAGAATGCCTCCAGATGTGCATCGGAAACTACTACTAGTTTTACAGTGTACGATCAAAGCGTAGACAGTTTAAGACATTACTCTCATGGAGAAAAGTCCGGATGGTGCTTATAGTGTTCAAATTCCGATTAAATTTCTGTGTTTCATCAACACTCCGAAGGTCCACAGATTACAGAATGCCTCCAGATGTGCATCGGAAACTACTACTAGTCTTCCAGTGTACGATCAAACCGTAGACAGTTTAAGACATTACTCCCATGGAGAAAAGACCGCATGGTGCTAGTTGTGTTCAATGCCGATGCAATTTCTGTGTTTAATCAACACTCTGAAGGTCCACAGATTACAGAATGCCTTCAGATGTGCTTCGGAAACTACTACTAGTCTTCCAGTGTACGAACAAATCGTAGACAGTTTAAGACATTACTCCCATGGAGGAAAGTCGGCATGGTGCTTATTTTGTTCAATGCCGATGCTATTTCTATGTTTCATCAACACTCTGAAGGTCCACAGATTACAGAATGCATCCAGATGTGATTCGGAAACTACTACTAGTCTTCGAGGGAACGATCAAAGCGTTGACAGTTTAAGACATTACTCCCATGGAGAAAAGTCCTCATGGTGAATATTGTGTTCAATGCCGATGCAATTTTTTTGTTTCATCAACACACTGAAGGTCCACAGATTACAGAATGCATCCAGATGTGCTTCGGAAACTACTACCAGTCTTCCAGTGAACGATCAAAGCGTAGACAGTTTAAGACATTACTACCATGGAGAAAAGGCCACATGGTGCTTATTGTGTTCAATGCCGATCCAATTTCTATGTTTCATCAACACTTTGAATGTCCACAGATTACAGAATGCCTCCAGATGTGCTTCGGAAACTACTACTAGTCTTCCAGTAAACGATCAAAGCATAGACAGTTTAAGACATTACTCCCATGGAGAAAACTCCACATGGTGCTTGTTGTGTTCAATGCCGATGCAATTTCTGTGTTTCATTAACACTCTGAAGGTCCACAGATACAGAACGCCTCCAGATGTGCTTCGGAAACTACTACTAGTCTTCCAGTGTACGATCAAAGCGTAGACAGTTTAAGACATTACTCTCATGGAGAAAAGTCCGCATGGTGCTTATTGTCTTCTATGCCGATTCAATTTCTGTGTTTCGTCAACACTCTGAAGGTCCACAGATAACAGAATGCCTCCAGATGTGCTTCGGAAACTATTACTAGTCTTCCAGTGTACGATCAAAGCATAGACAGTTTAAGACATTACTCCCATGGAGAAAAGTCCGCATGGTTCTTATTGTGTTCAATGCCGATGCAATTTCAGTGTTTCATCAACACTCTGAAGGTCCAGAGATTACAGAATGCCTCCAGATGTGCTTCGGAAACTACCACTAGTCTTCCTGTGAACGATCAAAGCGTAGACAGTTTAAGACATTACTCCCATTGAGAAAAGTCCGCATGGTGCTTATTGTGTTCAATGCCGATTCAATTCCTGTGTTTCATCAACACTCTGAAGGTCGACAGATTTCAGAATGCCTCCAGAAGTGCTTCGGAATCAACTACTAGTCTTCCAGTGAACGATCAAAGCGTAGACACTTTAAGACATTACTCCCATGGAGAAAAGTCCCCATGGTGCTACTTGTGTTCAATGCCGATGCAATTTTTGTGTTTCATCAACACTCTGAAGGTCAACAGATTACAGAACGCCTCCAGATGTGCTTCGGAAACTACTACTTGTCTTCCAGTGAACGATCAAAGCGTAGACACTTTAAGACATTACTCCCATGGGGAAAAGTCCGCATGGTGCTTATTGTGTTCAATGCCGATGCAATTTTTGTGTTTCATCAACACTCTGAAGGTCCACAGATTACAGAATGCCTCCAGATGTGCTTCGGAAACTACTACTAGTCTTTCAGTGTACGATCAAATCGTAGACAGTTTAGGACATTACTGTCATGGAGAAAAGTCCGCATGGTGCTTATTGTGTTCAATGCCGATGCAATTTTTGTGATTCATCAATACTCTGAATGTCCACAGATTACAGAATGCTTCCAGATGTGTTTCGGAAACTACTACTGGTCCTCCAGTGTACGATTAAAGTGTAGACAGTTTAAGATATTACTCCCATATGGAAAAGGCCACATGGTGCATATTGTGTACAATGCCGATGCAATTTTTGTGTTTCATCAACACTCTGAAGGTCCACAGATTACAGAATGCATCCAGATATGCTTCGGAAACTACTACTAGTCTTCCAGTGTACGATCAAAACGTAGACAGTTTTAGACATTACTCCCATGGAGAAAAGTCCGCATGGTGCTTATTGTGTTCAATGCCGACGCAATTTCTGTGTTTCATCAACACTCTGAAGGTCCACAGATTACACAATGCCTACAGATGTGCTTCGGAAACTACTACTAGTCTTCCAGTGTACGATCAAAGCGTAGACAGTTTAAGACATTACTCCCATGGAGAAAAGTCCGCATGGTGCTTATTGTGTTCAATGCCGATGCAATTTATGTGTTTCATCAACACTCTGAAGGTCCACAGATTACAGTATGTCTCCAGATGTGCTTCGGAAACTACTACTAGTCTTCCAGGGAACGATCAAATCGTAGACGGTTTGAGACATTACTCCCATGGAGAAAAGTCCGCATGGTGCTTATTGAGTTCAACGAAGATGCAATTTTTGTGTTTCATCAACACTCTGAAGGTCCACAGATTACAGAATGCATCCAGATGTGCTTCGGAAACTACTACTAGTCTTCCAGGGAACGATCAAAGCGTAGACAGTTTAAGATATTACTCCCATGGAGAAAAGTCCGCATGGTGCTTATTGTGTTCAATGCCGATTCAATTTCTGTGTTTCATCATCACTCTGAAGGTCCACAGATTACAGAATGCATTCAGATGTGCTTCGAAAACTACTACTAGTCTTCCAGTGTACGATCAAAGCGTAGACAGTTTAAGACATTACTCCCATGGAGAAAAGTCCGCAATTTTTTTATTGTGTTCAATGCCGATGCAATTTCTGTGTTTCATTAACAGTCTGAAGGTCCAGAGCTTACAGAATGCCTCCAGATGTGCATCGGAAACTACTACTAGTTTTACATTGTACGATCAAAGCGTAGACAGTTTAAGACATTACTCTCATGGAGAAAAGTCCGGATGGTGCTTATAGTGTTCAAATTCCGATTAAATTTCTGTGTTTCATCAACACTCCGAAGGTCCACAGATTACAGAATGCCTCCAGATGTGCATCGGAAACTACTACTAGTCTTCCAGTGTACGATCAAACCGTAGACAGTTTAAGACATTACTCCCATGGAGAAAAGACCGCATGGTGCTAGTTGTGTTCAATGCCGATGCAATTTCTGTGTTTAATCAACACTCTGAAGGTCCACAGAATACAGAATGCATCCAGATGTGCTTCGGAAACTACTGCTAGTCTTCCAGGGAACGATCAAAGCGTAGACAGTTTAAGACATTACTCTCATGGAGAAAAGTCCGGATGGTGCTTGTAGTGTTCAAATCCGATTAAATTTCTGTGTTTCATCAACACTCTGAAGGTCCACAGATTACAGAATGCCTCCAGATGTGCTTCCGAAAGTACTACTAGTCTTCCAGTAAACGATCAAAGCATAGAAAGTTTATGACATTACTCCCATGGAGAAAAGTAGGCATGGTGCTTATTGTGTTCAATGCCGATTCAATTTCTGTGTTTCATCACACTCTGAAGGTCCACAGATTACAGAATGCATCCAGATGTGCTTCGGAAAGTACTACTAGTCTTCCAGGGAACGATCAAAGCGTAGACAGTTTAAGACATTACTCCCATGGAGAAAAGTCCGCATGGTGCTTATTGTGTTCAATGCCGATGCCATTTCTGTGTTTCATCAACACTCTGAAGGTCCACAGATTACAGAATGCCTCCAGATGTGCTTCGGAAACTACTACTAGTCTTCCAGTAAACGATCAAAGCATAGACAGTTTAAGACATTACTCCCATGGAGAAAACTCCACATGGTGCTTGTTGTGTTCAATGCCGATGCAATTTCTGTGTTTCATCAACACTCTGAAGGTCCACAGATTACAGAACGCCTCCAGATGTGCTTCGGAAACTACTACTAGTCTTCCAGTGTACGATCAAAATGTAGTCAGTTTAAGACATTACTCTCATGGAGAAAAGTCCGCATGGTGCTTATTGTCTTCTATGCCGATTCAATTTCTGTGTTTCATCAACACTCTGAATGTCCACAGATAACAGAATGCCTCCAGATGTGCTTCGGAAACTACTACTAGTCTTCCAGTGTACGATCGAAGCGTAGATAGTTTAAGACATTACTCCCATGGAGAAAAGTCCGCAAGGATCTTATTGTGTTCAATGCCGATGCAATTTCTGTGTTTCATCAACACTCTGAAGGTCCAGAGATTATAGAATGCCTCCAGATGTGCTTCGGAAACTACTACTAGTCTTCCTGTGAACGATCAAAGCGTAGACAGTTTAAGACATTAATCCCATGGAGAAAAGTCCGCATGGTGCTTATTGTGTTCAATGCCGATGCAATTTCTGTGTTTCATCAACACTCTGAAGGTCCACAGATTACAGAACGCCTCCAGATGTGCTTCGGAAACAACTACTAGTCTTCCAGTGTACGATCAAAGCGTAGACAGTTTAAGACATTACTCCCATGGAGAAAAATCCGCATGGTTCTTATTGTGTTCAATGCCGATGCAATTTTTGTGTTTCATCAACACTCTGAAGGTCCAGAGATCACAGAAGGCCACAAGATGTGCTTCGGAAACAACTACTAGTCTTCCTGTGAACGATCAAAGCGTAGACAGTTTATGACATTACTCCCATTTAGAAAAGTCCGCATGGTGCTTATTGTGTTGAATTCCAATTAAATTCCTGTGTTTCATCAACACTCCGAAGGTCCACAGATTACAGAATGCCTCCAGAAGTGCTTCGGAAGCTACTACTAGTCTTCCAGTGAACGATCAAAGCGTAGACACTTTAAGACATTACTCCCATGGGGAAAAGTCCGCATGGTGCTTATTGTGTTCAATGCCGATGCAATTTTTGTGTTTCATCAACACTCTGAAGGTCCACAGATTACAGAATGCCTCCAGATGTGCTTCGGAAACTACTACTAGTCTTTCAGTGTACGATCAAATCGTAGACAGTTTAGGACATTACTGTCATGGAGAAAAGTCCGCATGGTGCTTATTGTGTTCAATGCCGATGCAATTTTTGTGATTCATCAATACTCTGAATGTCCACAGATTACAGAATGCTTCCAGATGTGTTTCGGAAACTACTACTGGTCCTCCAGTGTACGATTAAAGCGTAGACAGTTTAAGATATTACTCCTATATGGAAAAGGCCACGTGGTGCATATTGTGTACAATGCCGATGCAATTTTTGTGTTTCATCAACACTCTGAAGGTCCACAGATTACAGAATGCATCCAGATATGCTTCGGAAACTACTACTAGTCTTCCAGTGTACGATCAAAACGTAGACAGTTTTAGACATTACTCCCATGGAGAAAAGTCCGCATGGTGCTTATTGTGTTCAATGCCGACGCAATTTCTGTGTTTCATCAACACTCTGAAGGTCCACAGATTACACAATGCCTACAGATGTGCTTCGGAAACTACTACTAGTCTTCCAGTGTACGATCAAAGCGTAGACAGTTTAAGACATTACTCCCATGGAGAAAAGTCCGCATGGTGCTTATTGTGTTCAATGCCGATGCAATTTATGTGTTTCATCAACACTCTGAAGGTCCACAGATTACAGTATGTCTCCAGATGTGCTTCGGAAACTACTACTAGTCTTCCAGGGAACGATCAAATCGTAGACGGTTTGAGACATTACTCCCATGGAGAAAAGTCCGCATGGTGCTTATTGAGTTCAACGAAGATGCAATTTTTGTGTTTCATCAACACTCTGAAGGTCCACAGATTACAGAATGCATCCAGATGTGCTTCGGAAACTACTACTAGTCTTCCAGGGAACGATCAAAGCGTAGACAGTTTAAGATATTACTCCCATGGAGAAAAGTCCGCATGGTGCTTATTGTGTTCAATGCCGATTCAATTTCTGTGTTTCATCATCACTCTGAAGGTCCACAGATTACAGAATGCATTCAGATGTGCTTCGAAAACTACTACTAGTCTTCCAGTGTACGATCAAAGCGTAGACAGTTTAAGACATTACTCCCATGGAGAAAAGTCCGCAATTTTTTTATTGTGTTCAATGCCGATGCAATTTCTGTGTTTCATTAACAGTCTGAAGGTCCAGAGCTTACAGAATGCCTCCAGATGTGCATCGGAAACTACTACTAGTTTTACAGTGTACGATCAAAGCGTAGACAGTTTAAGACATTACTCTCATGGAGAAAAGTCCGGATGGTGCTTATAGTGTTCAAATTCCGATTAAATTTCTGTGTTTCATCAACACTCCGAAGGTCCACAGATTACAGAATGCCTCCAGATGTGCATCGGAAACTACTACTAGTCTTCCAGTGTACGATCAAACCGTAGACAGTTTAAGACATTACTCCCATGGAGAAAAGACCGCATGGTGCTAGTTGTGTTCAATGCCGATGCAATTTCTGTGTTTAATCAACACTCTGAAGGTCCACAGATTACAGAATGCCTTCAGATGTGCTTCGGAAACTACTACTAGTCTTCCAGTGTACGAACAAATCGTAGACAGTTTAAGACATTACTACCATGGAGAAAAGCCCGCATGGTGCTTATTGTGTTCAATGCCGATGCAACTTTTGTGTTTCTTCAACACTCAGGAGGTCCACAGATTACAGAATGCCTAAAGATGTGCTTCAGAAACTACTACTAGTCTTCCAGGGAACGATTAAAGCGTAGTCAGTTTGAGACATTACTCCCATGGAGAAAAGTCGGCATGGTGCTTATTGAGTTCAATGCCGATGCAATTTTTGTGTTTCATCAACACTCTGAAGGTCCACAGATTACAGAATGCATCCAGATGTGCTTCGGAAACTACTACTAGTCTTCCAGGGAACGATCAAAGCGTAGACAGTTTAAGACATTACTCCCATGGAGAAAAGTAGGCATGGTGCTTATTGTTTTCAATGCCGATTCAATTTCTGTGTTTCATCACACTCTGAAGGTCCACTGATTACAGAATGCATCCAGATGTGCTCCGGAAACTACTACTAGTCTTCCAGGGAACGATCAAAGCGTAGACAGTTTAAGACATTACTCCCATGGAGGAAAGTCGGCATGGTGCTTATTTTGTTCAATGCCGATGCTATTTCTATGTTTCATCAACACTCTGAAGGTCCACAGATTACAGAATGCATCCAGATGTGATTCGGAAACTACTACTAGTCTTCGAGGGAACGATCAAAGCGTTGACAGTTTAAGACATTACTCCCATGGAGAAAAGTCCTCATGGTGAATATTGTGTTCAATGCCGATGCAATTTTTTTGTTTCATCAACACACTGAAGGTCCACAGATTACAGAATGCATCCAGATGTGCTTCGGAAACTACTACCAGTCTTCCAGTGAACGATCAAAGCGTAGACAGTTTAAGACATTACTACCATGGAGAAAAGGCCACATGGTGCTTATTGTGTTCAATGCCGATCCAATTTCTATGTTTCATCAACACTTTGAATGTCCACAGATTACAGAATGCCTCCAGATGTGCTTCGGAAACTACTACTAGTCTTCCAGTAAACGATCAAAGCATAGACAGTTTAAGACATTACTCCCATGGAGAAAACTCCACATGGTGCTTGTTGTGTTCAATGCCGATGCAATTTCTGTGTTTCATTAACACTCTGAAGGTCCACAGATACAGAACGCCTCCAGATGTGCTTCGGAAACTACTACTAGTCTTCCAGTGTACGATCAAAGCGTAGACAGTTTAAGACATTACTCTCATGGAGAAAAGTCCGCATGGTGCTTATTGTCTTCTATGCCGATTCAATTTCTGTGTTTCGTCAACACTCTGAAGGTCCACAGATAACAGAATGCCTCCAGATGTGCTTCGGAAACTATTACTAGTCTTCCAGTGTACGATCAAAGCATAGACAGTTTAAGACATTACTCCCATGGAGAAAAGTCCGCATGGTTCTTATTGTGTTCAATGCCGATGCAATTTCAGTGTTTCATCAACACTCTGAAGGTCCAGAGATTACAGAATGCCTCCAGATGTGCTTCGGAAACTACCACTAGTCTTCCTGTGAACGATCAAAGCGTAGACAGTTTAAGACATTACTCCCATTGAGAAAAGTCCGCATGGTGCTTATTGTGTTCAATGCCGATTCAATTCCTGTGTTTCATCAACACTCTGAAGGTCGACAGATTTCAGAATGCCTCCAGAAGTGCTTCGGAATCAACTACTAGTCTTCCAGTGAACGATCAAAGCGTAGACACTTTAAGACATTACTCCCATGGAGAAAAGTCCCCATGGTGCTACTTGTGTTCAATGCCGATGCAATTTTTGTGTTTCATCAACACTCTGAAGGTCAACAGATTACAGAACGCCTCCAGATGTGCTTCGGAAACTACTACTTGTCTTCCAGGGAATGATCAAAGCGTAGACGGTTTAAGACATTACTCTCATGGAGAAAAGTCGGATGCGGCTTATAGTGTTCAATGCCGATTAAATTTCTGTGTTTCATCAACACCCTGAAGGACCACAGATTACAGAATGAGTCCAGATGTGCATCGGAATCTACTACTAGTCTTCCAGTGTACGATCAAAGCGTAGACAGTTTGAGACATTACTCCCATGGAGAAAAGTCCGCATGGTGCTTATTGTGTTCAATGCCCCTGCAATTTTTGTGTTTCATCAATACTCAGAAGGTCCACAGATTACAGAATGCTTCCAGATGTGCTTCGGAAACTACTACTGGTTTTCCAGTGTACGATCAAAGCGTAGACAGTTTAAGACATTACTCCAATGGAGAAACGTCCACATGGTGCTTATTGTGTTCAATGCCGTTGCAATTTCGGTGTTTCATCAACACTCTGAAGGTCCACAGAATACAGAATGCATCCAGATGTGCTTCGGAAACTACTGCTAGTCTTCCAGGGAACGATCAAAGCGTAGACAATTTGAGACATTACTTCCATGGAGAAAAGTCCGTATGATGCATATTGTGTTCAATGCCGATGCAATTTTTGTGTTTCATCAACACTCTGAAGGTCCACAGATTACAGAATGCCTCCAGATGTGCTTCGGAAACTACTACTAGTCTTCCAGGGAACGATCAAAGCGTAGACAGTTTAAGACATTACTCTCATGGAGAAAAGTCCGGATGGTGCTTATAGTGTTCAAATCCGATTAAATTTCTGTGTTTCATCAACACTCTGAAGGTCCACAGATTACAGAATGCCTCCAGATGTGCTTCCGAAAGTACTACTAGTCTTCCAGTAAACGATCAAAGCATAGAAAGTTTATGACATTACTCCCATGGAGAAAAGTAGGCATGGTGCTTATTGTGTTCAATGCCGATTCAATTTCTGTGTTTCATCACACTCTGAAGGTCCACAGATTACAGAATGCATCCAGATGTGCTTCGGAAAGTACTACTAGTCTTCCAGGGAACGATCAAAGCGTAGACAGTTTAAGACATTACTCCCATGGAGAAAAGTCCGCATGGTGCTTATTGTGTTCAATGCCGATGCCATTTCTGTGTTTCATCAACACTCTGAAGGTCCACAGATTACAGAATGCCTCCAGATGTGCTTCGGAAACTACTACTAGTCTTCCAGTAAACGATCAAAGCATAGACAGTTTAAGACATTACTCCCATGGAGAAAACTCCACATGGTGCTTGTTGTGTTCAATGCCGATGCAATTTCTGTGTTTCATCAACACTCTGAAGGTCCACAGATTACAGAACGCCTCCAGATGTGCTTCGGAAACTACTACTAGTCTTCCAGTGTACGATCAAAGCGTAGTCAGTTTAAGACATTACTCTCATGGAGAAAAGTCCGCATGGTGCTTATTGTCTTCTATGCCGATTCAATTTCTGTGTTTCATCAACACTCTGAATGTCCACAGATAACAGAATGCCTCCAGATGTGCTTCGGAAACTACTACTAGTCTTCCAGTGTACGATCGAAGCGTAGATAGTTTAAGACATTACTCCCATGGAGAAAAGTCCGCAAGGATCTTATTGTGTTCAATGCCGATGCAATTTCTGTGTTTCATCAACACTCTGAAGGTCCAGAGATTATAGAATGCCTCCAGATGTGCTTCGGAAACTACTACTAGTCTTCCTGTGAACGATCAAAGCGTAGACAGTTTAAGACATTAATCCCATGGAGAAAAGTCCGCATGGTGCTTATTGTGTTCAATGCCGATTCAATTCCTGAGTTTTATCAACACTCTGAAGGTCGACAGATTTCGGAATGCATCCAGAAGTGCTTCGGAAACAACTACTAGTCTTCCAGTGAACGATCAAAGCGTAGACACTTTAAGACATTACTCCCATGGAGAAAAGTCCCCATAGTGCTACTTGTGTTCAATGCCGATGCAAATTTTGTGTTTCATCAACACTCTGAAGGTCCACAGGTTACAGAACGCCTCCAGATGTGCTTCGGAAACTACTACTAGTCCTCCAGGGAATGATCAAAGCGTAGACAGTTTAAGACATTACTCTCATGGAGAAAAGTCCGGATGGTGCTTATAGTGTTCAATGCCGATTAAATTTCTGTGTTTCATCAACACCCTGAAGGACCACAGATTACAGAATGCCTCCAGATGTGCATCGGAAACTACTACTAGTTTTCCAGTGTACGATCAGATCGTAGACAGTTTAAGACATTACTCCATGGAGAAAAGTCCGCTTGGTGCTTATTTTGTTCAATGCCGACGCAATTTCTGTGTTTCATCAACACTCTGAAGGTCCACAGATTACAGAATGGCTCCAGATGTGCTTCAGAAAGTACTACTAGTCTTCCAGTAAACGATCAAAGCATAGAAAGTTTAAGACATTACTCCCATGGAGAAAAGACCACATGGTGCTTGTTGTGTTCAATGCCGATGCAATTTCTGTGTTTCATCAACACTCTGAAGGTCCACAGATTACAGAATGCCTTCAGATGTGCTTCGGAAACTACTACTAGACTTCCAGTGTGCGATCAAAGCGTAGACAGTTTAAGATATTACTACCATGGAGAAAAGCCCGCATGGTGCTTATTGTGTTCAATGCCGATGCAATTTTAGTGTTTCATCAACACTCTGAAGGTCCACAGATTACAGAATGCCTCCAGATGTGCTTCAGAAACTACTACTAGTCTTCGAGGGAACGATCAAAGCGTAGACAGTTTGAGACATTACTCCCATGGAGAAAAGTCCGCATTGTGCTTATTGTGTTCAATGCCGATGCAATTTTTGTGTTTCATCAATACTCAGAAGGTCCACAGATTACAGAATGCTTCCAGATGTGCTTCGGAAACTACTACTGGTCTTCCAGTGTACGATCAAAGCGTAGACAGTTTAAGACATTACTCCCATGGAGAAAAGTCCACATGGTGCTTATTGTGTTCAATGCCGTTGCAATTTCGGTGTTTCATCAACACTCTGAAGGTCCACAGAATACAGAATGCATCCAGATGTGCTTCGGAAACTACTACTAGTCTTCCAGGGAACGATCAAAGCGTAGACAGTTTGAGACATTACTTCCATGGAGAAAAGTCCGCATGGTGCATATTGTGTTCAATGCCGATGCAATTTTTCTGTTTCATCAACACTCTGAAGGTCCACAGATTATAGAATGCATCCAGATATGCTTCGGAAACTACTACTAGTCTTCCAGGGAACGATCAAAGCGTAGACAGTTTAAGACATTACTCTCATGGAGAAAAGTCCGGATGGTGCTTATAGTGTTCAAATCCGATTAAATTTCTGTGATTCATCAACACTCTGAAGGTCCACAGATTACAGAATGCCTCCAGATGTGCTTCCGAAAGTACTACTAGTCTTCCAGTAAACGATCAAAGCATAGAAAGTTTAAGACATTACTCCCATGGAGAAAAAACCGCATGGTGCTAGTTGTGTTCAATGCCGATGCAATTTCTGTGTTTCATCAACACTCTGAAGATCCACAGATTACAGAATGCCTTCAGATGTGCTTCGGAAACTACTACTAGTCTTCAAGTGTACGATCAAAGCGTAGACAGTTTAAGACATTACTACCATGGAGAAAAGCCCGCATGGTGCTTATTGTGTTCAATGCCGATGCAACTTTTGTGTTTCATCAACACTCTGAAGGTCCACAGATTACAGAATGCCTAAAGATGTGCTTCAGAAACTACTACTAGTCTTCCAGGGAACGATCAAAGCGTAGTCAGTTTGAGACATTACTCCCATGGAGAAAAGTCCGCATGGTGCTTATTGAGTTCAATGCCGATGCAATTTTTGGGTTTCATCAACACTCTGAAGGTCCACAGATTACAGAATGCATCCAGATGTGCTTCGGAAACTACTACTAGTCTTCCAGGGAACGATCAAAGCGTAGACAGTTTAAGACATTACTCCCATGGAGAAAAGTAGGCATGGTGCTTATTGTGTTCAATGCCGATTCAATTTCTGTGTTTCATCACACTCTGAAGGTCCACAGATTACAGAATGCATCCAGATGTGCTTCGGAAAGTACTACTAGTCTTCCAGGGAACGATCAAAGCCTAGAGAGTTTAAGACATTACTCCCATGGAGAAAAGACCGCATGGTGCTAGTTGTGTTCAATGCCGATGCAATTTCTGTGTTTCATCAACACTCTGAAGGTCCACAGATTACAGAATGCCTTCAGAAGTGCTTCTGAAACTACTACTAGTCTTCCAGTGTACGATCAAAGCGTAGACAGTTTAAGACATTACTACCATGGAGAAAAGCCCGCATGGTGCTTATTGTGTTCAATGCCGATGCAACTTTTGTGTTTCATCAACACTCTGGAGGTCCACAGATTACAGAATGCATCCAGATATGCTTCGGAAACTACTACTAGTCTTCCAGGGAACGATCAAAGCGTAGACAGTTTAAGACATTACTCCCATGGAGAAAAGTAGGCATGGTGCTTATTGTGTTCAATGCCGAGTCAATTTCTGTGATTCATCACACTCTGAAGGTCAACAGATTACAGAATGCCTAAAGATGTGCTTCGGAAACTACTACTAGTGTTCCAGGGAACGATCAAAGCGTAGTCAGTTTAAGACATTACTCCCATAGAGAAAAGTCCGCATGGCGCTTATTGAGTTCAATGCCGATTCAATTTTTGGGTTTTATCAACACTCTGAAGGTCCACAGATTTCAGAATGCATCCAGATGTGCTTCGGAAACTACTACTAGTCTTCCAGGGAACGATAAAAGCGTAGAGAGTTTAAGACATTACTCCCATGGAGAAAAGTCCGCATGGTGCTTATTGTGTTCAATGCCGATGCCATTTCTGTGTTTCATCAACACTCTGAAGGTCCACAGATTACAGAATGCCTTCAGATGTGCTTCGGAAACTACTACTAGTCTTCCAGTGTACGATCAAAGCGTAGACAGTTTAAGACATTACTACCATGGAGAAAAGCCCGCATGGTGCTTATTGTGTTCAATGCCGATGCAACTTTTGTGTTTCATCAACACTCTGGAGGTCCACAGATTACAGAATGCATCCAGATATGCTTCGGAAACTACTACTAGTCTTCCAGGGAACGATCAAAGCGTAGACAGTTTAAGACATTACTCCCATGGAGAAAAGTAGGCATGGTGCTTATTGTGTTCAATGCCGAGTCAATTTCTGTGATTCATCACACTCTGAAGGTCAACAGATTACAGAATGCATCCAGATGTGCTTCGGAAACTACTACTAGTCTTCCAGGGAACGATCAAAGCGTAGACAGTTTAAGACATTACTCCCATGGAGAAAAGTCCGCATGGTGCTTATTGTGTTCAATGCCGATGCCATTTCTGTGTTTCATCAACACTCTGAAGGTCCACAGATTACAGATTGCATCCAGATGTGCTTCGGAAACTACTACTAGTTTTCGAGGGAACGATCAAATCGTAGACAGCTTAAGACATTACTCCCATGGTGAAAAGTCCACATGGTGCTTATTGTGTTCAATGCCGATGCAATTTTTGTGTTTCATCAACACTCTGAAGGTCCACAGATTACAGAATGCATCCAGATGTGCTTCGGAAACTACTACTAGTCTTCCAGTGAACGATCAAAGCGTAGACAGTTTAAGACATTACTACCATGGAGAAAAGGCCACATGGTGCTTATTGTGTTCAATGGCGATGCAATTTCTATGTTTCATCAACACTCTGAATATCCACAGATTACAGAATGCCTCCAGATGTGCTTCGGAAACTACTACTAGTCTTCCAGTAAACGATCAAAGCATAGACAGTTTAAGACATTACTCCCATGGAGAAAACTCCACATGGTTCTTGTTGTGTTCAATGCCGATGCAATTTCTGTGTTTCATCAACACTCTGAAGGTCCACAGATTACAGAACGCCTCCAGATGTGCTTCGGAAACTACTACTAGTCTTCCAGTGTACGATCAAAGCGTAGACAGTTTAAGACATTACTCTCATGGAGAAAAGTCCGCATGGTGCTTATTGTCTTCTATGCCGATTCAATTTCTGTGTTTCATCAACACTCTGAAGGTCCACAGATAACAGAATGCCTCCAGATGTGCTTCGGAAACTACTACTAGTCTTCCAGTGTACGATCAAATCGTAGACAGTTTAAGACATTGCTCCCATGGAGAAAAGTCCGCATGGTTCTTATTGTGTTCAATGCCGATCCAATTTCTGTGTTTCATCAACACTCTGAAGGTCCAGAGATTACAGAATGCCTCCAGATGTGCTTCGGAAACTACAACTAGTCTTCCAGTGAACGATCAAAGCGTAGACAGTTTAAGACATTACTCCCATGGAGAAAAGTCCGCATGGTGCTTATTGTGTTCAATGCCGATGCAATTTCTGTGTTTCATCAACACTCTGAAGGTCCACAGATTACAGAATGCCTCCAGATGTGCTTCCGAAAGTACTACTAGTCTTCCAGTAAACGATCAAAGCATAGAAAGTTTAAGACATTACCCCCATGGAGAAAAGACAACATGGTGCTTGTTGTGTTCAATGCCGATGCAATTTCTGTGTTTCATCAACACTCTGAAGGTCCACAGATTACAGAATACCTTCAAATGTGCTTCGGAAACTACTACTAGTCTTCAAGTGTACGATCAAAGCGTAGACAGTTTAAGAAATTACTACCATGGAGAAAAGCAAGCATGGTGCTTATTATGTTCAATGCCGATGCAACTTTTGTGTTTCATCAACACTCTGAAGGTCCACAGATTACAGAATGCCTAAAGATGTGCTTCAGAAACTACTACTAGTCTTCCAGGGAACGATCAAAGCGTAGAGAGTTTAAGACATTACTCCCATGGAGTAAAGTCCGCATGGTGCTTATTGTGTTCAATGCCGATGCAATTTCTGTGTTTCATCAACACTCTGAAGGTCCACAGATTACAGAATGCCTTCAGATGTGCTTCGGAAACTACTACTAGTCTTCCAGTGTACGATCAAAGCGTGGACAGTTTAAGACATTACTACCATGGAGAAAAGCCCGCATGGTGCTTATTGTGTTCAATGCCGATGCAACTTTTGTGTTTCATCAACACTCTGAAGGTCCACAGATTACAGAATGCCTAAAGATGTGCTTCAGAAACTACTACTAGTGTTCCAGGGAACGATCAAAGCGTAGTCAGTTTGAGACATTACTCCCATAGAGAAAAGTCCGCATGGTGCTTATTGAGTTCAATGCCGATGCAATTTTTGTGTTTCATCAACACTCTGAAGGTACACAGATTACAGAATGCATCCAGATATGCTTCGGACACTACTACTAGTCTTCCAGAGAACGATCAAAGCGTAGACAGTTTAAGACATTACTCCCATGGAGAAAAGTAGGCATGGTGCTTATTGTGTTCAATGCCGAGTCAATTTCTGTGATTCATCACACTCTGAAGGTCCACAGATTACAGAATGCATCCAGATGTTCTTCGGAAACTACTACTAGTCTTTCAGGGAACGATCAAAGCGTAGACAGTTTAAGACATTACTCCCATGGAGAAAAGTCCGCATGGTGCTTATTGTGTTCAATGCCGATGCCATTTCTGTGTTTCATCAACACTCTGAAGGTCCACAGATTACAGATTGCATCCAGATGTGCTTCGGAAACTACTACTAGTTTTCGAGGGAACGATCAAAGCGTAGACAGTTTAAGACATTACTCCCATGGAGAAAAGTCCACATGGTGCTTATTGTGTTCAATGCCGATGCAATTTTTGTGTTTCATCAACACTCTGAAGGTCCACAGATTACAGAATGCATCCAGATGTGCTTCGGAAACTACTACTAGTCTTCCAGTGAACGATCAAAGCGTAGACAGTTTAAGACATTACTACCATGGAGAAAAGGCCACATGGTTCTTGTTGTGTTCAATGCCGATGCAATTTCTGTGTTTCATCAACACTCTGAAGGTCCACAGATTACAGAACGCCTCCAGATGTGCTTCGGAAACTACTACTAGTCTTCCAGTGTACGATCAAAGCGTAGACAGTTTAAGACATTACTCTCATGGAGAAAAGTCCGCATGGTGCTTATTGTCTTCTATGCCGATTCAATTTCTGTGTTTCATCAACACTCTGAAGGTCCACAGATAACAGAATGCCTCCAGATGTGCTTCGGAAACTACTACTAGTCTTCCAGTGTACGATCAAATCGTAGACAGTTTAAGACATTGCTCCCATGGAGAAAAGTCCGCATGGTTCTTATTGTGTTCAATGCCGATCCAATTTCTGTGTTTCATCAACACTCTGAAGGTCCAGAGATTACAGAATGCCTCCAGATGTGCTTCGGAAACTACAACTAGTCTTCCAGTGAACGATCAAAGCGTAGACAGTTTAAGACATTACTCCCATGGAGAAAAGTCCGCATGGTGCTTATTGTGTTCAATGCCGATGCAATTCCTGTGTTTCATCAACACTCTGAAGGTCCACAGATTACAGAATGCCTCCAGATGTGCTTCCGAAAGTACTACTAGTCTTCCAGTAAACGATCAAAGCATAGAAAGTTTAAGACATTACCCCCATGGAGAAAAGACCTCATGGTGCTAGTTGTGTTCAATGCCGATGCAATTTCTGTGTTTCATCAACACTCTGAAGGTCCACAGATTAAAGAATGCCTTCAAATGTGCTTCGGAAACTACTACTAGTCTTCAAGTGTACGATCAAAGCGTAGACAGTTTACGACATTACTACCATGGAGAAAAGCAAGCATGGTGCTTATTATGTTCAATGCCGATGCAACTTTTGTGTTTCATCAACACTCTGAAGGTCCACAGATTACAGAATGCCTAAAGATGTGCTTCAGAAACTACTACTAGTCTTCCAGGGAACGATCAAAGCGTAGTCAGTTTGAGACATTACTCCCATGGAGAAAAGTCCGCATGGTGCTTATTGAGTTCAATGCCGATGCAATTTTTGGGTTTCATCAACACTCTGAAGGTCCACAGATAACAGAATGCATCCAGATGTGCTTCGGAAACTACTACTAGTCTTCCAGTGTAAGATCAAATCGTAGACAGTTTAAGACATTGCTCCCATGGAGAAAAGTCCGCATGGTTCTTATTGTGTTCAATGCCGATCCAATTTCTGTGTTTCATCAACACTCTGAAGGTCCAGAGATTACAGAATGCCTCCAGATGTGCTTCGGAAACTACAACTAGTCTTCCAGTGAACGATCAAAGCGTAGACAGTTTAAGACATTACTCCCATGGAGAAAAGTCCGCATGGTGCTTATTGTGTTCAATGCCGATGCAATTTCTGTGTTTCATCAACACTCTGAAGGTCCACAGATTACAGAATGCCTCCAGATGTGCTTCCGAAAGTACTACTAGTCTTCCAGTAAACGATCAAAGCATAGAAAGTTTAAGCCATTACCCCCATGGAGAAAAGACCTCATGGTGCTAGTTGTGTTCAATGCCGATGCAATTTCTGTGTTTCATCAACACTCTGAAGGTCCACAGATTACAGAATGCCTTCAAATGTGTTTCGGAAACTACTACTAGTCTTCAAGTGTACGATCAAAGCGTAGACAGTTACGACATTACTACCATGGAGAAAAGCAAGCATGGTGCTTATTATGTTCAATGCCGATGCAACTTTTGTGTTTCATCAACACTCTGAAGGTCCACAGATTACAGAATGCCTAAAGATGTGCTTCAGAAACTACTACTAGTCTTCCAGGGAACGATCAAAGCGTAGTCAGTTTGAGACATTACTCCCATGGAGAAAAGTCCGCATGGTGCTTATTGAGTTCAATGCCGATGCAATTTTTGGGTTTCATCAACACTCTGAAGGTCCACAGATTACAGAATGAATCCAGATGTGCTTCGGAAACTACTACTAGTCTTCCAGGGAACGATCAAAGCGTAGACAGTTTAAGACACTACTCCCATGGAGAAAAGTAGGCATGGTGCTTATTGTGTTCAATGCCGATTCAATTTCTGTGTTTCATCACACTCTGAAGGTCCACAGATTACAGAATGCATCCAGATGTGCTTCGGAAAGTACTACTAGCCTTCCAGGGAACGACCAAAGCGTAGAGAGTTTAAGACATTACTCCCATGGAGAAAAGTCCGCATGGTGCTTATTGTGTTCAATGCCGATGCAATTTCTGTGTTTCATCAACACTCTGAAGGTCCACAGACTACAGAATGCATCCAGATGTGCTTCGGAAACTACTACTAGTCTTTCAGTGAACGATCAAAGCGTAAACAGTTTAAGACATTACTACCATGGAGAAAAGTCCGCATGGTGTTTATTGTGTTCAATGTGGATGCAATTTCAATGTTTCATCAACACTCTGAAGGTCAACAGATTACAGAATGCCTAAAGATGTGCTTCAGAAAGTACTACTAGTGTTCCAGGGAACGATCAAAGCGTAGTCAGTTTGAGACATTACTCCCATAGAGAAATGTCCGCATGGTGCTTATTGAGTTCAATGCCGATGCAATTTTTGTATTTTATCAACACTTTGAAGGCCACAGATTACAGAATGCATCCAGATGTGCTTCGGAAACTACTACTAGTCTTCCAGGGAACGATCAAAGCGTAGACAGTTTAAGACATTACTCCCATAAGGAAAAGTAGGCATGGTGCTTATTGTGTTCAATGCCGAGTCAATTTCTGTGATTCATCACACTCTGAAGGTTCACAGGTTACAGAATGCATCCAGATGTGCTTCGGAAACTACTACTAGTCTTCCAGGGAACGATCGAAGCGTAGACAGTTTAAGACATTACTCCCATGGAGAAAAGTCCGCATGGTGCTTATTGTGTTCAATGCCGATGCCATTTCTGTGTTTCATCAACACTCTGAAGGTCCACAGATTACAGAATGCATCCAGATGTGCTTCGGAAACTACTACTAGTTTTCGAGGGAACGATCAAAGCGTAGACAGTTTAAGACATTACTCCCATGGAGAAAAGTCCACATGGTGCTTATTGTGTTCAATGCCGATGCAATATTTGTGTTTCATCAACACTCTGAAGGTCCACAGATTACAGAATGCATCCAGGTGTGCTTCGGAAACTACTACTAGTCTTCCAGTGAACGATCAAAGCGTAGACAGTTTAAGACATTACTACCATGGAGAAAAGCCCGCATGGTGCTTATTGTGTTCAATGCCGATGCAACTTTTGTGTTTCATCAACACTCTGAAGGTCAACAGATTACAGAATGCCTAAAGATGTGCTTCAGAAACTACTACTAGTCTTCCAGGGAACGATCAAAGCGTAGTCAGTTTGAGACATTACTCCCATGGAGAAAAGTCCGCATGGTGCTTATTGAGTTCAATGCCGATGCAATTTTTGTGTTTCATCAACACTCTGAAGGTCCACAGATTACAGAATGCATCCAGATGTGCTTCGGAAACTACTACTAGTCTTCCAGGGAACGATCAAAGCGTAGACAGTTTAAGACATTACTCCCATGGAGAAAAGTAAGTATGGTGCTTATTGTGTTCAATGCCGATTCAATTTCTGTGTTTTATCACACTCTGAAGGTCCACAGAGTACAGAATGCATCCAGATGTGCTTCGGAAAGTACTACTAGTCTTCCAGGGAACGATCAAAGCGTAGAGAGTTTAAGACATTACTCCCATGGAGAAAAGTCCGCATGGTGCTTATTGTGTTCAATGCCGATGCAATTTCTGTGTTTCATCAACACTCTGAAGGTCCACAGATTACAGAATGCCTTCAGGTGTGCTTCGGAAACTACTACTAGTGTTCCAGGGAACGATCAAAGCGTAGACAGATTTAGACATTACTACCATGGAGAAAAGGCCACATGGTGCTTATTGTGTTCAATGGCGATGCAATTTCTATGTTTCATCAACACTCTGAATGTCCACAGATTACAGAATGCCTCCAGATGTGCTTTGGAAACTACTACTAGTCTTCCAGTAAACGATCAAAGCATAGACAGTTTAAGACATTACTCCCATGGAGAAAACTCATCATGGTGCTTGTTGTGTTCAATGCCGATGCAATTTCTGTGTTTCATCAACACTCTGAAGGTCCACAGATTACAGAACGCCTCCAGATGTGCTTCGGAAACTACTACTAGTCTTCCAGTGTACGATCAAAGCGTAGACTGTTTAAGATATTACTCTCATGGAGAAAAGTCCGCATGGTGCTTATTGTCTTCTATGCCGATTCAATTTCTGTGTTTCATCAACACTCTGAAGGTCCACAGATAACAGAATGCCTCCAGATGTGCTTCGGAAACTACTACTAGTCTTCCAGTGTACGATCAAATCGTAGACAGTTTAAGACATTACTCCCATGGAGAAAAGTCCGCATGGTGCTTATTGTGTTCAATGCCGATGCAATTTCTGTGTTTCATCAACACTCTGAAGGTCCACAGATTACAGAATGCCTCCAGATGTGTTTCCGAAAGTACTACTAGTTTTCGAGGGAACGATCAAAACGTAGACAGTTTAAGACATTACTCCCATGGAGAAAAGTCCACATGGTGCTTATTGAGTTCAATGCCGATGCAATTTTTGTGTTTCATCAACACTCTGAAGGTCCACAGATTACAGAATGCATCCAGATGTGCTTCGGAAACTACTACTAGTCTTCCAGTGAACGATCAAAGCGTAGACAGTTTAACACATTACTACCATGGAGAAAAGGCCACATGGTGCTTGTTGTGTTCAATGCCGATGCAATTTCTGTGTTTCATCAACACTCTGAAGGTCCACAGTTTACAGAACGCCTCCAGATGTGCTTCGGAAACTACTACTAGTCTTCCAGTGTACGATCAAAGCGTAGACAGTTTAAGACATTACTCTCATGGAGAAAATTCCGCATGGTGCTTATTGTCTTCTATGCCGATTCAATTTCTGTGTTTCATCAACACTCTGAAGGTCCACAGATAACAGAATGCCTCCAGATGTGCTTCGGAAACTACAACTAGTCTTCCAGTGAACGATCAAAGCGTAGACAGTTTAACACATTACTACCATGGAGAAAAGGCCACATGGTGCTTATTGTGTTCAATGGCGATGCAATTTCTATGTTTCATCAACACTCTGAATGTCCACAGATTACAGAATGCCTCAAGATGTGCTTCGGAAACTACTACTAGTCTTCCAGTAAACGATCAAAGCATAGACAGTTTAAGACATTACTCCCATGGAGAAAACTCCACATGGTGCTTGTTGTGTTCAATGCCGATGCAATTTCTGTGTTTCATCAACACTCTGAAGGTCCACAGATTACAGAACGCCTCCAGATGTGCTTCGGAAACTACTACTAGTCTTCCAGTGTACGATCAAAGCGTAGACAGTTTAAGACATTACTCTCATGGAGAAAAGTCCGCATGGTGCTTATTGTCTTCTATGCCGATTAAATTTCTGTGTTTCATCAACACTCTGAAGGTCCACAGATAACAGAATGCCTCCAGATGTGCTTCGGAAACTACAACTAGTCTTCCAGTGAACGATCAAAGCGTAGACAGTTTAAGACATTACTCCCATGGAGAAAAGTCCGCATGGTGCTTATTGTGTTCAATGCCGATGCAATTTCTGTGTTTCATCAACACTCTGAAGGTCCACAGATTACAGAATGCCTTCAAATGTGCTTCGGAAACTACTACTAGTCTTCCAGTGAACGATCAAAGCGTTACAGTTTAAGATATTACTACCATGGAGAAAAGTCCACATGGTGATTATTGTGTTCAATGCCGTTGCAATTTCGGTGTTTCATCAACACTCTGAAGGTCCACAGAATACAGAATGCATCCAGATGTGCTTCGGAAACTACTACTACTCTTCCAGGGAGCGATCAAAGCGTAGACAGTTTGAGACATTACTTCCATGGAGAAATGTCCGCACGGTGCAAATTCTGTTCAATGCCGATGCAATTTTTCTGTTTCATCAACACTCTGAAGGTCCACAGATTACAGAACGCCTCCAGATGTGCTTCGGAAACTACCACTAGTCTTCCAGTGTACGATCAAAGAGTAGACAGTTTAAGACATTACTCTCATGGAGAAAAGTCCGCATGGTGCTTATTGTCTTCTGTGCCGATTCAATTTCTGTGTTTCATCAACACTCTGAAGGTCCACAGATAACAGAATGCCTCGAGATGTGCTTCGGAAACTACTACTAGTCTTCCAGTGTACGATCAAATCGTAGACAGTTTAAGACATTACTCCCATGGAGAAAACTCCACATGGTGCTTGTTGTGTTCAATGCCGATGCAATTTCTGTGTTTCATCATCACTCTGAAGGTCCACAGATTACAGAACGCCTCCAGATGTGCTTCGGAAACTACTACTAGTCTTCCAGTGTACGATCAAAGCGTAGACAGTTTAAGACATTACTCTCATGGAGAAAAGTCCGCATGGTGCTTATTGTCTTCTATGCCGATTCAATTTCTGTGTTTCATCAACACTCTGAAGGTCCACAGATAACAGAATGCCTCCAGATGTGCTTCGGAAACTACAACTAGTCTTCCAGTGAACGATCGAAGCGTAGACAGTTTAAGACATTACTCCCATGGAGAAAAGTCCGCATGGTGCTTATTGTGTTCAATGCCGATTTAATTTCTGTGTTTCATCAACACTCTGAAGGTCCACAGATTACAGAATGCCTCCAGATGTGCTTCCGAAAGTACTACTAGTCTTCCAGTAAACGATCAAAGCATAGAAAGTTTAAGACATTACTCCCATGGAGAAAAGACCACATGGTGCTTGTTGTGATCAATGCCGATGCAATTTCTGTGTTTCATCAACACTCTGAAGGTCCACAGATTACAGAATGCCTTCAAATGTGCTTCGGAAACTACTACTAGTCTTCCAGTGAACGATCAAAGCGTTACAGTTTAAGATATTACTACCATGGAGAAAAGTCCACATGGTGCTTATTGTGTTCAATGCCGTTGCAATTTCGGTGTTTCATCAACACTCTGAAGGTCCACAGAATACAGAATGCATCCAGATGTGCTTCGGAAACTACTACTAGTCTTCCAGGGAACGATCAAAGCGTAGACAGTTTGAGACATTACTTCCATGGAGAAATGTCCGCGCGGTGCATATTGTGTTCAATGCCGATGCAATTTTTCTGTTTCATCAACACTCTGAAGGTCCACAGATTACAGAATGCATCCAGATATGCTTCGGAAACTACTACTAGTCTTCCAGTGTACAATCAAAGCGTAGACAGTTTAAGACATTAGCCCCATGGGGAAAAATCCGCATGGTGCTTATTGTGTTCAATGCCGATGCATTTTTTGTGTTTCATCAACACTCTGAAGGTCCACAGATTACACAATGCCTACAGATGTGCTTCGGAAACTACTACTAGTCTTCCAGTGTACGATCAAAGCGTAGACAGTTTAAGACATTACTCCCATGGAGAAAAGTCCGCTTGGTGCTTATTGTGTTCAATGCCGATGCAATTTCAGTGTTTCATCAACACTCTGAAGGTCCACAGTTTACAGAATGCCTCCAGATGCGCTTCCGAAAGTACTACTAGTCTTCCAGTAAACGATCAAAGCATAGAAAGTTTAACACATTACTCCCATGGAGAAAAGACCACATGGTGCTAGTTGTGTTCAATGCCGATGCAATTTCTGTGTTTCATCAACACTCTGAAGGTCCACAGATTACAGAATGCCTTCAGATGTGCTTCGGAAACTACTACTAGTCTTCCAGTGTACGATCAAAGCGTAGACAGTTTAAGACATTACTACCATGGAGAAAAGCCCGCATGGTGCTTATTGTGTTCAATGCCGATGCAACTTTTGTGTTTCATCAACACTCTGAAGGTCCACAGATTACAGAATGCCTAAGGATGTGCTTCAGAAACTACTACTAGTCTTCCAGGGAACGATCAAAGCGTAGTCAGTATGAGACATTACTGCCATGGAGAAAAGTCCGCATGGTGCTTATTGAGTTCAATGCCGATGCAATTTTTGTGTTTCATCAACACTCTGAAGGTCCACAGATTACAGAATGCATCCAGATGTGCTTCGGAAACTACTACTAGTCTTCCAGGGAACGATCAAAGCGTAGAGAGTTTAAGACATTACTCCCATGGAGAAAAGTCCGCATGGTGCTTATTGTGTTCAATGCCGATGCAATTTCTGTGTTTCATCATTACTCTGAAGGTCTACAGATTACAGAATGCCTTCAGATGTTCTTCGGAAACTACTACTAGTCTTCCAGTGTACGATCAAAGCGTAGACAGTTAAGACATTACTACCATGGAGAAAAGCCCGAATGGTGCTTATTGTGTTCAATGCCGATGCAACTTTTGTGTTTCATCAACACTCAGAAGGTCCACAGATTACAGAATGCCTAAAGATGTGCTTCGGAAACTACTACTAGTCTTCCAGGGAACGATCAAAGCGTAGACAGGTTAAGACATTACTTCCATGGAGAAATGTCCGCACGGTGCATATTGTGTTCAATGCCGATGCAATTTTTCTGTATCATCAACACTATGGAGGTCCACAGATAACAGAATGCCTCCACATGTGCTTCGGAAACTACTACTAGTCTTCCAGTGTACGATCAAATCGTAGACAGTTTAAGACATTACTCCCATGGAGAAAAGTCCGCATGGTTCTTATTGTGTTCAATGCCGATCCAATTTCTGTGTTTCATCAACACTCTGAAGGTCCACAGATTACAGAATGACTTCAAATGTGCTTCGGAAACTACTACTAGTCTTCCAGTGAACGATCAAAGCGTTACAGTTTAAGATATTACTACCATGGAGAAAAGTCCACATGGTGCTTATTGTGTTCAATGCCGTTGCAATTTCGGTGTTTCATCAACACTCTGAAGGTCCACAGAATACAGAATGCATCCAGATGTGCTTCGGAAACTACTACTTGTCTTCCAGGGAACGATCAAAGCGTAGACAGTTTGAGACATTACTTCCATGGAGAAATGTCCGCACGGTGCATATTGTGTTCAATGCCGATGCAATTTTTCTGTATCATCAACACTATGAAGGTCCACAGATTACAGAATGCATCCAGATATGCTTCGGAAACTACTACTAGTCTTCCAGTGTACAATCAAAGCGTAGACAGTTTAAGACATTAGCCCCATGGGGAAAAATCCGCATGGTGCTTATTGTGTTCAATGCCGATGCAATTTTTGTGTTTCATCAACACTCTGAAGGTCCACAGATTACACAATGCCTACAGATGTGCTTAGGAAACTACTACTAGTCTTCCAGTGTACGATCAAAGCGTAGACAGTTTAAGACAGTACTCCCATGGGGAAAAGTCCGCTTGGTGCTTATTGTGTTTAATGCCGATGCAATTTCAGTGTTTCATCAACACTCTGAAGGTCCACAGATTACAGAATGCATCCAGATGTGCTTCGGAAACTACTACTAGTCTTAAAGGGAACGATCAAAGCGTAGACAGTTTAAGACATTACTCCCATGGAGAAAAGTCCGCATGGTGCTTATTGTGTTCAATGCCGATTCATTTTCTGTGTTTCATCACACTCTGAAGGTTCACAGACTACAGAATGCATCCAGATGTGCTTCGGAAACTACTACTAGTCTTCCAGGGAACGATCAAAGCGTAGACAGGTTAAGACATTACTGCCATGGAGAAAAGTCGGCATCGTGCTTATTGTGTTCAATGCCGAAGCAATTTCTGTGTTTCATCAACACTCTGAAGGTCCACAGATTACAAAATGATCCAGATGCGCTTCCGAAACTACTACTAGTCTTCGAGGGTACGATCAAAGCGTAGACAGTTTAAGACATTACTCCCATGGAGAAAAGTCCGCATTATGCGTATTGTGTGCAATGCCGATGCAATTTTTGTGTTTCATCAACACTGTGAAGGTCCACAGATTACAGAATGCATCCAGATGTGCTTCGGAAACTACTACTAGTCTTCCAGTGAACGATCAAAGCGTAGACAGTTTAAGACATTACTACAATGGAGAAAAGTCCGCATGGTGCTTATTGTGTTCAATGCCGATGCAATTTCTATGTTTCATGAACACTCTGAAGGTCCACAGATTACAGACTGCCACCAGATGTGCTTCGGAAACTACTACGAGTCTTCCAGTAAACGATCAAACCATAGAAAGTTTAAGACATTACTCCCACGGAGAAAACTCCACATGGTGCTTGTTGTGTTCAATGCCGATGCAATTTCTGTGTTTCATCAACACTATGAAAGTCCACAGATTACATAATGCATCCAGATGTGCTTAGCAAACTACTACTAGTCTTCCAGTGTACGATCAAAGCGTAGACAGTTTAAGACACTACTCCCATGGAGAAAAGTCCGCATGGTGCTTATTGTGTTCAATGCCGATGCAATTTCTGTGTTTCATCAACAATCTGAAGGTCCACAGATTACAGAATGCCTCCAGATGTGCTTCGGAAACTACTACTAGTCTTCCAGTGTACAATCAAGGTCTAGACAGTTTAAGACATTACTCCTATGGAGAAAAGTCCGCATAGTTTTTATTGTGTTCAATGCCGATGCAGTTTTTGTGTTTCATCAACACTATGAACGTCCATAGATTACAGAATGCCTCCAGATGTGCTTCGGAAACTACTACTAGTCTTCCAGGGAACGATCAAAGCGTAGTCAGTTTGAGACATTACTTCCATGGAGAAAAGTCCGCATGGTGCTTATTGTGTTCAATGCCGATGCAATTTTTGTGTTTCATCAACACTCTGAAGGTCCACAGTTTACAGAATGCCTCCAGATGTGCTTCCGAATGTACTACTAGTCTTCCAGTAAACGATCAAAGCATAGAAAGTTTAAGACATTACTCCCAGGGAGAAAAGAACACGTGGTGTTAGTTGTGTTCAATGCCGATGCAATTTCTGTGTTTCATCAACACTCTGAACGTCCACAGATTACAGAATGCCTTCAGATGTGCTTCGGAAACTACTACTAGTCTTTCAGTGTACGATCAAAGCGTAGACAGTTTAAGACATTACAACCATGGAGAAAAGTCCGCATGGTGCTTATTGTGTTCAATGCCGATGCAATTTCTATGTTTCATCAACACTCTGAAGGTCCACAGATTACAGAATGCCTCCAGATGTGCTTCCGAAACTATTACTAGTCTTCCAGTAAACGATCAAAGCATAGACAGTTTAAGACATTACTCCCACTGAGAAAACTCCACATGCTGCTTGTTGTGTTCAATGCCGACGCAATTTCTATGTTTCGTCAACACTCTGAAGGTCCACAGATTACAGAATGCCTTCAGATGTGCTTCGGAAACTACTACTAGTCTTCCAGTGTACGATCAAAGCGTAGACAGTTTAAGACATTACAACCATGGAGAAAAGCCCGCATGGTGCTTATTGTGTTCAATGCCGATGCAACTTTTGTGTTTCATCAACACTCTGAAGGTCCACAGATTACAGAATGCCTAAGGATGTGCTTCAGAAACTACTACTAGTCTTCCAGGGAACGATCAAAGCGTAGTTAGTATGAGACATTACTCCCATGGAGAAAAGTCCGCATGGTGCTTATTGAGTTCAATGCCGATGCAATTTTTGTGTTTCATCAACACTCTGAAGGTCCACAGATTACAGAATGCATCCAGATGTGCTTCGGAAACTACTACTAGTCTTCCAGGGAACGATCAAAGCGTAGACAGTTTAAGACATTACTCCCATGGAGAAAAGTAGGCATGGTGCTTAATGTGTTCAATGCCGATTCAATTTCTGTGTTTCATCACACTCTGAAGGTCCACAGATTACAGAATGCATCCAGATGTGCTTCGGAAAGTACTACTAGTCTTCCAGGGAACGATCAAAGCGTAGAGAGTTTAAGACATTACTCCCATGGAGAAAAGTCCGCATGGTGCTTATTGTGTTCAATGCCGATGCAATTTCTGTGTTTCATCATTACTCTGAAGGTCCACAGATTACAGAATGCCTTCACATGTTCTTCGGAAACTACTACTAGTCTTCCAGTGTACGATCAAAGCGTAGACAGTTAAGACATTACTACCATGGAGAAAAGCCCGCATGGTGCTTATTGTGTTCAATGCCGATGCAACTTTTGTGTTTCATCAACATTCTGAAGGTCCACAGATTACAGAATGCCTAAAGATGTGCTTCAGAAACTACTACTAGTGTTCCAGGGAACGATCAAAGCGTAGACAGTTTAAGACATTACTACCATGGAGAAAAGGCCACATGGTGCTTATTGTGTTCAATGGCGATGCAATTTCTATGTTTCATCAACACTCTGAATGTCCACAGATTACAGAATGCCTCCAGATGTGCTACGGAAACTACTACTAGTCTTCCAGTAAACGATCAAATCATAGACAGTTTAAGACATTACTCCCACGGAGAAAACTCATCATGGTGCTTGTTGTGTTCAATGCCGATGCAATTTCTGTGTTTCATCAACACTCTGAAGGTCCACAGATTACAGAGCGCCTCCAGATGTGCTTCGGAAACTACTACTAGTCTTCCAGTGTACGATCAAAGCGTTCCCAGTTTAAGACATTACTCTCATGGAGAAAAGTCCGCATGGTGCTTATTGTCTTCTATGCCGATTCAATTTTTGTGTTTCATCAACACTCTGAAGGTCCACAGATAACAGAATGCCTCCAGATGTGCTTTGGAAACTACTACTAGTCTTCCAGTGTACGATCAAATCGTAGACAGTTTAAGACATTACTCCCATGGAGAAAAGTCCGCATGGTTCTTATTGTGTTCAATGCCGATCCAATTTCTGTGTTTCATCAACACTCTGAAGGTCCACAGATTACAGAATGACTTCAAATGTGCTTCGGAAACTACTACTAGTCTTCCAGTGAACGATCAAAGCGTTACAGTTTAAGATATTACTACCATGGAGAAAAGTCCACATGGTGCTTATTGTGTTCAATGCCGTTGCAATTTCGGTGTTTCATCAACACTCTGAAGGTCCACAGAATACAGATTGGATCCAGATGTGCTTCGGAAACTACTACTTGTCTTCCAGGGAACGATCAAAGCGTAGACAGTTTGAGACATTACTTCCATGGAGAAATGTCCGCACGGTGCATATTGTGTTCAATGCCGATGCAATTTTTCTGTATCATCAACACTCTGAAGGTCCACAGATTACAGAATGCATCCAGATATGCTTCGGAAACTACTACTAGTCTTCCAGTGTACAATCAAAGCGTAGACAGTTTAAGACATTAGCCCCATGGGGAAAAATCCGCATGGTGCTTATTGTGTTCAATGCCGATGCAATTTTTGTGTTTCATCAACACTCTGAAGGTCCACAGATTACACAATGCCTACAGATGTGCTTCGGAAACTACTACTAGTCTTCCAGTGTACGATCAAAGCGTAGACAGTTTAAGACATTACTCCCATGGAGAAAAGTCCGCTTGGTGCTTATTGTGTTCAATGCCGATGCAATTTCAGTGTTTCATCAACACTCTGAAGGTCCACAGATTACAGAATGCATCCAGATGTGCTTCGGAAACTACTACTAGTCTTAAAGGGAACGATCAAAGCGTAGACAGTTTAAGACATTACTCCCATGGAGAAAAGTCCGCATGGTGCTTATTGTGTTCAATGCCGATTCATTTTCTGTGTTTCATCACACTCTGAAGGTTCACAGACTACAGAATGCATCCAGATGTGCTTCGGAAACTACTACTAGTCTTCCAGGGAACGATCAAAGCGTAGACAGGTTAAGACATTACTGCCATGGAGAAAAGTCGGCATGGTGCTTATTGTGTTCAATGCCGAAGCAATTTCTGTGTTTCATCAACACTCTGAAGGTCCACAGATTACAAAATGCATCCAGATGTGCTTCCGAAACTACTACTAGTCTTCGAGGGTACGATCAAAGCGTAGACAGTTTAAGACATTACTCCCATGGAGAAAAGTCCGCATTATGCGTATTGTGTTCAATGCCGATGCAATTTTTGTGTTTCATCAACACTGTGAAGGTCCACAGATTACAGAATGCATCCAGATGTGCTTCGGAAACTACTACTAGTCTTCCAGTGAACGATCAAAGCGTAGACAGTTTAAGACATTATTACAATGGAGAAAAGTCCGCATGGTGCTTATTGTGTTCAATGCCGATGCAATTTCTATGTTTCATGAACACTCTGAAGGTCCACAGATTACAGACTGCCACCAGATGTGCTTCGGAAACTACTACGAGTCTTCCAGTAAACGATCAAACCATAGAAAGTTTAAGACATTACTCCCATGGAGAAAACTCCACATGGTGCTTGTTGTGTTCAATGCCGATGCAATTTCTGTGTTTCATCAACACTATGAAAGTCCACAGATTACATAATGCATCCAGATGTGCTTAGCAAACTACTACTAGTCTTCCAGTGTACGATCAAAGCGTAGACAGTTTAAGACACTACTCCCATGGAGAAAAGTCCGCATGGTGCTTATTGTGTTCAATGCCGATGCAATGTTTGTGTTTCATCAACACTCTGAAGGTCCACAGATTACAGAATGCCTCCAGATGTGCTTCGGAAACTACTACTAGTCTTCCAGTAAACGATCAAATCATAGACAGTTTAAGACATTACTCCCATGGAGAAAACTCATCATGGTGCTTGTTGTGTACAATGCCGATGCAATTTCTGTGTTTCATCAACACTCCGCCACACACCGTCAGGTGGCTTGCGGAGTACGGATGTAGATGTAGATGTAGAAGGTTCACAGATTACAGAATGCCTCCAGATGTGCTTCGAAAACTACTACTAGTCTTCCAGTGTACGATCAAAGTGTAGACAGTTAAAGACATTACTACCATGGAGAAAAGCCCGCATGGTGCTTATTGTGTTCAATGCCGATGCAATGTTTGTGTTTCATCAACACTCTGAAGGTCCACAGATTACAGAATGCCTCCAGATGTGCTTCTGAAACTACTACTAGTCTTCCAGTAAACGATCAAATCATAGACAGTTTAAGACATTACTCCCATGGAGAAAACTCATCATGGTGCTTGTTGTGTTCAATGCCGATGCAATTTCTGTGTTTCATCAACACTCTGAAGGTCCACAGATTACAGAACGCCTCCAGATGTGCTTCGGAAACTACTGCTAGTCTTCCAGTGTACGATTAAAGCGTAGACAGTTTAAGACATTACTCTCATGGAGAAAAGTCCGCATGGTGCTTATTGTCTTCTATGCCGATTCAATTTCTGTGTTTCATCAACACTCTGAAGGTCCACAGATAACAGAATGCCTCCAGATGTGCTTCGGAAACTACTACTAGTCTTCCAGTGTACGATCAAATCGTAGACAGTTTAAGACATTACTCCCATGGAGAAAAGTCCGCATGGTTCTTATTGTGTTCAATGCCGATCTAATTTCTGTGTTTCATCAACACTCTGAAGGTCCACAGATTACAGAATGCCTTCAAATGTGCTTCGGAAACTACTACTAGTCTTCCAGTGAACGATCAAAGCGTTACAGTTTAAGATATTACTACCATGGAGAAAAGTCCACATGGTGCTTATTGTGTTCAATGCCGTTGCAATTTCGGTGTTTCAGCAACACTCTGAAGGTCCACAGAATACAGAATGCATCCAGATGTGCTTCGGAAACTACTACTTGTCTTCCAGGGAACGATCAAAGCGTAGACAGTTTGAGACATTACTTCCATGGAGAAATGTCCGCACGGTGCATATTGTGTTCAATGCCGATGCAATTTTTCTGTATCATCAACACTCTGAAGGTCCACAGATTACAGAATGCATCCAGATATGCTTCGGAAACTACTACTAGTCTTCCAGTGTACAATCAAAGCGTAGACAGTTTAAGACATTAGCCCCATGGGGAAAAATCCGCATGGTGCTTATTGTGTTCAATGCCGATGCAATTTTTGTGTTTCATCAACACTCTGAAGGTCCACAGATTACACAATGCCTACAGATGTGCTTCGGAAACTACTACTAGTCTTCCAGTGTACGATCAAAGCGTAGACAGTTTAAGACATTACTCCCATGGAGAAAAGTCCGCTTGGTGCTTATTGTGTTCAATGCAGATGCAATTTCAGTGTTTCATCAACACTCTGAAGGTCCACAGATTACAGAATGCATCCAGATATGCTTCGGAAACTACTACTAGTCTTAAAATAAACGATCAAAGCGTAGACAGTTTAAGACATTACTCCCATGGAGAAAAGTCCGCATGGTGCTTATTGTGTTCAATGCCGATTCATTTTCTGTGTTTCATCACACTCTGAAGGTTCACAGACTACAGAATGCATCCAGATGTGCTTCGGAAACTACTACTAGTCTTCCAGGGAACGATCAAAGCGTAGACAGGTTAAGACATTACTGCCATGGAGAAAAGTCGGCATGGTGCTTATTGTGTTCAATGCCGAAGCAATTTCTGTGTTTCATCAACACTCTGAAGGTCCACAGATTACAAAATGCCTCCAGATGTGCTTCAGAAAATACTACTAGTCTTCCAGTGTACAATCAAAGCGTAGACAGTTTAAGACATTAGCCCCATGGGGAAAAATCCGCATGGTGCTTATTGTGTTCAATGCCGATGCAGTTTTTGTGTTTCATCAACACTCTGAACGTCCATAGATTACAGAATGCCTCCAGATGTGCTTCGGAAACTACTACTAGTCTTCCAGGGAACGATCAAAGCGTAGTCAGTTTGAGACATTACTTCCATGGAGAAAAGTCCGCATGGTGCTTATTGTGTTCAATGCCGATGCAATTTTTGTGTTTCATCAACACTCTGAAGGTCCACAGTTTACAGAATGCCTCCAGATGTGCTTCCGAATGTACTACTAGTCTTCCAGTAAACGATCAATGCATAGAAAGTTTAAGACATTACTCCCATGGAGAAAAGAACACGTGGTGCTAGTTGTGTTCAATGCCGATGCAATTTCTGTGTTTCATCAACACTCTGAAGGTCCACAGATTACAGAATGCCTTCAGATGTGCTTCGGAAACTACTACTAGTCTTCCAGTGTACGATCAAAGCGTAGACAGTTTAAGACATTACTACCATGGAGTAAAGCTCGCATGGTGCCTATTGTGTTCAATGCCGATGCAACTTTTGTGTTTCATCAATACTCTGAAGGTCCACAGATTACTGAATGGATCCAGATGTGCTTCGGAAACTACTACTAATCTTCCAGTGAACGATCAAAGCGTAGACAGTTTAAGACATTACTACCATGGAGAAAAGTCCGCATGGTGCTTATTGTGTTCAGTGCCGATGCAATTTCTATGTTTCATCAACACTCTGAAGGTCCACAGATTACAGAATGCCTCCAGATGTGCTTCGGAAACTATTACTAGTCTTCCAGTAAACGATCAAAGCATAGACAGTTTAAGACATTACTCCCACTGAGAAAACTCCACATGCTGCTTGTTGTGTTCAATGCCGATGCAATTTCTATGTTTCATCAACACTCTGAAGCTCCACAGATTACAGAACGCCTCCAGATGTGCTTTCGAAACTACTACTAGTCTTCCAGTGTACGATCAAAGCGTAGACAGTTTAAGACATTACTCTCATGGAGAAAAGTCCGCATGGTGCTTATTGTCTTCTATGCCGATTCAATTTCTGTGTTTCATCAACACTCTGAAGGTCAACAGATAACAGAATGCCTCCAGATGTGCTTCGGAAACTACTACTAGTCTTCCTGTGAACGATCAAATCGTAGACAGTTTAAGGCATTACTCCCATGGAGAAAAGTCCGCATGGTGCTTATTGTGTTCAATGCCGATTCAATTCCAGTGTTTCATCAACACTCTGAAGGTCGACAGATTTCAGAATGCCTGCAGAAGTGCTTCGGAAACAACTACTAGTCTTCCAGTGAACGATCAAAGCGTAGACACTTTAAGACATTACTCCCATGGAGAAAAGTCCCCATGGTGCTACTTGTGTTCAATGCCGATGCAATTTTTGTGTTTCATCAACACTCTGAAGGTCCACAGATTACAGAATGCCTCCAGATGTGCTTAAGAAACTACTACTAGTCTTCCAGGAAACGATCAAAACGTAGACAGTTTAAGACATTACTCCCATGGAGAAAAGTCCGCGTGGTGCTTATTGTGTTCAATGCCGATGCCATTTCTGTGTTTCATCAACACTCTGAAGGTCCACAGATTACAGAATGCATCCAGATGTGCTTCGGAAACTACTACTAGTCTTCGAGGGAACGATCAAAGCGTAGACAGTTTAAGACATTACTCCAATGGAGAAAAGACCGCATGGTGCTTATTGTGTTCAATGCCGATGCAATTTTTGTGTTTCATCAACACTCTGAAGGTCCACAGATTACAGAATGCATCCAGATGTGCTTCGGAAACTACTACTAGTCTTCCAGTCAACGATCAAAGCGTAGACAGTTTAAGACATTACTACCATGGAGAAAAGGCCACATGGTGCTTATTGTGTTCAATGGCGATGCAATTTCTATGTTTCATCAAAACTCTGAAGGTCCACAGATTACAGAATGCCTCCAGATGTGCTTCGGAAACTACTACTAGTCTTCCAGTAAACGATCAAAGCATAGACAGTTTAAGACATTACTCCCATGGAGAAAACTCCACATGGTGCTTGTTGTGTTCAATGTCGATGCAATTTCTGTGTTTCATCAACACTCTGAAGGTCCACAGATTACAGAACGCCTCCAGATGTGCTTCGGAAACTACTACTAGTCTTCCAGTGTACGATCAAAGCGTAGACAGTTTAAGACATTACTCCCATGGAGAAAAGTCCGCATGGTTCTTATAGTGTTTAATGCCGATGCAATTTCTGTGTTTCATCAACACTCTGAAGGACCAGAGATTACAGAATGCATCCAGATGTGCTTCGGAAACTACTACTAGTCTTCCAGTAAACGATCAAACCATAGATAGTTTAAGACATTACTCCCATGAAGAAAACTCCACATGGTGCTTTTTGTGTTCAATGCCGATGCAATTTCTGTGTTTCATCAACACTCTGAAGGTCCACAGATTACAGAATGCCTCCAGATGTGCTTCGGAAACTACTACTAGTCTTCCAGTGAACGATCAATGTGTAGATAGTTTAAGACATTACTCCCATGGAGAAAAGTCCGCATGGTGCTTATTGTGTTGAATGCCGATGCAATTTCTGTGTTTTATCAACACTCTGAAGGTCGACAGATTACAGAATGCATCCAGATGTGCTTCGGAAACTACTACTAGTCTTCCAGGGAACGATCAAAGCGTAGACAGTTTGAGACATTACTTCCATGGAGAAATGTCCGCACGGTGCATATTGTGTTCAATGCCGATGCAATTTTTCTGTTTCATCAACACTCTGAAGGTCCACAGATTACAGAAAGCATCCAGATATGCTTCGGAAACTACTACTAGTCTTCCAGTGTACAATCAAAGCGTAGACAGTTTAAGACATTAGCCCCATGGGGAGAAATCCGCATGGTGCTTATTGTGTTCAATGCCAATGCAATTTTTGTGTTTCATCAACACTCTGAAGGTCCACAGATTACACAATGCCTACAGATGTGCTTCGGAAACTACTACTAGTCTTCCAGTGTACGATCAAATCGTAGACAGTTTAAGACATTACTACTATGGAGAAAAGTCCGCATAATGCTTATTGTGTTCAATGCCGATGCAATTTCTATGTTTCATCAACACTCTGAAGGTCCACAGATTACAGAATGCCTCCAGATGTGCTTCGGAAACTACTACTAGTCTTGCAGTAAACGATCAAAGCATAGACAGTTTAAGACGTTACTCTTATGGAGAAAACTCCACATGGTCCTTGTTGTGTTCAATGCCGATGCAATTTCTGTGTTTCATCAACACTCTGAAGGTCCACAGTTTACTGAACGCCTCCAGATGTGCTTCGGAAACTACTACTAGTCTTCCAGTGTACGATCAAAGCGTAGTCAGTTTAAGACATAACACTCATGGAGAAAAGTCCGCATGGTGCTTATTGTCTTCTATGCCGATTCAATTTCTGTGTTTCATCAACACTCTGAAGGTCCACAGATAACAGAATGAATCCAGATGTGCTTCGGAAACTACTACTAGTCTTCCAGTGTACGATCAAAGCGTAGACAGTTTAAGACATTACTCAAATGGAGAAAAGTCCGCATGGTTCTTATTGTGTTCAATGGCGATGCAATTTCTGTGTTTCATCAACACTCTGAAGGTCCAGAGATTACAGAATGCCTCCAGATGTGCCTCGGAAACTACTACTAGTCTTCCTGTGAACGATCAAAGCGTAGACAGTTTAAGGCATTACTCCCATGGAGAAAAGTCCGCATGGTGCTTATTGTGTTCAATGCCGATTCAATTCCTGTGTTTCATCAACACTCTGAAGGTCGACAGATTTCAGAATGCCTCCAAAAGTGCTTTGGAAACAACTACTAGTCTTCCAGTGAACGATCAAAGCGTAGACACTTTAAGACATTACTCCCATGGAGAAAAGTCCCCATGGTGCTACTTGTGTTCAATGCCGATGCAATTTTTGTGTTTCATCAACACTCTGAAGGTCCACAGATTACAGAATGCCTCCAGATGTGCTTAAGAAACTACTACTAGTCTTCCAGGAAACGATCAAAACGTAGACAGTTTAAGACATTACTCCCATGGAGAAAAGTCCGCGTGGTGCTTATTGTGTTCAATGCCGATGCCATTTCTGTGTTTCATCAACACTCTGAAGGTCCACAGATTACAGAATGCATCCAGATGTGCTTCGGAAACTGCTACTAGTCTTCGAGGGAACGATCAAAGCGTAGACAGTTTAAGACATTACTCCAATGGAGAAAAGTCCGCATGGTGCTTATTGTGTTCAATGCCGATGCAATTTTTGTGTTTCATCAACACTCTGAAGGTCCACAGATTACAGAATGCATCCAGATGTGCTTCGGAAACTACTACTAGTCTTCCAGTCAACGATCAAAGCATAGACAGTTTAAGACATTACTACCATGGAGAAAAGGCCACATGGTGCTTATTGTGTTCAATGGCGATGCAATTTCTATGTTTCATCAACACTCTGAAGGTCCACAGATTACAGAATGCCTCCAGATGTGCTTCGGAAACTACTACTAGTCTTCCAGTAAACGATCAAAGCATAGACAGTTTAAGACATTACTCCCATGGAGAAAACTCCACATGGTGCTTGTTGTGTTCAATGCCGATGCAATTTCTGTGTTTCATCAACACTCTGAAGGTCCACAGATTACAGAACGCCTCCAGATGTGCTTCGGAAACTACTACTAGTCTTCCAGTGTACGATCAAAGCGTAGACAGTTTAAGACATTACTCCCATGGAGAAAAGTCCGCATGGTTCTTATAGTGTTTAATGCCGATGCAATTTCTGTGTTTCATCAACACTCTGAAGGACCAGAGTTTACAGAATGCCTCCAGATGTGCTTCGGAAACTACAACTAGTCTTCCTGTGAACGATCAAAGCGTAGACAGTTTAAGACATTACTCCCATGGAGAAAAGTCCGCATGGTGCTTATTGTGTTCAATGCCGATGCAATTTCTGTGTTTCATCAACACTCTGAAGGTCCACAGATTACAGAATGCCTCCAGATGTGCTTCCGAAAGTACTACTAGTCTTCCAGTAAACGATCAAAGCATAGAATGTTTAAGACATTACTCCCATGGAGAAAAGACCACATGGTGCTTGTTGTGTTCAATGCCGATGCAATTTCTGTGTTTCATCAACACTCTGAAGGTCCACAGATTACAGAATGCCTTCAAATGTGCTTCGGAAACTAGTACTAGTCTTCCAGTGAACGATCAAAGCGTTACAGTTTAAGATATTACTACCATGGAGAAAAGTCCACATGGTGCTTATTGTGTTCAATGCCGTTGCAATTTCGGTGTTTCATCAACACTCTGAAGGTCCACAGAATACAGAATGCATCCAGATGTGCTTCGGAAACTACTACTAGTCTTCCAGGGAACGATCAAAGCGTAGACAGTTTGAGACATTACTTCCATGGAGAAATGTCCGCACGGTGCATATTGTGTTCAATGCCGATGCAATTTTTCTGTTTCATCAACACTCTGAAGGTCCACAGATTACAGAATGCATCCAGATATGCTTCGGAAACTACTACTAGTCTTCCAGTGTACAATCAAAGCGTAGACAGTTTAAGACATTAGCCCCATGGGGAGAAATCCGCATGGTGCTTATTGTGTTCAATGCCGATGCAATTTTTGTGTTTCATCAACACTCTGAAGGTCCACAGATTACACAATGCCTACAGATGTGCTTCGGAAACTACTACTAGTCTTCCAGTGTACGATCAAATCGTAGACAGTTTAAGACATTACTACCATGGAGAAAAGTCCGCATAATGCTTATTGTGTTCAATGCCGATGCAATTTCTATGTTTCATCAACACTCTGAAGGTCCACAGATTACAGAACGCCTCCAGATGTGCTTCGGAAACTACTACTAGTCTTCCAGTAAACGATCAAAGCATAGACAGTTTAAGACGTTACTCTTATGGAGAAAACTCCACATGGTGCTTGTTGTGTTCAATGCCGATGCAATTTCTGTGTTTCATCAACACTCTGAAGGTCCACAGATAACAGGATGAATCCAGATGTGCTTCGGAAACTACTACTAGTCTTCCAGTGTACGATCAAAGCGTAGACAGTTTAAGACATTACTCAAATGGAGAAAAGTCCGCATGGTTCTTATTGTGTTCAATGCCGATGCAATTTCTGTGTTTCATCAACACTCTGAAGGTCCAGAGATTACAGAATGCCTCCAGATGATCTTCGGAAACTACTACTAGTCTTCCTGTGAACGATCAAAGCGTAGACAGTTTAAGGCATTACTCCCATGGAGAATAGTCCGCATGGTGCTTATTGTGTTCAATGCCGATTCAATTCCTGTGTTTCATCAATACTCTGAAGGTCGACAGGTTTCAGAATGCCTCCAGAAGTGCTTCGGAAACAACTACTAGTCTTCCAGTGAACGATCAAAGCGTAGACACTTTAAGACATTACTCCCATGGAGAAAAGTCCCCATGGTGCTACTTGTGTTCAATGCCGATGCAATTTTTGTGTTTCATCAACACTCTGAAGTTCCACAGATTACAGAATGCCTCCAGATGTGCTTCAGAAACGACTACTATTCTTCCAGGAAACGATCAAAGCGTAGGCAGTTTAGGACATTACTCCCATGGAGAAAAGTCCGCGTGGTGCTTATTGTGTTCAATGCCGATGCAATGTTTGTGTTTCATCAACACTCTGAAGGTCCACAGATTACAGAATGCCTCCAGATGTGCTTCGGAAACTACTACTAGTCTTCCAGTAAACGATCAAATCATAGACAGTTTAAGACATTACTCCCATGGAGAAAACTCATCATGGTGCTTGTTGTGTTCAATGCCGATGCAATTTCTGTGTTTCATCAACACTCTGAAGGTCCACAGATTACAAAATGCCTCCAGATGTGCTTCGGAAACTACTACTAGTCTTCCAGTGTACGATCAAAGCGTAGACAGTTTAAGACATTACTCTCATGGAGAAAAGTCCGCATGGTGCTTATTGTCTTCTATGCCAATTCAATTTCTGTGTTTCATCAACACTCTGAAGGTCCACAGATAACAGAATGCCTCCAGATGTGCTTCGGAAACTACTACTAGTCTTCCAGTGTACGATCAAATCGTAGACAGTTTAAGACATTACTCCCATGGAGAAAAGTCCGCATGGTTCTTATTGTGTTCAATGCCGATCCAATTTCTGTGTTTCATCAACACTCTGAAGGTCCACAGATTACAGAATGCCTTCAAATGTGCTTCGGAAACTACTACTAGTCTTCCAGTGAACGATCAAAGCGTTACAGTTTAAGATATTACTACCATGGAGAAAAGTCCACATGGTGCTTATTGTGTTCAATGCCGTTGCAATTTCGGTGTTTCATCAACACTCTGAAGGTCCACAGAATACAGAATGCATCCAGATGTGCTTCGGAAACTACTACTTGTCTTCCAGGGAACGATCAAAGCGTAGACAGTTTGAGACATTACTTCCATGGAGAAATGTCCGCACGGTGCATATTGTGTTCAATGCCGATGCAATTTTTCTGTATCATCAACACTCTGAAGGTCCACAGATTACAGAATGCATCCAGATATGCTTCGGAAACTACTACTAGTCTTCCAGTGTACAATCAAAGCGTAGACAGTTAAAGACATTAGCCCCATGGGGAAAAATCCGCATGGTGCTTATTGTATTCAATGCCGATGCAATTTTTGTGTTTCATCAACACTCTGAAGGTCCACAGATTACACAATGCCTACAGATGTGCTTCGGAAACTACTACTAGTCTTCCAGTGTACGATCAAAGCGTAGACAGTTTAAGACATTACTCCCATGGAGAAACGTCCGCTTGGTGCTTATTGTGTTCAATGCCGATGCAATTTCAGTGTTTCATCAACACTCTGAAGGTCCACAGATTACAGAATGCATCCAGATGTGCTTCGGAAACTACTACTAGTCTTCCAGGGAACGATCAAAGCGTAGTCAGTTTGAGACATTACTTCCATGGAGAAAAGTCCGCATGGTGCTTATTGTGTTCAATGCCGATGCAATTTTTGTGTTTCATCAACACTCTGAAGGTCCACAGTTTACAGAATGCCTCCAGATGTGCTTCCGAATGTACTACTAGTCTTCCAGTAAACGATCAAAGCATAGAAAGTTTAAGACGTTACTCCCATGGAGAAAAGAACACGTGGTGCTAGTTGTGTTCAATGCCGATGCAATTTCTGTGTTTCATCAACACTCTGAAGGTCCACAGATTACAGAATGCCTTCAGATGTGCTTCGGAAACTACTACTAGTCTTCCAGTGTACGATCAAAGCGTAGACAGTTTAAGACATTACTACCATGGAGTAAAGCTCGCATGGTGCCTATTGTGTTCAATGCCGATGCAACTTTTGTGTTTCATCAACACTCTGAAGGTCCACAGATTACAGAATGTATCCAGATGTGCTTCGGAAACTACTACTAGTCTTCCAGTGAACGATCAAAGCGTAGACAGTTTAAGACATTACTACCATGGAGAAAAGTCCGCATGGTGCTTATTGTGTTCAATGCCGATGCAATTTCTATGTTTCATCAACACTCTGAAGGTCCACAGATTACAGAACGCCTCCAGATGTGCTTCGGAAACTATTACTAGTCTTCCAGTAAACGATCAAAGCATAGACAGTTTAAGACATTACTCCCACTGAGAAAACTCCACATGCTGCTTGTTGTGTTCAATGCCGATGCAATTTCTATGTTTCATCAACACTCTGAAGCTCCACAGATTACAGAACGCCTCCAGATGTGCTTTCGAAACTACTACTAGTCTTCAAGTGTACGATCAAAGCGTAGACAGTTTAAGACATTACTCTCATGGAGAAAAGTCCGCATGGTGCTTATTGTCTTCTATGCCGATTCAATTTCTGTGTTTCATCAACACTCTGAAGGTCAACAGATAACAGAATGCCTCCAGATGTGCTTCGGAAACTACTACTAGTCTTCCAGTGTACGATCAAAGCGTAGACAGTTTAAGACATTACTCCCATGGAGAAAAGTCCGCATGGTTCTTATTGTGTTCAATGGCGATGCAATTTCTGTGTTTCATCAACACTCTGAAGGTCCAGAGATTACAGAATGCCTCCAGATGTGCTTCGGAAACTACTACTAGTCTTCCTGTGAACGATCAAAGCGTAGACAGTTTAAGGCATTACTCCCATGGAGAAAAGTCCGCATGGTGCTTATTGTGTTCAATGCCGATTCAATTCCTGTGTTTCATCAACACTCTGAAGGTCGACAGATTTCAGAATGCCTGCAGAAGTGCTTCGGAAACAACTACTAGTCTTCCAGTGAACGATCAAAGCGTAGACACTTTAAGACATTACTCCCATGGAGAAAAGTCCCCATGGTGCTACTTGTGTTCAACGCCGATGCAATTTTTGTGTTTCATCAACACTCTGAAGGTCCACAGATTACAGAATGCCTCCAGATGTGCTTAAGAAACTACTACTAGTCTTCCAGGAAACGATCAAAACGTAGACAGTTTAAGACATTACTCCCATGGAGAAAAGTCCGCGTGGTGCTTATTGTGTTCAATGCCGATGCCATTTCTGTGTTTCATCAACACTCTGAAGGTCCACAGATTACAGAATGCATCCAGATGTGCTTCGGAAACTACTACTAGTCTTCGAGGGAACGATCAAAGCGTAGACAGTTTAAGACATTACTCCAATGGAGAAAAGACCGCATGGTGCTTATTGCGTTCAATGCCGATGCAATTTCTGTGTTTCATCAACACTCTGAAGGTCCACAGATTACAGAATGCCTCCAGATGTGCTTCCGAAAGTACTACTAGTCTTCCAGTAAACGATCAAAGCATAGAAAGTTTAAGACATTACTCCCATGGAGAAAAGACCACATGGTGCTTGTTGTGTTCAATGCCGATGCAATTTCTGTGTTTCATCAACACTCTGAAGGTCCACAGATTACAGAATGCCTTCAAATGTGCTTCGGAAACTAGTACTAGTCTTCCAGTGAACGATCAAAGCGTTACAGTTTAAGATATTACTACCATGGAGAAAAGTCCACATGGTGCTTATTGTGTTCAATGCCGTTGCAATTTCGGTGTTTCATCAACACTCTGATGGTCCACAGATTACAGACTGCCACCAGATGTGCTTCGGAAACTACTACTAGTCTTCCAGTAAACGATCAAACCATAGATAGTTTAAGACATTACTCCCATGAAGAAAACTCCACATGGTGCTTGTTGTGTTCAATGCCGATGCAATTTCTGTGTTTCATCAACACTCTGAAGGTCCACAGATTACAGAATGCCTCCAGATGTGCTTCGGAAACTACTACTAGTCTTCCAGTGAACGATCAATGTGTAGATAGTTTAAGACATTACTCCCATGGAGAAAAGTCCGCATGGTGCTTATTGTGTTGAATGCCGATGCAATTTCTGTGTTTTATCAACACTCTGAAGGTCGACAGATTACAGAATGCATCCAGATGTGCTTCGGAAACTACTACTAGTCTTCCAGGGAACGATCAAAGCGTAGACAGTTTGAGACATTACTTCCATGGAGAAATGTCCGCACGGTGCATATTGTGTTCCATGCCGATGCAATTTTTCTGTTTCATCAACACTCTGAAGGTCCACAGATTACAGAAAGCATCCAGATATGCTTCGGAAACTACTACTAGTCTTCCAGTGTACAATCAAAGCGTAGACAGTTTAAGACATTAGCCCCATGGGGAGAAATCCGCATGGTGCTTATTGTGTTCAATGCCGATGCAATTTTTGTGTTTCATCAACACTCTGAAGGTCCACAGATTACACAATGCCTACAGATGTGCTTCGGAAACTACTACTAGTCTTCCAGTGTACGATCAAATCGTAGACAGTTTAAGACATTACTACCATGGAGAAAAGTCCGCATAATGCTTATTGTGTTCAATGCCGATGCAATTTCTATGTTTCATCAACTCTCTGAAGGTCCACAGATTACAGAATGCCTCCAGATGTGCTTCGGAAACTACTACTAGTCTTCCAGTAAACGATCAAAGCATAGACAGTTTAAGACGTTACTCTTATGGAGAAAACTCCACATGGTGCTTGTTGTGTTCAATGCCGATGCAATTTCTGTGTTTCATCAACACTCTGAAGGTCCACAGTTTACTGAACGCCTCCAGATGTGCTTCGGAAACTACTACTAGTCTTCCAGTGTACGATCAAAGCGTAGACAGTTTAAGACATTACTCAAATGGAGAAAAGTCCGCATGGTTCTTATTGTGTTCAATGGCGATGCAATTTCTGTGTTTCATCAACACTCTGAAGGTCCAGAGATTACAGAATGCCTCCAGATGTGCTTCGGAAACTACTACTAGTCTTCCTGTGAACGATCAAAGCGTAGACAGTTTAAGGCATTACTCCCATGGAGAAAAGTCCGCATGGTGCTTATTGTGTTCAATGCCGATTCAATTCCTGTGTTTCATCAACACTCTGAAGGTCGACAGATTTCAGAATGCCTCCAGAAGTGCTTCGGAAACAACTACTAGTCTTCCAGTGAACGATCAAAGCGTAGACACTTTAAGACATTACTCCCATGGAGAAAAGTCCCCATGGTGCTACTTGTGTTCAATGCCGATGCAATTTTTGTGTTTCATCAACACTCTGAAGGTCCACAGATTACAGAATGCCTCCAGATGTGCTTAAGAAACTACTACTAGTCTTCCAGGAAACGATCAAAACGTAGACAGTTTAAGACATTACTCCCATGGAGAAAAGTCCGCGTGGTGCTTATTGTGTTCAATTCCGATGCCATTTCTGTGTTTCATCAACACTCTGAAGGTCCACAGATTACAGAATGCATCCAGATGTGCTTCGGAAACTACTACTAGTCTTCGAGGGAACGATCAAAGCGTAGACAGTTTAAGACATTACTCCAATGGAGAAAAGTCCGCATGGTGCTTATTGTGTTCAATGCCGATGCAATTTTTGTGTTTCATCAACACTCTGAAGGTCCACAGATTACAGAATGCATCCAGATGTGCTTCGGAAACTACTACTAGTCTTCCAGTCAACGATCAAAGCGTAGACAGTTTAAGACATTACTACCATGGAGAAAAGGCCACATGGTGCTTATTGTGTTCAATGGCGATGCAATTTCTATGTTTCATCAACACTCTGAAGGTCCACAGATTACAGAATGCCTCCAGATGTGCTTCGGAAACTACAACTAGTCTTCCTGTGAACGATCAAAGCGTAGACAGTTTAAGACATTACTCCCATGGAGAAAAGTCCGCATGGTGCTTATTGTGTTCAATGCCGATGCAATTTCTGTGTTTCATCAACACTCTGAAGGTCCACAGATTACAGAATGCCTCCAGATGTGCTTCCGAAAGTACTACTAGTCTTCCAGTAAACGATCAAATCATAGAAAGTTTAAGACATTACTCCCATGGAGAAAAGACCACATGGTGCTTGTTGTGTTCAATGCCGATGCAATTTCTGTGTTTCATCAACACCCTGAAGGTCCACAGATTACAGAATGCCTTCAAATGTGCTTCGGAAACTAGTACTAGTCTTCCAGTGAACGATCAAAGCGTTACAGTTTAAGATATTACTACCATGGAGAAAAGTCCACATGGTGCTTATTGTGTTCAATGCCGTTGCAATTTCGGTGTTTCATCAACACTCTGAAGGTCCACAGAATACAGAATGCATCCAGATGTGCTTCGGAAACTACTACTAGTCTTTCAGGGAACGATCAAAGCGTAGACAGTATGAGACATTACTTCCATGGAGAAATGTCCGCACGGTGCATATTGTGTTCAATGCCGATGCAATTTTTCTGTTTCATCAACACTCTGAAGGTCCACAGATTACAGAAAGCATCCAGATATGCTTCGGAAACTACTACTAGTCTTCCAGTGTACAATCAAAGCGTAGACAGTTTAAGACATTAGCCCCATGGGGAGAAATCCGCATGGTGCTTATTGTGTTCAATGCCGATGCAATTTTTGTGTTTCATCAACACTCTGAAGGTCCACAGATTACACAATGCCTACAGATGTGCTTCGGAAACTACTACTAGTCTTCCAGTGTACGATCAAATCGTAGACAGTTTAAGACATTACTACCATGGAGAAAAGTCCGCATAATGCTTATTGTGTTCAATGCCGATGCAATTTCTATGTTTCATCAACTCTCTGAAGGTCCACAGATTACAGAATGCCTCCAGATGTGCTTCGGAAACTACTACTAGTCTTCCAGTAAACGATCAAAGCATAGACAGTTTAAGACGTTACTCTTATGGAGAAAACTCCACATGGTGCTTGTTGTGTTCAATGCCGATGCAATTTCTGTGTTTCATCAACACTCTGAAGGTCCACAGTTTACTGAACGCCTCCAGATGTGCTTCGGAAACTACTACTAGTCTTCCAGTGTACGATCAAAGCGTAGACAGTTTAAGACATTACTCAAATGGAGAAAAGTCCGCATGGTTCTTATTGTGTTCAATGGCGATGCAATTTCTGTGTTTCATCAACACTCTGAAGGTCCAGAGATTACAGAATGCCTCCAGATGTGCTTCGGAAACTACTACTAGTCTTCCTGTGAACGATCAAAGCGTAGACAGTTTAAGGCATTACTCCCATGGAGAAAAGTCCGCATAGTGCTTATTGTGTTCAATGCCGATTCAATTCCTGTGTTTCATCAACACTCTGAAGGTCGACAGATTTCAGAATGCCTCCAGAAGTGCTTCGGAAACAACTACTAGTCTTCCAGTGAACGATCAAAGCGTAGACACTTTAAGACATTACTCCCATGGAGAAAAGTCCCCATGGTGCTACTTGTGTTCAATGCCGATGCAATTTTTGTGTTTCATCAACACTCTGAAGGTCCACAGATTACAGAATGCCCCCAGATGTGCTTAAGAAACTACTACTAGTCTTCCAGGAAACGATCAAAACGTAGACAGTTTAAGACATTACTCCCATGGAGAAAAGTCCGCGTGGTGCTTATTGTGTTCAATTCCGATGCCATTTCTGTGTTTCATCAACACTCTGAAGGTCCACAGATTACAGAATGCATCCAGATGTGCTTCGGAAACTACTACTAGTCTTCGAGGGAACGATCAAAGCGTAGACAGTTTAAGACATTACTCCAATGGAGAAAAGTCCGCATGGTGCTTATTGTGTTCAATGCCGATGCAATTTTTGTGTTTCATCAACACTCTGAAGGTCCACAGATTACAGAATGCATCCAGATGTGCTTCGGAAACTACTACTAGTCTTCCAGTCAACGATCAAAGCGTAGACAGTTTAAGACATTACTACCATGGAGAAAAGGCCACATGGTGCTTATTGTGTTCAATGGCGATGCAATTTCTATGTTTCATCAACACTCTGAAGGTCCACAGATTACAGAATGCCTCCAGATGTGCTTCGGAAACTACAACTAGTCTTCCTGTGAACGATCAAAGCGTAGACAGTTTAAGACATTACTCCCATGGAGAAAAGTCCGCATGGTGCTTATTGTGTTCAATGCCGATGCAATTTCTGTGTTTCATCAACACTCTGAAGGTCCACAGATTACAGAATGCCTCCAGATGTGCTTCCGAAAGTACTACTAGTCTTCCAGTAAACGATCAAATCATAGAAAGTTTAAGACATTACTCCCATGGAGAAAAGACCACATGGTGCTTGTTGTGTTCAATGCCGATGCAATTTCTGTGTTTCATCAACACCCTGAAGGTCCACAGATTACAGAATGCCTTCAAATGTGCTTCGGAAACTAGTACTAGTCTTCCAGTGAACGATCAAAGCGTTACAGTTTAAGATATTACTACCATGGAGAAAAGTCCACATTGTGCTTATTGTGTTCAGTGCCGTTGCAATTTCGGTGTTTCATCAACACTCTGAAGGTCCACAGAATACAGAATGCATCCAGATGTGCTTCGGAAACTACTACTAGTCTTTCATTGAACGATCAAAGCGTAGACAGTTTGAGACATTACTTCCATGGAGAAATGTCCGCACGGTGCATATTGTGTTCAATGCCGATGCAATTTTTCTGTTTCATCAACACTCTGAAGGTCCACAGATTACAGAATGCATCCAGATATGCTTCGGAAACTACTACTAGTCTTCCAGTGTACAATCAAAGCGTAGACAGTTTAAGACATTAGCCCCATGGGGAGAAATCCGCATGGTGCTTATTGTGTTCAATGCCGATGCAATTTTTGTGTTTCATCAACACTCTGAAGGTCCACAGATTACACAATGCCTACAGATGTGCTTCGGAAACTACTACTAGTCTTCCAGTGTACGATCAAATCGTAGACAGTTTAAGACATTACTTCCATGGAGAAAAGTCCGCATAATGCTTATTGTGTTCAATGCCGATGCAATTTCTATGTTTCATCAACACTCTGAAGGTCCACAGATTACAGAATGCCTCCAGATGTGCTTCGGTTACTACTACTAGTCTTCCAGTAAACGATCAAAGCATAGACAGTTTAAGACGTTACTCTTATGGCGAAAACTCCACATGGTGCTTGTTGTGTTCAATGCCGATGCAATTTCTGTGTTTCATCAACACTCTGAAGGTCCACAGTTTACTGAACGCCTCCAGATGTGCTTCAGAAACTACTACTAGTCTTCCAGTGTACGATCAAAGCGTAGACAGTTTAAGACATAACTCTCATGGAGAAAAGTCCGCATGGTGCTTATTGTCTTCTATGCCGATTCAATTTCTGTGTTTCATCAACACTCTGAAGGTCCACAGATAACAGAATGAATCCAGATGTGCTTCGGAAACTACTACTAGTCTTCCAGTGTACGATCAAAGCGTAGACAGTTTAAGACATTACTCAAATGGAGAAAAGTCCGCATGGTTCTTATTGTGTTCAATGCCGATGCAATTTCTGTGTTTCATCAACACTCTGAAGGTCCAGAGATTACAGAATGCCTCCAGATGATCTTCGGAAACTACTACTAGTCTTCCTGTGAACGATCAAAGCGTAGACAGTTTAAGGCATTACTCCCATGGAGAAAAGTCCGCATGGTGCTTATTGTGTTCAATGCCGATTCAATTCCTGTGTTTCATCAACACTCTGAAGGTCGACAGGTTTCAGAATGAGTCCAGAAGTGCTTCGGAAACAACTACTAGTCTTCCAGTGAACGATCAAAGCGTAGACACTTTAAGACATTACTCCCATGGAGAAAAGTCCCCATGGTGCTACTTGTGTTCAATGCCGATGCAATTTTTGTGTTTCATCAACACTCTGAAGTTCCACAGATTACAGAATGCCTCCAGATGTGCTTCAGAAACGACTACTATTCTTCCAGGAAACGATCAAAGCGTAGGCAGTTTAGGACATTACTCCCATGGAGAAAAGTCCGCGTGGTGCTTATTGTGTTCAATGCCGATGAATTTTTGTGTTTCATCAACACTCTGTAGGTCCACAGATTACAGAATGCATCCAGATGTGCTTCGGAAACTACTACTAGTCTTCCAGTTAAGGATCAAAGTGTAGACAGTTTAAAACATTACTCCAATGGAGAAAAGTCCCATGGTGCTTATTGTGTTCAATGCCGATGCAATTTCTTTGTTTCATCAACACTCTGAAGGTCCACAGATTACAGGATGCCACCAGATGTGCTTCGGAAACTACTACTAGTCTTCCAGTGTACGATCAAAGTGTAGACACTTTAAGACATTACTACCATGGAGTAAAGCCCCCATGGTGCTTATTGTGTTCAATGCCGATGCAATTTTTGTGTTTCATCAACACTCTGAAGGTCCACAGATTACAGAATGCCTCCAGATGTGCTTCGGAAACTACCACTAGTCTTCCACGGAACGATCAAAGCGTAGACAGTTTAAGACATTACTCCCATGGAGAAAAGTCCGCATGGTGCTTACTGAGTTCAATGCCGATGCAATTTTTGTGTTTCATCAACACTCTGAAGGTCCACAGATTACAGAATGCATCCAGATGTGCTTCGGAAACTACTACTAGTCTTAAAGGGAACGATCAAAGCGTAGACAGTTTAAGACATTACTCCCATGGAGAAAAGTCCGCATGGTGCTTATTGTGTTCAATGCCGATTCAATTTCTGTGTTTCATCACACTCTGAATGTTCACAGACTACAGAATGCATCCAGATGTGCTTCGGAAACTACTACTAGTCTTCCAGGGAACGATCAAAGCGTAGACAGGTTAAGACATTACTCCCATGGAGAAAAGTCGGCATGGTGCTTATTGTGTTCAATGCCGAAGCAATTTCTGTGTTTCATCAACACTCTGAAGGTCCACAGATTACAAAATGCATCCAGATGTGCTTCGGAAACTACTACTAGTCTTCGAGGGTACGATCAAAGCGTAGACAGGTTAAGACATTACTCCCATGGAGAAAAGTCCGCATAATGCGTATTGTGTTCAATGCCGATGCAATTTTTGTGTTTCATCAACACTCTGAAGGTCCACAGATTACAGAATGCATCCAGATGTGCTTCGGAAACTACTACTAGTCTTCCAGTGAACGATCAAAGCGTAGACAGTTTAAGACATTACTACAATGGAGAAAAGTCCGCATGGTGCTTATTGTGTTCAATGCCGATGCAATTTCTATGTTTCATGAACACTCTGAAGGTCCACAGATTACAGACTGCCACCAGATGTGCTTCGGAAACTACTACGAGTCTTCCAGTAAACGATCAAACCATAGAAAGTTTAAGACATTACTCCCATGGAGAAAACTCCACATGGTGCTTGTTGTGTTCAATGCCGATGCAATTTCTGTGTTTCATCAACACTATGAAAGTCCACAGATTACAGAATGCCTTCAGATGTGCTTCGGAAACTACTACTAGTCTTCCAGTGTACGATCAAAGCGTAGACAGTTTAAGACATTACTACCATGGAGAAAAGCTCGCATGGTGCCTATTGTGTTCAATGCCGATGCAACTTTTGTATTTCATCAACACTCTGAAGGTCCACAGATTACACAATGCCTACAGATGTGCTTAGGAAACTACTACTAGTCTTCCAGAGAACGATCAAAGCGTAGACAGTTTAAGACATTACTACCATGGAGAAAAGTCCGCATGGTGCTTATTGTGTTCAATGCCGATGCAATTTCTATGTTTCATCAACACTCTGAAGGTCCACAGATTACAGAATGCCTCCAGATGTGCTTCGGAAACTATTACTAGTCTTCCAGTAAACGATCAAAGCATAGGCAGTTTAAGACATTACTCCCACTGAGAAAACTCCACATGCTGCTTGTTGTGTTCAATGCTGATGCAATTTCTATGTTTCATCAACACTCTGAAGGTCCACAGATTACAGAACGCCTCCAGATGTGCTTTCGAAACTACTACTAGTCTTCCAGTGTACGATCAAAGCGTAGACAGTTTAAGACATTACTCTCATGGAGAAAAGTCCGCATGGTGCTTATTGTCTTCTATGCCGATTCAATTTCTGTGTTTCATCAACACTCTGAAGGTCAACAGATAACAGAATGCCTCCAGATGTGCTTCGGAAACTACTACTAGTCTTCCAGTGTACGATCAAAGCGTAGACAGTTTAAGACAATACTCCCATGGAGAAAAGTCCGCATGGTTCTTATTGTGTTCAATGCCGATGCAATTCCTGTGTTTCATCAACACTCTGAAGGTCGACAGATTTCAGAATGCCTCCAGATGTGCTTCGAAAACTACTACTAGTCTTCCTGTGAACGATCAAAGCGTAGACACTTTAAGACATTAATCCCATGGAGAAAAGTCCCCATGGTGCTACTTGTGTTCAATGCCGATGCAATTTTTGTGTTTCATCAACACTCTGAAGGTCCACAGATTACAGAATGCCTCCAGATGTGCTTAAGAAACTACTACTAGTCTTCCAGGAAACGATCAAAGCACAGACAGTTTAAGACATTACTCCCATGGAGAAAACTCCACATGGTGCTTGTTGTGTTCAATGCCGATGCAATTTTTGTGTTTCATCAACACTCTGAAGGTCCACAGATTACAGAATGCATCCAGATGTGCTTCGGAAACTACTACTAGTCTTCGAGGGAACGATCAAAGCGTAGACAGTTTAAGAGATTACTCCAATGGAGAAAAGTCCGCATGGTGCTTATTGTGTTCAATGCCGATGCAATTTTTGTGTTTCATCAACACTCTGAAGGTCCACAGATTACAGAATGCATCCAGATGTGCTTCGGAAACTACTACTAGTCTTCCAGTCAACGATCAAAGCGTACACAGTTTAAGACATTACTACCATAGGGAAAAGGCCACATGGTGCTTATTGTGTTCAATGGCGATGCCATTTCTATGTTTCATCAACACTCTGAAGGTCCACAGATTACAGAATGCCTCCAGATGTGCTTCGGAAACTACTACTAGTCTTCCAGTGAACGATCAAAGCGTAGACAGTTTAAGACATTACTACAATGGAGAAAAGTCCGCATGGTGCTTATTGTGTTCAATGCCGATGCAATTTCTATGTTTCATGAACACTCTGAAGGTCCACAGATTACAGACTGCCACCAGATGTGCTTCGGAAACTACTACGAGTCTTCCAGTAAACGATCAAACCATAGAAAGTTTAAGACATTACTCCCATGGAGAAAACTCCACATGGTGCTTGTTGTGTTCAATGCCGATGCAATTTCTGTGTTTCATCAACACTATGAAAGTCCACAGATTACATAATGCATCCAGATGTGCTTCGGAAACTACTACTAGTCTTCCAGTGTACGATCAAAGCGTAGACAGTTTAAGACACTACTCCCATGGAGAAAAGTCCGCATGGTGCTTATTGTGTTCAATGCCGATGCAATTTCTGTGTTTCATCAACAATCTGAAGGTCCACAGATTACAGAATGCCTCCAGATGTGCTTCGGAAACTACTACTAGTCTTCCAGTGTACAATCAAGGTCTAGACAGTTTAAGACATTACTCCTATGGAGAAAAGTCCGCATAGTTTTTATTGTGTTCAATGCCGATGCAGTTTTTGTGTTTCATCAACACTCTGAACGTCCATAGATTACAGAATGCCTCCAGATGTGCTTCGGGAACTACTACTAGTCTTCCAGGGAACGATCAAAGCGTAGACAGTTTGAGACATTACTTCCATGGAGAAAAGTCTGCATGGTGCTTATTGTGTTCAATGCCGATGCAATTTTTGTGTTTCATCAACACTCTGAAGGTCCACAGTTTACAGAATGCCTCCAGATGTGCTTCCGAAAGTACTACTAGTCTTCCAGTAATCGATCAAAGTATAGAAAGTTTAAGACATTACTCCCATGGAGAAAAGAACACATGGTGCTAGTTGTGTTCAATGCCGATGCAATTTCTGTGTTTCATCAACACTCTGAAGGTCCACCGATTACAGAATGCCTTCAGATGTGCTTCGGAAACTACTACTAGTCTTCCAGTGTACGATCAAAGCGTAGACAGTTTAAGACATTACTACCATGGAGAAAAGCTCGCATGGTGCCTATTGTGTTCAATGCCGATGCAACTTTTGTATTTCATCAACACTCTGAAGGTCCACAGATTACACAATGCCTACAGATGTGCTTAGGAAACTACTACTAGTCTTCCAGTGAACGATCAAAGCGTAGACAGTTTAAGACATTACTACCATGGAGAAAAGTCCGCATGGTGCTTATTGTGTTCAATGCCGATGCAATTTCTATGTTTCATCAACACTCTGAAGGTCCACAGATTACAGAATGCCTCCAGATGTGCTTCGGAAACTATTACTAGTCTTCCAGTAAACGATCAAAGCATAGACAGTTTAAGACATTACTCCCACTGAGAAAACTCCACATGCTGCTTGTTGTGTTCAATGCTGATGCAATTTCTATGTTTTATCAACACTCTGAAGGTCCACAGATTACAGAACGCCTCCAGATGTGCTTTCGAAACTACTACTAGTCTTCCAGTGTACGATCAAAGCGTAGACAGTTTAAGACATTACTCTCATGGAGAAAAGTCCGCATGGTGCTTATTGTCTTCTATGCCGATTCAATTTCTGTGTTTCATCAACACTCTGAAGGTCAACAGATAACAGAATGCCTCCAGATGTGCTTCGGAAACTACTACTAGTCTTCCAGTGTACGATCAAAGCGTAGACAGTTTAAGACAATACTCCCATGGAGAAAAGTCCGCATGGTTCTTATTGTGTTCAATGCCGATGCAATTCCTGTGTTTCATCAACACTCTGAAGGTCGACAGATTTCAGAATGCCTCCAGATGTGCTTCGAAAACTACTACTAGTCTTCCTGTGAACGATCAAAGCGTAGACACTTTAAGACATTAATCCCATGGAGAAAAGTCCCCATGGTGCTACTTGTGTTCAATGCCGATGCAATTTTTGTGTTTCATCAACACTCTGAAGGTCCACAGATTACAGAATGCCTCCAGATGTGCTTAAGAAACTACTACTAGTCTTCCAGGAAACGATCAAAGCACAGACAGTTTAAGACATTACTCCCATGGAGAAAACTCCACATGGTGCTTGTTGTGTTCAATGCCGATGCAATTTTTGTGTTTCATCAACACTCTGAAGGTCCACAGATTACAGAATGCATCCAGATGTGCTTCGGAAACTACTACTAGTCTTCGAGGGAACGATCAAAGCGTAGACAGTTTAAGGGATTACTCCAATGGAGAAAAGTCCGCATGGTGCTTATTGTGTTCAATGCCGATGCAATTTTTGTGTTTCATCAACACTCTGAAGGTCCACAGATTACAGAATGCATCCAGATGTGCTTCGGAAACTACTACTAGTCTTCCAGTCAACGATCAAAGCGTACACAGTTTAAGACATTACTACCATAGGGAAAAGGATACATGGTGCTTATTGTGTTCAATGGCGATGCCATTTCTATGTTTCATCAACACTCTGAAGGTCCACAGATTACAGAATGCCTCCAGATGTGCTTCGGAAACTACTACTAGTCTTCCAGTGAACGATCAAAGCGTAGACAGTTTAAGACATTACTACAATGGAGAAAAGTCCGCATGGTGCTTATTGTGTTCAATGCCGATGCAATTTCTATGTTTCATGAACACTCTGAAGGTCCACAGATTACAGACTGCCACCAGATGTGCTTCGGAAACAACTACGAGTCTTCCAGTAAACGATCAAACCATAGAAAGTTTAAGACATTACTCCCATGGAGAAAACTCCACATGGTGCTTGTTGTGTTCAATGCCGATGCAATTTCTGTGTTTCATCAACACTATGAAAGTCCACAGATTACATAATGCATCCAGATGTGCTTCGGAAACTACTACTAGTCTTCCAGTGTACGATCAAAGCGTAGACAGTTTAAGACACTACTCCCATGGAGAAAAGTCCGCATGGTGCTTATTGTGTTCAATGCCGATGCAATTTCTGTGTTTCATCAACAATCTGAAGGTCCACAGATTACAGAATGCCTCCAGATGTGCTTCGGAAACTACTACTAGTCTTCCAGTGTACAATCAAGGTCTAGACAGTTTAAGACATTACTCCTATGGAGAAAAGTCCGCATAGTTTTTATTGTGTTCAATGCCGATGCAGTTTTTGTGTTTCATCAACACTCTGAACGTCCATAGATTACAGAATGCCTCCAGATGTGCTTCGGGAACTACTACTAGTCTTCCAGGGAATGATCAAAGCGTAGAAAGTTTGAGACATTACTCCCATGGAGAAAATTCCGCATGGTGCTTGTTGTGTTCAATGCCGATGCAATTTTGGTGTTTCATCAATACTCAGAAGGTCCACCGATTACAGAATGCTTCCAGATGTGCTTTGGAAACTACTACTGGTCTTCCAGTGTACGATCAAAGCGTAGACAATTTTAGACATTACTCCCCTGGAGAAAAGTCCACTTGGTGCTTATTGTGTTCAATGCCGTTGCAATTTCGGTGTTTCATCAACACTCTGAAGGTCCACAGAATACAGAATGCATCCAGATGTGCTTCGGAAACTACTACTTTTCTTCCAGTGTACGATCAAAGCGTAGACAATTTAAGACATTACTCCCTTGGAGAAAAGTCCACATGGTGCTTATTGTGTTTAATGCCGATGCAATTTCTGTGTTTCATCAACACTCTGAAGGTCCACAGATTACAGAATGTCTTCAGATGTGCTTCGGAAACTACTACTAGTCTTCCAGTGTACGATCAAAGCGTAGACAGTTTAAGACAATACTCCCATGGAGAAAATTCCGCATGGTGCTTATTGTGTTCAATGCCGATGCAATTTCTGTGTTTCATCAACACTCTGAAGGTCCACAGTTTACAGAATGCCTCCAGATGTGCTTCCGAAAGTACTACTAGTCTTCCAGTAAACGATCAAAGCATAGAAAGTTTAAGACATCACTCCCATGGAGAAAAGACCACATGGTGCTAGTTGTGTTCAATGCCGATGCAATTTCTGTGTTTCATCAACACTCTCAAGGTCCACAGATTACAGAATGCCTTCAGATGTGCTTCGGAAACTACTACTAGTCTTCCAGTGTACGATCAAAGCGTAGACAGTTTAAGACAATACTCCCATGGAGAAAAGTCCGCATGGTTCTTATTGTGTTTAATGCCGATGCAATTTCTGTGTTTCATCAACACTCTGAAGGTCCAGAGATTACAGAATGCCTCCAGATGTGTTTCGGAAACTACAACTAGTCTTCGTGTGAACGATCAAAGCGTAGACAGTTTAAGACATTACTCCCATGGAGAAAAGTCCGCATGGTGCTTATTGTGTTCAATGCCGATGCAATTTCTGTGTTTCATCAACACTCTGAAGGTCCACAGATTACAGAATGCCTCCAGATGTGCTTCCGAAAGTACTACTAGTCTTCCAGTAAACGATCAAAGCATAGAAAGTTTAAGACATTACTCCCATGGAGAAAAGACCTCATGGTGCTAGTTGAGTTCAATGCCGATGCAATTTCTGTGTTTCATCAACACTCTGAAGGTCCACAGATTACAGAATGCCTTCAGATGTGCTTCGAAAACTACTACTAGTCTTCCAGTGTACGATCAAAGCGTAGACAGTTTAAGACATTACTACCATGGAGAAAAGCCCTCATGGTGCTTATTGTGTTCAATGCCGATGCAATTTCTGTGTTTCATCAACACTCTGAAGGTCTAGAGATTACAGAATGCCTCCAGATGTGTTTCGGAAACTACTACTAGTCTTCGAGGGAACGATCAAAGCGTAGAAAGTTTGAGACATTACTACCATGGAGAAAAGTCCGCATGGTGCTTATTGTGTTCAATGCCGATGCAATTTCTATGTTTCATCAACACTCTGAAGGTCCGCAGATTACGGAATGCCTCCAGATGTGCTTCGGAAACTACTACTAGTCTTCCAGTAAACGATCAAAACATAGACAGTTTAAGACGTTACTCCCATTCAGAAAACTCCACATGGTGCTTGTTGTGTTCAATGCCGATGCAATTTCTGTGTTTCATCAACACTCTGAAAGTCCAGAGATTACAGAATGCCTCCAGATGTGCTTCGGAAACTACTACTAGTCTTCCTGTGAACGATCAAAGCGTAGAAAGCTTAAGGCATTACTCCCATGGAGAAAAGTCCGCATGGTGCTTATTGTGTTCAATGCCGATTCAATTCCTGTGTTTCATCAACACTCTGAAGGTCGACAGGTTTCAGAATGCCTCCAGAAGTGCTTCGGAAACAACTACTAGTCTTCCAGTGAACCATCAAAGCGTAGACACTTTAAGACATTACTCCCATGGAGAAATGTCCCCATGGTGCTACTTGTGTTCAATGCCGATGCAATTTTTGTGTTTCATCAACACTCTGAAGGTCCACAGATTACAGAATGCCTCCAGATGTGCTTCAGAAACTACTACTAGTCTTCCAGGAAACGATCAAAGCGTAGGCAGTTTAAGACATTACTCCCATGGAGAAAAGTCCGCGTGGTGCTTATTGTGTTCAATGCCGATGAATTTTTGTGTTTCATCAACACTCTGTAGGTCCACAGATTACAGAATGCATCCAGATGTGCTTCGGAAACTACTACTAGTCTTCCAGTTAACGATCAAAGTGTAGACAGTTTAAAACATTACTCCCATGGAGAAAAGTCCCATGGTGCATATTGTGTTCAATGCCGATGCAATTTCTTTGTTTCATCAACACTCTGAAGGTCCACAGATTACAGAATGCCTCCAGATGTGCTTCGGAAACTACTACTAGTCTTCCAGTAAACGATGAAAGCATAGACAGTTTAAGACATTACTCCCATGGAGAAAAGTCCACATGGTGCTTGTTGTGTTCAATGCCTATGCCATTTCTGTGTTTCATCAACACTCTGACAGTCCACAGATAACAGAATGCTCCAGATGTGCTTCGGAAACTACTACTAGTCTTCCAGTGTACGATCAAAGTGTAGACAGTTTAAGACATTACTACCATGGAGAAAAGCCCGCATGGTGCTTATTGTGTTCAATGCCGATGCAATTTTTGTGTTTCATCAACACTCTGAAGGTCCACACATTACAGAATGCCTCCAGAAGTGCTTCCGAAAGTACTACTAGTCTTCCAGGGAACGATCAAAGCGTAGACAGTTTAAGACATTACTCCCATGGAGAAAAGACCGCATGGTGCTTATTGGGTTCAATGCCGATGCAATTTTTGTGTTTCATCAACACTCTGAAGGTCCACAGATTACAGAATGCATCCAGATGTGCTTCGGAAATTACTACTAGTCTTAAAGGGAACGATCAAAGCGTAGACAGTTTAAGACATTACTCCCATTGAAAAAAGTCCGCATGGTGCTTATTGTGTTTAATGCCGATTCAATTTCTGTGTTTCATCACACTCTGAAGGTTCACAGATTACAGAATGCATCCAGTTGTGCTTCGGAAACTACTACTAGTCTTCCAGGGAACGATCAAAGCGTAGACAGGTTAAGACATTACTCCCATGGAGAAAAGTCCGCATGGTGCTTATTGTGTTCAATGCCGAAGCAATTTCTGTGTTTCATCAACACTCTGAAGGTCCACAGATTACAAAATGCATCCAGATGTGCTTCGGAAACTACTACTAGTCTTCGAGGGTACGACCAAAGCGTAGACAGTTTAAGACATTACTCCCATGGAGAAAAGTCCGCATTGTGCGTATTGTGTTCAATGCCGATGCAATTTTTGTGTTTCATCAACACTCTGAAGGTCCACAGATTACAGAATGCATCCAGATGTGCTTCGGAAACTGCTACTAGTCTTCCAGTGAACGATCAAAGCGTAGACAGTTTAAGACATTACTACAATGGAGAAAAGTCTGCATGGTGCTTATTGTGTTCAATGCCGATGCAATTTCTATGTTTCATCAACACTCTGAAGGTCCACAGATTACAGACTGCCAGCAGATGTGCTTCGGAAACTACTACTAGTCTTCCAGTAAACGATCAAACCATAGACAGTTTAAGACATTACTCCCATGGAGAAAACTCCACATGGTGCTTTTTGTGTTCAATGCCGATGCAATTTCTGTGTTTCATCAACACTATGAAATTCCACAGATTACATAATGCATCCAGATGTGCTTCGGAAACTACTACTAGTCTTCCAGTGTACGATCAAAGCGTAGACAGTTTAAGACACTACTCCCATGGAGAAAAGTCCGCATGGTGCTTATTGTGTTCAATGCCGATGCAATTTCTGTGTTTCATCAACAATCTGAAGGTCCACAGATTACAGAATGCCTCCAGATGTGCTTCGGAAACTACTACTAGTCTTCCAGTGTACAATCAAGGTCTAGACAGTTTAAGACATTACTCCTATGGAGAAAAGTCCGCATAGTTTTTATTGTGTTCAATGCCGATGCAGTTTTTGAGTTTCATCAACACTCTGAACGTCCACAGATTACAGAATGCCTCCAGATGTGCTTCGGGAACTACTACTAGTCTTCCAGGGAACGATCAAAGCGTAGACAGTTTGAGACATTACTTCCATGGAGAAAAGTCCGCATGGTGCTTATTGTGTTCAATGCCGATGCAATTTTTGTGTTTCATCACAACTCTGAAGGTCCACGGTTTACAGAATGCCTCCAGATGTGCTTCCGAAAGTACTACGAGTCTTCCAGTAAACGATCAAAGCATAGAAAGTTTAAGAGATTACTCCCATGGAGAAAAGACCACATGGTGCTAGTTGTGTTCAATGCCGATGCAATTTCTGTGTTTCATCATCACTCTGAAGGTCCACAGATTACAGAATGCCTTCAGATGTCCTTCGGAAAATACTACTAGTCTTCCAATGTACGATCAAAGCGTAGACAGTTTAAGACATTACTACCATGGAGAAAAGCCCGCATGGTGCCTATTGTGTTCAATGCCGATGCAACTTTTGTGTTTCATCAACACTCTGAAGGTCCACAGATTACAGAATGTATCAAGATGTGCTTCGGAAACTACTACTAGTCTTACAGTGAACGATCAAAGCGTAGACAGTTTAAGGCATTACTACCATGGAGAAAAGTCCGCATGGTGTCTATTGTGTTCAATGCCGATGCAATTTCTATGTTTCATCAACACTCTGAAGGTCCACAGATTACAGAATGCCTCCAGTTGTGCTTCGGAAACTACTACTAGTCTTCCAGTAAACGATCAAAGCATAGACAGTTTAAGACATTACTCCCATGGAGAAAATTCCACATGGTGCTTGTTGTGTTCAATGCCGATGCAATTTCTGTGTTTCATCAACACTCTGAAGGTCCACAGATTACAGAACACCTCCAGATGTGATTCGGAAACTACTACTAGTCTTCCAGTGTACGATCAAAGCGTAGACAGTTTAAGACATTACTCTCATGGAGAAAAGTCCGCATGGTGCTTATTGTCTTCTATGCCGATTCAATTTCTGTGTTTCATCAACACTCTGAAGGTCCACAGATAACAGAATGCCTCCAGATGTGCTTCGGAAACTGCTACTAGTCTTCCAGTGTACGATCAAAGCGTAGACAGTTTAAGACATTACTCCCATGCAGAAAAGTCCGCATGGTTCTTATTGTGTTCAATGCCGATGCAATTTCTGTGTTTCATCAACACTCTGAAGGTCCAGAGATTACAGAATGCCTCCAGATGTGCTTCAGAAACTACTACTAGTCTTCCTGTGAACGATCAAAGCGTAGACAGTTTAAGATATTACTCCCATGGATAAAAGTCCGCATGGTGCTTATTGTGTTCAATGCCGATTCAATTCCTGTGTTTCATCAACACTCTGAAGGTCAACAGATTTCAGAATGCCTCCAGAAGTGCTTCGGAAACAACTACTAGTCTTCCAGTAAACGATCAAAGCGTAGACACTTAAAGACATTACTCCCATGGAGAAAAGTCCCCATGGTGCTACTTGTGTTCAATGCCGATGCAATTATTGTGTTTCATCAACATTCTGAAGGTCCACAGATTACAGAATGCCTCCAGATGTGCTTCAGAAACTACTACTAGTCTTCCAGGATACGATCAAAGCGTAGGCAGTTTAAGACATTACTCCCATGGAGAAAAGTCCGCGTGGTCCTTATTGTGTTCAATGCCGATGAATTTTTGTGTTTCATCAACACTCTGTAGGTCCACAGATTACAGAATGCATCCAAATGTGCTTCGGAAGCTACTACTAGTCTTCCAGTTAACGATCAAAGTGTAGACAGTTTAAAACATTACTCCCATGGAGAAAATTCCCATGGTGCTTATAGTGTTCAATGCCGATGCAATTTCTTTGTTTCATCAACACTCTGAAGGTCCACAGATTACAGAATGCCTCCAGATGTGCCTCGAAACTACTACTAGTCTTCCAGTAAACGATGAAAGCATAGACAGTTTAAGACATTACTCCCATGGAGAAAAGTCCACATGGTGCTTGTTGTTTTCAATGCCGATGCAATTTCTGTGTTTCATCAACACTCTGACGGTACACAGATTACAGAATGCTCCAGATGTGCTTCGGAAACTACTACTAGTCTTCCAGTGTACGAACAAAGTGTAGAGAGTTTAAGACATTACTACCAAGGAGAAAAGCCCGCATGGTGCTTATTGTGTTCAATGCCGATGCAATTTTTGTGTTTCATCAACACTCTGAAGGTCCACAGATTACAGAATGCCTCCAGATGTGCTTCGGAAACTACTACTAGTCTTCCAGGGAACGATCAAAGCGTAGACAGTTTAAGACATTACTCCCATGGAGAAAAGTCCGCATGGTGCTTATTGAGTTCAATGCCGATGCAATTTTTGTGTTTCATCAACACTCTGAAAGTCCACAGATTACTGAATGCATCCAGATGTGCTTCGGAAACTACTACTAGTCTTCCAGGGAACGATCAAAGCGTAGACAGTTTAAGACATTACTCCCATGGAAGAAAGTCCGCATGGTGCTTATTGTGTTCAATGCCGATTCAATTTCTGTGTTTCATCACACTCTGAAGGTTCACAGATTACAGAATGCATCCAGATGTGCTTCGGAAACTACTACTAGTCTTCCAGGGAACGGTCAAAGCGTAAACAGTTTAAGACATTACTCCCATGGAGAAAAGTAAGCATGGTGCTTATTGTGTTCAATGCCGACGCAATTTCTGTGTTTCATCAACACTCTGAAGGTCCACAGATTACAAAATGCATCCAGATGTGCTTCGGAAACTACTACTAGTCTTCGAGGGTACGATCAAAGCGTAGACCGTTTAAGACATTACTCCAATGGAGAAAAGTCCGCATTGTGCGTATTGTGTCCAATGCCGATGCAATTTTTGTGTTTCATCAACACTCTGAAGGTCCACAGATTACAGAATGCATCCAGATGTGCTTCGGAAACTACTACTAGTCTTCCAGTGTACGATCAAAGCGTAGACAGTTTAAGACATGACTCCCATTCAGAAAAATCCGCATGGTGCTTATTGTGTTCAATGCCGATGCAATATCTGTGTTTTATCAACACTCTGAAGGTCCACAGATTACAGAATGCCTCCAGATGTGCTTCGGAAACTACTGGTAGTCTTGCAGTGAACGATCACAGCGTAGACAGTTTAAGACATTACTCTCATGGAGAAAAGTCCGCATGGTGCTTATAGTGTTCAATGACGATTCAATATCTGTGTTTCATCAACACTCTAAAGGTCCACAGATTACAGAATGCCTCCAGCTGTGCTTCGGAAACTACTACTAGTCTTCCAGTGTACGATCAATGCGTAGACAGTTTAAGACATGACTCCCATTCAGAAAAATCCGCATGGTGCTTATTGTGTTCAATGCCGATGCAGTTTTTGTGTTTCATTAACCCTCTGAACGTCCACAGATTACAGAATGCCTCCAGATGTGCTTCGATAACTACTACTAGTCTTCCAGGGAACGATCAAAGCGTAGACAGTTTGAGACATTACTTCCATGGAGAAAAGTCCACATGGTGCTTATTGTGTTCAATGCCGATGCAATTTTTGTGTTTCATCAACACTCTGAAGGTCCACAGATTACAGAATGCATCCAGATATGCTTCAGAAACTAATACTAGTCTTCCTGGGAACGATCAAAGCGTAGAGAGTTTAAGATATTATTCCCATGGAGAAAAGTCCACATGGTGCTTATTGTGTTCAATGCCGATGCAATTTCTGTGTTTCATCAACACTCTGAAGGTCCACAGAATACAGAATGCATCCAGATGTGCTTCAGAAACTACTACTAGTCTTCCAGGAAACGATCAAAGCGTAGGCAGTTTAAGACATAACTCCCATGGAGAAAAGTCCACATGGTGCTTATTGTGTTCAATGTCGATGCAATTTCGGTGTTTCATCAACACTTTGAAGGTCCACAGAATACAGAATGCATCCAGATGTGCTTCAGAAACTACTACTAGTCTTCCACAAAACGATCAAAGTGTAGACAGTTTAAGACATTACTCCCACGGAGAAAAGTCCGCATGGTGCTTATTGTGTTCAATGCCTATTCAATTTCTGTGTTTCATCACACTCTGAAGGTTCACAGATTACAGAATGCATCCAGATGTGTCTCGGAATCTATTACTAGTCTTCCAGGGAACGATCAAAGCGTAGACAGTTGAAGACAATACTCCCATGGAGATAAGTCCGCATGGTGCTTATTGTGTTCAATGACGAAGCAATTTCTGTGTTTCATTAACACTCTGAAGGTCCACAGATTACAGAATGCATCCAGATGTGCTTCGGAAACTACTACTAATCTTCCAGTTAACGATCAAAGTGTAGACAGTTTAAAACATTACTCCCATGGAGGAAAGGCCCATGGTGCTTATTGTGTTCAATGCCGATGCAATTTCATTGTTTCATCAACACTCTGAAGGTCCACAGATTACAGAATGCCTCCAGATGTGCTTCGGAAACTACTACTAGTCTTATAGTAAACGATGAAAGCATAGACAGTTTAAGACATTACTCCCATGGAGAAAAGTCCACATGGTGCTTGTTGTGTTCAATGCCGATGCAATTTCTGTGTTTCATCAACACTCTGAAGGTCCACAGATTACAGAATGCCTCCAGATGTGCTTCGAAAACTACTACTAGTCTTCCAGTGTACGATCAACGTGTAGACAGTTAAAGACATTACTACCATGGAGAAAAGTTCGCATGGTGCTCATTGTGTTCAATGCCGATGCAATTTTTGTGTTTCATCAACACTCTGAAGGTCCACAGATTACAGAATGCCTCCAGATGTGCTTCGGAAACTACTATTAGTCTTAGAGGGAACGATCAAAGCGTAGACAGTTTAAGACATTACTCCCATGGAGAAAAGTCCACATTGTGCTTATTGTGTACAATGCCGATGCAATTTTTGTGTTTCATCAACACTCTGAAGGTCCACAGATTACAGAATGCATCCAGATGTGCTTCGGAAACTACCACTAGTCTTCCAGGAAACGATCAAAGCGTAGGCAGTTTAAGACATAACTCCCATGGAGAAAAGTCCACATGGTGCTTATTGTGTTCAATGTCGATGCAATTTCAGTGTTTCATCAACACTCTGAAGGTCCACAGAATACAGAATGCATCCAGATATGCTTCAGAAACTACTACTAGTCTTCCAGAAAACGATCAAATTGTAGACAGTTTAAGACATTACTCCCACGGAGAAAAGTCCGCATGGTGCTTATCGTGTTCAATGCCGATTCAATTTCTGTGTTTCATCACACTCTGAAGGTTCACAGATTACAGAATGCCTCCAGATGTGCTTCGGAAACAACTACTAGTCTTCCAGTGAACGATCAAAGCGTAGACACTTTAAGACATTACTCCCATGGAGAAAAGTCCCCATAGTGCTACTTGTGTTCAATGCCGATGCAAATTTTGTGTTTCATCAACACTCTGAAGGTCCACAGATTACAGAACGCCTCCAGATGTGCCTCGGAATCTACTACTAGTCTTCCAGGGAACGATCAAAGTGTAGACAGTTTAAAACATTACTCCCATGGAGGAAAGGCCCATGGTGCTTATTGTGTTCCATGCCGATGCAATTTCATTGTTTCATCAACACTCTGAAGGTCCACAGATTGCATAATGCCTCCAGATGTCCTTCGAAAACTACTACTAGTCTTCCAGTGTACGATCAAAGTGTAGACAGTTAAAGACATTACTACCATGGAGAAAAGTTCGCATGGTGCTTATTGTATTCAATGCCGATGCAATTTTTGTCTTTCATCAACACTCTGAAGGTCCACAGATTACAGAATGCCTCCAGTTGTGCTTCGGAAACTACTACTAGTCTTCGAGGGTACGATCAAAGCGTAGACCGTTTAAGACATTACTCCCATGGAGAAAAGTCCGCATTGTGCGTATTGTGTTCAATGCCGATGCAATTTTTGTGTTTCATCAACACTCTGAAGGACCACAGATTACAGAATGCATCCAGATGTACTTCGGAAACTACTACTAGTCTTCTAGTGAACGATCAAAGCGTAGACCGTTTAAGACATTACTACAATGAAATAAAGTCCGCATGGTACTTATTGTGTTCAATGCCGATGCAATTGCTATGTTTCATCAACACTCTGAAGGTCCACAGATTACAGACTGCCACCAGATGTGCTTCGGAAACTACTACTAGTCTTCCAGTAAACGATCAAACCATAGACAGTTTAAGACATTACTCCCATGGAGAAAACTCCACATGGTGCTTGTTGTGTTCAATGCCGATGCAATTTCTGTGTTTCATCAACACTATGATGGTCCACAGATTACATAATGCATCGAGATGTGCTTCGGAAACTACTACTAGTCTTCCAGTGAACGATCAATGTGTAGATAGTTTAAGACATTACTCCCATGGAGAAAATTCCGCATGGTGCTTATTGTGTTGAATGCCGATGCAATTTCTGTGTTTTATCAACACTCTGAAGGTCGACAGATTACAGAATGCATCCAGATGTGCTTCGGAAACTACTACTAGTCTTCCAGTGAACGATCAACGCGTAGACAGTTTAAGACATTACTCCCATTGAGAAAAGTCCGCATGGTGCTTATTGTGTTCAAAGCCGATGTAATTTTTGTGTTTCATCAACACTCTGAAGGTCCACAGATTACAGAATGCATCCAGATGTGCTTTGGAAACTACTACTAGTCTTCCAGGGAACGATCAAAGCGTAGACAGTTTAAGACATTACTCCCATTCAGAAAAATCCGCATGGTGCTTATTGTGAACAATGCCGATGCAATATCTGTGTTTTATCAACACTCTGAAGGTACACAGATTATAGAATGCCTCCAAATGTGTTTCGGAAACTACGGGTAGTCTTGCAGTGAACGATCACAGCGTAGACAGTTTAAGACATTACTCTCATGGAGAAAAGTCCGCATGGTGCTTATAGTGTTCAATGACGATTCAATTTCTGTGTTTCATCAACACTCTAAAGGTCCACAGATTACAGAATGCCTCCAGATGTGCTTCGGAAACTACTACTAGTCTTCCAGTGTACGATCAAAGCGTAGACAGTTTAAGACACTACTCCCATGGAGAAAAGTCCGCATGGTGCTTATTGTGATCAATGCCGATGCAATTTCTGTGTTTCATCAACAATCTGAAGGTCCACAGATTACAGAATGCCTCCAGATGTGCTTCGGAAACTACTACTAGCCTTCCAGGGTACAATCAAGGTCTAGACAGTTTAAGACTTTACTCCTATGGAGAAAAGTCCGCATAGTGTTTATTGTGTTCAATGCCGATGCAGTTTTTGTGTTTCATTAACACTCTGAACGTCCACAGATTACAGAATGCCTCCAGATGTGCTTCGATAACTACTACTAGTCTTCCAGGGAACGATCAAAGCGTAGACAGTTTGAGACATTACTTCCATGGAGAAAAGTCCGCATGGTGCTTATTGTGTTCAATGCCGATGCAATTTTTGTGTTTCATCAACACTCTGAAGGTCCACAGATGACAGAATGCATCCAGATATGCTTCGGAAACTAATACTAGTCTTCCAGGGAACGATCAAAGCGTAGAGAGTTTAAGACATTATTCCCATGGAGAAAAGCCCACATGGTGCTTATTGTGTTCAATGCCGATGCAATTTCTGTGTTTCATCAACACTCTGAAGGTCCACAGAATACAGAATGCATCCAGATGTGCTTCGGAAACTACTACTAGTCTTCCAGTTAACGATCAAAGTGTAGACAGTTTAAAACATTACTCCCATGGAGGAAAGGCCCATGGTGCTTATTGTGTTCAATGCCGATGCAATTTCATTGTTTCATCAACACTCTGAAGGTCCACAGATTGCATAATGCCTCCAGATGTCCTTCGGAAACTACTACTAGTCTTATAGTAAACGAGGAAAGCATAGACAGTTTAAGACATTACTCCCATGGAGAAAAGTCCACATGGTGCTTGTTGTGTTCAATGCCGATGCAATTTCTGTGTTTCATCAACACTCTGAAGGTCCACAGATTACAGAATGCCTCCAGATGTGCTTCGAAAACTACTACTAGTCTTCCAGTGTACGATCAAAGTGTAGACAGTTAAAGACATTACTACCATGGAGAAAAGTTCGCATGGTGCTTATTGTACTCAATGCCGATGCAATTTTTGTCTTTCATCAACACTCTGAAGGTCCACAGATTACAGAATGCCTCCAGTTGTGCTTCGGAAACTACTACTAGTCTTCGAGGGTACGATCAAAGCGTAGACCGTTTAAGACATTACTCCCATGGAGAAAAGTCCGCATTGTGCGTATTGTGTTCAATGCCGATGCAATTTTTGTGTTTCATCAACACTCTGAAGGACCACAGATTACAGAATGCATCCAGATGTACTTCGGAAACTACTACTAGTCTTCTAGTGAACGATCAAAGCGTAGACCGTTTAAGACATTACTACAATGAAATAAAGTCCGCATGGTACTTATTGTGTTCAATGCCGATGCAATTGCTATGTTTCATCAACACTCTGAAGGTTCACAGATTACAGACTGCCACCAGATGTGCTTCGGAAACTACTACTAGTCTTCCAGTAAACGATCAAACCATAGACAGTTTAAGACATTACTCCCATGGAGAAAACTCTACATGGTGCTTGTTGTGTTCAATGCCGATGCAATTTCTGTGTTTCATCAACACTATGATGGTCCACAGATTACATAATGCATCCAGATGTGCTGCGGAAACTACTACTAGTCTTCCAGTGAACGATCAATGTGTAGATAGTTTAAGACATTACTCCCATGGAGAAAATTCCGCATGGTGCTTATTGTGTTGAATGCCGATGCAATTTCTGTGTTTTATCAACACTCTGAAGGTCGACAGATTACAGAATGCATCCAGATGTGTTTCGGAAACTACTACTAGTCTTCCAGTGAACGATCAACGCGTAGACAGTTTAAGACATTACTCCCATTGAGAAAAGTCCGCATGGTGCTTATTGTGTTCAAAGCCGATGTAATTTTTGTGTTTCATCAACACTCTGAAGGTCCACAGATTACAGAATGCATCCAGATGTGCTTTGGAAACTACTACTAGTCTTCCAGGGAACGATCAAAGCGTAGACAGTTTAAGACATTACTCCCATTCAGAAAAATCCGCATGGTGCTTATTGTGTTCAATGCCGATGCAATATCTGTGTTTTATCAACACTCTGAAGGTACACAGATTATAGAATGCCTCCAAATGTGTTTCGGAAACTACGGGTAGTCTTGCAGTGAACGATCACAGCGTAGACAGTTTAAGACATTACTCTCATGGAGAAAAGTCCGCATGGTGCTTATAGTGTTCAATGACGATTCAATTTCTGTGTTTCATCAACACTCTAAAGGTCCACAGATTACAGAATGCCTCCAGATGTGCTTCGGAAACTACTACTAGTCTTCCAGTGTACGATCAAAGCGTAGACTGTTTAAGACACTACTCCCATGGAGAAAAGTCCGCATGGTGCTTATTGTGATCAATGCCGATGCAATTTCTGTGTTTCATCAACAATCTGAAGGTCCACAGATTACAGAATGCCTCCAGATGTGCTTCGGAAACTACTACTAGTCTTCCAGCGTACAATCAAGGTCTAGACAGTTTAAGACTTTACTCCTATGGAGAAAAGTCTGCATAGTGTTTATTGTGTTCAATGCCGATGCAGTTTTTGTGTTTCATTAACACTCTGAACGTCCACAGATTACAGAATGCCTCCAGATGTGCTTCGATAACTACTACTAGTCTTCCAGGGAACGATCAAAGCGTAGACAGTTTGAGACATTACTTCCATGGAGAAAAGTCCGCATGGTGCTTATTGTGTTCAATGCCGATGCAATTTTTGTGTTTCATCAACACTCTGAAGGTCCACAGATTACAGAATGCATCCAGGTATGCTTCGGAAACTAATACTAGTCTTCCAGGGAACGATCAAAGCGTAGAGAGTTTAAGACATTATTCCCATGGAGAAAAGCCCACATGGTGCTTATTGTGTTAAATGCCGATGCAATTTCTGTGTTTCATCAACACTCTGAAGGTCCACAGAATACAGAATGCATCCAGATGTGCTTCGGAAACTACTACTAGTCTTCCAGTTAACGATCAAAGTGTAGACAGTTTAAAACATTACTCCCATGGAGGAAAGGCCCATGGTGCTTATTGTGTTCAATGCCGATGCAATTTCATTGTTTCATCAACACTCTGAAGGTCCACAGATTACAGAATGCCTCCAGATGTGCTTCGGAAACTACTACTAGTCTTATAGTAAACGATGAAAGCATAGACAGTTTAAGACATTACTCCCATGGAGAAAAGTCCACATGGTGCTTGTTGTGTTCAATGCCGATGCAATTTCTGTGTTTCATCAACACTCTGAAGGTCCACAGATTACAGAATGCCTCCAGATGTGCTTCGAAAACTACTACTAGTCTTCCAGTGTACGATCAACGTGTAGACAGTTAAAGACATTACTACCATGGAGAAAAGTTCGCATGATGCTTATTGTGTTCAATGCCGATGCAATTTTTGTGTTTCATCAACACTCTGAAGGTCCACAGATTACAGAATGCCTCCAGATGTGCTTCGGAAACTACTATTAGTCTTAGAGGGAACGATCAAAGCGTAGACAGTTTAAGACATTACTCCCATGGAGAAAAGTCCACTTTGTGCTTATTGTGTACAATGCCGATGCAATTTTTGTGTTTCATCAACACTCTGAAGGTCCACAGATTACAGAATGCATCCAGATGTGCTTCGGAAACTACCACTAGTCTTCCAGGAAACGATCAAAGCGTAGGCAGTTTAAGACATAACTCCCATGGAGAAAAGTCCACATGGTGCTTATTGTGTACAATGTCGATGCAATTTCAGTGTTTCATCAACACTCTGAAGGTCCACAGAATACAGAATGCATCCAGATATGCTTCAGAAACTACTACTAGTCTTCCAGAAAACGATCAAATTGTAGACAGTTTAAGACATTACTCCCACGGAGAAAAGTCCGCATGGTGCTTATTGTGTTCAATGCCGATTCAATTTCTGTGTTTCATCACACTCTGAAGGTTCACAGATTACAGAATGCCTCCAGATGTGCTTCGGAAACAACTACTAGTCTTCCAGTGAACGATCAAAGCGTAGACACTTTAAGACATTACTCCCATGGAGAAAAGTCCCCATAGTGCTACTTGTGTTCAATGCCGATGCAAATTTTGTGTTTCATCAACACTCTGAAGGTCCACAGATTACAGAACGCCTCCAGATGTGCCTCGGAATCTACTACTAGTCTTCCAGGGAACGATCAAAGTGTAGACAGTTTAAAACATTACTCCCATGGAGGAAAGGCCCATGGTGCTTATTTTGTTCAATGCCGATGCAATTTCATTGTTTCATCAACACTCTGAAGGTCCACAGATTGCATAATGCCTCCAGATGTCCTTCGGAAACTACTACTAGTCTTATAGTAAACGAGGAAAGCATAGACTGTTTAAGACATTACTCCCATGGAGAAAAGTCCACATGGTGCTTGTTGTGTTCAATGCCGATGCAATTTCTGTGTTTCATCAACACTCTGAAGGTCCACAGATTACAGAATGCCTCCAGATGTCCTTCGAAAACTACTACTAGTCTTCCAGTGTACGATCAAAGTGTAGACAGTTAAAGACATTACTACCATGGAGAAAAGTTCGCATGGTGCTTATTGTATTCAATGCCGATGCAATTTTTGTCTTTCATCAACACTCTGAAGGTCCACAGATTACAGAATGCCTCCAGTTGTGCTTCGGAAACTACTACTAGTCTTCGAGGGTACGATCAAAGCGTAGACCGTTTAAGACATTACTCCCATGGAGAAAAGTCCGCATTGTGCGTATTGTGTTCAATGCCGATGCAATTTTTGTGTTTCATCAACACTCTGAAGGACCACAGATTACAGAATGCATCCAGATGTACTTCGGAAACTACTACTAGTCTTCTAGTGAACGATCAAAGCGTAGACCGTTTAAGACATTACTACAATGAAATAAAGTCCGCATGGTACTTATTGTGTTCAATGCCGATGCAATTGCTATGTTTCATCAACACTCTGAAGGTTCACAGATTACAGACTGCCACCAGATGTGCTTCGGAAACTACTACTAGTCTTCCAGTAAACGATCAAACCATAGACAGTTTAAGACATTACTCCCATGGAGAAAACTCCACATGGTGCTTGTTGTGTTCAATGCCGATGCAATTTCTGTGTTTCATCAACACTATGATGGTCCACAGATTACATAATGCATCCAGATGTGCTTCGGAAACTACTACTAGTCTTCCAGTGAACGATCAATGTGTAGATAGTTTAAGACATTACTCCCATGGAGAAAAGTCCACATGGTGCTTATTGTGTTCAATGCCGATGCAATTTTTGTGTTTCATCAACACTCTGAAGGTCCACAGATTACAGAATGCATCCAGATATGCTTCGGAAACTAATACTAGTCTTCCAGGGAACGATCAAAGCGTAGAGAGTTTACGACATTATTCCCATGGAGAAAAGCCCACATGGTGCTTATTGTGTTCAATGCCGATGCAATTTCTGTGTTTCATCAACACTCTGAAGGTCCACAGAATACAGAATGCATCCAGATGTGCTTCAGAAACTACAACTAGTCTTCCAGGAAACGATCAAAGCGTAGGCAGTGTATGACATTACTCCCATGGAGAAAAGTCCTCATGGTGCTTATTGTGTTCAATGCCGATGAATTTTTGTGTTTCATCAACACTCTGAAGGTCCACAGATTACAGAATGCATCCAGATATGCTTCGGAAACAACTACTAGTCTTCCAGGGAACGATCAAAGCGTAGACAGTTTAAGACATAACTCCCATGGAGAAAAGTCCACATGGTGCTTATTGTGTTCAATGTCGATGCAATTTCGGTGTTTCATCAACACTCTGAAGGTCCACAGAATACAGAATGCATCCAGATATGCTTCAGAAACTACTACTAGTCTTCCAGAAAACGATCAAAGTGTAGACAGTTTAAGACATTACTCCCACGGAGAAAAGTCCGCATGGTGCTTATTGTGTTCAATGCCGATTCAATTTCTGTGTTTCATCACACTCTGAAGGTTCACAGATTACAGAATGCCTCCAGATGTGCTTCGGAAACAACTACTAGTCTTCCAGTGAACGATCAAAGCGTAGACACTTTAAGACAGTACTCCCATGGAGAAAAGTCCCCATAGTGCTACTTGTGATCAATGCCGATGCAAATTTTGTGTTTCATCAACACTCTGAAGGTCCACAGATTACAGAACGCCTCCAGATGTGCCTCGGAATCTACTACTAGTCTTCCAGGGAACGATCAAAGCGTAGACAGTTGAAGACATTACTCCCATGGAGAAAAGTCCGTATGGTGCTTATTGTGTTCAATGACGAAGCAATTTCTGTGTTTCATCAATACTCTGAAGGTCCACAGATTACAGAATGCATCCAGATGTGCTTCGGAAACTACTACTAGTCTTCCAGTTAACGATCAAAGTGTAGACAGTTTAAAACATTACTCCCATGGATGAAAGGCCCATGGGGCTTATTGTGTTCAATGCCGATGCAATTTCATTGTTTCATCAACACTCTGAAGGTCCACAGATTGCATAATGCCTCCAGATGTGCTTCGGAAACTACTAATAGTCTTATAGTAAACGAGGAAAGCATAGACAGTTTAAGACATTACTCCCATGGAGAAAAGTCGACATGGTGCTTGTTGTGTTCAATGCCGATGCAATTTCTGTGTTTCATCAACACTCTGATGGTCCACAGATTACAGAATGCCTCCAGATGTGCTTCGAAAACTACTACTAGTCTTCCAGTGTACGATCAAAGTGTATACAGTTAAAGACATTACTACCAAGGAGAAAAGTTCGCATGGTGCTTATTGTATTCAATGCCGATGCAATTTTTGTCTTTCATCAACACTCTGAAGGTCCACAGATTACAGAATGCCTCCAGATGTGCTTCGGAAACTACTACTAGTCTTCGAGGGTACGATCAAAGCGTAGACCGTTTAAGACATTACTCCCATGGAGAAAAGTCCGCATTGTGCGTATTGTGTTCAATGCCGATGCAATTTTTGTGTTTCATCAACACTCTGAAGGACCACAGATTACAGAATGCATCCAGATGTGTTTCGGAAACTACTACTAGTCTTCTAGTGAACGATCAAAGCGTAGACCGTTTAAGACATTACTACAATGGAATGAAGTCCGCATGGTACTTATTGTGTTCAATGCCGAAGCAATTTCTATGTTTCATCAACACTCTGAAGGTCCACAGATTACAGACTGCCACCAGATGTGCTTCGGAAACTACTGCTAGTCTTCCAGTAAACGATCAAACCATAGACAGTTTAAGACATTACTCCCATGGAGAAAACTCCACATGGTGCTTGTTGTGTTCAATGCCGATGCAGTTTCTGTGTTTCATCAACACTATGATGGTCCACAGATTACATAATGCATCCAGATGTGCTTCGGAAACTACTACTAGTCTTCCAGTGAACGATCAATGTGTAGATAGTTTAAGACATTACTCACATGGAGAAAAGTCCGCATGGTGCTTATTGTGTTGAATGCCGATGCAATTTCTGTGTTTTATCAACACTCTGAAGGTCGACAGCATACAGAATGCATCCAGATGTGCTTCGGAAACTACTACTAGTCTTCCAGTGAACGATCAACGCGTAGACAATTTGAGACATTACTCCCATTGAGAAAAGTCCGCATGGTGCTTATTGTGTTCAAAGCCGATGTAATTTTTGTGTTTCATCAACACTCTGAAGGTCCACAGATTACAGAATGCACCCAGATGTGCTTCGGAAACTACTACTAGTCTTCCAGGGAACGATCAAAGCGTAGACAGTTTAAGACATTACTCCCATTCAGAAAAATCCGCATGGTGCTTATTGTGTTCAATGCCGATGCAATATCTGTGTTTTATCAACACTCTGAAGGTACACAGATTACAGAATGCCTCCAGATGTGCTTCGGAAACTACTGGTAGTCTTGCAGTGAACGATCACAGCGTAGACAGTTTAAGACATTACTCTCATGGAGAAAAGTCCGCATGGTGCTTATAGTGTTCAATGACGATTCAATTTCTGTGTTTCATCAACACTCTAAAGGTCCACAGATTACAGAATGCCTCCAGATGTGCTTCGGAAACTACTACTAGTCTTCCAGTGCACAATCAAGGTCTAGACAGTTTAAGACTTTACTCCTATGGAGAAAAGTCCGCATAGTGTTTATTGTGTTCAATGCCGATGCAGTTTTTGTGTTTCATTAACACTCTGAACGTCCACAGATTACAGAATGCCTCCAGATGTGCTTCGATAACTACTACTAGTCTTCTAGGGAACGATCAAAGAGTAGACAGTTTAAGACATTACTCCCACGGAGAAAAGTCCGCATGGTGCTTATTGTGTTCAATGCCGATTCAATTTCTCTGTTTCATCACACTCTGTAGGTTCACAGATTACAGAATGCATCCAGATGTGCCTCGTAATCTACTACTAGTCTTCCAGGGAACGATCAAAGCGTAGACAGTTAAAGACATTACTCCCATGGAGAAAAGTCCGCATTGTGCTTATTGTGTTCAATGACGAAGCAATTTCTGTGTTTCATCAACACTCTGAAGGTCCACAGATTACAGAATGCATCCAGATGTGCTTCGGAAACTACTACTAGTCTTCCAGTTAACGATCAAAATTGTAGACAGTTTAAAACATTACTCCCATGGAGGAAAGGCCCATGGTGCTTATTGTGTTCAATGCCGATGCAATTTCATTGTTTCATCAACACTCTGAAGGTCCACAGATTACAGAATGCCTCCAGATGTGCTTCGGAAACTACTACTAGTCTTATAGTAAACGATGAAAGCATAGACAGTTTAAGACATTACTCCCATGGAGAAAAGTCCACATGGTGCTTGTTGTGTTCAATGCCGATGCAATTTCTGTGTTTCATTAACACTCCGCCACACACCGTCAGGTGGCTTGCGGAGTACGGATGTAGATGTAGATGTAGAAGGTCCACAGATTACAGAATGATTCCAGATGTGCTTCGAAAACTACTACTAGTCTTCCAGTGTACGATCAAAGTGTAGACAGTTAAAGACATTACTACCATGGAGAAAAGCCCGCATGGTGCTTATTGTGTTCAATGCCGATGCAATTTTTGTGTTTCATCAACACTCTGAAGATCCACAGATTACAGAATGCCTCCAGATGTGCTTCGGAAACTACTACTAGTCTTCCAGGGAACGATCAAAGCGTAGACAGTTTAAGACATTACTCCCATGGAGAAAAATCCGCATTGGGCTTATTGTGTACAGTGCCGATGCAATTTTTGTGTTTCATCAACACTCTGAAGGTCCACAGATTACAGACTGCCACCAGATGTGCTTCGGAAACTACTACTAGTCTTCCAGTAAACGATCAAACCATAGACAGTTTAAGACATTACTCCCATGGAGAAAAGTTCGCATGGTGCTTATTGTATTCAATGCCGATGCAATTTTTGTCTTTCATCAACACTCTGAAGGTCCACAGATTACAGAATGCCTCCAGATGTGCTACGGAAACTACTACTAGTCTTCGAGGGTACGATCAAAGCGTAGACCGTTTAAGACATTACTCCCATGGAGAATAGTCCGCATTGTGCGTATTGTGTTCAATGCCGATGCAATTTTTGTGTTTCATCAACACTCTGAAGGTCCACAGATTACAGAATGCATCCAGATGTGCTTCGGAAACTACTACTAGTCTTCTAGTGAACGATCAAACCATAGACAGTTTAAGACATTACTCCCATGGAGAAAACTCCACATGGTGCTTGTTGTGTTCAATGCCGATGCAATTTCTGTGTTTCAACAACACTATGATGGTCCACAGATTACATAATGCATCCAGATGTGCTTCGGAAACTACTACTAGTCTTCCAGTGAACGATCAATGTGTAGATAGTTTGAGACATTACTCCCATTGAGAAAAGTCCGCATGGTGCTTATTGTGTTCAAAGCCGATTTAATTTTTGTGTTTCATCAACACTCTGAAGGTCCACAGATTACAGAATGCATCCAGATGTGCTTCGGAAACTACTACTAGTCTTCCAGGGAACGATCAAAGCGTAGACAGTTTAAGACATTACTCCCATTCAGAAAAATCCGCATGGTGCTTATTGTGTTCAATGCCGATGCAATATCTGTGATTTATCAACACTCTGAAGGTACACAGATTGCAGAATGCCTCCAGATGTGCTTCGGAAACTACTGGTAGTCTTGCAGTGAACGATCACAGCGTAGAAAGTTTAAGACTACACTCTCATGGAGAAAAGTCCGCATGGTGCTTATAGTGTTCAATGACGATTCAATTTCTGTGTTTCATCAACACTCTAAAGGTCCACAGATTACAGAATGCCTCCAGATGTGCTTCGGAAACTACTACTAGTCTTCCAGTGTACGATCAAAGCGTAGACAGTTTAAGACACTACTCCCATGGAGAAAAGTCCGCATGGTGCTTATTGTGATCAATGCCGATGCAATTTCTGTGTTTCATCAACAATCTGAAGGTCCACAGATTACAGACTGCCTCCAGATGTGCTTCGGAAACTACTACTAGTCTTCCAGTGTACAATCAAGTTCTAGACAGTTTAAGACTTTACTCCTATGGAGAAAAGTCCGCATAGTGTTTATTGTGTTCTATGCCGATGCAATTTTTTTGTTTCATCAACACTCTGAAGATCCACAGATTACAGAATGCATCCAGATAAGCTTCGGAAACTACTACTTGTCTTCCAGTTAACGATCAAAGTGTAGACAGTTTAAAACATTACTCCCATGGAGGAAAGGCCCATGGTGCTTATTGTGTTCAATGCCGATGCAATTTCATTGTTTCATCAACACTCTGAAGGTCCACAGATTACAGAATGCCTCCAGATGTGCTTCGGAAACTACTACTAGTCTTATAGTAAACGATGAAAGCATAGACAGTTTAAGACATTACTCCCACGGAGAAAAGTCCACATGGTGCTTGTTGTGTTCAATGCCGATGCAATTTCTGTGTTTCATCAACACTCCGCCACACACCGTCAGGTGGCTTGCGGAGTACGGATGTAGATGTAGATGTAGAAGGTCCACAGATTACAGAATGATTCCAGATGTGCTTCGAAAACTACTACTAGTCTTCCAGTGTACGATCAAAGTGTAGACAGTTAAAGACATTACTACCTTGGAGAAAAGCCCGCATGGTGCTTATTGTGTTCAATGCCGATGCAATTTTTGTGTTTCATCAACACTCTGAAGATCCACAGATTACAGAATGCCTCCAGATGTGCTAAGGAAACTACTACTAGTCTTCTAGTGAACGATCAAAGCGTAGACCGTTTAAGACATAACTACAATGGAATAAAGTAGGCATGGTACTTATTGTGTTCAATGCCGATGCAATTTCTATGTTTCATCAACACTCTGAAGGTCCACAGATTACAGACTGCCACCAGATGTGCTACGGAAACTACTACTAGTCTTCCAGTGAACGATCAATGTGTAGATAGTTTAAGACATTACTCCCATGGATAAAAGTCCGCATGGTGCTTATTGTGTTGAATGCCGATGCAATTTCTGTGTTTTATCAACACTCTGAAGGTCGACAGATTACAGAATGCATCCAGATGTGCTTCGGAAACTACTACTAGTCTTCCAGTGAACGATCAATGTGTAGACAGTTTAAGACATTACTCCCATGGAGAAAAGTCCGCATGGTGCTTATAGTGTTCAATGACGATTCAATTTCTGTGTTCCATTAACACCCTTAAGGTCCACAGATTACAGAATGCATCCAGATGTGCTTCGGAAACTACTACTAGTCTTCCAGTGAACGATCAAAGCGTAGACAGTTTAAGACACTACTCCCATGGAGAAAAGCCCGCATGGTGCTTTTTGTGTTCAATGCCGATGCAATTTCAGTGTTTCATCAACAATCTGAAGGTCCACAGATTACAGAATGCATCCAGATATGCTTCGGAAGCTACTACTACTCTTCCAGGGAACGATCAAAGCGTAGAGAGTTTAAGACATTACTCCCATGGAGAAAAGTCAGCATGGTGCTTATTGTGTTCAATGCCGAAGCAATTTCTGTGTTTCATCAACACTCTGAAGGTTCACAGATTACAAAATGCATCCAGATGTGCTTCGGAAACTACTACTAGTCTTCGAGGGTACGATCAAAGCGTAGATAGTTTAAGACATTACTCCCATGGACAAAAATCCGCATTGTGCGTATTGTGTTCAATGCCGATGCAATTTTTGTGTTTCATCAACACTCTGAAGGTCCACAGATTACAGAATGCATCCAGATGTGCTTCGGAAACTATTACTAGTTTTCCAGTGAACGATCAATGTGTAGATAGTTTAAGACATTACTCCCATGGAGAAAAGTCCGCATGGTGCTTATTGTGTTCAATGCCGATGCAATTTCTGTGTTCATCAACACTATGAAGGTCCACAGATTACATAATGCATCCAGATGTGCTTCGGAAACTACTACTAGTCTTCCAGTGAACGATCAATGTGTAGATAGTTTAAGACATTACTCCCATGGAGAAAAGTCCGCATGGTGCTTATTGTGTTGAATGCCGATGCAATTTCTGTGTTTTATCAACACTCTGAAGGTCGACAGATTTCAGAATGCATCCAGATTTGCTTCGGAAACTACTACCAGTCTTCCAGTGAACGATCAAAGCGTAGACAGTTTGAGACATTACTCCCATTGAGAAAAGTCCGCATGGTGCTTATTGTGTTCAAAGCCGATGTAATTTTTGTGTTTCATCAACACTCTGAAGGTCCACAGATTACAGAATACATCCAGATGTGCTTCGGAAACTACTACTAGCCTTCCAGGGAACGATCAAAGCGTAGACAGTTTAACACATTACTCCCATTCAGAAAAATCCGCATGGTGCTTATTGTGTTCAATGCCGATGCAATATCTTTGTTTTATCAACACTCTGAAGGTCCACAGATTAGAGAATGCCTCCAGATGTGCTTCGGAGACTACTGGTAGTCTTGCAGTGAACGATCACAGCGTAGTCAGTTTAAGACATTACTCTCATGGAGAAAAGTCCGCATGGTGCTTATAGTGTTCAATGACGATTCAATTTCTGTGTTTCATCAACACTCTAAAGGTCCACAGATTACAGAATGCCTCCAGATGTGCTTCGGAAACTACTACTAGTCTTCCAGTGTACGATCAAAGCGTAGACAGTTTAAGACACTACTCCCATGGAGAAAAGTCCGCATGGTGCTTTTTGTGATCAATGCCGATGCAATTTCTGTGTTTCATCAACAATCTGAGGGTCCACAGATTACAGAATGCCTCCAGATGTGCTTCGGAAACTACTACTAGTCTTCCAGTGTACAATCAAGGTCTAGACAGTTTAAGACTTTACTCCTATGGAGAAAAGTCCGCATAGTGTTTATTGTGTTCAATGCCGATGCAGTTTTTGTGTTTCATTAACACTCTGAACGTCCACAGATTACAGAATGCCTCCAGATGTGCTTCGATAACTACTACTAGTCTTCTAGGGAACGATCAAAGAGTAGACAGTTTAAGACATTACTCCCACGGAGAAAAGTCCGCATGGTGCTTATTGTGTTCAATGCCGATTCAATTTCTCTGTTTCATCACACTCTGTAGGTTCACAGATTACAGAATGCATCCAGATGTGCCTCGTAATCTACTACTAGTCTTCCAGGGAACGATCAAAGCGTAGACAGTTGAAGACATTACTCCCATGGAGAAAAGTCCGCATTGTGCTTATTGTGTTCAATGACGAAGCAATTTCTGTGTTTCATCAACACTCTGAAGGTCCACAGATTACAGAATGCATCCAGATGTGCTTCGGAAACTACTACTAGTCTTCCAGTTAACGATCAAAGTGTAGACAGTTTAAAACATTACTCCCATGGAGGAAAGGCCCATGGTGCTTATTGTGTTCAATGCCGATGCAATTTCATTGTTTCATCAACACTCTGAAGGTCCACAGATTACAGAATGCCTCCAGATGTGCTTCGGAAACTACTACTAGTCTTATAGTAAACGATGAAAGCATAGACAGTTTAAGACATTACTCCCATGGAGAAAAGTCCACATGGTGCTTGTTGTGTTCAATGCCGATGCAATTTCTGTGTTTCATTAACACTCCGCCACACACCGTCAGGTGGCTTGCGGAGTACGGATGTAGATGTAGATGTAGAAGGTCCACAGATTACAGAATGATTCCAGATGTGCTTCGAAAACTACTACTAGTCTTCCAGTGTACGATCAAAGTGTAGACAGTTAAAGACATTACTACCATGGAGAAAAGCCCGCATGGTGCTTATTGTGTTCAATGCCGATGCAATTTTTGTGTTTCATCAACACTCTGAAGATCCACAGATTACAGAATGCCTCCAGATGTGCTTCGGAAACTACTACTAGTCTTCCAGGGAACGATCAAAGCGTAGACAGTTTAAGACATTACTCCCATGGAGAAAAATCCGCATTGGGCTTATTGTGTACAGTGCCGATGCAATTTTTGTGTTTCATCAACACTCTGAAGGTCCACAGATTACAGACTGCCACCAGATGTGCTTCGGAAACTACTACTAGTCTTCCAGTAAACGATCAAACCATAGACAGTTTAAGACATTACTCCCATGGAGAAAAGTTCGCATGGTGCTTATTGTATTCAATGCCGATGCAATTTTTGTCTTTCATCAACACTCTGAAGGTCCACAGATTACAGAATGCCTCCAGATGTGCTACGGAAACTACTACTAGTCTTCGAGGGTACGATCAAAGCGTAGACCGTTTAAGACATTACTCCCATGGAGAATAGTCCGCATTGTGCGTATTGTGTTCAATGCCGATGCAATTTTTGTGTTTCATCAACACTCTGAAGGTCCACAGATTACAGAATGCATCCAGATGTGCTTCGGAAACTACTACTAGTCTTCTAGTGAACGATCAAACCATAGACAGTTTAAGACATTACTCCCATGGAGAAAACTCCACATGGTGCTTGTTGTGTTCAATGCCGATGCAATTTCTGTGTTTCAACAACACTATGATGGTCCACAGATTACATAATGCATCCAGATGTGCTTCGGAAACTACTACTAGTCTTCCAGTGAACGATCAATGTGTAGATAGTTTGAGACATTACTCCCATTGAGAAAAGTCCGCATGGTGCTTATTGTGTTCAAAGCCGATTTAATTTTTGTGTTTCATCAACACTCTGAAGGTCCACAGATTACAGAATGCATCCAGATGTGCTTCGGAAACTACTACTAGTCTTCCAGGGAACGATCAAAGCGTAGACAGTTTAAGACATTACTCCCATTCAGAAAAATCCGCATGGTGCTTATTGTGTTCAATGCCGATGCAATATCTGTGATTTATCAACACTCTGAAGGTACACAGATTGCAGAATGCCTCCAGATGTGCTTCGGAAACTACTGGTAGTCTTGCAGTGAACGATCACAGCGTAGACAGTTTAAGACTACACTCTCATGGAGAAAAGTCCGCATGGTGCTTATAGTGTTCAATGACGATTCAATTTCTGTGTTTCATCAACACTCTAAAGGTCCACAGATTACAGAATGCCTCCAGATGTGCTTCGGAAACTACTACTAGTCTTCCAGTGTACGATCAAAGCGTAGACAGTTTAAGACACTACTCCCATGGAGAAAAGTCCGCATGGTGCTTATTGTGATCAATGCCGATGCAATTTCTGTGTTTCATCAACAATCTGAAGGTCCACAGATTACAGACTGCCTCCAGATGTGCTTCGGAAACTACTACTAGTCTTCCAGTGTACAATCAAGTTCTAGACAGTTTAAGACTTTACTCCTATGGAGAAAAGTCCGCATAGTGTTTATTGTGTTCTATGCCGATGCAATTTTTGTGTTTCATCAACACTCTGAAGATCCACAGATTACAGAATGCATCCAGATAAGCTTCGGAAACTACTACTTGTCTTCCAGTTAACGATCAAAGTGTAGACAGTTTAAAACATTACTCCCATGGAGGAAAGGCCCATGGTGCTTATTGTGTTCAATGCCGATGCAATTTCATTGTTTCATCAACACTCTGAAGGTCCACAGATTACAGAATGCCTCCAGATGTGCTTCGGAAACTACTACTAGTCTTATAGTAAACGATGAAAGCATAGACAGTTTAAGACATTACTCCCACGGAGAAAAGTCCACATGGTGCTTGTTGTGTTCAATGCCGATGCAATTTCTGTGTTTCATCAACACTCCGCCACACACCGTCAGGTGGCTTGCGGAGTACGGATGTAGATGTAGATGTAGAAGGTCCACAGATTACAGAATGATTCCAGATGTGCTTCGAAAACTACTACTAGTCTTCCAGTGTACGATCAAAGTGTAGACAGTTAAAGACATTACTACCTTGGAGAAAAGCCCGCATGGTGCTTATTGTGTTCAATGCCGATGCAATTTTTGTGTTTCATCAACACTCTGAAGATCCACAGATTACAGAATGCCTCCAGATGTGCTAAGGAAACTACTACTAGTCTTCTAGTGAACGATCAAAGCGTAGACCGTTTAAGACATAACTACAATGGAATAAAGTAGGCATGGTACTTATTGTGTTCAATGCCGATGCAATTTCTATGTTTCATCAACACTCTGAAGGTCCACAGATTACAGACTGCCACCAGATGTGCTACGGAAACTACTACTAGTCTTCCAGTGAACGATCAATGTGTAGATAGTTTAAGACATTACTCCCATGGAGAAAAGTCCGCATGGTGCTTATTGTGTTGAATGCCGATGCAATTTCTGTGTTTTATCAACACTCTGAAGGTCGACAGATTACAGAATGCATCCAGATGTGCTTCGGAAACTACTACTAGTCTTCCAGTGAACGATCAATGTGTAGACAGTTTAAGACATTACTCCCATGGAGAAAAGTCCGCATGGTGCTTATAGTGTTCAATGACGATTCAATTTCTGTGTTTCATTAACACCCTTAAGGTCCACAGATTACAGAATGCATCCAGATGTGCTTCGGAAACTACTACTAGTCTTCCAGTGAACGATCAAAGCGTAGACAGTTTAAGACACTACTCCCATGGAGAAAAGCCCGCATGGTGCTTTTTGTGTTCAATGCCGATGCAATTTCAGTGTTTCATCAACAATCTGAAGGTCCACAGATTACAGAATGCATCCAGATATGCTTCGGAAGCTACTACTACTCTTCCAGGGAACGATCAAAGCGTAGAGAGTTTAAGACATTACTCCCATGGAGAAAAGTCAGCATGGTGCTTATTGTGTTCAATGCCGAAGCAATTTCTGTGTTTCATCAACACTCTGAAGGTTCACAGATTACAAAATGCATCCAGATGTGCTTCGGAAACTACTACTAGTCTTCGAGGGTACGATCAAAGCGTAGATAGTTTAAGACATTACTCCCATGGACAAAAATCCACATTGTGCGTATTGTGTTCAATGCCGATGCAATTTTTGTGTTTCATCAACACTCTGAAGGTCCACAGATTACAGAATGCATCCAGATGTGCTTCGGAAACTATTACTAGTTTTCCAGTGAACGATCAATGTGTAGATAGTTTAAGACATTACTCCCATGGAGAAAAGTCCGCATGGTGCTTATTGTGTTCAATGCCGATGCAATTTCTGTGTTCATCAACACTATGAAGGTCCACAGATTACATAATGCATCCAGATGTGCTTCGGAAACTACTACTAGTCTTCCAGTGAACGATCAATGTGTAGATAGTTTAAGACATTACTCCCATGGAGAAAAGTCCGCATGGTGCTTATTGTGTTGAATGCCGATGCAATTTCTGTGTTTTATCAACACTCTGAAGGTCGACAGATTACAGAATGCATCCAGATTTGCTTCGGAAACTACTACCAGTCTTCCAGTGAACGATCAAAGCGTAGACAGTTTGAGACATTACTCCCATTGAGAAAAGTCCGCATGGTGCTTATTGTGTTCAAAGCCGATGTAATTTTTGTGTTTCATCAATACTCTGAAGGTCCACAGATTACAGAATACATCCAGATGTGCTTCGGAAACTACTACTAGCCTTCCAGGGAACGATCAAAGCGTAGACAGTTTAACACATTACTCCCATTCAGAAAAATCCGCATGGTGCTTATTGTGTTCAATGCCGATGCAATATCTTTGTTTTATCAACACTCTGAAGGTCCACAGATTAGAGAATGCCTCCAGATGTGCTTCGGAGACTACTGGTAGTCTTGCAGTGAACGATCACAGCGTAGTCAGTTTAAGACATTACTCTCATGGAGAAAAGTCCGCATGGTGCTTATAGTGTTCAACGACGATTCAATTTCTGTGTTTCATCAACACTCTAAAGGTCCACAGATTACAGAATGCCTCCAGATGTGCTTCGGAAACTACTACTAGTCTTCCAGTGTACGATCAAAGCGTAGACAGTTTAAGACACTACTCCCATGGAGAAAAGTCCGCATGGTGCTTTTTGTGATCAATGCCGATGCAATTTCTGTGTTTCATCAACAATCTGAGGGTCCACAGATTACAGAATGCCTCCAGATGTGCTTCGGAAACTACTACTAGTCTTCCAGTGTACAATCAAGGTCTAGACAGTCTAAGACTTTACTCCTATGGAGAAAAGTCCGCATAGTGTTTATTGTGTTCAATGCCGATGCAGTTTTTGTGTTTCATTAACACTCTGAACGTCCACAGATTACAGAATGCCTCCAGATGTGCTTCGATAACTACTACTAGTCTTCCAGGGAACGATCAAAGCGTAGAGAGTTTGAGACATTACTTCCATGGAGAAAAGTCCGCATGGTGCTTATTGTGTTCAATGCCGATGAATTTTTGTGTTTCATCAACACTCTGAAGGTCCACAGATTACAGAATGCATCCAGATATGCTTCGGAAACAACTACTAGTCTTCCAGGGAACGATCAAAGCGTAGACAGTTTAAGACATAACTCCCATGGAGAAAAGTCCACATGGTGCTTATTGTGTTCAATGTCGATGCAATTTCGGTGTTTCATCAACACTCTGAAGGTGCACAGAATACAGAATGCATCCAGATGTGCTTCAGAAACTACTACTAGTCTTCCAGAAAACGATCAAAGTGTAGACAGTTTAAAACATTACTCCCACGGAGAAAAGTCCGCATGGTGCTTATTGTGTTCAATGCCGATTCAATTTCTCTGTTTCATCACACTCTGAAGGTTCACAGATTACAAAATGCATCCAGATGTGCTTCGGAAACTACTACTATTCTTCGAGGGTACGATCAAAGCGTAGACAGTTTAAGACATTACTCCCATGGACAAAAATCCGCATTGTGCGTATTGTGTTCAATGCCGATGCAATTTTTGTGTTTCATCAACACTCTGAGGGTCCACAGATTACAGAATGCATCCAGATGTGCTTCGGAAACTACTACTAGTCTTCCAGTGAACGATCAATTTGTAGATAGTTTAAGACATTACTCCCATGGAGAAAAGTCCGCATGGTGCTTATTGTGTTCAATGCCGATGCAATTTCTGTGTATCATCAACACTATGAAGGTCCACAGATTACATAATGCATCCAGATGTGCTTCGGAAACCACTACTAGTCTTCCAGTGAACGATCAATGTGTAGATAGTTTAAGACATTACTCCCATGGAGAAAAGTCCGTATGGTGCTTATTGTGTTGAATGCCGATGCAATTTCTGTGTTTTATCAACACTCTGAAGGTCGACAGATTACAGAATGCATCCAGATGTGCTTCGGAAACTACTACTAGTCTTCCAGTGAACGATCAAAGCGTAGACAGTTTGAGACTTTACTCCCATTGAGAAAAGTCTGCATGGTGCTTATTGTGTTCAAAGCCGATGTAATTTTTGTGTTTCATCAACACTCTGAAGGTCCACAGATTACAGAATGCATCCAGATGTGCTTCGGAAACTACTACTAGTCTTCCAGGGAACGATCAAAGCGTAGACAGTTTAAGACATTACTCCCATTCAGAAAAATCCGCATGGTGCTTATTGTCTTCAATGCCGATGCAATATCTGTGTTTTATCAACACTCTGAAGGTCCACAGATTACAGAATGCCTCCAGATGTGCTTCGGAAACTACTGGTAGTCTTGCAGTGAACGATCACAGCGTAGACAGTTTAAGACATTACTCTCATGGAGAAAAGTCCGCATGGTGCTTATAGTGTTCAATGACGATTCAATTTCTGTGTTTCATCAACACTCTAAAGGTCCACAGATTACAGAATGCCTCCAGATGTGCTTCGGAAACTACTACTAGTCTTCCAGTGTACGATCAAAGCGTAGACAGTTTAAGACACTACTAATCCCATGGAGAAAATTCCGCATGGTGCTTATTGTTATCAATGCCGATGCAATTTCTGTGTATCATCAACAATCTGAAGGTCCACAGATTACAGAATGCCTCCAGATGTGCTTCGGAAAATACTACTAGTCTTCCAGTGTACAATCATGTTCTAGACAGTTTAAGACTTTACTCCTATGGAGAAAAGTCCGCATAGTGTTTATTGTGTTCAATGCCGATGCAGTTTTTGTGTTTCATTAACACTCTGAACGTCCACAGATTACAGAATGCCTCCAGATGTGTTTCGATAACTACTACTAGTCTTCCAGGGAACGATCAAAGCGTAGACAGTTTGAGACATTACTTCCATGGAGAAAAGTCCGCATGGTGCTTATTGTGTTCAATGCCGATGCAATTTTTGTGTTTCATCAACACTCTGAAGGTCCACAGATTACAGAATGCATCCAGATATGCTTCGGAAACTAATACTAGTCTTCCAGGGAACGATCAAAGCGTAGAGAGTTTAAGACACTATTCCCATGGAGAAAAGTCAACATGGTGCTTATTGTGTTCAATGCCGATGCAATTTCTGTGTTTCATCAACACTCTGAAGGTCCACAGAATACAGAATGCATCCAGATGTGCTTCAGAAACTACTACTAGTCTTCCAGGAAACGATCAAAGCGTAGGCAGTTTATGACATTACTCCCATGGAGAAAAGTCCTAATGGTGCTTATTGTGTTCAATGCCGATGAATTTTTGTGTTTCATCAACATTCTGAAGGTCCACAGATTACAGAATGCATCGAGATATGCTTCGGAAACTAATACTAGTCTTCCAGGGAACGATCAAACCGTAGACAGTTGAAGACATTACTCCCATGGAGAAAAGTCCGCATGGTGCTTATTGTGTTCAATGACGAAGCAATATCTGTGTTTCATCAACACCCTGAAGGTCCACAGATTACAGAATGCATCCAGATGTGCTTCGGAAACTACTACTAGTCTTCCAGTTAACGATCAAAGTGTAGACAGTTTAAAACATTACTCCCATGGAGGAAAGGCCCATGGTGCTTATTGTGTTCAATGCCGATGCAATTTCATTGTTTCATCAACACTCTGAAGGTCCACAGATTACAGAATGCCTCCAGGTGTCCTTCGGAAACTACTACTAGTCTTATAGTAAACGATTAAAGCATAGACAGTTTAAGACATTACTCCCATGGAGAAAAGTCCACATGGTGCTTGTTGTGTTCAATGCCGATGCAATTTCTGTGTTTCATCAACACTCCGCCACACACCGTCAGGTGGCTTGCGGAGTACGGATGTAGATGTAGATGTAGAAGGTTCACAGATTACAGAATGCCTCCAGATGTGCTTCGAAAACTACTACTAGTCTTCCAGTGTACGATCAAAGTGTAGACAGTTAAAGACATTACTACCATGGAGAAAAGCCCGCATGGTGCTTATTGTGTTCAATGCCGATGCAATGTTTGTGTTTCATCAACACTCTGAAGGTCCACAGATTACAGAATGCCTCCAGATGTGCTTCGGAAACTACTACTAGTCTTCCAGGGAACGATCAAAGCGTAGACAGTTTAAGACATTACTCCCATGGAGAAAAGTCCGCATTGTGCTTATTGTGTACAATGCCGATACAATTTTTGTGTTTCATCAACACTCTGAAGGTCCACAGATTACAGAATGCATCCAGATGTGCTTCGGAAACTACTACTAGTCTTCCAGGGAACGATCAAAGCGTAGACAGTTTAAGACATTACTACCATGGAGAAAAGTCCGCATGGTCCTTATTGTTTTCAATGCCGATGCAATTTCTATGTTTCATCAACACTCTGAAGGTCCACAGATTACAGAATGCCACCAGATGTGCTTCGGAAACTACTACTAGTCTTCCAGTAAACGATCAAAGCATAGACAGTTTAAAAAATTACTCCCATGGAGAAAACTCCACATCGTGCTTGTTGTGTTCAATGCCGATGCAATTTCTGTGTTTCAGCAACACTATGAAGGTCCACAGATTACAGAATTCATCCAGATGTGCTTCGGAAACTACTACTAGTCTTCCAGTGGACGATCAATGTGTAGACAGTTTAAGACATTACTCCCATGGAGAAAAATCCGCATGGTGCTTATAGTGTTCAATGACGATTCAATTTCTGTGTTTCATTAACACTCTAAAGGTCCACTGAGTACAGAATGCCTCCACATGTGTTTCGGAAACTATTACTAGTGTTCCAGTGTACGATCAAAGCGTAGACCGTTTAAGACACTACTCCCATGGAGAAAAGTCCGCATGGTGCTTATTGTGTTCAATACCGATGCAATTTCAGTGTTTCATCAACAATCTGAAGGTCCACAGATTACAGAATGCCTCCAGATGTGCTTCGGAAACTACTACTAGTCTTCGAGGGAACGATCAAAGCGTAGACAGTTTGAGACATTACTTAAATGGAGAAAATTCCGCATGGTGCTTATTGTGTTCAATGCCGATGCAATTTTTGTGTTTCATCAACACTCTGAAGGTCCACAGATTACAGAATGCATCCAGATGTGCTTCGGAAACTACTACTAGTCTTCCAGTGAACGATCAAAACGTAGACAGTTTAAGACATTACTACAATGGAGAAAAGTCCGCATGGTGCTTATTGTGTTCAATGCCGATGCAATTTCTATCTTTCATCAACACTCTGAAGGTCCACAGATTACAGAATTCTCCAGATGTGCTTCGGAAACTACTGGCAGTCTTCCAGTGAACGATCACAGCGTAGACAGTTTAAGACATTACTCTCATGGAGAAAAGTGCGCATGGTGCTTATAGTGTTCAATGACGATTCAATTTCTGTGTTTCATCAACACTCTAAAGGTCCACAGATTACAGAATGCCTCCAGATGTGCTTCGGAAACTACTACTAGTCTTCCAGTGTACGATCAAAGTGTAGACAGTTTAAGACATTACTACCATGGAGAAAAGCCCGCATGGTGCTTATTGTGTTCAATGCCGATGCAGTTTTTGTGATCCATCAACACTCTGAAGGTCCACAGATTACAGAATGCCTCCAGATGTGCTTCGCATACTACTACTAGTCTTCCAGGGAACGATCAAAGCGTAGACAGTTTAAGACATTACTCCCATGAAGAAAAGTCCGCATGGTGTTTTTGAGTTCAATGCCGATGCAGTTTTTGTGTTTCTTCAACACTCTGAAGGTCCACATATTACAGAATGCATCCAGATGTGCTTCGGAAACTAATAATAGTCTTCTAGGGAACGATCAAAGCGTAGACAGTTTAAGACATTACTCCCATGGAGATAAGTCCGCATGGTGCTTATTGTGTTCAATGCCGATTCAATTTCTGTGTTTCATCACACTCTGAAGGTTCACAGATTACAGAATGCATCCAGATGTGCTTCCGAAAGTACTACTAGTCTTCCAGTAAACGATCAAAGCATAGAAAGTTTAAGACATTACTCCCATGGAGAAAAGACCACATGGTGCTTGTTGTGTTCAATGCCGATGCAATTTCTGTGTTTCATTAACACTCTAAAGGTCCACAGATTACTTAATGCCTCCAGATGTGCTTCGGAAACTATTACTTGTCCTCCAGTGTACGATCAAAGCGTAGACAGTTTAAGACACTACTCCCATGGAGAAAAGTCCGCATGGTGCTTATTGTGTTCAATGCCGATGCAAATTCTGTGTTTCATCAACAATCTGAAGGTGCACAGATTACAGAATGCATCTAGATATGCTTCGGAAACTACTACTAGTCTTCCAGGGAACGATCAAAGCGTAGAGAGTTTAAGACATTACTCCCATGGAGAGAGGTCCACGTGGTGCTTATTGTGTTCAATGCCGATGCAATTTCTGTGTTTCATCAACACTCTAAAGGTCCAGAGAATACAGAATGCATCCAGATGTGCTTCAGAAACTACTACTAGTCTTCCAGGAAACGATCAAAGCGTAGGCAGATTATGACATTACTCCCATGGGGAAAAGTCCTCATGGTGCTTATTGTGTTCAATGCCGATGAATTTTTGTGTTTCATCAACACTCTGAAGGTCCACAGATTACAGAATGCGTCCAGATGTGCTTTGGAAACTACTACTAGTCTTCCAGTGAACGGTAAAATTGTAGACAGTTTAAGACATTACTCCCATGGAGGAAAGTCCCATGGTGCTTATTGTGTTCAATGCCGATGCAATTTCTTTGTTTCATCATCACTCTGAAAGTCCACAGGTTACAGAATGCCACTAGATGTGCTTCGGAAACTACTACTAGTCTTCCAGTGTACGATCAAAGCGTAGACAGTTTAAGACATTACTCCCATGGCGAAAAGTCCGCATGGTGCTTATTGTGTTCAATGCCGATGCAATTTCTGTGTTTCATGTACTATCTGAAGGTCCACAGATTACACATTGCCTAGAGATGTGCTTCGGAAACTACTACTAGTCTTCCAGTGTACGATCAAAGCGTAGACTGTTTAAGACATTACTCCCATGGAGAAAAGTCCGCATGGTGCTTATTGTGTTCAATGCCGATGCAGTTTTTGTGTTTCATCAACACTCTGAAGGTCCACAGATTACAGAATGCCTCCAGATGTGCTTCGGAAACTACTACTAGTCTTCCAGGGAACGATCAAAGCGTAGACAGTTTAAGACATTACTCCCATGAAGAAAAGTCCGCATGGTGTTTTTTGAGTTCAATGCCGATGCAGTTTTTGTGTTTCATCAACACTCTGAAGGTCCACAGATTACAGAATGCATCCAGATGTGCTTCGGAAACTACTAATAGTCTTCTAGGGAAGGATCAAAGCGTAGACAGTTTAAGACATTACTCCCATGGAGAAAAGTCCGCATGGTGCTTATTGTGTTCAATGCCGATTCAATTTCTGTGTTTCATCACACTCTGAAGGTTCACAGATTACAGAATGCATCCAGATGTGCCTCGGAATCTACTACTAGTCTTCCAGGGAACGATCAAAGCGTAGACAGTTGAAGACATTACTCCCATGGAGAAAAGTCCGCATGGTGCTTATTGTGTTCAATGACGAAGTAATTTCTGTGTTTCATCAACACTCTGAAGGTCCACAGAGTACAGAATGCATCCAGATGTGCTTCGGAAACTACTACTAGTCTTCGAGGGAACGATCAAAGCGTAGACAGTTTAAGACATTACTCCCTTGGAGAAAAGTCCGCATTGTGCTTATTGTGTTCATTGACGATTCAATTTCTGTGTTTCATTAACACTCTAAAGGTCCACAGATTACATAATGCCTCCAGATGTGCTTCGGAAACTATTACAAGTCCTCCAGTGTACGATCAAAGCGTAGACAATTTAAGACACTACTCCCATGGAGAAAAGTCCGCATGGTGCTTATTGTGTTCAATGCCGATGCAATTTCTGTGTTTCATCAAAAATCTGCAGGTCCACAGATTACAGAATGCATCCAGATATGCTTCGGAAACTACTACTAGTCTTCCAGGGAACGATCAAAGCGTAGAGAGTTTAAGACATTACTCCCATGGAGAAAAGACCACGTGGTGCTTATTGTGTTCAATGCCGATGCAATTTCTGTGTTTCATCAACACTGTGAAGGTCCACAGAACACAGAATGCATCCAGATGTGCTTCAGAAACTACTACTAGTCTTCCAGGGAACGATCAAAGCGTAGACAGTTTAAGACATTACTCCCATGGAGAAAAGTCCGCATGGTGCTTATTGTGTTCAATGCCGATGCAATTTCTGTGTGTCATCAACACTCTGAAGGACCACAGATTACAGAATGCATCCAGATGTGCTTAGGAAACTACTACTAGTCTTCCAGGGAACGATCAAAGCGTAGATAGTTTGAGACATTACTTCCATGGAGAAAAATCCGCATGGTGCTTATTGAGTGCAATGCCGATGCAATTTTTGTGTTTCATCAACACTCTGAAGGTCCACAGATTACAGAATGCCTCCAGATGTGCGTCGGAAACTACTGCTAGTCTTCCAGTGAACGATCACAGCGTATAGAGTTTAAGACATTACTCTCATGGAGAAAAGTCCGCATGGTGCTTATAGTGTTCAATGCCGATTAAATTTCTGTGTTTCATCAACACTCTGAAGGTCCACAGATTACAGAATGCCTCCAGATGTGCTTTGGAAACTACTACTAGTCTTCCAGTGTACGATCAAAGCGTAGACAGTTTAAGACATTACTCCCATGGAGAAAAGTCCGCATGGTGCTTATTGTGTTCAATGCCGATACAATTTTTGTGTTTCATCAACACTCTGAAGGTCCACAGCTTACACAATGCCTACAGATGTGCTTCGGAAACTACTAATAGTCTTCCAGTGTACGATCAAAGCGTAGACAGTTTAAGACATTACTCCCATGGAGAAAAGTCCGCATGGTGCTTATTGTGTTCAATGCCGATGCAATTTTGTGTTTCATCAACACTCTGACGGTCCACAGATTGCGGAATGCCTACAGATGTGCTTCGGAAACTGCTACCGGTCTTTCAGGGAACGATCAAAGCGTAGACAGTTTATGACATTACTCCCATGGAGAAAAGTCTGCATGGTGCATGATGTATTCAATCCCGATGCAGTTTCTGTGTTTCATCAACACTCTGATGGTCCACAGATTACGGAATGCCTACAGATGTGCTTCGGAAACTGCTACTGGTCTTCCAGGGAACGATCAAAGCGTAGACAGATTAAGACATTACTCCCATATAGAAAAGTCTGCATGGTGCCTTTTGTATTCAATCCCGATGCAGTTTCTGTGTTTCATCAACACTCTGATGGTCCACAGATTACAGAATGCCTCCAGATGGGCTTCGGAAACTACTACTGGTCTTCCAGGTAGCGATCAAAGCGTAGACAGTTTAAGACATTACTCCCAAATGGAAAAGTCCGCATGGTGCTTATTGTGTTCAACGCCGAAGCCATTTCTGTGTTTCATCAACACTCTGAAGGTCCACGGAATACAGAATGCATGCAGATGTGCTTCAGAAACTACTACTAGTCTTCCAGGAAACGATCAAAGCGTAGGCAGTTTAAGACATTACTCCCATTCAGAAAAGTCCGCATGGTGCTTAATGTGTTCAATGCCGATTCAATTCCTGTGTTTCATCAACACTCTGAAGGTCCACAGATTACAGAATGCCTCCAGAAGTGCCTCGGAAACTAGTACTAGTCTTCCAGTGAACGATCAAAGCGTGGACACTTAAAGACATTACTCCCATGGGGAAAAGTCCCCATGGTGCTTATTGTGTTCAATGCCGATGCAATGTATGTGCTTCATCAACACTCTGAAGGTCCACAGATTACAGAATGCCTACAGATGTGCTTCGGAAACTACTACAAGTCTTCCAAGGAACGATCAAAGCGTAGACAGTTTAAGACATTACTCCAATGGAGAAAAGTCCGCATGGTGCTTATTGTGTTCAATGCCGATGCAATTTTTGTGTTTCATCAACACTCTGAAGGTCCACAGATTTCAGAACGCCTAAAGAACTGCTTCGGAAACTACTACTAGTTTTCCAGTGTACGATCAAAGCGTAGACAGTATAAGACATTACTCCCATGGAGAAAAGTCCGCAAGGTGCTTATTGTGTTCAATGCCGACGCAATTTCTGTGTTTCATAAACACTCTGAAGGTCCACAGATTACACAATGCCTACAGATGTGCTTCGGAAGCTACTACTAGTCTTCCAGTGTACGATCAAAACGTAGACCGTTGAAGACATTACTCCCATGGAGAAAAGTCCGCATGGCGCTTATTGTGTTCAATGCCGATGCAATTTTTGTGTTTCATCAACACTCTGAAGGTCCACAGATTTCAGAATGCCTCCAGATGTGCTTCGGAAACTACTACTAGTCTTCCAGGGAACGATCAAAGCGTAGACAGTTTGAGACATTACTTCCGTGGAGAAAAGTCCGCATGGTGCTTATTCTGTTCAATGCCGATGCAATATCTGTGTTTCATCAACACTCTGAAGGTCCACAGATTACAGAATGCCTCCAGATGTGCCTCGGAAACTACTGCTAGCCTTCCAGTGAACGATCACAACGCATAAAGTTCAAGACATCACTCTCAAGGAGAAAAGTCCGCATGGTGCTTATAGTGTTCAATGCCGATTAAATTTCTGTGTTTCATCAACACTCTGAAGGTCCACAGATTACAGAATGCCTCCAGATGTGCCTCGGAAACTGCTGCTAGTCATCCAGTGAACGATAACAGCGTAGTGTAAGAAAATACTCTCATGGAGAAAAGTCCGCATGGTGCTTATATTGTTCAATGCCGATTAAATTTCTGTATTTCATCAACACTCTGAAGGTCCACAGATTACACAATGCCTACAGATGTGCTTCGGAAACTACTACTAGTCTTCCAGTGTACGATCAAAGCGTAGACAGTTTAAGACTTTACTCCCATGGAAAAAAGTCCGCATGGTTCTTATTGTGTTCAATGTCGATGCAATTTCTGTGTTTCATCAACTCTCTGAAGGTCCACAGAATACACAAAGCCTACAGATGTGCTTCGGAAACTACTACTAGTCTTCCAGTGTACGATCAAAGCTTAGACAGTTTAAGACATTACTCCCATGGAGAAAAGTCCGCATGGTGCTTATTGTGTTCCATGCCGATGCAATTTTGTGTTTCATCAACACTCTGAAGGTCCACAGATTACGGAATGCCTACAGATGTGCTTCGGAAACTGCTACCGGTCTCTCAGGGAACGATCAAAGCGTAGACAGTTTATGACATTACTCCCATGGAGAAAAGTCTGTATGGAGCCTGTTGTATTCAATCCCGATGCAGTTTCTGTGTTTCATCAACACTCTGAAGGTCCACAGATTACGGAATGCCTACAGATGTGCTTCTGAAACAGCTACTGGTCTTCCAGGGAACGATCAAAGCGTATGCAGTATAAGACATTACTCCCATGGAGAAAAGTCCGCATTTTGCTTATTGTGTTCAATGCCGCTGCAATTTCTGTGTTTCATCAACACTCTGAAGGTCCACAGAATACAGAATGCATCCTGATGTGCTTCAGAAACTTCCACCAGTCTTCCAGGAAACGATCAAAGCGTAGGCAGTTTAAGACATTACCCCCATGGAGAAAAGTCCGCATGGTGCCTATTGTGTTCAAGCCCGATGAATTTTTGTGTTTCATCAACACTATGAAGGTCCACAGATTACATAATGCTTCCAGATGTGCTTCGGAAACTACTACTAGTGTTCCAGTGAACGATAAAAGTGTAGACAGTTTAAGACATTACTCCCATGGAGAAAAGTCCGCATGCTGCTTATTATGTTCAATGCCGATGCAATCTTTGTGTTTCATCAACACTCTGAAGGTCCACAGATTTCAGAACGCCTAAAGATGTGCTTCGGAAACAACTACTAGTCTTCCAGGGAACGATCAAATCGTAGACAGTTTAAGACATTACTCCCATTAGAAAAGTCCGCATGGTGCTTATTGTGTTCAATGCCGATGAAATTTCTGTGTTTCATCAACACTCTGAAGGTCCACAGATTACAGAATACATCCAGATGTGCTTCAGAAACTACTACTAGTCTTCCAGGGAACGATCAAAGCGTAGACAGTTTAAGACATTACTCCCATGGAGAAAAGTCCGCATGGTGCATATTGTATTCAATGGCGATGCAATTTCTGTGTTTCACCAACACTCTGAAGGACCACAGATTACAGAATGCATCCAGATGTGCTTCGGAAACTACTACTAGCCTTCCAGGGATCGATCAATGCGTAGACAGTTTCAGACATTACTTCCATGGAGAAAAGTCGGCATGGTGCTTATTGTGTTCAATGCCGATGCAATTTTTGTGTTTCATCAACACTCTGAAGGTCCACAGATTACAGAATGCCTCCAGATATGCTTCGGAAACTACTACTAGTCTTCCAGGGAATGATCAAAGCGTAGACAGTTTTAGACATTACTCCCAAGGAGAAAAGTCCACATGGTGCTTATTGTGTTCAATGCCGATGAAATTTCTGTGTTTCATCAACACTCTTAAGGTCCACAGATTACAGAATGCACCCAGATGTCCTTCAGAAACTACTACTAGTCTTCCAGGGAACGATCAAAGCGTAGACAGTTTAAGACGTTACTCCCATGCAGAAAAGTCCGCATGGTGCTGATTGTGTTCAATGCCGATGCAATTTCTGTGTTTCATCAACACTCTGAAGGTCCACAGATTACAGAATGCCTCCAGAAGTGCTTCGGAAACTAGTACTAGTCTTCCAGTGAACGATCAAAGCGTGGACACTTAAAGACATTACTCCCATGGGGAAAAGTCCCCATGGTGCTTATTGTGTTCAATGCCGATGCAATTTATGTGCTTCATCAACACTCTGAAGGTCCACAGATTACAGAATGCCTCCAGATGTGCTTCGGAAACTACTGCAAGTCTTCCAAGGAACGATCAAAGCGTAGAAAGTTTAAGACATTACTCCAATGGAGAAAAGTCCGCATGGTGCTTATTGTGTTCAATGCCGATGCAATTTTTGTGTTTCATCAACACTCTGAAGGTCCACAGATTTCAGAACGCCTAAAGAAGTGCTTCGGAAACTACTACTAGTTTTCCAGTGTACGATCAAAGCGTAGACAGTATAAGACATTACTCCCATGGAGAAAAGTCCGCAAGGTGCTTATTGTGTTCAATGCCGACGCAATTTCTGTGTTTCATCAACACTCTGAAGGTCCACAGATTACACAATGCCTACAGATGTGCTTCGGAAGCTACTACTAGTCTTCCAGTGTACGATCAAAACGTAGACCGTTGAAGACATTACTCCCATGGAGAAAAGTCCGCATGGCGCTTATTGTGTTCAACGCCGATGCAATTTTTGTGTTTCATCAACACTCTGAAGGTCCACAGATTTCAGAATGCCTCCAGATGTGCTTCGGAAACTACTACTAGTCTTCCAGGGAACGATCAAAGCGTAGACAGTTTGAGACATTACTTCCGTGGAGAAAAGTCCGCATGGTGCTTATTCTGTTCAATGCCGATGCAATATCTGTGTTTCATCAACACTCTGAAGGTCCACAGATTACAGAATGCCTCCAGATGTGCCTCGGAATCTACTGCTAGCCTTCCAGTGAACGATCACAACGCATAAAGTTCAAGACATCACTCTCATGGAGAAAAGTCCGCATTGTGCTTATAGTGTTCAATGCCGATAAAATTTCTGTGTTTCATCAACACTCTGAAGGTCCACAGATTACAGAATGCCTCCAGATGTGCCTCGGAAACTGCTGCTAGTCATCCAGTGAACGATAACAGCGTAGTGTAAGACAATACTCTCATGGAGAAAAGTCCGCATGGTGCTTATATTGTTCAATGCCGATTAAATTTCTGTATTTCATCAACACTCTGAAGGTCCACAGATTACACAATGCCTACAGATGTGCTTCGGAAACTACTACTAGTCTTCCAGTGTACGATCAAAGCGTAGACAGTTTAAGACTTTACTCCCATGGAAAAAAGTCCGCATGGTTCTTATTGTGTTCAATGTCGATGCAATTTCTGTGTTTCATCAACTCTCTGAAGGTCCACAGAATACACAATGCCTACAGATGTGCTTCGGAAACTACTACTAGTCTTCCAGTGTACGATCAAAGCGTAGACAGTTTAAGACATTACTCCCATGGAGAAAAGTCCGCATGGTGCTTATTGTGTTCCATGCCGATGCAATTTTGTGTTTCATCAACACTCTGAAGGTCCACAGATTACGGAATGCCTACAGATGTGCTTCGGAAACTGCTACCGGTCTCTCAGGGAACGATCAAAGCGTTGACAGTTTATGACATTACTCCCATGGAGAAAAGTCTGTATGGAGCCTGTTGTATTCAATCCCGATGCAGTTTCTGTGTTTCATCAACACTCTGAAGGTCCACAGATTACGGAATGCCCACAGATGTGCTTCTGAAACAGCTACTGGTCTTCCAGGGAACGATCAAAGCGTATGCAGTATAAGACATTACTCCCATGGAGAAAAGTCCGCATTTTGCTTATTGTGTTCAATGCCGCTGCAATTTCTGTGCTTCATCAACACTCTGAAGGTCCACACAATACAGAATGCATCCTGATGTGCTTCAGAAACTTCCACCAGTCTTCCAGGAAACGATCAAAGCGTAGGCAGTTTAAGACATTACCCCCATGGAGAAAAGTCCGCATGGTGCCTATTGTGTTCAAGCCCGATGAATTTTTGTGTTTCATCAACACTATGAAGGTCCACAGATTACATAATGCTTCCAGATGTGCTTCGGAAACTACTACTAGTGTTCCAGTGAACGATAAAAGTGTAGACAGTTTAAGACATTACTCCCATGGAGAAAAGTCCGCATGCTGCTTATTATGTTCAATGCCGATGCAATCTTTGTATTTCATCAACACCCTGAAGGTCCATAGATTTCAGAACGCCTAAAGCTGTGCTTCGGAAGCAACTACTAGTCTTCCAGGGAACGATCAAATCGTAGACAGTTTAAGACATTACTCCCATTAGAAAAGTCCGCATGGTGCTTATTGTGTTCAATGCCGATGAAATTTCTGTGTTTCATCAACACTCTGAAGGTCCACAGATTACAGAATACATCCAGATGTGCTTCAGAAACTACTACTAGTCTTCCAGGGAACGATCAAAGCGTAGACAGTTTAAGACATTACTCCCATGGAGAAAAGTCCGCATGGTGCATATTGTGTTCAATGGCGATGCAATTTCTGTGTTTCACCAACACTCTGAAGGACCACAGATTACAGAATGCATCCAGATGTGCTTCGGAAACTACTACTAGCCTTCCAGGGATCGATCAATGCGTAGACAGTTTCAGACATTACTTCCATGGAGAAAAGTCGGCATGGTGCTTATTGTGTTCAATGCCGATGCAATTTTTGTGTTTCATCAACACTCTGAAGGTCCACAGATTACAGAATGCCTCCAGATATGCTTCGGAAACTACTACTAGTCTTCCAGGGAATGATCAAAGCGTAGACAGTTTTAGACATTACTCCCAAGGAGAAAAGTCCACATGGTGCTTATTGTGTTCAATGCCGATGAAATTTCTGTGTTTCATCAACACTCTTAAGGTCCACAGATTACAGAATGCACCCAGATGTCCTTCAGAAACTACTACTAGTCTTCCAGGGAACGATCAAAGCGTAGACAGTTTAAGACGTTACTCCCATGCTGAAAAGTCCGCATGGTGCTGATTGTGTTCAATGCCGATGCAATTTCTGTGTTTCATCAACACTCTGAAGGACCACAGATTACAGAATGCATCCAGATGTGCTTCGGAAACTACTACAAGCCTTCCAGGGAACGATCAAAGCGTAGACAGCTTGAGACATTACTTCCATGGAGAAAAGTCCGCATGTTGCTAATTGTGTTCAGTCCCGATGCAATTTTTGTGTTTCATCAATACTCTGAAGGTCCACAGATTACAGAATGCTTCCTGATGTGCTTCGGAAACTACTACTAGTCTTCCAGGGAATGATCAAAGGGTAGACAGTTTTAGACATTACTCCCATGGAGAGAAGTCCGCATGGTGCTTATTGCGTTCAATGCCGATGCAATATCTGTGTTTCATCAACACTCTGAAGGCCCCACAGATTACAGAATGCCTCCAGATGTGCTTCAGAAACTACTGCTAGTCTTCCAGTGAACGATCACAGCGTAGACAGTATAAGACATTACTCCCATGGTGAAAAGTCCGCATGGTGCCTATTGTGTCCAATGCCGATGCAATTTTTGTGTTTCATCAACACTCTGAAGGTCCACAGATTACAGAATGCCTCCAGATGTGTTTCGGAAACTACTACTAGTCTTCCAGTGTACGATCAAAGCGTAGACAGTTTAAGACATTACTCCCATGGAGAAAAGTCCGCATGGTGCTTATTGTGTTCAACGCCGAAGCCATTTCTGTGTTTCATCAACACTCTGAAGGTCCACAGAATACAGAATGCATCCAGATGTGCTTCAGAAACTACTACTAGTCTTCCAGGAAACAATCAAAGCGTAGGCAGCTTAAGACATTACTCCCATGGAGAAAAGTCCGCATGTTGCTTATTGTGTTCAATGCCGATGAATTTTTGTGTTTCATCAACACCATGAAGGTCCACAGATTACAGAATGCATCCAGATGTGCTTCGGAAACTACTACTAGTCTTCCAGGGAACGATCAAAGCGTAGACAGTTTAAGACATTACTCCCATGGAGAAAAGTCCGCATGGTGCTTATTGTGTCCAATGCCGATGCAATTTTTGTGTTTCATCAACACTCTGAAGGTCCACAGATTACAGAATGCCTCCAGATGTGTTTCGGAAACTACTACTAGTCTTCCAGTGTACGATCAAAGCGTAGACAGTATAAGACATTACTCCCATGGAGAAAAGTCCGCATGGTGCTTATTGTGTTCAACGCCGAAACCATTTCTGTGTTTCATCAACACTCTGAAGGTCCACAGATTACAGAATGCATCCAGATGTGCTTCGGAAACTACTACTAGTCTTCAAGGGAACGATCAAAGCGTAGACAGTTTAAGACATTACTCCCATGGAGAAAAGTCCGCATGGTGCTTATTGTGTTCAATGCCTATGCAATATCTGTGTTTTGTCAACACTCTGAAGGTCCACAGATTACAGAATGCCTCCAGATGTGCTTCGGAAACTACTGGTAGTCTTCCAGTGAACGATCACAGCGTAGACAGTTTAAGACATTACTCTCATGGAGAAAAGTCCGCATGGTGCTCATAGTGTTCAATGACGATTCAATTTCTGTGTTTCATCAACACTCGAAAGGTCCACAGATTACAGAATGCCTCCAGATGTCCTTCGGAAACTACTACTAGTCTTCCAGTGTACGATCAAAGCGTAGACAGTTTAAGACATTACTATCATGGAGAAAAGTCCACATGTTGCTTATTGTATTCAATCCCGATGCAGTTTCTGTGTTTCATCAACACTCTGATGGTCCACAGATTAGAGAATGCCTCCAGATGTGCTTCGGAAACTACTACTGGTCTTCCAGGTAGCGATCAAAGCGTAGACAGTTTAAGACATTTCTCCCAAGGAGAAAAGTACGCATGGTGCTTATTGTGTTCAACGCCGAAGCCATTTCTGTGTTTCATCTACACTCTGAAGGTCCACAGAATACAGAATGCATCCAGATGTCCTTCAGAAACTTCCACTAGTCTTCCAGGAAACGATCAAAGCGTAGGCAGTTTAAGACATTACTCCCATGGAGGATAGTCCGCATGGTGCCTATTGTGTTCAAGCCCGATGAATTTTTGGGTTTCATCAACACTATGAAGGTCCACAGATTACAGAATGCCTCCAGATGTGCTTCGGAAACTACTACTAGTGTTCCAGTGAACGATAAATGTGTAGACAGTTTAAGACATTACTCCCATGGAGAAAAGTCCGCATGGTGCTTATTGTGTTCAATGCCGATGCAATTTCTGTGTTTCATCAACACTCTGAAGGTCCACAGATTACAGAATACATCCAGATGTGCTTCAGAAACTACTACTAGTCTTCCAGGGAACGATGAAAGCGTAGACAGTTTAAGACATTACTCCCATGGAGAAAAGTCCGCATGGTGCTTATTGTGTTCAATGCCGATGCAATTTCTGTGTTTCATCAACACTCTGAAGGACCACAGATTACAGAATGCATCCAGATGTGCTTAGGAAACTACTACTAGTCTTCCAGGGAACGATCAAAGCGTAGATAGTTTGAGACATTACTTCCATGGAGAAAAATCCGCATGGTGCTTATTGAGTGCTATGCTGATGCAATTTTTGTGTTTCATCAACACTCTGAAGGTCCACAGATTACAGAATGCCTCCAGATGTGCGTCGGAAACTACTGCTAGTCTTCCAGTGAACGATCACAGCGTATACAGTTTAAGACATTACTCTCATGGAGAAAAGTCCGCATGGTGCTTATAGTGTTCAATGCCGATTAAATTTCTGTGTTTCATCAACACTCTGAACTTCCACAGATTACAGAATGCCTCCAGATGTGCTTCGGAAACTACTACTAGTCTTCCAGTGTACGATCAAAGCGTAGACAGTTTAAGACATTACTCCCATGGAGAAAAGTCCGCATGGTGCTTATTGTGTTCAATGCCGATACAATTTTTGTGTTTCATCAACACTCTGAAGGTCCACAGCTTACACAGTGCCTACAGATGTGCTTCGGAAGCTACTAATAGTCTTCCAGTGTACGATCAAAGCGTAGACAGTTTAAGACATTACTCCCATGGAGAAAAGTCCGCATGGTGCTTATTGTGTTCAATGCCGATGCAATTTTGTGTTTCATCAACACTCTGAAGGTCCACAGATTGCGGAATGCCTACAGATGTGCTTCGGAAACTGCTACCGGTCTTTCAGGGAACGATCAAAGCGTAGACAGTTTATGACATTACTCCCATGGAGAAAAGTCTGCATGGTGCATGATGTATTCAATCCCGATGCAGTTTCTGTGTTTCATCAACACTCTGAAGGTCCACAGATTACGGAATGCCTACAGATGTGCTTCGGAAACTGCTACTGGTCTTCCAGGGAACGATCAAAGCGTAGACAGATTAAGACATTACTCCCATATAGAAAAGTCTGCATGGTGCCTTTTGTATTCAATCCTGATGCAGTTTCTGTGTTTCATCAACACTCTGATGGTCCACAGATTACAGAATGCCTCCAGATGGGCTTCGGAAACTACTACTGGTCTTCCAGGTAGCGATCAAAGCGTAGACAGTTTAAGACATTACTCCCAAATGGAAAAGTACGCATGGTGCTTATTGTGTTCAACGCCGAAGCCATTTCTGTGTTTCATCAACACTCTGAAGGTCCACGGAATACAGAATGCATGCAGATGTGCTTCAGAAACTACTACTAGTCTTCCAGGAAACGATCAAAGCGTAGGCAGTTTAAGACATTACTCCCATTCAGAAAAGTCCGCATGGTGCTTAATGTGTTCAATGCCGATTCAATTCCTGTGTTTCATCAACACTCTGAAGGTCCACAGATTACAGAATGCCTCCAGAAGTGCTTCGGAAACTAGTACTAGTCTTCCAGTGAACGATCAAAGCGTGGACACTTAAAGACATTACTCCCATGGGGAAAAGTCCGCATGGTGCTTATTGTGTTCAATGCCGATGCAATTTATGTGCTTCATCAACACTCTGAAGGTCCACAGATTACAGAATGCCTCCAGATGTGCTTCGGAAACTACTACAAGTCTTCCAAGGAACGATCAAAGCGTAGACAGTTTATGACATTACTCCAATGGAGAAAAGTCCGCATGGTGCTTATTGTGTTCAATGCCGATGCAATTTTTGTGTTTCATCAACACTCTGAAGGTCCACAGATTTCAGAACGCCTAAAGAAGTGCTTCGGAAACTACTACTAGTTTTCCAGTGTACGATCAAAGCGTAGACAGTATAAGACATTACTCCCATGGAGAAAAGTCCGCATGGTGCTTATTGTGTTCAATGGCGATGCAATTTCTGTGTTTCATCAACACTCTGAAGGACCACAGATTACAGAATGCATCCAGATGTGCTTCGGAAACTACTACTAGCCTTCCAGGGAACGATCAAAGCGTAGACAGTTTGAGACATTACTTCCGTGGAGAAAAGTCCGCAAGGTGCTTATTGTGTTCAATGCCGACGCAATTTCTGTGTTTCATCAACACTCTGAAGGTCCACAGATTACACAATGCCTACAGATGTGCTTCGGAAGCTACTACTAGTCTTCCAGTGTACGATCAAAACGTAGACCGTTGAAGACATTACTCCCATGGAGAAAAGTCCGCATGGCGCTTATTGTGTTCAATGCCGATGCAATTTTTGTGTTTCATCAACACTCTGAAGGTCCACAGATTTCAGAACGCCTAAAGAAGTGCTTCGGAAACTACTACTAGTTTTCCAGTGTACTATCAAAGCGTAGACAGTATAAGACATTACTCCAATGGAGAAAAGTCCGCGTGGTGCTAATTGTGTTCAATGCCGAGGCAATTTTTGTGTTTCATCAACACTCTGAAGGTCCACAGATTTCAGAACACCTAAAGATGTGCTTCGGAAACTACTACTAGTCTTCCTGTGAACGATCAAAGCGTATACAGTTTAAGACATTACTTTCATGGAGAAAAGTCCGCATGGTGCTTATTGTGTTCAGTGCCGATGCAATGTTTGTGTTTCATCAACACTCTGAAGGTCCACAGATTACAGAATGCCTCCAGATGTGCTTCGGAAACTACTACTAGTCTTCCAGGGAACGATCAAAGCGTAGACAGTTTGAGACATTACTTCCGTGGAGAAAAGTCCGCATGGTGCTTATTCTGTTCAATGCCGATGCAATATCTGTGTTTCATCAACACTCTGAAGGTCCACAGATTACAGAATGCCTCCAGATGTGCCTCGGAAACTACTGCTAGCCTTCCAGTGAACGATCACAACGCATACAGTTCAAGACATCACTCTCATGGAGAAAAGTCCGCATGGTGCTTATAGTGTTCAATGCCGATTAAATTTCTGTGTTCCATCAACACTCTGAAGGTCCACAGATTACGGAATGCCTACAGATGTGCTTCGGAAACTGCTACCGGTCTTTCAGGGAACGATCAAGGCGTAGACTGTTTATGACATTACTCCCATGGAGAAAAGTCTGTATGGAGCCTGTTGTATTCAATCCCGATGCAGTTTCTGTGTTTCATCAACACCCTGAAGGTCCACAGATTACGGATTGCCTACAGATGTGCTTCTGAAACAGCTACTGGTCTTCCAGGGAACGATCAAAGCGTATGCAGTATAAGACATTACTCCCATGGAGAAAAGTCCGCATTTTGCTTATTGTGTTCAATGCCGCTGCAATTTCTGTGTTTCATCAACACTCTGACGGTCCACAGAATACAGAATGCTTCCTGATGTGCTTCAGAAACTTCCACCAGTCTTCCAGGAAACGATCAAAGCGTAGGCAGTTTAAGACATTACCCCCATGGAGAAAAGTCCGCATGGTGCCTATTGTGTTCAAGCCCGATGAATTTTTGTGTTTCATCAACACTATGAAGGTCCACAGATTACATAATGCTTCCAGATGTGCTTCGGAAACTACTACTAGTGTTCCAGTGAACGATAAAAGTGTAGACAGTTTAAGACATTACTCCCATGGAGAAAAGTCCGCATGCTGCTTATTATGTTAAATGCCGATGCAATCTTTGTGTTTCATCAACACTCTGAAGGTCCACAGATTTCAGAACGCCTAAAGATGTGCTTCGGAAACAACTACTAGTCTTCCAGGGAACGATCAAATCGTAGACAGTTTAAGACATTACTCCCATTAGAAAAGTCCGCATGGTGCTTATTGTGTTCAATGTCGATGAAATTTCTGTGTTTCATCAACACTCTGAAGGTCCACAGATTACAGAATACATCCAGATGTGCTTCAGAAACTACTACTAATCTTCCAGGGAACGATCAAAGCGTAGACAGTTTAAGACATTACTCCCATGGAGAAAAGTCCGCATGGTGCATATTGTGTTCAATGGCGATGCAATTTCTGTGTTTCACCAACACTCTGAAGGACCACAGATTACAGAATGCATCCAGATGTGCTTCGGAAACTACTACTAGCCTTCCAGGGATCGATCAAAGCGTAGACAGTTTCAGACATTACTTCCATGGAGAAAAGTCGGCATGGTGCTTATTGTGTTCAATGCCGATGCAATTTTTGTGTTTCATCAACACTCTGAAGGTCCACAGATTACAGAATGCATCCAGATATGCTTCGGAAACTACTACTAGTCTTCCAGGGAATGATCAAAGCGTAGACAGTTTTAGACATTACTCCCAAGGAGAAAAGTCCACATGGTGCTTATTGTGTTCAATGCCGATGAAATTTCTGTGTTTCATCAACACTCTTAAGGTCCACAGATTACAGAATGCACCCAGATGTCCTTCAGAAACTACTACTAGTCATCCAGGGAACGATCAAAGCGTAGACAGTTTAAGACGTTACTCCCATGCAGAAAAGTCCGCATGGTGCTTATTGTGTTCAATGCCGATGCAATTTCTGTGTTTCATCAACACTCTGAAGGACCACAGATTACAGAATGCATCCAGATGTGCTTCGGAAACTACTACAAGCCTTCCAGGGAACGATCAAAGCGTAGACAGCTTGAGACATTACTTCCATGGAGAAAAGTCCGCATGTTGCTAATTGTGTTCAGTCCCGATGCAATTTTTGTGTTTCATCAATACTCTGAAGGTCCACAGATTACAGAATGCTTCCTGATGTGCTTCGGAAACTACTACTAGTCTTCCAGGGAATGATCAAAGGGTAGACAGTTTTAGACATTACTCCCATGGAGAGAAGTCCGCATGGTGCTTATTGCGTTCAATGCCGATGCAATATCTGTGTTTCATCAACACTCTGAAGGCCCCACAGATTACAGAATGCCTCCAGATGTGCTTCGGAAACTACTGCTAGTCTTCCAGTGAACGATCACAGCGTAGACAGTATAAGACATTACTCCCATGGTGAAAAGTCCGCATGGTGCCTATTGTGTCCAATGCCGATGCAATTTTTGTGTTTCATCAACACTCTGAAGGTCCACAGCTTACACAGTGCCTACAGATGTGTTTCGGAAACTACTACTAGTCTTCCAGTGTACGATCAAAGCGTAGACAGTTTAAGACATTACTCCCATGGAGAAAAGTCCGCATGGTGCTTATTGTGTTCAACGCCGAAGCCATTTCTGTGTTTCATCAACACTCTGAAGGTCCACAGAATACAGAATGCATCCAGATGTGCTTCAGAAACTACTACTAGTCTTCCAGGAAACGATCAAAGCGTAGGCAGTTTAAGACATTACTCCCATGGAGAAAAGTCCGCATGTTGCTTATTGTGTTCAATGCCGATGAATTTTTGTGTTTCATCAACACCATGAAGGTCCACAGATTACAGAATGCATCCAGATGTGCTTCGGAAACTACTACTAGTCTTCCAGGGAACGATCAAAGCGTAGACAGTTTAAGACATTACTCCCATGGAGAAAAGTCCGCATGGTGCTTATTGTGTCCAATGCCGATGCAATTTTTGTGTTTCATCAACACTCTGAAGGTCCACAGATTACAGAATGCCTCCAGATGTGTTTCGGAAACTACTACTAGTCTTCCAGTGTACGATCAAAGCGTAGACAGTATAAGACATTACTCCCATGGAGAAAAGTCCGCATGGTGCTTATTGTGTTCAACGCCGAAGCCATTTCTGAGTTTCATCAACACTCTGAAGGTCCACAGAATACAGAATGCATCCAGATGTGCTTCAGAAACTACTACTAGTCTTCCAGGAAACGATCAAAGCGTAGGCAGTTTAAGACATTACTCCCATGGAGAAAAGTCTGCATGTTGCTTATTGTGTTCAATGCCGATGAATTTTTGTGTTTCATCAACACCATGAAGGTCCACAGATTACAGAATGCATCCACATGTGCTTCGGAAACTACTACTAGTCTTCAAGGGAACGATCAAAGCGTAGACAGTTTAAGACATTACTCCCATGGAGAAAAGTCCGCATGGTGCTTATTGTGTTCAATGCCTATGCAATATCTGTGTTTTGTCAACACTCTGAAGGTCCACAAATTACAGAATGCCTCCAGATGTGCTTCGGAAACTACTGGTAGTCTTCCAGTGAACGATCACAGCGTAGACAGTTTAAGACATTACTCTCATGGAGAAAAGTCCGCATGGTGCTCATAGTGTTCAATGCCGATTCAATTTCTGTGTTTCATCAACACTCTAAAGGTCCACAGATTACAGAATGCCTCCAGATGTGCTTCGCAAACTACTACTAGTCTTCCAGTGTACGATCAAAGCGTAGACAGTTTAAGACATTACTATCATGGAGAAAAGTCCACATGTTGCTTATTGTGTTCAATGCCGCTGCAATTTCTGTGTTTCATCAACACTCTGAAGGTCCACGGAATACAGAATGCATGCAGATGTGCTTCAGAAACTACTACTAGTCTTCCAGGAAACGATCAAAGCGTAGGCAGTATAAGACATTACTCCCGTGGAGAAAAGTCCGCATTTTGCTTATTGTGTTCAATGCCGCTGCAATTTCTGTGTTTCATCAAGACTCTGAAGGTCCACAGAATACAGAGTGCATCCAGATGTGCTTCAGAAACTTCCACTAGTCTTCCAGGAAACGATTAAAGCGTAGGCAGTTTAAGACATTACTCCCATGGAGAAAAGTCCACATGGTGCCTATTGTGTTCAAGCCCGATGAAATTTTGAGTTTCATCAACACTATGAAGGTCCACAGATTACAGAATGCATCCAGATGTGCTTCGGAAACTAATACTAGTGTTCCAGTGAACGATAAAAGTGTAGACAGTTTAAGACATTACTCCCATGGAGAAAAGTCCGCATGGTGCTTATTGTGTTTAATGCCGATGCAATTTTTGTGTTTCATCAACACTCTGAAGGTCCACAGATTACAGAATGCCTCCAGATGTGTTTCGGAAACTACTACTAGTCTTCCAGTGTACGATCAAAGCGTAGACAGTAGAAGACATTACTCCCATGGAGAAAAGTCCGCATGGTGCTTATTTTGTTCAACGCCGAAGCCATTTCTGTGTTTCATCAACACTCTGAAGGTCCACAGAATACAGAATGCATCCAGATGTGCTTCAGAAACTACTACTAGTCTTCTGGAAACGATCAAAGCGTAGGCAGTTTAAGACATTACTTCCATGGAGAAAAGTCTGCATGTTGCTTATTGTGTTCAATGCCGATGAATTTTTGTGTTTCATCAACACCATGAAGGTCCACAGATTACAGAATGCATCCAGATGTGCTTCGGAAACTACTACTAGTCTTCATGGGAACGATCAAAGCGTAGACAGTTTAAGACATTACTCCCATGGAGAAAAGACCGCATGGTGCTTATTGTGTTCAATGCCTATGCAATATCTGTGTTTTGTCAACACTCTGAAGGTCCACAGATTACAGAATGCCTCCAGATGTGTTTCGGAAACTACTGGTAGTCTTCCAGTGAACGATCACAGCGTAGACAGTTTAAGACATTACTCTCATGGTGAAAAGTCCGCATGGTGCTCATAGTGTTCAATGCCGATTCAATTTCTGTGTTTCATCAACACTCTAAAGGTCCACAGATTACAGAATGCCTCCAGATGTGCTTCGCAAACTACTACTAGTCTTCCAGTGTACGATCAAAGCGTAGACATTTTAAGACATTACTATCATGGAGAAAAGTCCACATGTTGCTTATTGTGTTCAATGCCGCTGCAATTTCTGTGTTTCATCAACATTCCGAAGGTCCACGGAATACAGAATGCATCCAGATGTGCTTCAGAAACTTCCACTAGTCTTCCAGGAAACGATTAAAGCGTAGGCAGTTTAAGACATTACTCCCATGGAGAAAAGTCCGCATGGTGCCTATTGTGTTCAAGCCCGATGAAATTTTGAGTTTCATCAACACCATGAAGGTCCACAGATTACAGAATGCATCCAGATGTGCTTCGGAAACTACTACTAGTCTTCCAGTGTATGATCAAAGCGTAGACAGTATAAGACATTACTCCCATGGAGAAAAGTCCGCATGGTGCTTATTTTGTTCAACGCCGAAGCCATTTCTGTGTTTCATCAACACTCTGAAGGTCCACGGAATACAGAATGCATCCAGATGTGCTTCAGAAACTACTACTAGTCTTCCAGGAAACGATCAAAGCGTAGGCAGTTTAAGACATTACTCCCATGTAGAAAAGTCTGCATGTTGCTTATTGTGTTCAATGCCGATGAATTTTTGTGTTTCATCAACACCATGAAGGTCCACAGATTACAGAATGCATCCAGATGTGCTTCGGAAACTACTACTAGTCTTCCAGTGTACGATCAAAGCGTAGACAGTTTAAGACATTACTATCATGGAGAAAAGTCCACATGTTGCTTATTGTGTTCAATGCCGCTGCAATTTCTGTGTTTCATCAACATTCCGAAGGTCCACGGAATACAGAATGCATCCAGATGTGCTTCAGAAACTACTACTAGTCTTCCAGGAAACGATCAAAGCGTAGGCAGTATAAGACATTACTCCCGTGGAGAAAAGTCCGCATTTTGCTTATTGTGTTCAATGCCGCTGCAATTTCTGTGTTTCATCAAGACTCTGAAGGTCCACAGAATACAGAATGCATCCAGATGTGCTTCAGAAACTTCCACTAGTCTTCCAGGAAACGATTAAAGCGTAGGCAGTTTAAGACATTACTCCCATGGAGAAAAGTCCGCATGGTGCCTATTGTGTTCAAGCCCGATGAAATTTTGAGTTTCATCAACACTATGAAGGTCCACAGATTACAGAATGCATCCAGATGTGCTTCGGAAACTAATACTAGTGTTCCTGTGAACGATAAAAGTGTAGACAGTTTAAGACATTACTCCCATGGAGAAAAGTCCGCATGGTGCTTATTGTGTTTAATGCCGATGCAATTTTTGTGTTTCATCAACACTCTGAAGGTCCACAGATTACAGAATGCCTCCAGATGTGTTTCGGAAACTACTACTAGTCTTCCAGTGTATGATCAAAGCGTAGACAGTATAAGACATTACTCCCATGGAGAAAAGTCCGCATGGTGCTTATTTTGTTCAACGCCGAAGCCATTTCTGTGTTTCATCAACACTCTGAAGGTCCACAGAATACAGAATGCATCCAGATGTGCTTCAGAAACTACTACTAGTCTTCCAGGAAACGATCAAAGCGTAGGCAGTTTAAGACATTACTCCCATGGAGAAAAGTCTGCATGTTGCTTATTGTGTTCAATGCCGATGAATTTTTGTGTTTCATCAACACCATGAAGGTCCACAGATTACAGAATGCATCCAGATGTGCTTCGGAAACTACTACTAGTCTTCAAGGGAACGATCAAAGCGCAGACAGTTTAAGACATTACTCCCATGGAGAAAAGTCCGCATGGTGCTTATTGTGTTCAATGCCTATGGAATATCTGTGTTTTGTCAACACTCTGAAGGTCCACAGATTACAGAATGCCTCCAGATGTGCTTCGGAAACTACTGGTATTCTTCCAGTGAACGATCACAGCGTAGGCAGTTTAAGAAATTACTCTCATGGAGAAAAGTCCGCATGGTGCTCATAGTGTTCAATGCCGATTCAATTTCTGTGTTTCATCAACACTCTAAAGGTCCACAGATTACAGAATGCCTCCAGATGTGCTTCGGAAACTACTACTAGTCTTACAGTGTACGATCAAAGCGTAGACAATTTAAGACATTACTATCATGGAGAAAAGTCCACATGTTGCTTATTGTGTTAAATGCCGCTGCAATTTCTGTGTTTCATTAACACTCTGAAGGTCCACGGAATACAGAATGCATCCAGATGTGCTTCAGAAACTACTACTAGTCTTCCAGGAAACGATCAAAGCGTAGGCAGTATAAGACATTACTCCCGTGGAGAAAAGTCCGCATTTTGCTTATTGTGTTCAATGCCGCTGCAATTTCTGTGTTTCATCAACAGTCTGAAGGTCCACAGAATACAGAATGCATCCAGATGTGCTTCAGAAACTTCCACTAGTCTTCCAGGAAACGATTAAAGCGTAGGCAGTTTAAGACATTACTCCCATGGAGAAAAGTCCGCATGGTGCCTATTGTGTTCAAGCCCGATGAAATTTTGTGTTTCATCAACACTATGAAGGTCCACAGATTACAGAATGCATCCAGATGTGCTTCGGAAACTAATACTAGTGTTCCAGTGAACGATAAAAGTGTAGACAGTTTAAGACATTACTCCCATGGAGAAAAGTTTGCATGTTGCTTATTGTGTTCAATGACGCTGCAATTTCTGTGTTTCATCAACACTCTGAAGGTCCACAGAATACAAAATGCATACAGATGTGCTTCAGAAACTACTACTAGTCTTCCAGGAAACGATCAAAGCGTAGGCAGTTTAAGACATTACTCCCATGTAGAAAAGTCCGCATGGTGCCTATTGTGTTCAATGCCGATGAATTTTTGTGTTTCATCAACACTATGAAGGTCCACAGATTACAGAATGCATCCAGATGTGCTTCGGAAACTACTACTAGTCTTCCAGGGAACGATCAAAGCGTAGACAGTTTAAGACATTACTCCCATGGAGAAAAGTCCGCATGGTGCTTATAGTGTTCAATGCCGATTCAATTTCTGTGTTTCATCAACACTCTAAAGTTCCACAGATTACAGAATGCCTCCAGATGTGCTTCGGAAACTACTACTAGTCTTCCAGTGTACGATCAAAGCGTAGACAGTTTAAGACATTACTATCATGGAGAAAAGTCCGCATGTTGCTTATTATGTTCAATGCCGCTGCAATTTCTGTGTTTCATCAACACTCTGAAGGTCCACGGAATGCAGAATGCATCCAGATGTGCTTCAGAAACTACTGCTAGTCTTCCAGGAAACGATCAAAGCGTAGGCAGTATAAGACATTACTCCCATGGAGAAAAGTCCGCATTTTGCTTATTGTGTTCAATGCCGCTGCAATTTCTGTGTTTCATCAACACTCTGAAGGTCCACAGAATACAGAATGCATCCAGATGTGCCTCAGAAACTTCCACTAGTCTTCCAGGAAACGATCAAAGCGTAGGCAGTTTAACACATTACTCCCATGGAGAAAAGTCCGCATGGTGCCTATTGTGTTCAAGCCCGATGAATTTTTGAGTTTCATCAACACTATGAAGGTCCACAGATTACAGAATGCATGCAGATGGGCTTCGGAAACTAATACTAGTGTTCCAGTGAACGATAAAAGTGTAGACAGTTTAAGACATTACTCCCATGGAGAAAAGTCCGCATGGTGCTTATTGTGTTCAATGCAAATGCAATTTCTGTGTTTGATCAACACTCTGAAGGTCCACAGATTACAGAATGCCTCCAGATGTGCTTCGGAAACTACTACTAGTCTTCCAGTGTACGATCAAAGCGTAGACAGTTTAAGACATTACTCCCATGGAGAAAAGTCCGCATGTTGCTTATTGTGTTCAATGCCGCTGCAATTTCTGTGTTTCATCAACACTCTGAAGGTCCACGGAATACAGAATGCATCTAGATGTGCTTCAGAAACTACTACTAGTCTTCCAGGAAACGATCAAAGCGTAGGCAGTATAAGACATTACTCCCATGGAGAAAAGTCCACATTTTGCTTATTGTGTTCAATGACGCTCCAATTTCTGTGTTTCATCAACACTCTGAAGGACCACAGAATACAGAATGCATCCAGATGTGCTTTAGAAACTTCCACTAGTCTTCCAGGAAACGATCAAAGCGTAGGCAGTTTAAGACATTACTCCCATGGAGAAAAGTCCGCATGGTTCCTATTGTGTTCAATGCCGATGAAATTTTGTGTTTCATCAACACTATGAATGTCCACAGATTACAGAATGCATCCAGATGTGCTTCAGAAACTACTACTAGTCTTCCAGGGAACGATAAAGGCGTAGACAGTTTAAGACATTACTCCCATTGAGAAAAGTCCGCATGGTGCTTATTGTGTTCAATGCCTATGCAATATCTGTGTTTTATCAACACTCTGAAGGTCCACAGATTACAGAATGCCTCCAGATGTACTTCGGAAACTACTGGTAGTCTTCCAGTGAACGATCACAGCGTAGACAGTTTAAGACATTACTCTCATGGAGAAAAGTCCGCATGGTGCTTATAGTGTTCAATGCCGATTCAATTTCTGTGTTTCATCAACACTTTAAAGGTCCACAGATTACAGAATGCCTCCAGATGTGCTTCGGAAACTACTACTAGTCTTCCAGTGTACGATCAAAGCGTAGACAGTTTAAGACATTACTCCCATGGAGAAAAGTCCGCATGGTGTTTATTGTGTTCAATGCCGATGCAATTTTTGTGTTTCATCAACACTCTCAAGGTCCACAGATAACAGAATGCCTCCAGATGTGCTTCGGAAACTACTACTAGTCTTCCAGTGTACGATCAAAGCGAAGACCGTTAAAGACATTACTACCATGGAGAAAAGTCCGCATGGTGCTTATTGTGTTCAATGCCGATGCAATTTTTGTGTTTCATCAACACTCTGAAAGTCCTCAGAATACAGAATGCATCCAGATGTGCTTCGGAAACTACTACTAGTCTTCCAGTGTACGATCAAAGCGTAGACTGTTTAAGACATTACTCCCATAGAGAAAATTCCGCATTGGTGCTTATTGTGTTCAATGCCGATGCAATTTTTGTGTTTCATCAACACTCTGACGGTCCACAGATTACAGAATGCATCCGGATGTGCTTCGGAAACTACTACTAGTCTTCCAGTGTACGATCAAAGCGTAGACAGTTTAAGACATTAATCTCATGTAGAAAAGTCCGCATGGTGCTTATTGTGTTCAATGCCGATGCAATTTTTGCGTTCCATCAACACTCTGAAGGTCCACAGATTACAGAATGCCTACAGATGTGCTTCGGAAACTACTACTAGTCTTCCAGTGTACGATCAAAGCGTAGACATTTTAAGACATTACTCCCATGGAGAAAAGTCCGCATGGTGCTTATTGTGTTCAATGCCGATGCAATTTCTGTGTTCATCAACACTCTGAAGGTAAACAGATCTCAGAATGCCTCCAGATGTGCTTCGGAAACTGCTGCTACTCTTCCAGTCAACGATCAAAGCGTAGACAGTTTGAGACATTACTCCCATGGAGAAAAGTCTACATGGTTCTTATTGTGTTCAAAGCCGATGAAATATCTGTGTTTTATCAACACTCTGAAGGTCCACAGATTACAGAATGCCTCCAGATGTGCTTCGGAAACTACTGGTAGTCTTCCAGTGAACGATCACAGCGTAGACAGTTTAAGACATTACTCTCATGGAGAAAAGTCCGCATGGTGCTTATAGTGTTCAATGCTGATTCAATTTCTGTGTTTCATCAACACTCTAAAGGTCCACAGATTACAGAATGCCTCCAGATGTGCTTCGGAAACTACTACTAGTCTTCCAGTGTACGATCAAAGCGTAGACAGTTTAAGACATTACACCCATGGAGAAAAGTCTGCATGGTGATTATTGTGTTCAATGCTGACGCAATTTCTGTGTTTCATCAACACTCTGAAGGTCTACAGGTTACAGAATGCATCCAGATGTGCTTCGGAACCTACTACTAGTCTCCCAGTGTACGATCAAAGCGTAGACAGATTAAGACATTACTCCCATATAGAAAATACAGCATGGTGCTTATTGTGTTCAATGCCTATGCAATTTTTGTGTTTCATCAACACTCTGAAGGTCCACAGATTACAGAATGCATCCAGATGTGCTTCGGAAACTACTACTAGTCTTCCAGTGTACGACCAAAGCGTAGACAGGTTAAGACATTACTCCCATGGAGAAAAGTACGCATGGTGCTTATTGTGTTCAATGCCGATGCAATTTTTGTGTTTCATCAACACTCTGAAGGTCCACAGATTACAGAATGCATCCAGATGTGCTTCGGAAATTACTACTAGTCTTCCAGGGAACAATCAAAGCGTAGACAGTTTAAGACATTACTCCCCTTGGAGAAAAGTCAGCATAGTGTTTATTGTGTTCAATGCCGATGCAATTTTTGTGTTTCATCAACACTCTGAGGGTCCAGAGATTACAGAATGCATCCAGATGTGCTTCGGAATCTACTACTAGTCTTCCAGTGTACGATCAAAGCGTAGACAGTTTAAGACATTACTCCCATTGAGAAAAGTCGGCATGGTGCTTATTGTGTTCAATGCCGACGCAATTTCTGTGTTTCATCAACACTCTGAAGGTAAAAAGATTACAGAATGCCTCCAGATGTGCTTCGGAAACTACTGCTACTCTTCCAGTCAACGATCAAAGCGTAGACATTTTGAGACATTACTCCCATGGAGAAAAGTCTACATGGTTCTTATTGTGTTCAAAGGAGATACAATATCTGTATTTTATCAACACTCTGAAGGTCCCCAGAATACAGAATGCATCCAGATGTGCTTCGGAAACTACTGGTAGTCTTCCAGTGAACGATCACAGCGTAGACAGTTTAAGACATTACTCTCATGGAGAAAAGTCCACATGGTGCTTATAGTGTTCAGTGCCGATTCTATTTCTGTGTTTCATCAACACTCTAAAGGTCCACAGATTACAGAATGCCTCCAGATGGGCTTCAAAAACTATTACTAATCTTCCTGTCAACGATCAAAGCGTAGACAGTTTGAGACATTACTCCCATGGAGAAAAGTCTACATGGTGCTTATTGTGTTCAAAGCCAATGCAATTTTTGTGTTTCATCAACACCCTGAATGTCCACAGATTACAGAATGCATCCAGATGTGCATCGGAAACTACTACTAGTCTTCCAGGGAACGATCAAAGCTTAGACAGTTTAAGACACTACTCCCATGGAGAAAAGTCCGCAAGGTGCTTATTGTTTTCAATGCCGATGCAATTTTTGTGTTTCATCAACACTCTCAAGGTCCACAGATTACAGAGTGCCTCCAGATGTGCTTCGGACTACTAATAGTCTCCCAGTGTACGATCAAAGCGTAGACAGTTGAAGACATTACTACCATGGAGAAAAGTGCGCATGGTGCTTATTGTGTTCAATGCCGATGCAATTTTTGTGTTTCATCAACACTCTGAAGGTCCACACATTACAGAATGCCTCCAGATGTGCTTCGGAAACTACTACTAGTCTTGCAGTGTACGATCAAAGCGTAGACAGTTTAAGACATTAATCTCATGTAGAAAAGTCCGCATGGTGCTTATTGTGTTCAATGCCGATGCAATTTTTGCGTTCCATCAACACTCTGAAGGTCCACAGATTACAGAATGCCTACAGATGTGCTTCGGAAACTACTACTAGTCTTCCAGTGTACGATCAAAGCGTAGACATTTTAAGACATTACTCCCATGGAGAAAAGTCCGCATGGTGCTTATTGTGTTCAATGCCGATGCAATTTCTGTGTTTCATCAACACTCTGAAGGTAAACAGATTACAGAATGCCTCCAGATGTGCTTCGGAAACTGCTGCTACTCTTCCAGTCAACGATCAAAGCGTAGACAGTTTGAGACATTACTCCCATGGAGAAAAGTCTACATGGTTCTTATTGTGTTCAAAGCCGATGCAATATCTGTGTTTTTCAACACTCTGAAGGTCCACAGATTACAGAATGCCTCCAGATGTGCTTCGGAAACTACTGGTAGTCTTCCAGCGAACGATCACAGCGTAGACAGTTTAAGACATTACTCTCATGGAGAAAAGTCCGCATGTTGCTTATAGTGTTCAATGCTGATTCAATTTCTGTGTTTCATCAACACTCTAAAGGTCCACAGATTACAGAATGCCTCCAGATGTGCTTCGGAAACTACTACTAGTCTTCCAGTGTACGATCAAAGCGTAGACAGTTTAAGACATTACACCCATGGAGAAAAGTCTGCATGGTGATTATTGTGTTCAATGCCGACGCAATTTCTGTGTTTCATCAACACTCTGAAGGTCTACAGGTTACAGAATGCATCCAGATGTGCTTCGGAACCTACTACTAGTCTTCCAGTGTACGATCAAAGCGTAGACAGATTAAGACATTACTCCCATATACAAAATACAGCATGGTGCTTATTGTGTTCAATGCCTATGCAATTTTTGTGTTTCATCAACACTCTGAAGGTCCACAGATTACAGAATGCATCCAGATGTGCTTCGGAAACTACTACTAGTCTTCCAGTGTACGACCAAAGCGTAGACAGTTTAAGACATTACTCCCATGGAGAAAAGTCCGCATGGTGCTTATTGTGTTCAATGCCGATGCAATTTTTGTGTTTCATCAACACTCTGAAGGTCCACAGGTTACAGAATGCATCCAGATGTGCTTCAGAACCTTCTACTAGTCTTCCAGTGTACGATCAAAGCGTAGTCAGATTAAGACATTACTCCCATGGAGAAAAGTCCGCATGGTGCTTATTGTGTTCAATGCGATGCAATTTATATGTTTCATCAACACTCTGAAGGTCCACAGTTTACAGATAGCATCCGGATGTGCTTCGGATACTACTACTGGTCTTCCAGTGTTCGATCAAAGCGTAGACAGTTGAAGACATTACTCCCATGGAGAAAAGTCCGCTTGGTGCTTATTGTGTTCAATGCCGATGCATCTTTTGTGTTTCATCAACACTCTGAAGGTCTACTGGTTACAGAATGCATCCAGATGTGCTTCGGAACCTACTACTAGTCGTCCAGTGTACGTTCAAAGCGTAGACAAATTAAGACATTACTCCCATATAGAAAATACAGCATGGTGCTTATTGTGTTCAATGCCTATGCAATTTTTGTGTTTCATCAACACTCTGAAGGTAAGCAGATTACAGAATGCATCCAGATGTGCTTTGCAAACTACTACTAGTCTTCCAGTGTACGACAAAAGCGTAGACAGTTTAAGACATTACTCCCATGGAGAAAAGTCCGCATGGTGCTTAGTGTGTTCAATTATGATGCAATTCTTGTGTTTCATCAACACTCTAAAGGTCCACAGATTACGGAATGCAACCAGATGTGCTTCGGAAACTACTACTAGTCTTCCAGTGTACGATCAAAGCGTAGACAGTACAAGATATTAATCTCATGTAGAAAAGTCCGCATGGTGCTTATTGTGTACAATGCCGATGCAATTTTTGGGTTTCATCAACACTCTGAAGGTCCATATAGTATAGAATAACTCCAGATGTGCTTCGAAAACTACTACTAGTCTTCCAGTGTACGATCAAAGCGTAGACAGTTTAAGACATTACCCCCATGGAGAAAAGTCCGCATGGTGCTTATTATGTTCAATGCCGATGCCATTTCTGTGTTTCATCAACACTCTGAAGGTCCACAGATTACAGATTGCATCCAGATGTGCTTCAGAAAGTTTTACTAGTCTTCCAGGGTACAATCAAAGCGTAGACAGTTTAAGACATTTCTCCCATGGAGAAAAGTCCGCATGGTGCTTATTGTGTTCAATGCCGATTCAATTCCTGTGTTTCATCAACACTCTGAAGGTCCACAGATTACAGAATGCATCCAGATGTGCTTCGGATACTACTACTAGTCTTCATGGGAACGATCAAACCGTAGACAGTTTAAGAAATTACTCCCATGGAGAAAAGTCCGCATGGTGCTTATTGTGTTCAATGCCGATTCAATTTCTGTGTTTCATCAATACTCTGAAGGACCACAGATTACACAATGCCTACAGATGTGCTTCGGAAACTACTACTAGTCTTCCAGGGAACGATCAAAGCGTAGACAGTTTAAGACATTACTCCCATGGAGAAAAGTCCGCATGGTGCTTATTGTGCTCAATGCCGATGTAATTTTTGTGTCTCATCAACACTCTGAAGGTCGTCAGATTACAGAATGCATCCAGATGTGCTTCGGAAACTACTACTAGTCTTCCAGTGTACGACCAAAGCGTAGACAGTTTAAGACATTACTCCCATGGAGAAAAGTCCGCATGGTGCTTATTGTGTTCAATGCCGATGCAATTTATATGTTTCATCAACACTCTGAAGGTCCACAGATTACAGATAGCATCCGGATGTGCTTCGGATACTACTACTGGTCTTCCAGTGTTCGATCAAAGCGTAGACAGTTGAAGACATTACTCCCATGGAGAAAAGTCCGCTTGGTGCTTATTGTGTTCAATGCCGATGCATCTTTTGTGTTTCATCAACACTCTGAAGGTCTACTGGTTACAGAATGCATCCAGATGTGCTTCGGAACCTACTACTAGTCTTCCAGTGTACGTTCAAAGCGTAGACAAATTAAGACATTACTCCCATATAGAAAATACAGCATGGTGCTTATTGTGTTCAATGCCTATGCAATTTTTGTGTTTCATCAACACTGTGAAGGTAAGCAGATTACAGAATGCATCCAGATGTGCTTTGCAAACTACTACTAGTCTTCCAGTGTACGACCAAAGCGTAGACACTTTAAGACATTACTCCCATGGAGAAAAGTCCGCATGGTGCTTAGTGTGTTCAATTATGATGCAATTCTTGTGTTTCATCAACACTCTAAAGGTCCACAGATTACAGAATGCAACCAGATGTGCTTCGGAAACTACTACTAGTCTTCCAGTGTACGATCAAAGCGTAGACAGTACAAGATATTAATCTCATGTAGAAAAGTCCGCATGGTGCTTATTGTGTACAATGCCGATGCAATTTTTGGGTTTCATCAACACTCTGAAGGTCCATATAGTATAGAATGCCTCCAGATGTGCTTCGAAAACTACTACTAGTCTTCCAGTGTACGATCAAAGCGTAGACAGTTTAAGACATTACCCCCATGGAGAAAAGTCCGCATGGTGCTTATTGTGTTCAATGCCCATGCCATTTCTGTGTTTCATCAACACTCTGAAGGTCCACAGATTACAGATTGCATCCAGATGTGCTTCAGAAAGTTTTACTAGTCTTCCAGGGTACGATCAAAGCGTAGACAGTTTAAGACATTTCTCCCATGGAGAAAAGTCCGCATGGTGCTTATTGTGTTCAATGCCGATACAATTTCTGTGTTTCATCAACACTCTGAAGGTCCACAGATTACAGAATGCATCCAGATGTGCTTCGGATACTACTTCTAGTCTTCATGGGAACGATCAAACCGTAGACAGTTTAAGAAATTACTCCCATGGAGAAAAGTCCGCATGGTGCTTATTGTGTTCAATGCCGATTTAATTTCTGTGTTTCATCAATACTCTGAAGGACCACAGATTACAGAATGCATCCAGATGTGCTTCGGAAACTACTACTAGTCTTCCAGGGAACGATTAAATCGTAGACAGTTTAAGACATTACTCCCATGGAGAAAAGTCCGCATGGTGCTTATTGTGTTCAATGCCGATGCATTTTCTGTGTTTCATAATCATTCTGAAGGTCCACAGATTACAGAATGCATCCAGATGTGCTCCTGAAACTACTACTAGTCTTCCAGGGAACGATCAAAGCGTAGACAATTTAAGACATTACTCCCATGGAGAAAAGTCCGCATGGTGCTTATTGTGCTCAATGCCGATGTAATTTTTGTGTCTCATCAACACTCTGAAGGTCGTCAGATTACAGAATGCATCCAGATGTGCTTCGGAAACTTCTACTAGTCTTCCAGTGTACGACCAAAGCGTAGACAGTTTAAGACATTACTCCCATGGAGAAAAGTCCGCATGGTGCTTATTGTGTTCAATGCCGATGCAATTTATATGTTTCATCAACACTCTGAAGGTCCACAGATTACAGATAGCATCCGGATGTGCTTCGGATACTACTACTGGTCTTCCAGTGTTCGATCAAAGCGTAGACAGTTGAAGACATTACTCCCATGGAGAAAAGTCCGCTTGGTGCTTATTGTGTTCAATGCCGATGCATCTTTTGTGTTTCATCAACACTCTGAAGGTCTACTGGTTACAGAATGCATCCAGATGTGCTTCGGAACCTACTACTAGTCTTCCAGTGTACGTTCAAAGCGTAGACAAATTAAGACATTACTCCCATATAGAAAATACAGCATGGTGCTTATTGTGTTCAATGCCTATGCAATTTTTGTGTTTCATCAACACTCTGAAGGTAAGCACATTACAGAATGCATCCAGATGTGCTTTGCAAACTACTACTAGTCTTCCAGTGTACGACCAAAGCGTAGACAGTTTAAGACATTACTCCCATGGAGAAAAGTCCGCATGGTGCTTAGTGTGTTCAATTATGATGCAATTCTTGTGTTTCATCAACACTCTAAAGGTCCACAGATTACAGAATGCAACCAGATGTGCTTCGGAAACTACTACTAGTCTTCCAGTGTACGATCAAAGCGTAGACAGTACAAGATATTAATCTCATGTAGAAAAGTCCGCATGGTGCTTATTGTGTACAATGCCGATGCAATTTTTGGGTTTCATCAACACTCTGAAGGTCCATATAGTATAGAATGCCTCCAGATGTGCTTCGAAAACTACTACTAGTCTTCCAGTGTACGATCAAAGCGTAGACAGTTTAAGACATTACCCCCATGGAGAAAAGTCCGCATGGTGCTTATTGTGTTCAATGCCGATGCCATTTCTGTGTTTCATCAACACTCTGAAGGTCCACAGATTACAGATTGCATCCAGATGTGCTTCAGAAAGTTTTACTAGTCTTCCAGGGTACGATCAAAGCGTAGACAGTTTAAGACATTTCTCCCATGGAGAAAAGTCCGCATGGTGCTTATTGTGTTCAATGCCGATACAATTTCTGTGTTTCATCAACACTCTGAAGGTCCACAGATTACAGAATGCATCCAGATGTGCTTCGGATACTACTACTAGTCTTCATGGGAACGATCAAACAGTAGACAGTTTAAGAAATTACTCCCATGGAGAAAAGTCCGCATGGTGCTTATTGTGTTCAATGCCGATTTAATTTCTGTGTTTCATCAATACTCTGAAGGACCACAGATTACAGAATGCATCCAGATGTGCTTCGGAAACTACTACTAGTCTTCCAGGGAACGATTAAATCGTAGACAGTTTAAGACATTACTCCCATGGAGAAAAGTCCGCATGGTGCTTATTGTGTTCAATGCCGATGCATTTTCTGTGTTTCATAATCATTCTGAAGGTCCACAGATTACAGAATGCATCCAGATGTGCTCCTGAAACTACTACTAGTCTTCCAGGGAACGATCAAAGCGTAGACAATTTAAGACATTACTCCCATGGAGAAAAGTCCGCATGGTGCTTATTGTGCTCAATGCCGATGTAATTTTTGTGTCTCATCAACACTCTGAAGGTCGTCAGATTACAGAATGCATGCAGATGTGCTTCGGAAACTACTACTAGTCTTCCAGTGTACGACCAAAGCGTAGACAGTTTAAGACATTACTCCCATGGAGAAAAGTCCGCATGGTGCTTATTGTGTTCAATGCCGATGCAATTTTTTGTGTTTCATCAACACTCTGAAGGTCCACAGGTTACAGAATGCATCCAGATGTGCTTCAGAACCTACTACTAGTCTTCCAGTGTACGATCAAAGCGTAGACAGATTAAGACATTACTCCCATGGAGAAAAGTCCGCATGGTGCTTATTGTGTTCAATGCCGATGCAATTTATATGTTTCATCAACACTCTGAAGGTCCACAGATTACAGATAGCATCCGGATGTGCTTCGGATACTACTACTGGTCTTCCAGTGTTCGATCAAAGCGTAGACAGTTGAAGACATTACTCCCATGGAGAAAAGCCCGCTTGGTGCTTATTGTGTTCAATGCCGATGCATCTTTTGTGTTTCATCAACACTCTGAAGGTCTACTGGTTACAGAATGCATCCAGATGTGCTTCGGAACCTACTACTAGTCTTCCAGTGTACGTTCAAAGCGTAGACAAATTAAGACATTACTCCCATATAGAAAATACAGCATGGTGCTTATTGTGTTCAATGCCTATGCAATTTTTGTGTTTCATCAACACTCTGAAGGTAAGCAGATTACAGAATGCATCCAGATGTGCTTTGCAAACTACTACTAGTCTTCCAGTGTACGACCAAAGCGTAGACAGTTTAAGACATTACTCCCATGGAGAAAAGTCCGCATGGTGCTTAGTGTGTTCAATTATGATGCAATTCTTGTGTTTCATCAACACTCTAAAGGTACACAGATTACAGAATGCTACCAGATGTGCTTCGGAAACTACTACTAGTCTTCCAGTGTACGATCAAAGCGTAGACAGTACAAGATATTAATCTCATGTAGAAAAGTCCGCATGGTGCTTATTGTGTACAATGCCGATGCAATTTTTGGGTTTCATCAACACTCTGAAGGGCCATATAGTATAGAATGCCTCCAGATGTGCTTCGAAAACTACTACTAGTCTTACAGTGTACGATCAAAGCGTAGACAGTTTAAGACATTACCCCCATGGAGAAAAGTCCGCATGGTGCTTATTGTGTTCAATGCCGATGCCATTTCTGTGTTTCATCAACACTCTGAAGGTCCACAGATTACAGATTGCATCCAGATGTGCTTCAGAAAGTTTTACTAGTCTTCCAGGGTACGATCAAAGCGTAGACAGTTTAAGACATTTCTCCCATTACATTAGATTAGATTAGATTAGATTAGATTAATACATGTTCCATAGATCATGAATACGACACTTCGTAATGATGTGGAACGTGTCAGGTTAATAAAAGATGTCTGTACAAGAAATTACATTACACAAAATATTGCATGACACTAATGATTAAGTTTTTTTTGTTTTTTTTTTTTACTGTATATCTAAAAATTCAGCCAATGAGTAGAAGGAGTTGTCATCTAGAAATTCTTTTAATTTATTTTTAAATGTTAGTTGGCTATCTGTCAGGCTTTTGATGCTGTTTGGTAGGTGCCCAAAGACTTTTGTGGCAGCATAATTTACCCCTTTCTGTGCCAAAGTCAGATTTAACCCTGCATAGTGAAGATCATCCTTTCTCCTGGTGTTATAGGTATGCACACTGCTATTACTTTTGAATTGGGTTGGATTATTATCAACAAATTTCATAAGGGAATATATATACTGTGAGGTTACTGTGAGGATCCCTAGATCCTTAAATAGATGTCTGCAGGATGACTGTGGGTGGGCTCCAGCAATTATTCTGATTACACGTTTTTGTGCAATGAATACTTTTCTACTCAACGATGAATTACCCCAGAATATGATGCCATACGAAAGCAGTGAATGAAAGTAGGCATAGTAAGCTAATTTACTGAGATTCTTATCACCAAAATTTGCAATAACCCTAATAGCATACGTAGCTGAACTCAGACGTTTCAGCAGACCATCAATGTGTTGCTTCCAGTTTAACCTCTCATCAATGGACACACCTAAAAATTTTGAAAATTCTACCTTAGCTACAGACTTCTGTTCAAATTCTATATTTATTACTGGAGTTTTGCCATTTACTGTACGGAACTGTATATACTGTGTTTTATCAAAATTTAAAGAGAGTCCGTTTGCTGAGAACCACTTAATAATTTTGTGAAAAACATCATTTACAATTACATCACTTAGTTCTTGGTTTTTGGATGTTATTACTATACTTGTATCATCAGCAAAAAGAACTAACTTTGCATCTTCATCAATGTGGAATGGTAAGTCATTAATGTATATCAAGAACAGTAAAGGACCTAAGACCGAACCCTGTGGGAACCCGTGCTTGATAGCACCCCAGTTTGAGGAATCAGCTGTTTTAACATTACACGAACCACTTATTTCAACTTTCTGCATTCTTCCAGTTAAGTATGAATTAAACCATTTGTGCACTGCCCCACTCAAACCATAATGATTTAGCTTATCTAAAAGAATTCCATGATTTACACAATCAAAGGCCTTTGAGAGATCACAAAAAATACCAATGGGTGATGTCCGGTTATTCAGAGCATTTAATATTTGATCAGTGAAAGCATATATAGCATTTTCTGTTGAAAAGCCTTTCTGAAAACCAAACTGACATTTTGTTAGTACTTTATTTTTACAAATATGGGAGGCTACTCTTGAATACATTACTTTCTCAAAAATGTTTGATAGAGCTGTCAGAAGAGAGATTGGGCGGTAGTTGTTGACATCCGACATATCCCCCTTTTTATGCAATGGTTTTACAATGGCATATTTCAGTCTATCAGGGAAAACACCCTGCTCCAAAGAGCTATTACATACGTGGCTGAGAATTCTACTTATCTGTGGGGAACAAGCTTTAAGTACTTTGCTGGAAATGCCATCAATTCCGTAAGAGCTTTTACTTTTCAGTGAGTTTATTATTTTACTGATTTCAGAGGGAGAGGTTGGTGGAATTACAGCTGTTTCAAACTGTGCAGGTATCGCCTCTTCTATTAATAGCCTTGCCTCTTCTAGTGAAGATCTAGATCCTATTTTCTCCACAACATTTAAAAAATGATTATTCAAAATATTTTCAATTTCTGATTGTTTGTTAGTGCACTTGTCATTCAATTTTATTGCACTAAAGTCTTCCTGTGCTCTTGGTTGCCCTGTTTCCCTTTCAATAATATTCCAAATTGCTTTAATTTTATTATCAGAGTTACTGATCTCAGACATGATACACATGCTTCTGGACTTTTTAATAACTTTTCTTAGTACCCCACAATAGTTTTTATAATATTGAACAATTTCGGGGTCAGTACTCCATCTTGCTGTTAGATACAGTTCTCTTTTGCGGTTGCAAGATATTCTTATTCCTTTAGTTAGCCAAGGTTTATTATATGTTTTCTTGGAATTATGTTTAACTATTTTCTTGGGAAAACAATTTTCAAATACCCTTAAAAATGTATTGTGAAATAAGTTATATTTCAAGTTTGCATCGGGTTCCTTATACACTTCATCCCAGTCTAGCTGCTGTAGGCTTTCCCTAAAGTTTGCAACATTTATATTGTTAATTGAACGCACTGCTTTGAAAGTCTGATTTATTATACTGCATGGAGCTATGTCATGTACTGTAACAAGCTGTGCACTATGATCTGAAAGACCATTCTCAACAGGATAAGCATTTATGTCCTTAAACTTATCTTGGTCTATAAAAAAGTTATCTATCAATGTACTGCTGTTCTTTGTTATCCGAGTAGGAAAATCAATGACGGAGCTCAAATTGAAAGAACTGAGTAATACTAAAAGGTCATTCTTCCTATTACACTCTTTCAGGGAATCAACATTGAAATCCCCACAAATGATAATTTGCTTCCCCCTGTCTGACAGATAGCACAACAAAGCATCCAAGTTTTCCAGAAATAGCTGGAAATTCCCTGAGGGGGACCTATACACTGTTACAATTATGAAGGTGCCATCCTTTAGTTTAAGTTCAGTGGCACATGCTTCCATATGTTGCTCTACACAAAATTTTTTAGTTTCTAAATTTTTTGCACTGTGGAAGCTTTTGACATATATGGCAACTCCTCCTCTCATCATATTATCTCTACTTACATGTGCAGCTAATTTGTACCCATTGATGCTAACCTTTTGCATATCAGTGACAATGTGATGCTCAGACAGGCATAGTACATCTATTACATTCTCAGTTTCTATATCTTCTAAACAAAGCAGAAGCTCATCAATTTTATTGTTCAATCCCCCAATATTTTGATGAAATATACTAACATTTTTCATTTTACTTCTGCAACTATCTTGAACTTTTTTGACATCTTTAGTACTTGCATGGCTGAGTTTCACACTGGACACTGATCTTACACTAAAAAAGAGTTTCCACCATGAGATGTAGTTCCTCCCCCCTTTAAATTTCCTGCTATCAGCCCAGCCAGTTTACCCTTCCCTTTCCGCATGGTGCTTACTGTGTTCAATGCCGATTCAATTTCTGTGTTTCATCAACACTCTGAAAGTCCACAGATTACAGAATGCATCCAGATGTGCTTCGGAAACTACTACTAGTCTTCCAGGGAACGATTAAATCGTAGACAGTTTAAGACATTACTCCCATGGAGAAAAGTCCGCATGGTGCTTATTGTGTTCAATGCCGATGCATTTTCTGTGTTTCATCATCATTCTGAAGGTCCACAGATTACAGAATGCATCCAGATGTGCTCCTGAAACTACTACTAGTCTTCCAGGGAACGATCAAAGCGTAGACAGTTTAAGACATTACTCCCATGGAGAAAAGTCCGCATGGTGCTTATTGTGCTCAATGCCGATGCAATTTTTGTGTTTCATCTACACTCTGAAGGTCGTCAGATTACAGAATGCATCCAGATGTGCTTCGGCACCTACTTCTCGTCTTCCAGTGTACGATCAAAGCGTAGACAGTTTAAGACATTACTCCCATTTAGAAAAGTCCGCATGGTGCTTATTGTGTTCAATGCCGATTCAATTTCTGTGTTTCATCAACACTCTGAATGTCCACAGATTACAGAATGCATCCAGATGTGCTTCGGAAACTACTACTAGTCTTCCAGGGAACGATCAAATCGTAGACAGTTTAAGACATTACTACCATGGAGAAAAGTCCGCATGGTGCTTATTGTGTTCAATGCCGATGCAATTTCTGTGTTTCATCAACACTCTGAAGTTCCACAGATTGCAGAATGCATCCAGATGTGCTTCGGAAACTACTACTAGTCTTCCAGGCAACGATCAAAGCGTAGACAGTTTAAGACATTACTCCCATGGAGAAAAGTCCGCATTGTGCTCATTGTGCTTATAGCCGATGCTATTTTTGTGTTTCATCAACACTCTGAAGGTCGTCAGATTACCGAATGCATCCTGATGTGCTTCGGAAACTAGTACTCGTCTTCCAGTGTACGATCTAAGCGTAGACAGTTTAAGACATTACTCCCATGGAGAAAAGTCCGCATGGTGCTAATTGTGTTCAATGCCGATTCAATATCTGTATTTCATCAGCACTCTGAAGGTACAGAGATTACAGAATGCATCCAGATGTGCTTCGGAAATTACTTCTAGTCTTCCAGGGAACGATCAAAGCGTAGACAGTTTAAGACATTACTCCCATGGAGAAAAGTCTGTATGGTGCTTATTGTGTTCAATGCTGATTCAATTTCTATGTTTCATTAACACTCTGAAGTTCCACAGATTACAGAATGCATCCAGATGTGCTTCGGAAACTACTACTAGTCTTCCAGGAATCGATCAAAGCGTTGACAGTTTAAGACATTACTCCCATGGAGAAGAGTCCGCATGGTGCTTATTGTGTTCAATGCCGATTCAAATTCTGTATTTCATCAACACCCTGAAGGTCCACAGATTACAGAATGCATCCAGATGTACTTCGGAAATTACTTCTAGTCTTCCAGGGAACGATCAAAGGGTAGACATTTTGAGACATTACTCCCATGGAGAAAAGTCGGCATGGTGCTTATTGTGTTCAATGCCGATGCAAATTTTGTGTTTCATCAACACTCTGAAGGTCCACAGATTACAGAATGCATCCAGATGTGCTTCAGAAACTACTACTAGTCTTCCACGGAACGATTAAAGCGTAGACAGTTTAAAAATTACTCCCATGGAGAAAAGTCCGCATGATGCTTATTGTGTTCAAGGCCGATTCAATTTCTATGTTTCATCAACACTCTGAAGTTCCACAGATTACAGAATGCATCCAGATGTGCTTCGGAAAGTACTACTAGTCTTCCAGGAATCCATCAAAGCGTAGACAGTTTAAGACATTACTCCCATGGAGAAAAGTACGCATGGTGCTTATTGTGCTCAATGCCGATGCAATTTTTGTGATTCATCAACACTCTGAAGGTCCTCAGATTGCAGAATGCATCCTGATGTGCTTCGGAAACTACTACTCGTCTTCCAGTGTACGTTCAAAGCGTAGACATTTTAAGACATTACTCCCATGGAGAAAGTACCGCATGGTGCTTAATGTGTTCAATGCCGCTGAATTTCTGTGTTTCATCAACACTCTGAAGTTCCACAGATTGTAGTATACTTCCAGATGTGCTTCGGAAACTACTACTAGTCTTCCAGGGATCGATCAAAGCGTAGACAATTTAAGACATTACTCCCATGGAGAAAAGTCCTCATGGTGCTTAATGTGTTTAATCCCTATTAAATTTCTGTGTTTCATCAACACTCTGAAGCTCCACAGATTACAGAATGCATCCAGATGTGCTTCGGATACTAATACTAGTCTTCCAGGGAACGATCAAAGCGTAGACAATTTAAGACATTACTCCCATGGAGGAAAGGCCGCATGGTGCTTATTGTGTTCAATGCCGATTCAATTTCTGTGTTTCATCAACACTCTGAAGGTCCACAGATTACAGAATGCATCTAGATGTGCTTCGGAAACTACTACTAGTCTTCCAGGGAACGATTAAATCGTAGACAGTTTAAGACATTACTCCCATGGAAAAAAGTCCGCATGGTGCTTATTGTGTTCAATGCCGATGCAATTTCTGTGTTTCATCATCATTCTGAAGGTCCACAGATTACAGAATGCATCCAGATGTGCTCCTGAAACTACTACTAGTCTTCCAGGGAACGATCAAAACGTAGACAGTTTAAGACATTACTCCCATGGAGAAAAGTCCGCATGCTGGTTATTGTGCTCAATGCCCATCCAATTTTTGTGTTTCATCAACACTCTGAAGGTCGACAGGTTACAGAATGCATCCAGATGTGCTTCGGTACCTATTTCTCGTCTTCCAGTGTACGATCAAAGCGTAGACAGTTTAAGACATTACTCCCATTTAGAAAAGTCCACATGGTGGTTATTGTGTTCAATGCGCATTCAATTTCTGTGTTTCATCAACACTCTGAATGTCCACAGATTACAGAATGCATCCAGATGTGCTTCGGAAACTACTACTAGTCTTCCAGGAATCGATCAAAGCGTAGACAGTTTAAGACATTACTCCCATGGAGAAGAGTCCGCATGGTGCTTATTGTGTTCAATGCCGATTCAAATTCTTTATTTCATCAACACTCTGAAGGTCCACAGATTACAGAATGCATCCAGATGTACTTCGGAAATTACTTCTAGTCTTCCAGGGAACGATCAAAGGGTAGACATTTTAAGACATTACTCCCATGGAGAAAGTCGGCATGGCGCTTATTGTGTTCAATGAAGATGCAAATTTTGTATTTCATCAACACTCTGAAGGTCCACAGATTACAGAATGCATCCAGATGTGCTTCAGATACTACTACTAGTCTTCCACGGAACGATCAAAGCGTAGACAGTTTAAACATTACTCCCATGGAGAAAAGTCCGCATGATGTTTATTGTGTTCAATGCCGATTCAATTTCTATGTTTCATCAACACTCTGAAGTTCCACAGATTACAGGATGCATCCAGATGTGCTTCGGAAACTACTACTAGTCTTCCAGGAATCCATCAAAGCGTAGACAGTTTAAGACATTACTCCCATGGAGAAAAGTACGCATGGTGCTTTTTGTGCTCAATGCCGATGCAATTTTAGTGTTTCATCAACACTCTGAAGGTCCTCAGATTACAGAATGCATCCTCATGTGCTTCGGAAACTACTACTCGTCTTCCAGTGTACGATCAAAGCGTAGACAGTTTAAGACATTACTCCCATGGAGAAAGTACCGCATGGTGCTTATTGTGTTCAATGCCGATGCAATTTTTGTTTTTCATCATCACTCTGAAGGTCCACAGATTACAGAATGCATCCAGATGTGCTTCAGAAACGACTACTAGTCTTCCATTGAACGATCAAAGCGTAGACAGTTTAAGACATTACTCCCATGGAGAAAGTACCGCATGGTGCTTATTGTGTTCAATGCCGCTGAATTTCTGTGTTTCATCAACACTCTGAAGTTCCACAGATTATAGAATACTTCCAGATGTGTTTCGGAAACTACTACTAGTCATCCAGGGATCGATCAAAGCGTAGACAAATTAAGACATTACTCCCATGGAGAAAAGTCCTCATGGTGCTTATTGTGTTCAATCCCTATTCCATTTCTGTGTTTCATCAACACTCTGAAGCTCCACAGATTACAGAATGCATCCAGATGTGCTTCGGATACTAATACTAGTCTTCCAGGGAACGATCAAAGCGTAGACAATTTAAGACATAACTCCCATGGAGAAAAGTCCTCATGGTGCTTATTGTGTTCAATGCCGATTCAATTTCTGTGTTTCATCAACACTCTGAAGATCCACAGATTACAGAATGCATCCAGATGTGCTTCACAAACTACTACTAGTCTTCCAGGGATCGATTAAATCGTAGACAGTTTAAGACATTACTCCCATGCAGAAAAGTCCGCATGGTGCTTATTGTGTTCAATGCCGATGCAATTTCTGTGTTACATCATCATTCTGAAGCTAAACAGATTACAGAATGCATCCAGATGTGCTCCTGAAACTACTACTAGTCTTCCAGGGAACGATCAAAGCGTAGACAGTTTAAGACATTACTCCCATGGTGAAAAGTCCGCATGCTGCTTATTGTGCTCAATGCCGATGCAATTTTTGTGTTTCATCAACACTCTGAAGGTCGTCAGATTACAGAATGCATCCAGATGTGCTTCGGCACCTACTTCTCGTCTTCCAGTGTACGATCAAAGCGTAGACAGTTTAAGACATTACTCCCATTTAGAAAAGTCCGCATGGTGCTTATTGTGTTCAATGCGCATTCAATTTCTGTGTTTCATCAACACTCTGAATGTCCACAGATTACAGAATGCATCCAGATGTGCTTCGGAAACTACTACTAGTCTTCCAGGGAACGATCAAAGCGTAGACAGTTTAAGACATTACTCCCATGGAGAAAAGTCCGTATGGTGCTTATTGTGTTCAATGCCGATGCAATTTTTGTGTTTCATCAACACTCTGAAGGTCTACAGATTACAGAATGCATCCAGATGTGCTTCAGAAACTACTACTAGTCTTCCACGGAACGATCAAAGCGTAGACAGTTTAAACATTGCTCCCATGGAGAAAAGTCCGCATGATGCTTATTGTGTTCAATGCCGATGCAATTTTTGTGTTTCATCAACACTCTGAAGTTCCACAGATTACAGAATGCATCCAGATGTGCTTCGGAAACTACTACTAGTCTTCCAGGGAACGATCAAAGCGTAGACAGTTTAAGACATTACTCCCATGGAGAAAAGTCCGTATGGTGCTTATTGTGTTCAATGCCGATGCAATTTTTGTGTTTCATCAACACTCTGAAGGTCTACAGATTACAGAATGCATCCAGATGTGCTTCAGAAACTACTACTAGTCTTCCACGGAACGATCAAAGCGTAGACAGTTTAAACATTGCTCCCATGGAGAAAAGTCCGCATGATGCTTATTGTGTTCAATGCCGATGCAATTTCTGTGTTTCATCAACACTCTGAAGGTCCACAGATTACAGAATGCATCCAGATGTGCTTCAGAAACGACTACTAGTCTTCCATTGAACGATCAAAGCGTAGACAGTTTAAGACATTACTCCCATGGAGAAAGTACCGCATGGTGCTTATTGTGTTCAATGCCGCTGAATTTCTGTGTTTCATCAACACTCTGAAGTTCCACAGATTATAGAATACTTCCAGATGTGTTTCGGAAACTACTACTAGTCATCCAGGGATCGATCAAAGCGTAGACAAATTAAGACATTACTCCCATGGAGAAAAGTCCTCATGGTGCTTATTGTGTTCAATCCCTATTCCATTTCTGTGTTTCATCAACACTCTGAAGCTCCACAGATTACAGAATGCATCCAGATGTGCTTCGGATACTAATACTAGTCTTCCAGGGAACGATCAAAGCGTAGACAATTTAAGACATAACTCCCATGGAGAAAAGTCCTCATGGTGCTTATTGTGTTCAATGCCGATTCAATTTCTGTGTTTCATCAACACTCTGAAGATCCACAGATTACAGAATGCATCCAGATGTGCTTCACAAACTACTACTAGTCTTCCAGGGATCGATTAAATCGTAGACAGTTTAAGACATTACTCCCATGCAGAAAAGTCCGCATGGTGCTTATTGTGTTCAATGCCGATGCAATTTCTGTGTTACATCATCATTCTGAAGCTAAACAGATTACAGAATGCATCCAGATGTGCTCCTGAAACTACTACTAGTCTTCCAGGGAACGATCAAAGCGTAGACAGTTTAAGACATTACTCCCATGGAGAAAAGTCCGCATGCTGCTTATTGTGCTCAATGCCGATGCAATTTTTGTGTTTCATCAACACTCTGAAGGTCGTCAGATTACAGAATGCATCCAGATGTGCTTCGGCACCTACTTCTCGTCTTCCAGTGTACGATCAAAGCGTAGACAGTTTAAGACATTACTCCCATTTAGAAAAGTCCGCATGGTGCTTATTGTGTTCAATGCGCATTCAATTTCTGTGTTTCATCAACACTCTGAATGTCCACAGATTACAGAATGCATCCAGATGTGCTTCGGAAACTACTACTAGTCTTCCAGGGAACGATCAAAGCGTAGACAGTTTAAGACATTACTCCCATGGAGAAAAGTCCGTATGGTGCTTATTGTGTTCAATGCCGATGCAATTTTTGTGTTTCATCAACACTCTGAAGGTCTACAGATTACAGAATGCATCCAGATGTGCTTCAGAAACTACTACTAGTCTTCCACGGAACGATCAAAGCGTAGACAGTTTAAACATTGCTCCCATGGAGAAAAGTCCGCATGATGCTTATTGTGTTCAATGCCGATGCAATTTTTGTGTTTCATCAACACTCTGAAGTTCCACAGATTACAGAATGCATCCAGATGTGCTTCGGAAACTACTACTAGTCTTCCAGGGAACGATCAAAGCGTAGACAGTTTAAGACATTACTCCCATGGAGAAAAGTCCGTATGGTGCTTATTGTGTTCAATGCCGATGCAATTTTTGTGTTTCATCAACACTCTGAAGGTCTACAGATTACAGAATGCATCCAGATGTGCTTCAGAAACTACTACTAGTCTTCCACGGAACGATCAAAGCGTAGACAGTTTAAACATTGCTCCCATGGAGAAAAGTCCGCATGATGCTTATTGTGTTCAATGCCGATGCAATTTCTGTGTTTCATCAACACTCTGAAGGTCCACAGATTACAGAATGCATCCAGATGTGCTTGAGACACTACTACTAGTCTTCCATTGAACGATCAAAGCGTAGACAGTTTAAGACATTACTCCCATCGAGAAAGTACCGCATGGTGCTTATTGTGTTCAATGCCGCTGAATTTCTGTGTTTCATCAACACTCTGAAGTTCCACAGATTATAGAATACTTCCAGATGTTCTTCGGAAACTACTACTAGTCTTCCAGGGATCGATCAAAGCGTAGACAATTTAAGACATCACTCCCATGGAGAAAAGTCCTCATGGTGCTTATTGTGTTCAATCCCTATTCCATTTCTGTGTTTCATCAACACTCTGAAGTTCCACAGATTACAGAATGCATCCAGATGTGCTTCGGAAACTACTACTAGTATTCCAGGAATCCATCAAAGCGTAGACAGTTTAAGACATTACTCCCATGGAGAAAAGTACGCATGGTGCTTTTTGTGCTCAATGCCGATGCAATTTTAGTGTTTCATCAACACTCTGAAGGTCCTCAGATTACAGAATGCATCCTCATGTGCTTCGGAAACTACTACTCGTCTTCCAGTGTACGATCAAAGCGTAGACAGTTTAAGACATTACTCCCATGGAGAAAGTACCGCATGGTGCTTATTGTGTTCAATGCAGATTCAATTTTTGTGTTTCATCAACACTCTGAAGGTCCACAGATTACAGAATGCATCCAGATGTGCTTCAGAAACTACTACTAGTCTTCCATTGAACGATCAAAGCTTAGACAGTTTAAGACATTACTCCCATGGAGAAAGTACCGCATGGTGCTTATTGTGTTCAATGCCGCTGAATATCTGTGTTTCATCAACACTCTGAAGTTCCACAGATTATAGAATACTTCCAGATGTGCTTCAGAAACTACTACTAGTCTTCCAGGGATCGATCAAAGCGTAGACAATTTAAGACATTACTCCCATGGAGAAAAGTCCTCATGGTGCTTATTGTGTTCAATCCCTATTCCATTTCTGTGTTTCATCAACACTCTGAAGCTCCACAGATTACAGAATGCATCCAGATGTGCTTCGGATCCTAATACTAGTCTTCCAGGGAACGATCAAAGCGTAGACAGTTTAAGACATTACTCCCATGGAGAAAAGTCCGCATGCTGCTTATTGTGCTCAATGCCGATTCAAATTCTTTATTTCATCAACACTCTGAAGGTCCACAGATTACAGAATGCATCCAGATGTACTTCGGAAATTACTTCTAGTCTTCCAGGGAACGATCAAAGGGTTGACATTTTAAGACATTACTCCCATGGAGAAAGTCGGCATGGCGCTTATTGTGTTCAATGAAGATGCAAATTTTGTATTTCATCAACACTCTGAAGGTCCACAGATTACAGAATGCATCCAGATGTGCTTCAGATACTACTACTAGTCTTCCACGGAACGATCAAAGCGTAGACAGTTTAAACATTACTCCCATGGAGAAAAGTCCGCATGATGTTTATTGTGTTCAATGCCGATTCAATTTCTATGTTTCATCAACACTCTGAAGTTCCACAGATTACAGGATGCATCCAGATGTGCTTCGGAAACTACTACTAGTATTCCAGGAATCCATCAAAGCGTAGACAGTTTAAGACATTACTCCCATGGAGAAAAATACGCATGGTGCTTATTGTGCTCAATGCCGATGCAATTTTTGTGTTTCATCAACACTCTGAAGGTCCTCAGATTACAGAATGCATCCTGATGTGCTTCAGAAACTACTACTCGTCTTCCAGTGTACGATCAAAGCGTAGACCGTTTAAGACATTACTCCCATTGAGAAAGTACCGCATGGTGCTTATTGTGTTCAATGCCGATTCAATTTTTGTGTTTTATCAACACTCTGAAGGTCCACAGATTACAGAATGCATCCAGATGTGCTTCAGAAACTACTACTAGTCTTCCATTGAACGATCAAAGCTTAGACAGTTTAAGACATTACTCCCATGGAGAAAGTACCGCATGGTGCTTATTGTGTTCAATGCCGCTGAATATCTGTGTTTCATCAACACTCTGAAGTTCCACAGATTATAGAATACTTCCAGATGTGGTTCAGAAACTACTACTAGTCTTCCAGGGATCGATCAAAGCGTAGACAATTTAAGACAGTACTCCCATGGAGAAAAGTCCTCATGGTGCTTATTGTGTTCAATCCCTATTCCATTTCTGTGTTTCATCAACACTCTGAAGCTCCACAGATTACAGAATGCATCCAGATGTGCTTCGGATACTAATACTAGTCTTCCAGGGAACGATCAAAGCGTAGACAGTTTAAGACATTACTCCCATGGAGAAAAGTCCGCATGCTGCTTATTGTGCTCAATGCCAATGCAATTTTTGTGTTTCATCAACACTCTGAAGGTCGTCAGATTACAGAATGCATCCAGATGTGCTTCGGCACCTACTTCTCGTCTTCCAGTGTACGATCAAAGCGTAGACAGTTTAAGACAATACTCCCATTTAGAAAAGTCCGCATGGTGCTTATTGTGTTCAATGCGCATTCAATTTCTGTGTTTCATCAACACTCTGAAGGTCCACAGATTACAGAATGCCTCCAGATGTGCTTCAGAAACTACTACTAGTCTTCCAGTGAACGATCAAAACCTAGGCAGTTTAAGACACTACTCCCATGGAGAAAAGTCCGCATGGTGCTTATTGTGCTCAATGCCGATTCAAATTCTTTATTTCATCAACACTCTGAAGGTCCACAGATTACAGAATGCATCCAGATGTACTTCGGAAATTACTTCTAGTCTTCCAGGGAACGATCAAAGGGTTGACATTTTAAGACATTACTCCCATGGAGAAAGTCGGCATGGCGCTTATTGTGTTCAATGAAGATGCAAATTTTGTATTTCATCAACACTCTGAAGGTCCACAGATTACAGAATGCATCCAGATGTGCTTCAGATACTACTACTAGTCTTCCACGGAACGATCAAAGCGTAGACAGTTTAAACATTACTCCCATGGAGAAAAGTCCGCATGATGTTTATTGTGTTCAATGCCGATTCAATTTCTATGTTTCATCAACACTCTGAAGTTCCACAGATTACAGGATGCATCCAGATGTGCTTCGGAAACTACTACTAGTCTTCCAGGAATCCATCAAAGCGTAGACAGTTTAAGACATTACTCCCATGGAGAAAAGTACGCATGGTGCTTTTTGTGCTCAATGCCGATGCAATTTTAGTGTTTCATCAACACTCTGAAGGTCCTCAGATTACAGAATGCATCCTCATGTGCTTCGGAAACTACTACTCGTCTTCCAGTGTACGATCAAAGCGTAGACAGTTTAAGACATTACTCCCATGGAGAAAGTACCGCATGGTGCTTATTGTGTTCAATGCCGATGCAATTTTTGTTTTTCATCATCACTCTGAAGGTCCACAGATTACAGAATGCATCCAGATGTGCTTCAGAAACGACTACTAGTCTTCCATTGAACGATCAAAGCGTAGACAGTTTAAGACATTACTCCCATGGAGAAAGTACCGCATGGTGCTTATTGTGTTCAATGCCGCTGAATTTCTGTGTTTCATCAACACTCTGAAGTTCCACAGATTATAGAATACTTCCAGATGTGTTTCGGAAACTACTACTAGTCTTCCAGGGATCGATCAAAGCGTAGACAAATTAAGACATTACTCCCATGGAGAAAAGTCCTCATGGTGCTTATTGTGTTCAATCCCTATTCCATTTCTGTGTTTCATCAAGACTCTGAAGCTCCACAGATTACAGAATGCATCCAGATGTGCTTCGGATACTAATACTAGTCTTCCAGGGAACGATCAAAGCGTAGACAATTTAAGACATAACTCCCATGGAGAAAAGTCCGCATGGTGCTTATTGTGTTCAATGCCGATTCAATTTCTGTGTTTCATCGACACTCTGAAGATCCACAGATTACAGAATTCATCCAGATGTGCTTCGGAAACTACTACTAGTCTTCCAGGGATCGATTAAATCGTAGACAGTTTAAGACATTACTCCCATGGAGAAAAGTCCGCATGGTGCTTATTGTGTTCAATGCCGATTCAATTTCTGTGTTTCATCAACACTCTGAAGATCCACAGATTACAGAATTCATCCAGATGTGCTTCGGAAACTACTACTAGTCTTCCAGGGAACGATCAAAGCGTAGACAGTTTAAGACATTACTCCCATGGAGAAAAGTCCGCATGCTGCTTATTGTGCTCAATGCCGATGCAATTTTTGTGTTTCATCAACACTCTGAAGGTCGTCAGATTACAGAATGCATCCAGATGTGCTTCGGCACCTACTTCTCGTCTTCCAGTGTACGATCAAAGCGTAGACAGTTTAAGACATTACTCCCATTTAGAAAAGTCCGCATGGTGCTTATTGTGTACAATGCGCATTCAATTTCTGTGTTTCATCAACACTCTGAATGTCCACAGATTACAGAATGCATCCAGATGTGCTTCGGAAACTACTACTAGTCTTCCAGGGAACGATCAAATCGTAGACAGTTTAAGACATTACTCCCATGGAGAAAAGTCCGTATGGTGCTTATTGTGTTCAATGCCGATGCAATTTTTGTGTTTCATCAACACTCTGAAGGTCTACAGATTACAGAATGCATCCAGATGTGCTTCAGAAACTACTACTAGTCTTCCACGGAACGATCAAAGCGTAGACAGTTTAAACATTGCTCCCATGGAGAAAAGTCCGCATGATGCTTATTGTGTTCAATGCCGATGCAATTTTTGTGTTTCATCAACACTCTGAAGTTCCACAGATTACAGAATGCATCCTGATGTGCTTCGGAAACTACTACTCGTCTTCCAGTGTACGATCAAAGCGTAGACAGTTTAAGACATTTCTCCTATTTAGAAAAGTCCGCATGGTGCTTATTGTGTTCAATGGGCATTCAATTTCTGTGTTTCATCAACACTCTGAATGTCCACAGATTACAGAATGCATCCAGATGTGCTTCGGAAACTACTACTAGTCTTCCAGGAATCGATCAAAGCGTAGACAGTTTAAGACATTACTCCCATGGAGAAGAGTCCGCATGGTGCTTATTGTGTTCAATGCCGATTCAAATTCTGTATTTCATCAACACTGTGAAAGTCCACAGATTACAGAATGCATCCAGATGTACTTCGGAAATTACTTCTAGTCTTCCAGGGAACGATCAAAGGGTAGACATTTTAAGACATTACTCCCATGGAGAAAAGTCGGCATGGTGCTTATTGTGTTCAATGAAGATGCAAATTTTTTGTTTCATCAACACTCTGAAGGTCCACAGATTACAGAATGCATCCAGATGTGCTTCAGAAACTACTACTAGTCTTCCACGGAACGATCAAAGCGTAGACAGTTTAAACACTACTCCCATGGAGAAAAGTCCGCATGATCCTTATTGTGTTCAATGCCGATTCAATTTCTATGTTTCATCAACACTCTGAAGTTCCACAGATTACAGAATGCATCCAGATGTGCTTCGGAAACTACTACTAGTATTCCAGGAATCCATCAAAGCGTAGACAGTTTAAGACATTACTCCCATGGAGAAAAATACGCATGGTGCTTATTGTGCTCAATGCCGATGAAATTTTTGTGTTTCATCAACACTCTGAAGGTCCTCAGATTACAGAATGCATCCTGATGTGCTTCAGAAACTACTACTCGTCTTCCAGTGTACGATCAAAGCGTAGACCGTTTAAGACATTACTCCCATTGAGAAAGTACCGCATGGTGCTTATTGTGTTCAATGCCGATTCAATTTTTGTGTTTCATCAACACTCTGAAGGTCCACAGATTACAGAATGCATCCAGATGTGCTTCAGAAACTACTACTAGTCTTCCATTGAACGATCAAAGCGTAGACAGTTTAAGACATTACTCCCATGGAGAAAGTACCGCATGGTGCTTATTGTGTTCAATGCCGCTGAATATCTGTGTTTCATCAACACTCTGAAGTTCCACAGATTATAGAATACTTCCAGATGTGCTTCAGAAACTACTACTAGTCTTCCAGGGATCGATCAAAGCGTAGACAATTTAAGACATTACTCCCATGGAGAAAAGTCCTCATGGTGCTTATTGTGTTCAATCCCTATTCCATTTCTGTGTTTCATCAACACTCTGAAGCTCCACAGATTACAGAATGCATCCAGATGTGCTTCGGATACTAATACTAGTCTTCCAGGGAACGATCAAAGCGTAGACAGTTTAAGACATTACTCCCATGGAGAAAAGTCCGCATGCTGCTTATTGTGCTCAATGCCAATGCAATTTTTGTGTTTCATCAACACTCTGAAGGTCGTCAGATTACAGAATGCATCCAGATGTGCTTCGGCACCTACTTCTCGTCTTCCAGTGTACGATCAAAGCGTAGACAGTTTAAGACAATACTCCCATTTAGAAAAGTCCGCATGGTGCTTATTGTGTTCAATGCGCATTCAATTTCTGTGTTTCATCAACACTCTGAAGGTCCACAGATTACAGAATGCCTCCAGATGTGCTTCAGAAACTACTACTAGTCTTCCAGTGAACGATCAAAACCTAGGCAGTTTAAGACACTACTCCCATGGAGAAAAGTCCGCATGGTGCTTATTGTGCTAAATGCCGATTCAAATTCTTTATTTCATCAACACTCTGAAGGTCCACAGATTACAGAATGCATCCAGATGTACTTCGGAAATTACTTCTAGTCTTCCAGGGAACGATCAAAGGGTTGACATTTTAAGACATTACTCCCATGGAGAAAGTCGGCATGGCGCTTATTGTGTTCAATGAAGATGCAAATTTTGTATTTCATCAACACTCTGAAGGTCCACAGATTACAGAATGCATCCAGATGTGCTTCAGATACTACTACTACTCTTCCACGGAACGATCAAAGCGTAGACAGTTTAAACATTACTCCCATGGAGAAAAGTCCGCATGATGTTTATTGTGTTCAATGCCGATTCAATTTCTATGTTTCATCAACACTCTGAAGTTCCACAGATTACAGGATGCATCCAGATGTGCTTCGGAAACTACTACTAGTCTTCCAGGAGTCCATCAAAGCGTAGACAGTTTAAGACATTACTCCCATGGAGAAAAGTACGCATGGTGCTTTTTGTGCTCAATGCCGATGCAATTTTAGTGTTTCATCAACACTCTGAAGGTCCTCAGATTACAGAATGCATCCTCATGTGCTTCGGAAACTACTACTCGTCTTCCAGTGTACGATCAAAGCGTAGACAGTTTAAGACATTACTCCCATGGAGAAAGTACCGCATGGTGCTTATTGTGTTCAATGCCGATGCAATTTTTGTTTTTCATCATCACTCTGAAGGTCCACAGATTACAGAATGCATCCAGATGTGCTTCAGAAACGACTACTAGTCTTCCATTGAACGATCAAAGCGTAGACAGTTTAAGACATTACTCCCATGGAGAAAGTACCGCATGGTGCTTATTGTGTTCAATGCCGCTGAATTTCTGTGTTTCATCAACACTCTGAAGTTCCACAGATTATAGAATACTTCCAGATGTGTTTCGGAAACTACTACTAGTCTTCCAGGGATCGATCAAAGCGTAGACAAATTAAGACATTACTCCCATGGAGAAAAGTCCTCATGGTGCTTATTGTGTTCAATCCCTATTCCATTTCTGTGTTTCATCAAGACTCTGAAGCTCCACAGATTACAGAATGCATCCAGATGTGCTTCGGATACTAATACTAGTCTTCCAGGGAACGATCAAAGCGTAGACAATTTAAGACATAACTCCCATGGAGAAAAGTCCGCATGGTGCTTATTGTGTTCAATGCCGATGCAAATTCTGTGTTTCATCAACACTCTGAAGATCCACAGATTACAGAATGCATCCAGATGTGCTTCGGAAACTACTACTAGTCTTCCAGGGATCGATTAAATCGTAGACAGTTTAAGACATTACTCCCATGCAGAAAAGTCCGCATGGTGCTTATTGTGTTCAATGCCGATGCAATTTCTGTGTTACATCATCATTCTGAAGCTCCACGGATTACAGAATGCATCCAGATGTGCTCCTGAAACTACTACTAGTCTTCCAGGGAACGATCAAAGCGTAGACAGTTTAAGACATTACTCCCATGGAGAAAAGTCCGCATGGTGCTTATTGTGCTCAATGCCGATGCAATTTTTGTGTTTCATCAACACTCTGAAGGTCGTCAGATTACAGAATGCATCCAGATGTGCTTCGGCACCTACTTCTCGTCTTCCAGTGTACGATCAAAGCGTAGACAGTTTAAGACATTACTCCCATTTAGAAAAGTCCGCATGGTGCTTATTGTGTTCAATGCGCATTCAATTTCTGTGTTTCATCAACACTCTGAATGTCCACAGATTACAGATTGCATCCAGATGTGCTTCGGAAACTACTACTAGTCTTCCAGGGAACGATCAAAGCGTAGACAGTTTAAGACATTACTCCCATGGAGAAAAGTCCGTATGGTGCTTATTGTGTTCAATGCCGATGCAATTTTTGTGTTTCATCAACACTCTGAAGGTCTACAGATTACAGAATGCATCCAGATGTGCTTCAGAAACTACTACTAGTCTTCCACGGAACGATCAAAGCGTAGACAGTTTAAACATTGCTCCCATGGAGAAAAGTCCGCATGATGCTTATTGTGTTCAATGCCGATGCAATTTTTGTGTTTCATCAACACTCTGAAGTTCCACAGATTACAGAATGCATCCTGATGTGCTTCGGAAACTACTACTCGTCTTCCAGTGTACGATCAAAGCGTAGACAGTTTAAGACATTACTCCCATGGAGAAAGTACCGCATGGTGCTTATTGTGTTCAATGCCGATGCAATTTCTGTGTTTCATCAACACTCTGAAGGTCCACAGATTACAGAATGCATCCAGATGTGCTTGAGACACTACTACTAGTCTTCCATTGAACGATCAAAGCGTAGACAGTTTAAGACATTACTCCCATCGAGAAAGTACCGCATGGTGCTTATTGTGTTCAATGCCGCTGAATTTCTGTGTTTCATCAACACTCTGAAGTTCCACAGA